>NC_057817.1:50860000-52110000 GCF_910594005.1 Cervus elaphus | reverse complement strand
ATTAAAAAGATATTCACATTGACATTATATCTCCTTTTATTTGAGGTGATTGAAAACTTGTAATCTGTTCTTATGACAGCCAGGTAATTTTCACAGGATGGTAAGTCTCAATCTTCTAGTACTAGTTTCAAACATCCATATGGAGTTGTCTTAAAAATTATTTATTTGATACGCCAAGGCAGTGTCTATATGTCATTTTGAGGGTGACATTTGCCCTCCACTCCTGTTTCTGTGTGAAAGAATTTTCCTTACAGCAACACTTCAATCCCTGGGGCCCCTATCCCCCGTCACTCACTCCTCCTGAGAGTCATGAGTCTCTTCCTTAACTGCTGAGGTCACAAGAAAGAGACGGACATGCGAGGATGGTCCCTTCCTCCCTCCTCTGGTCCATCAGGCCCCACAGAGTCAACTCTGAGCTGCATTCATCCTCCATAGGAGGCCTGCGTGTGACCAACTCTACCTGAGGCCAGATGGATCTGTCTTTCTCTATTTGCACTGATGCCTTTGCAGGCCCATTTGTTCACAGGTCTAAAATTGTGCCGTATTTAGTAATCCTGTAAATTTCATTTACTATTCACTACCCGCACAGTAAAGTGGATTTTAGATTTATAGATGAGTGGACTAGGTTTCACAGACATGGCCAGATCACATTACTAGCAAATTACTTCCTTCATAACTCAGTTGGTAAAGAATCCACCTCCAATGCAGAACACCCCAGTTCGATTCCTGGGTTGGGAAGATCCCCTGGAGAAGGAAATGGCAACCGATTCTTGTATTCTTGCTTAAGAAATCCCACAGACAGAGGAGCAGTCCATGGGGTCGCAAGAGTCAGATACGACTTAGCAACTAAACCACTACCATATATTCACTATAGTATTATTAGCAAATTATAGGTGTCAGTCCCAATTCTGTTGGGAGTCTTCAAGAGGGTCCATTAAAGAGTATGTTACCCATTTCTCTGAACCCACTTCTAGGAAATTTAGAAATAAGTCAAAAAGTGGCAGATAGAGGTCAAGAATCACCAGCATTTATATGAAGAGTTAAGTTGGAGCTCAAGTAATTGGCAAAACCAACACCCAGAATCAGAAAGATTTGCCCACATAAGACAAGAACATGCCTCCTGCCCCCACTCCTCTTGGTTCCCTTTCTTCCTTTCTTCCCCCAATCCCAGCAAGGGTACAGCCTAACTGGTAACTAGTCTAGACTCTAGAGAAACAAAGGAGACAGCTGGCTTCCCTGCAGGTAGCTCACTCTCAGAGTTGGAATCCCAGAGAGGGGAGGAGCCCACGACGTTTAGGCTTGCCCAGCTTTCTGATTCGTTCTTCAGCTTCCCTGGGGGTGGAGTAAGTGAAAGGTGAGAGGCTCTAGGGTAAATCTCATAGTTAGAAGAAGGAAACATCAGGAGTGGGAAATAAACATTCACCCCCAAATTCCTCAGATTAAACTTTTTTAACCCCTTACATTCAGACAGTAATTCATGCTTAGTCCTCAGAAGGGGAAATACACAAGCCACCAGTTTCACTCTTACATCCAGGTTCCTACACTGCCTGTCTTTTTGAATTCTCCTGGGATCCTTCTGCCACTGTAAAATTTGCCTCTAGGACGTCTGAAATGGATACATACATCTCATTAAGTATGTCAACTTCTAATTACTTTACAATGCTCTATTAGTTTCTGCTGTATAGCAAAGTGAATCAGCTATATGTATACATATACCCCCCCGACCTTCAATATTTGTAAAACAATTCTACTCAAATAATAAAATTAAAAAAATATATATTTTTAAGAGGATTTAAATAGAGACATCCCTATGAGAGTGAAGTTTTTTAAATAGTGACCTTTGAAATTTTGAAATAAATCATTTTAATTTAAAGATGTAAAACACAAAAAGTATATCAATTTTAAAGCCAGTCTCAATCCAAAGCTGAAAGTTCATTCTCTATTCCATTTCTATTTTCAAATTATGTCTGGTCACATTTTCCCACAGCATGTCAGAGGTTCTTCAGTGAGATTTAATGCCAACCAAAAGATAGAAAGTATAAAGTTTCTTCCAATAAGGAGATGCCAGCATCATAGGAATATTCCAAATCTGAATATAAAGACCCCCACTACTTTAAAGTCCCAGGGCAAAACTGAAGTTCAAAGATTAAATCTTCTTTCAAGTTCAAGTCAAAATATATTAAAGTCCAAATGAATTAGAGTCTGATATCAAGTTATTTTCCCCTGTGGAATCACATGTTTGAAGTTTAAAATTTCTAAGTTATAATTAAGACCCAGACTATCCTTCCAAATTTATTATTCACCTCAGTCTCAGCAGAGGGGTGAGATACATCCAGTGATGCCTGAGTAGATTTGATCTTCTTTCAACAGCTGCCTTCTGAGACACATCTCAGAGGAATAGGTGTAGTTCTTCCTTTGAGGGCTTCAGAATGTGTCATGTCAAGTCTCTGATACTCCTCCTTTTAAAGAATCCAAAGGAATAACAAGAAACAAGATTTATTGTAGCATTGGCTCCACACCCACCACATTTAGAAGACAAGCTAATTTCTAGTCCTTGGTGTTACCATCCTGTGTAAAATCACATTGCCAGAAGCCAGTCACCACAGACAGGGCTCTCTGAGAGAAGGGTAGGAGGACCCTGGTTAGTTCCTGCCTGTCCTCTGCACTCCACTACCCAGAAACGGAAACTCCCCTGGGAGAAATCTTCCAAGGACAGACAGAGAAATGCACCACCAATTTGCAAATCTGGGGGTAGGGAGGAGCCTCCTGTACTTACTGCTTGCTCTCTTGGAGAGTGACAAAAAGCCTTTGCTGTCTGTATGCAAAGCTGAGAAATCTTTGCATTGTTGACCATGTTTACATCTGGACTTGACCAAGGTGCCTTTCTAGCCACTTAGTAGGGTATTAAAAGCTCCTGCTCTCTACCGCTTCCAGTACTGAGTGTGGGCTCTTATCCAGCGCCGCGGCGTCTTACTCTTGTGAGCAGACATTCGTTCCTAAGTGCTCCTGTGCCTTTCTATTTAAAGCCATGTTAGGGCTCCCCCAAATTGGCTCCCTGACATTGTTATTGTGATTACAATTAACCTGAACAGAACCAAAATGAGTTTGTGGTGAGCCCCATAAATCCAAGGCTAACGTCAACCCTGAAGATAATTCACAGCATGCAAATAAGGATAATTTGGGAAGATGATTCAGGCCGGTCGTGGAAAATTTAGTCAGAACCTCATCCGTGCTCTCTATAATGCTAGAACTCAACTCACATTCACTCTGAAGCAGCAGATATGATTTGTAGAACAAGGCCTCTGAGACCTGTAACATCGAACAGTGCTCAGCTATGACTACTCTGGAAAAGTTGTGCCTACATTTTATGGTGAACTGGAGCCTCCTGTACCTAGCTGAGGGCCTCCTGTGGATCTCTCTTGCTAGGCTGCCAGAGATTTGACTGAAGCCATATTTTTCCCAAGGTCATCACTCTTTGCTTAAGCCTCAGACTCTTCAAACAAATAAACAATCATTACAAACAAACAAAGCTGCCATAACCCGTTTTCATCCACCCAGGTCAAAATACAATGTTCCCCATGTCTTAACGTTTCTTCCTTGCCTGCCCAGTTGCTTTGGTCATGTCCAACTCTTTGTGACCCTGTGGACAGTAGCCTACCATGTTCCTTTGTCCTTGGGATCCTTCAGGCAAGAATACTGCAGTGGGTTGCCATGCCCTCCGCCAGGGGATCTTCCCAACCAGGGATGGAACCCATGTCTCCTACATCTCCTGCATTGCAGGTGTATTTTTCACCACTGAGCCACTGGGTAAGCCCCAGTGTTTCTTCCTTTTGCCCCAGCAATTAAACTCTAGCTCCACACATCTCTAAAAATAGAAAGAAAGAAGAAAGATACAAGTTCAAAGCACCTAGCTGCAACAGTAAAGGCCAAGCCTATCATCCTATGTCTTGTTCCTTCCCAAAACCTCCCACACATACATTTGGTCTCCCATTTCACTCTTATGTTTCATTTCTCAGGGATCCTAGCCCAGGCAGGAAATGTTGGGAATCTTTGAGGGAGAGGGATAAACCTCTCCATTCCTCTTTCATAACTACGTTCTGAACAAATCCAGAAATAAAACAGATATACAGATGGAACTTATTTTTGGTAAACTCCAGGTTGGAGCACGTGGCTTATGAACAGGTAAGTTTCCTAACACTGCATCTCAGTGTTAGAACTGGCCATGTGGACAGGTGGCCCTGAAAGGTGGCCCCCTGCCACAAGCTGTTAGAGCGACCGAGAACACTTGCTTCCAGCTCCCCAGAGGAAGGAGGGCAGAGCTCACCTGAAAATGCCTGATTTATTCTTCACAGGTTTAGCGATCACGCAAGTCTTTCCCTCTCCCCAGGGACAAGTGAGAAAGGGACTGAAGAGTATAATGCTAATGAGTTCTGTGTCCAAAGAAGGAAACTGCTTAGGGAGTAATTCCACCCCTGTCTTTAATGCCCCTTAACAGATCCAAAAGATTGTAGCTTCTCATCTGTCTCTTAGGGAGAGCCCACTTTCCTACTAGTAAAGTTTCTGTTTCTGCTACTGTTCAGATGCATATCTTATATATATACATACATATACACACACACACACACACACACACACACACACATATATAGGCAGTTTTCTTTATTTTTTTCTGGTTTTATTGAGATACAACTGAAATTAACATTGTGTGCATTTAAGGTATACAGAAGGTTGATTTGAATACTAATATATTGTTAAACAGTCACCGTCATAGCATTAGCTAACACCTCCGTCACATCACATGATTATCATTCTTCTTTGGCAGTTATCTTTAAACAGATGACTATCTCTTCTACTCTGTGATGGACTAAATGTATGTGAAATTATCTCTGAGTCTGGCAACACATTCCCCGTCATTAGACTCAGTGTGGCCAGGAAGGTGGTAGTGAAATGAGACAAAATTAAACTGGTCTTTGGCAACAGTGCCTTTACTTCAGCCCCAGAAAGCCAGGGTGTTAATATAAACTCAGGGACTGGCAACATGATTCCTTTTCTCCTCCCACTGCCTCTGGAGTTAGAATAGAAATCAAAGTCAGTGAGAGGTCATGCTTGTGAAAGGCACTGCCAAAACAGTTAAGGCTCAGTACATTTTGATTCTCCCTCTCCTTTCCTGTGAAGAGACACATTCTTAATGCATTTGAGAATGGAAACAAATGAGTGGAAGTTTATTCTTTATGCTGAAATGACATTATTTATTTAAACACTTGATGACGCTTGATGGGGCACAATAATTACAGTTAGAGCTGGGAATAAACCATTTTCAACTTTCCTTCTCTATTTCTTAACAGAAGAAGAAATTATGGGAAATTCATTAGAATGAGGCAAGCAATCTTCATTTGACTATGCCTGTTGGTTCTGATTTGGGTCATGGGAATTCTCTTCCTTGTTGTTTGAGCTCTGTTGTTTATAAGAGAAAATGAACATGTTGAAATTATTAGCATTGAGGAGTTGGAGAGCAAATAATGCTAATGGAATAAACAATACATCATTTATTGGAAGTCCTCTTTAGGGATTTATACCAAATCACTTTACTAGCCTCAACAGCATAATATTTAGCAAAGTCTAACAAGTTTCAGGGAGAGATATTACTTTGTGACTCAACAAGTATCCTTGATATACTGCCTAAATTAGACAGCCTATTAAAAATTAATGGCAGACCAATTTCTTGCAATTATACTTTTACCTAGGGAGCAGTCTGCCTGGTTTGTATGATATTAGGAACCTCTGGCTGTGCATCTTCTTTACAATTTCAGCCAAGTTTGTCAATGAAGTTTATTTCACACGATCTTATCGATAAGCAGACATATTTAAATGGGTATGGGACATAAGATGTAAAGAGTTTAGAAGGAATTGATCTGCCAATGGTAGTAATTTAAGAAGGCAGCTGTATGTTGGATGCTGGGATGTACTGCCCTGATTCCCTTTTAGGAAGGAAGGACTAATTCCACAGTTGCAGAGAGATGCTATAATTCAGCCCGTAGCTGCCAGTCCTTTAAGGGGATTGCCTTCAAGAAGAAAATTGCCTCACCTGAAGTCACATCTCCTTCCAGAGGCAGCCGACATCTGATGGCTGACCAACGCAGAATATAATGACCAGGTCCCAGGTCCCCACGTCAGGATAGCTTTTAAGGGCCATCCTAGCTCCAGAACCCCTGAAGGTCTCAACTGAGAATCTGATTGGTCTGAATCACAGGTCAGTTGATTCCTTTGCCCAGTTCCTATTTCTCATGCTATTGGCTGAATCATTTCTGCTTAGCAGGGGATCTGACCTGACAACTGACAGGTTTTCAATACAAAATTATATTCTGAATCAAATTCTGACACACACACACACACACACATTCAACAATTACTCGTTTACATTCACTTGTTGGCTTAAGGGGAAGATAATACAGATATAGCCTTCTCTTTCTCCACCTAAATTACGGTAACTGTAAGCGAGAATAGTGTTGCTATAGATTATCAACGACAGGAATATTTTACTGGACATGATCCCAGGGACTATAGGCTAATGGATTTGACAACTTAAAGTTGTTAAATGATACAGAATATCAAATTTTGCAGAAAAATAAGTAGAAAGCTGAATAAGCCTATACTTACTAAGGATACTAAATTCTTAAATGAAAACTTCTCCACAGAGGTAATCTAGGTCCAGATGGCTTTCCAGTAAATTCTACCAAAAATTTAGAACAAAATTGTTCCAAACCTACTCAAAATCTTTGGAAAAGTAATTGAGGAAAGAACATTTACTAATGCATTTTAGGATGTTAGCATTATGATGGTGGTAAAATTATACAACATTATAAGAAGACAAAGCTACCAAAAAGGGTACAAAAACACTCTCAGAAAAAGGAGGCTGGTGTTCTGTGCTGACCTAGAGGGTTGGGATTGGGGAGGTGGGAGGGAGGCTCTAGAGGGAGGAGATATATGTATACTTATGGCTGATTCATGTTGTACAGTAGAAACAAACAGCATTATAAGGCAATGATCCTCCAATTAAAAATTAAAAAAAAAATAAAGCACACACACACAAAAATGTTGGCCCAAAAATTTTCATCTAAATATGAGAAAATAAAATGTATATGTGTATATATATATATATATACATGTATCATATATACATAATTAAAACAAAATATATAAATACATGTATATTTTTTCAATTACCAAATAATTTATCATAACTAAGTGTCTTTATTCCAGGGTTGCAAGATCTGTTTAACATTGGAAAATCAATCAAAATATTCACCATATTAACAGAATAAAGGAGAAATAAACGTGATTATGTCAGTAGATGATTAACTCATTCATGATTAAATTGCAATAAACCAGGAATAAAATAGCTTCTCAAACTAATTAAGGGCATCAACAAAAATCCAACAGTTAATATTATATTGAATGCTTTCCCACTAAGATTGGGAACCAAACTGAAGTGCTCTGACCACTTTTATTCAGCATTGTTCTGGATCTACTTTACAGAGCTGTTTGGCAACAAAGAAAAGTAAATAAAAGGCATAGACATTTCTAAAAAGAAACATTTTACTTTTCAAGCAGTCTGAAAAGTTTGCCTTGTGGTGTTGTTTAAATATGTTTGTTGTTTTGTTTTTAACCCAAGTCCTCATGTTATGCAGTATTTGAATCTGTTTTGCCTGTCTTTCATTGCACCATTTTTTTCCTCCTGTGATTTTTTTGCTTCATTTTTTATCTTATTTTTATTTTATTGTTTTCAAGCCATTCTTAAATTCCTCTTATTACATTATAAAATTTTTAGTTGAATTACACCATGTAATTAGGCACTTATAATTTAGTTTTTGCAAAATTGTTTCATTTTCATTTTCTTTTTGGTCAAAATATTTTTTAAAGTGGTTCTTCTGTGTTTTTGCTTATTTCTGTTCAGAGTTTGTGATTTTCTGATTCAGATGGTTTATTAAACATCTATGAATGCTTGTATACATATATTTAAGCCAGACTGGAGTGCTGTTTTATAATTTTCTTCTGCTTCATTGTTGTTTTTCTTTGAGGGAGGAAAAGATTTTTCATTAACTGGATTGCTTGGATTTTAGTTTTCTGTTTCCTTTTTAGAGAAGTTTCTGTGTTAAGTAGACTGAACTTTTCCTGTTTATACCTGGGTCTGCAATAATAATTTATGTATACACCAAAAAAGGGTTTGGTGAACATACAGGAATAAATGTTTTTGGGGGAAGTAGATCAGCATGTCTTTGGATTATGTTTTTCTCTTTAGTTCTGCAAGATTCTTAAATTCTCTTCTTACTTTCTTCTTTAATCACCAAACCTGTAAAAGATGCCCTACCCATCCTATTTGTTTCATTCTTTTCCAGAAGAAAGTGTGTTTTGAATTTGTCTTTTCAGATCCTGAGCACCTTTCCGTAGCCAGAGTTCAGGTCTACCAGTTTTCAGACCATTTCAGAATTTCCCTGCTTTGACTGAGCCTTGCCGTTCTGGATCTTATTTGCTGCATTATCCTTCTTCTACCCAGCCTCTTCAGGCACCACTTCGTTTCCACATGGGCTTATGGGGTGAGGTCACATTGATGTCTGCTGGAATTCAGTCTTCATTTTTTCCCCTTATATTTAGCGCAAGTACTGTGACACTCTCAATATCCAGGTGATGCCAAAGAGGGCAGTTTTTTGTGGCTTCACTTGCTCTTCTTTACTTGATCAGTTTGCTTTTGCCAGGGAATACTGAGAGATTTTAGTCTGAGAACCTGACATTATCCTAGGGAAACCCAGAAGTCCATCCCACTGATTTAGCAAATAATTTCCTATTATTTATAATGGAGTGATTGTTATCTACTTAAAATAACTGTATACGAAATGGCCATAGGAGGCAAAATCCATAGAGAGAGAAAGTAGATCTGTGGTTGCTAACAGCCAAGGAGGGATGAGGGGCTCAAGCATGGGGGCCTTCCACTGACATAGAGTATCCTTTTCTTTTCTAATATAATTCATTTTTAAAATCAGAATCAGTTTCACAGAAAAGTTGAGTGAAAGATGGAGAGATTTCCTGTACATTCTTTGCCTCCACACATGTACAGCCTGCCCACTATCAACATTCATTCCAGTTCAGTCGCTCAGTCGTGTCTGACTCTTTGCAACCCCGTGAACCGCAGCACGCCAGGCCTCCCTGTCCATCACCAACTCCCGGAATCCACCCAAACCCATGTCCATTGAGTCAGTGATGCCATCCAACCATCTCATCCTCTGTCATCCCCTGCTCCTCCTGCCCTCAATCTTTCCCAGGATCAGGGTCTTTCAAATGAGTCAATTTTTTAATCTCTAGGGGCCAAAGTATTGGACTTTCAGCTTCAGCATCAGTCTTTCCAGTGAATATTCAGGACTGATCTCCTTTAGGATGGACTGGTTGGATCTCCTTGCAGTCCAAGGGACTCTCAAGAGTCTTCTCTTGAAGACCATCAACATTGATGAACCACATTGACACATCATCACCACGGGCCATAGTTTGCTTTAGGGTTCTCTGTTCATGTTCTACATTTTACAGGTCTGACAATTGTCTGATGTGTACCCACCATTACAATATCACACAGAGTAGTTTCACTACCCTGAAAATCCTCTGTGCTCTGACTCTTGGGTTTCTTTATGAGATGAGAAAAAATGTTGACAATTAGATTGTGCTGGTGTTTGAACGTTTACCAATATATTAATACTAAAAAATATTGAGTTGTATGCTAGTGAGTAAACTGTATGATACATAAGCTACTTATTAATCAAGCTGTTAAATATTTTGTTAAGAGTTTCACAGTTTGGATGTTTTCATTGTTCAGATATTTCTTAGATGGTAAAGAATCTGCCTGCAATGTAGGAGACTGGGGTTTGATCCCTGGGTCAGGAAGATCCTCTGGAAAAGGGAAGATGCCCTGGGAAAAGGGAATGGCTACTCACTCCAGTATTCTTGCCTGGAGAGTTCCATGGACAGAGGAGCCTGGTGGGCTACAGTCCATTGGGTCGCAAAGAGTTGGACATGATTGAGCAAACTAACACTTTCATTTTCATATCCATGGAGTCTGGAAAACTGTAAATTACTAATACTAGAGTATTTCTAACCTTTCTCTTTTCCTTCATAGTAAATGAGTTCTTGCTTTGCTTGCAATTTTGTTCCCTTTACCTCCTCCTCTGAGGATTAAGTTCTGAGAAAAATTCTTTTTCTTTTATCCCTCATGCAGGTTTTGAAAAAAAGGAAATACTATAAAAAATTAGACATGCATGGTCTAAGGTTTCAGTGGGAATTTTTCAGATAATTTGTAGAGAAGCACTTATGTTACTATAGGAAATGGATGGAAAAAGGTTATTATTAAGCACTGCTGTAATCTAGGCATCATTTTCATATGACTTGAGAAACCTAAGTGCACATTTGCTTATTTTCAAATTACATTTTGGTTGTGAAACTGTATCCTGTTTCTGATGACTGTACTATGTGGACCATGACTTAAATTATTTATAATTTTGGGGAGTGGGCATAAAGTTTGGCTCTCAGTTAAGTCCCAGAAAAAAACGTTCATCTAGACTAGAACCATTTGCTCTCTTTTTTTCCATTTTTAACAGACAGTTGGAAATGGGAATCCTAAAGAATAGAGGATTGTGGAGGTAGAGCTGAGAAATTATCAGAATATTATCAGAAGAGAAGAGACATGTTTGAGACCATGCTAAAATCAAAAGGGAAAATGATGGGAACATTTGCTTTTCTAGATTGGATGTGCCAGCTTGAGAACCATATCATATAATGCTTTGTGAGTCACCCTAAAGTGAGAAATTAAAAACCAAAACAAAGTTAAAACACCCTTTGGAAGCAGCAAGCTGAGAATTGCTTTTTATTCCAAAATCCGTTGACATCAACTTTTCTTAGATGCCTACAGGTGGTTAATGCTAGCTATGAAAGCTGCATGTAAATTTTATGATCTTAAACAATTCTTAATCTTACCAAGCCTTGGGGTTTTTGTTTGCAACAGGAAATTATTCTAGAAATGTCATGCAGTTGTTGAGAGATTTAAATGGGCTAGTATATAAAAAGTGCCTGGCACATAATAGTTGCTAAATAAATGCTAACTTCCTTTGCTCCCTTCTCCTTTACTCTTCTGCAGAATGTCTATTAATATCAAAAGAAGCCATATATTTTCATGTAACTCTCCTTTGGTTGAAAACCACAGGGAAAGATAATTAAGTTTAATCGATGAACAGATATAAAGGCACATTAACAGATGCCCCATATTATAGCGGCAAAGGCTGACTGCTTTTCAAATGCTTGTTATAAAACATGACATTAATCAAGAAGACTAATTTTGGTGCTGATGTGATTTTAAGTGCTTCTACTCAAACTCCACCTAGGGAAAGGAATATATTCAGAAAAGGAAGCAACTGGGGCAAATCCCTGTGGCTAATCATACTGATATTAGCTTTTCTGCCAATGGGAATATGATTAATTTCCAAGTGTAACATGAAGAATAGGATGCGTGGAAAACTTCAAATTTAATTTCTTGATTAGTTAATGTTTCAGCTCTTAGGATTTTACTTTTATTCAAGTCATTTCCCAAATTACTCTCTTAAATGATCTGATCTGGGATGTTCAAGTATAGGAAAGTGGATAGACATCATATTTTTAGCACATATTCCATTAATTCATCTGAAAATCAAATTTAATTTTTATTGTAAAACTTGTTTAGTTCTTAAGCTATGTCCAGCTCTTTGCAATTCCATGGACGGTTGCCTGCCAGGATCCTCTGTCAATGGGATTTCCAAGGCAAGAGTACTGGAGTGCATTGCCGTTTCCTTCTCCAGGGGATCTTCCTGAGCCGGGAATCAAACCTGAGTCTCCTGTATCGTCAGGCAGATTCCACTATGTTTGAATATTTACTTGTATGTCTTGACATCCAGGCAGATTCCAAGAGGAGACAATATGTTTGGCTTGCTTAGTGTTGTCTCCTTGATTTTTAGAATCATGCTTGGTACATATGAGTGGCATGTATGGAACTGTAATTTTTAATATGGCACAAACTGAGCTCAATAACATTGTTTGGAAAAAATACTTAAAGTTTTATATTGATTTATACCATAAATTTGTAAGTGCTATGGACTGAAGTAAGCATCAGTTCAGTTCAGTTCAGTTCAGTCGCTCAGTCGGGTCCGACTCTTTGCGACCCCATGGACTGCAGCACACCAGGCCTCCCTGTCCATCACCAACTCCCGGAGTTTACTCAACACCGTCCGTTGAGTCGGTGCTGTCATCCAACCATCTCATCCTCTGTCGTCCCCTTCTCTTCCTGCCTTCAATCTTTCCCTGCATCAGGGTCTTTTCAAATGAGTCAGTTCTTTGCATCAGGTGGCCAAAGTACTGGAGTTTCAGCTTCAACATCAGTCCTTCCAATGAACACTCAGGACTGATCTCTTTTAGGATGGACAGGTTTGATCTCCTTGCAATCCAAGGAACTCTCAAGAGTCCTCCAACACCACAGTTCAAAAGCATCAGTTCTTCAGCAATCAGCTGTCTTTATAGTCCAACTCTCACATCCATACATGACTACTGGAAAAACCATAGTCTTGACTAGATAGACCTTTGTTGGCAAAGTAATGCTTTTTAATATGCTGTCTAGGTTGGTCATAACATTCCTTCCGAGGAGTAAGCGTCTTTTAATTTCATGACTGCAGTCACCATCTGCAGGGATTTTGGAGCCCCCCAAAATAAAGTCTGTCACTGTTTCCACTGTTTTCCCATCTATTTCCCATGAAGTGATGGGACCAGATGCCATGATCTTAGTTTTCTGAATGTTGAGTTTTAAGCCAACTTTTTCACTCTCCTCTTTCACTTTCATCAAGAGGCTCTTTAGTTCTTCTTCACTTTCTGCTATAAGGGTGGTGTCATCTACATAAGCGTAAGGATTATGATAAATAAGAGAGAGATACAGTCATGGAGGTTGCACTCTAACTGTGCAGAGAGCATAAGTGAAGTGATTCAGTCATGTCCGACTCTTTGCGACCCTGTGGACTGTAGCCTACCAGTATCCTCCATCCATGGGATTCTCCAGGCAAGAACACTGGAGTGGGTTGCCATTTAGAGCATAGTTCAATGTTAACAGCACAGACTCCAGAGCCAGCCTGCCTGGATTACAAGCCTGCTTCTCCTATTTTACAGCTCTGTCATCTTGGTCAGGTTATCCAACCTCTACATGCCTTGATTTTCCTCATTTGAAAAGTGCACATAAGAATCGTATCCTCCTAAAATGATGGGACAGTGCCTAATTTATAATGTGTGTTAAACTGTCACTTGCTAATTACAGTGAGAAGAAACAAACAACCACAATCTTAACTATGGATAATAGAAGCGGGTATGAAGTCTGTAGTAGATGGAATTCTAAGAATTATCCTCAGTGATCCTAATCCTTGTAAAGTCTTCTCCTCTTCAACTTAGATGGAGTCTGTGAATATAATGAGATATGATCCTTCTTGTGATCATGTTATGTGAAAAGGAATTTTTATATATTTAATAAGTTTGGTTGGTTTGGAGTTAATGAAAAGGTAGAGTATCTGATAGGCCCAATCTAATCATGTAGGCTCTTTAAAACAGCAGTCCCCAAGACAATTTTTCCATGGACTTGGGGGTGGGGAATGGCTCCAGGGTGTTTCAAGTGCATTACATTTATTATGCACTTTAGTTCTATTATTATGATTGCATCAGCTTCACCTCGGATCGTAAGACATTAGATCCTGGAGGCTGGGGACCCCTGCTTTAAAAGCAGAGAGTTTCCTCTGCCTGTGGCATCAGGTGAATGTGGAGACATTGAAAACGTGAGAAGTGTTTGCCATACCATTGGTAAAGACCACAAAGCCATCAAACGTGGTACCTGGTTGACAGGAAGAAAACAGGGGCTTCAGTCTCAAAAGCACAAAAACTGCATTCTGCCAACAACCTGAATAAATCCAGAAGCTCATTCTCCCCCAGAGTCTCCAGAGAAGAGCCCAGAAGGTTGGCCAACAGCTTGATTTAGGCTTGGGAGTCCCTGAACAGAGAACACAATCAAACCTGCTCACATTTCTGCCCCATGGGCTGTGAGATAATCAGTGACTGTTATTTTAAATTGCTAACTTTGTGGTAATTGGTTTTATATTAATAAAAAAGAAAGCATACAGGGCCCTATGGAAGTATATAGCAGGCTCATCCAAGTTACTCTTGAAGGCTCCTTGTGCATGCTAAGTTGCCTCAGTCATGTCCAACTCTTTGCAACTCTATGGACTATAGCTCACCAGGCTCCTCTGTCCATGGGGTTATCCAAGCAAGAATACTGGAATGGGTTGCCCTGCCCTCCTCCTGGGGATCTTTCCCACCCAGGGATTGAACCCACGTCTCTTATGTCTCCTACATTGGCAGGCAGGTTCTTTACACTAGCACCACCTGGGAAGCCTTTAAGGCTTCTTAGAGACAGCAAAATGAAATTGAGACCTGAAATGATGAGTAAGAGCAAGGAAAAGTCAGTGGGAAGGGGGGGCTCAAGTTGAGAGAGATACAGAAGACTTTAAAGAAAAAAATGAAGGTATTTGGAATGGAAATAAGATCAGATGACTACCATGGGTGAAAAGAGTGACAGATGAGCATGCATAATTAGCAAAATTGAACCGACCAGGCCAGGATAGGTCTTTTAAGCCAAATTTGAGCATTTAGGTAATATTGTTTATGTGTATGTTGTCACATACACACATCATACACACACATGAACACACATACATCTTTGGGAAACTATTAAAGGATTTAAAGTAGCAAGAGAGTAATATGGGTAGAATTTCCTCACCTTCTTTCCCTTTCTAAGGATATTCTATTCATATTTCAAATGCATCTTCTTTTGTGAAGGCTTTTTGTTATCCCCAAGGCTAACAATGACTTCTTCCACTGTTCTCTCATATATCTAAAGTTTTCCATTCACTAAGCAGAGATTCTTTCAGGCACAGTTCTAAACATGTTATACATATTAACTCAAGTATTCATTATTCCAACCCATGAAATAGTCGTATATACTTATCCCCATTTTACTTATAAGGTGGGCTGAGTGCAGTAGATGTTAGGGGTCATGGAAGTCTTACAGCCACCAATGGTCATTCTGTAGGTAATAGCTACTTCATTTATCTACACTTAAGACAGATCAATCAATAAGTATTTATTGAGTGCTATTTCATAGCTTATCCAAGGTAAATTTTAGGAAGGTTTTGAAAAGGTAATCTGAAAAGAATTGTTAGTATGTGTTCTAAGTACATAAGTTTGATTTTAAAGAAGATAAAGATTAATCTTTTTAATTTTAGTCATGGTACTGAACAAATGTGCATTTTAGCTCAACCCTCTTCCCAAATGAACCATAACCTTTCCATTGGAGGACATATTAGCTTATTATTTTTTAGCTTATTATTTTAGAGTTTCATTTACTTTCAAACTTTCCCTGAAGCTCTTTTGTTTGCTATTCCTGCTGTGAGAATATTGGAGAGTTCCATTAGGTGTTATAGACTGTTCTAATCAAGGCTTCATTGTGCACGGTACATACTCAGAAAAATCTACACCTGAGTATGCCACAGCAAGTTGACTGTTGTTTTTCATTTCGCTTAGTTACGACATTTTTATTAGGTCCCAGATTGCTTACTTTGCCTTAGACATTTCCTATATTAATTAAACTGATGATGGTTCCACTGTTTGTTTTCCCTTTAAAGAGTTGAATGAAAGGGAGAATTTCTTTGAGTATTTTTGAAACTTTGGTGTTTAAACTCAATATGAATATGTAATCTCATTCTTCCTTCTTAAAACCGTTGAAATTCCACAGAGATAAATATTTGTAGCCCAATTTATAAACTCTTGATTGATAATTGGAAAATTACTCTCCATCAAATAAAAAAAAAATCTCTTTAAATGTCAACAAAATTAAGCATGATGTGCAAACCTTTCTTTAAACTATTTCAAAATGAAAGAAAATGATCTTAAAAATAAAAGCTAGTGTGATGTTATGTCATAACACTGTCAAAAAATTTCATATTTATCAGTAGAGTGGAATTTTTGACTCTACAGAAATTTTTCTATGTTTGAAAGTGAACACTGATGGTATAAAAAATACTGCAAAACCTTCTTAAAATCCTTGATGCCAATTATAAAATTATTTCTTTTAGATAATATGCTATGTGAGATTAGGGGTAAGAGTTGACTGTGGTATTAGTTGGACTCCCCTGATGGCCCAGATGGTAAAGAATCTGCCTGCAATGCAGGAGATCTGGGTTTGATCCCTGGGCTGGGAAGATCCCCTGGAGAAGGGAATGGCAACCCACTCCAGTATTCTTTTTTTTTTTTTTTTTCCCACTCCAGTATTCTTGCCTGGAGAACTCCATGGACAGAGGAGCCTGTACAGCTATAGTCCATGGGGTCGCCAAGAGTCAGACACGGCTGAGTGACTAACTCACACACACAGAGGGTACTCGTTACTGTAACTAGAGGCATTCTCACTTGCTTAAGAGGGACGTGGCTGGTTGTCCCTTCACAGATCTGGGAATCTTTCTTCCCCTTCGGCTACGATTCTCTTGAAGTGCATGTATGCTCTGTTGCTCAGTTGCCTCTGACTCTTTCCAACCCATGGACTGTAGTGAGCCAGGCTCCTCTGTCCTTGGAGTTTTTCAGGCAAGAACACTGGAGTGGGTGGTCATTTCCTACTCAGGGGGATCTTCCCTGACCCAGGGATCAAATTTGCATCTCCTACACTGGCAGGCAGATTCTTTACCACTCTGTCACCTGGGAAGCCCCCTTCATGCAGTATTAGGGTTAAAATAACACCCAAGTGCCTTGACTCCATATTTGCAAATATAGAACCAGAATCATTACATGACTCTTGGAATAATATTTTTTTGAAACAAAGTCGGCTTTCCAAGTGTAAAGCATGAGACTGAATGCCTGATGGTCTTAAGCACAATTTCTAAGTCAATCCTAGATTAATACTGGTGTTAGACCAACCCATAGAATTTGCCCCATGAAGGCATTTGGTAAAACTGTCCATAATATGCAACTGTCTCTTAAGGATTGTCTCTGCAAAGTAACAGTTGTATGGTGTTTTCAAAATGTAAGTACTAAGTAAGAAATTGATTATTATCCACTCCTTTCTCCTGCTCATTTTTGCTCTGCTGAAGTATTTGGACAACTGAATGCTTTTGTTCACCTGCAGTTGCTTGCAGATTTCTCTCTTTCATCTCCCAAAATAGAGGTTCTTGGCTTTAAAACCAGACCTCCCTATTACAATAAATAAATACCTTTTTTATAAGAAAAATAAGTAGGTTGTAGGAAGGATGTTTACAGTTTCAGAGGCTACAGAAGAAAAGATTTTCTTGTTCACTGAGTATTGTCTTTAGAAATCATCTTTTAAATGAGTCTCAGTGAGTGGGAATTGTGTTTGACTTTGGTAGTGAATATATCAACAAGCAGTGTTTGGTTATATGTAAAAAAACAAAAATAACTGAAAGTAACAAAATTTCTGCAAAATGACTCAGAATGAAGAACTGTCTTCCATCACAGCCTTTATGAGTCATCAAATCTACTGAATTCCTACTTTACTTTTAAAAACAGCAAATAGGATTGGATATCACAGAAATATACTTTTAGAAACTGGGCATTAAAAGATAGTCTAAAATTCCATTTGTGTGCATGACAAGGATTAAAACCTTAATTTTATTTGTGTGAAGTTGGTATTAATATTATTAAACTATTTATTGAATATAACTAGGAACTCCGGAGCTGGGAAAACATTATATTTATAGCTTCCACATATAAGAAGTTTGGACTCTATGTTAGTTATCTGGGGTTGTGTAATGACTTACACACACTTAGTGGCTGGAAGCAACATACATTTGTAATAGCCTCAGTTTCTGAGGGTCAGGAGTCTGGGCAGAACTTAACCTGGGTCCTCTGTTAGGAGTCTTTCATGGGTCAGAATCAAGGTGTCATCCAGACAGGGTTCTCATCTGAAGACCAAACTAAGGAAGGAGCTGCTTCCAAACTCGCATGCTGTTGGCAGCATTCAATCCCCTGAAAATTATCAGATTGAGGGACTGTTTCTTATTGGTTATAATCCAGAGGCAACCATCAGTTCTTTACCATGTGGAATTCTCCAACAAGTCCAATTTCTCTATAAACATTTCTTATTTAGAGCTATATAAACTTTAATTATAATTTTACTTTTCATGGTTGTCTCTCTTTCCCTCTTACACATACATACACACCTTTTTTTTTTACTTTTGTTTCTGATAAACTGTGTCTTTCCTAAGTTCTCCATGACCTGTCAATTCAGTTCAGTCGCTCAGTCATGTCTGACAGTTTGTGCCCCACGGCCTGCAGCACACCAGGCCTCCCTGTCTATCACCAACTTCCAGAGCTTGCTCACACTCATGTCCATCCAGTCAGTGATGCCATCCAACCATCTCATCCTCTGTCACTCCCTTCTCCTCCTGCCTTCAATCTTTCCCAGCATCAGGATCTTTTCCAATGAGTCAGTTCTCTGCATCAGGTGGCCAAAGTTTTGGAGTTTCAGCTTCAGCATCAGTCCTTCCAATGAATATTCAGGGTTGATTTCCTTTAGGATGGACTGGTTGGATCTCCTTGCAGTCCAAGGGACTCTCAAGAGTCTTCTTCAATACCACAGTTCAAAAGCATCAGTTCTTCAGTGCTCAGCTTTCTTTATGGTCCAACTCTATGACCTATAGCATCTTACATTTTGGTTTGCAAGTATTTTCTAACTAATTAACTTTATGTATCTATACCTTGACTCATCATTTTTGACTCCATCTTGCATTTCCTAAGGACATCCACAAAGAAAAGAAATAGCTAATGGAAAGTAATGGCAAAATATGGGAACTTAAAGGAAATCTCCTAGTTTTACTAGTTGTCTTAGCATTGTCTATTAGCTTTAGGACATAAAATGCTAGAATTTAGTGCCATGCATCATGTTTTATTTTCATTTCCATTTCAACCTCTAAGTGTTCAGTAAGTGCTGGTTTTCATGCATATGTGGGACTTAACCGATGATGAGATATTCTCCCTGATTTTTCAACAAGTGAAGACCTCTGTTCACTAACTAGAGTCTTGGAATGCCTGAGCATATTATGACAGCAGAGAAAAGAACTGAAAGCCTTGTTAAAAAACAAAATCCTCAATGTGCCCTTTGGCTTGCTGGCGTTGGTTCGTGTCGGTTTTGGAGGTGCTTTTTTACTTTCTAATTTACGTTATCTTACAAAGACAAACAACATTTCCTATTGAATAAAGTTTTTCTTTATCATGAGTTGAACACAATCATTACTAAGAAATGATTGATGAATAGAGTTGTGCCTGCTAATAATTGTGCACAATTGACATAATTACCTTTACTTTATTAATGATCAATTTGGTATCTGATGAATCTGAACATGTTCCTTCAAGCCAATCATAATAATAATTTTTCCCACAACGGACTACTTTATTTTTCTGTCACACCAGCATCTGGGTATAACACGGACATGTTTTAAAAAAATCTACATGATACCCCAAAGCTGCAAAATAAAAATATTTAATTAGTAGTTTAGATATTTAGCTAACATGATACCAAACATCTGGATACTTGAAAACTTCCAGATGGCAGAAGTGTTCATTTTTTGCTCATATGTCTTGCTAATATGGATTCAGTTTCTTCTCAGCCTATAAATTTAGTCCTTCTGTCCTAAAGGAGAACTTAAAAGATTGGGTGAGAAAAACTAAACAGTTTTTTTTCTTTTATCAACATATATTGAACAACATGAGAAATACTAAAATTTAACAGCATGTGATTTCCAGCATAGTGGATAGGCATAGCTTTGGCAAAGTATTTGACTATCTTTAACCTGATTCCCTGAACACATAGTTCCTCTACATTTTCAAAAGCATTGTGGACATTCTGTAATTTATTAACCCTGGCTGTCCTACATAGAAGTACATTCCTGTGAGGGCCATACAGGAAGGGAGATCTAATGATGAAGAAAGTAAACAAAATAAATACTTTTGCAGGTTTTATATATATTTTACACATCATATCTCTTAAGGGCAGCAGGAAAATATGAATTTTTCCCAAATTATCTAAGACTTACTATGTTTGAGAGCCATGATTTTATCCATTTAATCGTATTTCAGCACTGGATTGTATATATTTGTGTAGTTTCAGGGACATAATTCATTATTGCTTCCTTATGTTGCAAAGGGAAAACAAAAGACGAATTGATCATCACAATAACTATTTAAGCAACTAAATATATTCAAAAAGATTCATGTACCCCACTGTTCATTGCCACATATTAATTTTTGCAAAGAAGATAAACAAATGCCCAACAGGTATATGAAAAAGAGCTCAGAATCACTAACCATAAAGGAAATGTAAATCACAATGAGATATTACTTCATACTTTTTAGGATGGCATAGGCCAGAATAAATATTTTAAACATTTTGCTTTTGCAACTGATGGCAAATCAGTATATGGTGTCTTTTGAACACCAGCATAAAGATGTTCTGTGAACCATTGAGAATAATGAGTGAGGTCTTGCTGGAGAAATACATTTTTGAATCATTAGCAGTAAGTCTGGATGAAACAACCTAGGTGAATGTGTATACTGAGGAAATCAAATAGATGGAAGGCTTCCACATTTATGAACTTGGGCAAACTCTGGGAGATGGTGAGGGGCAGTCAGGCCCCTCACGCTGTGATCCATGTGGTTGCAAAGAGTTGGAGGCCCCTCACGCTGTGATCCATGTGGTTGCAAAGAGTTGGACACGACTGGGTGACTCAACAGCAATAACATAGCAAAGGGGACAGGAAAAAGAACTCGATCTTCAGCAGAATTCAAAACAATTTGTCAAATGTATGAATGAAGAACTTAAAAGGTTTTCACAGAGAAACTGTAATTTCACAGAAAAGAAAATTATATCTGATATCAAGAAAGACAAAAATTTCTAAGAAGGAGTATCAATAGTTTAAAAGTTGAAGAGAGATCCATTAAGGTAAAACAAAAGTATATCCACTATTTTAGACAAAATGGAAGCCATTGGTATCCTTAGGGGGAAAAAATCATTTCATTTGGGTGGTGCAGGTGGAAACCAGGTTGTACTAGATTGAAGAGGAAATGAAAAATGAAAATTCAAGGACTGTGAGTTAGACATACTTTTAAATAAATTGACTGTGAAGGGAAAAACAAGGATAACGTAGTAACCTGTCAGGCCTTTGAGCATAGGTGTGCTTTCTTTAAGACTCACGGTGTTAACCCTGAGTCAGCTGAAGAGTGTGTGTGTGTGTGTGTTTCACTGATTTTTTTGGAGTATAGTTACTGTACACTGTTGAGCCTACTTCTCTGTACGGCAGAGTGAACCAACCATATGGTATGCGCTCTGCTGTGCTCAGTCATGGCCTACTGTTTGCTCCCCATGGACTGTAGCCCGCCAGACTCCTCTGTCCTTGGGGTTTTCCAGGCAAGAATAAGGAAGTGAGCTGCCACTTCCTACTCCAGAGGCTCTTCCCCACCCAGGGTTCAAACCTGTGTGTCTTGGATCTCCTGCAACGGCAGGAAGATTCTTTACCTACCAGGGGCCACGCCTGGGAAGCCCCTGTGTGTGCACCCAGGAGAGTTCCCTGAGCTATACGGTAGATTCTCACTAGTTACCTGTTTTATACATACTGTATATATGTCAATCCCAGCCTCCCAGTTCATCCAGCCCACCAGCATATCCTCCCTCGGTGTCCCTAGGTTTATTCTCTATGTCTGTTTCTCTATTTCTGTTTTGAAAATAAGATCATCTATACCATTTTTCTAGATTCCGCATATATGTGTTAATATCCAACTTTTTCTGACTTATTTCACTCTCTATGATAGTCTCTAGGTCCATCCACATCTCTACGAATGACTCAGTTTCATTCCTTTTATGGCTGAGTAATAATATTCCATTGTGTATATGCACCACATCCTCGTTATCCATTTCTCTGTCAGTGGACTTTTAGGTTGCTTTATGTCCTGGCTATTGTAAAGAGTGCTGCAGTGAACGTTGGGGTGCAAATGTCTTTTTGAACTACGGTGTTCTCGGGATATACGCCCAGGAGTGGGATTGCTGGGTCATATGGTAATTCTATTTTTAGTTTTTTAATGAACTTTCATTCTGTTCTCCATGGTGGTTATATCAATTTACATTCCCACCAATAGAGTAAGAGGTTCCCTTTTCTCCACACCCTCTCCAGCATTTATTGTTTGTAGAGTTCATTAAAAAGATTAAAGAAAAAAATTAGATTTTAATGAACTCTACAAACAATAATTCTGGAGTGTGTTCTGAGATAACGTCCAAAAAAGAAAGGAAACCTAGTAACAACTTAAGACTATATCTCTAAGACCATAAAAAGAGAAAAGGTAGAAACAAATCAGGATTCTCACATCTAAATATTAATGAGGAACCATTTAAATAATAGGATGTTGTTTTTTTCTCTTAAAAGTTATCTGGTTTCATGTCACCTTCAAGTGTAAAGTTTGTTAATACTACTTATGCTTAAACAATTCTTGGAGACAATTTTTAAAAAAGGAATGGAAAATTCACAATTTAATGTCCAATAAGACATATTTTCATGCAGGAAACATCATCTAAACATCATAATGTAATCTTTCAGAAGGATAGCTAAATTGCAAGGAAAAGTTTCTGTGAGTTGATGATTTTCTTGAAAGTTTAAAAGGCAAACCAAATTTATCAAGTGACAAATCCTTGCTCAATGAAGCTTTTAGCTAACCTTTGAATTTCCTTATTCCAAATAAACTATAAGTGCCTGAGATTCAAAGAAAACACATGATTGTTTTATATTTCTTATCCTATGCTTAGAGCAGTGGACTTGGAGCAAGTCAGAAGTGTATACTGAAGGAATCTGGACTTCAAATTTTACCACACCAAGTCCATTCTCATGAGAAGTGATTTTATGTCAAAAAAAAATGGAAGGGTTTGAGGTCAATTGTAGTGCATGGAAGGCAAAGCATACTAAGAACATATTTTGTAAATGCGTTCTTTCCCTGAAGCCCATGTGCCCATGTTCAGCTGTTAGCTGAACTCATCTTTCCCTCACATTTTAAAAAATGCAAGTGAGAACAATACTTCTGCTGGTAAAAGCATGAGGTCATGTTGGATCAGATGATTTATGGAATTATCAGTAAACCCACATGATTAGGATTGGAGCCACCTTTTTCTTTCTGCCTTTTGTGCTTTCTTCATTTATTCCTCCACACATGAAAAGCAGATTAAAGATTTTCCTGCACCAGAGAAGTCAGAGAACTTATACCAATAACAAACAGAATTTTTCTCTTTTTAATTAATACGATTTATTTGATTTGACGCTAGATAAACAACTCCTATTGGATTTTTGATGTGGTTTTCTCATGGAAAACCACTGTTTTAATTTATTGAATACCTCTACTGTACTCTCCTAGTTAATTTTGATACACTTTCCAACAATTCTAAAATTGGTTGTTGTTTGTCAGAGCTTTATTTATTTATTTATTTATTTTACAATATCTAGCTTCTTTATGTCCTATATAAAGGTGATCAGGTAAGATAGAGAAATATCATATTAAAAATGATTACATCAAGCAATCAAAATTCTATTTATAAATCACCATTAAATGGCAAATCACTTCAGTATTTCTTGCCTGGAAAATTCCATGAACAGAGGAGCCTGGTGGGCTATAGCCACAGGGTTGCAAAAGAGTGGGACATGACTGAGCGCACACACACACACACAATTTAGGTGAGAAAGAACATTGCTAGATTTTTATTTCCCCTAAATAATTTCAACAGGAAAAATGTTTTTTTTGAGATAACTTTAACATTTCCTAGTACTAAATGGATAATGATATCAGTCCTAACCTTACTGGTAAAAATGTATCTTTCTCCAAAATGATGAGACAAAATTAAATTTTTATCTTAATCTTAACCCTTGCCTAGTTCTAACATTTCATATAATACCTCCATATGGTAGGATCTGTTATTGACAATTGCATAGTACAAATTAAAAATGACATTGTCTATTTGACTCTATTTTTATAGACACTAATATAATATTTATGCATATGTTGTCAAGATCAGAACTTGGTTAGTTTTCTCCTTCTCTTAAAGTCAAGCTCAAAGTCAATTCTTTTAGCCCATATTGATTTTCCTACTTCTTGTTATGTTTGGATGTGAGAGTTGGACTATAAAGAAAGCTGAGTGCTAAAGAATTGAAGCTTTTGAACTGTGGTGTTGGAGAGGACTCTTGAGAGTCTCTTGGACAGCAAGGAGATCCAGCCAGTTCACCCTAAAGGAAATCAATCCTGAATATTCATCGGAAGGACTGAATGCTAAAGCTGAAACTCCAGTACTTTGGCCACCTGATGTGAATAACTAACTCATTTGAAAAGACCCTGATGCTGGAAAAGATTGAAGGTGGAAGGAGAAGAGGACAACAGAGGATGAGATGGTTGGATGGCATCACCGACTCAGTGGACATGGGTTTGAGTAAGCTCCAGGAGCTGGTGATAGACAGGGAAGCCTGGTGTGCTGCAGTCCATGGGGTCACAAAGAGTCGGACACGACTGAGTGACTGAAGTGAACTGTTATGCCAAACCCTTTATGAACTCTATTACAAATTTTGATACACAATTTTATGCCAGGATTTAGTTTTCATTGAAAACATGTCCCAATTAGAAATAAATTTAAAATAGTAATCATACATATTTTTTATATGCACAATTACTAACACAATCTGAAAACTGAGCAAAGTTTCAACTAATGCTTAGTTTAGATAACTGAAAAACTGCAGTTTCCCTAAAATAAACATGAAAAGGAAGATTGTTTTATAGTTAAGCTTTAATATTAGACTTCACATCATCTTGGTTAAATCTTTCTTCCAGTTTTCACAGAAACAACTAAAGAGCATAAGGCAGATAGTCTAATTTCTCTGATTTACAGCTAACCAAGAATACAGGAACCGTGAAATTCCAGATGTTCAAGCTTGTTTTAGAAAAGGCAGAGGAACCAGAGATCAAGTGGCCAACATCTGCTGGATCATCAAAAAAGCAAGAGAGTTCCAGAAAAACATCTATTTCTGCTTTATTGACTATGCCAAAGCCTTTAACTGTGTGGATCACAATAAACTGTGGAAAATTCTGAAAGAGATGGGAATACCAGACGACCTGACTTGCCTCTTGAGAAACCTGTATGCAGGTCAGGAAGCAACACTTAGAACTGAACATGGAAAAACAGACTGGTTCCAAATAGGAAAAGGTGTACGTCAAGGCTGTATGTTGTCACCCTGCTTATTTAACTTATATGCAGAGTACATCATGAGAAACGCTGGACTGGAAGAAGCACAAGCTGGAATCAAGATTGCTCGGAGAAATATCAAGAACCTCAGATATGCAGATGACACCACCCTTATGGCAGAAAGTAAAGAAGAACTAAAGAGCCTCTTGATGAAAGTGAAAGTGAAAAAATTGGCTTAAAGCTCAACATTCAGAAAACTAAGATCATGGCATCTGGTCCCATCACTTCATGGGAAAGAGATGAGGAAACAGTGGAAACAATGTCAGACTTTATTTTGGGGCACTCCAAAATCACTGCAGATGATGATTGCAGCCATGAAATTAAAAGACGCTTACTCCTTGGAAGGAAAGTTATGACCAACCTAGACAGCATATTAAAAAGCAGAGACATTACTTTGCCAACAAAGGTCCATCTAGTCAAGTCTATGGTTTTTCCAGTAGTCATGTATGGATGTGAGAGTTGGACTGTGAAGAAAGCTGAGCACTGAAGAATTGATGCTTTTGAACTGTGGTATTGGAGAAGACTCTTGAGAGTCCCTTGGACTGCAAGGAGATCCAACCAGTCCATCGTAAAGGAGATCAGTCCTGGGTGTTCATTGGAAGGACTGATGCTGAAGCTGAAACTCCAATACTTTGGCCACCTCATGTGAAGGGCTGACTCATTGGAAAAGACCCTGATGCTGGGAGGGATTGGGGGCAGGAGGAGAAGGGGGCGACAGAGGATGAGATGGTTGGATGGCATCACCGACTCGATGGGCATGACTTTGAGTAAATTCCTCCCTCGATGGACAGGGAGGCCTGGCGTGCTGCGATTTATGGGGTCGCAAAGAGTTGGACACGGCTGAGTGACTGAACTGGACTGAACTGAAGAAATCATTGGCCAGTCTCTGGTGAGAGGGAATTTACTGCTTCCTAGGGCAGGGACTTCCCAAATGGCTCAGTAGGTAAAGAATCAGCAGTGCAGAGATGCAGGAGCCGTGGGTGCGATCCCTGCCTCAGGAAGATCCCCTGGAGTAGGAAAAAGCAACCCATTTCAGTATTCTATCCTGGAAAATTCCATGGACAGAGAAGCCTGGCAGGCTATAGTCCATGCAGTCACAAAAAGTCCGACATGACTCAGCTAAGCACAGGGCAGATAAAGCATTTCAGACAGTCCTGACAGTAAGTTTAATATTAAACTGAAATCATCTCTCTGTGACTTTTATAGATAGCACAATCATTCACTATACCCATCCTTTTGAAAACAAATTTGGCGTTGCCGTTTGGCTTTTCTTCTTTAGATTGGTTAATACTTCTTCATCTCCCTGTATTTATTGGTTAGTATGCATTCTGCTGTAAGAAATAGCACACCTCATGCAAATAAACAACATGGAAAATTATCTCAGATTATACTTAAGAGGTGGGCTTCCCTGGTGGCTTAGCGGGTAAAGAATCTGGCTGGAATGTGGGAGGCCTGGGTTTGATCCCTGGGTTGGGAAGATCCCCTGGAGAAGGGAACAGCTACCCACTCCAGTATTCTGGCCTGGAGAATTCCATGGACTGTATAGTCCTTGGGGTTGCAAAGAGTCAGACATGACTGAGCGACTTTCACTTCACTTCACCTCATAGTTAAAAGGTAGGGTGAACTCCGGTGTTGGTTGATTTAGCTATTCAAAGATAGTATAAAAAACTTAAGTTTTCTTTTTCTCTTTTATTGGTAATCCTTTTGTTTGTTGCGGGGGTGGGAGAGTAATGTTGCACTCTCTCTCTCTCATTTTTTTTTTTTTTTTGGTAATCCTTGGTGAAATCTTCATCTTTAGACTGGCTGGAAGATGGCTTCTTTTCACTTATCATACAAGGTAAAGATGAAGATTATCTTTCCTTAAATATTTTTCTTAATAAAGAGATATATTGTTTTTAGACCCTCAACAGGTTTCATGTCTCATTAGCAAAAATTGGGCAATATATCCATGGCTGAAGAAATTTCTAGCAAGGGTGATCAGATTTTCATGATAGAAAAGTGATCTGCTATGAAATAGTCAATCATATTTCTACTACATGGGGTTTTCATATGCTTTTTTCTTCTGTTTGTCCTTTTGAAATCTTTTCCCAACTTCTTTGCAATAGAATTGAAACATAACATGATATAAATTTAGAATGTATGGTATGGTGATTTGATACATTTATATATTGCAATTTGATTACAACTATAGCATTAGCTAACCCTCCATCACCTCATGTAATTACTGTTTCTTTTTTTGTGGTGAGAACATTTATAGTCTACTCTATTTGTTCTTATTTATTCAGGTGATTACAAATTACTGGATTTCATCTCTTAAATACTGAAGGTTATTAACAAGTGTTAATTATTGAAGGTCATTAATAAGTTACTATTTTATGTTACCACCAAGCTATACCTAATAGGAAAGCCTTCTTATAGCACTTTGATAAATATTCAGGAAATAAACAAAAACTCATTTATTTATTGTTTTAAACTTCTGCCTTATTGACTATGCCAAAGCCTTTGACTGTGTGGATCACAACAAATTGAGGAAAATTCTTCAAGAGATGGGAATATGAAACCACCTGACCTGCCTCCTGAGAAACCTGTAAGCAGGTAAAGAAATGGGTAGAACTGGACATGGAACAACAGACTGGTTCCAACTCGGGAATGGAGTACATTAAGGCTGTATATTGTCACCCTGCTTATTTAACTTGTATGCAGAGTACATCATGAGAAACGCTGGGCTGGATGAAGCACAAACTGGAATCAAGATTGCCAGGAGAAATATCAGTACCCTTAGATATGCAGATGACACCACCCTTATGGCAAAAAGCAAAGAAGAACTAAAGAGCCTCTTTTTTTTTTTTTTTTTCCTAAAGAGCCTCTTGATGAAAGTGAAAGAGGAGAGTGAAAAAGTTGGCTTAAAACTCAACATTCAGAAAGCTAAGATCATGGCATCTGGTCCCATTACTTCATGGGAAATAGATGGGGAAACAGTGGAAACAGTGACAGACTTTATTTTCTTGGGCACCAAAATCACAGCAGATGGTGACTGCATCCATGAAATTAAAACACATTTGCTCCTTGGAAGAAAAGCTATGACCAACCTAGACAACATATTAAAAAGCTGAGACATTACTTTGCCAACAAAGGTCCGTCTAGTGAAAGCTATGTTTTTTCCAGTAGTCATGTATGAATGTGAGAGTTGGGCTATAAAAAAACCTGAGCACCGAAGAATCGATGCTTTTGAACTGTGATGTTGGAGAATATTCTTGAGAGTCCCTTGAACTGCAAGGAGATCTAACCAGTCCATCCAAAAGGAAATCAGTCCTGAATATATTGGAAGGACAGATACTGAAGCTGAAACTCCTATACTTTGGCTACCTCATGTGAATCAGTGATTCATTAGAAAAGACCCTGATGCTGGAAAAGATTGAAGGTGGGAGGAGAAGGGGAGGACAGAGGATGAAGTGGTTAGATTGCGTCTCTGACTCGATGGACATGAGTTTGAGTAAACTCCAGGAGTTGGTGATGCACAGAGAATCCTGGTGGGCTGCAGTCCATGGGGTCGCAAAGAGTGGGACACGACTGAGCAACTGAACTGAGCTGATTGTTTTAAAAAGGCTAAGTAAAAAAAAAAAAAGAGGGGGAGTAGAAAGAAAGGTTCTATGTGGAAAAAATATTGATTTATTTGTATATAATGTGTATGTGTCCTTAGAGTGTATTTTTGTAGTTTTTGTACCTTGTAAATTGTCTTAGAGTTACATTCAGTTTGGTACATGAAGGGACTTCCCCCTGTGGCTTAGTGGTAAAGAATCCACATGCAATGCAGGAGACGCAGAAGTTGTGGGTTTGATCCCTGGATCGGGAAGATCCCCTGGAGGGAGAGCATAGTATTTTTGCCCTCCAGTATTCTTGCCTGGAAAATTCCGTGGCCAGAGGAGCTTGGCAGGCTACAGTCCGTAAGGTTGCAAAGAGTTGTAGACCACTGAGGCGCCTGAGCACAGTGAGCCCTGGAGTTTGAGCATCACCCAGCCCGACTTAGAGACAACCATCTCACGTGCGGAAACATGTCATGAGCTCGTCCAAAAGCATAGTTGGTTGTTTTCATGCGAAAATTGTATTTTTGTCTCTGATGGCAAATTTTTGTTCAAGTTAAGAAATAAAGAAGTGAGGCTTTTTTATTTTTCTTTCTTTTCCATCAAGCTCATTTCTGGTAGTCATTTAATGTACAGTTGGTAAAGTAAAGGGGTAGTTATTATACTTCTATGCACACAATGATTATAATGAGATTTACGCAATTGCCAAAGTGAATAAAATGAAACAGAAGCAACGTAATCCATCAAATGTTTTAAGTTCTTTCCTAAGGTGGAGTTGCATGCTGAGAGAAATTGTTTCAGTAAGATATACTAGCTTTAGCTTCACAATAATTGAAAATCTCTTATAATACTAGAAGCTCATCAAATATACACACAAACACATTCACTGGCAATCATAAAACCTAAGCAAGAAAAATTATAGAGTTTTTCTTTCATCGCTTAGATTATTATTTAGCTGTCACATAAATATTTGGCAGAGCGTTGCTTCCCTTGTGGCTCAGATGGTAAAGAATCTGCCTGCAATACAGGAGACCTGGGTTTGATCCCTGGATCAGGAAGATCTCCTGGAGAATGGAATGACTACCTGCTGTAGTATTCTTGTCTGGAGAATTCTATGGACAGAGGAGCCTGGCAGTCTACAGTCCATGGGGTTGCAAAGAGTCAGACAGGACTGAGCTACTAACACTTTTACTTTCACCATTTTAATAATATACAATATACAATGCGAGAAGCACGTTTTCTTCTTAAGCTCACTGCTGGGAAAATTTTCTTGTTTCATTTATTTTTTCATTCATTTATGAAAGAGCCTTGAACAAAGCACATTTCTAGGCACCATGGGGCAGACTAAGAACTAATTCCTGGTATTCTGAATACATTACTTGCAAAGTTAATATTTCTCTCTTCTGAAATCTTTCAGTTTGCAGCAAATGGATCATAAAAGTGTAGTACTCCTATAAAGACAGAGACTGGGAGAGGAGAACACAGTAGATAAGAGACGTAGATCAGTTTTCTGTTATTCTGCTTTGCTAAGGGCTGGCGGAAAGGAAAACCTGCCGAAGTCAAAACGCAGCACTCAGTTAAGGTTTAGGGCGTGAAGGATCCGTATGTCGAGGTGTGGTGTGGAATGGCTGAAAGTATGGTGACAAGTTGTTAAAATGGGACGACTTTCCTACTAAGGTCCCAAAAGATTGAGAAGAAAACCATGAAGTTGAAAGGATTCTTACCTTCCAAAAGATAGAACAGTGACAGTGATGACAACAACAAAGTTTTAGCAAAACACCCGTTTAATAGATACCTGAGTATTAGCCATGAAGGGACCAGGGCATGAAGGGAGCTGCAAGAACTCTGGAGAGAGTGCTGCCATATTTCTCCTTTCTACTCTAGCCTCCATGGGGCTGAACTTTAATTCAGAACTCGAGTTTCGTCCCAGAGGCACATGCGCTAAAATCGGGCTCACTCTGGAGAAGTCTGACACTTGCTGCGCTGGGAGACACGGGGGATAGGAGTTCCTTTCCTGTGGTTCAGATGTGGGCCTCCTGGGTAAGCAAGATGCAGGCTGGATCGCTGAATTGGGAACCTCCGTCAAGGCTGTTTCTTGCAATGAGCAGTATGACAAAGAGATTGCACTGGTACCCATGGAGGCAGAAGCTGAGGATTATGTTTTCATCATCTTTCATTTGAATGTTTTTTTAAATGTCCAGCCACAGGAAAGGCACTGCCCCATTGAGGCAGATGCAGTCAGATGTTCCCATTGGGGGATCTTACAGGAACTAACTTCAGGAGGAAAAGACTCAACTTTCAGCATGTCCAGTAACATGAGAACCCGATGGTGACAGTACCCATAAAATAACACCTTTATTTTCCCTCCTCACTTATTTCTCTAATATCCCCAACACTAGAGGAAGAAAGAGCAAGGGGCAGGCAGCTGGTGGAAGGGTACAGAAGGAGATGGGCAAGCCTAAGATACAGAGAAGAAGGTCAGTAACTCCCTCTTTTCCATACGAGGTAGTTGGAGATTCCTATTGAAGGGGCACAGAACTGGGAAAAGAAGACTAAACTTTTATGTCAGACAAAAATCTCTGATTTTTAAGGTTAATGAACATGTTCATTACTGAATTAAAACAGTTCTTGGTTCTACAAGTGACTGAACAATATTTTTTTCAATTGTGAAATATCCTGAATATACCGAAAGTATACAAGCTATGTACACGACATAACATCATGTATGTGAAGTTAAATAGTGATTATAAAGCAACACTATGTAACTGCTACCAAGTTAAGAAATATAACATTTTCAGAACTTAGAAGGCATCCTCTTAATGTGTGTCATTTCTATCATCAATCTCTCTCCTATATCAGCCTCTTTGACTTTTTTTTTTTCTCTTTGACTTTTGTGACAATAATTTTTCTAATTTTCTCTTTAGTTTTTCCATGACTTATTTAACCTTTTACTCTTGATAAATATTTGTTTCCAGGTTTTTTTCTTTTGGAATTGATGCTGTTGTGAACAATCTTGTAGGCATCTCTTGTGCATCGCTTAATGGACATGTGCATTAATTTCTCTAGGGATTTTATGTAGTATAGAAACCCAGAGTCATAAAATAAGCATTTCTTTACTAGAAGTTTACAAACTTAGACACAATCCCTATAGTGCATGAAGTTTCCTGTTGTTTCATGTGCTCACCAACACTGGTTATTATCTGACGTTTTACATTTTTGCCAATTAGTTGATACAAAATAGTATTGTAGTTTAAAAAATGGTTCTTTCTTCACCAGTGAAATTGATTACCTTTCCCTATGTTATTAACCTTTTGGATTTCCTCTTTTCTGACATGACTGTTCAAATATTTTGTCCATGTTTACTTTAGGTTATCTTTTTCTTGTTGTTGTTCAGTCGCTCAGTTGTGTCCAACCCTTTGTCTCCCCATGCACTGCAGCAGGCCAGGCTTCCCTGTCCTTCACCATCTCAAGGAGCTTTCTCAGACTCATGTCCATCGAGTCGGTGATGCCATCCAACCATCTCATCCTCTGTTGTCCCCTTCTCCTCCGGCCTTCAATCTTTCCCAGCATCAGGGTCTTTTCTATTGAGTTGGCTCTTCACAGTGGGTGACCAAATATTGGAGCTTTAGCTTTAGCATCAGTCCTTCCAGTGAATATTCAGAACTGATTTCCTTTAGGATGGACTGGTTTGATCTCCTTGCAGTCCAAGGGACTCTTAAGAGTCTTCTCTAGTTCAAAAACATCAATTCTTTTGTGCTCAGCTTTCTTTATGGTCCAGCTCTCACACCCATACATGGCAACTGGAAAAACCATAGCTTTGACTAGATGGACTCTTGCTGGCAAAGTAATATCTCTGCCTTTTAATATGCTGTCTAGGTTGGTCATAGCTTTTCTTCCAAGGAGCGTCTTTTAATTTCATGGCTGCAGTCATGCAGCCTGTGTTGAAATAGGATTTATTTAAAATAGTTCTTTGTTTAAAAAAAAATTTTTTTTTAAACTTTGTCTTTCACCACATATCTAGGCCACTGTAATGGCCTTCAGAAATATTAAAATTGTAAACATCAATGAACACTCCAAGCCTTCCTTAAACATAATATGACAAGTTCCAGTCTAGTACTCTTTAAGGCAAAATTGTGTCAGTTCTCAAAATTTTGACATTTTGTAGTGTTTATAATTTAAGAGATCAATGTAACATTCCCCCAAAAGCTGTTGTAAGCATCATCATTACTTCAAAACTGTGGGTAATACTGTGTGCCAAGAAGAGAGAGAATACAGGGGTCTGTCAGTTCTGCATTGCATAGAAATAAAACTCTACTAAAATAAAACTCTAAAAAACTCTACTAAAAGCCTTCCATTAAAAAAAAGTTACAACTTTCTGCTTTAGTTTCCAAGAAGCCAGGAAACTGATCTCAAAATTTGAAGCCTTACAACACAATGCCTCAAATTCTAGGGTACTCCTTTGATTTACACCAATTTTGCATGAGGTTGATCGTCCCATTTTAAGAATGGTCTGAGTATTGTGATTTTGTTCTCTTTTAAATATTCAACTGACAAATCCCTGGGCAAGGCCTTCAGTTCAGTTCAGTCCAGTCTCTCAGTCGTGTCCGACTCTTTGCAACCCCATGAATCGCAGCATGCCAGGCCTCACAGTCCATCACCAACTCCCGGAGTTTACTCAAACTCATGTCCATCGAGTTGGTGATGCCATCCAGCCATCTCATCCTCTGTCATCCCCTTCTCCTCCTGCCCCCAGTCGCTCCCAGCATCAGGGTCTTTTCCAATGAGTCAACTCTTCACATGAGGTGGCCAAAGTATTGGAGTTTCAGCTTCATCATCAGTCCTTCCAATGAAAACCCGGGACTGATCTCCTTTAGGATGGACTGGTTGGATGTACTAACCAGTATTTTAACATTTAAGGCTGTAGTATTTTAAAAAGTATTATTAAAGCACAAAATTCCTTTAGCCATGAAGCTTTAAGTCCCTAACTTTCACAACAAAAGATATCATTGCAGGGGGGTAAAATTGACAGCTCCGTGGTGGGCTTTATTTCCCACCTTTTTTTTTTTGATAAAACTAGACTTCTGCAGATCTTGTAGTTCTGTCCTGTCGGTATAATCTCTTTCAGTCTTTTTTTTTTTTTTTTTTTGGTCTCTTTCCGTCTTAACCACTTTTTATCATAGTTTTCTGGTATTTTTTTTAATGGCATTAACTAATGATACAGAGCCTAATACAAAAGAAGTTGACAGGAGAAAATTTCAGTCATTTGCTCAGAGATTGTAGGACTGTATTATTGTTGAAAGTTCTGTCTCAAGTGTGAATCTGTTAGGAGTGAGCCTTGGGAAGTCCATGGGAGATAAAATAACTTGCAAACTTGGCTAAGGATACGCAGCCTTCCATCAGGACTGCTCATGAGGCCATGCTGCTATCGCGTCTGCCAGGGTTCCTTCACGGGGGAGACGACAGGACTCAAAGCTCTGAAGGGCTGGGAAGGAAGGTGTCCTCAAAGCTTTGACAGCTAGGGATTCTCTGGGTTCTGAATATTTGCTTTTCGCTCAGCTCATTTTATGGGCTTCCTTGGTGGCTCAGACAGTAAAGAATCTGCATGCAATGCAGGAGACCCATGTTCAATCCCTGGGTTGAGAAGATCCCCTGGAGAAGGGTATGGCTAACCACTCCAGTATCCTTGCCTGGAGAATTCCATGGACAGAGGAGCCTGGTGGGCTACCATCCATGGGGTCACAAAGAGTTAGATAGGACTGAGTGACTAACACATTCACAGCTCATTTTACCATAAACTGCTCCCCTGAACATTGGCACTGTGAATTCAGAGCCAATATCCATCAGTCTGATGTTCTACAGGATGATGGCAAAGGAGCCTTCATCTGGGGCCCGGAATTCTTGGGCACCACCCTGGAGGAAGAAATGCATCCCACTTCAGTATTCTTGCTTAGAAAATCTCATGGCCAGAGGAGCCTGGTGGGCTACAGTCGAAAGGATCACAAAGAGTCAGACACGACTGAGCAACTGCGTATGCACCTCTGTGGAAGACTGGATACCAACATTATGTGAAGCTCACTGGACAATGCGTTTGAGAGAAAACTCTGAGAATAGAAAGCAAAGAGGAGGAGGAATGGAAGAAAAAAGAAGGAAAAGAGGAATTATGGTGATTGAAAAAAAGTAAAAGAGAAACAAGGGTATAAATTGAAGAAGAAGGAATAAAAGGACAGAGACTTGGAGAAAAGAATGAAGCATCTTTTGAGTAGTTATTATTATCTCTACTTTCTTTTTTATTTTTTAAAGTTTTTTTTTCCTTTTTTTAATGTGGACCATTTTAAAGTCTTTATTAAACTGATTACAACATTGCTTCTGTTTTACATTTTGGTTTTTTGGCCATGAGGCATGTGGATTCTTAGCTCCTCAACCAGGGCTTAAACCCACATCCCCTGCATTGGAAGGCAAAGTCTTAACCAATGGACTGCCAAGGAAGTCCCAATATCTCTGCTTTAAAGATAAGGAAAATGATTTGCTCAAGATTAAATAACTCATAAGTAATGGAACTGCAATTTGAGTGTACAGACCAAACCCTGGACTCCTAATTCTGAAGTCTACCTTCTCATAACATCATGCTGTTTCCCCCCATTCCTTTTACTCTCACTATCCTTGAAATCTTGGAGTCCACTTCACTAAAACCAGCTGTTTCACACATTTACACTTGACCTGAAGACCCTTGCATATCTTTCCCCATTCTGGATTGCAGACTACAATCTTTGACTTATTTCCTTTGCTTTCTAGTCATTATCAGAACTTTACATTTTTCATGTTCAATTTTGTTAGATTCAACACACTGACAGGTTACAGACTGTCAAAATACTTTTAAAGCCACATTATGATTTCTATCTAATTCAGTTTCTGTAGGTTTTATGCCATTAGCAAATTTTATAATTGCCCCTTTTATATTTTCTTCCTGGTTACTGATAAAAGCACTGAATAGAAAAGAATCAAGAAATGATAATTTAAAATTTCCCTCCAAGTTATTCTCAGATCTTTAATTAGCACTTTGTGAGTAGAGTTTTAGCTAGCTACTAATCCACCAAATTATACAACCATCCCAACAGTATTTCTTCAACTTTTTACAAGTAACATAAAAAGTCTCTGTTATATATTTTATGGAAATATCATCTCATTATATGTACTGTATTTGGCTTATCCTCCCATCTGGAACCTAATCAAATTATTTACATGACCAAACTGAGAATATACCATGAACCTCATACAGTGTTATAAGTGGATTACTTTATTATCCTTCCTAAATGTTAATAACAAATGCTTTTCACTGATACATTTAAAGTCATTAAATGTTATATTAAACGTAGGTTTAGTTAAATCCCAGCATTAGCTTAGCCATCCCTTTTGAATATGGTATCCTAATAATTTTAGGGACTTCACAGATTGTGTTATACACTTGCATACTTACCTGTCTTCTTAAAGAACATGGGCCTTGTGGTCAAGACTGGGAGGAAAAAGAGCTAGATTCTAATCCCACTTCTTTCAGTAGCTACCTTGGTGATGGTATTATGCCATTGCTAATGTATGTTTCATTTGATTTATTTATACAGTTAAAAGGATTTATCATATTAACATTTATTTCCCAAAGCATTCTTAAAATTTTGCTTCCATGTCTCAGTAGACATCCCTGAAAACATGATGTCTATGGTTAAACAGCTTTGGGCCTTGTCAAAAGAGCTCCTTACCATAGGATTATCAGAGTCTTTAAACTAAAAATGTTTTCTCCAACAAAGAGCTATGCTAGTTTTTCCCAATTTATTAAGATTACAACACTTCTACAAGGTTTAATCTCATTGGTTACTGTTCTCCGTACACTGGAAAGTATAAAAATACACTTGAAGATCTAAATGCCACTTCTACTCCAGAAGGTTCTATAATTACAATATATTCTACACCCACACAGAGTACAAGATCTAAAGTTTTCATTAGAAAGGCCAAATCTAGGCAAACTGAATCATAATGGTGTCAGTAGATTTGAACAGAGCTATAACTAAATTTCTGAGGTTGATATTGATTTTGTGTTGTTGTTGTGGGGTTAAAATAATGTTAGAAGAGAATAGAAACATAAGTTTAAGGTAGGCTTAATGAAAATTGTATATAAAAAGAAGGATGTAGAAAATAGCTTGTAGAAATATACAGTCAAATAGAAAGCTAATAAAATGTAATATTTGAATTAAATATTCTGATAAATGGCATTGGCCTGGTTGAACAGTGTGTTAACATAACAGAACTATAATTTTTCTTGTTTTTCTGTAGATTTCTCATCTACTTAAGTTTCTATTGAATATACTGTTAAGAGAAAAAAATAAAAGCTGGAAGTCACATAAGATGAACATGATTTCTTAAAAGACCTAATTATTTGTTACATACTGATAAATGATCGCCCTCAAAGTGTTGTATAAGGAAGCTGTTGTATCTGTCCCCTCTGTGCACAGCTGAGCTCAGGAAAGTACAAACCCAGATGTTCTTCACCATGTGTCACTTGTCACAAACACCAAGTTCCTTAAAGGTGGTTTTTATACAGCTCCATACTCTTCAGTATTTCTACTTTAGGACCCTTCCATAGTAAATGCTCAATACATACTCGCTGATGAAACTGCACTGGAAACTGTATGAGGGGGTAGAGACACAAAGAGGCCTGAAGGACGTATGTACACGACTGTGTAGGAAATAGACAAGCAATGAGAACCTTCTGGGCGGCGCACACCCCACTCAGGGCCCTGATGGCCAGTGGGGAGGAAATCTGAAAAAGAAGGGCTATGTGTACGGGCACGGCTGATGAGCTTTGTTGTACAACAGAAACTAGCACGACATTGTATAGCAAGTACACGCCAATAAAAAACAAAAGAAAACCAAAGCGTCATGTTACTCAGCTCCTTCCCTTGACATTAGGGCTCCAGTCAAAAACACGATGTTCTTACAGCCCAGAAAGCGCTATGGAAGAGTCACACAAAACGCCGGAATTATGGCTTGTAGAGAGGGTGCAGGGCCCTAGCCAGCTTCCCCTTGTACCAGCATTCTCTCTTTGTGATCAGCTCACACTGTTCTTAGCGGTTCAAAAGCACTCCCTTCCATCTTGCTTAAGTGAGCGTACATGTTTTCTCTAGCTGAAATGTACTTTCCCCACTTTGTATAATTAAAACTCACAGAAAACTTTGAAATCTCAACTCAAATATCATCCCTCTGCAGGAAGCTTTTCCAGACCCTGAGACTGTTTTTGTGTTCTAGTCACTAAGTCGTGTCCAACCCTTGCAACCCCATGGACGGTAACCTGCCAGGCTTCTCTGTCCTTGGGGTTTTCCAGGCAAGAATACTGGAGTGGGTTGCCATTTCCTTCTCCAGGGGATCTTCCCAACCCAGGGATTGAACCCGTGTCTCCTGCATTGTGGGCAAATTCTTTACCAGCTGAGCTACAAGGGAAGCTGAGACAATATATTCTCACACCATTCTCTATCTTTCCTCCTCAGCAATCATCATTGCTTGTCATATACATTTATCTGTATGATTTTTAAAATTAATGTCTATACATCCTAACCTAGACTATATATTCCATGAAACCATAGACTCTGCCTGTTTTATTCAACATTTACTACCAGTACCTAGTAAAGAATTTTTCATATAGAAAGTATTCTCTAAATACTTGTTGATTGCAAAGAATTAGAAAAATTACTGAGTCCAAAGAAGGCAAGTATTTTATGCTACACTGAGATTTTACTCTTTATCCTGAAGTCTATGGGGAGGAATTTAATATTAAGTAGAGAAGTGAACAGATATGCATTTTGTAATAAAACTCTGACTATGATGTCAAAAATTGTTCAGAAATGGGCTAAGACTATAGGTAAAGAGTCTAATTAGAAGTTCATATGATAACACAGGTAAAGGGTTATGGTTACTTGAACTAGGTACTGGATCATGAGATAGAAGGAGGTATGAGATTTGTGAGATATTATGAAGGTGGAAAAAAAACAGGACTTAATACCTGTTATGTGGTGGGAATGAGGAAGGAGGAAAATGTGTCACAGTTGATTGTTAGCTTTCTAGTTTGGGCAAATATGTGGATGGTGTCTCTGCCCAATGAGAAAGTGAAATGAAAGTGGGAACTAATATATACTTCTTGTAATGTTGAGTCATAAGATATTTCCAGTGGATACGTAGATCGAACCTGAGGATCAGAGAAAGAAGACAACTAGACAATGAGCTTTCGAAAAAAAACTGATGAAATACACACAACGTAAAATTTATCGTCTTAATCATTTTGAGGGTACAGTTCAGTGGTATTAAGTATACGCATTTGGTTGTGCCTCCATTGTCACCATCCATCTCCAGGACAGAAATTCTGTATCCATTAAGTAATGACTCTCCATTCCTCTTCTTAACCAGCCCCTGGCCACCACCATTTTACCTTCTGTCTCTATGAATTTGACTACTTAGCTATCTGATTTAAGCAGAATCACATGATATTTGTTCCTTTATGACTTGTCATTTATTTCATGAAGCATAATGTTTATCCATTAAACATTATAAGGCTATCCATGTTATAACATGTATAAGAATTCCTTTCCTTTTTTAAAAAAATATAATGTTCATCTGTTACCTTAAAGTAAGGATCTTTAAGGAAAAAGTGGCATAGTAAGTAATATCTTCCCTTTAAAGCTAATTACTGAGGTATGCTTTAAGTGGATGCGTTTTTTCCTAGCATAAATTATTTCTCAATTTCAGGGTGGGGCATTATTTAACTCTTTTAAAGCTTAAATTCACCTTTTTCTTCCCCTTTCCCCCCACTAGGCTACATCTAGGTACTGAATTTCATTTAAAAAACCCAATAATTATTTATTAATCACTTGTGCACCTCTGGCTACAATGTTTAAACATCAAAAATAAAGAACTCTCTGATGACTTTTAAAAATATTCATGCATCTGCCAAAATTCTCATGGAGGGAAACAGATTGCCTATTACTTAAATTTATATATTTATATTATACACATTATTAGCCTCTGAAATAGTTCTAGGCAGACAGCTAGAATTAATCTACTTCAAGAAAAAAATTTGTTTCTACATTATTTCCAGAAAGTTTTGATATTTCTATGGTATCATCAACCTATCTCTGCCCAAAAGATGATCCAGAGAAGGCTTGTGATCTGTGAGGGTTTCCAGTGTGTTGCACAGTCAAATCTTTTCTGGTATTAATCACAAAATCACCCACCAGCTTAATTTTTATCTTTGATATAGATCCTTATTTGCCTTCTCATATAATCCATTGGCAATTTATTGAACCCATTTGGTAAGGAAACATTTGGCCTTCCCTGGTGGCTCAGATGGTAAAAATCTTCCTGCAATGTGGGAGACCTGGATTCGATCCCTGGGTTGGGAAGATTCCCTGGAGAAGGGCATGGCAACTCACTCCAGTATTCTTGCCTGGAGAATCCCATGGACAGAGGAGCCTGGCAGGATGCAGTCCATGAGGTTGCAAAGAGTTGGACGTGACTGAGTGACTAAGAACACAAGAAAACAGTAAAGAGCGTCAGAGCCAGACTTCCATCCCACATCTACTATTTATCACCTCTGTGACATAGTTCAAGCCACTTTTTCTTAAGGGCATTAGTTTGTTCAGTTTAAAAATGAAGCTAGTGGTAGGTGATGAGGGTGAGACGGCAATTTTAAGAATGATTGCAGATATTAAAAGGATAAATGAATGCCAAATTCCTCTGTAAGTTAAAAAAAAAAAAAAGCCTACATATCATTATTGTTTTTCATATATACCAATAGGCTATTTTTCAGCAACTACCAGAAGTGAATGTTGGGTAATCAGTAGGAATTTTTGATAACTGAAGCATGCAAACCACAAACTTAAACAGAATTTTATAGCCATTCTTTCCTTAACTTGTTTCATGAATTAATTTACCCTCATACTGATTTCCTATGTAATATCCTAGTGGCATTTTGAGTTGTCTCCATATTTTGGCTTCCTTTCTAAACTGAAGGACACTTGAGAACAATTTATATCTATGAATTATCACCTAAGCTCAGGCAACATATCATTGTAAAAGGTCAAATATAAATGTCCACTTTCTTCAGAACTGAAGAAACACTTTGAACTCAATACACTATGAAATTTTAAATTGCATCTTAACACAGCAGGTCATTTCATTCAGAAGTAATGCTTTTCATACAATTTAATGGAGCAGCATTCAGAGCTTTCAAAACCTTTTCTTAATCTCTTTTTCATTTCTATAATGTACTCTTCTTTAATGTACAGGCCACTGTTTGGTTGTGGACATTTCTCCACAAATATGTCTTAAGCTCTCATCCATTTAGTCAAGAAATGTGTGAAATATTCCTGAAGATTACTTTATTTTTTTCTTGATACCTGTGTAAAAATTGATTCAAAGGTAAACTTTACCATGAAAACTGGGACAAAAGTTCACTAGACTTCAACAGTTTATAAATTAAGTCTACTGGGAATACTTTCTAATTTTAAAAAAATCCACCTTTATTGGCAATGTACTTGATCGGCTTTCCTTCAGTAACACAAAATTAATGTAGTATATTATTGATGGGGCTTCTTTTGCATCTTACATCTTTCTAATTAGTCTCTTTATATAAACTTTTATTTTTTACATAAGCTTTTTAAACAAAGCAATTATGTATGTTAAAATTCTAGTTAACTATTTAAATTCAAAATTTAGTATGTTTTATTCTTGGTGCTTCTCTGGAAGTTCAGTGTAAAGAATTGGCCTGCTAAGGCAGGAGGCATGGGTTCAGTCCCTGGGTTGGGAAGATCGCCTGGAGGAGGAAATGGCCCAGAATATTGGAAATAAAAGCAAAAGTAAACAAATGGGACCTAATTAAACTTAAAAGCTTTTGCACAACAAAGGAAACTATAAGCAAGGTAAAAAGACAGCCCTCAGATTGGGAGAAAATAATAGCAAACGAAGCAACAGACAAAGGGTTAATCTCAAAAATATACAAGCAACTCCTGCAGCTCAATTCCAGAAAAATAAATGACCTAATCAAAAAATGGGCCAAAGAACTAAACAGACATTTCTCCAAAGAAGACATACAGATGGCTAACAAACACATGAGAAGATGCTCAACATCACTCATTATCAGAGAAATGCAAATCAAAACCACAATGAGGTACCATTACACGCCAGTCAGGATGGCTGCTATCCAAAAGTCTACAAGCAATAAATGCTGGAGAGGGTGTGGAGAAAAGGGAACCCTCTTACACTGTTGGTGGGAATGCAAACTAGTACAGCCATTATGGAGAACAGTGTGGAGATTTCTTTAAAAACTGGAAACAGAACTGCCATATGACCCAGCAACCCCACTTCTGGGCATACACACCGAGGAAACCAGATTTGAAAGAGACACGTGCACCCCAATATTCATCGCAGCACTGTTTATAATAGCCAGGACATGGAAGCAACCTAGATGTCCATCAGCAGACGAATTGATAAGAAAGCCATGGTACATATACACCATGGAATATTACTCAGCCATTAAAAAGAATTCATTTGAATCAGTTCTAATGAGATGGATAAAACTGGAGCCCATTATACAGAGTGAAGTAAGCCAGAATCAGTTCTAATGAGATGGATGAAACTGGAGCCTATTATACAGAGTGAAGTAAGCCAGAATCAGTTGTAATGAGATGGATGAAACTGGAGCCTATTATACAGAGTGAAGTAAGCCAGAAAGATAAAGACCATTACAGTATACTAACACATATATATGGAATTTAGAAAGACGGTAATGATAACCCTATATGCAAAACAGTAAAAGAGACACAGATGTACAGAACAGACTTTTGGACTCTGTGGGAGAAGGCGAGGGTGGGATGTTTCAAGAGAACAGCTTTGAAACATGTATATTATCTAGGGTGAAACAGATCACCAGCCCAGGTTGGATGCATGAGACAAGTGCTCGGGCCTGGTGCACTGGGAAGACCCAGAGGGATCGGGTAGAGAGGGAGGTGGGAGTGGGGATCGGGATGGGGAATACATGTAAATCCATGGCTGATTCATGTCAATGTATGGCAAAAACCACTACAATATTGTAAAGTAATTAGCCTCCAACTAATAAAAATAAATGAAAAAAAAAAAAAGAAGGAAATGGCAACTCACTGCAGTATTCTTGTCCGGAGAATTCCATGAACAGAGGAGCCTGTAGGCTACAGTCATGGGTTGCAAAGGAGTTGGACATGACTTAGCGACTAAACAACAACAATATTCTTGGTACACAATAAAATTTACGTTGGTTGATTTGTTTCAGATCTTGGGAAGTGTTACAATACTGATAATATTCATCCATTTATATTATCAACAAACATTTTAGAGTACCTGTTCTCTGTCAGAAGATGTAATCCATGCATTCATGGAACTCAGATCAATAGAAATAGAATATATGTGTATATGTATGTGTATATACATATGTGTGTATATGTATTATACACGCAGGAATTCAAGTAGACAAATTGAGAAAGTGTAATGAAACAAAAACAAACGTGATTCAAGGTGGTTCAAGGGTTACATAGACAAAAATTCAGGTAAAATTCTTTGGAGGCCATATTTTGCTTAAGAATTTAAAAAAAAAAAGTTAGCTGTTCCAGAAGTAGAAGATTCCAGCACGAAAATAAAATAAGTGCAGTTCCTTAGGGGAATTCTTAGCAGAAAGGCAGCAGCCGGGTGGTATATAATGAGTAATGTTATGGGGTTTAGATAGATGAAATGAGATTAGATGAAATGAAATTGGAGAAGCAAAAGGGGCCACTGATAAGGAGTTAGAACCTTATTCTAAGAGAGTCAGAGACTAAAAAGGGGGAAGTAGTTTTATACAGATTATTTTCCATCCCTCTGTGTGACACTTTATATTCTCATTTACCCTTCATGATAACCTTTTGAGAAATTTGTTATTAGCCTGAAATTATACATTAGAAAAATATGATTTACATGCTGGACAGTTAATAAAGGGAAAAGCTAATTTCAGATCTGAGTGTGTTTGTTACAAGCATATTATTCAGTTTTACTCTAGCCCACTACTTAACAGAGAATATCAATACTGAGCTTGGCCATAAAATACTGCAAATTACAAATGCTGGAGAGGGTGTGGAGAAAAAGGCACCCTCCTACATTGTTGTGGGAATGTAAATTGGTACTGCCTAGTGGAGAACAGTATGGAGGTTCCTTAAAAAACTAAAAATAGAGTTACCATATGATCAAGTCAGACTACTCCTGGGCATGTATCCAGAGAAAACTCTAGTTCAAAAAGATACATGCACCCCAACATTCATAGAGGCACTGTTTACAATAGCCAAGACATGGAAGCAACCTAAATACCTTTGACAGAAACATGGAAAAAGATGTGTAACAATGTAACATTACTCAGACATAAAAAAGAAAACGAAATAATGCCATTTGGAGCAATCTGGATGGACCTAGAGATTCCATACCAAGTGAAGTTAGGCAGAGAAAGACAAATATATATCACTTATAAGTGAAATCAAAAAAAATTTTCAAGTGAAGTCTTTTACAGAAACAGACTCTCAGACTTCAAAAGCAAACTTATGGTTACCTAAGGGGAGGAGAGGAAGAGGGATAAATTAGGAGTTTTGGATTAACATATACATAGTGCTATATATATCATAGATAACCAACAAGGACCTACTGTGTATCACAGGGAACATATTCTCAATATTTTGTAATAAACTCTAACAGGAACCACCCCAGTACTCTTGCCTGGAAAATCCCATGGATGGAGGAGCCTGGTGGGCTGCAGTCCATGGGGTCGCTAAGAGTCAGACATGACTGAGCGACTTCACTCTCACTTTTCACTTTCGTGCATTGGAGAAGGAAATGACAACCCACTCCAGTGTTCTTGCCTGGAGAATCCCAGGGACGGGGGAGCCTGGTGGGCTGCCGTCCATGGGGTCGCACAGAGTCGGACACGACTGACGTGATTTAGCAGCAGTAGCAGCATAACAGAAAAGAATCACAATTAGAACAGGTTCTTGAAAATATTTGGTGATCAACAAATAGTAACTGAATGAAGGCATGAATGACTAGACTAGCTAATGAATAAATGAAAAGTAAGATATTCTCTAGGTAAGAGTGTAATACAAAACTTTTTCATAGTGTCAATTACTTTAAGGCATTCAGTGCTCTTTACCTATTCAAAGTAACTTGATACCATGATATTATGTGCTTGAGTTTTTATACTACTTAAAAAGGCAGTACGGTGTGGAGTATTAGTTCTCAAAGATTAGTGTATACGAGAACCACTGTTTTTTTCAGAGTTCTTCAAGTGATTTGTGTTTGTCTATTAATCTAAGATAATTTTGAAAAATTACCTTTTACATATTCAACTTGATATCTAAATATTTCCATCATAAGTTAAAATAGTTACAAAGGGTGTAACCTCCAGAGTACTGTAAATACAAGCATTCTAAGAAAATACATTTAGTCATTCTTTTTGATGTAACCAATGGAAGAAAAATAGCATAGTGCTTTTGATACCCAGCATTTAAAAAAATGTGAAAAGCTTTCATTCAGTAGTTGAAAAAGTAACACTACTCATTTTTTCTCTTTTGTCTCATCTGTCCATTTTATGTTCAGCAGAGAGTTTAATCTTAATTTAAATATCTTATGATAAAGAATTTTAATGACTACATTATTAGATTTCTATGATAATTTTTAAACTAATTTTAAAAATAGTCTATGTCTATAAAGTTCTATGTCTTAAGTTTTTTCTTCAGGATTGAAGTCATCAAGTCATCATTGTGACTAGTATTAGTACATATTTTATGAAAAGACTGAAAATACATTTCAAAATTTGATAATGAAGATGTAAAATGAAAGTAAAATTTCACTGGAAATTCATCGTTTAATGAGATGTAAAATACTCTCTTTCAATTTAGATCATGTATCCAAGGGTCAATATCGTTTTTGGCTACAGTGATAAAGGTTTTAATGCCAATCAATTCCTGATTTTTTAAAAATAATAATCACTGATAAACTTTGTTCAGATAAAAAAAGTAGATGAAGTTGGAAGGAGTTTCACAATAGCAATAGAACATGACTCCTTGAACTCATTTTGTGTTACATGGCCCAAATTGCAGTAATCCATTATCAAAAATTATGTTTAATGATCTATAAGCTGACAACTCAATTCGATTCTCTTTTCATTTTGTTGAAAGGAAGTAATTAGAAACCACTGTACTTGCAGAAAGATTTATTTTATAGTCATTACTGACATTTACCTTCTGAACATCAATATTTTAAATTATCTCTGTGTTTAACATTCTGAGGGATTGCACACGATGCTGATGCTATGCCATTGTTAGATAAGGTCTAGTTTTGCGAAATGGGCTTCCCAAGTGGCTCCATGGTAAATAATCCTCCTGCCAATGCAAGAGATGTGGGTTTGATCCCTGGGTCAGGAAGATCCCCCGGAGAAGGAAATGGCAACCCACTCTAGTGTTCTTGCCTGGGAAATCCCAGGGACAGAGGAGCCTGGCGGCTACAGTCCACGGGGTGGTAAAGAGTCGGACAAGACTTAGCGACTGAGCAGCAACAAGTCCTGTGAACTAGAGGACCCAGTCCGGGAGGAAACGTGGCAAAAGAAAACGGTGACGACCCGAGTGCATTCTCAGGGAGATTAGATTTAGGAAGAGCACTTGTGGAAACAGAATTCCGAAACTGATTCTCTTAGATCTATTTGAACCCCTGCATTTCTTTGGCAATTTTTATGTGCATAGACAGATATGCATGCATGCTAAATCACTTTAGTTGTGTCCAACTCGGTGAGACCCTATGGACTGTAGCCCCGCCCACCAGGCTCCGCTGTCCATGGGATGCTCCAGGCAAGAACACTGGAGTGGGTGGCTGGGCCCTCCTCCAGGGGGTCTTCCTGACCGGGCGAACCTGAGTCTCTTATGTCTCCCACACTGGAAATGTGTTCGTTACCACGAGCGCCACCTGAGACTAGGGTTTTAACCATGTTCCTTTCTAGCTACTCGCCTAGGAGAGCTGGTAATCTAGAATACTAGCTAAAACGGAATATGGCTAAAATCCTGACCCCAGAGACTGTAATTCTGTAGGTCTACTATGAGGCCAGGTATCTGATTTTTGTGGTTTGCTTTTTTAGCAAACTCATCCCAGATGATTCTGATGAAGGTTATCCACAGACTGCTTTCCAAAAAATAGTCTGGAGAAAGTAAATGTTGAAATAAGAACAGTAGATAATGTTATTTATGGCTTTGTCCCAAGAACTGTTGTGTGTTATATGTTACAAGTATTTACTCATAAAATCCTTTACACACTGATGGAAGCATTACTGTTTTTCCATTTTAAATTTGGATAAATTGAGTTAATGAGAAAATTCAATCACTTGTGTGAATACACAACATGAAATGGGAGTGAACATGAGTTAACATGAGCCTAGTGAAGATTCAGGGCACAGATAATCTAGAATTCCAAGCTGGGCAGTAACAATGTTGTTGGGAAACAATGTGAATATACAGAAGGATTTTATATAAATAGTGATATCCTCAGCCTAGACGAGGGGGCAGAATGCCGGAAAATGCCAATATTTAAGGCAAAGATAAAGGAAGAAAAACCTGAATAGATAAACAAAGGACTGATTAGAGAGAATGATATAGCCAAAGCAAACCCTCCAAAAGAATGAAATAAGTCATTAATGTTACATGGTAGAGACTAAGAAACAGTAGAACATAAAATTGTCCACTGAATTTAGTAAACAAAAAGAGGTCACTGTTGAAAAAGATTTAATTAGTGTCATAGAAATAGAAATTAGGTGGCAGTAGTTTGAAAAAAAAATGGAGAAAGAAAATTGAAGAATGCATACAACTCTTTCATGAGACTTAACTGTAAAGAAGAAAATGATTTGTTGCTACTGCAAGGCTGAGGTCAAAAGAGTAGTTTTATAGTTTGAAGAAAAAACATAGGAGGAAATTAATGATTAGGAGCTGATAAATAAGTAATTCAAGAAAATAGAAAGGTTGGAACTCCAGGGTTCAGAAGGAAGCTAACTGTACAACTACTGAATTAATATAGGAAACAGATAAGAGTTGGGTTAAAGGAAAAGATGGTTGGTACTAAAAAATTTTACTCAATAGGTAAGTCTCTGCAGGTCAGTAGATGACAGTGATTAAGAGAAATAGGAGGTGATGTTTCTGATCATCCTCAAAGGAGCAGGTATTTTTACAAGTGTGTTCAAAGAGCATGCTTGAAAAGTGTCATTGAGGAGTTATGATAACAGTAAGTTAGATCTATTAGAAATAAATGAATTAAAAATTATTCTTTGAGTCAGCCATTTAACATGTCACTTGAGTGCTTATTTCTTTATGCTAAGGACTCAAGTTATAAGTAAGGGTATTTCAGCACTTCTCAACCAATGATATTACTCAAGGTAAGGGTGTTTATAAAAATTGCTAAGGAATTTACAGACAGCTTATAATCATACGGTTTGCCTTGGAAACAAACAGATCATTCTGTCGTTTTTGAGATTGCATCCAAGTGCTGTATTTTGGACTCTTTTGTGACCGTGATGGCTATTCCTCTTCTAAGGGATTCCTCCCCACAGTAGTAGATATAATGGTCATCTGAGTTAAGTTCACCCATTCCAGTCCATTTTAGTTCGCTGATTCCTAGAATGTCAACATTCACTCTTGCCATCTCCTGTTTGACCACTTCCAATTTGCCTCGATTCATGGACCTAACATTCCAGATTCCTATGCAATATTGCTCTTTACAGCATCAGACCTTGCTTCTATCACCAGTCACATCCACAACTGGGTATTGTTTTTGCTTTGGCTCCATCCCTTCATTCTTTCTGAAGTTATTTCTCCACTGATCTCCAGTAGCATATTGGGCACCTACTGACCTGGGGAGTTCATCTTTCAGTGTCCTGTCATTTTGCCTTCTCATACTTTTCATGGGGTTCTCAAGGCAAGAATACTGAAGTGGTTTGCCATTCCCTTCTCCAGTGGACCACGTTCTGTCAGACCTCTCCACCGTGACGATCCGTCTTGGGTGGCCGCACACGGCATGGCTTAGTTTCATTGAGTTAGACAAGGCTGTGGTCCTGTGATCAGATTGGCTAGTTTTCTGTGACTATGGTTTTAGTGTGTCTGCCCTCTGATTCTCTCTCACAACACCTACCGCCTTACTTGGGTTTCTTTTACCTTGAATGTGGAGTAGCTCCTCTTGGCCCTCCTGCACCCGCGCAGCCGCGGCTCCTAGGACGTGGGTTTGCTCTTCTCGGCCACCACCCCTCACCCCAGGCATGGGGTAGCTCCTCTTGGCCATCACCTCTGACCTCGGGCATGTGGTAGCTCCACATCTTTTAGAACCAACACCCAAAAAAGATGTCCTTTTCATTATAGGGGACTGGAATGCAAAAGTAGGAAGTCAGGAAACACCTGGAGTAACAGGCAAATTTGGCCTTGGAGTACGGAATGAAGCAGGGCAAAGGCTGATAGAGTTCTGCCAAGAGAACGCACTGGTCATAGCAAACACCCTCTTCCAACAACACAAGAGAAGACTCTACACATGGACATCAACAGATGGTCAACACTGAAATCAGATTTATTATATTCTTTGCAGCCAAACATGGAGAAGCTATATACAGTCAGCAAAAACAAGACTGGGAGCCGACTGTGGCTCAGATCATGAACTCCTTATTGCCAAATTCAGACTTAAATTGAAAAAAGTAGGGAAAATCACTAGACCATTCAGGTATGACCTAAATCAAATCCCTTATGATTGATTACACAGTGGAAGTGAGAAATAGATTTAAGGGACTAGATCTGATAGACAGAGTGCCTAATGAACTATGGACGTAGGTTCGTGACATTGTACAGGAGACAGGGATTAAGACCATCCCTGTGGAAAAGAAATGCAAAAAAGCAAAATGGTTGTCTGAGGAGGCCTTACAAATAGCTGTGAAAAGAAGAGAAGTGAAAAGGAAAGGAGAAAAGGAAAGATATTACCATCTGAATGCAGAGTTCCAAAAAATAGCAAGGAGAGATAAGAAAGCCTTCCTCAGCAATCAGTGCAAAGAAATAGAGGAAAACAACAGAATGGGAAAGACTAGAGATCTCTTCAAGAAAATTAGAGATACCAAAGGAACATTTCATGCAAAGATGGGCTCGATAAAGGACAGAAATGGTATGGACCTAACAGAAGCAGAAGATATTAAGAAGAGGTGGCAAGAATGCACAGAAGAACTGTACAAAAAAGATCTTCACAACCCAGATAATCATGATGGCGTGATCACTCACCTAGAGCCAGACATCCTGGAATGTGAAGTCAAGTGGGCCTTAGAAAGCATCACTGCGAACAAAGCTAGTAGAGGTGATGGAATTCCAGCTGAGCTATTTCAAATCCTGAAAGATGATGCTGTGAAAGTGCTACACTCAATATGCCAGCAATATTGGAAAACTCAGCAGTGGCCACAGGACTGGAAAAGGTCAGTTTTCATTCCAATCCCAAAGAAAGGCAATGCCAAGAATGCTCGAACTACCGCACAATTGCACTCATCTCACATGCTAGTAAGGTAATGCTTAAAATTCTCCAAGCCAGGCTTCAGCAATACATGAACCGTGAACTTCCACATGCTCAAGCTGGATTTAGAAAAGGCAGACGAACCAGAGATCAAATTGCCAACATCCACTGGATCACTGAAAAAGGAAGAGAGTTACAGAAAAACATCTATTTCTGCTTTATTGACTATGCCAAAGCCTTTGACTGTGTGGATCACAATAAACTGTGGAACATTCTGAAAGAGATGGGGATACCAGACCACTTGACCTACCTTTTGAGAAACCTATATACAGGTCAGGAAGCAACATTTAGAACTGAACATGGAACGACAGACTGGTTTCAAATAGGAAAAGGACTATGTCAAGCCTGTATATTGTCACCCTTGTTATTTAACTTATATGCTGAGTACATCATGAGAAACGCTGGACTGGAAGAAGCAGAAGCTGGAATCAAGATTGCCGGGAGAAATATCAATAACCTCAGATATGTGGATGACAGCACCCTTATGGCAGAAATTGAAGAGGAACTAAAAAGCCTCTTGATGAAAGTGAATGAGAGTGAATAAGTTGGCTTAAAGCTCAATATTCAGAAAACTAAGATCATGGCATCTGGTCCCATCACTTAATGGCAAATAGATGGGGAAACAGTGTCAGACTTTATTTTTTTGGGCTCCAAAATCACTGCAGATGGTGATTGCAGTCATGAAATTAAAAGACACTTACTCTTTGGAAGGAAAGTTATGACCAACCTGGATAGCATGTTAAAAATCAGAGACATTGCTTTCCAACAAAGGTCCATCTAATCAAGGCTATGGTTTTTCCAGTAGTCATGTATGGATGTGAGAGTTGGACGGTGAAGAAAGCTGAGCACTGAAGAATTGATGCTTTTGAACTGTGGTGTTGGAGAAGACTCTTGAGAGTCCCTTGGACTGCAAGGAGATCCAACCAGTCCATCCTAAAGGAGATCAGTCCTGGGTGTTCATTGGAAGGACTGATGCTGAAGCTGAAACTCCAATACTTTGGCCACCTCATGCGAAGAGTTGAATCATTGGAAAAGACCCTTATGCTGGGAGGGATTAGGGGCAGGAGGAGAAGGGGACGACAGAGGATGAGATGGCTGGATGGCATCACCGACTTGATGGGCATGAGTTTGAGTAAACTTCGGGAGTTGGTGATAGACAGGGAGGCCTGGCGTGCTGTGGTTCATGGGGTCGCAGAGTCGGACATGACTGAGCAACTGAACTGAGCTATAATCATGTGTGTGTGTGTGTGTGTCCTTTTCAGGAAAAATAAAGCACTTTTTGTTGTTTTCATTTTGATAGCACCAGATATCTTTGTGCAAGTGATTAGTGGTAATTAGCTATGAAATTTTGGAACAAAGCATGATCTGATACATGTGTAAGATGCCATATCATAAGATAACTACAATAGATAAAAATTTCTAATAGAAATATATAAAAACACTATGGGAACAGAAAGTGGGTGTGTCCACAATGCCTAAACATAGAGATGATGGGAAAGTACATATGGGAGGAGACATCTATTTTGAGTCTCATCCAGTGTAAGTTCTAGGTTTAGAAAAGGGGAGCAGGTCATGTAGGTAACTGTGAAAGTCTTGAAATCATAAACATTGCCTGAATCCATATTTAGGAAGACAGTGCATGGATGTTATTTGTCCTTATCGGTACAAGTTGTTCTGGGAGGTGGGGGTGGAAATGCTAAAAAGATGTTAAACGAAGAAACAAATGAAATAAAGAAGTTCACCTTTGGACTTGTAAACCTCTTCAGCAGTGTGAAGGATTGGTTTCTGAGGGGAATTTGGAGTGAAGAACACATGTTAATAAGTTACTGAAACTATTTAGAGTAGAGTTGAAAAAAAGACAAAACAGAGCAGAGGCTATGGAGGTGGAGAGGGGTGCAAGAATTTGGGAATGACTTGGGTATATAGTGTAGCTGTTTTGAGTAGGGAAGGAGTCAAGGACTCCATGAGCCCTAACATAAACAACTGAACAGGCTAGAAGGTGGACATTGACCAAGGTAAGAAAATCCAAAAAAGAAATAAATTCTTCAAAGCCAGGCCACCACGTTGCCAAATCAAACCATGTTATAAAGTAAAATAATCCCAATAGAAGAAATTATATATATATATGTATATATATATATATTGGCTACACACTTAGACAGCTGATTACTCCACATAAAATTTAAGGCCATATGTCTGACTTGCTGACAACGCATGCTTCTGTTTTTGTTTTCAAAGAAGCCAAGCTGCAAAGGAAGTGAGCCATTCCCTAGCTCTCTTTCCACACAACATAAATCAGAAAGTGCACAGTCTGTCAGTGGAGTTATGGAAAATATGGATATAAAGGGACTCCTCCGTCTTCCTCCTTCCCTCTCCACCTGTGTCTGCCTAAGGCATGAAGATTGAGCAGACATTTACAGAAGCAACTGCCAAAGTCTTATTCACTGTGGTGCAAGAGTGTGAGATTGCCACGCTGCTCCAACAAAAGCAAAATGGCAGTATTTAAATGAACTGACACATCAGATCTCCTCAGCTGTTCTTTACAAGCAATGCATTAATCAGGGGATAAACAAGGTATTGTCATCCTGACAAGATTTTAGAGGACTGACTGCATCAGAGAAATCTCCTGATAGTACTGCTCTTGAATACAAACCAGGGCCTGACATTTCCCAAAAAGGACAACGATTTCAGAAATCGTTCTTTTTATGTCTTTCTATAGAAGAGCGCGTTCTTAATTAGTGATCTGATTCTGTAGAATGTTGAGTCTCATCCAATGCATTTTCTAGGTTTACAAGCGGGGAGCAGACCCCTTTATGAGCCTTCCTTGAAATAGGGGTGTTAGGCAATATCTGAAGGCATTTTTTTTCCCTAGCGGTGACTTTTATGTTGGTGAATTTTTAGAGCATTCTTTAAACACATTCCTTCCTTTTACTTTCACTGCTCCTTTATTAGGAGTCCCCATTGTGTTCTGCCTAAGGTATAGTTTACTAAATGGTCACCTTGATTCCAATTCTTTCCTTCCTTCCTCCTTTCCTGCACAATATGTCCACTTAATTTTGTGTCACTTGACCACCCAAGAACCTTAAAACCACTCTACCTTTCTCTAGTGCATATTCTCACACATCTTTGTTTGGCCTCAAGAGTCTCTAAAGTCGATTACTAAGCTGACCCACAGCTTTGTCATCCACTGCCAGCCACAAGTGTCCTCTCCTCTAATGGAATACTTGGTGCCTTTCCATGTCCACATTTTCAATTTTTATCCTTTTTCTTTCTTTTCTTCTTTTTTTTGCAGTGAAACAAGTGTTTGTTGGAGATAAAAGGGTATGCGTGGTAGACATTCAGGAAGGCTCAGAGAAAGAGTTGTGCCTTCGTGGTATTTTGAATCACTTACATGGGACATTTATTTTGGGTTTCCTTTGGCCAATCATCTTGCTTTGCCTGGTTCTGAGTCTGTATTTGGTTTAACTAAGGGTCCTCTTTTAAAATTCAATTCAGTTGTTATCTCTTTGATGAATCTGTTCCCATTATTTTTCTGAAATTACTTCTGCCTTTAAATGTTATTTCTAGGGCATATATTTCATTTTATTTGTAAAATAAGTGTATTTCTTGTTCAGATCCCTTTTAGTAGTCCATATTGCCATGTGGAAATAAGTATGTTGAGGGTGGACTTAATATATTTATTTTTAGAGGCAGAAGGGGTAGTTATAAAAAGGAGGGCTTAACAGATTAGGTGTACTTTGTATCTGACCTCCAAGACAAAGGAGAACTTCAAGAAGAGTTCCTTGTGAGCCTGGAGTGTGCCAGGAAATCTGATGCTCATTTTTATTAAGTATCTCCCTCTGTTTCAACTATCTCCACAATTTCTCTGCATTTCAATTTTCTTCTCTGACTTTCCCCTAGTGGAGGCACCTCCTATGACCAAGATGCCTCTGGTTGCATTTTGGTGAGCTAGAGATAAATTGAACTTTTCATAAATTGCTATTATAAGGAAAACTAGGAATCAAAAAACAAATGTGAGCTAATCAACATATATCTGCCAATAGTGCCAGATTCTTATGACTCAATATAATTATTTTGGACTGGAGCTCCCTAAGCTTGCAAGAATTATCCAGGATATGGTCAGAAATGAGATCCTACCTCAGGCCTTAGGAATTAGGTCCTCGTCAGCATAGTAAGACCAGTAGGAAAAATTAAGATTGCAAAGAAAGAAACATACTTTCATTATTCACATATATTATTGTTACTCTAGGACACTGTAAAAGAATTTTTAGATCAATAGTTGACATTTAACAAAAGAGATTAGTAAGATTTATTGATACAAGCTCAAATACAGAGATCAATTTCATTTTTCTGTATAAACAGAAAATGAAATGTTTCAGTATATGTTATTTACATTAACATCAAAAATAGGAAGTGCCCATGAATCTACTTTCTCTCTGTGGAGAATACTGAGCACTATTGTCTTAGTCTGCTTCGTCTGCCTAACAATATATCACAGACTGGGTGGCTTAAACAATAGAAATGTATTCCTTCCAGTTCTGGAGGCTGGGGTTTATGACCCTCTTTTCTTCTTTATATAAGGACCCCAATGCTACTTGATTAGGGCTCCACTGTTATTACTTCATTTAAATTTAATTACCTCCTAAAGGCCCTATCTCCAAAAAGGGTCACACCGATTTAGAGTTTTAACATGATATTTGAGGGAACACAATTCAACTTATAGCAAATAGTGAAACAGATGTATATAAAAATGAGAGAAGAGCCCTGTTGGAAGACAGTAATGTAAAATATAACTTTTCTCTAAATTGATCAGTGGATCACCTGAAATACAAATAAAAATCCCAATGGGATTGCGCTTGGATTGGAAGAATTAATATTGTTAAAATGGCTATATTACTAAAGCAATCTACAGACCTAATATGGTCTCTATCAAATTACCCATGACAATTTTCCAGAAAATTAGAACAAATAACTCTAAAATTTTTATGAAACCATAAAGGACCCAGAATTGCCAAAGCAAACCTGAGAAAAAATAAACAGGACACACAACCCTTCCAGAGTTCAAAGAGCACAACAAAACCACAGTAATGAAAACTGCATTGTCTTGGCACAAAAACAGACAATATATGAATCAATGAAACAGAACAGAGCCTGGAAATAAACCCACACACCTACAGTCACTCTTTGACAAAGGAGGCAGGAATAGAAAATGGGAAAAGATAGTCTCTTCAGCAAGTGGTGTTGGGAAAGCTGGATAGCAACATGTAAATTAATGAATTAGAACACACTCTCATACCATACACAGTAATAAACTCAAGGCTGATTCATGTCAATGTATGACAAAAACCACTACAATATTGTAAAGTAATCAGCCTCCAACTAATAAAAATAAATGAAAAAAAAAATAAATAAACTCAAAATGGCTTAAAGGAATAAACAAAAGACATGACACCATAAAACTCCTAGAAGAGAACATAGGAAAAACATTCTCAGATATAAATAGTACCAATGTTTTCTTAGGTCAATCTCCCAGGGCAATAGGAAAAAAAGCAAAAATAAACAAATTGGACCTAATAAAACTTACAAGCGCTTGCATAGCAGAGAAAACCATAAATAAGATGAAACAACTACCTACAGAGTGGAAGAAAATATTTGCAAACAATGCAACTGACAGGGGCTTAATTTTCAAAACATACAAATAACTCATACAACTTAACAACAACAGAAACAACCCAATATAAAATGGGAAGCAGATCTAAATAGACGTTTCTCCAAAGAAGACATACATTTGGGCAACAGGCACATGAAAAGATGCTCAACATTTCTAATTATGAGAGAAGTAAAATAAAAACTACAACGAGGTACCATCTCACACCCATTAGAATGGCCATCATTAAAAGTCAACAAGTAACAGATGCTGGAGAGGGTCTGGAGAAAAGGGAACTTCCGACACTGTTGGTGGGAATGTAAACGGATGCAGCCATAATGGAACACAATGTGGAGGTTCCTCAAAAACTAAAAATAGAGCTACAATTTGATTCAGCAATCCCACTCCTGGGCATATACCCAGACAAAGCTATAGTTCAAGAAATATGTACCCTATATTCATAGAAGCACTATTTATAACAGCCAAGACATGGAAACAACCTAAATCTCCATTGACAGATGAATGGATAAAGGTGTGCTACATATATACAATGGAATACTGCTCAACCATGAAAAAGAATGAAATAATGCCATTTTCAGCAACATAGATGGACCTAGAGATTATCATACTAGGTGAAATATTGATAAGAAATACAAATGCCACATGATACCACTTATATGTGGAATCTAAAATATGACACGAATGAACTTATTTTTTTTAGTAAAACACAGAAAGCACTTATTAAAAAGGAAAAATTTATAAATCAGGTGCATTAAATTGAACTGTACCTGTAATTCAAATGTATTTACTTGAAAATTTTTGCTTCATAAAAAGTAGAAAAGAATAAAGACAAATTAACCAGTGGGATAATTTTTAAGACATATAATTAACAAAGGACTAGTATTTAGAATAAATATTTTTATTTTTTAAATAAATATTTCAATGTAAACTGCTTGGGATGTAATTGAATGGGTACTCAGTAACACATTAGATTATATTATGCTGTTAATTATTAATTAATAATCCTTGTTAGAGTAAAATATGTTCTAATATTAAAATATTGTTACCATTATGGATAAAATTAGCTGTGAGGTTATGGGTGCATCTGCGTATAGACTTGTTAGCTGTGATTTTTTTTTTTTCCTCTATATTTACATATGTATTTTTGTAAGTCAGAATGCTCAGTGGTTTTCTTTTAAATTCAGTAGTATTTATATTTTGGTAATAGGTTATGCTAGTGCTACAAAATGAGTTATGGCATTTTTAGATTTTTCTAAATTCTGTGGTAGATAGTATTGGATATATATGTTCTTTTGAAAGTTTCAGAAATAATCATCCAGAAAAATTCTGGCCCTAGAACAATTACTGGTTATAAATCTTTGAAAATTTGTCTGATTCTATTGGTCTGTTTAGATCTGCTATTCCTTTTCAGATATAGTGTTTTAAAAATATACATAAGCAGATGATTTTCCATTACAATTATTATTTGCCAATTTGTTACCAAGAGTTGTGTACAATGCTCTTATAAATCTCTATCATAGTTTTAATCCCACTTATTCTTCCAGTTTTAGTTTTTATTTATTTTGAATATTTCTGTAGATTCATACATTGAGTATTCATTCCATTAGAATCTGACTCATGTCCATACTACTTTACATTATGGCCCCAGAATCTAGATTATTATTGAAATATGGTAGACAATAACTATACATTTAATGAATTTTTTAAAAAATAATCCATTTGGGCCTAATATTTGTCTTTGATTACAGCTTTTACCACATCTTATAATATTTTATGTAAAATATTTTCAAGGTTAATGTGAAACAGCAGTGCTAATAATTTTTATTTGATTCAGTTGTTAGGAGATTTTCTTTTTTTAATTTTCATGTTGTGTCTTATTCTGCTGTAATTATAGATTTCCATTTTTATCACTTCTGGTTCAAGAATGCACCAATTCTTTTAATTATCTATCATTTCTTTTGCTCAACATGCATTGAAATCTGCTTGATGGCCTGTTCTTGATCAATTCTTATACTTGAGATTGACTAAAAATGTATTATATTCTTTACAGAAAGTTAAGTAGGATTCACAGACCTATGAACCTAATTAATTATAGCTTTCAAATACAAAATATACTCTCATTTTTATCTTTGCCATATACCAACAGTTTAAAAAATTTATTGAAATTTGGGTTACTTTCCATACTCCTTAAATGTGTAATAAATTTTGATATACATATTTTGATGTTGTTACCTTGCACGTAAATGTACATTAGTATAACATCCACTTCCAGTCAAGATAAAGTAACTTGAACCAGATTTACCCTCCCACCTGAGATAACCAAAGCATGGACATAATATATGAGGGCAGCAGTTTTCACAATCCTGATTATCAGGAAATGAAAGTCATCAGTCTCTGAGAAACGAGAGACGAATTAGGTGAACCCCTCAATTTCTCCAGTCTCGTGTCTTAAGACAATTTAGTAAGAAAGATTTTCACAGGGGAACCCAGGTAGAGCGTGGCAGACTCCCTGAGTTATGAAGACAGTACTGCGCGTTAGAGAGGCCGCTGAAGTTTCCAGGACAAAGCGTGAGGGAGGAGATGGTTCCAGAGAGAGCAAGGAAGACACCGCTGGATTGCTGCCGAGGGTTTCCCTGGAGGAATTAGATGAGTACTGACCAGCCATGACAGACGTTGTTCTGTCTTCTTTGTGCTTATCAGTACATATTCAAGTGTTGTTTATTATTCCTCATAAACTATAGTGTCAGGTTTACAATATTTCAGATGTTCACAACTAGTCAGAGAATAGTGGAATTATGACCTCTCATCATTTTTGTTCTATATATTGATATGATTCAAGCTATTTCCAGAGTAACTTATAGCACAGTTTTCATCTTAAAGGGGTGACGAGCAAAACTTTTCTTACATATTTTCACATAAGCTGCTTTTAGAAAACAGTGAAAGTTCAAATTGGAATATATTATTCTGTTCTTTAGATCTGTCACTTAATAATGGTGAATTCTTGGAAAGATTCTCACTTTTCCACCTACAAAATCTGGATACTAATAATGGTTACCATGGAGAGATATTGGAAGAATCAAGGCTAATAAGTGAAGAATTTTGAGAAGGGTGAAGTTCTATGAGCATATACTATAAAATTTCAAATTATTTTTATTCTGAATAAATTACTTTACTGAAGTTTCACTAAATATTTTACATCAGTACTTTTTCATTTCATTTTGCTTGCTTGGGTAAATATTTTCTTCCTTTTAATTTTAACTGAAATATAGTTGATTTACAATGTTCAGTTTCAGGTCCACAGCAAAGTCATTCAGTTATACATTTATATACAGATTTATATATAATTTTTTACATTTTCCTTCATTCTGTTTCTTTCATTCTTCTATTACAAGTCACTGGGTATAGTTCCCTGTGCCGTATCCTAGGTCCTTGTTGGTTATCTATATATAGTAGTGTGTATATTTTAATCCCAAACTCCTTATTTATCGCTCTTCCCCTCCTCTCCTTAGGTCACCGTAATGTTGTTTTCTATGTCTGTGAGTTTATTTCTGTTTTGTAAATAAGTTCATGTGGTTCCCTGGTGGCTCAGATGGTAAAGAATCTGCCTGCAATGCAGGAGTCCTGGGTTCAATCCTAGGGTTGGGAAGATCCCCTGGAGAAGGGCATGGCTACTCATTTCACTAATCCTGCCAGGAGAATTCCATGGACAGAGAAGCCTGTCAGGCTACAGTCCATGGGGTCACAAGGAGCTGGACATGACTAAGCAACTTTCACCTTCAACAGCACCACATATAAGTGATGTCGTAGGACATTGGTCTTTATCTGGCTTACTTCACTTAGTGTAATAATCTCTAGGTTCATTCACATTGCTGTGAATGGTATTGTTTCATTATTTTTATTTCTGAGTTATATTCCATTGTATATATGTACCATGTCTTTTTTATTCATTCCTCTGTCATTGGTCAGATTATAAATGGTCAGAAGTAAATATTTTACTTCAATGGTCAGAAGTAAATATTTTCTTGAAAGGCTTTAAATCTTTGTTCTATGACCTAGTCTGAAAACTTTTTTAAAAAATAAATAGAATTTTTTACCTTATTTAAAATGTTGTTAAGCTCTTATTGCCATACATTATGTTATGAAGAATACACATATTTGGTAGATATGTCTTTTTTTATAGGCCTATAGTATGAAGGAAAGAGTAGCAGAAGATTATATGTTTAAAATAATGTTTTAGGTGCTATTATATGTGCTATGTGATCATGGAGGAAAGAGTGCCTCATGCTACCTTGGAACATTTTTGACAGTTTTATAGAGTAAAAGACAGTAGACCTGAGTCTGGAAGGATGTTCAGAAATTGTCTAGTTGATTATCTTAGGTTGGGTTTCCTAGAATCAGATTGCCAGATGAGGATTCTTGAGAAGCTGGTTTATTGCAGGAGTGTTCTCAGGAGAAGGAGAGGGAGGGAACTAGGGTAGGGTGCGGGAAGAAAAGTAAGAAAGATTGCACCTTAAGCTGGGGATTAGCCTCACGTTGGTCCCACGGGAAGTTCTGAAGCAAGAACTGCACCGTTTGGCCCCACTTTGCAGCCAAAGGGCAATCTTTTGTGCTCCTGTATCCTTTACTAATAGGTTATCACTTCAGGTGGTTAACGTCGTCACTTCAAGAGGTGTGGTTAATTTCCCAGCCAAGGCAAATCCTGGTCAGCCCACAGCAGTTCTCTCTCTGTAGAAGGGGATGGCTGTTACCCAATAGCACTGGAGTTAGAAGTTCTGTCCACTGACTCTTTATTTTTATTCTTATTTTTTTCCACTGATTCTTTAAAAAGCACCTAGAGAGAACGCTAATAGCCTCAACTATTAATATATAGACAGAAATGGAAAGGATATTCAAGGCAAAGAAAACAGCGTGCAGAAACCGTGAGCAGGAACTACAGGCCATAATTTAGATTCTTTTAGAGCATTTTATTATATAAATGAATACATGATGATATGTAAAATATTCATAATACATATTATATATATAAAATATAGACAATACATATAATGCATGCATACATATACATGCACACACTGGTTGAAACAAATATCACCAATGGCCTTGAACAATGAACAAAGTTTAGACTTCAACCTCTAGGTAGTGTAAACCTGCTTTTCTCTTTTATATCCATGACAGTAATAGGTAAAAATATTGACTCGGACAGTGTTTTGGCATGCCCCTAAAACCCTTCTGATGTTTGACTCTGATTCATGAACCAGCTATCTTGGGAATTATGTTGTTTAATAGTCCATATTACCTAAATGTCCTCATACTCTCCATGGGAATAACGTAGAAGACTTTTTGAAATAATATTTGCTATTGTCTTTATTAAAAAACTGTCTCTTTCAAGAATTTTGTAAGCTACAGAGAACCAAAATTTCTACTTAAATATTTTAAAGAATCAGAAAAATATACTAACATAATAAAAAGACCATGGAGACAAGCGCCTCCAGGATTGATAGATTCAGCTCTGGCATAATGTTATCAAGGACCCTAGTTTTTTATTTACCTGCCCCACCACCCTCATGTGTCACTGATCTTTCAATATCATAATACATTTACCTTAGTACCATTTATAATAGTCCAATAATACATTCAGTGTGAAAAGAAGGTATTTTCTTCTTTATTTCACTTTTTATTTCTGAAAAGAAACATCTTTCACAAAATAACCTCAATAAGTCTATTCCCTCATATTTTATTTATTATAATGATATTGCCTGCATGCCCAAACCAATCACTAACAAGAGACCTAACATCACTGTGATTGACTTCAGCTAATCATGTTTCCATCTCTATTTAGACATGGTTTCAATCTATATTAAGCATAGTTCTGTGAATAAAATCAGGACTCTTTTAGGAAGAGAAAATGTTGGTTGAGTATGCAACTAACAACCCTAATATGACCAAAAAATTTATAACAAAAATACCCCCCCCAAAAATGAGATTAGGTTGGTATGACATTATAATGAACACATTAGTTTCTAATAATCACAGTAAGTAAGTGTTACTCGCTCAGTCGTCCCCAACTCTTTGTGACCCCATGGACTGCAGCCCACCATGCTCCTCTGTCCCTGAGATTTTCCAGGCAAGGATACTGGAGTGGGTTGCCATTTCCTTCTCCAGAGGATCTTCCCAACCCAGGGATCGAACCCAGGTCTCCTACACTGCAGGCAGATTATTTACCGAATGAGCTACAAGGGAAGACCAATAATCATGGTACTCTATTCTAAACCATCTCAAAGCATCTCTGTTTGGAGCAGAAACAATATAGCCAAAGTGAAAAGTGAAAGTGAAGTCACTCAGTCATGTCCGACTCTTTGCGACCCCGTGGACTGTAGCCCACCAGGCTCCTCCATCCATGGGATTCTCCAGGCAAGAATACTGGAGTGGGTTGCCAGTTCCTGATTATACCATAAACAGTGAATTGAATGACATCAGAAAACAAGTAGTTTTCTGTTCTAGATCTCCTCCTCATTATTGATGTGCAGTGAAGAGACTCTTAACCTTAACAAATGGTCAACAGTCTGACAGGCGTTGCCAGTATACAGCCCACCTTCTAAGAATATAATTTTTTCCTGGTATCTGCAGTGATTAAATTAGAATTCATCCTAACCATATGTTACAGAAACTCCCCTTCTAAATACTGAACCCTTCATGGAATCATGGGGCACTGGTGCCATCACAGAAATATGGTAAGATGTCTGTGAGTAATAATGTCCAGGGTCTGAATCCCAAATTAAGGAGGGGCAAGCAGTCAAATCAAAGCACTTAATGGGAAGGGCCAGGCCAAAAAACAGAATCTGTGCAATAAAAAAGAGCTAACATTTATAGGGTGCTGGCAAAGAGCTAATATCTCTTCTAGGTGCCTTTTACCATTTGTAAATAGGATTTTAATCTTTACCTATTACCTAAGTGCAATCTCCATGCCCATTTAGCAGAGGAGGAAATTGACATGCTGACAGGTTAAATAATGTTTTCTAAGTCATGCAGCCAGAAAGTGTCAGAGGCATGAGTTAAATCTAACAACTGGGTTTCAGGGTCCAGGGTCTCTACTGGAACACTATTTATCTGTCAGTAACAAACCTTCAGGGACTTCCCTGGTGGCTCAGTTGGAGGAGCAGGGTGAGGAAGGATGAATAAGTAGGGCACAGAGGGTGTTTACACAGTGAAATTATTCTGTAAGGTACTGTAATGGTGGATTCATGTCATTATATGTTGACCAAAGCCTAGAGAACATACACCAAGATTGCATACTAATGTACACTATGGGCTTCTGGCTGATTATGGTGTATCAGTGTAAGTTCATTGATTATAACAAATGTGCCACTCCAGTGCTGGCTTTTGAAAGTGGGGGAGGCTATTCATATGTATCTGTAGAGATGTATGGGAAATTTCTGAAACTTTCTCTCAATTTTGCTGTGACTTCCAAACTGCTGTAAAAAATAATGTCTATTAATTAAAACCAAAACAAAATAAACATCCAGTTGCTCCTCTGGGCCGCTCCCCAGTTTTGATAAATCCATTTCTTGTGGTATTCAGAATTTAGATGCCCACAGTTATGAAAATAATTGGTAATATTTATTGACCATTCACTCTGTGCCAAGTTCTAAGTTCTTTTGTAGTATTAAAAGGAAAAAAATAACCTTAAAAAAGATAACATTAAAAATATTTTTGATGATTTGATATTTTTCTCATTTTATTTTTTCTTTCTTTATTGTTCAATACAATACAATACACAAGACTGGAAAATGTCAGTTTTCATTCTAATCCCAAAGAAAGGCAATGCCAAAGAATGCTCAAACTACTGCGCAATTGCACTCATCTCACACGCTAGCAAAGTAATGCTCAGAATTTTCCAAGCCAGGCTTCAATAGTATGTGAGCTGTGAACTTCCAGATGTTCAAGCTGGATTTAGAAATGGCAGAGGAACCAGAGATCATATTGCCAACATCCGCTGGATCATTGAAAAAGCAAGAGAGTTCCAGAAAAACATTTACTTATGTTTTATTGACTATTCCAAAGCCTTTGACTGTGTGGATCACAACAAACTATGGAAAATTCTTCAAGAAATGGGAATACCAGAACACCTGACCTGCCTCCTGATAAATCTGTATGCAGGTCAAGAAGCAACAACTAGAACTGGACATGGAACAACAGACTGGTTCCAAATTGGGAAAGTAGTACATTAAGGCTGTATATTGTCACCCTGCTTATTTAACTTATATGCAGAATACATAAAGAGAAATGCTGGACTGTATGAAGCACAAGCTGGAATCAAGATTGCCAGGAGAAATATCAATAACCTCAGATATGCAGATGACACCACACTTATGGCAGAAAGCAAAGAACTAAGGAGCCTCTTGATGAAAGTGAAACAGGAGACTGAAAAAGTTGTCTTAAAACTCAACATTCAGAAAACTAAGATCACGGTATCTGGTCCTATCACTTCATGGCAAATAGATGGGGAAACAATGGAAACAGTGATAGACTTTATTTTGAGGGGCTCCAAAATCCCTGCAGATGGTGACTGCAGCCATGAAATTAAAAGATACTTACTCCTTGGAAGAAAAGTCATGACCAACCTACATAACATATTAAAAAGCAGAGACATTACTTTGCCAACAAAGGTCTGTTCAGTCAAAGCTGTGGTTTTTCCATTAGTCATGTATGAATGGGAGAGTTGGACTATAAAGAAAGCTGAGCGCCACAGAATTGATGCTTTTGAACTGTGGTATTGGATAAGACTCTTGAAAGTCCCTTGGACTGCAAGGAGATCCAACTAGTCCATCCTAAAGGAAATCAGTCCTGCATAGTCATCGGAAGATCTGATGCTGAAGCTGAAGCTCCAATACTTTGGCCACCTGATGCAAAGAACTAACTCATTTGAAAAGACCCTGATGCTGGGAAAGATTGAAGGCAGGAGGAGAAGGGGAAGACAGAGGATGAGATGGTTGGATTGCATCACTGATACAATGGACATGAGTTTGAGTAAACTGCAGGAATTGGTGATGGACAGGGGAGCCTGGCGAGCTGCATTCCATGGGGTCGCAAAGAGTCATACATGACTGAGTGACTGAACTGAACTGGTTATTCAATACATTTTAAAAATTATAATTTTAATGCCCTGCATGGGAAGAATGCATAAACATGACCCTTATTACATAGAGTTAAGATACATATCTCCAGTTTTGCTTTGCTTTTCTGACATTGTTTTAGCTGTCCACAGTCTTTTGTGGTTCCATATGACATTTAGAGCTGTTTTTTTCTATTCCTATAAAATATCAGTGGAATTTTGATAGAGATTGCATTGAATCTGTAGATGGTTATAAGTAGCATGGACATTTTAATATTCTTATGATTCATAAGCATTGATTCTTCTGATTGATCAAATCTGTTTAAGCTCTCTATTGAATTTTTTTCAGTTTAGTCCTTGCACTCTCCAGCATTTTAAAACAGGTTTTATTTCTTCATTGAACTACTCATTTTATGCATCCATTGTTTTCCTACTTTTGTTTAGAGGTCTGTCTGTCTCTTCTTATGGTTGACACCTTCTTAAGAGGATTATTCTGAATTCTCTCTCAGTTCACTGCACTCCATTTCTTTAGGTCAGTTACTGGAGCTTTTTGAGTTCCATTAGAGGGGTCCCGTTTACCTGATTCTTTGTAATCTTTGTGTTGGTATCTATACATCGGAGTAAGCAGTCTCTTCTTCCAGACTTTATAGGCTCCCTTTGTCAAGGAAAGACATTTTCCAGGCACTCCAGCTTGAGGTCCTGGAGGTATCAGTTGGCAGTGTCCGTGGGTAGGCTGCCTTGCTATCAGGCCCTCTGGATCAGGGGTCAGTGTCTGTGCCCTGAGATGGAGAGTGAGGTGACCCCGCGTTTGGGTGGGCCTGATGGCTGAGCTCCACACTCAAGTAGGGCCGCTGCTCAGGGAGGGCGGCTGGCTGTCCTCCACCATCAGGTGGGGCCAGTAGCTGGGCTCTGCGATCACCCATGGTCGGGGGAGCTACAGGCTTCTTCCCTGGCTCCGGTAGCTCCTCTGGCTGACTTCACCCTGATGCAGAGTCACTAACCAACTCTGCATTTAGGCAGAGCCACAGTCCAGGCTTTGCATTAAGACGGGGCTTCACGCTGGGCTTCACTATCCACCAGACCACTCTCTGTGCTCTTCTGTTGGAAAGGTCGCTGGCTGGGCTCTCTGGTCAAGTGAGTTCGAACTATGCCCCCTAGTTAGATGAGACTGGAGACTGTTTCCCAGTCCTACAAAGCTGCCCTTTTGTGTTTTCTGGTCCAGAGGGGCTGCAGGCTATATTCTGCCATTGGTTGGGGTCCCTTGGTGGTTTTCTGACTGGGTAAGGCTGCAGGCTGTGTTCGGCCTTAGGGAAGGATCATAGATTGAACTCCACTACTGTGTAGGGTTGTAGGCGGGGCTCCATTGCTGGGCAATCCTGTGGCTGGTCTCCGAGGTTGCTCAGGGTTTCTATTCGGGCTCCCTAGTTATGTGAGGGCTTAATGCTCAATGCTTCGGCAGGACCACTGGCTTGACTCCTTCTCGAGCAGGGCTATAGAACCCAGGTAGAATCATAGCCAGGCTTCTCTTTGTTTTTCTTTCCAGGCTTCTCTTTGAAGCAGGATTGGAAACACTGTTTAGAAGTTGGGCAGGGCAACTTTGCGGCAATTTTGTTTTTCCTTGCCCTGGTCAATGGTAAGATGTTCAAGAGGAAAATGTCAGTAGAGGGAAAATTTCTTAATCTATATGTAGTCATGCTTTCCAAAATTATTAAAAATTTAAGGACCATTGCAAACAGAAAAATAGCTATGAATGTACAGGTATGTCCATGTAAGAATGTTCATCATCATATTTTATAATATAAAAATTTAGAAATCATCTAAAGAGCCATTAATAAGAAATTGGTTGGACATATTGTTTCATCAACCCCAAAAGTGGAGTACTACTTTTTGTCATTTTAATAAATGAAGTAAATTTGTTAAAAAAAAATAGTTATGTAGCAATAATAATTATATTAATACCTAGAATACACTGATTGCGTTGTAATTGTTGGGCAATGTGTTAAGTGCTTACTGAATCATATAGAATCCATACAGTAATCCTATGAGAGAGATAATATCCTTATTTTACAGCTTCTTGTTTAGCTGCTAAGTCATGTCTGACCCTTTGCGACTCCATGGACTATATAGCCCACCAGGCTCCTCTGTCCATGGAATTTCCCAGGCAAGGATTCTAGAGTGGGTTGCCATTTACTTCTCCAGGGGATCTTCCCGACCCAGGAATCAAACCTGGGTCTCTTGCATTGCAGGCAGATTCTTTACTGACTTATAAGGGAAGCCCAAATAGGCAAGGAAAAAGTTAACTAATTGGCCCAAGTTAATCCAGTGTGAGTGGAGAACACAGTATGAATGTCCAGATAATTCAATTACAGATCTCATGTGCATGGTTGATACTGATTAGGTACCACATATTAATTTTCAATTCAGTTCAGTTCAGTCACTCAGTCGTGTCCGACTCTCTGCGACCCTGTGAATCACAACACACCAGGCCTTCCTGTCCATCACCAACTCCCGGTGTTTACTCAAACTCATGCCCATCGAGTTGGTGATGCCATCCAGCCATCTCATCCTCTGTTGTCCCCTTCTCCTCCTGCCCCCAATCCCTCCCAGCATCAGGGTCTTTTCCAATGAGTCAACTCTTCGCATGAGGTAGCCAAGGACTGGAGTTTCAGCTTTAGCATCAGTCCTTCCAATGAACACCCAGCCAGGATTGATCTCCTTTAGGATGGACTGGTTGGATCTCCTTGCAGTCCAAGGGACTCTCAAGAGTCTTCTCCAGCACCACAGTTCAAAAGCATCAATTCTTCGGTGCTCAGCCTTCTTCACAGTCCAGCTCTCACATCCATACATGACCACGGGAAAAACCATAGCCTTGACTAGACGGACCTTTGTTGGCAAAGTAATGTCTCTGCTTTTTAATATGCTGTCTAGATTGGTCATAACTTTCCTTCCAAGGAGTAAGCATCTTTTGATTTCATGGCTGCAGTCACCATCTGCAGTGATTTTGGAGCCCCAAAATATAAAGTCTGATACTGTTTCCATTGTTTCCCCATCTATTTCCCATGAAGTGATGGGACTGGATGCCATGATCTTAGTTTTCTGAATGTTGAGCTTTAAGCCAACTTTTTCACTCTCCTCTCACTTTCATCAAGAGGCTTTTTAGTTCCTCTTCACTTTCTGCCATAAGTGTGGTGTCATCTACATATCTGAGGTTATTGATATTTCTCCCGGCAATCTTGATTCCAGCTTGTTACTTTAGAAAGCAGCAAATTAAAAAAATATTCTGTGTTTCGTGATTCTACTTTGGAAAAAAGTTTGTGTGTTTTAAAAGATGGAAGTATAAAACAGGGGGCGGAAATGGGAAGGAAAATTCAAATTACTGAATAATACATATCTAACAATACCAGAAGCCTTTCAAATTATAGGATAGAAATATGACTTAATACTCTTTTGCCATAAAAAAAAAAGAAAAAAAAAAAAGCCAAATACTCTAAGGAGTGAAAGGAGAGTTTTAAGATCTGTTTGTAGGTAAAGAGTTTACACAGTTTTCTACTCTCCAGTCCTGGAAGGGTTTTCCCAACCTGATCATCTCAGTGTATGACGGATCTACTGTCACATTTTCTTCTAGAAAAATTACATTGGTTTCTGAACAGGAGGCAGAGAGAGACGTTGAGATGGCAGAATCAGTAATGGTGAGTTTAGAAGGACCAAGGAGATTTCTTTGATCTCCCAGGAGAAAGAATGGTGGGGTGGGGAGCAAGGAAGCTTTTTTCTTCTCTGTCTCTAATATGGGTGTGGGGTGGGTGGGGAGAGACTTGGAGGGATTTATGGCCCTGGCCTCACAGAGAAAATGGTATTCACAGCTCCAAATGCTCATTAAACTGCTGAAGCCTGGTGGCGCCTCACAGGAGGAGGTGGCAGGATTCTGACAGTAACTGTCGGTGGATGGATGTAACTATTCAGCTACTGGGAAGCAACTGAATCTTTGAAAAAAGGTTCATGATTAGAGCCCAGCAGTTTTGACACACGGCAATCAAGCTGTTAAGAAACATGGGATGGTAGGGGATAAGCTTGTCAAAAGAAGAAAAACCGTGTATATTCAGGTAGAGCTGAGGTACAGGCTTTTGGAAAGAGGAAAGCAAATTAACCAAACTAATTTCAGGGAGTATTGTTTTCATTTGATTCAACTAATTAAGATGAATAAATATTTGTATCTTAGAAAGGTTAAAAAAAAAAAAAAAAAAAAACTGTTCATAGGCATTAAATACCCCAAAGAAAAGCAATTCCAAACTGAAGACAAGGAGGTAAATCCTTCACTGAAAATGGAAGTGATGAAATATTCAAAAGTGAATTTTTGTTTTTCTGAGTAGTTGGTCATGTTGTTTAAGATGTTTGTTGTCCAGTGGTTCAATTCAAAATCTTCTCTTTGTTGAAATGGAAAAACATATTTCTAACTATGAAAATAAAGTTGTTTGTATATAGCTGAGCTGTTACAATTAATGCCAACTCATAATAGTCTTTAAAGCTCATTGGATGTTTATAATGTGGCAAGCAATAATCTAAGCATTTTATTCACGTCTATTCATTTAATCCTCACAAAAAACCTAAAATGTAAGAACCAGCATTAGGTCCTATTTGAAGGGGAAACACTGAGGCACATGTTAGTTAAGTAACTTACACTTGATCACAGAGAGAGAATTTATTAAAGCCAAGCCTTTGACCTGGGCAATCTGGCCCCAGAATCTCGGTTCTGAGCCGCTAATCTGAATGGTCTCACTATTCATAGGTAATTGATAGAGAATAAGTGTTACCAAAATATGCTAGTCTCTCTATACTAGCCTATTACTGGAAGCAGCTCTAAATAACTAACTATGCTAGTTTAAAATATGCCTACAAATTCTCTGTTCCTCTTCCTTTTCAAGAGGTGGATCCTAATTACGTACTCCAGAGTTGCAGACTAGATTTAGTGGTTCACTTTGTTTTTTTAGATTGTTTTCTTTTTGATGTGGACCATTTTTAAAGTATTTTCTTGTATGTGTTACAATATTGCTTTTTGGTTTTTTGGCCTTGTGGCTCTTATCTCCTGACCAAGGATTGAATCCTCATCCCATGAATTGGAAGTGTTAACCACAGAACTGCCAGGGAAGTCCTAGTGATTCACTTCTAATGAATAGATAGAAAAGAGAAAGTGACCATGTGAGACTTCCAAGACTAGATCATCAAAGCCAGGGTGGTCCCAACCTTCCTCTCTCCTGGATCACTCAGAGAGAAGCCAGGTAATATATCTTGAGGACATTTCAGCAGGGTATGGAAAAGGCTCATGTATTCTTGGAAACCTTTTCTACAACCTTAATTAATCCTTTGGATGACCCAAGCTCCTGCCAACATCCTGACTGCAGTATAAGGTAACCCACCCTGCTAGTCTGCTTTTGAATCCCAAACCATAGTAACTGTGAATTAATGAAGGCTTATGGTTTTCAACCATTATGTGTTTAGGGTAAATTGCTGTGCTTTTGATAACTAATATAATACTTCTGAAAAAGTATTTTAAACTCATTTGACATTATTTAGTTACAAGATGCATAATGAAATAAGTTAGATGCTACCTGTTCATAAACTAAAATCTGTGAATTCAGACATTTTACTTACAAAATATATCAGAGAGCTCTGAAAATTCAAGAATACGTTTTGCAGAAAGAGGCATTGCCAGTCTCATTTGATGAAAAGATTGCTCAGTGAAAATTACTTAGAAAAGAATTTTGAAGAGATATTCTGATATACTACTATTTTTTTGTTTTTATGTGGATTTTGAAATTTTTCACTAAAAAGAATAAGCTGATGTTTTATCGGTCATACATAACTTTAATGAAGATTCAATGCATTAATTCATAGCAATCTAGATGGTAGGTGTCTAGCTTGATTCATTATTTACAGAGTTTATGCTCACCTGCATGTGTTTTTCTGACATGTTCTAGTGGGAGCTGCTTGCTTATTGTTATTTACTTTGTTTTCTCCTCTCAGGAAATAAAGTACTGAGCAAATGTTGAATTCCCTCACAGCTGCCTTTTACTCTCCCCTTAAGGGGTGCTTGTCTTAATCCCCAGTTTGGAACTAAAGGTTGGCTCACTGAGAAAATATATGCCCAAAATGAGACAATTTAGCTCTTCACGTTTCCACAAGACACTTGGCTGTCTGCATATAAATAAACAGCCTTAAGCTTTTCATTCCTGGATGGAGACCAGATGCCTGAATCTTAGCATTTGGGATGTTTGTCATATGATAGACAACTCCAGGAGTTAGCACTTGACCTTTCAATGCATTTCTTCTTTGTTTTCTCACAATCCTATGAGAGAAACTTCTGTTACTGTATCAATTTTTAAAGTGAGGGAAATGAGTCAGAGAGAAGTTATTTTGCCCAAGGATGGATATCTAGTAAGTGGAAGATTATAGAATTAAAGAGACATTTCCTTGTCAAAATTCACCATGACTTCCACTATACCTATCTGGAAAATCATTCTTTTTGAAGAATTTTTTGCATTGAGAGAGCTAGTTTCAAAAGAGTTCTTACACATTTTTAAATGTCCAGGGATGCTTGTGTATTCTATTGCTCAAGAAGAGAACCCCATGGAGTCAGAACCACTTGCTATCCTAAAAAGGAGACGGGCCTCAGGCTTTAATCACCCCCAATTTCCCACACTGACTTCCTAAGAGACTCTACACACTTATTCTCACATCTCCATTTTCTTTACCTGTAAAATTACAATATTAATAGGCACTGAACTTCCTTACAGGTTGCTATAAGGGACCATGGGTAAAATGTCTTGAGAATTTTTACAAACTTGGCCTCCAATGTAAATTTTAAACTCCACCTTCTTATTAAACATTCTTGTTCTTTGCCTAATATGGTTGTGGTCTGCCTGATTTTGGATATTAAAAAAATACGAGCTTCTTGTCAAAGAAATGTCTTCTTATACTTTTACCAGTTATTGCTGCTTCTGTTGCTCCGTTGCTGAATTGTGTCCGACTCTGCGACCCCATGGACTGCAGTATGCCAGGCTTCCTTGTCCTTCACTATCTTCTGGAGTTCGCTCATCTCATCTACCAATTATGGAGTATGACAATTTAACAGACCTGTAAAGGAAGACTGAATTTAAATATCATCATAGGAAGTAGTATGATATTAAGACACAAGCTTGTTTCTCTGAGTTTTGGGGTGTTGATTTTATTAAGATGCTTGTTCGGTAGGTGTCAATTTAACCCATATCTAGGCCATTGCTCTGATAACAAGGTGCTGTGCTGGGAATGCAGAATAACAAGTTATAATCTTTTACTAATTACTTCTAAGGACTATATAGCTACCCTGGGGCCAAAGTATCTTTCACATTTATCCTAGTTGGCAAATTGCTTATCTGTTGTGCTAGGAATGCTAGGAAAGTTCACCTTCTGGTGAGCCTGGGGAGACCTTAATTAAAGTCAATTGAGCTTGTGTGTCTGTCTTTGATACTAAAGGAGACATACTGATGAGTTCCCTCTGGAGACTGTCTCTGTGCTGCTTCCCACTGCCAGTTCAGTATTGACTTTTCCTTGATTTTAAAGGAAGCCATCTTTAGGAGGCCTGTCCATAGTAATTTTTCTTTCAATAACTAAGAAGTTCAAGGGATTTGGAGAGAAAGAACTAAATGGGCATAAACTGTCTTTGGAGGCTTCTTCTTAATCTGTACTTTATTTTGGCATTGCCTTTTCCGCTTTCCTTTGAAGCATGACAAAAGGCTAGTCCCAGATGTAGCTGCCCTGTGGAGCATGCATTTTAGCAGAGATGAGGAGGTGAGGAGACCAGTGAGGAGGCTCTGGAAGTCATCTGGATGAAACTGGGAGGAAGCTCATCCTGCCGAGGATGTCCTCAAGCCTGTGTGTTTTGTTTCATGTTCACTATTTACAACATCTGAGCAAATTTGCAAGATGTTTTATCTTCCTAAAATGCAAGTTTAAAAATGGCATTTATTAATTTTTGTGTTGAATACATACTTTATTAATTCATCTAACAGATATTTATTAGGGACTTAACAGCTAGTGTGCTTATTGCTGGGGATATAGTTGTGAACAAAACATGCTTTCCCTGCCTCCATGGAGCTTATACTCTATTATGGGAGTCAGATATAGACAATTAAACCAATGAATGTGAAGTTTGTAGTTGTGAGAAGTTCTCTATGCTATTTGATATGAACACAGAGAGTGAGAAGCAGCAGTCCGGAGAAGGAAATAGAAAATGCAGAGGTTGGACAGTGGGAAAGAGTTCAATGCATCAGAGAAAGAATGTCACGTGTCTCGAGCAGATTGAATTCAGGGGAATACAAGGAAGGAGGGTGGAGAGTCAAACAGGACTCAGATGATACAAGCACTTGTATCGTAAGGAGTTTATATTTTATCAGAAAGTTTTTTATATGATCCTGTTTGCATTTTAAGAACATCGCTCTGGTTACTCTTTGGAGAATGGATTTTTGCAGGAGAAGAGTGAGAAGGCTATAGGTGGGCCTGGATAAGACCTGATGGATGACATGTACTACAGTCATGGCAGTGGCCATAGAGAGAAGAGGAGGTTCATATTTTGGAATTAAAATTATCTGTACTTGGTATCCTAAGTATATGCGTATGAGACTTCCCCAGTGGCTCATCGGTAGAGAATTTACCTGCAATGCAGGAGCTGCAGGAAATGCAGGTTCAATCCTTGGGTCGGGAAGATCCCCTGGAGAAGGAAGTGGCAACCCACTCCCATATTCTTGCCTGGAAAATCCCAAGGACAGAGGAGCCTGGCAGGCTACAGTCTATAGGGTAACAAAGAGTTGGACACCACTGAAGCGACTTCACACACACACATATATTAGATTTCAGGCTTAAAATATTGGATATTCTGGCTATAAGAATATTGGAAAATTGGAGAGGATCTATTGTGTATTGGAAGAGAAATTAAGGACTAAATGTTCAGTTTTGTACATTTTGTATGTGATGCTTTTGTTACTAAGATCACACTGCTCACCAAATGACAGGTCAATAGTCAAGAGATGAGTTGTTGGGGCAAGGAATAGAGATTTTATTCAGAAACTTGGAAAACTGAGAGGATGATGGGGTCCTGCCCTTAGGAACCCTCTTGCCTGAGTTAGAATTCAAGCTCCTTTTATAATAAAGGGGATGGAGTAAAGTCAAACACTTCCTCATTCCCATCAGCCTCCAGAGGGGATGTGTTAATTTCTTCCTCCCTGCAGTCATTCACAGTAGGGCCTGGTCAGAATGCTTCCTGTGAGCTAAATAAACATATTTTACCTTCATGCTTTTACTTGGGAATCAGGGTTCCCAGAGATGGGCCATTATGTGTAAATTCAGTTTATAGGCAGCATTCCTTTAGTGATTAACTTGTAATAGAATACAAAAGGTTCTTCCCTGTAATACTTTCGGGGCATCTATATGGAAATTCCAAAGACATATTTGATATACAAGTTGGGAACTCAAGAGATTGGCTGCAGATGTAAATGGGGAGTCACCTCATCGAGGTGCTATGAAACCCCACACAAAGTAATAACATTATGTGGGATTTAACACAGAGAGAGAAGGGATGTAGGAAATAGCTCTGAGTACATCAAGATGTGGATCCTAGTAAGAGAATGGAAACCTAACGCAAGAAGCTGAGAAGGAGCAAAAAGAAGGCAGCAAATAAGGGGAGTGTGGTGACAGGTAATCAGGAAAACAGTAAGTAACGAGATGTGTCAGATCCTAAGGAGAGGCCTAGCAAAGATAACCATTAAAACAGTGCTTTAGATTTGTCAAAACAGTGGTTCTCTTTGTCTTTGGCCAGATCTGTAACAGTGGATTTGTAGGGACCGAAGCCATCACAGAAGGTTAGGGCTGGGGTTAGCGTCAGACCCCTCAGTATGTCTCTGATAAAGTCTTAGTCACTCAAAGCACCATTGCGTCTATCACGAGTCATTTCAGCGTGGAAGTGACCCCTCCTCCCTCTCCCCTTCTCCACCTGGACATGCCTAAGATTTCAGAGTCCTTTTCTTCCTCTGCTTACTTTTGTTGCAGGAATCATTTTGCTCAGTTTTCATTTTATTCTCAGGTAAGAGTTGGGAAGCAAGAAGCTAGAAAGACAATGCGTTGTCACAGGGCGTGTGCGTGACATGTTTTGTCACAGGCATGTATGTATGGGAAACACAGATATGCTATTCTTCAAAAAACGACTCGCTCCTCGGAAGGAAGTGTGGTCATTGGAATACTATCTGTCAATAGCTCAAGAAATGTCTCACTCTAGAAAACTGCCTCATTCGAGGCCACGCCTTCCACTAGTGACTGAGATGGGGATGTAAAGACTAGGTCATTTTTGCCCTAGAGCAGGCTTTCCTTACGGGCAATTTTTGTTTTAGAACTTCCCACGGAGTTGGCTAGGATTGCTGGACTTGCACTTCAGCAGTATTGTTCCTCCCAATCTTGCTTTTCCACCCCCCTCCTTCCTTTCACATGTGTTTACCCATCATAAATATCTTTCACCCAGGTTTTTAAAAAAAAGCTTAATATAGAACAGTGTATATATAGAGGGGGACCTTTAGCACCCTTTAATAATTTCTGTGTCCTCACATGAATTAAAATATACTGAAAGTTTAAAAAACAAAATAATAATATTTTGGATATTTGGGATATTTCTATTTGATCTTTTTTTATTTTCCTTTACATATTGTGTTTGTGGACCTGAGATGATATTGGACATGTATGTATATATGATTGAATATTCTCTAAGTTATCATTTATCTAATATTATCTAAATTACCATTTATCACCTAAAATCATAACATAAATACTTAACACATTTATTACACTTGGATGTAAAAGTGTTAATTGTGGAAGCTTCTAGGTACTGAATCCAATTTTATTTAACACTTTATAATCTAGAGGAAGGAATACAAAGTGAAATATAAAGCTACATGATAGAGCACTTCTTCAAATAGACATAATGCATTAGTGGATTTCAAATAGATAAGTGCCAGGGGGAAGAAGTGAGAAAAGAATTGCAGTGAGACAAATATAAAGTGATGCACCTGGAAATAATTGCTTCCAATCTCTCAACCCAGCAGCCAGAGTGATCTAGCTAAAATGTGAATCAGATCATAAGTTTGGCTGTAATAAATTCTCTAGCTTACTGAACCAAGTCAATCAGAAAAAATTGCAATATCCTTATATAATTGCCTAAAAGCCCCACCATCATCTGACTTCTTATTTACTCCCAAGGTCTGATCTCTTTCTACTCCTCCCTTCACACATTGCACCATATTCACTGACTGAAGATTGCCAAACATATATGTATATTTCCATTGTGGCCTTTTGCACCAGCTTTTTCCTCCGTGTGGTGAGTTTTTTCTCCATATATCTACATGGCTCGTGCCCGCACCTCTTTCAAATCTCATATTACTAAGGCTTTATCTAATAATTCTCAATTTTTTTTTCTTTTTTGACTGTCCAGCACAGCTTGTAGGATATTAATTCCCTGACCAGGGATTGAACCTGGGGCCTGGCAGTGAAAGTCCTAAGTCCTAACCAATGGACCACGGGGGAATTTCAAACAATTCTATTTAAAATCGCAACTCCCATCCCTGCCTTTCCCCATTCTATTTTCCTCTAAATTTTTTCACTGCCATGCACTGTTCTTTAATAAACAACTTATTTTAGTTATTTTGATTTTTTTTTTCTATCTCTAACACTAGAATATAAGAGCAGACAATTTTGTCTGTTTTGTTAACTGCTGTACCCCTCACCTAACAAAATATCCAATGCATAGTAGGTATTCAATCAATATTTTTTGGATGATTGAATAAATTACACTGTTAAAATGTGAGCATTACACTTTTATCTATAGAAGCTTTAAATTGGAACAGTCTGAATTCCCACAGTTGAGCATGTGTCTCTGTGAAGGAAGAATTCTGGTCAAAAGTATTCAATTTCTAGGTAGGTATCTTTATATGGTTTATAGAGACAATCCACAAAGGGTATGTACTTTTAGAATTTTGATAATAAAGCATTTTTTATATAAAAGACTGAAATATGAACCATGCTTCTTAAAAGCATTCACATTTCTCTAAGAAAATCTGTATAACTAAATTCATTAAAACTTTCATTTAAAGGAATTTTGTCAATAGGCCTTGATTGCCCAAGTATCCTTGTGGTAGAGAGGATGTAAAACAGTTTTCTAAGAAGTGTCTTTATTTTACATGTGGGGCCTACCTCTATAACTTCTCAGGAAAGGGGAAGAATCGTTAATCAGGAATTCAGTCTTGTCAAGCTTCTTAGTTTTCATCAGAGATAGGAGTGTTATTTAACACTAGGTTGGTTGTCTTTAAAACTTATGAACCTGTATTTAAGTGATAACCCCAAATAGTAGATGCATTCTAGATTAATACATCCTCCACTATAATGTATCTCGCTACCACCAGATATTTATCAAGTCTGAGCTAAGCAAAGAACCCCTTGAAGAACAGACTATCCATTTGTTTAAATATTCTAAAATGTATTCTTTTTTTAAAATTGAAGTATAGTTGATTTACAATGTTGTGTTCATCTCTGATGTACAGCAGAATGATTCAGTCACACACATGCTGTTTGTATGTGCTACGTCGCACATACAGTCAGACAGCTGTGTCTGACTCCGCGATGCTATAGACTGTAGTCCATCAAGCTCTTCTGTCCATGGGGATTCTCCAGATGAGAATGCTGGAGTGGGTTTCCACGCCCTCCTCCAGGGTATCCTCCTGACCCAGGGATCGAACCTGTGTCTCCTGTGGCTCCTGCATTACAGACTGATTCTTTACCACAGAGCCACTGGGGGAAGTCACCAGGGAAAATAAATATATATATACATTTTCTACAATATTATTTTCCTTTATGATTTACCATAGGATACTGAATATAGTTCTATAGTTCTCTGTGCTATATAGTAGGACCCTGTTGTTTATCCATTCTATATTTAAGAGCTCACATTTGCTAACGACAACCTCTCACTCCATCCCTTCCCCAGGACCCTCCCTCTTGGTAACCAAGAGTCTGTTCTCTAAGTCCATGAGCCTATTTCTGTTTCATAGATATGTTCATTTGTGCCCTATTTTAGATTCCAAACGTAAGTGATGTCATATGGAATTTATCTTTCTGGCTTATTTCACTCGGCGTGATAATATCTAGGTCCATCCATGTTGCTGGAAATCTCGGTCAATTTCAGTCGTCTCTGCTGCCTCCAGCCTTAGCTGATTCCCAAGACAGATGATTCTCCAAACCTAGTCTCTGCCCCCATGACTACTTGTAGTTGTCTGCAGAGAATATTAAGGTATCTCTTCCTCCTCCACCTTTCAGATTTCATATAAGCAGAACCCTACAGGGAAAGGCACAGTGGTGAAGTGCAAAACACCTAATTGCAAGCTCTAGACTGTTACTTATAAATTTGTGGTTTATGAAAATACATGGCAAGAAAATGCCACTAGAATGATCATCCAAGTTAGATTTTAAGAACCTTCTGACAGCACTGTCTGCCTACCTCCCTTCAGGATTAAACAGTTCATCACAGTTATTCTCCTGAGACAAGTGAATCACTCAAGAACTTAATGGAAACTTAGAGAACAAGTTATCAGCACATTTGGATGACCTAATTGCTTCTGTATTTACTTTTTAAAGTGTTGTTTTTTTTTTTTTATTCTGCTGGTGCTTGACTAACATGTTTGCATATAGTTCAGAGCTGTGGCTTCACGTTAAAATTTTAACCCCTTCCAGCTTCAGTAACTATACAAATTGAACATGGCAGAGCAATATTTTTGGTCATCTAGTACGGGGGTCCCTGACGTCTGGGATCTAATGCCTGATGATCTGAGGTGGAGCTGATGTAAAAATAATAGAAATAAAGTGCCTAATAAATGTAATGGATTTGAATCACCTGGAAAATATCCCCTCCCACCCACTGCCAGTCTATGGAAAAATTTTCTTCCACAAAACTTGTCCTTGATGCCAAAATGGTTGGGGACCACTGATCTACAAAAGGCATGCCCCAAAAGGTATTTCCCCCAAATAAGTATTATTGTATATGCTCCAAGCTGCAATTTTCTTTAGTGATTTATCATAAAACTATATAGGACATTGGACTGGGGGAAAAAAAAGTTTTGATAACCTCTCCAGTGAAAACCTTTGACCAAATTTGTGATGGATGCATAGCAAAGATATCCATTCTTCTATTCTCTTGCTAAGTTTACAACTCTATTCTTTTGCTTCTCAAATTAATCTGTGCTTTCTTATCTCATTTATATAGCATTGTGTATTCTTTCTTGGATAAAAGTATTAAATGTACAAATAAAGACAAACATTTTATTTACTTGTAAATAAATGAAATTTTATTTTAAGCAATTTCTGCTTCTTAAGAGATCATTTCAAATTAAATTCTTGTGAAGGGAACAGGAAAAATGTTGACTCACCTTTTGCTGAGATGAATTTTTTAAATCCTCACTTGGCTATATATGAAGTCCAAGTTGTCTGCTGTGCGTATTTATCATTACAATTTTTTAAAGAAGTAAATGGTGTGTTGACATTGTCTTAAGTGCTGAGGACTGTGGACTGTGCTGATAGATCCTGTTTTATGAGGATATTTGGAAAGGGTGGAACTCTGCCCTGGAGGAAAACTGAATTTTATCTCAGGGAGCTGGCAGTACATTCCTTGAGGCAGAGCCAGGTAGGGAAAGATTTCCGAGCAAGGAATCCTAGATACAAGGTTTTGTCTGGAGTAATCCAATCTCTACTCACTCTGGTAATGGCTCATTTGTAAATTATTTAATTATAATAAACCCACTCCTGTAAAGAGATTGTAGTTCAATGGTGGTATTGTTTAGTCACTAAGCCATGTGACTTTGTGACCCCATGGACTGTAGCCCACCAGGTTTCTCGGTCCTAGGCAAGAATACTGGAGTGGGTTGCCATTTTTTTCTCCAGGGGATTTTCCCCACCCAGGGATGGAATCTACATCTCCTGCATTGGCAGGTAGATTCTTGACCAGGGAAGCCCTGAACTTCCTAACTAAAAGAATTTTGGACAGGATGAAATGTATGATGGAAAGAATGAATAATGGTGGAGGCTGGAGAAACTAATTTGAATTCTCACATTTTCCTTTACTAATTGTGACATTTTGTTCACTTCAATCACTCAGTCGTGTCCAACTCTTTTCAACCCCATGGACTGCAGCACACCAGGCTTCCCTGTCCATCTCCAACTCCCGGAACCTACTCAAACTTATGTCCATCATGTGGGGGATGCCATCCAACCATCTCATCCTCTGTCATCCCCTTCTCCTCCCACCTTCAATCTTTCCCAGCATCCGGTCTTTTCCAATGAGTTAATTCTTCGTATCAGGTGGCCAAAGTATTGGAGTTTCAGCTACAGCATCAGTCCTTCCAATGAACACCCAAGACTGATTTCCTTCAGGATGGACTGGTTGGATCTCCTTACAGTCCAAGGGACTCTCAAGAGTCTTCTCCAACACCACAGTTCAAAAGGATCAATTCTTCAGCCCTCAGCTTTCTTCACAGTCCAACTCTCACATCCATACATGACCACTGGAAAAATCATAGCCTTGACCAGAGGGACCTTTGCTGGTAATGTCTCTGTATTTTCATATGCTGTCTTGGTTGCTCATAGCTTTTCTTCCAAGGAGCAAGCATCTTTTAATTTCATGGCTGCAGTCACCATCTGCAGGGATTTTGGAGCCCAAAAAAATAGTCTGTCACTGTTTACATTATTACAAATCTATTTCCCATGAAGTGACGGGACCAGATGCCATGATCTTAGTTTTCTGAATGTTGAGTTTTAAGACAACTTTTTCACTCTCCTCTGTCACTTTCATCAAGAGGCTATTAGTTCTTCTTCACTTTCTGCCATAAGGGTGGTGTCATCTGCATATTTGAGGTTATTGAGATTTCTCCTGAAAATCTTGATTCCAGCTTGTGCTTCATCCAGCCCAGAATTTCTCATTATGTATTCTGCATATAAGTTAAATATGCAGGGTGACAATATAAAGCCTTGACATACTCCTTTCCCAATTTGGAACCAGTCTTTTGTTCCATGTCCAGTCAGTTCTAACTGTTGCTTCTTGACCTGCATACAGATTTCTCAGGAGCTGGTGGTCTGGTATTCCCATCTCTTGAAGAATTTTCCGTAGTTTGTTGTGACCCACATAGTCAAAGGTTTTGGCATAGTCAATAAAGCGGAAGTAAATGTTTTTCTGGACCTCTCTTGTTTTTTTGATGATCCAACGAATGTTGGCAATTTGGTCTCTGGTTCCTCTGCCTTTTCTAATTACAGCTTGAACATCTGGAAGTTCATGGTTCACGTACTGTTGAAGCCTGGCAGGGAGAATTTTGAGCACTACTTTGCTAGCATGTGAGATGAGTGCAATTGTGCTATACTTTGAGCATTCTTTGGCATTACTTTCTTTGGGATTGGAATGAAAACTGACCTTTTCCAGTCTATGGCCACTGCTGAATTTTCCAAATTTGCTGGCATATTGAGTGTAGCACTTTTGCTGCATCATCTTTTAGGATTTGAATAGCTCAACTGAAATTCCATCACCTCCACTAGCTTTGTTCGTAGTGATGCTTCCTAAGGCCCACTTGATTTCACATTCCAGGATGTCTTGCTCTAGATGAGTAATCACACCATTGTGCTTACCTGGGTCATGAAGACCTTTTTTGTATAGTTCTTCTGTGTATTCTTGCCACCTCTCCTTAATATCTTCTGCTTCTACTAGGTCCATACCATTTCTGTCCTTTATTGTGCTCATTTTTGCATGAAGTGTTCCCTTGGTGTGTCTAATTTTCTTGAAGAGATTTCTAGTCTTTCCCATTCTATTGTTTTCCTCTATTTCTTTGCATTGATCACTGAGAAGGCTTTCTTATCTCTCCTTGCTATTCTTTGGAACTCTGCATTCAAATGAGTATATCTTTCCTTTTCTCCTTTGCCTTTCCCTTCTCTTCTTTTCATAGATGTTTGGAAGGCCTCCTCAGACAACCATTTTGCCTTTTTGCATTTCTTTTTCTCATTTGTCTAATTGTGACATTAGACAAATTAATTAGCCTTGGGGAACCAATCGCCCTTTCTAAAACTAACTCAGTTTCATTTGCAAGTTAAATAAAGTGTAGGCCAAACCTCCCAAAATTGTTATGAGAATTAAATGAGATAATGCATTGAAAGAGCTATGAAAACTATAAACTTTAAAGACATTTTTATTTCAGTTTATTAGGTAGTCAGCAGGCAGAGAGAAATGTAGATCTGTTGTTAGCCAAAATCTTTGAAACTATTGGCATACTAACTGAATTTACTAAGTGGGGAGAGAGACCCTTACAGATTTGTTCTGAAAGTGCAATCCAGCCAATATAGATACCAATGCTTTGGTGCCATATACCAAAATGAAGCTGAGCCCAGCAGGCCACCAATTAGACTTCATTAGTATTCTTATGCTCTTCCTAAATTGTTGGATTGGCTTGACAAATTCTTGAGTACACCGGCATATTAAATTGGATTTTATTACTTTATTGTCTATGAATAGTTCACAAAGGAATCATTTGCCATTCTAATTATAAAGACTTTATATTCCCAATGTTAATAAAAATTAGTTTGTATGATTTTCTAAGATATGTGTGTATGTGTTTACTTAGACGGATAGATAGCAGATATAATTTTTTCAATTTGGAATTGGAATGTGTGTGGCAGATATTACCAGGGGCCAGAAATATCTGCTCATCTTCCTACGTGGAAGATTATACTTTTCAACCCTCTTATAGCCAAAGAAATTTCACTTTAGAGTAGGGACAGTGAAATGCTTAAGACTCTTCAGTGTCCCATGCATCATGTAGTAGGAGAGACCTGGTGTAAGTGGCCTCGCCTGGAAAACTGAGATGTGGCATAGAGGTCATATGCCCTGGAAAATTCCCAAGGCCCATAGTGGGCTTTGCAGGAACAAGCACTACATTTAAGTTACACCAGATCAATAAAATTTTAGAGTTATTGCCACAACATAGTGTATCCTACCTGGACTGATTGATAATGTATACAATTTATAGAAAGTTAATTAGAATTTTTTTGTAATTAGAATATTTTAACCTTGTTTTCACTTTAGATATATGACAACAATGCTTCCTGGGTACTTAAATACTTTGTTGGTATAATTCAAATACAAAATTTAGTCGGTAAATTTCTCAATGTCTTCAATAAATCCTATATAGTTAATTGATCAATTTTGAACTTAATTATTTGTATAGTTCCTTAATTATATCTTTAAATAAAATTCAAACATGTAGAATTATAATTGTGTTGATTTCTAGTACAATCATCAACATAAGAGAATTTCTTTTTGCATTCTTACCAGACCTGTGTATAATCAACTTTTTTCCAGTTATTAGCTTAAAATTTGAGATTGCTTTAGTTTATATTTTATTAATTGAAAGTAACTTAGAATTTAAATAATGTTTTTCACCCATTTCTATATCTTACTAGTAAAATTCTTGTCAACTCCATTCATCTTTATTTCTGCTTTATTGACTATGCCAAAGCCTTTGACTGTGTGGATCACAATAAACTGTGGAAAATTCTGAAAGAGATGGGAATACCAGGCCACCTGACCTGCCTCCTGAGAAATCTGTATGCAGGTCAAGAATCAACAGTTAGAACTGGACATGGAACAATAGATCAGTTCCAAATTGGGAAAGAAGTACGTCAAGGCTGTATATTGTCATCCTGCTTATTTAACTTATATGCAGAATGCAGCATGAGAAATGCTGGGCTGGATGAAGCACAAGCTGGAATCAAGATTGCCAGGAGAAATATCAATAAGCTCAAATATGCAGATGACACCACACTTATAGCAGAAAATAAAGAAGAACCAAAGAGCCTCTTGATGAAAGTGAAAGGGACTGAAAAAGTTGTCTTAAAACTCAACATTCATAAAACTAAGATCATGGCATCCGGTCCCATCACTTCATGGGAAATAGATGGGGAAACAGTGGAGACAGTGTCAGACTTTATTTTTGGGGGCTCCAAAATCCCTGCAGATGGTGACTGCAGCCATGAAATTAAAAGATGCTTGCTCCTTGGAAGAAAAGTTATGACCAACCTAGACAGCTTATTAAAAAGCAGAGAGATTACTTTGCCAACAAACGTCCATCTCATCAAAGCTAGGGTTTTTCCAGTAGTCATGTATGGATGGCAGAGTTGGACTAAAAGAAAGCTGAGCACCAAAGAATTGATGCATTTGAACTGTGGTGTTGGAGAAGACTCTTAAAAGTCCCTTGGACAGCAAGGAGATCCAACCAGTTCATCCTAAAGGAAATCAGTCCTGAATATTCTTTGGAAGGACTAATGCTGAAGCTGAAACTCCTATACTTTGGCCACCTGATGTGAAGAACTGACTCATTTGAAAAAATCCTGATGCCGGGAAAGATTGAAGGTGGGAGGAGAAGGGGACAACGGAGGATGAAATGGTTGGATGGCATCATCAACATAATGGACATGAGTTTTTTTTTTTTTTTTTTTTGGACATGAGTTTGAGTAAACTCCAGGAGTTGGAGATGGACAGGGAGGCTTGATGTGCTGCAGTCCATGAGGTCACAAAGAGTCAGACATGACTGAGCAACTGAACTGAACTGATGTACCTGGTTTTTCAATGAGTTGCAAAAGTAATTATATTAAGAAATTTTATTATCTATCCATACGTAATCTTTTCAAGACTTTTTTTTTTTTTTTTTTTTTTGCCTTTAGACCTTGATTATCTGTATTTTAAGATCCTAGCTATAGTGAAAGGTGTCTAAGATACCTTAATGAAAGGCTGGGGATCAGGACAGTCTTCTTTGGAGTGTTTGAATTCTCTCTGAACACTCACATTTAGAGGGATCCAGGCCTGGTGGAGAATATTCTTAGTCTGATTTCTTGAGGCTCCCTCATGACCTTCTGGATGTCTAGAAATGAGAGTTCTTAACTTTTCTCACTGTGTACCTTCCCTGGTGGGGTCAAACTTATTCAGAGAGCGTGGAGTACACTCTTTAAACTTGAGTTCTTGATACTTGGATCTTATCAGTAAAAATTTCTATTCCCAGGATGCTATAATAAATCTTGAGTTGGTTAGTTACTAGGTATGCAAACAAAATATGAAATAAATATGAAACAAAATTGACAAGTATAATGACAGATGTATCAATCACAGTTTGCGAATAACAAATAACCCAATGAAAAAAAAAAGGGCTGATGACCAAATTGACATTTTTCCAAAGAAGACATACAGATGGCCAACAAACACATGAAAAGATGCTCAACATCACTAATTATTAAAGAAATGCAACTCAAAACTATGAGGCATCATCTCACACTAGTCAGAATGGCCATCATCAAAAAATCTACTAACAGTAAGTGCTGGAGAGGTTTTTGAGGAAAGGGAGCCCTCCTACACTGTTAGTGGGAATGCAAATTGGTACAGCCACTATGGAAAATAATAATAAGGGTCCTTAAAAAAGAAAAAAATAGAGCTACCATATGACCCAGCAATCCTACTTCTGGGCATATATCTACAGAAATCCATAATTTGAAAAAATACATGCACCCCAGTGTTCATTGTAGCACTATTTATAATAGCTAGGTTGTGGAAACAGCCTAAATGTCCATCAACAGAAGAATGGATAAAGCAGATGTGGTGCATATATAAATGGAACATTACTGAATCATAAAAAGGAACAAATAGTGCCATTTACGGAAGACATGGATGGACCTCAGGACTGTCATAGAGAGGTAAATAAGTCAGAAAAAGAAAAATATTATACATAAATATAAATACATGTCTAATCTAGAAAAATGGTAGAGATGAATTTATTTGCAAAGCAGAAATAGAGTAACAGGTGTGGAGGACAAGTGCTTGGTTACTAAGGGGAGGAAGGGGAAGTGAGAGGAATTGAGAGATGGAGACTGCTATATATACAGTACTGTGTGTAAACTATACAGGTAACTGATGAGAACCTATTGTTGAGCACAGAGAACTCTACTCAATGTTCTGCGGTGACCTATATTTATACACACACACACACACACATATGACTGATTCACTTTGCTATACAGCAAGGAACTAACATAACATTGTAAAGTAACTATGCTCCAATAAAAATTAATTTAAAATTTTTAAAGATTTGGTAGCAATATTCTCTAATCATAACATAATTAGCTTAGAAATCAAGGACAAAAATGATAACAAAAGAGGGGAAAATACATTTAGCATTGTTTTTAAACCCAAATTTCTAAATAACCAGAGAAGCAAAGAAAAATTTTAATGCAATTAGAGAAAAGTTGTTGGAGTTATGGTGAATACATGTTAGATAGGAATGTATAATATCACATGTTTATTGTAGGAAGGAAGAAATGCTAAAGGTCAATGAACTTAAAGTTCAGTTTAAGAAGTTAAATAGTGACAGAACAAATCCAAAGAAACTCAACAGGTAGCAATAATAAGCATATAAAATAATGGAATAGGAAACAGATACAATAAATAGGATTAATAAGGTCAAAAATAGGATATTTGACACTAATAAAGTGAATCATATATTGATCAAGAGAATAGAAAAAATTGTGAAATGAGTAACAAAGTGGGACATAACTACAGATGCAGCAGAGATTTTGAAAACAATACCAAAGAATATACTAATTTATTTAATGGACTAGATCTCTTTTGGATATATGTGGAAATGAATTTCACTTTTTCTTAAAACTTCCCTTGCAAAGATATAGTGACAAGTATTCTATCTAGCCACTGAAAAAAAATCTCTGGCAAAATAATTTTTCTGATCTTTTAGATAATCCATAATTTTTCTAATCTCTTAGAAAATAAAAAGGTCTTCATTTTTAGTAAAAAAGTCCAAACCAGGTTAATATTAATGCTCTGAGCATGAAAGATTTCCTTCCTTTTCTGATCGGGGTTCAGTAAATGGTGGGAGTGAGGAGATGGTTGTTTTTCTTTCTTCCCTCTCTACATTCTGTGGAGTTTTACTCCTTTGGGGAAGACGCTAAGGGTAGAGGGGACTAAGAGAAAAAACAAGTCTTTCAGTGGCTAACACAGTTCACCTCTATGTATGGCAGATGCATTCATATTAGTGTTGACTTCATGAGCACTTGTATGTGTTCCCCAGACATCCCGCACTGCGGATCTCCAAGAAAGGACACTCTTGCTGTCTGGCCAGTTATAACCTTTCCTTGTGTTTCTAGCTGGTCACGTTGTCCCCCTAGATGATCCTCTTCAGTTGCCTTCCTTTTAAGATGACTCTTGGCTGATTCCCTTCCGTAGACACTCACACTTTTACTGTTCTCTTGGAGGAAGAGGGTTTGGTTTGAGTAAAGCCTTTTGTCTCATTGCTGTTTAACTTCAAACCACCTCTTGTGTGTTCCTTTGTCTCTGTGGAAATTGATCACCAGTCTCTATATTGTCTCAACTCCAGGGGTCTGGCATGAATTTCTCTGCTAATTCTCTGTAAGTCCTCTTTTTTCAACTTACTAAAGCAAGAGGAAAGGAAACTGCCTCTGTCCCACACAGAGGGAGAAGGATGAGAAGAGCACATTGGCGTGGTCCTTCCAAGCGTTGTTAACATTTACTCTTTCTACCATAACAGTGAGTGATTAAAAAATGCCTGCAGTCTTGTAAGTGGCTACTTGCTTTAAGAAAACATACTTCAGGGACTTCCTGACGAGTCTGATGGTTAAGATTTTGCCTTCCAATGCAGAAGATGTGGGTTCAATCTTTGGTTAGGGAGCTAAGATCCACGTGCCTTGCAGCCAAACAACCAAAACACAGAACAAGCAATATTGTAATAAGTTCAATAACAAATTTTAAAGTGATCCACATCAAAAAAAAAAAAAAAAAACACCTTAAAAAGATGTTCTTGATAACTATCATGTTGTTGATCTTGGAGTTTCAGCTAAGGCTGAGACAGAAGAGCCTCATTTTAACAGGCTGTTGTATCACACGTAACTATAGGCCAATTAACTTGAAAGCTTAGAATAAGCAGAAATTTTTTTTAGAAAAATAGAACTTACCAAAGAAAATTTAAGAAAAAGAAAAACTGAATAGATATATTCATCAGAGAAATTAAATGACTACTACAGATTTAACCTACTCCCTTAAAAGCGAAACAGTTAAAGGAAGTAGGAAAAAACCCTATATTTCACCATGTGAAAATTTTAATAGAGATCTTAACGAAGAAGACAATAAAAAAGAAAATGTTTGAAGGTTCAAAAGTAAGAGACAGTTATCATTATTTGAAAACAATTTGTCTGTCCTAGATAGGAAACCCCAGAAAATGTGTAGAAAAATTATTAGCATTTATGAATCTAGCAATATACAGAAATAAGTCATATTTCTATGTATCATCACCAAAGTTAAAATATAATTTAAGAAAAGATGCTTAATATGGCTAAAAGTAAATCTATCAAAAAATATGGAAGACCTTTATAAAGGATTTTGCAGACTTCTGTTGAAACATATTATAGAGGAGCTAATTAACTAGAGAGATATATCAGAATTACTGTGTATCAGAAGAGTTGCTGTTATCAAGATGTCAGTTATTTTGTAAAATATCATGATATGGAAATTTTTACCTTAAAATCACCATTTTACCTTAAAATCACCACAAAATCAGCATTTGTACCATTGGAAAGATTTTGCATGCCATCAAGGAGAAACATAGTACTGTTTCAAGACTACCACCTTAAAGAAATTATATCTATACAAAGGAATACTTATAGAAGAATTATTGTAGCAACATTCTTTGTAATGAAAAATAAATGTGAATGACTAAGCATTCATCAGTAGTGAAATAAGTAAGTTGAGTTAAACACGTAATAGAATTATATGTTTCAGTGTATGGATAAATCTCAGGAACATGGATGGGTCAAAAAAGACAAATTGCAGACATTAGCTTGTGATTATTCATATGAAAACAATAATTTTACATATGTGTGTACATATATAAAATATATGTATATATACTTTAAAATAGAAAACAAGCATGGTAAAGATAAATATCAAGTATTGGATAGAACTGGGTTGGCCAAAGTTTGTTTGGGTTTTTCTGGAACATTGTATGAACAAAAATTCGGCCAATCCAATAATTGTTTCCAGTGTTGGGCAGGGTGGGAAGGGTGAAAAATGTGATTTATATAATTTCTTAATAACAATAAAATATAACAGAAGTTTTAGCTTGTTTTAAGACAGTAGGATATCTCATTTTCCCTCCTTTTGTAAAATAGTAAATCCTCTTTATGAGGTACTCTTTTCAGGTGGAAATAAATCCTATTTTTTTATTGTATACATTTAGTACATTTCTTAATTTTATGTTTCTATTTCTCTTTTAAAAGCAAGAAAAAAACAAAATATTTGTACTCTATATAGGTCTATATAGGGTAGCAAAAGACTACAAATTTAGAAAAGAAAAACTGTTTTCTACCCTCTTCAGTGAATAGACTTCAACCTTTTCTTTTTAAAGATTCATCAAAAAAAAGTCATTTGTTAAATAGCAATAGAACCATTCCTTATTCTGTGGCCTCAGTATTAGGCCATTTCTTTTCTTTAATTGGCCTCCATCTCTACCATGATTAAATGAGCCATATGACAGAAGTAATCGAAGGATGGATTTAGAAGATTCCCAACCTGCTAAGATATTACAAATAAAATACAAGAAAGCATTGACAAAACACAGCCAGCCATCTCAGAAGTAGCAGATGAAGAGAATTTTTTTCTAGTCATCAATCACCTATTTAAAAGTAACCCCTGAAGGGAAACCTGACATCATCCTCTTGTCACAATTAGTATCTCTTAAATGTTTTCTTTCCTTCACACCTTGAATTTTAATGCTTCACTAAAGAATAACGGAAAAATCATTTGATGAAGCCAAAGATCGCATTTAACTCTAGTGTGTGTTAATTGGCTTTATTAGAAATTAGCATTTTTGAATTTGTAATTCTCTTTCTAATTTATGAAATGTCACTCATTTTCTCATGTATCATATTGTAATTAAATTTGCATGGTAGTAAATTTTATTTGTCTCTATTGCTGAAACCCTGAAGATTTGTCTGCACAACAAATGCAGGATATTTCTTTGTTTGTGTTTTGACAATAAAATATTCATTAGTTTTAAACATGGCGGCAACAGTACTGCAATTGTAATTACCACCGCTTAGTGACGGCCTGTCTCTGAGTGACAATGGGAATTAGCTGAATATTTATTAACATGTGCTTCTGCTTGCAATATTTCCTCAATGTAGTTCTGATCCCTAGGTAGAAGTTGCCAGTTTAGGTGAAGACATTTGGGCCAAATACTGATTCTGCTCTATAAAACCATCAATATAATCAGTCTAAGACCAACAGCAGTCCACAATTAATCACATAATAATTGGATCCTTCCTTCAATGTCAATACATTAGAAGCTGCATGCAAAGCATTCGGGAAAGCTGTTTACCAGACTTAAATTTCTCTAGAGAAATCAAGCACTGTACAATTAACAGGAAAAAAATGAATTGTTCATTCTCCAGTTTAATTAGAAATGCACCACCTCTGAAGCGCCCATTGCCGGCTTCTTTTATTGCTTAATTCTGCTGTTATTCAGAGCTCTCTTGTAGCCAAGTAGATTTTACATCAGACCTCCACCCAGATCAATAAGAAATGGTAGGAGACAATCTTCTATCAACCCTCTGATGTTCTTTATTGTAGAGGTTATAGCAAATAAAGCAAATTCACTATTGAAAATATGTGGAGTCATTTTCATTTTCTCTCCAGAATCTGATGTTCACTGTGCACTTTAATACGTTTTTTCTATTTGTACAATTGACACTTGGATAATCTTTTTTTCTATCACAAAACCTGCAATCTGAAGTGCTATTTTATGATTTATTAAACACAAGTAAATTGAATTCACATGTGGCCCTTGGGATTCTTTGTATAGTACAGGTTGACACGGGTGGCTTTCCCTATGGTCTAAATTCTCTTCAGTTCTAGTGTTGGGCCTTTTCCTTTCACGCTATCATTCTCCTTTTGGAATCAAAGGACACCCCTCTATTTGGTGGGGGGCGGGGGAGTGGATGTTGCAAGTGTCCTGGTCTCACATGCCGTGGCTGTGCCTGTAAGATCAGTTTCATGGGAGCTCTACTCTTGGGGCAAGAGATCAACCTTCTCTGAATGAGCCATGGGTAAAGAGCAAGCAACTACTGTACAAGGCCATCTACAAACAGTGATGGAGACCGACTGACATATCTCCCCCAGAATGTAAAAAGATTGAAGGGACTAGGGAAAAATATCACAAAACGTGGAAACAGGCCAAAAAACGTGTGTCCTTGCAGTGTCCAATTGAGCATTGTCTGGCAAATCTGCCTAGGAGCCATCTGACTGTTTAGGGGCTTGTAACTTTCTTTGACTTACTATTATATATTGATAAGGACTCAGGGCCTGTAAAAGTTAGATGTCATCTTGGAAAAAGAAATTGCAATTAACTTTTGTGCAGTAAAGATGCAAATATATATATATATATATATGTGTGTGTGTGTGTATATATATATATGCTCAGTCACTTAGTCATGTCCTACTCTTTGTGGCCCCACGGACTGTAGCCTGCCAGGCATGGACTGTAGCCTGTCCATGGCATTTTAGGCAAGATTGTTGCCACTTCTTACTCCAGGGAATCTTCCCGACCCAGGGATCAAACCCACATCTCTTGCAGCTCCTGGATCAGCAGGTAAATTCTTTACCACTAGCACCACCTGGGAAGCCCCATATAAATGTATGTGTCTGTGTGTATACACACACACACTATATCTATGTCTATCTATATCTATATATATATATATATCTGTATCTATCCAAATATTATATCTTTATTGCCTTTTGAACAGTTTGTCTTTAACATAGTAATCTTGTTTCAGCATCCAGTCTGTTTTGATTGTTTAAATATCTTCATATCCTCTAGAACCAGCTTTGTCATCTTGCTGGTACTGTCATTAATAAATTAAATAATTCTCTGGCATAAGTTCACATTATATATATAGATAGAGAGATAGTGTTTTAAAGTTTTATTAGAGTATAGTTGGTTTACAATGTTGTGTCAGCTTCAGGCATACCGCAAAGTGATTCAGTTACACATACACATGTATCCACTCCTTTTAAAACTCTTCTCCCAGGTAGGCCTTTACAGAGTATTGAGTAGAGTTCCCTGTACTATACGGTAGGTCCTTACTAGTCATGTATTTTGTATATACTAGTGTGTATGTAGCAACCCCATTTTATCCCTCTCCCTCCCCATCACCCCCAGTAACCCTAAGTTTAGTTTCTACATCTGTAACTCTATTTCTCTTTTTAGGTAAGTTCATTTGTACCTCTTTTTTTTTTTTTTAAGATTTCACATGTAAGTGATATCATATTACATTTGTCTTTATCTGACTTGCTTCACTCAATATGACACTCTCTAGCCCCATCCATGCTGCTGCAAATGGCATTATTTTGTTCTTTTTTTATGGCTGAGTGATATCCCATTGTGCACATGTACCACATCTTCTTTATCAATTCCTCTGTTGATGGACATTTAGGTTGCTTCCATGTCCTAGCTATTTTAAATAATGCTGGAATAAACATTGGGGTGCATGAATCTTTTTGAGTTATGGTTTTCTCTGAATATATACCCAGGAGTGGGATTGCTTGATCATATATGGTAGGTCTATTTTTAGTTTTTTTAAGAAACCTCCATACTGTTCTCCATAGTGGCTATGCCAGTTCATATTCCCTCCAATAGTGTAGGAGGTTTTCCTTTTCTCCACACCCTCTCCAGCATGTATTGTTTAAATATTTTTTGATGATGGCCATTCTAACTGGTGTGAGGTTTTGATTTGCATTTCTCATTGTGGTTTTGATTTGCATTTCTTTAATCATTAGTGATGTTCAACATCTTTTCATTTGCTTCTTGGCCATCTGTGTGTCTTTGGAGGAATGTCTGTTTAGGTCTTCCATCCATTTTTTCATTGTTTGTTTTTTTTTGAGATTGAGATGCATAACCTGTTGTACATTTTGGAGATAAATCCCGTATCAGTTGTGTCATTTGCAAATAATCTCTCCCATTCTGAGGGTTGTCTTTCTGTTTCATTTATGGTGTCCTTTGCTGTGCATAAGTTTTTGTGTTTAATTAGGTCTTGTTTTTGTCCTAGGGGTGGATTAAAACAGATCTTTCTGTGATTTACGTCAAAGGGTGTGCTGCCTCTGGTTTTCTCTAAGAGTTTTATACTATCCTGCCTATATTTAGGTCTTTAATCCACTTTGAGTTTATTTTTGTGTATGGTATTAGAGAGTGTTCTAATTTCATTCTTTTACATGGAGATGTTCAATTTTCCCAGCACCACTTATCAAAGAGAATGTCTTTTCTTTATTGCATATTCTTGCGTCTTTTGTCATAGATTAGGTGGCCATGGGTGCATGGGTTTATCTCTGAACTTTCTGTCCTGTCCCATTAATCTCTATTTCTGTTTTTGTGCCAGTAGCATACTGTCTTGATAACTGTAGCTTTGTAATATAGTAGTCTGATTCCAACTGTTTTTCTTTCTCAAGATTGCTTTGGCTACTCAGGGTCTTTTGTGTTTCCATACAAATTGTAAAATGTTTTGTTCTAATTCTGTGAAATATGCCATTGGTGATTCAATAGGGATTGTATTAAATCTGTAGATTGCCAAGCTCACTATATATTCCTGCTAGAATTAGATGTTTTCTAAAATTGTATTTTGAGATAATTTTAGGCTTAGAGAGATGCTGGAAGAATTCCAGAGTTCCCATTAACCTTCACCTGGATTCTCTCAGTGATGACATCTTGTATAACCATAGTACAATTGTCAAAACCAGGAAAATAATATTAACATAAAATATTATTAACTACAGATCATATTTAGGTTTAATTAGTTCTTACAGGCAGTGTTTTGTGTGTATATAATTCTATGAAATGATATCATACATACATATTTAAGTAACCAGTACCGTTATCAGAATCAAAAATATTCTGTCATCCTAAAGAAGCTGCTTCATACTGTCCCTTTGTATTCACAGCCTTCACGCAAACCTAATATCCAAGAGCGATTGCTATGTTCCCCATCAGGATCATTCAGTTATTTTAAGAATGTGGTATAAATGAAATTATTCCCATATGTATTACTTTCAGATTGACCTTTTTTTTTTTCATTTAGCATAATCCCCTTGGAATTCATCCAAGTTGAAATAGGCATCAATAGTATTTCTTTTTTTTTAATGTTGAGTAGTATTCTACTCAGAGAGTGTAATATGGCTTATTCAGTCCTTCATTCATGAAAGGATATTGGGTTTCTTCCAGCTACAAATAAACCAACTGAGCTATTTGGAACCCTAAAGCTATTATAAATATCCATGTATTCATGTATAGGAATTTCCATAAATATAAACTCTTCTTTCTCCAGGTTAAATACTCAGGAGTTGGATGGCTGAGTCATATGATAAATGTACATTTATAAGAGACTGCCAAAATGTATTCCAGAGGATATTTACTGTTTTACATTCCACAAGCAATGCCTGCTTCTCATCCTCACCAGCACTCCTAATAGCGTTCTGTGTCAGCAATTCTAATGGCTATAAAGCCATATTCAACTGTGGGTTTAAGTTGCATCTAATTAATGGTTAATGATATTGGATATCTTCTTGTGTATTTATTTCCTCTGTATATCCGGCTTGGATAAGTACTTCAATAAATCTGCTTTTAACTTTAAAAAGTTAGGTTGTTTTTGTTCTTACTCAAGTTTTTACTGAGCCCATCTAATAAGTTTTTAACATTTCACTTATTGTATTTTTCCCTTCTGAAGTTTTCATTTGGCTCTTTATATCTTCTGCTTCTTTGCTAAGGCAGTTTTCTAATTGTTGCAGAGGACGCACAATTTCTTACTAGAGCATTTTTATAGTATCTGTTTTAAATTTGTGCCTGTGCGCTCAGTCGCTTCAGTCCTGTCCAGCTCTTTGCGACCCCATGGACTGTAGCCCGCCAGGCTTCTCTGTGCATGGGATTCTCGAGGCAAGAATACTGGAGTGGGTTGCCGTGCCCACCTCTAGGGGATCTTCCCAACCCAGGGATTGACCCCGGGTCTCCTGCCTTGCAGGTGGATTCTTTACCATGGAGCCACCAGGGGAAGCCCCCTACTTTAAAGTTCTTGAGAGATAATTCTAATATCTGTGTTTTCTTAGCATTGTCATCTCCTCTCTCTTCTTATTTGACTTGAGATCCTCCTAATTCTTGCTATGCTGAATAATTTTAAAGTGTATCATGGATATTTTGAATATTATTGTCTGTGCCTCTGGTTGCTGTTTAAATCTTTCATATGAGTTGGAGTATTTCGTTTCAGAATCCCTCTCTCATGGACTGTGGTTCAAACGGCAGTTGAGATTACAAAGCTTTTTCTGTGCTCCTTTGGTCAGCCTCACCTGTGTATTACAGAGAAGTCAGTTTGAATCCTGGGTGGTATTCCATACCTCAGCTCTTCTCTCAAAGTTCTGCTCTTTTGATTATGCTTGGTTTTATGAGTGAACCACTTGGGGATGAGCCTAAGCTTCACACACAGATTTAAAGGATTCGTTTCTCTAGCTGCCTCCTTAGGAGAAGGCAATGGCACCCCACTCCAGTCCTCTTGCCTGGAAAATCCCATGGACGGAGAAGCCTCATGAGCTGCAGTCCATGGGGTCGCAAAGAGTCGGACACGACTGAGCAACTTCACTTTCACTTTTCACTTTCATGCATTGGAGAAGGAAATGGCAACCCACTCTAGTGTTCTCCCCTGGAGAATCCCAGGGACGGGGGAGCCTGGTGGGCTACCGTCTATGGGGTCACACAGAGTCAGACACGACTGAAGTGACTTAGCAGCAGCTCCCTCCTTTATGTAATGTCCCTTGCACTCTAGATGAAAGGAGAAAGAATACCAATTTCTGCTGTCATTTACTTACTGTGGGGCAGAGATTGTCAACAGGGATCCTCCACAAAGTTCCTATGTTCCCTTGTCTACAAGATTTTCTCTTTTTATTCCTTTTGGCCAGGGCACATGTCATGGCAGGATCCTAGTTCTCTGACCGGCTGTTGAACCTGGGCCATGGCCATGGATGTGCTGAGTCCTAACTCCTGGATGGCCAAGGAGTTCCCTCCCTTTTTATTCTAAACTGCATAGTTTATGTTTTGAAACATTGAATATCTATGGTGTCTTTCTCTCTCTGTCTAGTAATATTCTTTTCTCTCAAAGCCACAGGGGTGCTTCTGAGTGCTTAAAGGCAGTGTCAAGATACATAAAGGGGAGAGAGAGCAATACAAATTCATATTTTATAATTTTATCATATTTCTACAGAGAGTTCTTAATGTTGAATGGCAATTAGTTATGGAAATGTGGTTTTTTTTTAATTAATCCAAAGAGCATCAGCTTTCTGTTTACATTGCTACTGACGTAGCACCCTCGATGTGCTAGTGTATACTTGCTACTTTTACACTGATGCTGTCTCTGGAGCTATGTTGTGAAGTGTATGTATGTATTGTAAAGTGTATGGTCATAAAGTTTTAGTATTTTTACACAGAAACAATAATGCAATGGAGGATTGCATTCAGATTTAATATTTGGAGACAAATAAGTCACAGATGGGATTAATAAAAGACTGTTTTAGTAGAAGCCACAAGGAATTAGAAGTTAAGCAGCCCTATTTTCAAATTTAAGCTCTACAATAGAAGTGTGAGGAAGTCTATGACTCCTTCAAAGCCCATTTCCTCATTTAGGATGAGAGGGGACCACAACAAAGGAAGGGTTGTGAAACCGGGATAACATTTTATAGAGACAGACCATCCAGGATACTGCCTGGCACAGTGACTGTCAACTCACTTCTCTAATAGGCATAAAAAGCAAAAAATGACTGTACGATTTGGTAGTAATGTAAAGTTACAATCTAAAACTTAAAAATTATGATTTTAGCTGGAAAATCATTTCAAATCAAAAGGGCCTCTCTTGAGAGGGTTGGAGGAGAACGGGACTGGGAGTTTTGGATTAGCAGATGCAAGCTATCTTATGTAGGACAGATAAACAACAAAGTCCTACTGCATAGCATGGGGAACTATATTCAGTATCCTGTGATAAGCCAAAATGGAAAAGAGTATGGAAAGAATATGTCTAACCGAGTCACCTTGTTGTACGGCAGAACTTAATGCAATGCTATCAATCAACTGTACTTCAATAATAATTTTTTTCAAAATGTGAAACTAAGGGACCCTCTGATGCAGCTCCACATTTTACAGACAGCAAAATCAGACTCCGAAGGGGTAAGTGACTCTGCATGTGTATTTCTTGTATCCAGGAGCAAATCTGGGACCAGAACTCTGATTTCCCAATCAATAGGCCTTGGCACAATCATCCCATACAAAAACCTCTAAAATGGAGGACATTATACTTGTGATCTTTACACCAGGCCCCAACATACTATAAGATGTGCACATGGCATGTAAACTAAAACTGTATTATATCATAAACTACCATCATTAACTCATATGCTAATTGCAACAAACATAAACATTTAATTAAAAAACTGCTTGCTTTAGAAAATTGGAACTCTTAGGATGATATAGAAGATTCAGGTCATTTTAAAAGGTTATCATGAGAAATTTAAAAAGATAATTTTTATCTTTGTAGACATATATTCTTATAGAAAAGAAACATTAAAAATCATTCCATTAAATATTTCTTTACAAACATGGTTACTGTCCTTGGAACATTTCAAGACATCCTTAGGACTTTGGGAGGACCCAGAAAGAGATAGTTTTACAGAATATGGTTCTGCACTAGTTTAAAATTTTATGGAAAAGCTTTTTCAGCTTCTACTATCTCACACCTTACCTGGTACCTAGAACAACAATAACAACAACAAACAAACCAGTGAGGTCTATTTATTTTATTCTGTAGACAAAAAAGGAAAGGATACCATATCTACCATCCTTTTTGTTCATTCTCCCACCCATATCATGAGAATAAATGTTTTCAATTTGTTGGTATTTTGTTTTCAGGATGTGTGTAGCTCTGGCTGGCATTGTGCTAAAACCACCCCCTAGACTATGACTCACTTTGGGTGACTAGCTCTTGCCCTGAAGCTAGAGGATGCTGGGGCCGATGCTGTGTGGATTATTCATACATGATAATTAAATGACCAAAGGTAGCAGTTCCTGTCTGTCTCCAGGTCTCTGACTTGTATTACTCTCCAACTCCTACCCAAATCATTTTCTATTTATTAATCAGAGCAGATCCGGAATTCTAGTCCCTATTCTCCATGGTTGTCACTTTGCTTATAGGAAGATTGTTTCCCAGTGGGTTTTTTCCTCCTAGGATGTAGGCAGAAGAGAAAAATAAAATTTCTATATGCTCTCATAGTTATCTCTGTTAAATAAGATTTTTTTTACCTACATTATATTGACCAATACAACTCCCTTTGATTCATTATCCATATTTAAGGCAAAACATCCTCTTGGAACTCTGACATTAGTGAGACTTTCAATTCTGTTTTTCAAAGAGAAGAAAAATCAAAATAATGTCTCAGAAAATAACTTTCTCTCCCCCTTTTTATTCTCCAACATGAGATAATCACAAATAGAACTTTAGCTACTAATCCGAATAAGGAACACCTTGAGTATGAGTTTACATTCATTCTTCTCATTTCCCATATCACTAAGTGCTCTAAAAAGAGTTGATCATTCCAGCCTTAGTCCCAGGCTGCTCTGGCATGATATGTGTCACATGGTAGCAATTATTTAAATACTGTTTATCAAAAATCCCACTTTGAACCTTTTTTGTGTTCAGCCTAGCATTGAAGAATACTTGGATATGTCTAGCATTCTTGAAGGTTGACCATTCAGGAGACATATTTATACGAAAACCAAAAAATCTTCTATTCTACAAGATTCTACAAGTCAAAGTGTGCTAGTCTGGTTCAGAAGCAGTGTATTCCTGCTAGAGGGCAAATTTGAATGTAGCTTGATGCCTGTCCCTCACGTTGTTCTGTATCCAACCCTTACAAATTTATATCTTGATCCTTAGGTAAAAAAATCTGTAATAACAGAGCAAGTGAAAACTAAAATGTCACTTTCTTAAAGTCTCCCCGAAGTATTAAGGGCATGGGGCATCAGAACTGTTGCTGTGAGCACTTACAAAGACAAAGAGTGGCAATGCCATCATATGGGCCAGAATGAGAGGATGCCGGAGTACAGACAGAAGGGACCATGGTCTCTCTCAGTGACGGCTGCAGTGGTGCCCACGATAGCCGTAAAGTGAGCAGAGCATCCAGCATGGTAAATGCAGGAAGTAAGGGCTGCAGGGACAGGCAGCCCTGATGCGTGCCTGGGATGATAGGCGGCAGCAGCAGGGGATTCTGTGTGCTTTGGCTTTATAGCTCCAATTCCTTATCTGGAGAGTGACAGAGACACTGTTTTAGTCAGGGTTCTCCAGGGAAACAGAACCATGGCCATGGATCTGTCTGCAGGCTAGAGGCCCCGTAAGGCAGATGGTGTCACTCAGTCTGAAGACCTGTCCTCCAGGGCAGCCATGGTGTGATCCCAGGTCAAAGTCGGAAGATGAGATGAGACATCCTAGCGTAGAGAGTGAGGCAGGAAATAGGGGTGAATTCCCTCTTTCTCTGCCTTCTATTCTGTTCAAGGCCTCCATAGACTGGATGAGGTTCACCACGCTGGGCAGGGCAGTGGTGCTTTGCTGAGCCCACCGATTCAAATGCTAGTCACATCTGGAGACAGCTTCACCCACCAGGCACCTCCAGATATGTTTAATCTGGGCACTGTGTAGCCAGCTAAATTAATACATTAAACTAACCCCGTATCATCAAAATTAGTTAAGCTGGAAGAGAAGTCAAAATGGTAGCCTGAAAGGTTGATTTGTGGCATGCCATTATGCACCTCTTGGGAAATCTCAACTATATGGCGGAGTTTGAAGAAAACTGGTTTTAATGATGAGATAGGAAAACGCTAGGAAAATAATGGCTTTGTGACCTCTCATCTCTCTGCAGCCTGGTGTATCCAGGGAAAGAGAGATCACGTTTCCTTAAAGAATTATGTAATTATCTGTTAGTCTCAAAGGGAGCTTTAGAGAGAGATGAAGATAGGAAAGGCCACTTGAGAGACAAGTAATTTGGGGAGATAAAGAATGGTCTTTCTTTTTTGATTTGCTGCTGTTGAGATAATTTCAGACCATTTTACGATACTGGCTGGTAAAGAATCCTAATTCTTTTTTTCTGAAGACACTGTTAAATGGGTATATAAATGGATTGAGGTGTCTGAACTGTGACTTGAGTCCTGTACCCCAAAGACACATATATAAGAAAATTATATTTTTCTTGTCCTTCCTTAAAGTCCAAACAACTACCTCTTCTACTTTACAAGAGAGTGTGCACTAGACAGTCTAATTTGCATGGCGAAAATTGTGTATGTGCTTTTCTTTACGTACTAAATTCCCCTTAGATGGTTTAAATGTTTACCACCTTAGGGCAGAAAAAAATTCAAAATGAAACAGGTGACACAGTGAAAATAAAGCAATTCGATTTGGAAACATACACTGCCAACAGACTTTCTCATTTTTAACTTTTATCAGGAGCATTGAACACAATATCTTTGTGAATTTTTCTCCATGGCACAAACCCTCCCTCTCTCTCCTCCAGAGAGCATGAGCAGATCCTGTCCACTGAATATCAAACATGAGGCTAAAACATCTCTGAAGCAATGAAATCGAGGAATAAAGGTTTGATTTACAGTTCAAATTCAACTTCCCCTGACCCATCTAGGTGAGGTCTCCCCACCTGCATTATTTCCAGCAGGGCTTGTTAACTGTTCCTTTAAACTAAGACATGTTAAAGAGTCTGTGTCCCTTTAGTTATATGCTTACTGAATACAAATATAGTAGTTTTCTTGGAGAGTGTGAGTGTCTAACCAGGTTAGTCAAACTTCTAAAACCATGATGGTAACCAAGCGTGCAGGAATTTTGTAGGGGGGAAGAAAATCTCTTCATAGCTGTCTGGATATAGAGACAAGTCTAGGAAAATGCACACACACACACACACACACACACACACACTGTGTATATACAGACGTGTACAAATGTGTGGACAGATAGGCAAATGCAACTAGATAGATGAAGTGAGACACTCCGAGATAAATAAATACACACACAAATGCATAAAGGTCAGGGACTGAAAATTTGTGTGACTCAGAGGAGCTTATTGCTGTACTAAAATATACCAAACTATTTACTTGCAATCAAAGAAATACTTTTGTGTATATTTAAGAGGACCTAGCAAACGCACACCACTATCCTGCCAGAGCTCCCTTGGTAAGAGAGAAGAATGAAGCCGATAGTTAGCGAAACACCATTCCCTTACCATCAAGAGAGATGGATGAGGCTCCTCCTCAGAAGAGGAAGATGAGATGGATGTAAAGTTCCCTTGTGATCCTTAAAAATTAACCATACTGTTGGATCATTTCTATACAGCTGTAAGCAATGCTGTGCACGTCAGGCCTCCCAAGGGAGAGCTCTTGGAACCAAGAGGAATGTTCTTTCCTAGTGTGAATGTGTGTAACTATATTGACTTGAAAGTTTCCTATACACCAGAGCCTCTGCTAAGCTCTATATATAAATCAACTACTTCATAAAATTAGTAGTAGATAGTGATCATCTTTACTGATTATATTTAATGATGAAAAAACTCTGGTATTGAAAAGTTCACTATCTTGTCTAAATTCAGGGAGTAATTATAAATAAGTAAAGTGAAAGTGAAAGTTGCTCAGTCGTGTCTGACTCTTTGCAGAGCCATGGACTATACAGTCCATGGAATTCTCCAGGCCAGAATACTGGAGGGGGTAGCTGTTCCCTTCTCTAGGGGATCTTCCCAACCCATGGATCGAACCCAGGTCTCCAGCATGGCAGGTGGATTCTTTCCCAGCTGATCCACCAGGGACGATCATAGATATAAACAAACTAAGGCTTAAAGTTTAAGGAACTTGTTCAAGATCAGGAAGCTCAAGATCAAATGTTAGGCCGCTTTAATCAAAAACCCCATCTGTTTCATTGCGTGACATTACCTTTTGAAGAAACTCAATAGGGCTTCCCTAGTGGCTCAGAGTGTCAAGAATCTGCCTGCAATGCAGGAGACTCAGGTTGGATCCCTGGGTCAGGAAGATCCCCTGGAAAAGGAAATGGCAACCCACTCCAGTATTCTTGCCTGGAAGATTCCATGGACAGAGGAGCCTGGTGGGCTACAGTCCACGGGGTCGCAAAGAGTCAGACACGACTGAGCCACTGTAATCAACAACCCAGTCTGCTTCATTGCATGACACTGCCTTGTGAAGAAATGCAATATGCTTAGTTTAAATTCTTACCTTCCCAAAGCTCCTTGGAAAACTGCCCTTATCTGAGCCTTGTGAAGGGCAGCAGGTATACTTTTTATCACAAGACCCCATACCACAGGTTAACTGGATGAGGAGTGGCCCCTGACACAATGGAGACCATCCATTAACTATGATGTCTAAGGCTTGGGTCAAGGGAGATGAAATCAGTTAATTGGAGTTCTCTGAAGAACTGAAAGAAACAAACTGGGAGACTAAAATTTAGGTGTGGTGGGTCATTATCGTTGGCTTCTCAGGTGGCACTACTGGTAAGGAATCCCCCTGCCACTGCAGGAGACACAAGAGACCCGGGTTTGATCCCTGGGTCAGGAAGATTCCCTGACAACCCACTCCAGTATTCTTGCCTGGAAGATTCCATGGACAGAGAATGCTGGTGGGCTACAGTCCATGGGGCCTCAAAGAATCAGACATGACATTATTTAAAGGATCTCTAGTGCTGAGAAAAGCTCCTGAAGCCAGATAATTACCAAGAAACTTCAAAAGAGAAAGTGAACTTCAGGAAAACCAACATGTGATGCTACTTTCTGTATACACCTTGAATTTAAACATAGAACTTTTGTGTTCACTAAGAAAAGTTGTATTTTATAGCAAGTACATTAGGAAGTGAATGAATATAATACCAAAAAAAGTAAGTAAAATTGATAAGATATTTTAAAAGTTAGATTTAAAATTTTACCTTATAGTTAATTATATGATTTAATAAATTAATATTTAAAACCTACCATTCTTTAACGGCCATGAAAATTAGTAAATACATGTCTTTTAAATATGTTTAAAATGTAAAGAAAAAAATTATCTCATTTTTTTTTTCCTCTCTAAGTATAGAGGTTACTTAACAAGCATTGTTAAGGAATAAGTTGCAAACTAGAATAATTTCACATCTTTTTAAGACACTGAATTGCCCTTTAAAAATCATAATCAGCACATTCAATAAAAATTCATATGAGCCTGCCCTTTACATGGCTGTCTCTCAATATTTGTCAGATTCTTATATAATGAGATGATCTTGGCAGTTCTCTAGCATTTTCACATATCAATGATTGTCAAAATTTAGTAGCTACCCTGGTGGCTCAGATCATAAAGAATCTGCCTGCAGTGTGGGAGACCTGGGTTCAATCCCTGAGTTGGGAAGATTACCTGGAGGACTCCAGTATTCTTGCCTGGAGAATCCCCATGAACAGAGGAGCCTGGTGGGATACAATACATGGGGTCGCAAAGAGTCGGACATGACCGAGCGACTTTCTTTCACTCACTCATTTTTTTTTTTTAATTTTTATTTTTTTGGTCATACATTGATATGAATCAGCCATAGATTTACACGTATTCCCCATCCCGATCCCCACTCACTCATTTTTTACATAGAGATTCTTTTAAATAAAAAATATTTGCTTGAATAATCATCATTATCAATGATAATAGGAAAACAGAAAGCAAAAGAAGAAATTATCTCAGAACTTGGTAAATAAGCCAATAATGATATTTAGTAATATTCAATAATGACTTCCCTGGTGGCTCAGACGGTAAAGCGTCTGTCTACAATGCGGGAGAGCCCGGTTCGATCCCTGGGTCGGGAAGATCCCCTGGAGAAGGAAATGGCAACCCACTCCAGTACTCTTGCTTGGAAAATCCCATGGACTGAGGAGCCTGGTAGGCTGCAGTCCATGGGGTTGCTATGAGTCGGACATGACTGAGCTACTTCACTTAATGGTATTCAGATAATGGGGTGAGTAAATTAGAATTTATGTATGAAAATTTAGGAATGATACATATGATGATAACTTGGATGTTCAGAACATTCTATAAATACTCAATTTTCATAAGCATATTTTTCAGAAGCTCTCTGAAGTTCATACATCAACAGTTAATATTTTTTGTTTATAAATGAAAATACTTCACATGTTTGCCACAATTTTATTAACTATGAGCTGTTAGAAGAGCTTTTAGATACCAAGGATCTCTGGCTACCTTGGTTTACATGTGAGGCTTTTATTTTTCTGTATGTTGCTTCAAAAGTAGCCATTTAGCTCTCTCTCCTTTTTGTTTAGTGGACATCAAGCAAAGATATTCAGAGTTCTAGCTAATGCTTTTATAACAATTTCCTGAAAATATACTTACTGAAAGCAGCAAGAATATGAGACATCCACAAATGAAACATTTTGTCTTTAGGTATTTCAGGTGTAGAAAAATATTTTATTAATGCATTATACTGGCTATTTTAGAAAAAGATAAATCTGTATTTTATAATTAAAGGCTCTTTAAGAAAAATATGGTTTTCAAGGAGTTGGCAAAATAGGACAATAGATCCAACTTTGATCAAAATTCTGTGTTATTTCTTGCAATGGTCTAATTTTTAATCTGATCTTGCTCAATTAGATTTCTGATATTGAACTTATAATCACTAGAGAGTGGGGACTAGGTGCACATTTAGAATACCTCCGATGGTATTATTAGGCTTCCCTGGTGGCTCAGAAGGTGAAGAATCTGCCTGCAATGTGGGAGACCTGGGTTCGATCCTGGGTGAGAAAGATTCCCTGGAGAAGGGAATGGCTACTCACTCCAGTATTCTCGCCTGGGGAACTCCATGGTAAGAGGAGTTGGCAGGGCCATAGTCCACGGGGTTGCAAAGAGTTGGACACAACTGAGCTAAAACCACTTTCACACTTTATAATCACTTGAGAGTGCAGAGTAGGTGAGTATTTAGGATGCCTCCAGTAAGGTATTATTAGAACACTGAAGTAAAGCATAATTTACACGTTCATGTTTTTCCTTCTACAAACTAAAAAATCCCAACTCCTAATAATCAAAAGATAACTCATGTAACCGAGAATGATATTTGGAATTGTCACAGTAATAGGATGTCATGGATAATGCCTTATGATATTCAGCATAATGGAACTGGTGAAACATGCAGTGTTTAAAAAAGCCCTAAGGACTTTAACTTCATTCAGGATAAGGAGTAAACTCCTTGTAGAAGATACATTGGAAATACTGTCTGGTTTGGTGGACTGTTAAGTAACTAGCTGGTATCTATTTTTATAAGTAAGTGACAAAGTGACAAGTTTGAGTTAGACAGCTCCTTGCTTAGGACTGCTCTACACCTGCAAACTAGGGAGTACTGTCTGCTTTACCTAAACAAATGCTTTGATTGACTTGAATAGGATAATTAAGTACGCACACATTAAATATTTGTGAGGTTCAAACATGTTCTGATTGCTAGACTCCAATTAAATAAATGAGCAAATCATAGAAGATACCATGTGTATAGATTTTAGCCTAGTAAATATGTTCCAATTAGGCAAATCCTTCAACTGAAGGATGTAAATCCTCCGCTCCTGGTTTTCATTTAAAAATCAACCAAAGAAACAGCCTTAAAGCATAGTAACAATTCTTGGTACCCTCATTTCACATGACTGATAAAATGAACTATCAGGCAAATAGAATGCATTCTTTTTATGAGGAAAGTTGGACAATTATATTACAAATGGATACCAGACAAATGTAGCCCAGAAGGATGATTAGGAATAAATCACCTAAAGCACGTTGGATTGGTTCCCTGGAGTGAGATTTTTATCAGTGCCGATGCATTTTTGTCTCATATCTTGCTCTCTGGTTTCATGGATCCAGCACTTTACACAATAACACATGATGGTTATTGTATGCTCCTGCACATGCAACCAATGGCATATCCAGGCAGGGCTCTGCTTTCTGTGTTCCAGCTTCTTCCTCTGCATATGACTGGGTAATGCAGGCATTTAGTGGAAGAGGGTTATCTTTAATCAGGGGACTTCCCAGGTGGCGCTAATGGTAAAGAATCCACCTGCCAATGAAGGAGACACGTGAAACTTTTCAATGCCTGGGTCAGGAAGATCGCCTGCAGTAGGAAATAGCAACCCACTCCAGCATTCTTGCTGGCAAATTCCATGGACAGAGGAGTCTGGTGGGACACATTTCAAGGGGTTGCAAAGAGTCAGACACAACTGAACATTCATGCGTGCACACAAGAGCAGAAAGAACACCAACCGTTTAAAAGTCCCAATTTTGGGCAATGATAAATAAAGCTGCTATATATAGTCATGTGCAGATTTTTATGTAGAGATAAGTTTACAGTTCATTTGGGTATATGACTGCTGGATCATATAGTAAGACTGCGGTTGGCTTTGCAAACCACAGAGAAATGTATCTAAGCTACTAGCTCTGACACAAGTGCTTCATGGGGAAGTGAAATATTTTTGAGAGTGATAGAGTAAACCTATGACTATTATGTCTGCTTTATTTTGTAATTAATTTTTAATTGGAGGATAATTGTTTTACAATATTGTGTTGATTTCTACCATATAGCAACATGAATCAGCCATAGGTATAATATGTCCCCCCATCTGGAACCTCCCTTCTGCCCCATCCCACCTCTCTAGGTTATCACAGAGCACTGAATTTGAGCTCCCTACATCATACAGTAAATCCCCACTGGCTATCTAATTTTACATATGGTAATGTATATGTTTCAGTGTTACTCTCATAATCCGTCCCAACCCCTCCTTTCCTGCTTGTGTCCATAAGTCTGTTCTCTATGTCTTCATTATCCTTAAAATATCTCTTTTTTGGCTAGTTTTTGTTTGTTCAGTTGCCAAGTCATGTCCAACTCTGTGACCCCATGGACTGCAGCATGCCAGGCTTCCCTGTCCCTACCATCTCCCGGAGTTTGCCTAAGTTCATGTCCGTTGAATTGGTGATTCCATCCAATCACCTCATCCTCTGTTGCCTTCTTCTTCTTCTGTCTTCAGTCTCTCCCAGCATCAGAGTCTTTTCCAATGAGTCAGCTGTTTGCATCAGGTGGCCAAAGTATTGGAACTTCAGCGTCAGCATGAGTCCTTCCAATGAGTATTCAGGGTTGATTTCTTTCAAGTTTGACTGGTTTGCTCTCCTTGCTGCCTCAGAGACTCTCAAGAGTCTTCACCAGCACCACAGTTAGTAATTTAATTCTAGCTCGTAAGTTTGTATTGTTTATTGATTACTGGAACTCAGCTATCACTCTGTCCTTGGCAGTTAAAAATGAAAAAGATGTTTTCATTGTCCCAACCTATGTTCTGTCACTATTCTAAGGCCCTACTTAGGATTTCTGTTAATTTCCCAGGCCTTCTCATTTTTAGAATTAATTCTGCTTCAGAGTTTCTGCTACATTTGAACCCTCCATTTCGCTTGTATCTCACAGTGCTTGGCTATCACTCTCCCTCTATTTTTACATGAACATGGAATTCAGCCTCTCTATAAGATGACACGCCCCCTGACACACACAGGCACACACACATACAAACACATGGGAAGGGACTTCAAACAAAGCACTTATGAGAAGAGCATGTTTCACTCAAGGCTTGAGGAGAACTGGACTGCCCAGCTGGCTCAGTTGGTAAAGAACTCGCCTGCAGTGTGGGAGAACTGGGTTCAATCCCTGGGTTGGGAAGATCCCCTGGAGGACTCCAGTGTTCTTGCCGGGAGAATCCCCATGGACGGAGGAGCCTGGGAGGCTACAGTCCATGGGGTCCCAAAGAGTCAGGCAGGACTGAGTGACTGAGTCAGCCCAGCTCCACACCGAGACAAACAGTAGTTCCCGTCTTGGAGTTCCTCATCCTCTCTTTCTGGAGGATTCTAAGAACCCACTTCTTCCTCTTCATTAACCCCCACCCTTAGGTTCCTTCACGGATACTCAACTCACCTTGTTATGCAAAACAAGTCAGTTCTCTACAGTATCAGGGGCAGGACTCCAGGCTTAATTGTACATCTCCAAAGCCTCCAAGCCTTTGCTAAAACAATGTTTTTTTTTGCCCATTCTTCCCTTTCAGTAACATGGAAAAGCTGGCAGAAGCTTTGACAGTTCACTCTTTTCTATTCTCTTGTCATTGTCAATCTCGGAATAAAAAGGAGTAGCTTAGAGATCTATTTTCCCTTCACTGTGAAATATGTTATTTATCTGAGCCTCCCTGGTAGTTCAGCAGTAAAAAATGTGCCTGCAATACAGGAGACCCAAGACTATGTTGGTTCCGTCTCTGGGTTGGGACGATACCCTTGAGATTTTCCATGCAAGTATTCTTGCCTGGGCAATCCCATGGACAGAGGATCCTGGTGGGCTGCAGTCCATGGGGTGGCAAAGAGTTGGACATGACTGAGTACACACAAACACACATTATTCTTTTAGAGAGATTATTGTTTAGTTGCTAAGTCATGTCCCACTCTTGTGACCCTATGGACTGTAGCCCTCCAGGCTCCTCTGTCCATGGGATTCTCCAGACAAAAATACTGGAATAGGTTGTCATTTCCTTCTTCAGGAGATCTTCCCTACCCAACTGAACCCGCATCTCCCACATTGGCAGGCAGATTCTTTATGCCTGAACCACCAAGGAAGCCCTTGGTAATACTAAGTAGTGATAATTAGCTTAATTTTTATATATTTTCTTCTATTATCTAAATACCTGAAGAATTTTCCAAATGGCTTTTCATAATTACAGCCAAACTTTTTATTAATGTTTACAAACTTTACTATAGGTGAAAATTTATTCCAAACTATAGTCTATTAATTTAAGTAGGGGGACACAATGTGGACAGTATTAATGACTCTTGTTTTAGGAATGATACACTTTCCTTTTCTGAAACCCACTACACACACAGACATACATACTCCATAGGAACATTTCAGAGGACTTTCAAACTACTTTAAAAAGGAGTATTTGTGTGATTTTTCATTAAAACTATCAATCGGGGTCATTGGTTTTCATTAGTATGCTAACTAAGAACTAAGGAGACCACTACACACACACGTATCTGTGAGGGGAATTTACAGGGGAGAACCAGCCTAAAAAAGCAGAAAGGACCTTTTGGGCATCATATGAGTATGGAAAGTGTGAAGAACAGAAATGAGCTTCACACATGACAAGAGGATGTGCTGGGTGCTCCGCTTGCTCTGATTTACATCCATCCTCTTGTTCAGCCACCTCACTAACTTCATCTTATACCATGCCGTGTTTTCCTGGCTGCACTTCCTTTTCTCAAGCATGTTCTGCTAATTCCCACCACGGGATCTTTGCACATGCTGATCCTTCTGGCTCACTCAATTACCACCTCAGACATTCCTGCCCCCACATTTCACCCCATACTCCAAGGACTTTTACCTTTCATTTCAATCCCAGTTTAATTAAAGCTTACTCAGAGATCTATTCCTTCCTTTCTGTCTAAACTAGATATTTCTACCATCTTGTATTTCTTTTTTAGAAAATCTTATTTTCCTCATATCACTTGGGAAAATTCATTAATTTATTAATAATGTTAATTATAAAATAATCATGATAGTATTATAGTTTTTTTAGCTTGTTTGATACTATCTTTCTCACTATGCGCTAAGATCCATGAAAGCAGAGACCATGGTTACCATTGTTGTGATCTGTCCTACCACATTAATTGTCTATGGAAATAGTTATTAAATTATTGAACACAGATGGAAAAGAACACAAAAACAGGCTACAAATGGTAATATGCATTGTGCAGGCTTAAGCAATATATTGCACTTGCTTATTGTTAAATAAGCCTCCTTAAGCTGAACTAAGCAATACATTATATTTGTTCAGAGGGATTTGAATTCAGTGGCTAAACTACACACATAAGAGAAGGCTCGCTAAAGGTAAGATAGTTGCCCATTATTCCGGAAAATATAATATTTGGGCTTATTGACAGCTGCAAAGAAGTTCACTCTACTTCTACATGGTGGTCAGAATGTGCTATTCTGGTTGTGCCCTGAATGTGAAGGTTCTTGATGACACTCATATAACGTTAGTTCACGCCCTTCAATAATTGTGACTGGCAACCTCTGCTGGGGGAACAGGTGAGAAGATATTTTTGCAGCATTCCTCATAACGTGAATCTTGAGGCTGTATTGTTGAGGAATGTTATAAGGAAAAAAAAGTCTTCATGTAAAAGAAAGATGCTAACTTACTTTAAATGGAGTTGTTACTCAAAAATAATTATTTTGTATGAAGCATTAAAGTACTAACAGAAGTTTTGCACATATTGACTATGTGTCATCGTCTGTCTTGTTAGCATTTTGAACATAACACTTGTAATCTGACAGTGCTATAAACATTATTTTAAGTAAGATGATGAGAATGTATACAGTTGTAAAGATTCTTTTGGTGATGTTATGCTTACTTGATGTAACAACAACTAAATTATTCTCATTTAGAATGCATTGATTTTCTGTCTTTGGGGAACTCTACCTTTGAGATAAGACACAGGCAGCCTTACTTCCACACTGAATGCACACCTCTTTGCAGTCTATGCTGCTTTCAAATGCCACCTTCTTAAACTAATATCTTCATTTTAACTCTGGGGAATTTAAGTTAAATACATCAAGCTCTTATAGTTACCTCCATAAAGGAGCCACATTTTGAAGTCTGGGCAACAAGTCACTCTGAATAAAGCAATTCAGTGGAAACATAGCAAATAAAAGGAAGGAGCCCTGAAGTTTGATATATATATACATTTTTTTTCTTTCCAGAAGTAATTTTTTAATTAAAAAAATTTTTTTCCAGTGACACAAAAAGGCATCTCATTTGTAATCCTCTGATTGCACTAACTCTTCTAATCTCTTTGCCTTGTAGGTTTTTAACTCCTAAATTTCAAAATCCTCCACTTACTCTCACATTGACAGAAATGTTCACACACTGAAAGAGCTCAGTGAAACTGCCTTCTTCTGATCTCAACTTCTGTACTTCCCTCTCTGACTTAATTACTACATTTAAACCATCCCCTTGGCCTCACTGAACTTTCATTTCCTCAGTCCCTGCCTGTTTCCGGGCCCATCAGTCCCCTCTGGATTTATCTGCTTCCCTCACTTGTCTAGACGCAATAGTCCATCTTGACTGTGGAGACTTCTGACAGAATGTGGTCCACTGGAGAAGGGAATGGCAAACCACTTCAGTATTCTTGCCTTGAGAACACCATGAACAGTATGAGAAGGCAAAATGATAGGATACTGAAAGATGAACTCCTCAGGACAGTAGATGCCCAATATGCTACTGGAGATCAGTGGAGAAATAACTCCAGAAAGAATGAGGAGATGGAGCCAAAGCAAAAACAACACCCAGCTGTGGATGTGATGGGTGATGGAAGTAAAGTCCGATGCTGTAAAGAGCAATATTGCATAGGAACCTGGACTGTTAGGTCCATGAATCAAGGCAAATTGGAAGTGGTCAAACAGGAGATGGCAAGGGTGAACATCAAGATTTAGGAATGAGTGAACTAAAATGGGCTGGAATGGCTGAATTTAACTCAGATGACCATTATATCTACCACTGTGGGCAAAAATCCCTTAGAAGAAATGGAGCAGCCATCATAGTTAACAAAAAAGTCCAAAATGCAGTATTTGGATGCAATCTAAAAAATGACTCTGTTTGTTTCCAAGGAAAACCATTCAATATCACAGTAATCCAAGTCTACGCCCTGACCAATAATGCTGAAGAAGCTGAAGATGAACGGTTCTATGAAAACATACAAGACCTTCTAGAACTAACACCCAGAAAATATGTCCTTTACATTATAGGGGACTGGAATGCAAAAGTAGGAAGTCAAGAAATACTTGGAGTAATAGGCAACTTTGGCCTTGGAGTACAGAATGAAGCAGGGCAACGGCTAACAGAGTTTTGCCAAGAGAACGCACTGGTCATGGAAAACACCCTCTTCCAACAACACAAGAGAAGACTCTGTACATGGACATCACCAGATGGTCAATACCATTTTTTGCAGCCAAAAATGGAGAAGCTTTATACAGTCAGCAAAAACAAGACCTGGAGCTGACTGTGGCTCAGATCATGAACTCCTTATTGCCAAATTCAGACTTAAATTGAAGAAAGTAGGGAAAACCACTAGACCACCCAGGTATGACCTAAATCAAATCCCTTATGACTATACAGAGGAAGTGACAAAGAGACTCAAGGGATTAGATCTGATAGACAGAGAGCCTGATGAACTATGGACTCAGGTTCGTGACATTGCACAGGAGGCAGTGATCAAGACCATCCCCAAGAAAAAGAAGTGCAAAAAGGCAAAATGGCTGTCTGAGGAGGCCTTCCAAACAGCTATGGAAAGAAGAGAAGCAAAAGGCAAAGGAGAAAAGGAAAGATATGCCCATTTGAATGCAGAATTCCAAAGAATAGCAAGGATAAATAAGAAAGCCTTCCTCAGTGATCAGTGCAAAGAAATGGAAGAAAACATCAGAATGGGAAAGACTAGAGCTCTCGTCAAGAAAATTAGAAATAATAAGGGAACTTTTCACGAAAAGATGGGCACAATAAAGGACAGAAATGACAGAAACAGAAGATATTAAGAAGATGTGGCAAGAATACACAGAAGAACTATACAAAAGAGATGCTCACGACCCAGATAATCACGAGGATGTGATCATTCACCTAGAATCAGACATCCTGGAATGCAAATCCTTAGGAAGCATCACTGTGAACAATGCTAGTGGAGGTGATGGAATTCCAGTTGAGCTATTTCAAATCCTAAAAGATGATGCTGTGAAAGTGCTGCACTCAGTATGCCAGCAAATCTGGAAAGCTCAGCAGTGGCCACAGGACTGGAAAAGGTCAGTTTTCATTCCAATCCCAAAGAAAGGCAATGCCAAAGAATGCTCAAACTACCCCACAATTGCACTCATCTCACATGCTGGCAAAGTAATGCTCAAACTTCTCCAAGCTAGGCTTCAACAGTATGTGAACCGTGGACTTTCAGAAATTCAAGCTGGATTTACAAAAGGCGGAGGAACCAGAGATCAAATTGCCAACATCAGTTGGATCATTGAAAAAACAAGAGAGTTCCAGAAAAACATCTCCTTTTGCTTTATTGACTATGCCAAAGTCTTTGACTGTGTGGATCACAAAAATCTGTGGAAAATTCTTCAAGAGATGGGAATACCAGACCACCTAACTTGTCTCCTAAGAAATCTGTATGCAGGTCAAGAAGCAACAGTTAGACCTGGAGGTGAAACAACAGACAGGTTTCAAATTGGGATAGGAGTATGTCAAGGCTGTGTATTGTCACCCTGCTTTTTTTTTAACTACATGCAGAGTACGTCATGAGACATGCTAGACTTGATGAAGCACAAGCTGGAACCAAGATTGCTGGGAGAAATATCAATAACCTCAGATATGCAGATGACACCACCCTTATGGCAGAAAGTGAAGAGGAACTAAAGAGCCTCTTGATGAAAGTGAAACAGGAGACTGAAAAAGTTGCTTAAAACTCAACATTCAGAAAACTATGATTATGGCACCTGGTCCCATCACTTCATGGCAAATAGATGAGGAAACAATGGAAACAGTGAGAGACTTTATTTTTTGGGGCTGCAAATAGCTGCAGATGGTGACTGCAGCCATGAAATTAAAAGACACTTGCTCCTTGGAAGAAAAGTTATGACCTACCTAGACAGCTTATTAAAACACAGAGACATTACTTTGTCAACAAAGTCCCCTTCTCCTCCTGTCTTTAATCTTTCCCAGCACCAGGGTCTTTACCAATGAGTCGGTTCCTTGCATCAGGCCTTCTCTAGCTGTGGCAAACGGGCTCCTCGGCACGGCGGGGTGTGGCCTTCCCCCTGCAGTGGCCCCTCGTCGTGGAACGCGGGCTGTGGGTGCACAGGCTTCAGTAGTTGCAGCACATGGGCTCAGTAACTGTGGGGCTTGGGCTTAGCTGCTTTGCAGCGTGTGGAATCTCCCCCAACCAGGGATCGAACCCATGTGCCCTGCATTGGCAGGTGGATTCTTATCCACTGCGCCACCAGGGAAGTCTTTTAATGTCCATTTAAAATCAATTTATCAAGTCCTGTGACTAACTCTACTAGAACTTAGACTCACACTGTATCAATGTAATAGATAAACTTGGGAGAAGTGGCATCTTTAGCCTCTCTCTCTGTGTAAGTGTGGGCTGCCTCTCCGTGTATTTCAGGTCCTTCAGTAAAGAGTTTCCATTTGTCTTTAGGCAGTAAGGGCTCCACTTGTAGTTCAGCTGGTAAAGAATCCGTCTGCAATGTGGGAGACCTGGGTTGGAAAGATCCCCTGGAGAAGGGAATGGCTACCCACTCCAGTATTCTGGCCTGGAAAATTCCAAGAACTAAATAGTCCATGGCGTTGCAAAGAGTCGGACACGACTGAGCCACTTTCACTTTTCGCTTTAAGCAGTAAAGGATCCTAAATATTCAATCAGTTGGTATAGAACTCACCCACTAGGAAAGCACTTTGACTCTGTGATCAAATAAAACAGCAGGAGATTTTAAAGTTGTACTTAAAGGGCGAAAGCAAACTTCTTCATTTTTGGATGTTTATGAGCACTGCTAATTTTTTTTTTTTTAAGGAAAGTCTGATTTGGGAACATAAATATAGATCTTAAAATAGCTCTCATCTATCCATTGTAAAACAGGAAGGTTACAAGCTTGAATAATTAACATATACAGATATGTACATGGGCTCTTTAACCCATGGAGCTCACATAAAGCTATTTTTGATATGGAAATATAATCCTGGAGTTCCAGAAAGAGTCACAGATGCAACATTCTGCTGTCAGATGCAGCATTGTACCACTTAACATTATCCATAAACAATTACTGAAGATCATTATTTCCTATCACCTTCTGTACCAGAACATTTACCAGAGCTAACAAATAGCAAAACTTACTACACTGAAATTATCCTTCTGTTCCTCTCCTACCCTTCTTGATTGGAAAGAATTAAACTGTCTAAATATAGGCAGGAAGAAAAAGGAAATGATTACGTTTGGGTTGTAAAGCCACTTGATAACTATTTGGTTAAAGTTTTCTTAACTGAACCACCTCAAAAAATCAGTAATTTAAGCAATGGATTCCATAATTTCCCCCAAATGTGTAGGGATGTTTTGTAAACTGTAGTAAAACTGTATTCCCTCTTTATCCATGGAGAATAAAATTTCAATTATCTAATCAATACCTCCATATATGAGATATAATTTACTTCCATAAAATTTACCTTACTAAATTTCCACATCTAGATTCAACTCAACCTTCAAGGTCCAACTAACTGCAATATTACACTTCCCTAGTCAACCACAGCAACAAAAATTGTGATATATTTTCTCCCCTAAGCCTCATGCCACCTCATACCTATTATGTCACCAGTAACATTTTACTTGTCTCCATAATAATTTTTAGATTGTCTCTTTTCACACATCAGCTGTTAAAGGCAGAGAAACTATCAGTGATATTATTTTTAATGGCAATTTCATAGGCACAACCAATAAAATGTAGACTCTGTTTCACAGCATAACACTCAGTAAACAGTGATCAGCCTATTAAATACTAGTATACCATGAGAGAGCAATCAGTTGGCTTTCTCAAGTGACCAAATGTGATCATTTGCATATCTACGTCTAATATTTGGATCACTGGAATATGCATTATGACACCAATGGGAAAGAACAGACACTATGGATAATCACTGAATGCTGAGGACAGTTGGAGCTAGACACAGCTACAAAAGTCTCAGTCCAGTCATGGTGACGATACTGCCCGTTTCAAAGATTGGCAGGCAGCTGCCCACCTCTCATTGTCATGACATAGAGGGCAATACTTTTAATCTTAAAATATTTTGTATTGTGAAACTTTATCAAAAGTATTGAGGTGTTTTTGTCCAAACGTGGAAAAGATATCTGAAATAACAGTTCAGAGCTAACGTATAACGCAAGACTGGACTCGATTTAGGATACAAGTGATTCCTTGAAAAAAATTAAATTTCATTGCATTTCTTACTGAAAACAAACATTTAGATACAATACCCAGAGACTGACCTATTGCTGGAATAGAAAGAACAGGTACCCAGGATATTCAGCCCGTTTTTGTAAATCTGATGAATCGGTGTGTATGTGAGCGCTGTCAATTCCCTTTGACTTGTGTGCTGAGTCGCTTCAGTCATGTCCGACTCTCTGTGACCCTGTGTACTGTAGCCCACCAGGCTCCTCTGTCCAGGGGGATTCTCCAGGCAGGAATTCAGGTTGCCATGCCCTCCTCCAGGGGATCTTCCCAACTCAGGGGTCAAACCCAGGTCTCCCCCATGGCAGGCGCCCCCTGAGCCTCCAGGGAAGGCCAGGCCCCTCCTACCCCTCCTTAAAATGCACTGACCACAATCATCGCCAATCACACTTCATATGCATATTTAGATTACAAGTTCCTTCTTTCAACAAAAACGCCTCCTTGTGCTGGGTACTGTGGTGTAGATTTTAAGAATAGAAAATTAATTATAACTCCCATTCATGAATCTCAAATTCAGGGTAACAAGAAAAAGGACCATTCCACTAATATGAGCTCAAACCCAGGATTCAGTCAGAAACATTCCATTTTTTAGTGTAACAATTGTACATATTTTTTTTTTCTCTTGACCATTAGATGCCTCAGAATATATCTAATTATAAACAATTGGCCTTTGATACAGTCATCATTTACAATTTGCTCCCTATTTAATGATGACTTCATGAAACTAAAGGAAATAAAGATCAGCAACCTAAGCAATTATTTGAATAGATGAGCAGTTACTAATATACTAGCAGAAGATTTGTATTACTTTCCCAACATTACCCTTGCATTACCCCTTAAATCAGACCACCAAATACAATACAAATACAATAGCATCAACTTTCAGATGAACAAGGTAAATGCAACTTTCTTTACTGATGATTTAAATTTGGAGATGGAATTATCAACCTGCCAAGAGGACTGGGCTTTTAAAAATTGCATTAGAGACTGGTAAAAGGACTAGACTAGTTATCACATATTTGCATTAAAATAAAACTCTCAATGAAAATAAATACTTTTAAATTAAGTAAATTACTACCTTACCAAGGTGTGTGGGGTTTAGGGCTTGAGGAATGATCAAGCCTGCATTTATTATTGATGCACAAAATAGCCTCACAAAATGAGACTCCTGCAACTGGTGGTTACGTAAAATTGTTGCTGTTGTCTCTAATGTTTTCAATCTATGACGGATTACTAGTCAGATTAGATTCAGGGTCATTTGTTTATATCACAAACTCATTTTATTTTTATCAAGTTCCTATAGTTATGACACTATTTCCTGGTTCCTGTTTTTTGAAATCTAGAATAAGACAGCTTGTCTAATTATATGTTTCTCTTCTTCTCTGATTCAGGTAAAAGTTAGTTTCTAAAGGAAATAGATCTATTTACTTTCTGGAAAATTTACAGTGGCTACTTTGAATATTGGATCATAGAACATTAAAAACAATTCAGAAAAGAGATGATGTCATCATGGACAAAGGTGGAAAAGTAGAAGGAAGTAGAAAGACATGTATAAAATAGAGCTATATATTGGCTACAACCTATACAGTTTTCTGTTGGAGTGGTATTATACAAAGATGACATTAGAGATGACTTAATTTTTGTGGTGTTTCTCTGTATCTGACCTAGCATCTAACTGGGTTTCCCAGGTGGTGCTAGTGGTAAAGAACCCACCTGCCAATGCAGGAGACATAAGATAGATAGGTGGGTTTGATTCCTGGGAGGGAAGATCTCCTGGAGGGTGGCATGGAACCTACTCCAGTATTCTTGCCTGGAGAATCCCATGGATAGAGGAGCCTGGCAGGCTACGCTCCATAGGGTCGCAAAGAGTCAGACATGACTAAAATGACTTAGCATGTACACATCCATGTAACTGATAAGCCCAATCATGGAATTGGTTAAAGAGTTAGGGGGGAAAATCCCTTTGAGAGGAAAGGAGTTTGGGAGAAATCAATGATTTTTGATTGACATGGTACATCTTAGATGCCAATTAAATAAACATGTGGAGTGAAAAGCAGAAAATTAGAAAAAAAAAGTTTCTTTAAGTTTTATGTAATTTCTCAAGAGTGAAAAGTTATCAAAGTTTGGTGGAAGACTGTTTCCTGATATTGTTCTTTTTTGTATGAAAGGGAATTTCATACTAGATGTCAGAGCATCTAGTCTCCAGAACTCTCACACTTCTATTCATTTATCCACTTAAATGGAGGCAGGGGTAGAATAGTGGTGACTTTTGTTTCTGGATTATTTGGGTCCTCTTAGTCTAGAAACAAATTGGAGAACAATGTTATGAGTTTGTGGAGGAGGTAATGAATATGAATTAACTATATAAAATTTACCTCCAACAGTGGAAAAAGTATGAGATTTGGAGCTAGACGGATTTAACTCTGCCACTTGCTGCCTGGAAGACTTTATGAGCTTTATTAACTTCCCTATGAGTACAGAAATTATCTAGAAAAAATAGTAATTGAATTTGTCCTGAAAGATGTTGGAAAGAAAGAGGAAGCAAAATGGAGAAGTTGGTTTATAACCTGGATTTACTACCTGCCATGTCGTCTGTGCCTTTGGGGAGAGTAAACTCTCAAAGCAAAATTATTAAAATTTTTTTTCAAGAGGAAATTGTGTACAAAGGAAATGAACACATATTGTTTTTATGGAACTATAACTAGTTTTATAAAATCAGTGTGACTGGGTATATAGACTATAAGATGAAAAGAGAAAATATGTAAAGATGAAGATATGAAAGGAGGAAGACCACCTTGGATGAAAAATTTAAGAAGTGTTTACATTATTTTTTAGGCAATAAGGATAGTGTCAGGATATTTCATATTCTTTAATTTAGCACCATCTATGAAAAGATCCTTTCTCTGAACACAAAAGAGATCAATTTTTTCAAATGGTCTGACTTATTAAAACACTTGGCTCCTTAGATCATGAAGTTATTCAGAGCATATGACACAGGGGATAACGTACCAGTGGTCAAGGTTGTGACTTCTAATCCTGTTGCTATACATTCCAAGGAGTCTTCCAAATGAATGTCTCTTAGAAAACGCCCAGTAGACTTCCTTCTGGAGATTTAGTATCTCCATCTTAACTTGATGCCGCCATTAACACTCTCAGTAGTGAGAGTGGAACACATCTTCATGTAAAGTATTAGTGACAACATTTAAAGTGCATTCCCTGGAGGGGGGCATGACAACCCTCTCCAGTGTTCTTGCCTGGAGAATCCCATGGACAGAGTAGCCTTTCAGACTACAGTCCTTGAAGTTGAAAATAATGAGATGCAACTGAATGACTAACACTTTAAAGTTCCATCTGACATGGCAGGCTTACACCCTGCTCCTTAAAGGAGTTTTCTTACTTGTCTTTCAGACAACGGCATTCTTGGTCCTCATCTGGCTTTTTTGACTCTCTCCATCCCCTTGCTGGACAGGCTTCCTCTTCCCCATCTCTCTCTATATACCAGAAGGATTCATGACTACACTACATTTCTCCTCTGCTCCCTAAATTCACTTCTAGGTGACTTACAGGCATCACTGAATGTATGAGTTGGAGATCAAGAGAGAGGCTGATGCCAATGAATAAATATTATTATTTACAATAGACAGAAGTGTAGTACAGGAAAACCTAAGAAAATTAATTGGTACTCAGAAGAAATTTCATTTATTTTGAAGGCTGTATTTCAAATCAGTGGAGGAAATATTTTCAATATATTGTCTTGGGGCCACTTGTAGAGATATTTGAGGGAAAGAAACCAGAACTGAATGCCTGCTTTACCATATACAAGAACAAATTCTAGCTGGAGCAAAGGTTTAAATGTCAAGAAAAATAGCAAGAGAAAACAATAACCATAATAAACACTCACACATGTATAAAAATTCATATATACACATGATCATAAGTGTAGTAAAAACAGATATGTCCTCATAATCATGTGTAAATAATATTGTTAAAACCTGAGAGAGTGGCTTATTGTCGTAGATACAAGGAACAGTACCATGAGTTGACTCAGTTGGAGGATTCTAGAGTCAGATTTTTCTTCTCACCCTTCAACTTTATGCAAATTATTGTTTTTTCTTTTGTGTCTCTTTTGCTTATAGGTATTCACAAGACTCTTTTGAAACTCTGAAGATTAAAATAGTTAATAATGTAGAGTGCACAGAATTGTGATTGGCATATCAGTTCAGTTCAGTCACTCAGTCATGTCTGACTCTTTGCAACCCCGTAGACTATCACGCCAGGCTTAACTGTCCATCCAACCATCTCATCCTCTGTTGTCCCCTTCTCCTCCTACTTTCAATCTTTCCCAGCATCAGGGTCTTTTCCAGTGAGTCAGTTCTTTGCATGAGATGGCCAAAGTATTGGAGTTTCCATTTCAGCATGTCTTTCCAATGAATATTCAGGACTGATCTCCTTTAGGATTGACTGGTTTGGTCTCCTTGCAGTCCAAGGGATTATCAAGAATCTTCTCCAACACCACAGTTCAAAAGCATCAATTCTTTGGCATTCAACTTTTTTTATGGTCCAATTCTCACATCTATATATGACTACTGGAAAAACCATACCTTTGGCTAGACAGAACTTTGTTGGCAAAGTAATGTCTCTGCTTTTTAATATGCTGTCTAGGTTGGTTATAGCCTTTCTTCCAGGGAACAAGCATCTTTTAATTTCATGGCTACAGTCACCATCTGCAGTGATTTTGGAGCCCAATAAAATAAAGTCTGTCACTGTTTCCACTGTTTCCCCATCTATTTGGCATGAAGTGATGGGACCAGATGCCATGATCTTAGTTTTCTGAATGTTGAGTTTTAAGCCAGCTTTTTCACTCTCCTCTTTCACTTTCATCAAGAGGCTCTTTACTGCTGCTGCTGCTAATTGCTTCAGTCATGTCCGACTCCTAGCGACCCCATGGACTGAAGCCCACCAGGCTCCTCCGTCCATGGGATTTTCCAGGCAAGAGTACTGGAGTGGGGTGCCATTGCCTTCTCCAAGAGGCTCTTTATTTTTGCCATAAGGGTTGTGCCATCTGCATATCTGAGGTTATTGATATTTCTCCTGGCAGTCTTGATTCCAGCTTGGGCTTCAGCCAGTCCAGCATTTTGCATTATGTACTGTGCATATAAGTTAAATAAGCAGGGTGACAATACACAGCCTTGACATACTCCTTTCTCCATTTGGAACCAGTCTGCTGTTCCATGTCCAGTTCTAACTGTTGCTTCTTGACCTGCATACAGATTTCTCAGGAGGCAGGTAAGGTGGTCTGGTATTCCCATTTCTTGAAGAATTTTCCAGTTTGTTGTGATCTACACAGTCAAAGGCTTTGGCACAGTCAATAAAGCAGAAGTAGATTTTATTTTGGAACTCCATTGCTTTTTCTATGATCCAACAGTTATTGTTATCTTGAGCAATTATTGAGCAACAGTATGCAGCCTTGATGTACCTTTACCAATTTTGAACCAGTCCATTGTTCCATGTCTAGTTCTAACTGTTGCTTCTTGACCTGCATAGATTTCTCAGGAGGCAGATAAGGTGGTCTGGGGTTCCCATCTCTTTAAGAGTTTTCCACAGTTTGTTGTGATCCACATAGTCAAAGGGTTTAGTGTAGTCCTTAAAATCTCTCAAAAATCACTGTTTATATCTTTGAGGTGTCCCTCCACCAGAGTTCCACAAAGCAAATTTTGTATCTGCTGGACAACTCCGAATACACTGTGACATTTATTGTAGCCAGTATTCCATGATGGGTCATCAGATAAATGGGAACAGGGACAGACAGATACATACATGACATATATATAATTTTTCTTGATCAAAGTTTTATGATGTTTCCCATCTCATAGATAGTTCTTTTCCCCCCCATAAATCATGGGAGTTTGTACTGTAGTTTGCTTTCTATGCCAAAGCACACACTGAATTTCAGTGGGGAAACCAGATATAATTTATGAAGTTAGCCAAAATATGAGAGCCGAGAGACAGGGTCAGGCAGTCATTCTGATTTAGCCTGTTTTCATCACCTCCATTTTCTCAGGAAGAACATCACAGGTTTTGTTTTTTTTTTTCCCCATTCAAAACTCAGGGTGACATTAAGCTGCAGGATATTGTATTTTTATCTTCAAATCAGAAGCATAAATCCAACACTCTCTAAAAAACCTATATACAGTATTTAAGGAACTGATAAGAAAGCTTATGCTCAGATGAAGCTGAAAAAGTTCAACAGAATTTGGCTTCAGTTTGCTAAAATATGTGTACATGCACATAAAAATGGCAACAGAAATGTACTTTTTCCTACAAAAATGTTTATTTATTTACTAGTTTACTCTTACAAGGAATAAGTTCTAATTTCAAAACTATCAATAGTATTTTTCACTTTAATAGATTCACACCATACTCACATTAATTTTTAAACTTTTTTTCTGCCAAACTGTAGATAGCTACTGATGACCTGGTTTTAGTATTGAATAGCTGCCACTTAAACTCTTCAAAATAGAGCAAAAAACTCATATTTAAAAATACAAAATTTCTAAAATTCCAACTAAAAAATGAATGAGTCACAGGGATAAAAATATACAGTGTGGAGAATATAGTCAGTAATAATATATTTTTGAATTATGATAAGGTGGTAAAAAGGTAAAACCTTCCAGGTACAAGACAAATAAGGTAAAATGTACAACATGATCAATATAATTAATGCTTTTGTATGTTATATATAAAGTTGTTAGGAGAATAAATTCTAAGAGTTCACATCACAAAGAGAAAACATTTTCTTTACCTTTTATTTTGTATTTATATCAGAAGATGGATGTTCACTAAGTTTTTGTGGCAATCATTTCATGATGTATGCAAGTTAAGTCATTATTCCGTACACATTAAATTTATAGAGCTGTGTATCAGTTGTATCTCAATAAAACTGGAAAAAAACACAATTCCTCAGTAGAGTATAGTAAGATGTTTATATGGAGAACCATGTAAATTATTACCACCCAGACAGAAATCTCTTAATATAAATTGAATCACCAACAGTATATTCCTTTGTGACATTATCAAGGCATATAGCATAGGGTATCCTACCCACTGAGGATACCATATGCCAATTTATACACCAAATGTTAACATATAATAGTCTTGTACAAAACAGATTGATATGGAGCAAACTTTAAACAGTTCTTTTAAAAGAAGCTAATGTGAGAGGAAGAAATGAAGACACAAAAATTGATAATTCTTCATTAGGCAATTTAATGTGATAACAAGAATTGATATTCTTTTCTGAAAAAAAAATTCCTATAAGAAGAAATAATTGTGGAAGCATGAGAATTTACTTCAATAAGCTGAACAAAATGCTTAAAATTCAAAATGTAATTCACCCTAAAGAGCTTGAGATTAAAAATGAAATATAACTCAGAATATACATATTTACACTTATCTCTTGTAGAGCATATGTTCCCTTCCAAGCTATGCAAGGATTTACCATTTGCCATGTTTTCACAGATTAAATATTGTTAGATGCTCCAAGGCACTGTTCATAGCTACTTTCAAGATTAAAACTAACAAAAAAAATCTGTTTTAAATACATCCTTGTTATTTGACACTTTAGTGCCTCTAAATCACATAAAGACAGCTTATTTTATTCCTCTGTAATTCAATACTGCAAATGTTAGTATACTGAATATTAATATGATCAATAGAAAAACATCTAAGACAGTTGTATTTCTTTTTAATTCTATAAAGTAATATATTAGATACTTTTGACAAGGCTGGGAGGGCTATCAAGTCTTGAATATTCATTTACTTTGCTTTTTCTATGTGCAACTATGTGTTTATGTTTTTATCACTTTTTGCTTTTTTCCACAAGCACTTGTAAGAACAAACAATAATTATTTAGTATACAGGGCACCTTTTATGTAACTTCAGTCTTTCCTCTTGCCTCTCAATAGCGGGGCCACTACATTTTGAATTCGGAAGTATAATATCTTAGGTGTCATTTCTATTGAAGGGGAGCAGAACATGAAACCCCTAAATGTGCCACTTTGACATGAGGATTATTCTAAGCAGCAGAAGGCACGTAAGACCCAGCAGATTCAGGCAATACATTTACCTTTCCCTAAAACCTCTAAGAATTTAAATAAGGAGCCTGAAAGAGAACAACTACCAGAGATGATGATTTTTTAAATCTGAAGACTTATCTGCATGGAAGGGCAAGCATCTAATTAGCAAACATGTGTGCTTCTTAACTTCCTGTGAATTGTCCTCCACTTTAAAGCCTCTTCTCCATTTCTCACTTCAGGATATAATATATTTTATTAACACGCTATGTTATTAATACTACAGCACATTGAAGACTCTAAGAAGTTCTTAAGTAGAGACACTTGCTTTGCTTAACTTTATTTCAACATTTGCTTGTCTTATTGGAACCTGGTAACATTCCAGTGTTTATTTAGAAAACATGACTCCTTAGCAGCTCTCCGCCTGCTTGTCCATGTTGTTTTGGCCCTCTTTAGAGGTGAGTGTGTGTGTGTGTGTGTGTGTGTGTGTGCGCGCGCAAGTGCATACATGTGTGTGTATAAATTGCTATTCGCCACTGGCCAAGCTGAAGCATATTTTATAAAATAATTATGTGAAACTTTCTGCTTCAGTATTGAAGAGTTTGACTTGGTGACACAATGTTCTCTTTATAGGAATCCTCTGCAGAAAGTATTTTATATCTCAGGACCAGCAAAAGCAATAGTCGTGCTATGATTTTTTAATTAATTTTTAATGGATTACAAAGTCAAAACCATTTAGAGTCTAAGTAGCAAAATTATATTATAAAGATAACTTTAACATCTACACACTCAGAATTGAAAGAACATTTTATCCCTAGTTTCTAGCAGAGTCTTGGCAAATAGTAGGAAAGCAGTAAATACTTTTCTAATGTCTATCACTACTTCATTTAGACAATTATTCTCACATTTATGATGCAAACCATCCTGGAAAGTTATTTATATTATTTAAAAGCAGCAGATGGTATTATATAACACACACTTTCTGTGTCCTATGAAAATTCATTCTATCTTACCCCTTTCCATCCTGTGACCTCTATCTACCCAAAAGGCTTGATTTTGTTCAGATTCCCATCCTCTCTTGCAGTTGGAGAGTCTGACCCATCTCTAGTAAAAGCAAGTAAATCCTAGTTTGTCTAAGCTAATCATGTTAGTTAATTCTGGCCAATGGTGTGTGAAGAAACTTACTAAGGAAACACTTAGGAAAGATTTGTTCAGTCTTTAAAATGAAGATACAGAGTTTATCTCTTGCGATGATGGCCATCATTACCATGCCTGGGTGTGATGTCTTGGAAATGTGGATAAACCAAAAAGCAAAGCCCATAAACGTGGGGACTGGGGATTAGAGGCAGAGACATGGGAATAAACTAAGTCATTAATATTTTTATGTCACTGAATAAACCAACCCTGGAGTTGTCATTTCCTGTCTTTCCCTGAATTCTTGATAAGTGAGAATCTTATTAAGTAAATTTTCAAATAAAGCCCAATTAAGGCTATTCAAATGGGAATTTTATGTTACTTGCAGTTAACACATCCTAACTATCATACGCATATAACTTCTAATACTTTTACTCAGATTTTAATCATCAAATCTAGCTTTTGTAGTTTAAATTTGCAAGCTATAAGAATTTCATATCACTAGACTTTTATTTTCCTCTTATTTTTACTAAGATTATAGGTGCTAAATTAGCCTTCGCTCAGATTCAATAGCATTGTATCCTTATAAGATTTAGTTTGTTTATTTTGGGAAGTGTCAACATGAATAGAAATGTTCCATCTTTAAACATAAGTACATTAAGCTTAAGCTTTCAAAATTAATGTATTAAAACTTAATAAGTCATTAACACTTTTTTTCTGATAAATTTTCAATTATTTCTCATTCATAGTGATATTTTTCATAAACATGCATTCAAAATGGTGAACATTTTCATCCTCTACTTTAATAAAACTTAAAAATTCCAGGGTTGATTGACTGAAATTGAGAACTTCTATGTTAATATCTTTAATGGCACATCTTTTTTTTTTCCCCCCAGTGGGTTTTGTCATACATTGATATGAATCAGCCAAAGAGTTACACGTATTCCCCATCCCGATCCCCCCTCCCACCTCCCTCTCCACCCGATCCCTCTGAGTCTTCCCAGTGCACCAGGCCCGAGCACTTGTCTCATGCATCCCACCTGGGCTGGTGATCTGTTTCACCATAGATAATATACATGCTGTTCTTTCAAAACATCCCACCCTCACCTTCTCCAACAGAGTTCAAAAGTCTGTTCTGTACTTCTGTGTCTCTTTTTCTGTTTTGCATATAGGGTTATCATTACCATCTTTCTAAATTCCATATATATGTGTTAGTATGCTGTAATGTTCTTTATCTTTCTGGCTTACTTCACTCTGTATAATGGGCTCCAGTTTCATCCATCTCATTAGAACTGATTCAAATGAATTCTTTTTAACGGCTGAGTAATATTCCATGGTGTATATGTACCACAGCTTCCTTATCCATTCATCTGCTGATGGGCATCTAGGTTGCTAATGGCACATCTTAAAACTAGGTCTTCCTAGTTGAAATTTTCCAACCTTACAGTGGTATTTCTTTTGAGAGGATTTATCATGTGGAATTTAGTACAGTGGACATGGCCCTTGCACTGCTCTCTATTTCTCAGTATTTGTATTTGAATGGAACATCCTGCTGGAATCTGCTCTTACTTTTCTGTTTGTGAAACATAATAAATTTTAAAAAATAGTTTATTTCTCTAGATGAAAAAATAACCCAAGGACAGTAAATCCTGTCTTTATGTCAGTATATGTCTCTCCCATGAAGACAAATCCAACATATCAAATATTGAAGAGAATGACACCTAAAATATTTTTTTACTAGTTAAGTTCAGGACTTTAGAAGAAAATGAAAAAATCACCCAACAGAAAATTTTAAACTGGTAGCATTTTCATTCAATTGTGAAATGATTACTTTTTTAATCCATGTTGACATCTTCTTTTCAACATTTTCTGTTATGTGAAGTAGATGAGTATAGATGGACAATGAAACATATTAATATGATCTCCTTTAATTGCCAATCTCACTCACGTAGGCGGTTGATGAAAACAGCTGGTTGTAAAGCAGAGAAATTGTCTTCAAATAAAGGAAGATGAAAACTTTTTTAGTTAGCTCATGCTAACTAAATATTATAACCTGGTATTTAAACAACAGACATATCTCTCTCAGAGTCTGGGTGGCTGGGTACCCAGAGATCAGGGGGACGTATGGTCAAGTTCTGGTGAACTTGCACATGTCACACTTCCTCATTAGCTCCTAGCTTCACTTTAGAGAGCTCTCTTAGCAATACTGATGCCATTTTGGTTTTCCTTTCATAAAATATAAGTGAAAAAACAGTACACTCTGTCCTAGTATGTTAGGATAAAGATTGCAAGTCAGGGAATCCATTTGTATATATGGATTCTATATATGCAAATATTCATATATTTCTATGAATATTAATATGTATATGACAGATAAAGTATCAGAAATACTCTCTGGAGCTGACATATGAATTTTTGAGTCCTCTGCATATAGAGGATCATTGAACACTTGCTTTTGGTGTGCAGAAGAATGAGGGCATGAAGATCTGGGAAGAAACCTGGAGAGACTCCAGCATTAAGGGAGGAGAAGACGTTAGGTTCATTCGTGGTAGGAGTTTGGGCAGATGTGGTCAACTGAAAATTAAGGAAAAGAAGTTTCGTTTTGCAAGAGTGTAACTGTGATGACGTTCCATGAAATCTAAGTAGGAAAGGAGCAAAGGAACCACCACAATAGTTAATCTCTTTTTGTTGAAGAACCAAAGTAAATAGGCAAGTTGAGAAGAGAGTAGGTGGCATTCTGAATGAAACATCTAATTATTAGTTTTATAGTTGTTATGCATGTTGACAAGAACCAACGTGATGGGGAGGGTAGCTAAAACAGAGGGATGGCTATCACTGAAGGTGAATGACTTGAATCACTGGGAAACTGTTAGGTCAAATGAGCCATTCATGGTGACCTTTAAGTTACCATGGCAACAGCTTAGGAATGAGGCATGTAGGGATACAGAGGAATTCTGTAAGCCAAGCTATAAAATTGCTAACAAAGGAAAAGGGGGTGATGTGAAAGTTGATAAAAACAGTGACGGGAAGGAAGTACTATTGCTGAATACCACACACCTGAAAGAGAATTCTTTTTCTTACACAGAGAAGTAAATTTTGGCAGAGTTATTGGTGATGCGAGGAGAGCAGAGATCATACATCTCAGCCCCAAGGTTACTGAGGAATAAGAACGTCAGCAGCTTGAGAAAACTCGAGAAAATGGAATGTCAGGGTAGAGCTAGATTCACTTAAGTCAAGAGGTCAGGGAGCAGCGTAAGGAAATACAGGAATTGTCTCCTTGGAGTTATTTCGATAGGTCACAATTGGAGGGGTGGTTTGGGGGGCCTGGGTCAAGTTAATGAAGTCCTGGAGTTTAGGAACTACTGTGCTGGAAAGGTCCATGAGCAAGGGGAACACACGAGGGGTGGAGGAGCTATGAGCTTGTGGTCCAGATGTTGGCTGATGAGAACTGGAATGTGGTCGGGAAGGAGTCGGTCTCTACCGTTGCTTTAAGGAGAGAATCCTGCTTACAGCAACTACATGAACATTTATTAGCTCAGCTGATGAATCTTCATAAACTGATTGAGAGGATTAAATAAGATTATACAGGTGCTTTATAGAATGGAATAAAAAAGAGTCCATTATTATTGAAATGCCTGAGTCAAATTTAATAAAATAATTAGGTATCAATCAAGGTATTCTTTCCTCTTTTATTTTTTTTCCTCTTTTAAAGTTATAAGCATTTTTCCTACTGTCACTACAGTTATTGATATAATACTAAAGAGAATATGATGACATAATGAAAGATCTAAATTTGATCAAATTCTATTTTTTTAAGATGAAGTCCCATCATTATTCTAGATTCTTCACTATGTGGTTCAAATTTTTAAGGCAACTGGTTGCCAAATTTCCTTTTTTCAATTTCTCTTGATTCTATTGTTTGCTAATCCTGCTTACAGCATCATTTCACATTTTTACTTTGAATAGGGAAAACAATAAACCATATGGCAAGACTATTTTAAATGTCAAATCAAACATGTTTCTAGAGCCATGAATAATCCCCAAACATATATTACTTAAAGGCTTCCTTCAAATACTGACCTTTTATTCATTGTGTATACACAATATCTATCATCTGTTAATTTTTTCCTATATGCTAGATGTTTTGCATGTATTATTTCTAATCTTCATAACAAGCTACAGAAGTGGATTTTCTAAATTTTATTTTCCCAGTGAGAAAGCTAAGACTTGAAAAGATTAGATCTGTCCAAAGTCTCCACCTTATAAGTAATGAGTATCTTGGATCCAAACCTGAACCTGTCTGATTCCAAAGCACACACTCTTTAATATTGTATTACCTCTACTTATTGTCATCACCTTTTCTAATAGGATATGATTTGAAGGACGCAGGAAAGAGTCTAGTTCTCTGGACGTTTCTTTACTGGCTTAATGAAGTTCTGATTTTCCATCATTACAGTCAATCATTTGGGGGTACCACTTTGATTTTTCTATCAAATAACTTCCAGAAACTTTAAAATATAGGCTGGAAATCACACACATTATTACAAATGTGTGCATAAGCACTCTTTCCTTTAGAAATGGTGTTCAGAGATCATGTGTGTTTGGTGTATGAAAAGATTTGGGTCAAAAGAAGTCATTTAGACTTCATCTTCCCACACGGGCTTGTCCCTTGGTGGGCCAGCAATGTGGAGAGCACTGGGTTATGCCTAAGTTCCGGGTATTGAAGGGCACAAGACTTTAGAGTGAGATATCAAAATACCTTATAAACAAAGCATTTTCTTTGTAACTTCGTTCACAATTAAACTTACTTTACCAATGCTTTTAAATCAAAGTAAGATGCACAGCCAACGATGAACATTTTTCCTGCCTGCAAGAGGTGATCAAAATACTGCAAGTGCTATTTGAATTTTGATATACTGAAGATAACAAATGGCTTTTCCATTGATTCTCTTTCAGTCTATTATTTCAATTAATCTTCATTATCATGTACAGATTTTACATAGCTGGTTTTTTAAAAATAGGGAATAATTTTTCAATCTTTTGCAAGTATTAACATGGCAAAATGGCTTTTACTCTCATTTCACTGTCATTGCTTCATCTGTATATTCTTTTTGGATGTGAACTAACTGCTAAATATGTAAACACATAAACCTAAATGCTATCAGGGCCAACATGGTTTATATTAATTTATGAAGAGAAAAGTAAGATGAATGATTTCAGGAATATTTTCATTAAGTCACACAAGATTGCTACTTATTCTCCACACATTTTTAAGAATAATAGTTTGTAGAAATGAAACCTTTTGCTTAAGTACAATACCTGTACCATAATGTTACAAATGTGAAATGGCAACCCACTCTGGTATTCTTGTCTGGAAAATTCTTGTCGAATTCTTGTCATGTACAGAGTGAGCCTGGTGGGCTACACTCCATGAGGTTGCAAAAGGGTCAGACATGACTGAACCACTCAGCATGCACGCACAAGTGTGTGTATATGTATATGTGACATTTATAAAATAATAATATACAAATCACATTACAAAACAGAAATAATGCCTTTACCTGTTGAAAAAGTTGAAAGTTGAAAGTGAAGTCATTCAGTTGTGTCCGACTTTTTGAACCCAGGTCTCCTGCATTGTAGGCAGACACTATCACTGAGAGAAATTATCCTCTGCTTATAATCTTGAGCTGCGTCACTGAAATTTGAGAAAATTTTTATATACATTAATATAGAAATATTTAAGTAAATAATTATTGATTTTCTTGCTAATTATTTCATAAAAACCAAAGATATTTTAAGATCCACCTTTTAAAATGAGATTCATTTGGTTTAATGTTAAGTGAGGAAAGTAAATCATAGATTAGTACAGACAGCATACCTACTATACCCTGGTCTTGTTTGTTTTCCTTTTATTCTCCCTAAGTAATAAGTATGTGAATGGACTTTTTCCCTAATTCTTCAAGAAATAAAATTTGGAGCTCTCACAAGAAAAATGATTGTCACCTGTATAGTAGTATGTAAATAATTAGCATTTCATAATATTCTGAAAGGTTGCTTTATGCTCCCAAATTATCTAATTTAGATACTCATTTATTTGCTTATTTATAAGCTAAGTTTATTTTTGGAAAAAGTGTGGATCCTTATTTATAATATTTTGTTTTAAAAAGAAATGAGGATTTTTAGAACATAAGAAACACACGATACTTTACTCTGTCATTGGTAAACCAGTGTTTCAGATGCTTTAGGTTCAAAGTTTAATATTGAAAGTGACTTGCTTTGATCATGACACTTGAGAAAGTTTCTCTCTGCTAGTTCCCTCACTTGAAAAACAGGGAAAATAATGTTGACCTCATGGAATTCTCAGATGGAAAAGCCAGTGAAAGCTGGAGTTATTCTCAACTGTGGCGACAATGATCTAAAGTGTTTAAGATCAGAACATCTGGGTCATGATCTGGATGATCTGTTAATGCCAGACAACCATGGGGTGTAATCAGAAACTTTTTTCTAACCTAATAGAAAACCAAGTATTTTCATGAACTGTGACGGAGAGGATGCAACCTGTTTAAACAACCTGTGGAAATACAGGAAATGAAGATGACATTTTATGTCATAGGGGAATTTTACTAAGCTTGGCCATACCTTTCATTTAGAGTAATTATTTTATTAATTCAAAGCCCTTGCATGATGTATGTGACTTCTTTTCACTGTTACATGGAAAAACAGAAGGGTGATTTATTATACCTGTTACAGTTCATTGTCCAACGTCTTTAAGGCCAGTATCATAATTGATTTATACTGTATTATTCAGTTCAGTTGCTCAGTCACTCAGTCGTATCCAACTCTTTGTTGGACCCCATGGATCACAGCATGCCAGGCCTCCCTGTCCATCACCAACTCCCGGAGTTTACCCAAACTCATGTCCATTGAGTTGGTGATGCCATCCAACCATCTCATCCTCTGTCGTCTCCTTCTCCTCCTGTCTTCAATCTTTCCCAGCCTCAGGGTCTTTTCAAAAGAGTCAACTCTTCACGTCAGGTGGCCAAAGTATTGGAGTTTCAACTTCAACATCAGTCCTTAATGAACACTCAGGGTGTTCTCGTTTAGGATGGACTGGTTGGCTCTCCTTGCAGTAAGTATACTGTGTAATTAGTAATCAGTTAATTTTGTGAGGTGTAGTGGCAAGAAATAAACAAAGGCAATTAAGATATTGTGAGAATTATAATTGGCTAACAGCAGAACAAACCTTTTTCTATTGAGGTAGCATTCATTTACAATGTTATGTAAGTTTCAGGTGTATAGCATAATGATTCACAATTTTAAGCATTATACCCCATTTATTGTTATTATAAATATTGGCCACATTCCATATGCTGTACAAATTATCCTTTAGCCTATTAATTTTATACATAGTACTTTGCACTTAATCCCCTACCCCATCTTGCCTCTCACCACTGATGATCAATGGTAGAATCACTCTATATCTGTGAGTCTGTTTCTTTTTTTTAATAGTCACTAGTTTATTTTTTAGATTTCACATATAAGTGATATCATAAAAAATTTATCTTTCTCCATCTGACCTTGCAATCCATCCATGTTGTTGCCAATGGCAAAATTTCATTTTATGACTGGGTAGTATTCCATTGTATATATACTACATCTTCTTTTTCTAGTTATCTGTTGATGGACACTTAGGTTGCTTTCATATCTTGACTACTGTAAATAATGCTGCTATGAACATGGGGATGCATATATCTTTTCAAATTATTGTTTTCTTTAGATGTATACCCAGAAGTGGAATTGCTGGATCATATAGTATTGTTTATTTTTAGTTTTTTGAGGAACCTCCATCCTGTTTTCCATAGTGGCTGCACAAATTTACATTCCCATGAATAGTGTACAAGAGTTCCTTTTTCTCCACAACCTTGCCAGCGTTTGTCATTTGGGTCACTCTGGCCATTCTAATAGGTGGGAGGTAGTATCTCATTTTGGTTTTTATTTGCATTTCTTTGACTAGTGATGTTGAACATCTTTTCATGTGCCTATGTATGTCTTCTTTGGAAAAATGTCTATTCTGGTCTTCTACCATTTTTAATGAGATTTTCTTTTCTGTTTTAGAGTTTCATGAGCTGTTTATATATTTTGTTTTTGATAAACATTTTTCTTTGTCACTCATTACTTTTTAAGAGAATAAGGGACAATGATATAATTTTCAGTGGGATAATTACACCTGTCTAATTCTCAAGTAATAGAAATAGAACCTGAAACTGAAAACAATAGCTAAATGAATTATCATAAATGAATATTCCTGTCTTCTTCACTTTCCTAGCTTACAGAAGCTTGTCCTTGGGCAAGCTACTTTGCTTTTACCTTTTTATTATTAAGGTATTTTGTGAGAATTACCTTAGATAATCTATCATCTATAAAATTATCTAACATATTATGTTGTAAATATTTTAATGTATCATTTTTGGTAACATTTTATCATAAATAATATAGAAATGATGTGAGTCACATGGATTTTCAGTATGAAAATACTCAAGAAATGGTGCTCTATAATTTTTAAAATCAGTATGTGTTCCACTTAAAAGGGTGGGGACAAAATGATCTCAAAGAAATCAAATAAAAGGTATGCTAAAATATATTACCTAAGACTGTAATGTCTGATATATGAAATGTTATCATGTTCATTTGATGACATTAATTGACTCAGGCCACATATACGTTTCAACCCTGTTTCTGTTTCTGGAATTCATTTCTCCTCTACAGCTTAGCGATTTTGTCCCAGCTTATCTAATAGCTCTTCTTTTCCTGAATGATTTCTTTTTCTTAGTGATTTCTTCCATTTGCAATGCAGCCCTATGTGTGCATCTCTTCCTAAGCAGCTTAGATACCCTGATCTTTACCTTTGCTCCTCAGATGCGTCATTACCAACCGCTGATTTTTACATGACTACCTCCCAGTCTTTCCCTAAAATGGTAGCATTTAGCACAACGGTTTAGAACCTTACTTGAGGTTTCACTAGCCATTCTCTGGTCTGTTTGAACTTGACAGCTTCCTGAGTCCAGCGACTGCTCCAAAGGAGTGGTTATATCCAGGCACGCTTTCTGGAGCATTCTCTCCTTCGCTGTTTGCTATCTGCGTATATGTTTTCCATACTGGATTCTACTGAACAGTAGCTCTGGAAAAAAATTAATCATCCTCTTCCTAAAGGGGCTCCTGTGGTCAAATCGTTTCAGAAATGCTAGCCTGCAATCATTCCCCTCAGAGATTCACAGGCTAGCTTGGCATGCCAGAAAAAGACCTAGAAATGTCTTGCAACAAAGACACCTGATTATCCATGACTCACTGGAGTCTATGACTGAAGAACACACTAAACTTAATAGTTGCCTCTTTTAGTCCTCCATTAAAATATATTTCTACTATTTCTCTTTAATGTTATACCTACAAGAATAACAAATAAATAAGGCAGTACACTTTGCTTCCTCTGGCCTAATATGCATGGAAATAGCTCTTTTTTGGTAATTAATCAAGATGGGAGTCATAAAAGGCCCCTCCAGAACTCAGAGCCTCAAGGACCATGTGCAGCAGGAAAGCAGAAAAGAAGAATTCTCAGTCCAGGGCTCTGGGGTGAGCTTATTTAAATGCAGATCTTAGCCCAACCCGATTTCTACTAAATCTGTTCTCTGAGAATGGGGTCCAGTAATCTACATTTTAGATCAACAATCTAATTGTTAGAACTCACCAGCCAGAGTCTATCTGAAAACATAGCAGGAGAATGAGAAAAATTCTAGCTGAAAGAATACCTGTGTAAAAGAATACCTGTGTGAAAAAATAACTGTGTACAGAGGGTATTCTATAAAATTGTAAAATTCTACAAGGATAAGCTCTCCTAAAAAGAGACCATCGATAGAGTAATGGTAAGGGTTAAAACACAGATTTCTTTTTTTTTTCAATCTTAAACAGCTTAGTACATCTTCTCTGGATATCAGCTGCCTGTCTGTTGCCTTGCACATTGACCTAATTCTTTTTCTACTCTGCTGCTTCCCACCCAATCTTGAGCTGATCAGAACATTTTGTATCTTGTATGTAACCTCTTTCTGTCTCTTCTGGACTTGTGTATATTTTCTAATGGACTACTACTCATATCCATCTAATTGAACATTAGCCTTACATAACTTTGTATGTGAGTCCTTACATAATTTTGATATTATTTACTTGAATCAGCTCTGGTTGCACTTTGCTAGAAATTTATGGCTGCTTTCTGCCTTCATAATGTATATATTGACACATCATTGTCTCAAACCCTGACAACTCCTGCATCTATAAGGCTTCTTTATACCATTAACCTATTTCAGTCCATCCTGCTTCATTTGAAAAATCTAATAAATTTTTAAGTAGGCATCTCAGAAATAAAGATATTTCATGGGTCCCATCTTTCCTTTTGTCTCATTTTGGTTAAAAAATTCTAAATACTGTCTTCGGCTTTTCATTCATAGGCTCATCAGCTTTCTGTTTTGCCAAGAAAATAGAGGGCTTGAGAAATATGCAGAAATTGTGAAAGTTGTTTGCATTCCACTGAAATATTTCTTTAGCTGAAGGGTATCAAATCAATAAAATATGATGAAACCATATGCTCATTATTTCAAAGGAGAGCAGCTGCTTCAGGGAATATTGGGAGATTTATTAATTCTACCACTACCTCTCATTAAGGCTAGATATCTTCAAACCTGATTTCCTAAATAAAATGCACCTCAGTAGGAAAAGCACACTTGTAGAATTTGTGCTAATATTCTATTTGATGTATTTTCCATGGTTACTTTTATGGTAGAGATAGCATTGTACAATCTGAAATTATTAAGCAAAAAAAAAAAAAAAAATAGACCAATCCATTACACAGAAAAGGTTTATAGCATAGCCATGGTTTGGAAATGCCACAGAGAAATGAGTCTTGGCAAAGATGAATGCTTACTGCTATGGGCCATATGTGCATATAATTGAGTTCACAACTTTCCAGGCAAGATGCCAAATGAATAGTCTGCCGTCTGGTAAGAGAGGTGATGTTCTGTCTTCTTGTTCTCACCAGTTTCAGATGTACAAGAAGATGCAGATTTGCTCCTTGAAAGACTTCTGTCCAAGTACAAAGTCAAGTAAATGAGCAGACCAAGGGAAAGAACCAATGCATTTAAGGATTTAAGTAACTGGGTTTAGACTTAGGTCCACATACTCAAGGGAGCTCAGTCATGAAATTTCACTGCTCGATTAGCTAATCCCAATTATAAAATTTAAAATAAATAACAGAAAGGAGACGTTTAATCTAACCACCTGTATCCCATTAAAAACAACAACAACAAAGCCTAAAAGGCAAAACAAATAAACAACAAAAAAAAGCAAAATCCCAAGTAGAAAGTTATAGAATCTCTCCCTGGTGGCTCAGCTAGTAAAGAATTCATGTGCAATGTGGGAGACCTGGGTTCCATCCCTGGGTTGGGAAGATCCCCTGGAGAAGGGAAGAGCTACCCACTCCAGTATTCAGGCCAGGAGCATTTCAAGGATTGTATAGTTCATGGAGACACAACTGAGCTACTTTAAATAAATAAATAATGGAATTTAACAGAGTTTTAAACAGTGCATATCATTACAATATACTCTCTCACATCACTAGAAGTTAAGACAAATTATCTAAAAACATTAAAAAAACTTTGTATATTTTTCATTGAGGTGTAATTGACATACAATAAACTACGTATATTTAAAGAGTTATTTTGATAAATTCAGATATCAAGATAATCAATTTATCTATTATCCCCAAAGTTTCCTAACACCCCTTGGAATCCCTCCTCCCCTACCCACACCCCCCACCCCAGCACCACCCTCCAGGAAGTCACTAATTTGTTTTTTGTCACTATAGTGGGTTTTTTATACAATTTTATTCATATAGATTCCTAGAATGGGCCCTTTTTTGTCTTACTTCTTTTATACAGAGTGATCATTTGGGAAATGATCAGTGAAGTTTCAATTGTAACAGAAGTTCAGTCTTATTTTATTGTTGAGTAATATCTCATTGTCAGACTATACCACAATTTTGTATGCACTCACCTGTTGTTGGACATCTGTGTTACTTACAGTTTGACTAGTACAAATAAAACCCTTAGGAAAATCTGTGGATAAGTCTCTTTGTGAATGACTACTTTTATTTCTCTGGGGTAAATTCCATGAGTGATAAGGCTGAGTCATAGAGCAGGTATAGGCTTAACTATTTGAGAAACAACCAAGATTTTTTTTTTTTTAATCCAAAGTGGTGTTGTATTTTTCAATCCTGTCAGTAGTGTATGAGAGTTTCCAATTGCTCCAAATCCTCACTGGCTCTTGGTATTTTCAGCCTTTCATTTTACCCTTTCAATACTGTGTAGCATGTCTTCGTGATTTTAATGTGCATTTCCCTGATAATCAATGATGTTGAATTTATGACATGAAGGTCCTTAATGATTTTCTCCTGTTTTATTCAAGATTTTGGAGTTTTAGCTCTTATATTTAGGTCTATAATACATTGTAAGTAATGTTTTTTATGTGGCATGATATCAGGACTGAGATCCATTTTCTTTGCCTGTGAGAACCTATAAGTCCAGGATGCATTAATTAAAAAGTTTGTCTTTCCTTCATTGACTTGCCTTATAACATTTGCTAAAAATCAGGTGACCACACTTTCGTTGGTCTATTTCTTTATTTTCTATCCAGTTCTGATTTATTAGTCTATCTTTACATTAATACCAACATGTTTTATTTACCAAAGCTCCATATTTCTTATATCATATAGTTTATGTTACCTCAATCTTATGTTTTCAAGTTTGTTTTGGCTGTTCTAGTTCTTTACATTTTCATATAAATTTTATAATAAGTTTTCAATTCTTAAAAAATGTCTGTTTAAGACTTGTGGGCACAGCAGGGGAAGGAGAGGGGGTGATGAAATGAGAGGGTAGAACAGAGACATGTATATTACCATACGTAAAATAGCAAGCTAGTAGGAAGCTGCTGTACGGGCATAGGGAACTCAGCCTGGTGCTCGGTGACACCCTAGAGGGTTGGGAGGGGGTTTAAGAGGGAGGGGACACATGTATCCTAATGGCTGATTTACATTCTGTATCAGCTCAGTTCAGTTGCTCAGTCGTGTCTGACTCTTTGCGACCCCGTGAACCGTAGCACGCCAGGCCTCCCTGTCCATCACCAACTCCCAGAGTCCACCCAAACCCATGTCCATCGAGTTGGTGATGCCATCCAACCATCTCATCCTCCATAGTCCCCTTCTCCTCCTGCCCTCAATCTTTCCCAGCATCAGGGTCTTTTCAAATGAGCCAGCTCTTTGCATCAGGTGGCCAAAGTCTTGGAGTTTCAGCTCCAACATCAGTCCTTCCAATGAACACCCGGGACTGATCTCCTTTAGGATGGACTGGTTGGATCTCCTTGGAGTCCAAGGGACTCTCAAGAGTCTTCTCCAATGCCACAATTCAAAAGCATCAATTCTTTGGCACTCAGCTTTCTTTATAGTCCAATTCTCACATCCATACATGACCACTGGAAAAACCATAGCCTTGACTAGATGGACCTTTGTTGACAAAGTGATGTCTCTGCTTTTTAATATGCTGTCTAAGATGGTCATAACTTTCCTTCCAAGGAGTAAACGTCTTTTAATTTCATGGCTGCAATCACCATCTCTAGTGATTTGGATGGCAAAAACCAACACATCATTATAAAGCAATTATCCTCCAATTAAAAAAAAAGCTATTGGGGAAAAAAAGTCTGTTCATATTTTGATTAAGAATATATTGGAATTATTGATAAATTTGGGGAGTATTGGTGAAGATATCAAGCAACTACAATATTCATATATTCCAGTGAAAATACAAAATGGTACAGTCACTGGAAACAACTTAGCTGCATCTATAAACTTAAACATACACTTACTATATGACTTGGCAATCCAGTTCTGACTGTTTACCCAAGAGAAATGGAAGCATATGTTTAAACCAGTAGTTTGACTGGAATGTTTGTATCAGCTTAATTCAAAAAAGCCATAAAATGGAAATACACTCAAATTTTTATCAGCTACCGAATGAATAGAAAATTGTGTTATATGTTATATTCAGATAATGAAGTATTAGTCAGACATAAAAAAGAATTCTTGATACATGCAATAATATGAATGAATCTCAAATACAATATGCCAAATGAAAGAAATCAAACAAAAAAGACTATATTTTGTGTATTTTAAATTCTATTTATATGAAACCCTAGAAAAAGAAAACTATAATGACAGAAGATAGATCACTGGTTGTCAAAAGATGGAATGGCAGGGAGAGAAATTGTGGAACATTCAGGAAATTTTTAGGGTGATCGAAGTATTCCACAAAGTGTTCCATAACATGATGGTGATGGAGATTACATGGCTGTATATATATTGTTAAAATTCCTGTAATTGTACCTTTATAATTACTAGATTTTATTGTATATAAGATATATAAATATATATATATACTATGTATATATAGTATATAAATATATATAAAATATATAAAAGTACATTGTGTATGTGGGAGAAGGTGATGGCAACCCACTCCAGTACTCTCGCCTGGAAAATCCCGTGGATGGAGGAGCCTGGTAGGCTGCAGTCCATGGGGTCGCTAAGGGTCAGACACAACTGAGTGACTTCACTTTCACTTTTCACTTTGATGCATTGGAGAAGGAAATGGCAACCCACTCTAGTGTTCTTGCCTGGACAATCCCAGGGACGGGGGAGCCTGGTGGGCTGCCGTCTATGGGGTCACACAGAGTCAGACACGACTGAAGTGATTTAGCAGCAGCAGCATATTGTATATGTATATATTATATATAAAAACTGCATATAAAAAGCTCAAAAGACTGGCCCATAATGCACAAAACTGCAAATATCTTGAGTATCTCTGGAAATAATCAAAGTTGAGAAAGTCCATGTGATTCTGCCCGCACAATTTAAGGTGCATTACTTTTTGGTTGTATGTTTCTTATATACAACATCTTAGCTATTTAACATAATTCAAACACTCATGAAGAAATTCACTTATAGGTACAATTTAGGTAACTGGGAACCGCTGATACATCCTATAATCTAGTATAAACATATGTTCAAGAATAAAACTTTTCTGTCACAACTGAAATGGTTTCAACAAAGATTGATAATTCGGTTCAGTTCAGTTCAGTCTCTCTGTGACCCCATGGACCGCAGCACACCAGGCCTCCCTGTCCATCACCAACTCCCAGAGTTTACCCAAACTCATGTCCATTGAGTCTGTGATGCCATCAGCCATCCCATCCTCTGTCGTCCCCTTCTCCTCCTGCCCTCAATCTTTCCCAACATCAGGGTCCTTTCAAATGAGTCAGCTCTTCACATCAGGTGGTCAAAATATTGGAGTTTCAGCTTCAATATCAGTCCTTCCAATGAACACCCAGGACCGATTTCCTTTAAGATGGACTGGGTAGACCTCCTTGCAGTCATCTAAAGTCATATTTTATGACCTTGAAGCTTAAGTACATAACATCTTTAACTTAAAGTGGTCTCACCTGAGTTTAGTTGACTCAGTAAAATCTAGTGCCTAAGTGCATTTCCTGTCTACATTTTTTTCTCTCTGTTATAAAAATGCTCCTCTATTTAAGAATGCTTAACATTTGGAGTGTTGTCATGTAGCCTTTATTATGTAGCATCAACATTTGGTAATGATTCCAAAAATACTTTTGAAATGTTTTACTTTGAGTTTTGTATTAAATGTTGTGCATCAAGGAACCATATGGTCAGGCATTTTATAACTGTTTTCAACTGGTGTAATGGCAAAATTACTACACTGAATGTAACTGAGAATATATAAAGTCTTACTAAAATTTAAGTGTTTAAACAAGAGACACATTGAGTAAGTGATGCTACCAGAATACAATAAAAGCTCACTTACTCAATGTGTATTTTCTCTCACAAAAAGCGAAATTTTTTCTTGATTAACATCAAGCTACTAGAGGCAAACGTACTTAAAGTTGCTGTAAATCAAGAAAAAAAATTGGCCTTTTGTTCAAGAAAATACAGTCAAAGGAAATAGAGTTTTCCTTGTTAACACACAGGCAGAATTAATATTTAGATACCCAGCATCTCCTGTAGGATATAGATGAGAACACTATTTTTCCCTTTTACTCTCAGTTAATTTTCAAACTGTTAAAAATAAATAGGCAGGGCCTATTTCTAAAGCTGTCTATATTTTAAAACTTATTGACATGGCCTAATTTCAGTCTGTACCTTTGAGGCCAATGCAACAATTATTGTCAAGGGATATTACTAATGAAACACTAATCATAGAGCTGATACCAACATAGCGCTGATGTGGATAGAAAATCATACAGAGAAAATGGCAAAAAGTAAAAGCAAATCTTTACTCTTATCCTGCTAGTAACAGGAAAACAAATGAACAGAAAATATTAGACATGAATGGAAGGAGGAAGTGTTGAAAATGCTATAGCTGTTTTCACATTTAATATCCAACAAATTGTGAAAACTCCAGTTTAATATTCAGATATTTTCTGAAACCCAAAATTGTATCAGTTCAGTACAGTTCACTCACTCACTCGTGTCCATCTTTGCGACCTCATGGACTGCAGCACTCCAGGCTTCTCTGTCCATCACCAACTCCCAGAGTTTACTCAAACTCATGTCCATTGTGTTGGTGATGCCATCCAACCATCTCATCCTCTGTCATCCGCTTCTCCTCCCACCTTCAAACTTTCCCAGCATCAGAGTCTTTTCCAGTGAATCAACTCTTCACATCAGGTGGCCAAACTATTGGAGTTTCAACTTCAGCATCAGTCCTTCCAATGAATATTCAGGGCTGATTTCCTTTAGGATTGACTGATTGGATCTCCTTGCAATCCAAGGGACAATAAAGAGTCTTCTTCAACACAATGGTTAAAAGGCATCAATTCTTTGGCAGTCAGCTTTCTTTATAGTCCAACTCTCCCATCCATACATGACCACTGGAAAAACCATAGCTTTGACTAGATGGACCTTTGTCAGCAAAGTAATGTCTTTGCTTCTTAATATGCTGTCTAGGTTGATAATAACTTATCTTCCAAGGAGCAAGCACCTTTTAATTTCATGGCTGCAGTAACCACTTGAAGTGATTTTGGAGCCCCCCAAAATAGAGTGTCTGTTTCCCCATCTATTTGCCATGAAGTGATGGGACCAGATGCCATGATCTTAGTTTTCTGAATGTTAAGCTTTAAGCCAACTTGTTCACTCTCCTCTTTCACTTTCATCAAGAGGCTCTTCAGTTCTTTACTTTCTTCCATAAGGGTAGTGTCATCTGCATATCTGAGGTTATTGATATTTCTCCTGGAAATCTTGATTCCAGCTTGTGCTTCATCCAGTTCAGCATTTCTCATGATGCACTCTGCATATAAGTTAAATAAGCAAGGTGACAATATACAGCCTTGATGTACTCCTTTCCCAATTTGGAACTAGTCTGTTGTTCCATGTCCAGTTCTAACTGTTGCTTCTTGACCTGCGTACAGATTTCTCAGGAGGCAGGTCAGGTGGTCTGGTATTCCCATCTCTTGAAGAATTTTCCACAGTTTGTGGTGATTCACACAGTCAAAGGCTTTGGCATAGTTGATAAAGCAGAAGTAGATGTTTTAATAGAACTCTCTTGCTTTCTCGATGATCCACCAGATGTTGGCAATTTAACCTCTGACCCTGCTGGCTTTTCTAATTCCAGGTTGAATATCTGTAATTTCACAGCTCACATACTATTGAAGACTAGCTTGGAGAATTTTGAGCATTACTTTGCTAGCGTATGAGATGAGTGCAATTGTGCAGTAGTTTGAGCATTCTTTGGAATTGCCTTTCTTTGGGACTGGTATGAAAACTGACCTTTTTCAGTACTGTGGCCACTGCTGAGCTTTCCAAATTATATATTATATGTAAAATTATATAGTTTATCTATGTAATATCACACAGGTATATAAACATTTTGACACACTGATACTACATAAATTTGTCTATCTACTTAAGAATCACTTCTTGAACATTTATCATATACATTGCTTAGTAAAGGCTCAGAGATGAATATGTTTAATCATTAAGAAAGACAGGGAAGAAATGGTTATTTTATATATGTGCTTAATCACTCAGTTGCGTATGCCTCTTTTTTTTTTTTTTTTTTGTATATGCCTCTTTGTAAGCCCATGGACTGTAGCCCGCTGGGTTCCTCTGTCCATGGGGATTCTTCAGGCAAGAATACTGGAGTGGGTGGCCATGCCCTCCTCCATTGTATATATATGTATATACATATCAGATGGAATTGGGAACACAGAGGATGGGGTTTCCAAACTCTATTCTGAGTGGTAAATTGGATGGGTTGGAAAGCAAAGATAGACAAATAAGAAAGGGGATTCTTGGCACAGGAATAAGCTTATACAAATAGAAAATAGACATTGTGTAAACAGTTTTATACCAAAGTATAAAATTTTCATATTTTGAAGGGTGGCACAGTGCAGATAGAAACAGGGCTGGCAAAATATCAATTCAGATAGTTAAGGATTTATCAGGAAAGCTGGGGGAATTAATTAATGGGGAAAAAATTCCTCTGAATTTTTTTTCGGAGATACACCATGATCAGATTTGCATATATGAAAGATCTCTTGATATTAAAGGGGAGCAAAATATTCCACCCACAGATATGCTTATTGGGCATATTATTTTTTAATTAAAGCTACTTAACTGATAAAACAAGTACACTGTATCTTCCTTTGCCCCTGAAAGCAGAAAATAACCACCCCCTATGAAATTCACCCTCCCTCTACCAGGAGAGTTAGAAGCATCCTTAACACCAAAGACAGAAAATTGAGGATCAAGAAGGCTATATAAATAAACATTGTCACTTCTTCACCCATTTGCCATCCCAAGCCTGCACCCCTTTGTCTTGTCAATTCTTCAAAAATGTATTGTTTCCTTGCCTAAAAGGTATAGAATCTACCTGTTTTGTTCATTTTTTTGTCTCATATTTTTATGGGATCCCATACCTGTGAAGAGAGTTACAGAAAAATATCTACTTCTGCTTTATTGACTATGCTAAAGCCTTTGACTGTATAGATCATAAAGAAATTATAGAAAATTCTTAAAAAGATGGGAATACCAGACCACCTTACTTGCCTCCTGAGAAATCTGTACGCCCATCCAGAAGCAACAGCTAGAACTGGACATAGAACAAAAGACTGGTTCCAAATCAGGAAAGGAGTCTGTCAAGGCTGTATATTGTCACCCTGTTTATTTAACCTATATGCAGAATGCATCATGTGAAATGCTGGGCTGGATGAAGCACAAGCTGGAATCAAGATTTCCAGGAGAAATATCAATAACCTCAGATAAGCAGATGACACCACCCTTATGGCAGAAATTAAAGAACTAAAGAGCCTCTTGATGAAAGTGAAAGAGGAGAGTGAAAAAGTTGGCTTAAAACTCAACATTCAGAAAAATAAGATCATGGGATCTGGTTGGAAACAGTGACAGACTTTATTTTGGGGGGCTCCAAAATCACTGCAGATGGTGACTGCAGCCATGAAATTAGAAGATGCTTGTTCCTTGGAAGAAAAGTCATGACCAACCTAGACAGCATATTAAGAAGCAGAGACATTACTTTGCTGACAAAGGTCCATCTAGTCAAAGTTATGGTTTTTCCAGTAGTCATGTATGGATGTAAGAGTTGGACTGTGAAGAAAGCTGAGTGATGAAGAATTGATGGTTTTGGACTGTGGTATTGGATAAGACTCTTGAGAGTCCCTTGGACTGCAAGGAGATCAAAGCAGTCAATCCTAAAGGAAATCAGTCCTGAATATTCATTGGAAGGACTAATGCTAAAGCTGAAACTCCAATCCTTTGGCCACCTGATGCAAAGAACTGATCATTTGAGAAGACCCTATATATGAGAGAGCAAAAGAGACACAGATGTAAAGAACAGAATTTTGGACTCTGTGGGAGAAGGTAAGGGTGGGATGCTTTGAGAGAATAGCATTGAAACATGTATATTACCATATACAAAGTAGATCACCAGTCCAGGTTCAATGCATGAGACAGGGCGCTCGGGGCCAATGCACTGGGATGACCCTGAAGGATGGGATGGGGAGGGAGGAGGGAGGGGAGTTCAGGATGGGGAACACGTACACCCATGGCTGATTCATGTCAATGTATGGCAGAAACTACTACAATATTGTAAAGTAATTAGCCTCCAATTAGAATAAATAAATTAAATCTGAGGGAAAAAAAGAGAAGACCCTGATGTTGGGAAAGCTTGAAGGCAGGAGGAGAAGGGGACGACAGAGAATGAGATGGTTGAATGGCATCACTGACCCAATGGACGTGAGTTTGAGCAAGCTTCGGGAGTTGGTGATGGACAGGGAAGCCTGGCGTGCTGCAGTCCATGGGGTCGCAAAGAATTGGACACAGCTGAGCGACTGAACTGAAACCTGTGAAATTAAAGTTGGTTTCTCCTGTTAATCTCCCCTATGTCAATTTACATATTAAGCCAGCCAAAGAGCCAGGAAGGGAAGAAGGGAAAAGTTTTCCTTTCCTACCTGATCTTAAACTGTTCTCCTTGCATTTTTAAAAATCTCTTTTAAGAACAATGACCATCCTTTTGCAAGCTAACACATCTATCTGGAGAACACATTTTACATTCAGTAGATGTTTGTGACAGATCTCTGAACCCTGTAGACAGAAGAGATATAGCTGACCCTTGAACAACAGAGGTTTGAACTATACACGTCCACTTAGCGGCGGATTTTTTTCAGTAGTGAATGCTGTAGTACTATATAACCTTTGGTTGAATCCATGGATGCCCAAGCGCTGATGTGGAGGAAGAGCATGTATGGAAGACTGATTATAAGGTATAAGCTGATTTGCTGATTGCACAGAGCATCAGTCCTCTTAATGCCAACATTGTTCAGTGGTAAACTATATTTTTACTGCTTAGACTAAATAAAATTATAATTATTTTCATATATAAGCTATTTGAAAGTAGAAATAATTTTGTTCAGCTTTACATCTACAAAAGCATCTCTCCAATCAACAGTTGAAGATCTAAGTACAAATGAGCCAAAGGGAGTGACTGCTAATGGAGAGCACGAAGACAAACTTGAAATAAGAGTTCATTTGGGTAAAAACAGAAACAGTGAACCATCTGGCAAAGCACAGGTGTTGATGAATGACTATTGTTTTGATGAAAAATTTTTATGTCAGGTAGGTGTTTTGAATCTTAAAATCCTATCATCCTTTTGTGCTAAATATTGTTATGTTAGATAGGTTAGCTAATAAGCATGAAATTTGAGGACATAAAAATGTAAATAACCCTTGTATCTACAAAGTCTAGTCCCAAGGAATGTCATAATTAGTTTTACATTAACTGAAAGACTTGAGTAAACCCAAAATATTAGCTACTAACCAGGATTTTGAATATGCAGATTTCTTTGAGAATTACAATAGGAAAACAATTTTTTGAAAGCAGGAAAAAAAGGTATGCATCTTATTGAGTACTCCCAGAAAAAAAATAACATGCTGTAAAATATTCAATGGAAAGAGTAATCCACTAAAATGACCAAACAGAAAATGGAAAGTGAATGATGCTAACAAAGTTACATAGTAAGAATTGATAATACAGCAGGTTAAAACAAACCATCAGTTTGTTTTTCCAAAATAAGATTAAAAGAGGAATTTAACCACAAATGGTAACTACCTGGTAATTCCAAATTACTGTATTTTTTTAAGTTAATTATTGTGACTTACCTGTCAAGAGGCATTGTATAAGAATATTACTTTGAATTTCAATAGTATCTCAGAAAATGTTTTTGCTTAACTATAAGGTGCTGGGGATTTCTTGAAATAAGAAATATTTTTTAAAATTGCTTTCTTTTCTGGAGAGTGCAATGACTAGTGAAAAAATAGCACATTAACAATTAATTATCCTGCGGCAAAGAGTGTAGTATTATAGAAGCATAGCGTTATAAAGTACTATGAACGCAATGAGAAAATATTTTTTTTTCTGACCAAATATAAGAAGACAAATTGAAGTAGCTCCTGAGTTGGGCATTGTTGTAGGAAAAGAATGAGTGAGCAATTTGTTAACATAGGTTTAAAAAAAAAAATTCTTTCATTACGGTGGAAGCTGTCTATTCAACTAAAAATGTGAGAAAGGAAATGGTGGCAATGAAAACTAAATATAATGTATTATGAGGCAAAATACAGAGTATAATCACTCTTATACGTGCATTGACTAGTTATTTTTGGAAACTGTCTGCAGAATGCAGCAATTCAGTGAGTACTGAGCTGTCCATGTCCCAGGCATACCCGCTATATACCAGGCACTGCTCTGAGAACCAGTCTAGACGCACAGAGGTACAAAGAGCCTCTACTGTCAGGCAGCTGGCATTCCAGTGAGGGAGACAGACAGTACCTGAGACGAAATTTGCCCAGACAAGTGAATGATGAGCAGTCATCGTCCATGTGACTGCTGGAGCAACTGGACTTATCCAGTAGGATTCCCTGGACAAAAATAGTAGAGATCTTGAATTTTAGGAAATCTTGATGTGTGTAAGGGGAGAGAAAGGCATATTTTTTTCTGGATATAAAAATTTCCAGTGATTTTTCAAGAAAACTGTACTTTTGTATTATGGGAAGTAACTTTGAAGGTACCTTTTATTTATATAAGCATCTCTCCATGTTTTTAGAAAACAAAACCAGTATCAGAATGTAAATGTTCACGTTAAGAACAGCACTATTCTGGGAGGTAGAGAGGTAGAGCACAATACTCTGTGTAATTTTTTAGCATGTCTGCAAAACGACTGCCCGTTTGGAAGAAATGTTTCTTGGTCTTGTAAGAATTTGCTGTTCACTGATCTGTAAACTGATCTTATTTGAAGTCTTATGTGTATTGGTTTTCAAGTATTTGTGGATGAAGCTGATATGCTGGGGGGGGAAAAATCTATAGGTGTGAGTTTCTTGCCACACAAGACTAATCAAATCAGAATTTGACTAGTGTTTTTAAAAAACTAGTTTGCATATGTTTTTATTCAAATGAATGAATTGGAAATGCCAATCTTGGACTGTTATGTTTCAACTGATAAGGCTGTGGTGGCTGGAGGATGGTTCCACATCTTTGGGAAGATAATCTGGAATTTTCACTAAACGGTGAGGCATTTAGAAGCATTCTAAGAGGGGCTTGACTGGAGACAAAAAAATAAAATATGAGATACAGGCTTAAAATAGGGACTTCTCTGTAACTTAAGGCAATTTGATTTTCAGTTTGGAGTCATAGATATGCAGAGAACACCCCCAGTAGTTTCTCAAATGTTTGAGTGTGTTTTTATGTGTGTGTATATGAGTGTGTGTGTGTGTGTGTGTGCATGTGTGTGCTTTGAGTAGGAAATGGCATCTTCCACAAGTTAGATAGGCAAATAGATGCTGAGGATGGCCCTGGACCTGCAGACCCTGAGAGCAGGCATATTTAGGAGCTAGTTTTACATTACTCTTTGATGCTGTATTTCTATATTCTTGTCTTCACACACCTTTCAGTAAAATATTAGTAAAATGGTCAGCATCAGCAGAGTTTTATAGCAGAGAATTATGAGACAGGCTTGCTCCATGTTAAGGACGGGGTGACACTGGGGAGGATAGAAGGGCTGTCCTTCTAAGAGCTTGAGTAAGCAATGATCACAGGAGGGGTGACTGCACCCCGCGGAGTGGTTCTCTCTCTGATGTATTCTCTCTCTGATGTATCATCATCACTGCGAACACTAATGAATTAATGAAGAAGAAGTGGAAAATTGATGAACTTATTCCTAAGTACTCATGAGACAGCTCCTTGGAGGGCTCTCAGAAAAGACTAGAAGACCTTGTATAAGGGGATTCAATGTTAGCTTGAATTGGGATGCTTAATGAGAATATGAATTAATTTTACCTACTGGCACACGAGGCCAGGATCTGTTGGTAACTTGTAAGATATCAATAAGAAGGGTTGAGTCAACACTGAGAGAAGGGCAAGAGTCTGATGCTGAACTCTTTGAAAATGAAAAATCAATGGCTCTAAAATGAAGCCAGAGTAGCCACAAAACAGCAAGTTTCATCTCCGGAGGCTTTCGAAGGCGTGACATTACTTGCTTGTAGGAAGCTACTTTATTCTAACCAAAGTGACAAATGATGCACTTTCAAAGGAATTGCCTTTGTCTTACTTATCTCTGCATTTGCAACTTCTAGCAGAATATTCAACTTAATTGGAAACTTTTGTAAAAGTTGGTAAATATATAGATTTTCTCATTAAATAAAATCCAAGTTATTAATTTTTAAAATTGGTCTACCCCATTGCTAAAGAAATAAGTCACAAACTCCAGAATACAGCCTGAATCCAATCTACTTAAACAATATCAGCTCCCAATATTTCTCTATATGAATCTATAATAATCATATTAACCCTCAGCCTTTCATCAATCCCAATTTACCTAATCATGTTGTTTTATTCTTGCTCAACTCTTCCCTTAAGGATTTATTTCTCCCAGTCTCAGTGTCCATCTGCATATTGCTCTTTGATCTTTGGACTTTGGAGGGGTGATAATTTTTGATAGGTTCTTTTGCTATTTCCACTTACACCTTACAGTGTTTTTCTCAACATCAGCCAGAGACAGATTTAATGGGGTTTTTTTGTGTTTATGTGTTTAATGTAAATTAGGTCATACCACTCCATCGCTTAAATTTGCTCACTAGTTTGCCATCACACTTGAAATTCAAACCTTCATCATGTCTCTCCAGGACCACATTTCTCTAGTACATGGATTCCTCTCCGAAGTCATCACCCCCTCACTTCCTCCCCTCCAGCCCTATTGTTTCTTGTTCCATTGTAGCTTCAGGGCCTTTTTTTTAAAAAAAATTACAAGTATAGTTGATTTGTAATGTGTTAATTCCTACTGTACAGCAAAATGATTCAGTTATACATATATATATACACATTCTTTTTCATATTCTTTTCCATTACAGTTTATCACAGGGTATTGAATATAGTTCCCTGTGCTACCCCGTAGGACCTTGATGTTTATATAGTTTGCATCTGCTAATCCCAAACTCCCAATCCATCCTTCCTCCATTCAGGCCTTTTAATTTGCTTTCTCCTCTGTCAGAAATATCTTTACCTAGCTCTTTTTGTATGTCATTCTTTATTTTAAATATCACCTTCTGAGAGAAATGCTCTCTGACTTACCTAATCTAAAATAGTCCCAACTAAAATCTTTATTCTGCCCACATTCTACCCATTGATATGAAAGTATTTTACAATATATACTATAAATTCCAAAAGCTGTTTAGTCAAAAGCTGACATATATATATGCATTTTTTTTAACAAAATGGATTAGAAATAACTTGCTTCTTAATGAAAACACTAGAGTAATCTTACCCCCTAACCTGTGTTTAGCTATTTTGTTCAACAAATTGAACCCATAAAAAATCTCACCTTTGACAGAGGAATAGAGTGAATTTTCTTTTGATCAGTAAACACTCATAATTATTGCTCTTGAATAATTTACAGGATAATTACTAGCTCAAATCCAGTCTCTCTTCAGTGAAGCATATCAGGATGGCATAAAAGTAAACCTAGAATTGGATTTGCAAGTAAATGGTTTTGACCATATGCTGGTGTTGGACAAAGTTGATTTGCTCTGTAGAAAATGCTGGTCTGATCAACTGAAACTTGATTCTCTTTTTTACCCTTAAATTGTATAAGCCTTCTAACCTTGGCTTAACCTTGTTCAAAACCTTAGAAAGTATCTGCCCTTGACTTTTCAACCACGAAACTCCTTTCTGCACGTAATACAAATTTAATTTCTTCTGTTTCCCTGGATCTTCAGTTGCTCCTAAGTAGCTGCTTGAAGTATGTACCTGGTTCTAGTTGAAACTGAAAATTCTTAACTCCCTGTTTGAGATGCCAAGATAGGCTTTGGGGAGTTCACCTAGTTTTCATTTCCTCAATAGGATAAACAATTTCAATTTATATTAAGTACTTTGAAAATTATTTGGTGGTGCAAAATTATGTTAGATTTATGGTGAGTTTTTTTTTTCACACCATAGAGTATCAAACTATTATTTATGTATATTATTACTTTCATGTTTTATCATTTAAAATAGTCAAATATTAATAGCATATAGGGGAAATATTTCATTTATGGATATCTACATATCATTTCACACTGGATCACATTTAAGCAGTCTTGACCCAGAACTCAGTATTCTTTTCACAGATGAAATAAATTTTGTTAAGGTGATGATTGAAAGCACCAGCTTCTATGGCTTTGGTAAAGAAAGAAGGTTCAGTATTTCAGACTCACAGTTTCTATCAAGGTTGTGTCCAAAGGGTTCTACCAAATGAAAGACAATCAAATGACACACAATTTGTTGACTCTACCAGATCTCACACCACAAGTCACTTATCAAATGATTTTGTCAGGAATTGAAAATGGGGTTTGAAGATTTTGTTCCTCCCAAGAAGTCTTTAATCTGCCTTTAAAGGATATGTTTGCCAAGTAGAGAATTCTTGGTTGGCTGTTTTTCTTTCAACATTTTGAAGATGCTACCACATTGCTCTTTGATTCACATGATTTCTGATAAGTCTTCTGTATATCTTATTTAACAATTGTCCTTTTGGATGAAAATTGTCTTTTTCTGGCTGCATTCAAGATTTACTTTTTACCTCTGATTGGCAGCAGTTTGAGTATAATGTGTTTATGTGGGGATTTCGTGTTTGTTTATTTTTAATATTTGTCCTACTTAGGACTCTAAGTTTTTTGGATATATAATTCTTAATATTTTTGGAAAATAGCCACAATCTATTCAAATATTACTTCTCCATTTTCTCTCACTTTTCTTCAAGAATTCCAATTACACACATTATATTGTTTTATAATATTCCACAAAGTGTTCAGTCCTATTTTTTTCCTGCTAATGTAGTCTCTCATGCTGTAGTGTGGGTAATTCCTACTGACCACATGTCAGGGCCACTTACCTATTTATTAGTTGTGTCATGCCTGCTGCTAAGCCTATCAAAGGCTTTCTTCAACTACGTCACCATATTTTTCTAGAATTTTCATTTCATTTGTATCTCGGCTAAAATCTGCCATCTGTTCAAGAATACTATTCACCTTTTCCACTAGAATCTTTAACTTATTCATTATGGTCACTTTAAATTCCCTGTCTGAACTTGATTGTGTTAATGATTTTGACCCTTAAACCCTTAGGGGAGGATTTTGTCTCTTGATAGTCACCTGTCTCTTATTTTCTGTTTTGTAATTTTTAGAAAATAAGAGACTGAGATAAATATTTTTGCCAGAAATTGTCATGTTTGTTTTTCTGTTATGCCTTAAGAATGCTAGATTGAGTTAATCTAGTTAGTTAATGTAGTTAGGACTTTGGCTAGGCTTGGGTTTTATTGTTTGCTTTTGTTTGAAGTTTGTTATATTATTATCCAGAGTGAACTACAAGCTTCAGAGACCTCTAACATTACCTTATACTTAATGTAGGACTAGATTAAGTATTTTTCTCAATGTTCCTGTTCCACCTTCAGCTTTAGGTGTTTCCTCTAAACCTGTGCCTCAGAGAAGGATTTTCTTCACACTCTTGTTCATTCTCCAGTGGTAAAACCACTATTACTTTTTAATTAATGCATATTTTTCTGGTGGGAAGTGATATGTATTCTTTGTTGTCGTAATTATTCTAATTAAGCTGCATATCTCTAGGTATTGGGGATGGGACTTATTCAACAATTCTGTCTCGTATAGCAAGAGTAGGACACTTTTAAAGGTCTAAGCAGAGGATGGTCTCTATTTGAAGTCCAGGAGGAAAGAAAACTTTTCTTTTAACTTCCCCCAGCCATAATGGATCCCTGTGGGTAACAGAATTTGCTTCCCTTACAACTGTTGTGCAGTAGAACTTTGTACCTTTTCTACTTCCCTCTTTGTGCCTACACTTGAGAATGGTTTCCCCATTCTACACTCTGGCCTTCCACCTTTCTTTGTGAGAATTTGAAAAAGTCCATTGAGAGAAACCTTTAACTGGCTGCAAGTTCTCATACTAAACCACATTTAGCTTTTAAAAAATGGTTAAATATTTTAGCTGAATATTTTTTCTGAGAAAAGAATTCTGAGGTGTGGACCTTATTTTTGAAAAATGTTGCTTTTTTGTCTTCTCTCTTGTATAATTTCTTACTAGATACCTATCAGTCATCTTTTCTTTGCTCACCTATAATATGTGCTTTTCCTCAGACTGTTTTTAAAATGTTCTGTTCAATGATTTTTGGTAATTTCACTAAAATATGCCCTGTGTGGTTTTCTTTGTATTTGTACTGCTTTTGGTTTATTCATCCCTCTGGGTGTGTGGCTTTAGTTTTCATGAAATTTGGAAGTTTTTCAACTATTATTGTTTCAAATTTTATTTTTGATTTTTCCTTTTTTGGTAATTTATTTACAGTGGAATTAAACAGTTTGACTTTGTCCAATATGTCCCCTAGAATTGTATATTTCTTCGGAATATACAGAACTGTGCTTTATTTTTTATGATGTCTTGAAGAATCCATCTGTAATGCAGGAGACCCAAGTTTGATCCCTGGGTTGGGAAGATCCTCTGGAGAAGGGAATGGCAATCCACTCCAGTATTTTTGCCTGGGAAATCCCATGGACAGAGGAGCCTGGCAGGCTACAGTCCATGTGGTCAGAGAGTCAGACGTGACTGAGCAACTAAGCATGCATGCACAGAATCATAACTCTCACTGATGATTCTCTCCTGTATTATGTAACCTGCTGTTTATTCCATTCAATATTTTTTAAATATAAATTATGCTTTTCATCTTTAGACATTTGTATATTCCATTTCTTCTCTCATTATTTTTATGTCTCACTTTATATCCTTGAGCATAGTTGTAAAAGGTGTGAAAGTCTGTGTATTAACCCCATCAACTGGCATTTCTGTAGCTTTTTCTACACACTGATCTTTCTCCTTGTTAATATGTTAGTTTTTTTCTGTTTTGCATTTATCTATTAATTTTGGATTGAATGCTGGATATTTTTGAGTGAGTTTTGGTTTCTTTAAGACTATTGCAGTTTTTTTTTTTTTGGAAAGCAGTTAAATTATTTGGAGATCAGATTGATGTTCTTCAAAGCATATTGCTAAGCATTGTCTGGATGACAATAAGGTAGCATTTATTCTATGTCTGGCTTAGCTCTACTCTGAAGATATTATCCTTCTAGAGTGTCTCCTGAATGTCCTGGCTATTTAACAAGGTTTCTTGATTTTGAAATGTCCAGAATTCAAACATTCTCAGGCCTCTGTTAGCTTTGAGGATTGCCCTTCGAATAATTCCCTGCCATGGTTTCACTCTACATATTTGGCTTATTATTTAGCAACAGACTATAGGAAAATTCTCAGGGAAGGCAATGGCAGCCCACTCCAGTACTCTTGCCCGGAAAATCCCATGGACGGAGGAGCCTGGTAGGCTGCGATCCATGGGGTCTCTAAGAGACACGACTGAGCAACTTCCCTTTCACTTTTCACTTTCATGCATTGGAGAAGGAAATGCAACCCACTCCAGTGTTCTTGCCTGGAGAATCCCAGGGACGGGGGAGCCTGGTGGGCTGCTGTCTATGGGGTCGCACAGAGTCAACACGACTGAAGTGACTTAGCAGCAGCAGCAGCATAGGAAAATTCTATGCATATTTATGAAACATTTTTCACTGCTGTCTCCTCTCTGGTAGTCTGCCCCACAGTCCCAGCTGCCTCTAACTCCCACATTGCCAAACTTTGTCTTCTCAGTTAAGCAGGATTCCTATGTTCTATAGGGGCCTTCTTCCCTGAACCATCACCTGAAAAGTTCCACCAGGCAGGAAACTTTCAATTGCAGGACTTATTCCATTTATCTTCTTTATGAATTCACTTTCAACAGTTCAGTGTCTGAAAATAGTACTTGCATTTTTCTTTCACTTTCTATTTAGCTGTTTATGGTGAGAGACAAGTGTGGTCCTAGTTAAGTATGGCTGCTGTTTTTAAGCAATTTGTTTACATATTTAGAGATTTTTAGATTTCATTTGTCCACCCTGTTACCTAAGGTTTGTTCCTAAAATGTCTCTATATATGCCATTTCTTGTCTATACAGATCAGGCATCCACCTCATGTCTAAAAGACACTTATAGACAATTTTTGCTTCTATAAAAGCTTTCTTCTCTATGAGAATTTAGTTTATCAGGGTTTCTTTGCATTCACCACTTTTCACTATCCCCATAGAACAGTATAATTTTTATTTTGACTTATATTTCTTCTTGTTACCAGGCAATTAAAATCTTTCACATACATCTGTATCTAACCAGGAATGAAAGTTATGAGCTTTTGACAATATATTTTAGTAAATCTTACTAATATAACTTCCTTGACACACTCCATAAATTAATTGGTCTTTTAAAAAGCAGTGAAGTAAGCATTCAGATTTCTCGAAACATAAATCATCCTAAAGTCTTTCATCAATATAATTCTTTATGTCACAGGATCTAAAGCTTCATTTTTTGCTCACCTTTGCTGAGCTGCAGCTTTTGGTAAAGAGACACTTTACAAGTTGAGTTGTTCTGGGAATTCCACATAGGGATAAGGACATTAATTCCTCATTCTAACATACCATGCCTTTCTGGGACTTCAACCCGGAGAAAGCGAGTTAGGATGCATGTATTACATGAAACCTCTACTTGTCTCTAAACAGGATTTTCCAGTCTCTTCTCCTCTGGTATAGAGTCCATCTCTGTCCTTTCTAAATGCAGCCTCAAGTTATACTTGGGTTCACTCAAACCTCTTACTCTAGGAAAAAATTTGTAAAGCTTTTACAAATACTGACCTGACATGAGATTACCTGTGAAAAGCCTTGTTTTAAAAGCAAACATAAACTAGAGATCAGGATCATAGATTACAGAACTAAAGTTTTAATGAAATCACACACAACAAAATAAAGAATGTAGACTACTTATATACTATCTAATGCTTCTTTACTTTTTGATTTTGAAATGTTGATCTTTTCTAGTCAATCCTTAGTGTTCATTCATATAATACCACTTGAAGCAAAAAAGATAATTAAAATGTTTGCCCTGTTTGTATTCCCCAAGATGAAAATTATGGTTCAGTTCAGTTCAGTTACTCAGTCATGTCCAACTCTTTGTGACCCCATGAACTGCACCACACCAGGCCTCCCTGTCCATCACCAACTCCCGGAGTTCACCCAAACCCATGTCCATTGAGTCAGTGATGCCATCCAACCATCTCATCCTCTGTCATCCCCTTCTCCTCCTGCCCTCAATCTTTCCCAGAATCAGGGTCTTTTCAGCTCTTCACATCAGGTGGCCAAAGTATGGGAGTTTCAGCTTCAGCATCAGTCCTTCCAATGAACACCCAGGACTGATCTCCTTTACGATGGACTGGTTGGATCTCCTTGCAGTCCAAGGGACTCTCAAGAGTCTTCTCCAACACCACAGTTCAAATGCATCAATTCTGTGCTCAGCTTTCTTTATAGTCCAGCTCTCACATCCATACATGACCACTGGAAAAGCCATAGCCTTGACTAGATGGACATTTGTTGGCAAAGTAATGTCTCTGCTTTTTAATATGCTGTCTAGGTTGGTCATAACTTTCCTTCCAAGGAGTAAGCGTCTTTTAATTTCATGGCTGCAATCAACATCTGCAGTGATTTTGGAGCCCCAAAAATAAAGTTAGTCACTGTTTCCTCATCTATTTGCCATGAAGTGATGGGACCAGATGCCATGATCTTAGTTTTCTGAATGTTGAGTTTTAAGCCAACCTTTTCACTCTCCTCTTTCACCTTCATCAAGAGGCTCTTTAGTTCTTCTTCACTTTCTGCCATAAGGGTGGTGTCATCTGCATATCTGAGGTTATTGATATTTCTCCCGGCAATCTTGATTCCAGCTTGTGCTTCATCCAGCCCAGCGTTTCTCATCATGTACTCTGCATAGAAGTTAAATAAGCAGGGTGACAATATACAGCCTTGACGTACTCCTTTCCCGATTTGGAACCAGCCTGTTGTTCCATGTCCAGTTCTAACTGTTCCTTACCTGCATACAGGTTTCCCAAGAGGCAGGCCAGGTGGTCTGGCATTCCCATCTCTTTCAGAATTTTCCACAGTTTATTGTGATCCACACAGTCAAAGGCTTTGGCATAGTCAATAAAACAGAAATAGATGTTTTTCTGGAACTCTTGCTTTTTCGATGATGCAGTGAATGTTGGCAATTTGATCTCTGGTTCCTCTGCCTTTTGTAAAATCAGCTTGAACATCTGGAAGTTCACATTTCAGATATTGCTGAAGCCTGGCTTGGAGAATTTTGAGCATTACTTTACTAGTGTGTGAGATGAGTGCAATGGTGTGGTAGTTTGAACATTCTTTGGCATTGCCTTTCTTTGGGATTGGAATGAAAACTGACCTTTTCCAGTCCTGTGGCCACTGCTGAGTTTTCCAAAGTTGCTGGCATATTGAGTGCAGCACTTTCACAGCATTATTTTTTTAGGATAATGTTTAGCACCACTAATATTTGGAAATTTGCTTCATTGAATAAATTGGAGGGTAGGCAGAAGTAAAAGGGAAAAACTGATTTGGGGGAGTCAACTTCTTAGGAAATCCTTTATTTTCCTAAGTCAAATAAAGGATTGACAAGTTATATGTAATAAAATATAGTTGTGAAAGAATACTGATAACAGGTGAAGAGGTACGCACAATATATGCACAGTATTTTTGCTAATCATTAAGTAATCCATTAAACAAATTGTTTCAAAGGCCAGTACTCACTGTCCAATACTGTAGCTGCTAAGTGCATGTGACTATTTACATTTAAATTAATCAAAATGGAATACAATTGAAATTTAGCTCCTCAATCTCACTAGTGACATTTGAAGGACTCAGTAGTCACATATGTCTAGTGGCTGTCCTACTGAACTGTGTAAATATAGAACATTTCCATCACTGCAGAAAATCCTATTGGGCAGTACTAGATTAAAATAGTCCATTGTGTCCTGGCTCTTGGTTATAGAAATATACAGACTCTCTTCCTTCATGGGGTAAATATATTGCTATATTAAGACAATAAGCATATAAACTAATATGAGCTCATGTTAAGAATAAAATATAAAAGGATATTAGGAATCAAAGAGAAATTTCTGGGTTAGGGGGTAGAGGGGGTTATTTTATCTAGAATGTTTAGGGAAGACTTTTTTGAAGACATGGCCTAGAAGTCTAGCATGTGAAGCCTTAAGATAAGCGCATTGGAATTAGAACAGAAAATACAAATATCCTGAGTTTTGTTAAGTTATCCTGAGACAGAAAATTAAAATAGTGTGACTGGACCATAGCAGTCATTTGAGGAAAAGGTTATGAGATGGGGTCAGAGTAGGAAGTCGTTAGTTCGTATGAAATCAGTGCGGCAGAAAATGTTGGTCCACTCAGCACCTGTCCCACTTCTCTTTTTACTTTATGCGAAATAAAGCTAGTGAAAATCTTTTCCAGGTTTTCCAGTCCATGGGGAGTCTCCAGGCAAAATACTGGAGTGGGTTGCCATGCCCTCCTCCAGGTGTTAGCGGAGGATATTAGAATGGCCACACATGTCTCAAAGGTCAGTTGCCTTTCACCCAAGTTTGGATTCCTTTGGACACACATGTCCATCCATAGAGCTACACACCATGGAAGTCAATGCTATGACCACGGTCAGTTTTTGTTTTTTTTCTTCCCCCAGACTACTTTTCTAAAGGGCCTACGCAATAAAAAATAGAGCATGTTTTCCTGTCCCAGCCCATTCCTGACAGTTAGGAGTCAGCCGCACCTTAGCGTCCTCTAGAGGGCAGCATTGCTTAATTCCAGAAGCCACGCCATTCTCATGGTCTTGGGTCTCTGAAAAACATTGGTGTAATAACTGTTAAGATGAAATTCTCCCAGAAGTTTCCTTGGAAATAGAAATAATTCAACAGAGTTTTTGAAAGATGGGCTTGGAAAGTTTTCTGTGAAAGGATAATATTCTTTAAATACGCACAAGGATAAACTAAACCCATGAGGCTGGAGTATTTAGCCAGCTTGGCTAATGCCAATGAGGCAGCTCAGTCACTCTACTCATGTCCAACTCTTTGTGGCCCCATGGGCTGTAGCCCGCCAGGCACCTCCGTCCATGGGATTCTCCAGGCAAGAATACTGGTGTGGGTTGCCATTACCTCCTCCAGGGATCTTCCCAACCCAGGGATTAAACCTGGGTCTCCTCCATTTCAGGCAGGCTCTGGAGGGGGTGGGGGCGGATGTGTTAATTTCTTTGTGTAGCCATTCATAGGTGGGCCTGGTCAGGATGGTTCCTGTGACCTAAACAGAAGTATTTCAGCTTAAGCTCAGGGATGGGAGGCAAGGCTCCTGGAGCTGGGTCATTATGTATGCTTTAAGCTCTAGGCAACATCCCTTTAGCAATTGTAGCAAAAGCAATAAAATCAAAGGTTAAAGTAAAAGACACATCCACTATGGAGTCATTTTTTTCTTCCCTCTAACAGTAAATGGGATTGTTTCCTTCATTTTTCTTTTTGAGAGTTTGTGGTTAGTATACAGAAATGGAACAGATTTCTGTATATTAATTTTGTATACTGTAACTTTACTGAATTCATTGATGAGCTCTAGAAGTTTTCTGGTGGCATCTTTAAGATTTTCTGTGCATCGTATTAATATCATGTCATCTGCAGACACTGGCAGTTTTAATTCCTCTTTTCCAGTTTCGCTTCCTTTCTACCAGATGTAATCTTCATCAACCAGTTCGTAATTTTCCAGTGAATATCAGTGAGGTAATCTGTCTCATGAACACTTTCTGTCCCCCCTAACCCCACCTGGAGAAAGAAGAACCAGTCTGCATAATAAAAAGATATTCTGGCCTAAGGATAACTGTTTCTTTTCTTTTGCTAAGAGCTCACTTGCCCCCACCCTTCTTTCTATAAAAATTTTCCGTTTTGTACAAGCCCTCAGCACCCTTCTAGTTGCTAAACAGGCTGCTGCCTGCTTGCTGAATCACCTGTTTTTAAAGCCAACTGAATCTTCAGATTTACTCAGGCTGAATTTTGTTTTCCAACACATCTATTATGGTGGTGTTATGTGAGATAATAAAATCATATTCCAATTTTAGACCCCGTTATAGGAAATAATACTTTTTTAAAATTTTGTGCATATAAACCCCTTTAACTATTTTCTCAATTAAAGTTAACCTAAGTTTAAGGATTAAATCTTACTCAGTCGTGTCTGACTCTTTGTGACCCCATGGTCTGTAGCCCACCAGGCTCCTCTGTCCATGGGATTCTCCAGGCAAGAATACTGGAGTGGGTTGCCATTGCCTTCTCCAGGGGATCTTCCCAACCCAGGAAATGAACCCAGGTTTCCTGCATTGCTGGCAAACTCTTTACCATCTGAGCCATCAGGGAAGCCCCTAACCTAAGTTTGATTGCTTAGAAATTTAACTATTGCATAAAATTTGGATTTATCTCAAGGCAATGAGGCAGTTGCTTCGATAGTTATTTAAGTGAAGCACTTAGTGAGTTCAGAAGAACAGAGATCTATACAGCCCAAATATTAGGATAAAATTCACAAGGTAATTATTCAAGTTGCAAATTTGCCTAAAAATCATTGAAAAATACTACCAATTGGCATGTAGCTAAAATAGTTTTATATCATTTTCCCCTTTTTTTGGCAAAAAAAAAAAAAAAAAAGCTGTCTAAAATAGTCTGTACTATGGGAGAACTGCCAACATTGGACCCAGTTTCTGCCACTTGAATAAAGTGAGCTTAAAAATAACTCATGGACAGCAAAAGAGACACAGATGTATAGAACAGACTTTTGGACTCTATGGGAGAAGGCGAAGGTGGGGTGATCTGAGAGAACAGCATCGAAACATGTATACTATCAAGTGTGAACCAGATCGCCAGTCCAGGTTGGATGCATGAGACAAGTGCTTGGGGCTGGTGCACTGGGACGACCCAGAGGGATGGGATGGGGAGGGAGGTGGGAGGGGGGATCGGGATGGGGAACACATGTACACCCATGGCTGATTCATTTCAATGTATGGCAAAAACCACTACAATATTGTAAAGTAATTAGCCTCCAACTAATAAAAATAACTGGGGGGGGGGGAAGATACCTATCATTAAAAAGAAGATAATGAATATTGGTGAGATGTGGAGAAAAGGAAACCTTTGTATACTGTTGGTGAGAAGTAAATTGATAAAGCTATTATGTAAAATGGTATACAGGTTTCTCAAAAAATTAAAAATAAAACTAGCATATGATCCAGTAAAAAAATAATAATAACTCATGTTTAAGAAAAAGCTTCCTCCCCATATTGCCTTCACAAACTTTTAGAAGTTCCAGTATTTTTGAAGATTAAGCACTAGTTTTCTTGTAACAAGATCCTCTTTGTTTTAATTCCTTTTTATTCATAAATATTTTCAGCCTTACCCCTTATGTTCACCTAAATGTACCACATATGTTCTATATTAAAATTCTGTGTATGGGAAACATACAGATATAATTCATAAGTGAAGGATAAATCATTTTAATACAACTGAAAACAGAAGCCAGATTTCATAGACTCATTCCCATATCCGTTGTCTTAACATATTTACTAAACAAATCTTACATGCACTTCTTTTCTATTAATAAATGTTATGCACTGCTCTCAGTTCTCCTATGGCGAATATGCAGATCTAATAGTTTTAATAATTAAGTATATAAGAAAATAACAATGTGACATAAAACTTTAAACAAGAAAATGATTCCTTTTCATTTTACTTTTACCTGCAAGAAGTATTGAGGAGTTTGGGGCGGGAGTAGAGAAATCACTTCCACTTTAGGGCATTTTGAAAAATTTTGAAAGAAAAGCTGAATTTGAGATACCCCCTATAAAAGAGAGAAGATTTCTTTAGGCAGAAATGGAAGAAGAGTGTGTTGGTTGGAGTGAATAGAAGAAACTAACGTGGGAATGACACGTAATGATAGCAGTCATTTAGTTAGAGCTTACTATCTGTCAAGTAATTTATATACTCATCTCCTATAATTCTCACAATGACCTTCAATCCTCATTCAGTAAATGAGGAAAGTCAAGATCAGAGATATTGAGCGATTTACTGAAGGTCACACAGGTCCTAGGTAACATGCTGAATTTGTTCTTCAGAGCTCTGACTCTTGATCTCAGTACAAGAGTCACTCAGATTTGTTATTCCTGGGTCACAATTCATGCTAAAGAGAACTCAATTTTAAGACTCAAAAAACTGTTTTAGGGAAGCTCATAAATGAATAACCACATCTGCCAGTAGCTAAGCCATGTCTTATTTCAATGACGCATGATATTTACAGTGAAACTGACCTTTCTTGTGTGTAAGAGAGTCAATGCAGGATTCCATTTACTACAGCAGGATATGAAGTTGACTCATGAGATTTGAACTTCCTGGTACTTGCACGTTAAGACTTAAAAAAAAAAATCCTGAAATTTACAATAAGCACGTTACAACTGGTGACCAAATGGGAGCACTGGGAGAAGTACAGGTGGAACACAAGCATTTAGATAACTGTTTATTACACTGGACTGTCTCCCTGTCTTAGTTCAAGGTCCTGACACTAGATTTCACAGGGGAAAAAAGTGAATTGCCATAACATCAGATAAAGTAGCATATTGTGAAAATTATTCATGGAATAGCCCATGAAATGAGATCTTCCCCATCACTTAAACTAGAGTAGTACTAGAAGTATAAAGAGTTCTCATAAAATATATACAGTACAGTCTAGCTAATGTAACTTTGATTATGTCTTCACTAATTTTGAATTAATTTGGAAGGTGAAATGTAAGTTATATGTGTGCAAAACTCAGGATTTAACACGGTAGTGATTGTAGTAGCCTAAAAAAATAGAGACCTTCAATTTAGAAAATATTAATTGTGGTTGAGGATTAGAGAAGCAAAGGGAGTCCATTGCTTTACTTGGACTCACATTTTTAACACAGGAACCTTAGATGCATCGCATATACACATACACACTTTCAAGTAACCTTTTTATTCTGCTAGGTAGATGCATGCTGAAATTAATTGCTATTGTCAGCACCATTGAACATTCTCAAGTGTTACTTTCTCATCACATACACAAGAACTACAGGTTTTAGCATGATCTTTTTGTCTCTTTTTGTAGATACAATGAAGCTTCATCTGTAGTGATGGTATTCATTGCCATATTAGGAAAAACTATTTCCTTTTTGGAGATAAATATGGTGAGTTGACTTTTTTGAGTCTCACTGGATTTATACAGAACTAGCTAGGAAAAGAAAAGATAGTTAAAAATAAAAAGTAGAATATAAGAAGTTAAGAAAAGCGGTCCTTGAGTTGACAGTTTGCTATGAAAGTTCATGTCCTGAGTTCTTTTAACTAGAAATCTTTCAGTAAAGCTCACTGTATATAAAAATGGCTATATAATAACAAAAACTGAAGATGTGATAGCTAAGAGCTAATTTTTAAATTAATGTTGGAAAATTTTCTTGCATCCTACAAAATATCATCATTAAATATAATTTAACTACTTCCTTAAAATGAAAACAAGATGTAGTTATAATGGCTTATAGAACAGGAAGATATTTCTCCTGGATATGCATATATTTTGAGGTTTCCCTGGTGACTCAGACAGTAAAGGATCTGCCTGCAACGCAGGAGACCTGGGTTTGATCCCTGGGTGGGGAAGATCCCCCAGAGGAGGAAATGGAAACCCACTCCAGTACTTTTGCCTGGAGAATCCCATGGACAGAGGAGCCTGGCAGACTGCAGTCCTGGAGTTGCAAAGAGTCAGACACGACTGAACGACTAACAATTTTACTTTGTTTCATGCATGTATTTTAATTGAATGAATCAAAAAGTATGTGTACCTGAAATCCTACATTATAATGCAGGTACTCCTTTAAAAATAATGACTTTCTGGCGTAATTCAGTTGCTTGACATGTAAGCAGCACAGATTTTTAAAACAAACCAGATGCATAGAGAGACCAAAAAAGACAGGTATGGTTTGTGTTTTGCGGGGGATATTTAATCTCTTGCTTTACAACCAAATTCAGGGCATTACAGCTTTTAGTGAGCGTCAGATTTCATGTGTGTGCCAATCTAGAATTTGATGTTACCTTTTTCATAAGCTATTATATTAACCTGTTACTTTTTCATGGATGCCAGTAGAAGACTTGAGACTCCAAGGTCAGAGATAAAGGGCTTGGTTACAATGTAGCAAACAGCAGGTCAACATCAACAAGTGCTTCATTTTCTTGCCCCCATGTTCTTCTACAGAATCCTGAAGGATGTGTGCATAGGACCTCTTGCATGGAATTGCTAGAATCCAGGTGGCTGAATGTTTCAGTCTCCTAGCTTCCCTTTTGACCAAGATGCCATCCAGAGGATGTACCCATCAGGCCTACCTGAGGTTACTAGTAGGAGAAAGGCACACATCATCCCCAGGGATGGTCAGGGAAACATCTTGAATTTTCAAAATAGTCTTGTATGTTTCCCCTCCCCATTCCTCTGATCATTACTCAGGAGGAAGCTAAGAGATCAACCCATTCTGAGATGGCCATATTCAGAGTGTCTTGCCAGGAAGAGATAAGGTTGATAAAGTCAGAAATAATTTTCAGATGATTTTTTAAAAATGCCTTGTACTTCTCAGTTGATGCCAGCAGCCTGAAGATGATAAGGACTGTGAGTGTACATTAAATAACATGATTAGCAGTCTTTTTTTTTTTTTTTTTGGTGGCATTTAGGACAAAAAAGTAAATTATTGTCAGACTGTAGATGGTTTGGAAAGTAGAACCTGGCACAATTTAGATTTAACAGTCACAGATCAATGGCCAAGATTTGCTTGAAGGACGGGAACGGCAGCATCATGACCAAAAAGTGGTGACATCATGAAGTACCACAGAGAGCTTTAAGATGGAAATGAAAGATTCCATGTAGTCAGTTTGCAATGTCTCCTGCAATGTGTCATGCCACTTGCGAGTCAAACGGGTCAACTTTTGGCAAGAGTCACAAGTTTTGCGTCAAGTAATGACTTCTACATCAGAAACATAATTCTTTAGGTCCAGTCAATGAAAGTGGAGGTATTTGCCATGTCCAGGACAATGATAAATTTAGGGAGTATGGCTGTCATCTGAGCAGGCTTGATCAACAGCGTGATTCCAATTGGTCTCATTAGCGAGCAGGCCCTTACCATTGGCATCTACAGGAGTAACTCTGAGTGCTAGCTGAGATTTATTTCCATAGTTCATGATTCAGAAAAGGGATGCATTTAATCCACCAATCTGAGGTTTTCCAAGTGGTAAATCAGATGCCTGGGATATTGGCAGCAACCCAAGTGTTAGGAAAAATGTGAAAAGATTTATCAAGGGTAGCATTGGTGAGGGTTACTAAGACTGCCTTGAGTTCTGTGAGTGACCACATCCACCTCTGTTTACACATAGCTGGCACTAAGACTGAACATCAGTAATGGGTCAATGACCCAATGAAAACCATTAGTTTTAATTGAATTGCACAATCAGTAAATCAGGCCTGGAAATTTAGAACAACTGTAAGTCAAATACCCCATTGGGCCAGCAGCGTTACTTCATGAAAGCATTAGAATTGGCAATCATACTTCCTCCAAAGGTGTGGCTGCCTGTTTCTGATGTAAAGACAAAATGCTGCCCCAACCAGTTATAGCTCTGCTCTTGAATGTATCATCTCCATTCAGCTAGTGAGGCTTGAAGGGTTCCTTCCCTTTCAATGAACCTGAATATTATTTTATATGTTTATTGGCTATTTCTACTTATTTTCTATGGATTGCCTGTATTATTTGCCCACTTTTCAGTTGTCCACATCTGTATTGCCTTGTTGAAGCTTTTTTATATTGTTTTCTAATCTTTCATTGCTTGTCATTTATGGCATCTTTCACTATACAAAATTTGTAATATCTTCTATATTTGAGTCTATCGTGGTATATCTATAGGCCTTCTGGGTTTGGTGCATTACTTTGAAAACAGTCTTCTACCTCAATATTATGAAAATATTTCTGTATGTTTTATTCCAAATCATTCATTGTTGTTCAGTTGCTCAGTTGTGTCCAACTCTTTGCAACCTCATGAACGACTGCACACTAGGCTTCTCTGTCCTTCACTGTCTCCTAGAGTCTGATCAAACACATGTCCATTGAGTCAGTGATGCCATGTAACCATCTCATCCTCTGTTGCCCCCTTCTCCTCCTGCCCTCAATCTTTCCCATGCTGTAGGCAGATTTTTTGCTGTCTAAGCCACCAGAGAAGCCCTTCTAAATATTACAATATTTGAATTTTCAGTCCATCTAGATTTCATTTTTATATATGATTAGTTTTCAAACTTTATTTTCTTCCAAATAGTCAGTATCCTAACAGCATTCATATTTTTATTATTCTTCCATTCCCCACTGATTTAAAACACCTCCTTATTTTCATGCAAAGATTCCAAATATGCTGGGACTTATATTCCAGATATATTTTGGACTGTTCATTCAAGCCTAAAATATTAACATAACACTGTTGATGGGACAGGAAAATAATTATGTGATATTATTTTGAAATGAAAAGTAATTTTTAAGACTATTACCTTATAGCTCATAATGTCATTGCATTTCTCAAATCATGCTTAAATGTGCATTTTTAAATTTTCTTTATAATGTTACAAGGAGTATTATTAATAGAGCTTACATTATGTTTAGGAAAAGACAGAATAAAATTTAGTTTTTATAAGCAACTATTTAGTAGCAAAAATAGAGTTGATTTTAAAGCATCCCAATAACTCAAATCAGTAAGAAAAACCACTGCTTCATTCTGTGTTCAAATGTACTCCAATGTCAGAAAACCAAAGATGTGAGTGAGGCTAAAGATTATTAAGGATATGTATTTTCTTACTGTAACTTTTCTTTATTTTTGTGTCAAAATCAAAAGCTACTGAAGTCCATATAATTGGCTTTTCTGTCTTAAGTGAAGGAAATATCCAATACTCATTACATCTAATTATAGATTACAAAGATTTCATCATAACCAAGGAGGTAACTTCTCTAACTCCTGATTCTTATATAAAATCCCTCAAATAACTCCTATATTAATTAGATTGCGTTGCAAACTTCATTCTTGCTCTTTGGTTCTTGGGTTCAGCATTTAATCATGTATATAGAATAGAGTCATTGATAGTTTAACAATGGCTAGCCTAACCATTCTAAGAAGATGGTGACTTGATCACTTAGTGATCACAGTGATCACTTAGTGATCAAGTCGATGCCCAGCACTCTTTGCCTAATTACTTCATTTAATTTTCACTATAACCCAGTAAATTAGATTTTATTATGTTCCCCTTGTGCACACCAGAACCCAGAGGCTGCAGAGACTGAGAGAGAACTGTGTCTGAGTGTCTCCTGAGGAGGTCCGGGTCAGCAGTGGCCCGCTGCAGGGGCAGGGGCTGGGTGCAGCAGGCCTGGGTGTGGCTTAAGCCCTCTTGGAGGAAATTGCCATTAACCCCACCATGGAGCTGCCAGAACTTACACAGGGCTGGGGAACAGACTCTTGGAGGCTCACACAGAACCTTGTGCACCAGGATCCAGGAGAAAGGAGCAGGGACCCCACAAGAGGCTGGCCCAGACTTGCCGTGAGTGTCCAGGGGTCTCTGGCGGAGGTGTGGTTGGCAGCGGCCTGCTGCAGGGTCAGGGGCACTGAGCGTGGCAGTGCGTACCTGGGACCTTTTCAAGGAGGTGACATTACCTTCATCACCTCCACCATAGTTTGGCCTCAGGTCAAACAAGAGGGAGGGAACACAGCCCCACCCATAAGCAGAAAAGTGGATTAAAGATTTCCTGAGCATGGCCCTACCATCAGAACAAGACCCAGTCCACCACCCCACCCCCGACCCCATCCCCAGTCAGTCTCTCCCATCAGGAAGCTTCCATAAGCCTCTTATCTTTCTCCATCAGAGGGCAGATAGAATGAAAACCAGAATCACAGAAAACTACCCAGTCTGATCACATGGACCACAGCCTTGTCTAACTCCAGGAAACTATGAGCCTTGTAGTGTAGGGCCACCCACTGGACGGGTCACGGTGGAGAGGTCTGACAGAATGTGGTCCACTGGAGAAGGGATGGCAAACCACTTCAGTATTCCTGCCTTGAGAACCCCATGAACAGTATGAAAAGGCAAAAGGATAGGACACTGAAAGATGAACTCCCCAGGTCTGTAGGTGCCCAATATGCTACTGGAGAAGAGTGGAGAGATAACTCCAGAAAGAATGAAGAGACAGAGTCAAAGCAAAAACAACACCCAGTTGTGGATGTGACTGGTGATGGAAGTAAAGTCCGATGCTGTAAAGAGCAATATTGCATAGGAACCTGGAATGTTAGGTCCATGAGTCAAGGCAAATTGGAAGTGGCAAACAGGAGATGGCAAGAGTGAATGTCGACATTTTAGGAATGAGCGAACTAAAATGGACTGGAATGGCTGAATTTAACTCAGATGACCATTATATCTACTACTGTGGGCAAAAATCCCTTAGAAGAAATGGAGTATCCATGATAGTCAACAGAAGAGTCCAAAATGCAGTATTTGGATGCAATCTCAAAAATGGCAGAATGATCTCTGTTCATTTCCAAGGCAAACCATTCAATATCATTGTAATCCAAATCTATGCCCCAATCAGGAATGCTGAAAAAGCTGAAGTTGAACGATTCTATGAAGACCTACAAGACCTTCTAGAACTAAACACCCCAAAAAAGATGTCCTTTTCATTATAGGGGACTGGAATGCAAAAGTATGAGGTCAAGAAATATTTGGAGTAACAGGCAAACTTGGCCTTGGAGTACAGAATGAAGCAGGGCAAAGACTAATAGAGTTTTGCCATGAGAATGCACTGGTCATAGCAAAGACCCTTTTCCAACAACACAAGAGAGGACTCTATACATGGAAATCACCTGATGGTCAACATCAAAATCAGACTGATAATATTCTTTGCAGCCAAAGATGGAGAAGCTCTATACAGTCAGCAAAATCAAGACCAGGAGATTCCTGTGGCTCAGATAATGAACTCCTTATTGCCAAATTCAGATTTAAACTGAAGAAAGTGGGGAAAGCCACTAGACCATTCAGGTATGACCTAAATCAAATCCTTTATGATTATACAGTGGAAACGACAAGTGATTCAAGGGATTAGACCTGATAGGCAGAGAGCCTGAAGAACTATGGGTGGAGGTTCCTGACACTGTACAGGAGGCAGTGATCAAGACCATCCCCAAAACAGAAATGCAAAAAGGCAAAATGGCTGTCTGAGGAGGCCTTACAAATAGCTGAGAAAGGAAGAAAGTGAAAGACAAAGGAGAAAAGGAAAGATATACCCATTTGAATGCACAGTTCCAAAGAATAGCAAGGATAGATAAGAAAGCATTCCTCAGTGATCAGTGCAAAGAAATAGAGGAAAACAGAATAGGAAAGACTAGAGATCTCTTCAAGAAAATTAGAGATACCAAGGGAATATTTCATGCAAAGATGGGCTCAATAAAGGACAGAAATTGTATGACCCTAACAAAAGAAGAAGATATTAAGAAGAGGTGGCAAGAATACACAGAATAACTATGCAAAAATTTCTTCATGACCCAGATAATCATGATGGTGTGATCACTCACCTAGAACCAGACCACCTGGAATACGAAGTCAAGTGGGCCTTAGGAAGCATCACTATGAACAAAGCTAGTGGAGGTGATGGAATTCCAGTTGAGTTATTTCAAATTCTAAAAGTTGATGCTGTGGAAGTGCTGCACTCAATATGCCAGCAAATCTGGAAAACTCAGCAGTGGCCACAGGACTGGAAAAAGTCAGTTTTCATTCCAATCTCAAAGAAAGGCAATGCCAAAGAATGCTCAAACTACTGCACAATTGCACTCATTTCATACGCTAGCAAAGTAATGCTCAAAATTCTCCAAGCCAGGCTTCAACATTAAGTGAACCGTGAACTTCCGAATGTTCAAGGTGGAATTAGAAAAGGCAGAGGAACCAGAGATCAAATTACCAACATCCATTGGATCATCCAAAAAGCGAGAGAGTTCCAGAAAAATATCTACTTCTGCTTTATTGACTACACTGAACCCTTTGACTGTGTGAATACAACAAATTGTGGGAAATTCTTCAAGAGATGGAAATACCAGACCACCTGACCTGCCTCCTGAGAAATCTGTATGCAGGTCAAGATACAACAGTTAGAACTGGACATGGAACAACAGACTGGTTCCAAATCAGGAAAGGTGTACATCAAGGCTGTATATTGTCACCCTGCTTATTTAACTTATTTGCAGAGTACATCATGAGGAATGCTGGACTGGAGGAAGTACAAGCTGGAATCAAGATTGTCAGAAGAAATATCAAGAACCTCAGATATGCAGGTGACACCACCCTTATGGCAGAAAGTGAAGAAGAACTAAAAAGCCTCTTGATGAAAGTGAAAGAGGAGAGTGAAACAGTTGGCTTAAAGTTCAACATTCAGAAAACTAAGATCAAGGCATCCGGTTCCATCACTTCACGGCAAATAGATGGGGAAACAGTGGCTGACTTTATTTTGGGGGACTCCAAAATCACTGCAGATGGTGACTGCAGCCATGAAATACAAAGACGTTTGCTCCTTGGAAGAAAAGTTATGACCAACCTAGATAGCATATTAAAAAGCAGAGACATTACTTTGTTAACAAAGGTCTGTCTAGTCAAGGCTATGGTTTTTCCAGTGGTCATGTATGAATGTGAGAGTTGGACTGTGAAGAAAGCTGAGCGCCAATGAATTGATGCTTTTGAACTGTGGTGTAGGAGGAGACTCTTGAGAGTCCCTTGGACAGCAAGGAAGTCCAACCAGTCCATCCTAAAAGAAATCAGTCCTGAATATTCATTGGAAGGACTGATGCTGAAGCTGAAACTCCAATACTTTGGCCACCTGATGCAAACCACTGACTCATTTGAGATGACCTTGATGCTGAGAAAGATTGAAGGTAGGAGGAGAAAGGGACGGCAGAGGATGAGATGGTTGGGTGGTGTCACTGATTCAATGAACATGAGTTTGAGTAAGCTCCGGGAGTTGGTGATGGACAAGGAAACCTGGCGTGCTGCAGTCCATGGGGTCACAAAGAGTTGGACACAACTGAGGAACTTAACTGAACTGATGATGTTCACTTTACTGATGGGGGAAAACAGTTCTCAAAGAGATTAAGTGATCTGCCCAATGCCAAGAGCTAAGAGAGAATAAATTTGAAATTTAAAAACATATCTGTAGTTTTCTGAAGTCCATGATATCACTGTTGTATCATCATTCAAATTAAGCTTCAAAGGACTAGCTTATAGGTGTACACGGATAGCCCTGAATGCTGTGGATTGAATCAATTGTAGTAGAAAGCTTATGAAGCCCAGAGACAGACTCAAACTTCTGGGCACAGATCTACTAAGAAAAGTCAGAGATTTGTCATTATTTTGTTTTCAAATTCAAAGCATGTGTTCAAAATACATGTTCAAGAATTTCTTAGCTCATTTCTCCCCCACCCCTTTTTCTAGGAAACTTACGCTGTTTACTGGAATACAGCTTGACTCCTTTGTTTGTGTTTGTTTCCATTTATGAAGATGGAAAAATCTCACAGGGACTGTAACATCCTTCCCTTTTTCTACCCTTTGCTCTCTAGTTACTTTCTGTAGGTAAGCAGTTTCTGTAATTCTGATTTATACTTTCACTTTCTTTTTGAAAAAGGGAAAGAAGCTAAAGCAGATATATGTATGTTTTCTTATTTCAAGTATTATCTGTTTAAAATATAAGTTGAGTCACCTACTGGCTTAAAAACCCTCCAGTGGTTATCCCTCACTCTTGTGATAAATCCAAACTCCTAGGAGCTTCTAGAACCTACATTATCTGCTCTTGATTAACTCTCTGACTTCCCTTTCTAGCATTCTACACTTTGTCTTTCCCCTATGTTTACTTGAGTACATGCATATTCATCCTTCCCTCCTCATCTCTGAGGCTGCTAAATCCTGCCTGCAATACTCTTTATCCTGCTAACCCTCTTATATGAGTGCATTGTCTGCTCAAATGTCACCTCAAAAGGACCCCTCTGGCAACTGCATCATCATTCCCTATACTCTTTTCCTTGCTATGGTTGTTTTTGTAGCATTTGACACTACCAGACATTATATGATGGGGGCTTCCCAGGTGGCGCTAGTGGGAAAGAACCTGCCTGTAAGAGACACGGGTTCGATCCCTGGGTTCGGAAGATCCCCTGGAGGAGCACATGGCAAGCCATTCCAGTGTTCTTGCCTGGAGAATCCAATGGACAGAGGAGCCTGGTGAGCTATAGTCCGTGGGGTCACAAAAGGTTAAATAAGACTGAAGCAACTTAGTACCCACTCCCAACCTTGTATTATGTACACGTATTTGCTAGTTGATCATTGTCCGTACCACTGACTATAATTTAACCCCTATGGGGCAAGAAGATGTCCTGCTCACCATTCAGACACCTGTGCTTGCAACATTACCTTCCAACAGTGGATGATCAAGAAATATTTGTTTACTGGATTGATAGATTAATGAATCAGTATTTCCTCCTCGTCTCTCATTTTTCTTCATTGTTAATCTCATGCTGCCTCCCTTTTGTCTGTGAGTTGTTAAAACAAAAACTCTGTTAGAATTTCTATTTCACGGTTTCACTTGTCTTTAGTATTCCCATTGATTCTTGCTGCTTCTACTGCTTTTCAGAATTTTACAACTGTGTTTTCCCTTTCTGTGCAATTTTTTTTTTTTTTTTTACCGGATATCATAATTTCCCTCTTTGAGCTTGCCTTCCTCCAGCAATGTCTTGCATCTTGTTGAAAAGAAAGATTTTCTAACATCCTACCTTCTATATTGTAGAAACATCATTTCAAAGAAGGATGGCTGTTTCTCATTCTTCAGATTGATTCTCTTGGACCACTGAAGCGTTCCTCACCCACTAATTGTCCTCTTTGTACATCTGTATGGAGGCAGATCTTTGTTCTAATGCAGTACTGTGCATTAGGACGAGTTCTCCAAAGAGACTTTGTGTATTTCAGGTAGAGTATCCCAGACCAGGTGCAGTTAAACAGAGAAGGTAATTTTTTTTTCATTTATTTTTATTAGTTGGAGGCTAATTACTTTACAATATTGTAGTGGTTTTTGCCATACATTGACATGAATCAGCCATGGATTTACATGTGTTCCCCATCCTGATCCCCCCTCCCGCCTCCCTCTCCACCCGATTCCTCTGGATTTACTGTGATTTAACTTTGCCAATTTGGACATTAAGGTGTCATAGGGAATAGAATATGGAAGGAGAAGTTGTTCCCTTCTAGAGGCTTACTCACTATGGAGCAGCATGTCTTTGCTGGAGGAGGTCCTGGTAATTTGCTGGGGTGGGGAGGATGGCAACTAGCTGTGACACTTCCTCTCTAAGTTAAATGGTCAGCAAGACTTTAGTGAAGAATCTGCCTGCCAATGCAGGAGACTTAAGAGAGGCAGGTTCAATCCCTGGGTTGGGAAGATCCGCTGGAGAAGGGCATAGCAGCCCACTCCAGTATTCTTGCCTGGAAAATCCCACGGACAGAGGAGCCTGGTGGGTTCTAGTCCATAGGATCACACAGAGTTGGAAGCGACTGAAGTGACTTGGCCCGGCCAAGCCCACCAGCTCCGTAAGTGCGTCATGCATGGAGTAAACATATATTTTTTTTAATCTTTGCTATTATATTTGTAGCTTTCCCAAGGATATTGGGTAAAGTGAAATTGTTTCCCAAATATACAATAACCTACTCTGTGATCCACTTTCACCATGTGTTTCTGAACTTCTACCCAAGGAGGGACTACCGGTGTCCATTTCAGATGCTACGGGAGTTCCTTTCATGTTCTTCTCGCTTTTCTGGCTCACAAACTAAAATATACTTCTCGACATTTTTATATACCTTTCCCAAGTTCAGGGAAAATCTGGAGGAGAGGTACCAATTAGAGATTATTTTCAAATCACCACTGTTACTGAAAGTTACGTGCCCAATTGCTTTTATTTTAATGTTACATATATATAAAATGAATGGTGTAATCAGACCTAGATACTCACCTCCCAGACAGTTTATATATCAAGTATAATTTACCTGATGATGGAATTTGTGTTCACATAATATGTTATTGATACAAGACTGAGAATTTTAGATCTGTTACCAACCAGGGCTCATGGCCTCGTTAATCAATAGAAATTGATGAGACCAGACAAGACACTCACCCAAGGCTTTGCTGGGCCTCCTGGTGTAGCAGGAGGGAGCGAGAAAAAGTTACAGGTTCCCTTGCTTACGGCTGCCCCCGGGGAGCAGTGAGCTGGTTCCTCACGTGGAGTGAGGGTAGGGATCGGTCCAGGGGTCAGGCCAGAGGTGTGCCTCAGGTGGTTCGCCCGCCCCTTCGGTGGTGGTGTGTCCAGGGGCATGCGCAGTACCCCGCCTCTGCTCCCAGCACGCTTCTTTTGCTCCCAGCTCTTCAGAAGTGGCAGTTGGGTTTCTTATCTCTTTGTGCCTTGTTGTCCATAATTTGCTTCAACTTTGCATGTATGCAGTTATCTTTAGTTCCTTATAGTTTCTTTGCATTTTATTGCTTGAGAAGACATTTGTCCAGGTGCAAGTGCTGGGTTCCAGGTCCCAGGCTGTCTCAGACCCACTTTCCTAGACCTTGTTTGTGTTTAGAATAACATGTTACCTGGATCTGGATTTGTTTTTCACTTGGATCAGATGGTAAAGAATCTGCCCACAAAGCAGGAGACCGAGGTTTGGTCCCTGTGTCGGGAAGATCCCCAGGAGAAGGGAATGGATACCCACTCCAGTATTCTTACCTGGGAAATCCCATGGACAGAGGAGCCTTGCGGGCTACAGTCTGTGGGGTTGCAAAGAGTCCGACATGACTGAGTGACTAACAATTTCACTTTGATCCTGAACATATTGGTATCTCAGAGCCAAGAGTTACCTTTATTAAATGCACTCTCCTAGAAAAAATTAAAAAGGAAGCAATTACTAATGAGAAGAGTATGTAAAGAATAGTAATTTTTTAAATGTTAGTGGAAATGAGTTAAGTGGGTCCATTCCATCTGTTTTTCCTCTTGTCCTATGACCTCAATGTGCCTTAGAAGAGTGAGGAAAGAGAATGTAATAAATTCACAGGGGGAGATGGTCCTCAAGACCTGCCTTGTTACTTTAAATTAGCCCAATTCACCCATGACACAGTGACCAGGATTCTTTACACAGCATACAGACTTTGCAAATCCTCTCTTGGTCATTCCACTGGGCTCCCATTACTTCACTGCTGTTTCATTTTCCAGTCCTGACTGAGTCTTGTCCTTCTCCTCTCCTTTTAGATTCTGGTTACACACTCTTAGCTCTCACAGTAAAATTGATTTCCTAGGTTTTGATCCCTCATGCTGTCTGAGCATTTCAGATGTCCTCATCCCCTGGCTCCTGGTACCACATTTGAAGCTGCTTCAGTTAAGGGTTTATTTATGATTCAGACAGCAGGGTATAGTATTTAAGGACACAGAGGGAGCCAGAATGTCTGGATCTGAAAACTGTCTTCACGTTTAGTCAACAGAGGGTCCTGGGTCAGTAACTTTATACCCGGAAGATGGTGACTATAACAGTATGAACATTATAGGCTTGTTTCAAAACAGAAATAAGTTGACACTGGTAAAGTGTCCACAACAATGGTGGATACAGGCTAATTGTTATAGTTATCTTGTAAATAAATAGAAAAATAAAATAGTACATTAACCCAACCTGGCTCCTACAGGTTTTTTTGGTTTCTCTTTTGCAACAGAGTTATTAGGCCCTCATTATTAAGGCAAAATCATTTTCTGCTTGAAGTGAAGTGAAGTCGCTGAGTCCTGTCCGACTCTTTTCGACCCCATGGACTGTAGCCTACCAGGCTCCTCCGTCTATGGGATTTTCCAGGCAAGAATACTGGAGGGGGTTGCCATTCCCTTCTCCAGGAGATCTTCCTGACTCAGGGATTGAACCTGGGTCTCCCGCATTATAGGCAGACGCTTTACTGTCTGAGCCGCCAGGGAAGTTCTAAATGATTAAGGCAAAATCATTTTCTGCTTAGGGTATATGATTTTTCAAACCAGAATCCTGGTCAGCTGCTTTCCTTTCTTTCATGCTTCTAGAAAGTCCCAAACTTGGCACGGACTGAACAGCAATGAAATGATTGTCTGCAGAGTTTAAATCTCTGATGAATATAAATTGGCTTAAAGACAAGAAGGACTTTGCAGTTAAAGGAAGATAAAATTTGCAGACAACAATCTGGACACTTCATAGGGTGTTTTCCTCAAGTGCGCCTGAAAACCAGGGCAACAGGACTATAAATCCCCTGTAAATGGATAAGATATGTGGTTTCAAGCTGAAAGATGAATTCTACTCTTTAATATATCAGACATCTGCTTTATTCAAGAAAGTTACTTTCAGAGGTCATTTGACTCGCATGCCTCTTAGGTTTTATCAGATAGGAACATCGAAAACAATTTTCAGTTTCCCATTTCATTCTCAATTAGCCTAATTCTTGACTGAATTTCAGTTTCTCCCAGTTTGGAATCTCTGCTTATTCCTGAATTGTTGGAACCTTATGAGATCCAGATGATTTCATTTATTTCACCAAATTCCTGTTAGGGTCAAGTTGACATCTTATTTTTCTTCCAAGTTCAGATAGTGCCCTAAAATTGAAAATAGCTCTCCCTATTTCAAATTAGCTTAATTAACATTTATGTACACCTAATTCTCTTTGATTCCTTTTTAAATTCTGAAATATTTTAATTCAGATTTCTCCCTGCAGTGGTAGGAGGTGGGGATTTGATCACCAGTAGGGGAACTAAGAACCTGCATGTCATGTGGCATGGCCAAAATTTTCTTTTTAATTAAAACAATTTTTTAAAAATTCTGGAAATTTTTACTCTCACTTATCTTTGAGTTTCTTTTTCCAGTTGAGATTATTTAAATTTCTTAAGGTTATCTCTTGAAAAATATTGATTTGAGGAAAGAACACCTGTCTTTTATCATTAGTTTGTAAGGTATTATGCAAATGCAGGTTCTGTTTTCACAAAAAGGAAGAGAAAACAAGTGAATCAAAAGATTTAGCAAGAGTTCTGTATAATGTAACTAGAGCCAGATGTGATGTCTTCTGAGTCAGTTACAGGAAGGAGAGGGTAGAAAGAATGAGAGACCCAAATTTGACCTTTTAGAAAGATCTTATATCAGGATGAACTCCAAAATACAGAGAAATACTAAAGTAAATGTTACAATATATTCTCCAAAATTTAACAAAGGGAATCACTGCAGCAACAAATGTTACAACTTATCTGTTGAGTTGATGCCCCAAAGAGTCAAAATTATTGTTTAATATGTGGTAAGCAGATTTGTTGAGTAACGGTTCTTTCACGTTTTTCATACATAACCTGAATTATTTTGTATAGGAGTTCACTTGAATCAAAGCAGCTACTGGTAGAGAGCAGTCTTCCCAGGTGGCTCAGCGGTAAAGAATCTGCCGGCAGTGCAGGAGATGTGGGTTCGCTCCCTGGGTTGGGAAAGCCCCCTAGAGAAGGGTATGACAACCCACTCCAGTATTCTGGCCTGGAAATGCCCTGGACAGAGGAGCCTGGAGGACTGCAGTCCGTGGAGATGCGGAAGAGTCAGATATGACTCAGTGACTAAACAACAACAACTGGCGGAGAACAGGGGTGCTGCCAGATACCCTACAACGCACAGGACCCCTTCACAGCAGAGAATGACGCCAATCCAGATGCCGTCAGTGATAAAGGTAAGAAGCTTTGAGTTAGGTGTTTACAGCTAATCAAGGAACCAAGGTAATCATGACCAAGAACTTATGACCTTTCAAGAAACTTGGAGCAACTCTCCTCCCCTTTTAGCAACAATGTGAGACTGACAGAAATAGCAAAACGCCTTTCCAGAAACAAGACACGTGCAGCCACAGTTATGTTCCCTTTTCACTCTTCTCCTTGGTTTTCCTGCTGTAGGATTTTGGAGGCTGGAGGTGAGGTGGTGGTTATAATGTGTTTGAAGGGTTCTATAATCTGTAGAGAGCTACATCGACATAGGGAGCTATTGTAAAAATAAAAGCCCAGGGCATCCTTCAATAGGCTTCTTTGTTGTCTGATGCTGTTGCAGACTTTGTGCAGTTACTGCTCCTGGCTATTTTATTTAACCTATAGGTCATCCCCTTTGAGCATAATCTGGAGCCTTACTCCTTTTGCCTTCTACTGCCTTGTGGAGTTTCTAGCAGAAAGCATCCTGAGGCAGTTTTAGTGTTAAGCTCTATTTTTCTGAAATTTGAGAGGTTGAGTTTTGAATTCTATACAGAAGAGTAAAACTCAGTTATTCTCCAGTAACAATATTTCCTACAGATGCATTTCCTGGCAGCTGGTAGGGCAGACAGCCATTGTTGCTTCAATCTGATCAAGGCTTTTGAAGGCTTTTGGTACCACCCAACTGTCTCCAGGCCTCTGAATCGTGGTTTCGCAGGAAGACTTCCCATTGCTTACTCTAGGGCTTTCAGAAATGACTGCCTTAATAGCTTCCGATGGAACTAGAAGATCAAATAAAGCAGCAAAAGTTAGAGGGAACAGGAGCCTCTGCTGCGCTGTTCGGGTGGGGAGGGTGATCAAGGAATGCATCATCATCACCACCAGAAGCAGTCAAACTTACTGACTAGAAACTGGACTAATTTTAAGATAGAAGGAATACCCCTGCAACCTGTATAAACAGGTCATTATGTAATGTTGACCCTAAACCCCTTAGATGCGGAGAGAGGTTTCTCTCCTATCTGCCTCTGTTACTTCAGATCCAGAGAATGACCCTGCTCCTAGGTGAGGAGCTGTAAGTCAAACCTAAACTCTGTGTTCCTAAATATAAGAAAGAAAATTTTCATATCTGGGCTAGATTTGGGTGATGTGAATAATTATATCTCCTGTTCCTAGATTTTGGCAAAGCATCATGGACTAGAGATCAAAAACATCTAGGAGCAGTTAAGGCTGATTTATCTTTGAATACTTTCTCTAAAGCATTCTCTGGGAAAAGGGGCTGTTTGTCTCCTCTGAAAAGCTAAGGCAGTGTTCCTCAATGGTGTTCCTCTCAGAGATGGCTCCTGACCTTTCATGGAGCCACTTCACGTGGATTTGCAGTATGCCTAGTTGTGTGGCCTGCTATCCCATCGTCTAAATCTGAGAAAAGCAATTACTGTTTTGGAAATTCTTGGCTTCCTTAATGTCCATCATTTGACATAGGGATCGGATGCAGGAGACCTGGGGATCGAACCCAGGCCTCCTGCACTGCAGGCAAATGCTTTGCCATCTGAGTCACCTGGGAAGCCCCATCATTTGAAGAGGAAATAAACTGATGCTTTTCTTTTGCCGTGGATGCAGTAAATGGCTGTTTGATAATATAGCCTTACCTTGATAATAACCTAACTTCATCTTGATAATGAAAGTGAAAGTCACCCAGTCATCTCCGACACTTTGCTACCCCATGGACTATACAGTTCATGGAATTCTTCAGGCCAGAATACTGGAGTGGGTAGTCTTTTCCTTCTCTAGGGAATCTTGCCAACTCCAGGATCGAACCCAGGTCTCCCGCATTGCAGGAGGATTCTTTACCAGCTGAGCCACAAGGGAAGCCCTTGATAATACGGAGGGAAATGCACTAGAACAAGTCACAGGATAAACACCAGATTCCAAAGCGACAGGGTGAGGTGTTGCTTTGATGCTGGGAAGCCGTTTTTTGAGATGTTCTATGGAGGTATCATCTTCTAGGCTAGTCTTGAATTTTAGAGACATAAAGTTGAAGGTAGAAATGAAGTGAGGAACAGTTGTCAGGAACAAATGAAATGAAATGGAAATTTGAAGTACCTGACGGGAAGGCTGTGGCATAGCATGACCTCTGTGCTTTGATAACGAGGACCAATCTAGAGCAGAGGATTCTGACTCTGTGCTACTGACACGCTGTGCCGTGGGATTTCTCTGATCAATAGTTTGAATTCCTTATGTCTCCATTCCCTTTTCATTTAAAACAAAATTGTTCCTAAATTAGTGTTCATATTTATGCTTATCTCCTTCCCTCAAATCTCAGAGGAAGTGGTAGCATTAATTCCTCCTTTATAAAGAAAATCTTTCAGCTGTGTTTTAACCCCATCCCTTCAGCCATATCCAGGACCTTTGTTCTAATTATTCCCCATCTCTTCTACGTTCTTTTCATTTGTCTTTTTATGGGGGTAGGAATGCAGTAAAGCATCAACTTGATCATGTGTATAATTTGATATTTATATCCATGTTCTCAACATATTACATATATAAAACATATAGGCATACTGTATACACATAACAGATACACATATAAATATCTATGTAATCAACATTTCCAGCCCTCCAGAGGGCTTTCTCTTGCCCTAGTCAGCATATACAATAGCCCAAAGGTAACTGCTGTTCTGATCTCTATCATCATAGGTTGTTTTTGCTTTCTCCTTAATTCCATAATTTAATTTCAGCATAATAATATATACTCTTGTACCTGCCTTCTTTTGCTTAGCTTATATCTGTGTAAATCAGTCATGTTTAGGTTGTATAGGAGTAGCCCATTCTTTCTCATTGCTTTACATAACTGCATTGAATGGGTACTTTGTGATCTATTTATTTAGCCTACTATTCATTAAGACTACTGTTGTTTTAAGTATGAGGTTTCAGCATGACGCTTACAAGTAATGTTGTCATGAACATTCTGATACAGTCTTCGGGTGAACACATCCACGTATTTCTTTTGTAGATCTACTCAGAATAGAATCAAACAGTCAAAGGTATAGATACAGACATATAGATACAGATATATTGTGTGTGTGTGTCTTTGGTGCATATGACTAAATAATTTTTTAGTGTTTTTGACATTTTTAGACTCCTACCAGCATTATATGGAACTTCTAATTGTTTTACCATTCCACATGCTTGTCATCTCTTGGTTTTTGCAATTCATTTTACCCATTCAGGTGAAATATGATGGTATTTCATTGTGGTTTTAATTTCCATTTCCTTGATGAATTTTTATGTTGAATTTCTTTTTATATACTTTTTGGCTATCTGCATCCTTTTTAATGAAGAGCCTGTTCAAGTTTTTTGCTCATTTAAAAAAAGTTGTATTATCAGTATGATTCTTGTAACAGTTTTTAATGTAATTTGAAATTAAGTTTGAGTCAGATATACATATTGGGAATATCTTCTCTCAGTATGTAGCCTGCATTATTATGTTTTTAATTTTGTCTTTTTCGAAATAAAAGGTTCTTATCTTAAATGAAGTTCAGCTTACAAAACTTGTATAGATAGTGCTTTTATGTCCCATTTAATCAATTTTCATCTACTTCTGATCATAAAGATGTATCTAGAAGCTGTATTATTTTACCCTTCTCATCTAAGTTTGTATCTTCTAATATGTATATTATGTATTATGAAGTAGAAATCATGATTTAGTTTTGAATGTAGATATCTAATTGACCCAATAAATAAGTATCAAAAGACCATTTATTGGAAAAATGAGCTTTATGCTCCTGAGTTGCCTCCCTGTCCCAGTTTTTTATTGAGGGAACATGTAAACTTGGTCTGATTCTGGAAATTCTATTATTGTCCTATTAGTGCCTTTGTTTATCTTTGAATCAATACCACCCTGCCTTTACTTCTTTAGCTTTCTAATAATTTGTGATATCTTGTAATGGAAATCTTCCAACATTGCTGTTCTTCAAGATTTCCTTGGATCTTCTAGGTCCTTTGATTTCTGTATAAATTTTAGAATCTGTATTTCAGTCTCACACTATTGCAATGAATATATATCAAGCTGGAGAAAGCTGGGATTTTAAAGCCATTGAGTCTCTTCATGTATGAATATGATACTTTCCCCACTTATTTAGGTCTTCTTTTGTTTCCCTTAGCAATAACATGTAGTCTCCTAGTTGAGGTCATACACACCTTTTGTTAAAGTCATTCCTGGACATTTGATATTTTGATGTCTTATAAATATTGTTTTTAAGTTGAATTTTCAAATGATTTGTGTCTAGTACCTAAAATACATTTGAGTTTTTATATTGGCCTTATATCTACTAACATTGCAAATTACCTTATTAACATATAGTTTTGGATTTTTTTTAAAGAAAAGTATACTTTTTCAGACATCTTTAAAAAAGTTTGTTTCTTCCTTTTTGATCACTATAGACTTATTTATTTTCATTGTCTTACTGTGCTGGATAGAACCTCCACTAACACTTATCAAAGTTAGACTTACACCCTCCCACAGAGACTGGGGGACAGGGCCCCTATCTTCAGGGGGTGATTGTAACAAATAGAACATTCATTTGGGAACTTTGAGCTTTCCCAGGCAGGCAGGCATTTTGAAAGAGATAGTGTCATTTTAGGGATAAGACTCTAAACTTCTGGAAGCCATGCAAGAGTTTAGAGAGAATCTTTGTCACTTCTTACAGGAATAATTCAGGACTTCCTTGGTGACTCAGAGGGTAAAGAATTGACCTGCCAATGCTGGAGACGCAAGATCTGTCCCTGGGTCAGCAAGATCTCCTGGAGGAGGAAAGGGCAACCCACTCCAGTATTCTCGCCTAGAGAATTCCATTAACAGAGGAGCCTTGGGGGCTACAGTTCATGGGGTTGCAGAGCCAGACATGACTGAGCTGCTGACACTTCCCTGGTGGTCCAGCGGCTAATACTCCATGCTTCCAGTGCAGGGGGCCCAGGTTTCATTCCTGGTCAGGGATCTAGCTCCCATATGCCACAACTAAGAGTCCATATGCAGCCACTAAGGGTTTGCATGCTTCAACTAAGACTCAGGGCAGCCAAATAAATATTAATAAAAAAAGAATAATTCATGCTTGCTTCTTCACTTTAGATTTTTATCAACCAACTATAATATGGTTTGGATTTCCACTATCTAGTCAAATCATTTTTGTGGTTTTTAAAACAAAACAGACATGGTTTTGCTTTCTCTTGTGACTGTTCTGCAGATCTTATCTCCTTTAGCTACCATTTCCTTCTTGAAGCTTTTTTTTCTCCCTTGCCTATAGAAACATATTTGTCTTATAATTCTTCCAGCTTCTCAAATGTTCCTCTCTTTTTTGGCTTGGTCAGGATTATACCTCTTAAAAACTAGTGTTTACTATGGCTTCATCCTCAGCACTTGCTGAACTCCTTATCACTCTATGATAGCCCGGGCTTTCCCAGAACTTAAGCTTTAATCCCTCCCAAAGTCCAGACCTCTCTCCTGTCCCCTGGTGGAGAGCTCCTAGCCGAGTGGATCTCTGTAAGACTGTAACAGGCAGCATCAAGTTCTCACTGGTGCTGTGTCTTTGCAATTACTTTACCTGCTTCTTAGAAGATTTTTCTCTTTTCCTTCAACCAATTCATTCCAGAACTCAATGTTCAGCAACCCAGATTTAACTCAAATATTATCTCTTGTGGACTTCCCAGGTAAAAAACCCACCTCCCCAGTAAAGACCCCACCTGCCATTGAAAGAGACATAAGAGACACAGGTTCAATCCCCGGATGGGGAAGATCCCCTGGAGTAGACAATGGCAACCCACTCCAGTATTCTTGCCTGGAAAATCCCATGGACAGAGGAGCCTGGTGGACTTCAGTCTATGGGGTCACAAAGAACTGGACATGACTGAAGTGATTTAGCATTATCTCTTGTGGAAAACCTTCCCCTACCCTCTGAGGCTGATTTAGATTCTTCCCTTGTTTTGTCCTAGCATAATCCTTTGTTCATATTTCAATTATATGACTTTTTACAGTTATTAAAATCATTGACTCATTTTCCCCCCAACAAAATATTTCTGGTAGCTTGCTTTTATTTAAAATCTCTTTTATTTTATTTTATTTTTTAATTTTTTTTTTTTGCTTATTTTATTTATTTATTTTTTTAGTTTCTTTTTTTTTTTTTAATTTTTTTTTTATTATTATTATTTTTTTTTCCCAGTGGGTTTTGTCATACATTGATATGAATCAGCCATGGATTTACATGTATTCCCAATCCCGATCCCCCCTCCCACCTCCCTCTCCACCCGATTCCTCTGGGTCTTCCCAGTGCACCAGGCCGGAGCACTTGTCTCATGCATCCCACCTGGGTTGGTGATCTGTTTCACCATAGATAGTATACATGCTGTTCTTTTGAAATATCCCACCCTCACATTCTCCCACAGAGTTCAAAAGTCTGTTCTGTATTTCTGTTTCTCTTTTTCTGTTTTGCATATAGGGTTATCGTTATCACCTTTCTAAATTCCATATATATGTATTAGTATGCTGTAATGTTCTTTATCTTTCTGGCTTACTTCACTCTGTATAATGGGCTCCAGCTTCATCCATCTCATTAGGACTGGTTCAAATGAATTCTTTTTAATGGCTGAGTAATATTCCATGGTGTATATGTACCACAGCTTCCTTATCCATTCATCTGCTGATGGGCATCTAGGTTGCTTCCATGTCCTGGCTATTATAAACAGTGCTGCGATGAACACTGGGGTGCACGTGTCTCTTTCAGATCTGGTTTCCTCAGTGTGTATGCCCAGAAGTGGGATTGCTGGGTCATATGGCAGTTCTATTTCCAGAAAATTACTAGAGCTAATCAATGAATATAGTAAAGTTGCAGGATATAAAATTAACACACAGAAATCCCTTGCATTCCTATATACTAACAATGAAAAAACAGAAAGAGAAATTAAGGAAACAATACCATTCACCATTGCAACAAAAAGAATAAAATACTTAGGAGTATATCTACCTAAAGAAACAAAAGACCTATACATAGAAAACTATAAAACACTGATGAAAGAAATCAAAGAGGACACAAACAGATGGAGAAACATACTGTGTTCATGGATTGGAAGAATCAATATTGTCAAAATGGCTATTCTACCCAAAACAGTCTATAGATTCAATGCAATCCCTATCAAGCTACCAACGGTATTTTTCACAGAACTAGACCAAAGAATTTCACAATTTGTATGGAAATACAAAAAACCTCGAATAGCCAAAGTAATCTTGAGAAAGAAGAATGGAACTGGAGGAATCAACCTGCCTGACTTCAGACTTTACTACAAAGCCACAGTCATCAAGACAGTATGGTACTGGCACAAAGACAGAAATATAGATCAATGGAACAGAATAGAAAGCCCAGAGATAAATCCACGAACCTATGGACACCTTATCTTTGACAAAGGAGGCAAGGATATACAATGGAAAAAAGACAACCTCTTTAACAAGTGGTGCTGGGAAAACTGGTCAACCACTTGTAAAAGAATGAAACTAGAACACTTTCTAACACCATACACAAAAATAAACTCAAAATGGATTAAAGATCTAAATGTAAGACCAGAAACTATAAAACTCCTAGAGGAGAACATAGGCAAAACACTCTCCGACATAAATCACAGCAAGATCCTCTATGACCCACCTCCCAGAATATTGGAAATAAAAGCAAAACTAAACAAATGGGACCTAATGAAACTTAAAAGCTTTTGCACTACAAAGGAAACTATAAGTAAGGTGAAAAGACAGCCCTCAGATTGGGAGAAAATAATAGCAAATGAAGAAACAGACAAAGGATTAATCTCAAAAATATACAAGCAACTCCTGCAGCTCAATTCCAGAAAAATAAATGACCCAATCAAAAAATGGGCCAAAGAACTAAACAGACATTTCTCCAAAGAAGACATACAGATGGCTAACAAACACACGAAAAGATGCTCAACATCACTCATTATTAGAGAAATGCAAATCAAAACCACAATGAGGTACCATTACACGCCAGTCAGGATGGCTGCTATCCAAAAGTCTACAAGCAATAAATGCTGGAGAGGGTGTGGAGAAAAGGGAACCCTCTTACACTGTTGGTGGGAATGCAAACTAGTACAGCCGCTATGGAAAACAGTGTGGAGATTTCTTAAAATCTCTTTTAAAACATCATTCAAACATTGGATATTGAGTTAGACGAAAATTTCCTTCCAATTCCTTGGGTGTTATAACTTTGTTAGTCCATCTTTCTATCCCAGCACCAAATGAACTGTCTCACAATTGGAAAATGACCAATACAATGTTTCTTTAATGAATGGCCACTAAGTGGCCTGTGAATAGGGGAAGGTATGAAAGATTATCATCTCTCACCACAATCTTACCTGAATTTTACGGTGCTGAAATATAGAGAAACAAAAGAGGAAAGTATATTATGGGAATCTTTAACATCATTGAATAGGAAGACTCTCTTGACAAAGAGTTTGTTAAGTAGAAACTGGCGCTACTGAGATCCCTGGAAGATTCTGGTTTTCAGACTGCCACCTACTGGACAAGACAGGAAGTTTTGTTTATTTTCAGAGAATCTGCACATTTTTAAGTCACCAATTTCAATATGTTTCAGCTTGACCTTATTTAACGTGCCTCTTTTAGAATAGGACTCAAGCATTATATGTTGAATTAAATTATATGTTTCTTTTCAATTCTAAAACTTGCATTTTATTCTTAGTGAAACTGTTAGCCACACAGTCATGTCTGACTCTTTGCAACCCCATGGACTGTACCCCATCAGACTCCTCTGTCCGTGGAATTCTCCAGACGAGAATACTGGGTGGGTAGCCATTCCCTTCTAGATGGGATCTTCCTGACCCAAAGATTGAACCCAGGTGTCCCGCATTGCAGGCAGATACTTTACCACCTGAGGCACCAGAGAAGCCCATTTCATTCATAAGACCATAGTAAATAAAATATATGCATTCATCTATACATGAATGAGTCATCTAAAGAGTTATTCTCTGATTTTACTAATTTGCAAGTTTGCTCTTTTGTCTTCAAGTTTCAGGTTTACTTCTAGGTTTAGTAGCACCTAAACTTTTATTTCTTTCAAAGACATTGTCAGAAACATGAAAATTTGAAGTATTTTTTGCTGTTGTTTTTGGGTTCTTAGGAATATTGTCCCCATACTTGTAGTACTTTTAGTTCAAAACTTGATTCTTCAAAGTCAAACAACATTTCATTTCCTGGACTTCTAGCTACTGTCTTGAGCTCATCTCCATTCTCGAATTAGTAGCTAAACATTTCCTTTGTTCTCCATCATTCAACTTTCTCACATGGGCTTTGACACACTTTATCTCTTTAAAATATTTTATGACTGACACGGCCTAAACATAAAATGCCTAATAAATCCTTCTTTCAATTTGGGTTCAATAATACTCATTTCCAACCCATTTTGTTCTTTCTTGTTATCATTGTGTCCTATTCACTTAGCAAACTTATTAGCATGTTTAAGATCAATATTTATCTTTTACAATAAATGTATAGGAAACAATTTTTGAAATAATGCAATTTTCTTTACAACACATAAATTTGAAAAAACAAAAAATATATAGTTCAAAGTCAAATGTTTTCCAAATATCTTACAATTTTGAGAGTAAGTTATTCATAAAGAAAAGTACAATATTATTGTAGTACAGTATGAAATCACCTAGAGCCAGACATCCTGGAATGTGAAGTCAAGTGGGCCTTAGGAAGCACCACTATGAACAAAGCTACTGGAGGTGATGGAATTCCAGTTGAGCTATTTCAAATCCTGAAAGATGATGCTGTGAAACTGCTGCATTCAATATGCCAGCAAATTTGGAAAACTCAGTAGTGGCCACAGAACTGAAAAAGGTCAGTTTTCATTCCAATCCCAAAGAAAGGCAATGCCAAAGAACGCTCAAACTACCGCACAATTGCACTCATCTCACACACTAGTAAAGTAATGCTCAAAATTCTCCAAGCCAGGCTTCAGCAATATGTGAACTGTGAACTTCCAGATGTTCAAGCTGGTTTTAGAAAAGGCAGAGGAACCAGAGATCAAATTGCCAACATCCGCTGGATCATTGAAAAAGCAAGAGTTCCAGAAAAACATCTATTTTTGCTTCATTGGTTATGCCAAAGCCTTTGACTGTGTGGATCACAATAAACTGTGGAAAATTCTTCAGGAGATGGGAATACCAGACCACCTGACCAGCCTCTTGAGAAACCTGTATGCAGGTCAGGAAGCAACAGTTAGAACTGGACATGAAACAACAGACTGGTTCCAAATAGGAAAAGGAGTACGTCAAGGCTGTATATTGTCACCCTGCTTATTTAACTTATATGCAGAGTACATCATGAGAAACGCTGGGCTGGATGAAGCACAAGCTGGAATCAAGACTGCCGGGAGAAATAGCAATAACCTCAGATATGCAGATGACACCACCCTTATGGCAGAAAGTGAAGAGGAACTAAAGAGCCTCTTGATTAAAGTGAAAGAGGAGAGTGAAAAAGTTGGCTTAAAGCTCAACATTCAGAAAACTGCGATCATGGCATCTGGTCCCATCACTTCATGGCAAATAAATGGGGAAACAGTGGAAACAGTGGCTGACAATTTTTCTGGGCTCCAAAATCACTGTGGATGTTGACTGCAGCCATGAAATTAAAAGACGCTTACTCCTTGGAAGGAAAGTTATGACCAACCTAGACAGCATATTAAAAAGCAGAGACATTACTTTGCCAGCAAAGATCTGTCTAGTCAAGGCTATGGTTTTTCTAGTGGTCATGTATGGATGTGAGAGCTGGACTGAAAAGAAAGCTGAGTGTCCAAAAATTGATGCTTTTGAACTGTGGTGTTGGAGAAGACTCTTGAGAGTCCCTTGGACTGCAAGGAGATCCAACCAGTCCATCGTAAAGGAGATCAGTCCTGGGTGTTCATTGGAAGGACTGATGCTGAAGCTGAAACTCCAATACTTTGGCCACATGATGCAAAGAGCTGACTCCTTAGAAAAGACCCTGATGCTGGGAAAGATTGAGGGCAGGAGGAGAAGGGGATGACAGAGGATGAGATGGTTGGATGGTATCACCGACTCAATGGACATGGGTTTGGATGGACTCTGGGAGCTGGTGATGGACAGGGAGGCCTGGCGTGCTGCGGTTCATGGGGTTGCAAAGAGTCAGACACGACCAAGCGACTGAACTGAACTGATGGTGTGAAATAACTATGAAGTGAGCAAGATGTGCCAGTTAAATAAGCAGGGTGACAATATACGGTCTTAATGTACTCCTTTCCCAGTTTGGAACCAGTCTGTTCCATGTCCAATTCTAACTGTTGCTTCTTGATCTGCATACAGATTTCTCAGGAGGCAGATCAGGTGGTCTGGTATTCGCATCTCGAAGAATTTTCCAGTTTTTTGTGATCCACATAGTCAAAGGCTTTGGCATAGTGAGTAAAGCAGAAGTAGATGTTTTTCTGGAACTCTCTTGATTTTTTATGATCCAGCACATGTTGGCAGTTTAATATGCAGTTCCTCTGGGTTTTCTAAATCCAGCTTGAACATCTGGAAGTTCACAGTTCACATAGTGTTGAAGCCTGGCTTGGAGAATTTTGAGCATTACTTTGATAGTATGTGAGATGAGTGCAATTGCGCAGTAGTTTGAGCATTCTTTGGCATTGCCTTTCTTTGGGATTGGAATGAAAACTGACCTTTTCCAGTCCTGTGGCCACTGCTGCGTTTTTCAGATTTGCTGGCATATTGAGTGCAGCACTTTCAAGGCATCATCTTTCAGGATTTGAACTAGCTCAACTGGAATTCCATCACCTCCACTAGCTTTGTTCGTGGTGATGCTTCCTAAGGCCCACTTGATTTCACATTCCAGTATGTCTGGCTCTAGGTGAGGGATCACACCGTTGTGGTTATCTGGGTCATGAAGATCTTTTTGCATAGTTACTCTGTGTATTCTTGCCACCTCTTCTTAATATCTTCTGCTTCTGTTAGGCCCATACCATTTCTGTCCTTTATTGTGCTCATCTTTGCATGAAATGTTCCCTTGGTGTTTCTACTTTTCTTGAAGAGATCTTTAGTCTTTCTCATTCTATTTTTATCTATTTCTTTGCATGAGAAGTCAGGATATGCCAAGTTTCTGTTAAATGCTCAATCACTTCATTTAGTCTTCAAACAACTTTATGAAGTTGGTACCTCTATTATTCCCATTTTATAGATGAGGTTATGGAGGAATATGTCCAAGATTATGTAGCATGTAGGAAGGAAAGCTATATGCCTTGAACCTTGCTCATGATACTAGACTTTTCCATTTTTCTGGTAAATAAATGTGAAATTTAAACAGATTGTAGAAGGCCATAGTGATACTAAATGAAAATAGAACTGTTGCTAACAGGTTTCAATTTATCATTTTCCATTACTCGACTGTCATTTGAAATAAGGATGTCTTAGTATTTTTTAAACTAAATCCAGTCCCTAGTTTTTTTTATTTTTCCTTAGAAGACAGTGGACAGTCCATCAAATAGAGTGTCAGCAAAATGGCCTCAAAATATGTACTCATCAAGAGAACAACCTGCCTCTTCAACAAGAAAATAATGGGTCCTCTTTAAAAGGCCAGCTGGCTGTAGGATATTTGAGCATTTAGGGAACAACTTCATGTGAAAAGAAAGGATTTCCATGCAATATAAAATGACATTTTCACACTGTGTAAATTTACCCTGTAGCATATCTTCTTTTTTAAATCTGTGTGTGACTTGATTTACTGAGAAAACATTTCTGCTAATTTTTTCCATTTGTTCCAAAATTAACTTTATTTTTAATCTTCCTGAAAGTTCCTTGGAAATTCATTTTTATATATTTCAACTGGGATGTTTTCTTCCATCTTTATCACAAGAATAAATATTAGCACTTTTTTTTTTGCAAATTGGAACAAATTTTCCAACTATACAAAATTTTCCAGTGAAACTGATCAAATATTGTCCTTCAGAGATGAAAGTAGGATCAAGCTGGTTTAATTCCATGGCAATGAAATTAATGAGACTGTGTTTTGAATTGATATTCCATCTATTAGCCTGATCAAACCTTGTTTCAACTAATTTGACAATTGATATGCAGTTTTAGGAAGATTCTGAAAAGGGTATAAGAATGAGGAAACTATACTCTGGTATTATGGCAAAACTTGCTCTTGTCTGTTATCTGAGGAGGCAAGTCTTGATTTTTTTATCATGTAGCAATTCATGAGGATATGGTACCTAACGGTGAGAGGGAAAATCTTGATTGATTATCACGAAGTGATTCATGAGGATATGGTACCTAATGGGTGATAGTAAAGAGATCTCCCTGCTTTTGTGTACACTGTTTTCCTCATATTAAGATGTACTTCCCTCTTTCCATCTGCTAAACTCTTACTTCTGACCAGATGCTAAACTGGTAATTGGTTCAGAAATGTGCATGTGATCTCCACTCTCTGATCTCTAATTCCTCTGAGGTTTCTGTGACCGTTACTTTGAATTAGGGAGCTAAGCCTAAGTCATCTCAGAGACCACTGACATTGTTTAACTCCAAAATTCTCTTATTTTTACTCTTTCTTTTGCAACCTAGAGAGTTTCCTGTTATTTTTAAAACTATTCTGGAGTTGGTAAAAATTAGACCAGGCAGTCTTCCAAAACATTGAGTTTTATATCTCAGGATGAATTTAATGCCTGTTCCCCCCCTGGTTCCAATGTGACAACTACCCCTTGGATCAGTGGGTGCTTTATAGCCAGCTGTCCATATGGGAAGGGGCCTCCAGATCTAAGAAAGCACAGTGCCATTTCCAAAATACTTCTCATTCTATTTGGGTGTTAGTACATGTTGATCTGATAAGCATTTATTGACACATATTTTGAAGAGCTGAGTTAATTAGCAAGGTACTTCTCAAAGCTTCGGGCTAAATAGGGTTTTGGATAATAAGATTTCACCTTCTCCTAAGACCATATTTACCCTCTACAAGGCAGAGTTCATTGTGTCTTCTACTTCTAATTTTATAGTCTCTATTTATGATCCAGCATAAACTACTTGACCATCTCAAATCTGGAAAAAAGAACTATTGTTTCATCTCTTTTGGTGATCACTCACTAGTCCAACTTGACTCTTTTTATTTGTTACAAATCTTTTATGATCTCAGTGTATCTTCCAAACTACTCATTTTGCCTTATTGTTAGAGAAAAACAATATAATATCAAAAGTAATAGTCATGAAACTTAAAATTTTCTGAGCACTTACAGTTTAAGTACTGGGCTAGTTGCTGAGGATTCATTGGTAAGAAAGGTCCAGTCTCTATACACATAAAACAAAGTCTAAAAAATGTTTTCAGAAAATCAATTCTGAACAACAACAAAAAAACCCCAGTGTGTCAGATATAAAAGCATTTTAGATTATCTGCAGTTTTGGAATATCTTAATCAGTCAACTCATCTCTAAAACAGAATAATGAAGGGCTCTTATTGACTGAAGTGGAAACAAACACAGAAGCCATGATATATTATTCAGAGTTCTCCAGAGAAATGGAACCAATAGAGAAATGGAACCAATGGAACCATACATAGATATGTATGAGAAGATTTGGGCTTCCCAGTGATAAAGAACCTGCCTGCCAATTTCGGAGACATGAGAGATGTGGGTTCGATCCCTGGGTCTTGAAGATCCCCTGCGGGGGCGGGGAGGGGGGCATGCTAACCCACTCCCTTCCTGTCTGGGAAATCCCAGGGACAGAGGAGCCTAACAGGCTCAGTCCAGAGGGCTGCAAAGAGTTGGGCACAACTGAAACAACTTAGCACACACACATGCACAGAAGATTTATGATGGGAATGGACTTACGCAGTTTATGGAGTCCAAGAAGTCCCACAAAATGCCATAGGCAAGCTGGCGAGCTAGGACAGCCTGTGATATAATTCAGTCTGAGTCCAAAGGCCCAAGAGCTGGGAGAACTGAAAATGTAATTCCCAGTCCGAGGCTGCAGTCCTGAGAATCATGGGGCTGCTAGTGCAAATCACTGAATATAAAAGTTTGAGAACCAGGAACTCTGAAGCCGAAGAGCTGGAGAAGGTGGTGCCAAGTCAAAGAGAGAGGGAAGATTCACCATTTCTTTGCCTCTTGGTTCTATTCAAGCCCTTAACAGTTTTGAGGATGCCTGCCCACATTAGTGAGGGTGGATCTTCTTTATTTAGTCCACTAATACAGGGCTTCCCTGGTGGCTCAGATGGTAAAGAATCCGCCTGGAATGCAGGAGACCTGGGTTCAGTCCCTGCGTTGGGAAAATCCCCTGGAGGAGGGCATGGCAACCCTCTCTAGTATTCTTGCCTGGAGAATTCCATGGACAGAGGAGCCTGGCGGGCTACAGTCCATAGGATTGCAGAGTCGGACACGACTGAGTGACTAACCACAGCAGAATACAATGCTAATCTCTTCTTGAATCGCCTTCACAGACACACTCAGAAATAATTGCTTATCAGTTATATGGGCATCCCTTGGTCCAGTCAAAATGACACATAAAATTAACCATTACCCATGAGAGGTATAACATATTAAATGGCAATGTAATTCTGTATCAGATGTAATGGATAAAAGTCATGAAACAGTCTTGGCAATTAAGAATCATCAATTCTTTATATCCAGCCTGGGCTGATGATCTGTTTCACCCTAGATAATATACATGTGTCAATGCTGTTCTCTCGAAACATCCCACCCTCGCCTTCTCCCACAGAGTCCAAAAGTCTGTTCTGTACATCTGTGTCTCTTTTTCTGTTTTGCATATAGGGTTATTGTTACCATCTTTCTAAATTCCATATATATGTGTTAGTATACTGCATTGGTCTTTATCTTTCTGGCTTACTTCACTCTGTATAATGCCAAAGACCTGTTAAGCAAAACAGGATTGTGGAACAGTGCTTGAAGGCATTGACTCTGGGGTCAGGATGCTTCGGATTGAGTTCCTACTTCACCAGTATAACGATGCTGTAAAAGATTGTGTGACTCGATGTTTCTTGGCTGTTTCCGTTTCCTCATTTCTATGTATTTATTGAGTTATTTCTGACTGCGGTAGGTCTTCATGGCTGCATGGGTTTTCTCTAGTTGCGGTGTGTAGGGGCTACTCTCTAGTTGCAGTGTATGGGTTTCTCATTGCAGTGGCTTTGCTTGTTACAGAGCACAGGCTCCAGGGTGTGTGAGCTTCAAAGGCTGAGTTTCCCAGGCTCTAGAGCGCAGGCTCAGTAGTTACACACACAGGCTCAGGGTCCCAAGGCCTCATCCCAGATCAGGGGTCGAATCCATGTCTCCTGCCTTGCCGGGTGGATTCTTTACCACTGAGCCACCAGGGAAGCCCCCGTTTCCTCATTTCTGAAATGAGGATAATGATAGTATTTATTTCATGACTTTCTACAAGAATTAACTAAGGTAATATAAGTCAAGTGCATAGCAAAGTAAGCATATACACTTTAGCCATGAACCATTATAAATATTACTGTTCATTTGATGTTATTTACTGAGTAGAAATGTCTGGCCAGGTTGTGAGATGTCTGATACAGGAGACAAGTTCCCAGTATCAACGAGCTTACTTCCAGTGAGGATGGCGGGCATACATACAACTGTACTTCACGTTATGTAGATAACAAAGATGTGGGGATCATGTTATGGAGAGGAAGGAATAATACCCATGGGGCAGAACAGATAAAGATGGGGACACTAAATTTGTTTATTTGAAACAAGATAGTTTTTGGTCCTCTTGAAACAGAAGCATTAAATGTTTCATGTAACTCCAACTTCAGTTTTAAATCAGAGTGAATTAAATGATGCTATAAAACCAAGTTTACCGGTATGTAATAGATTAGGAATGGAAACAGGAAACTCAAAACTTGGCAACACTATCTCATCTAGGATCAGGAGTTATGGAGAATATTATAAGACTATGTTTACTGAAAAAATATGTCTTCCAAATAGGACAAGACTTGCACACCTGAAAATCATAGGCAAAGAATGATTCCAAAAACAGCATTAATAGCAATTGTTTCCCCTGAAATATCAGTTTTATCTCAAGTTGATGACAGGTCTAAACACATGCATGCAATAGAAATGAAAAAATCACTGACTTTTTTGGACTGAAGTCTCCAGCAGGCAATGAACTGTGTTTAACGCCATATGGAGGTAATTTAATGTGAATTTTGCAATACTTGGCATCACCGTATCTCCTAAAAGGAGTTACTGATTTTGTTTCTTTCTAGCATGATGATTTAGTTTTGCAATGGTACTGTCACCAGATGAGATTAATCACAATAATGATGCGTCTTTTTGCTAAGGATATTATCATAGATCATTCAAATACAGCCCAAGAGAAAAGGTTTCTAGTTAAACTTTCTAAATTGATAAAATAGTTATAAAGCATGAGCTCTTGGAAGTAGACATTATTTTGATTTTACTTGGGAGCATATGGCAAAATGATTATTCATTGATGTGAATTGATTTAGCAAATACGCACATGCACAGACACTTAAGTATCTTAAGTGTCTTAAGAGTATCTTAAGAGATATTGTATCTCTTAAGAGATGCACAGTATCTTAAGAGATATTGAAAATAATATTTGTGCTACAATACCAATTTCATGTGATTCCAATTACACATGTAAGATATGAGGTAACTCACTTAAAAATTGGGCCTCAGTTTCCATATCTATAAAATAATAATAATATCCATTTAATAGGATTGTTATGTGGCAATATCTTAAAAATGCTCTGTAACATAAAAGTGAGTCTTTTCCTTTTCTCTCCTTTTCTTCTTCCTTCTTGCTCTTCTTCCCCTTTCACTGTTAACTAGTCATAGTTTTACCAGGTCAAATATATATAATATATACTTTACAAATGAACTTTATAAGCGTATTTCAATATCACAGACCTAAAGCTACACTCAAAGAAATTTGTGCTGTGCTAAAGTTTAAGATTCCAGCTTATCCTATTTTCCTATGGTGAGATTGTTTATCCCAAACATTTACATACCAGTCATAACAATATAATCTCAAGTTGGCCATACTCTCTTAGTTGAGAGCTTAGCACATACACTGTAATTTATCTTTTAATAATAACCAATTTGAAGTTATTATACATAAAATGTGGTTTAAAATATTCAGTTGGTCACTGACTGCAATCACCCAATCGATACCACCTACTTTCTTCACAGCATTATTGTGGAAATTTTTAAAAACTGCAAAACTCATTTCACATTCTAGATACTATTGAGATGCTACATAATAAAAAAGCATTGAAAATATTCTTCTCAAATGTTATGTTCCAAAATAGTTTTCAAATTTGAAACATTTTTTGGCAATGTTTTTCAGTTGAACATTTACTGCTAATGGTAGGTATAAGGAATGCTTAATTTGGTAATACATAGTGGCTACTGGAAGGATGAGGAGAAAATGAGGTTGGCTTAAAATAAGAAAAAGATTAAGTTTTCAAATATTCCTTAGAAATACAGCATTTTAAAAATCTTTTTAGGAAAATGGCAGAATAGAAGGATGTGAGCTGACCTTTTCTTATGGAAACACGAAAATCACAACTAACTGCTGAACAACCATCGGCCAAAAAAGGCTAAAACCTACCAAAAAAGACACTCCACATCCAAAGACAGAAAGAAGCCACGAGGAGATGGCAAGAAGGGCTAAATCACAATAAAATCAAATCTCATACATGCTGTGTAGGCGGCCCACAAACTGGAAATATTAATAGTTATGCCACAGGAGTTATCGCTCAGGAGTCCAAGTTCTAAGCCCCACATCAGGCTCCCCAGCCTGGGGGCCTGGCAACAGGAGGAGGAGATCCAAAGAATCTGGCTTTGAAGGCCAGCGGGAAAGCCACAGGACTGGGGGAAACTCCTCTCCTGGAAGGCACACACAGGGTCTTATGCACACCAGGACCACGGAAGAAATCATTGAACTCACCAGAGACTGGGCCAGACCTACCTGCTAGTATCAGATCTCCCGCGGAGGTGGGGGCTGGGAGGGGGGCAGCTGCAGCTCACGCCAGGGACAAAGACACTGGTAGCGGTAGTTATAGTGAGTATTCGTTGGTGTGAGCATCGGGTCCTTCAATAGGATAAAACTTTTGAGGGTGATCAAACGTGATTACTTATTACCTGTGAGGGAAAGAGAAACACCAGTGTGTGTTTCATCCAGCTGCTTATTACTTCTGCACCTGTGATCCCATCTATAAAAATGGTAATCATGATAGTATCTACCTTCCTCATACAGGTACTGTAAAGAATACACAAGTTATAATACTTCAAAGTCTGCCAGAAACAAAAGCGAAGGTAAGCTGTAGTTGGAAGAGTGTTGCCAGGCAGAAAAAAAAAGTGTTGTCTCTACATGACTTCATCATGACTTCATGTTTTAGTATAAGCTTCTTCTCAGCTCCTTCACTCCATCTCTCATCCCCCCTCCTCCTCTTTTTCTTCTTTCCTTTCTTCTCCTCTTGTGAGCTGACACTCCTGTGGCTATGATCATTTAATTTTTCTCTCTCACTTTCTTACGGCCTGACTCTGAAATTTCATACTCTCTCTCTGAATTTCCATCCACCTGTTCTCTTCTTCTCTCGATCTCTTTCAGTTTGAACATTTTCATTTTTGCTATTCAAGGCTTTAAAAAATAAAGTTAAATTCTTGGTCCACGGAATCTGACTGTCACTGGCAGGGTTGATCTTGAAATATGTGTGTTGACAGAGGGTCCTCTAGAGAGGGAGCCCCTCCTGTCTTGTGAGTTAAAGGGTCACGATGAAGACACCAGGGCTCCCTGTAACACGGGACACCTGTGCATTCAGCAAACACTTTTATCCTGACTATGCGGGGCGGTAGTTGGAAGTCCAATGCCATTTTCATTGGACTTTTCATTACTGATCTACTCAAAATGCCATGACCAGGAGCCAACACACATTGGACTTTTCATTACTGATCTACTCAAAATGCCATGACCAGGAGCCAACACACAAATGAGTTTGTGTCTTTCTCAATTGAGCATCACAAAGCTGAATCGAAAGCTTTAGGCAGGTTGGGATCCAATCGTTTTGTTGTGTCCCACTTTTTTTTTTCTTCTTAAGAAATATCATGGAAAAAGAAAAGGAAAAAAATCAGTTTCTTTTTTTAACCAAATAGTTTGAATCTTATATAGCATTGGCTAAAATTTGTTAAATATACACTCTGTGTACCAGGCTCTATAATGAACACTTTAAGTTTTTCATTAAAAAAATGTTTATGTATCTGTTTATTTATTGGCTATGCTGGATCTTCGTTATGGTGTGTGGGCTTCTCACTGCAGTGGTTTCTCTTGTTGCAGAGAACAGGGGTAGGCTTCTGGGCTAAGCATCTTAGCATGGGCTAAGATGCCCCACAACATGTAGGACCTTAGTTCCCAGGCCTAGGATTGAACCCGTGTCCCCTACGTTGGCGGGCAGATTCTTAACCACTGGACAACCAGGGAAGTCCTATGAGAAGCACTTCAAAGGTACCGTCATCTGTGATTTTTTTCACAGTTCGAAGAGGTATTGTTTTTATTTTATACATAAAGAAACTGACACTCAGAAGACTTATGTAATTTGCCCAAATTTATACAGGAAATAAGTGTCGGAGGAGCAATTCAAAACCAAGCCGTCTGGTTCCAAAGCTTAGAGTCTTAATCATTATAGATTGATAAAGGAGACAGTTTGTGTGGCTGCAGAGATTTGGTTCCCTGCAGGAGATTCAGAGTTGGATCTTCAATAGGTTTCCTATTTTGTTAGAAAATGTAGAGATGTTGATGTAAAATACTGAATAGCTCTATGACACAAACTTTGAAATGCACGTTTGTGCTTGTATCTTTCTTATTAGTACAAAACATTACTTCAGCTAGATTCTTTCTTCTAATCTCTCTTAGTTTTCTTGCGTGTGTGCGTGCTAAGTCGCTTCCGTCACGTCTGACCCTTTGAGACTCTATGGACTGCAACCAGCCAGGCTCCTCTGTCCATGGGATTCTCCAGGCAAGAATACTGGAGTGGGTTGCCACACCCTCCTCCCTTAGTTTTCTTATCTATTGGTAAATTGATCTCAGCATATGTACTTAGTTTTTGTCAGGATGTGTATACAAATAGCACTTAAATAGCAATCCATTGATGAGAACTTCCATTACATTCTGAGCTGTATTAATTTTTAATGGACCGAATGCAGACAGGTTCCTGAACAATGCTGAATCATCTTACATCTGGAGATTCATCTTCAAGGATGCGGTGATCTTTCCAGACAGTAAACCAAGTCTCTGAAGAAGAACTGCCGTGGAGGGCCCCTGTAACCATGACTGATGAAGTCATTACAGAAAAGACAAGAGTTATTTTAGGAGAGAAAAGTACTTTGCTTTTGTGTGCTTGTTTTGGACTTTGATTTTTATGGGTTCTGTTTATTTTCAAGCACAAAGTAGCACAATTTTATTCATATGTTATTTGAAAATTGAGTAGACTGTAAGATCAAAAAGACCTCTGGTCACATAAGAAATTTCCTTCAAGGGGAAAAAACGGGAATTGGTCGCCACATTTCTAAATTATAGACAGGAGTCAAGTACCTATATGCCTGTTACAGTCACGTTTGTGTCTTGCCCTGCCTTGCTCACCTGCCGAGGGAATCAGTGGTACGGACAATGCAAAATTCTCTTTTATCTTTTATCTTATATATGTGATAGAAATCTGTTGAATAGAAGAGATACTGGGAAGTGGGGCTCTATTTTAGAATAGACTTGGATTTACAGAAGTTAGCCCTTCAGATGCTGTGAGGACTTTATTTGTTTGGTAAAACTGGAGTCACCATAAAAATACAACAAAAATATTGAGAAAACTGGCAAAAAAGCTTACATAGTAAAATAAACATTAAATTTCTTTTTTATATCTGACTTCAAATGTGTATTTCACTTACAGCCTCATAAAGTTTTGTAATAGGTATCCGACAATTCATTAATAAGGTAAAAATCTGTGAAAATGTTCATGGTAGTGAAATTTTGTATAAGAATATAATATTAGAAACTACATACACATTTATGTGAATTGGAGATCAAAAAAGTAGAAATTTTAATAATTCACTATACCATAAGAATATTATATTATTTGTGGGTAATCATGACTACCAACCTTCCTAGTATTTTTCTCTCTCTCTCCTCATCTCTTCTCTTTCTTTCTTCCTCTCCCTCTCCCCCTTCCCCTCACCATGAGAACATTTATAGATCATGAAGGTTTGAGAGTACTCATTATGAGAAAAGGAAGAGAGAACCAAATTTTAAAAGGCTGGCTTTACTTTCTCCCAGACTTAACTCTTTCATTATTTAATTATCTGTGCTTGCAAAATTGAATGAGAAAACAAATTTTACCTGAAACTAATTAATTGCATGTCCTTTAATTTGAATGTTCAAATTATTTGATTCAACAATTATTATATGCATGTAAAAAGGGAGCTTTAGAAAAAATGTCTCTAAGAATGTACTTCACAGTCTTTCTGTTCATTTCTGATCCTTGAACAAAGAGAAAATACTATTAATTGAGCCATTTTTATGACACAAAATATCTTCCTTTATGACAGAAAGATTAACATTGCCTTTATAAAAGCTACAAGACTTTTTGAAAATTAGTCATTATATAAGGAAGAGTCATTACTTGTATTTTGTATTTTATATTTGACTTAGGTAAAATATTTTATGGTTATATTAAATATAATCTTACTGTATACTTGGGAGTCTATAATATTTAAAATACTTTTACTTCTGTTGTTTATTATATATCAAATATATATCTGAAATAGTATATAAAATTTCAGAGGTACACTGTGATACTTATACCCCTTCAGACATTCAACTGGATGTGTTTTTATCTTGAATGTGTGAAGCGTCTTCCTCCTTACCTTAAAGTAATGGATATCTCTTAACAGTGAAACAACAAATTTAGCAACCAATAGATGGCACTGGAGGTATTCAAAACATACTCTTTATCTTTTCCATTCCATTGAATATGATTATTTCTGAGAGCAAATGACAATTATACCGTTAAATTAAAAACATAGGCATATTCAGAATGTCCATTGTGAAGAAACTCAAATATTTAGCTGTTGCATTCCTGTTCAAAATTTTAGCACCCTGACAATATGAAACAAATTCTTTCTCAACCATGTTGTAGCATCAGTGTATCACTCCCAGATATTTTACCACCACCTGAGAGAATTTCTGGGGAAGTCGGAAGCTCACTCAGTATGTATGATATCCATAGAGATTTCATTTTGGTACCCTTTTCCTGCTTATGTTATCCTGGTGGGTTGAGGGTTACTGAGAAATGTAATTAAGCCTTTCATTACTGCTCCTTACCTGGATCTTTCTAAAGCCAACTTCACAAGTAACCTTTTCGTTCTCTAGAGTAAACAAGCACACAAAATGTTCAATGAGTCACACAGAGTAAAAGAGAAAACGTGTGATAGCCTTCAGCACAGGCCGCAGCAAACAGGGTGATCCATTTATAGGTTGGGACTAATTTCCCTCTAAAATTGGCTGACAGTGGGCTTCACTATGTAGACTTGGTACAAAGAGAGCCCACGTGGAGGTCAATGGAAATGCTGCAAACACAGGAAGCCGAGCTGAAACCATATCTGTTCGTTAAACGAGATTGTTCAGTTACATCAAGTGTCTCATAAAGCCAGCTGATATCTTCAGGAAAGTGTTATCAGCATGAGGCAGCATCAAACATTACAGCTATTCCATCTTCAGATTACATCCCACCAGTTTTCAAAGCTCTGCCTTAAAACTATTGAAGAAGCTATGGGCAGGAGGAGAAGGAGGTGACAGAGGATGAGATGGTTGGATGGCATCACAGACTCGATGGGCATGAGTTTGAGTAAACTCCGGGAGTTGGTGATGGACAGGGAGGCCTGGCATGCTGCGGTTCATGGGGTCCCAAAGAGTCGGACACGACTGAGCGACTGAACTGAACTGAACTGACTGATTGCTTTTAATCTAAAACAAACACGTCACTGCTTTATGAAAATTCAACACCATGTGAAACTTACACATAGTTGGAGAAAGACCACATTTCAATCTATTTGCTTATGCACAAAACAATAAAATATTTATTCCATTACAGTATTACAATATTGTAATTTTTGTAATTTTGTAATTATAATTTGTAATTTGTAATTACAATGTTGTAATTACAATATTGTAATTGTAGTAATACAATACTGTATAATAATATTACAATAAAAACAAACAAAACAATAAAATATTTATTGTTATTTGATGTGCTGATATTCTTTAATACTAATATAGTTTCTTTTATATGTGACATCACCATGAAGTAATTGGATACATGTATTTATATTCATATGTGTATTTCATGATGATTATGTATTTCATGTATAAGCAATGTGTCTGGAGGGCTGAAGACAGTGCCTGGTTATTTTTATTTTATTTTAATTTTTGTATTACATTACATTGTTAATAGCTGATTAACAGTGTTGTGACAGTTTCAGGTGATCAGCAAAGGGGCTCAGCCACAGGTATCCTTGTGTTGATTCTCCCCTAGACTCCTCTCCCATCCAAGTGCCTGATCATTTATAGAGTACCTATTAAAACAGGTTATACGACAAACAGCTGAAATCGTGTGTTACCAGAAAAATACCAAATGTGTACTTTTACCAATAGTGTCTGCTCACCTCCCTTCAGTTTACTAAAACCATTCGTCTTTAATACCTGGCTTAAGAAATTCTCTCTATATTATTTCTCATAGGAGTATTTAGTGCCCTAGAAATACTTGCTAAAATGTGGTCAGATTCCCTAACTGCTTATAGCCACACTAGCTTTATATATTATACAAGGGGTAGGATAAATTTTAATTCTTCCCAACAAGATTAGATGCATTTTCATGAGTTCTGTGATATATGCAATTGAAATAAGGCAATTATTTAATGTACCTAAGGATGTTTGAAGTTCTTATATAAAGCGGGGGACACATTAGGGGAATGTCCACAGGTGACACTAAGAGACTTCTGGAATTCCATAAGGGGAAATTCCTAGAGTCCTGAACGGTGGCCTGCAGATACTTTTATCTTTAATACAACAGTGATTATGAGGCTTGGAGATCTAGATTGACAACATTCATCTTGAGGTCTGCATTTTAATCTCAATGATATTTCCCTTTCTGAAATCACTAGCTTCACCTTTTCAATAAAGAAATAAGGCAGATCACAATTATGCTCTTCTTTTACAAATTAGGTTGAAATATTAGAGCAAAGAGTGTTGAATTGTCTTAGAGTTTAACAGCAAATATTCAGCTATTACAGTATAGGTTTATAAGTAAGATGTTTGTTGCATATGAATGAAAAAATGAATGAATGAACGAATAGGGGCACTATACAAGCCAAACGACTTTGTGCCAAATTTGGTGACAGGAAGTGACTCAAACTAAGAGGAAATAGGGAATCTGATTGGCAATTTCTAATTCAGTTTACAACAAAATAAATGTCAAACAAAGCTACAAATCATCTTCATATTCCAGGATGAAACATATAAATCAGAGATGTTTTCCTATCTGTGGTTTTAAACCTAATGTTTAATGTGCTCCAAGTTTAGTCAGGAAGCCAAGAAATTATAAGTGGTGACTTTGTGTGAGTAATTATCTAAGTTCTGAAGCCCTCAGCCATCTTGTTAGCATTATAATTTTACCTACCTCATAGGGACATTTTGAGAATTCTATTTAAAAATGCATGTACTCACTGTTATGTTTAAAATGGATAACCAACAAGGACCTACTGCAGAACACATGGAACACTATTCAGCGTTATATGTCAGCCAGGATGGGAGGGGAGTTTAGGGGAGAATGGATACATGTATATGAGTCCCTTAACTGATCATCTGAAACTATCACACTGTTTGTTAATCAGCTATACCCTGATACAAAATAAAAAGTTTATAAATGCATGTCAAATGGTGCAACTACAATTGATTTAGCAATATCTCAGTTTAGCAATATCTCAGTAAGTTAAACATACTTAGACATATGATTCAAAAATTCTACTCTTAAGAATCTACCCCAAATAATTGGGGTACAAATAAAATACAAATAAAAATACAAATAAAAACTTGTATACAAGTGTTCATAACAGCATTATTCACAATAATCCAAAGAACAGAAGCAAGGCATATGTCCATCAACCAATGAATGAGTAAATGAAATATGACATATATATATACAAATGAATGTTATTAAGGCATAAAAAGAACTGAAGTACTAATACCTGCTATAACATAGAGGAACCTTGAAAACTTGCTAAGTGAAAGAAACTAAGTCACATATTACATGATTTCATATAGGGGAAATATCCGTAATAGGTAACCACTATGCTGATGAAGCTGAAGTTGAATGATTCTGTGAAGATCTACAAGACCTTCTAGAACTAACATCAAAAAAAATTTTAAAAAGATGTCCTTTTCATCATAGGGGACAGAATGCAAAAATAGGAAGTCAAGAAATACCTGGAGTAAAAAGGCAAGTTTGGCCTTAGAAATGAAGGAGAGCAAAGGCTAAGAGGTTTTCCAAGAGAATACACTGGGCTTAGAGAACAACCTCTTCCAACACCAGAAATCACTCTACACATGGACATCACCAGATGATAAATACCAAAATTAGATTGATTATATTCTTTGCAGACAAAGATGGAGAAGCTCTATACAGTCAGCTAAGGAAAAAAAAAAAAAAGACCTAGAGCTGACTGTGGCTCAGATCAACAGCAACTTACTGCAAAACTCAGGCTTAAATTGGAGAGTAGGGGAAACCACTAAGTCATTCAGGTACGATCTAAATCAAATCCCATATGATTATACAGTGGAGATGATGAGCAGATTCAAAAGATTAGCTCTGGTAGACAGAATGCCAGAAGAACTATGGACAGAGGTTCGTAACATTGTACAGGAAATAGTGACCAAAACCATCCCCAAGGAAAAGAAATGCAAGAAGGCAAAGTGGTTGTCTGAGGAGGCGTTACAAATAGCTGAGAAAAGAAGAGCAGTGAAAGGCAAGGGGGAAGGGAAAGGTGTATGACTTGAATGCAGAGTCCCAGGGAATAGCAGGAGAGATGAGAGAGCCTTCTTTAGTGAAAAGTGCAAAGAAATAGAGGAAAACAATAGAACAGAAAGACTAGCGATCTCTTAAAAAAAAAATTGAAGATACCAAGAGAACATTTCATGCAAAGATGGGTACAATAAAGGACAGAAAAGGTAAGGACCTAACATAAGCAGAAAATATTAAGGAGAGGTGACGAAAGTACACAGAAGAAGTATACAGCAAAGGTCTTAATGACCCAGACGCCACAATGATGTGATTCCTCATGTAGAATCAAACATCCTGAAGTGCGAAGTGGGCCTTAGGAAGTATTACTATCAACAAAGCTAGTGGAGGTGATGGAATTCCAGCTGAGCTGTTTCAAATCCTAAAAGATGATGCTGTTAAAGTGCCACACTCAATATGCCAGCAAACTGGGAAAACTCAGAAGTGGCCACAGGACTGGAAAAGGTCAGTTTTCATTCCAGTCCCAAAGAAAGGCAATGCCAAAGAATGTCAAACTAAAGCACAATTGCACTCATTTCACATGCTAGCAAGGTAATGCTCAAAATACTACAAACCAGGCTTCAATAGTATGTGAGCCGAGAACTTTCAGATGTACAAACTGGATTTAGAAAAGGTGGAAGAACCAGAGATCAAATTGCCCACATGTGTTGGGTGATAGAAAAAGCAAGGGAATTCCAGAAAAACACCTAATTCTGCTTCTTTGACTTCACTAAAGTCTTTGACTGTGTGGATTACAACAAACTTTGGAAAATTCTTAAAGAGATGGGAATACCAGACCACTTTACCTACCTCCTGAGAAACCTGTATGCAGGTCAAGCAGCAACAGTTAGAACCAGACATAGAACTGGTTAAAAATTTGGAAAGGAGTATGTCAAAGCTGTATGTTGTCACCCTCCTTATTTAACTTATATGCAGAGTACATGCAAAATACCATGCTGAATGACCCACAACCTGGAATCAAGATTGCTAGGAGAAATATCAATAACCTCAGATGTGCAGATGATACGACTTTAATGGTAGAAAGCAAAGAGAAACTAAAGAGTCTCTTGAAGCAGGTGAAAGAGGAGAGTGAAAAAACTGGCTTATAACTCAACATTAAAAAAACTAAGATCAAGGCAGCCAGCCAGTCCCATAACTTCAAGGCAAATAGATGGGGAAACAATGGAAACAGTGGCAAAATTTTATTTTCTTGGGCTCCAAAATCACTGCAGACAGATACTGTAGCCACAAAATTAAAAGACACTTGCTCTTTGGAAGAAAAGTTATGACAAACCTAGGGAGCATATTCAAAAGCAGAGAAACCACTTTGCCAACAAAGGTCTGTAGAGTCAAAGCTATTGTTTTTCCAGTAGTCATATATGGATGTGACAGTTGGACCATAAAGAAGGCTGAGCACCAAAGAACTGATGTTTTCAAATTGTGGTGTTGGAGAAGACTCTTGAAAGTCCCTTGGACTGCAAGGAGATCAAATGAGTCAATCCTAAATAAATCAATCCTAAATATTCTTTGGAAGGACTGAAGCTGAAGCTGCAATACTTTGGCCATGTGTTGCAAAGAGCTGACTCCTTGAATAAGACCCCAATGCTGGGAAAGATTGAGGGCTAGAGGAGAAGGGGGCAACAGATGAGATGGTTGGATGGCATCCCTGACACAATGGATATGAGTTTGAGCAAACTCCAGATGATGGTGAAGGCAGGGAAGACTGATGTGTTGCAGTTCATGGGGTCACAAAGAGTCAGACATGACTTAGCAACTGAACAACAACCCATACTAGGTAAATTCATAGAGACAAAAAGCAGATTAAGAGTTGGCAGGGGCTGGGTGAAGAGAGGAGTAAGGACTTGCAGCTAATGGGCATGGAGTTTCCATTTGTGATAATGAAAAATTTTAGGAACTAGTTCATCTTGGTTGTATTCTCACCATTTTGAATGTATTTAGTGCCACTGCATTACATATTCTAGAATGGTTGAAAAGATAAATTTTAAGTTATTTGTACTTTACTACAATTATAAAAAATAACAAGAAAAAAAGTATGTGTTAAAAGTTCTGAGCTCTCAATACTAACCAATTGACACAGTTTTGAACTTGCCATGTTTCTTTGTTATATGCTTCATATGTAAAGATGAAGAATCATTCAAAGGAATACTGGAAAAACACTGTATGCTGGTGAAACCACAATGATGCTATAGCTTTGAATCTTAATTTTATATCAACTAATTAGTCAAACCTGCATTGTGAAGAGTTCAATGTCTAGTAGAGTTTTGTTCAGTTCAGTTCAGTCACTCAGTCATGTCCTACTTTTTGCGACCCCATGGACTATAGCATGCCAGGCTTCCCTGATGATCACCAACTCCCATAACTTGCTCAAACTCATGTCCATGGAGTTGGTGATGCTTCAACCATCTTGTCTTCTGTCGTCCCCTTCTCCTCCCACCTTCAATCTTTCCCAGCATCAGGGTCTTTTCCAATGAGTCAGTTCTTTGCATCAGGTGGCCAAAGTATTGGAGTTTCAGCTTTAGCATCAGTCCTTCCAATGAATATTCAGGACTGATTTCCTTTAGGATGGACTGGCTGGATCTCCTTGCAGTCCAAGGGACTCTCAAGAGTCTTCTCCAGCACCACAGTTCAAAAGCATCAATTCTTGGGCGCTCAGCTTTCTTCACAGTCCAACTCTCACATCCATACATGACCACTGGAAAAACCATAGCCTTGACTAGACAGACCTTTGTTGGCAAAGTAATGTCTCTGCTTTTTAATATGCTGTCTAGGTTGGTCATAACTTTCCTTCCAAGGAGTAAGCATCTTTTAATTTCATGGCTGCAATCACCATCTGTAGTGATTTTGGAACCCCCAAAAATAAAGTCTGACACTGTTTCCCCTGTTTCCCCATCTATTTGCCAAGAAGTGATGGGACCAGATGCCATGATCTTAGTTTTCTGAATGTCGAGCTTTAAGCCAACTTTTTCACTCTCCTCTTTCACTTTCATCAAGAGGCTTTTTAGTTCCTCTTCACTTTCTGCCATAAGGGTGGTGTCATATGCATATCTGAGGTTATTGATATTTCTCCTGGCTACTACATCCCATATTTAAGTGCCAGCCACTCAGTGTTGTTCTTCTGAGAGCTGGTTTATTTGAAGGATACTCTTGCTTTTTATCATGCCTTAATGGAGAAACTTCTCCGCTAGCATCTCAAGGACAACCAGTCCTGGTTTTTACTACTCCGGGGCCATCAATAGAAAAGTCTAACACTGATAAGGATCTACTCACTGATTAGCAGATATTAAAAATTAGATGATTCATTGAGAACTATGGATTCTGTCCTTGTCATTACCAAAGACAATGAATCCTCTCTGAATAAAACAGGCCACAGACTGAGGGTGTTCCTGAACCCCCATCCTCGTCCCCCCTGCTGGCATGCTCCTTCGTGCCTGATGGCTTACCTTGCACACAGCTGTCCCTCAGTAAAGGTTCAAATAATAGACATTTGAACTCTGGGTAGAAAAACCCCCTCTGTGAAAATGTAGTTTCTAATCATATCTCTCATCTTAAAATTATATCCCAATTTCCAGTGTGTAACTAGTACTTAGAGTCAGAAGTGTGGGCAATTCTGTCTTGAAAGAATTCCTTAGATACAGATTTAATAATAATGTGTCACTAATATACATTTCAACCACTACCATATTCCTGAATGTATCTAAACTTTGAAAAAATTCTTGCTCATCTTTACCTTCTGACTGAAACTGTTGACTTGATAAAGACATCCTTTCCTAATAGAGGCTAGGCTAAGCACACTTCAGGTATGCACAGATTAATGGTTAGGGCAATGAATGATCATCCATTATTTCAGAAGTGATGTTCAAGAATGTCTTTTCTAAATCATTTGGCATTAAAAGAAAAGCTAAATATTTCCCAAGACTAGGTTAGAAAATTTTGATTATGCCATATGATTAGTGGATAATTATTCTCTTGCTTTAATTTAATATCATCATTTACTTTAAAAAATCAGGGGTGGGGGGAAGGTGAACAGAGATAAGGAAAAATGCATATGTACATGTCAGTCACTGGAGAAGGGAATGGCAAACCACTTCAGCATTCTTATTTTGAGAAGTCCATGAACAGTATTAAAAGGTATAGATATGACACTGAAAGATGAACCCAATATGTGTCCAACATGCTACTGGACCAAAGTGGAGAAATAGCTCCAGAAGGAATGAAGAGGCTGACCAAAGCAGAAATGATGCCCAGTATGGATGTATCTGTTTGTGAAAGTAAAATCTGATGCTGTAAAGAACAATACTGCATAGGAAATTGGAATGTAAGATCCATGAATCTAGGTAAATTGGAAGTGGCCAAATAGCAGAGGGCAAGAGTGAATATCAACATTTTAGGAATCAGTGAACTAAAACGGATGGGAATGGGTGAATTTAAATCAGATGACCATTATATCTACCACTGTGGGCAAGAACTCTGTAGAAGAAATGGAGTAGCCCCCATAGTCAACTAAAGAGTCCGAAATGCAGTACTTGGGTACAATCTCAAAAATGACAGAATGATCTCTGTTCATTTCCAAGGCAAGCCATTCAGCATCACAATAATACAAGTACATGCCCCAACCAAAAATGCCAAAGAAGTTGAAGATGAACAGTTCTATGATGACTTACAAGACCTTCTTGAGCTAACACCAAAAAAAGATGTCCTTTTCATCATAGGGGGCTGGAATGCAAAAGTAGGAAGTCAAAAGATACCTGGAGTAACAGGCAGGTTTGGCCTTGGAGCACAAAATGAAGTAGGGTGAAGGCTAATAGAGTTTTGCCAAGAGTATGCAATGGTCATAGCAAGCACCCTCCTCCAACCACACAAAAGACAACTCTACACATGGACATCAGCAGATGGTCAATACCGAAATCAGATTGATTATATTCTTTGCAGCTAAATATGGAGAAGTTCTACATAGTCAGCAAAAACAAGACTGGAAACTGACTTTGGCTCAGATCACCAGCAAGCTATTGTAAAACTCAGACTTAAAGAAAGTAGCGAATTTCTCTGGAGCTGTAAATCCATGGCTGATTCATGTCCATGTATGACAAAAACCACTACAATATTGTAAAGTAATTAGCCTCCAACTAATAAAAATAAATGAAAAAATAAATAAATAAATAAAAGAAAGTAGCGAAAATCACTAGACCATTCAGGTATGACCTAAATCAAATCCCTTACGATTTTGCAGTGGAAATGACAAATAGATTCAAGAGATTAGATTTGATTGAGTGTCAGCAGAACCATGGATGAAGGTTCATACCATTGCACAGGAGGCAGTGATCAAAACCATCCCCAAGAAAAAGAAATGCAGAAAGGCAAAACGGTTGTCTGAGGAGGGCTTACAAATAGTTGAGAAACAGGGGGAAAGGATAAAGGAAAAAAGGGAAAGGATAAAGGAAAGATATATCCATCTGAATGCAGAGTTCCAAAGAATAGCAAGGAAAGGTAAGAAAGCCTTCTTAATTGAATAATGCAAAGAAATAGAGGAAAACAGTAGAATGGAAAAGACTAGAGATCTCTTCAAGAAAATTGGAGATACCAGCACATTGCAGGCAAAGATGGGCACAATAAAGGACAGAAGTGGTACGGACCTAACAGAAGTAGAAGAGATTAACAAGAGGTGGCAAGAATACACAGAAGAGCTATAAAAAATGACCCAGATAACCACAATGGTGTGATCACTGACCTAGAGCCAAACATCCTGTAACATGAAGTCAAGTAGGCCTTAAGAAGCATTACTAAAAATAAAGGTATAGAGGTAACAGAATAGCAGAGCTATTTCACATCCTAAAAGATGATGCTGTGAAAGTGCTGCGCTCAATATGCCAGCAAATTTGGAAAACTCAGCAGTGGCCACAGGACTGGAAAATGTCAGTTTTCATTCCAACCCCAAAGGAAGGCAATGCCAAAGAATATTCAGTCTACCACACAATTCCACTCATTTCACATGCTAGTAAGGTAATGCTCAAAATCTTTTAATCCAGGCTTCTACAGTATGTGAGCTGAGAACTTCCAGATAAACAAGATGGATTTAGAAAAGGCAGAGGAACCAGAGATCAAATTGCCCACATCTGTTGGATCATAGAAAATGCAAGGGAATTCCAGAAAAAACATCTACTTCTGATTCATTGACTATGCCAAAGTCTTTGACTGTGTAGATCACAAAAAACTGAGAAATTCTTAAAGAGATAGGAATGCCTGACCACCTTACCTGCCTCCTGAGAAATCTGTATGCAGGTAAAGAAACAACAGTTAGAACTGGATGTAGAACAACAGACTGGTTCAAAATTTGGAAAGGAGTACATCAAGACTGTATATTGTCACCCTGTTTATTTAACTTATATGCAGAGTATATCATGCAAAATGCCAGGCTGGATGACTCACAAGCTGGAATCAAGATTGCCAGGAGAAATATCAATAACCTCAGATATGCAGATGACACCCAAATAATGGCAGAAAGTGAAGAGGAACTAAAGAGCCTCTTGATGTAGGTGAAAGAGGAGAGTGAAAAAGCTGGCTTAAAACTCAACATTCAAAAAACTAAGATCATGGCATCTGGTCCCATCACTTAAAGGCAAGTGGAAGAAGAAAAAATGGAAATAGTGACAGACTTTATTTTCTTGGGCTCCAGAATCACTGTGGATATGACTGCAGCCATGAAGCTAAAAGATTCTTGCTCCTTGGAAGAAAAGCTATGGCAAACCTAGAGACAATATTAAAAAGCAGAGACATCACTTTGCTGACAAAGGTCTGTATAGTCAAAGTTATGGTTTTTCCAGTAGTCATCCACAGAAGTGAATTGGATTGTAAAGAAGGATGAGTGCCTAATAATTGATGCTTTCAAACTGTGGTGGTGGAGAAGGCCATTTAGAGTCCCTTGGACAGCAAGGAGATCAAATCAGTCAATCTAAAGCAAATCAGCCCTTAATACTCATTGGAAGGACATTAGCTCAAACTGAAGGTGCAATGCTTTGGCTACCTGATTCAAAGAGCTGACTCGCTGGGAAAGATTGAGGGCAGGAGGAGAAAAGGGATCACAGAGGATGAGATGGTTGGATCCCATCATTGAGTCAATGGACAAGAGTATGAGCAAATTGTGGGAGATGGTGAAGGACAAGGAAGCCTGGTGTGCTGCAGTCCACGGGGTCACAAAGAGTTGGACATGACTGAGCAACTGAACAACATGTCAGTCAAATATTCCTGAATTCCTTGACTTATTTTGGCATATATATTCTGATTTTCATGAAAATAATCAACTGCAGAAGCCATCTTTCGTGTAGCCATCCCTAAAATGCCTCCATAAGAGTAAAGACTTACTGAATTCAAGCTTAAAGAAAATGTATGCTTGACTTAGGCTGGCTCAGGCTGCTATAACAAAATGTCACATACCGAGTAGTTTACAAGCAACAGAAATGTACTGCTCACAGTTCTGGATACTGAAAAGTCTAACATCAAGATAGCAACATGGTCGCCTTCTGGAGAGGGCCCTCTTTCTGGTTCATGGCTGATGCCTTCTATCTGTTTCCTTATATAGTAGCTGGAGCTAAGTGTCTCTCTCGAGCTGCATTTATAAGGCATAAACTTGATTCATGATGGCTCCATCCTCCTGGCGTATTTGTCTCCCCAAAGCCCCATCTACTAACACCATTACACAGGGCGTTAGCACTCCAATACGTGAATTTTAGGGGAACACACTCAAACAACTACACTTACAAAAATTACATAATAGAACTAGAATGAAAACCCAGGACTTAACCAACCAATACTCTTTAATTTCAATAGGTTTAGGTAAGAAATAGCTTTCCTGATTTGGGAAATTTCAAGTATATTGTTTACATGAGTGTATGCATGCATAGGTGTGCACATGTTCAGGGTCTACTATAATGTGGGTGAGGGGGGAAAGGACGTGTGTAAGAGCTATGAATAAGACACAGTTCGGGCCCTCAGAACTCTTTTTTTTTTTTTTTTTTTTTTGCCTTAGAAGCAGTTAAAGAAAACATTTTCATTTCTGTAGAAGCAGCTTTGATTAATATTTGCTTAAGCAGTAAAATGCAAAAAGTGTCATCAAGTGAAAAATTCACTTGTCTTCTGGGCAACTCAGTAGTTCCTTTATCCATACCTAATTGACTTCTTTCTAAATTTCCCACTAAAGTAGTTTAAAATTCCCTCTAATCTCAAATGGTATGATCTACCCTTTTTCCTTTCCTACAAGCAGACAACCCCTGCACTGACTTTGTTGAGATTGAGGTCGTCGGATAAGAGCTCCCTCAACCATCTTCCCTTTGTGCCAGAATTATCTCTCAGTTATCACCCAGGTGTTTCTATAGTTCCTCTTGCCTAGGAAGTGTCCTTTCTGAACTAATTTTTCTCTGTTAGTATAGTCCTGTGCTATTTCTACATTTGCTCCTCCCAACCCCTATGTCTTCTTCTGCCCTGTTCTGAGTTAAGGAGACTAACCTCTTCAGACCACCTCACTCAGCCACTCACACGCTCTGATTTTCAGTTGGGTTTGGACCATGGGAAGCAGTGAAAGCAAATTAAAGAGTGAGAGGAAGAAGGTACCAGACAATTTATTCCCCCACTCCTGTGTCTTTTCTTAACTCCTATGGATAACCTTCTTCCTCTGCTTCAGCTGTCACTTGGACTTGGCTAAATCATTCATCTCCTCCACCCCATGGCCTCTCAGGCCAAGAGGGGCATTTCCTACTGGACACATCCCTGGGTACTTCACCAATCCTACTAGCTCCTTTAATTCTGTTCATGTCTCTGGAGATCCTCCTCCCTTTTAAGTAAACCCTTTTGAATGTACCATCTGAATCCAGGAGGCACTCTGAATGATCCAAGCTTCTTTTATCTTCTCTATGTCCAAGCTGCAACCCTCTTTCTCATTTTATCTTGCTCACAGTTTTACATTTTTTGCTATCATTGACTTGTGAATATGTTCAAATTTTAACAGGACTGGGACACACACTCTCATCCTTCTGACTCTTTCAACCCTATCTTCACTGAGTTGACTAGAAACATTAAAATGTGGTATCTGCTTACCCAACCATTTTAATATAATTACAGCTTATTTCTTACTAATACGTACAAAGATAACAAAAAATAAATGCTCAGCATAACAAACTCATGGAAAACAAACACCCTGCAAGCCACACTCAGATCAAGACATGGAAACAACAGGTTCCCACAAATTTCCTCCAGAGACCTTGCTGATCATACTCTATTCCTTACTTCCCGAATTAATAGCTATCCTGAGTTTTATAGTATTTACTTCCGTTCCTTACTTTAAAGTTTTACTACCTAAACATATCGCAAAAAGGTTAATTTTGTTGTCCTTGAATTTTATATAAAGGAAAACATACAGTACTTTTCTTATCTGTATTGACTTCTTACCCTGAATATTGTTTTTAAGATTCATAAATGTTTTATATATATATGTATATATATATAAGCAGTTTATTTTCATTGCTGCTTAGTATTTAATCATACAAATATACTATGACTTATTTTCTAGTTATTGGACATTTTGATTGTTTGTAGTTTTGAATTATACACCATGGACTTTCTAGTATACCTATCCTAGTAAACATATGTGAGTATTTCTATGGATGCAAATGAAACAGGCTGTGTCATATTATACTAAATATATGGCTATACTAAATGTAGCCAATTGTTTTCCAATGTGATTTTAACAGTTTACACTTCCACCAGCAAATTGTGAGAATCTCTGTTGATCTATATCATTGCCAACACTTGCTATTATCACACTATTTAATTTTTGCCATTCCGTTCCTCAGTGAGTCACATCTTATTATGATTTTAGTTTGCATTTATTTTTCTGATTATTAGTAATATTGAGCATTTTTGAAGTACTTAAGAATTTTGCACATTTTTCCTTCCTTTTTGCCCTTATTACGTTTTAAGAATTTTTAATATATTCTGAATATGAAATTATATTGATTACATGTGTTGCAGATAACTTTTTTCCTATTTGTACGTTGCACAGTGGAAAGGATTTAAAATTGGTAGCCACCATCCAACTTCCTATTTCTATTTCTTCTTGGTAGATAATTGACGCACTTTTTATATCCTTTACTCTTTAAGTAATATCCTTTGATAAACAAGTTCTTAATTTCCTTATAAAACACTAAAACTAGTTTTAGTTACTAAAACTAGTGTGTGGTATCTTGTAAGTGCTTACTAAATATCTGCTACTTAAAAACTTTTTTTTTTTTTTTTAGAAATGCCTCTTCTCTAATTAAGGTGGATTTTTCTCTCAGAGAACTTCCTGAGCTTATGTGTACTATTCATATTTAGGTTTTCTCCTTTGACACTGAGATGGTCAGCATTGGGAAAGAGTGCAAATGAAATGCATGAATATGAATGATTTGTTTTTAAATATGTATTTAGGTACAAAAAAGGGATAAAATTAGACATAGCTTCTGAAATTATACGTGAAATAAGTATACCGTCAGTGTATAGACTACTTTACTCAATCATAGATAACATTAGCTTAAAATATTAAACTAAAGCTACAAAAGTTACATAGTGAATCATCATAGTGAAGTTATTTAAATCAGTAATGTTCAATGTATTACAAAATACCTTTTTTGATGTATCGTTCTAAAATAAGTAAAATTTGTGTAAACAGGACAGTACTAGTATTTATACTTCAAGTGATTTTGTTCTTTCTAAAAAATATGAAAGAAAAGAAATCAAAACTCCAACTCCTCTGAACACCCCCATAAAAATACTAATAATAAACAGCTGATGGGATTTCACTTCACAGTAACTCTTCTCTAAACACTCTGATCCCAGGTAAGAATAACATATATCTCATGGTGCAGTTCTTAGAATAATGATTGAAAGACAGATATGCTGATTAAATGTGTACCACCATAAACAGCCTACATGTTAGAAGCATCCCATTTACCATGTAGATTTAGTACACCTTCAGAAAAGCCCTCAAGAGTTAGAGTGAAAGATCGACATGCTAAGTTGCAGCAGCACAAATAGAAAAAAAAAACAGAGGAGGTAAGGATATAAAAATATTATCCATAATCTACCCAGAAGAAATACAAGTAGGAAGTTTGATGAAGGCCACGAATTTAAAATCCTTTCCACTATGCAAATAGCAAGACCTTAGAGCCATGTATCTGAAAGCCCACAACTTAAACCTCTCAAGCTATTCCCGGGCTCACCAGGGATGGGAGAAATAACCACTGAGAAAACTGTCAAATTAGAAACCAATTTGTAGAAATTAATGAAACTATTTTGGGATTAAAATCTCCAGGAGGATGCAGGCATGACAAAGTTGGTGGTAACAATTTTCTGGTGCGCATGCTTAAGAATGTGGGTTTTGCTTCCTGACCGCATTCAGGAGACTACCTATGAAGCATAACTACCTATGAAGCCAGTTGCCTGGCTCTTGGAATCACCTAGGACCTTTCCCAGCAACTGGAAGGAAGAAGTAAGTGTAAATGTCCTTTTCACCCACAAATGTACTAATTTTCCACTGCCAGCTTCATTGCCCTCAATTCACTGGCAAGGGCATGTTTGAGCCTTATTTAAATATGTAATGACTTTCTTTGTTATTTATTTCTTAGAGCTTTCAGGTTGGTGAGTAGCATGTGACTAAATGCTTGACGCTTGTCTGAGTTATCCAAACATTCCCAGTCCCTCCTGACCTTGCTTCTTATTCATTCATTCACTCACCAGATCTCTGTTAGACACTGCCAATGTACTAGGCATGAAGTTCAATGTAAGGTATGCTGGTGAATCAAATAGACATTCTCCATGGTTTTATAGAATTAAAAGTTCAAGGATAATTATTCCATTCCTGTAGCTTTTCTGTTCTCTCCTCCTACCTAGTAGTGTATTCCATGGCACTTATTATTACTTGGCAAACAAGACATTTTTCAATAAATTGTGTTAAATCAAGGCAATCAAGTGGTCATAAAGGGCACTTGCAGCTCAGAAATTAAAGTTGCTAATGTTTAGGTCCTTCCTTTCCTTTCCTTTTCCCCTTCCTCCCTTCCTTCTGCTACCGTGACTTCAAGAAGACTACCAATGGAATGGTCATCTGCTTTTTATCAGGGATATTAATGTTGTTCTCCATTAGTGTAGAGAACCACGTGCTGATTCTGTTCTCGCAGAGGGAAAACCAAACAGAAGAGAGCATGATTAGAAGTTACTAATTTACTATTAGGGCTCGCCAGGTGGCACTTGTGATAAAGAATCTGCCTGCCAATGCAGGAGACACAAGAGATGTGGGTTTGATCCCTGGGTTGAGAAGGTCCCCTGGAGTAGAAAATGGCAACCCATTCCAGTATTCTTGCCTGGAAAATTCCATGGACAGAGGAGCCTGGTGGGCTACAGTCAATGGGGCTGCAAAGAGTCAGATATGACTGAGCACACACGCACACAATTTACTATTAAGAGAAAATATTCTCATTATTGTGCTAGTTGCCACATGTATCTGACAGCAAGAGTCCAAGTACCTATCGTTTATTCTTCCAATGATCCTTAATATGACTTTGGGTTTGTTAATCTCTTTAATATTTATTGATTATATTTTACAACAAATTCATTTTAGTTATGTAAATAACATTCACAAATATGAAAAATGCAGGATACTGATTTTATCAGTGGAATATGTGTGGAATTATTTTGTCTTTGGAATGAATTTATTGATATGATCTTTGGACTATTAGACATTGTACTTAGTTCTAGAACATTTTTTTTAAATTAAAAATAATTTAATTGGCTGTCTTTTGCTTAAAATCTTTCATGCTAGCCTTCAGCATTATGCAAACCAAGAACTTCCAGATGTCCAAGCTGGGTTTAGAAAAGGAAGAGAAACCAGAGATCAAATTGCCAACATTTGCTAGATCATAAAGAAAGCTAGGGAATTACTGAAAAACACCTACCTCTGTTTCATTGACCACTCCAAAATCTTTGATTGTGTGGATCATAATAAACTGTTGAAAACTCTTAAAGAGATGGCAATACCAGACCATCTTACCTGTCTCCTAAGAAACCTGTATGCAGGTCAAGAAGCAACAGTTAGAACCATGTGTGGAGCAACTGAGAAAGGAGTAGAACAGGGCTGTCTGCTGTCACCCTGTTTGCTTAATCCATATGCTGAGCGCCTCCTGAGAAATGCTGGGCTGGATGGGTTACAAGCTGGAATCGAGACAGGCAGGAGAAACATCCACAACCCGATGTGCAGATGATACCATGCTGAAGGCAGAAAGCCAAGAGGAACTAAGGGCCTCTTGATGAGGGTGAAGGAGGAGAGTTAAACAGCTGACTTAAAATTAAATATTAAAAAAACTAAGATCATAGCGTCTGGCCCCATGACTTCATGGCAGATAGAAGGGGAAAGGTGGAAGTAGTGACAGATTTCCTCTTCTTGGGCTCTAAAATCACTGCGGATGGTGACTGCAGCCATGAAATCAGAAGACATTTGCTTCTTGGCCTGAAAGTTATGACAAACATAGGCAGTGTGTTGAAAAGCAGAGACATCACTCTGCGACAAAGGTCCATATAATCAAGGCTATGGTCTTCTTAGTAGTCACATACAGTTGTGAGAGCTGGACCATAAAGAAGGTGGAGTGTGGAAGAATTGATGCCTTTGAACTGTGGTGCTGGAGAAGACTCCTGAGAGTCCCTGGGACAGCAAAGAGATAAAACTAGTTAATCTTAAGGGAAATCAACTTTGAATACTCATTGGAAGGACTGATGCTGAAGCTGAAACTCCAGTATTTTGGTCATCTGATATAAACAGCTCACTCATTGGAAAAGTCCCTGATGCTGAGAAAGACTAAAGGTAGGAGAAGAGGGCATCAGAGGATGAGATGGCTGGATGACATTACCATTGCAATGGACATGAACTTGTGCAAACTTTAGGAGATGGTAAGGGACAGGGAGGCCTGGTGTGCTGCAGTCCATGGGGTTGCAAAGAGTCAGACATGACTGGGCAAGTGAACAACATCTGAATACAAATTAATATAAAATGAGTTGATATCAATTTATGTTTACTAAGTTATCTGGTTTTGTTTTAAAAATATAGCTCATGTTACATTGAACCAGATGATACAATCTCCAAATGATGATGATTTTAAAAACAAAGATGTGGAAAGGTAATAGAATGCTAAGAAAAACTGTGATACTACACCCACGAACCTGCCCTGTGATTTGTGGGCCATCCCTGCATGAACATCTGTACCCTATGTGGTTGTAGGGTGAAAGATTAGACCTGAAGGTGAGTCAAGTTCAGTTAAGCTTGGAAAAGAAGAGAGTATTCTTTGGAGAGTTTGAGAATATAAGGTAGTTTATTTACCATGTAAAAGTCCCAGACATGCAGAGAAGAGTAGGAATAAAGGGAAGCAGAGAAATAGAACAAATTAATTTGTAGATGAAGATTTGTGAAAGATTGAGGGATAAGGCAGCTTGTACTTTCACAGAACTGAAAATGACTGGGGTGTGAGGCACGGTGGGACTATCAGTTTTAACTTTTCAAACAGAAGTCTGTCTTATATGAGGCCCTCTAAAAATATTCACTTCATGAATGAATACTGTCAATTCAATTGTAATGTCAATCCAGACAGTAGAAGACCAGAACTTTTGATAGTGGCCCAAATACACTGTAAGATGATATATAAGGCTACAAACGGTGCCTGATACAGAAAGTTTTATATAACTGTGGGCTATTAGTATCATACCTATTTTTATTATCATTACTTGCATGACTAATATTCTTTGGTTGGTTTGGAAAAAAGTAACATTCTTTGGTGGGAAATATGGTCTTTTGAAAGGAGCATGGCTTGATCTTGATGAGTGGCATACAGTTGGAAAGCTTGACTACTTTGGCAATATTAGCAAATGCTAAGAAACCTTACCTATATGGTAAAAACACACTAGATTGCCTCACTTAGGAAAACTAAACTTGATTTTTTCACCTATACAATGACCCCATAAGATACTGGAAGGAGGTAGTTTCTATTCTGTTAATTCTTTCAGTTGCCACTTTGAGAAAAATAATATATATCATCAATTCAAGAAATACAGTACCCTCTTACATTTATGTGTTCAAATAACAGTTCATGATAAGCTCGCAAATATCTATGTATAACTAAAGGTAGTAATTGTCCCTAATTTAGAGATGGGTAAAACGAATCTCAGAGAGGTTAGGGATGCTGAGACTAATACTAAGATCCTTTGCTACCTAGTCTTTTCTTTTATTCTTAGTGAACAATAAGTATTTAAGGAATCTTCTCTAGGGAATTTAATCCCATTTAAGAAATAGGGGTTCCCCCCCCCACTTTTGCTCTGCTGACTCAGCAAGGTGAAGAGGAAAAGGCCCAAAAGAGGACAACACACTTGATAGAAATTAATTCTTTGACTATCTTAGTCCATTCAGGCTGCTACAACATAAATAGGTTGAGTGGCTTATAAGCAACAAAAAAAATTATTTTTCACAGTTCTGGAGGCTGGGAGGTCCAAGATCAAGGGGCCAGCATATTCAGTATGTGATGACATCACTTCCTGGCTCATGGGTGGTCGTCTTCTTCCTGAGTACTGGCAAGGTGGAAGGGACAAGGGAGCTCTGTCTTGGCCAATGTGTATGGCTTTTATTTTATTTCTATGCTTTATTGCATCAGCAAGGATTTTTAGTTCAACCTTAAAAAGGAGTGGTGAGAGGGAACATCCTTGCCTTGTGCCTGATATCGGTGGGAAAGCTTGGAGTTCTTGCCGTGAAGTTTAGTGTTAGTGGTCGGTTTCTTGTGTGTGTACACTTAGTCACTCAGTCATGTCCAACTCTTTGTGGCCCCATGGACCAGAGCCTCTAAGGCTCCTCTGTTCATGGAATTTTCCAGGCAAGAATACTGGAGCAGGTGGCCATTATCTTCCTCACCCAGGGACTGAACCCACGGCTCTCCCATCTCCTGCATTGGCAGGCAGGTTCTTTACCACTCCACCACCTGGTAAGCCGCAGATTTTGTATAGTCTTTATTAAGTTGCAAAAGTCTTCTTCTATCAGCTTAGGTTTTTTGAGCACTTAACTATATATCAGCCGCTGAGTTCATCACTTTATGTGTGCTGTTTCGCTTCAGTCCGATGATTTTGGTATTATTCTCTAGTTTTATGTTTCGTGTAAGATGTTCAGTCACTTTCCAAGGTATCAGAACTACTAAATTGATCTAACAAGCTAGCAAACAACACCTTCTCCACATCACAGCAGTCACTGTGTCTGCTCTTACCTCATAGTTCTTTATTTTCTGTTTCCTTTCTCTGTGTTCTCTTACTGGAATATTAAAAAATATGATGGCAGAGACATCTCTGCATTTTCTCACTATATAATACCTAGTGTCCAAAATGACGTCTGGTCCACCAACAGTTGCTAAATGAATACATAAATTAGAAAACTGCATCTGAGTGCAGATATTTTGGTGCCTAAGCTCTTAACTGGGCTTCCCTGGCATCCCAGTTGGTAAAGAATCGGCCTGCAGTACAAGAGACCTGGGTTCAGTCCCTGGGTCAGGAAGATCCCCTGAAGAAGGAAATGGCAACCCACTCCAGTATCCTTGCCTGGAAAATCCCATGGACATAAGAGCCTGGTGGGTTGTAGCCCATGAAGTCAAAGAGTTGGGCATGACTTTCACTTTCACTTTTCAAGCTCTTATTAATTATTGTATACCACTTTTGGAACAGAACCACAAAAGAGTCTTACTGAATACCTTCAGTCTATGGACCAAAGTTGATCAGGTGATAGTATTTTCTCTTAAGTGTCTATGGCTAAAGGTATGGGTGAAAGGTGGGTGGGCTCCTGCTGTGAAGCCACTGTCCTGGGTTTGACAATGTAGTGGTGGTGAAGTCGCTAAGTCGTGTCTGACTCTTGCCACCCCATGGACTGTGGCCCGCCAGAGATTACACCCAATGGTTGGTATCATTGATTAAACCAGACTATAAGAACTGAAACAGAGAAGAAAAATCTGAAATAATAAAAAAATTCCTTATGTGTTTACAAACTAGTTTAAACCAAAAAACAAAGAGACTTCTGCCGTTACTCTAAACTTGTCGGCTGCTGTATATCATTATTACTCTTGAGATCTTCCTATTATTTCAAAATTGTGAGCTACATGAAGTTAAAATTAGTAAGGGGATTTGAGTCTCTGGATTTCCCAGCTCGATTTTTTTTTAACCTGAATAATTTGCATGTACACACTCAGAGTTTTGATTCTGTAATTTTATTGCCAGTTATGAAACAGTCAGGTTACAGCACTAAGTTAATAAGTAGAGACCACAAAAGTATTACAACAACAGGGCCTTTGTGGCATTCCAAAGAAATCAAAGGCAAAGGTAATATGTTTGGCTAGACTCAAGTTGTGTGGCTGTTTAGAATAAGTTCACTCTGTACTCCTCGTCTAAGGTCAGTCCAGGAATCTCCCAGTCTGTTCCAGAATGTCACCCGACAATTATAATTATGTTCTACACCATGCAACTGCTGATTTGTATACATAACTTTGTTTAGAGCTGGTTCAATAGCAAAGAGATTCAAGAAATCATCCTTATTAGTTTTTCAAAGTAATACATGCCCTGAAAGATATATGAGAGAGAAAAAAAAAGCATTAATAAAACTGGAAAATATAACTCATTTATGTGTATCCCCAGACAGTTATCCATGGATACTGTTTGAAAAACTTTAAATTTATGCTATTAAAAAAAAAAAAAAAAACCTCTCTTTCTTCACTCAGTAAGCCAAAGAGGACATCCTTGTTATTTCCCATCATAGTAAATGCCAATTACTAAGGACTTATTTGCCGATAATTTAGCTATATTATTTCTAATCCTCATGACAAACATACAAATAGCAATAATTTTGCCCATTCTTAACAGGAAGCTAATGTATTTGCCCAGAGTCACATTACTAGGTTTAGAAGCCTGCTTTGTCTGACTCTAAGGCATACACTCGACTCTAAAATGTACAGTGAATAGTTTGTGATTACTGAAGTATGCTTTCATAAGGTCTGTTTCTGTATCACCCGGAAAGATCTGCTAACAGGTATCTTTGTATGATGACAAGCTTCATGTCTATCATTTGGGGCTTTTTTCTGAAGAGGAACATGCATTCTCTTTTTATGCTTGTTAAGCTATATTTGTTTAAGCAGAAGACTCTTGAGAGTTTCATGGACTCTCAAGGAGATCAAACCAGTCAATTCTAAAAAAAAAAAAACATATCAGCCACTAAAGCTGAAGCTCCAATACTTTGGCCACATGATGTGAAGAACTGACTCATTGGAAAAGACCCTGATGCTGGGAAAGATTGAAGGCAGGAGGAGAAGAGGGTGACAGAGGATGAGATGGCTGGATGGCATCACTGACTCAGTGGGCATAAATTTGATCAAACTCCAGGAGTTGGTGAAGGACAAGGAAGCCTGGCATTCTGCCGTCCTCGGGGTCTCAAAGAGTCAGACACGACCTAGCAACTCAACAATAACAGCAACAAGCTATCGTCTATATCTTTATGTTAATAGTGGCATTAGGAGAGAATGAAGAACTTGAGATCATCTTTCACGAAGAAGTAAAATACAACTATATCCAACAGATTGGAGAGGGATTGTTATGACTCCAGCAGGGCCTTTGCCCCCAGCCCCGGTAACACATTGACTGACCTGGTCGCAGGTGAAGGTTCGCATGCTCAACGAGGACCAGCAGTGAGACAGCTAAGGCACCAGGCATATCCTTTGGCTCCATGGAGCAGCGGAAGGGCATGTCCCTGCTAGTCGGGGCCTTACAAAATGTGGTTCACCGGAGAACGGAATGGCAAGCCACTTTGGCATTCTTGTCTTGAGAACCCCATGAACACAATGGAGGGGGTGTATAGATTATCATGTTGCCAGCACAGCCAATATTTCCCATTCATTCAGGATATTGAATGCTTACTGTGAACAAGATGCTATGCCAAGAATGTTGATGATCTAACATAAGCTATCTTATCAAAAGACCTCCATAACCTTAAAAGTAAAACTTCATGTTTTCAGGTCACTTCAACATTTAACTAAATATCTATTATTTTGCAAAGTACAATGGCTTGGAATAGTAAAGCTTTGTCTTTGGAGCCAGACAGACGTAAGATCCAATCTATCTGTTACTCTTTCTTTTGTAAGGTCAAATGAGATAAACTGTTTAACTGCACTGTCTCCATAAATTCAGCTATAAAACTGAGATCATAAAACTTAACTGGTGTGATCATTAAATGAGATGGCATGTGAAAGGCATGTAATTGATTCTATCGTTATAGTAATTGATACAGAACCTTAGGCAAATTGTAGTTAAACTTTCTGATTTTTTTGGCAAAGAACCATGAGAAACAGAGTTTCTTGGTGGTATTTCAAAGTTACGAAATAAGACAGAGACATCATGGTCTACAGCCTACAACTCCTGATCTCTATGAGCTCAATACTGAGTTGTTGTTGTTGTTTAGCCATGAAGCTGTGTCTGACTCTTTTACGACCCCGTGGACTGGAGTGGATTGCCATTTCCTTCTCCAGAGGATCTTCCCGATCCAGGGATCAAGCCCGCATCTCCTGCATTGGCAGGTGGATTCTTTACCACCAAGCCACCTGGGAAGCCCCTCAGTGGTATGTATTTTGTATTAAACGAAAATCTAATGAAGATAAGTATTCCTTTAACTAGGGTTCGGTTCTGGCTTTTCCCTCCCTCCTCCTTTTCTATCTTCCTCTGTCTCATCCCCCTAGCCTTCCTCTCCTTCCCCATAGCGTTGTTCAGCAAAACCCACTCCAGTATTCTTGCCTGGAGAATTCCACGGACAGAAGAGCCTGGTGGGCTACAGTCCATAGGGTCATAGAGAGTCGGAAACAACTGAGTGACTAACACACAGAATATATCAAGGGAATGCTAGTACTAGGGTGATTTTTTTTTACTTGACAGACTAATGAATGACTCACAGAGAGGTAGCTGGAATTAGCTGGCCTCAAAAGTTGGAAACTTCTGGCTTTTTAATCTGCCTTTTCGATCTTTTATTAACAAAAACACCATTAACCAGAGTGGTAATTCACAGCCACACATTTTCATTTAAAGCTTTCTTCTACTTTACAACCTGGGAATGGCAGTCAGCTGACATTAAAGGAGTCTGGATCATTTGGAAATATCTATGTAACCTTGATCTCTCCTGTCTGAGGGAGATATTATCACTCTATTGTCCCTAAATAAACACTCAATTTCTGAGACAGTTTGACTCTTAGATGTGGAGAGGTCATTGCACTGGGGGAGTAATTCTTTCAGAACTAAAGCTTCTTATCCTCAGACTTCTTACTTCCATCATTAGGAAGCAGAAACTCTGACTCTTCCACAACAGCGTCTATTTGGTGCTGCCATTTCTATAGATGTCATTAAATACATCCTTTCCTTTTTGGATTTCCTTTTAACAATCGTGCTTCATATCTCTTTTCCATTGTAGTTACTCATAGCAAAGATTCAAGCCAGGCTCATCATGTCATAATACATTTTGTTGCAACATGATATGATCAGAAGTGATGTTCCAAAATTCTGAATCAATACGCTGCATCCAGACTTGATTGTTAAAGTTGAATTGAATACAAAGGCTAATTTTTCATCTAAAATGATAATATAAATGGAGGCTCCAATGAATACTAATGTTGCCAGGTCAGAATTTATTTTTCTGTATATAATAATCCCTTTTGACATTTATTTACTTATTTATTTAAGACATATATCAAGGTAAAACTAAAACTCATATTTCAGACATGTGGAGGTCTGTTTATAATCTACTCATTTTAAGAAGAATATGATAGAGACATTAACATAGATTGCATTATAGAGCTAATGATTATTGGGGGCAATTAAGTTAATTTTAATACACTTAGAAATTTTGGAAAAATACATTCCAATGTTTAAAAGAAAAAAATGGAGAGAAAAAGTAGTTTTAAGGAACTTCTATTTATATGAATGGCATACCATCATTACAAACCAAAGATAACTCACTTTAGACCCACCCTAATTCTCACATAGCAAGTGATTTGTCACCCCAAGATCACCCAACTGCAAAATACATTTCTCCATTGTACCTGGAAGCTCTGTGTCATTTTATTTACTACAGAACTATAGAATTATTTCTTATGGAAATTCTTGACTTTGAATTCAATAATACACAGAGTGGGCAAAAAAGCCATAAAAGAATAATTACATTGTTACTAAGTCAAAATAAAAAATAAGTTCTATCTATTGACATAATAGAATGCTGTAATGGAAGTAGCATAGCAAATAGAAAATAGCCTGGATTTGAAAACTTAATTCTACCACTAAGATTTTGACAACCTGGGAAAAATCTCCTAACCACTCTCAATATCATTTCTCTTATCTTTAAAAATGAGAAAAATCAACAATTACTTCTATCTCAAATATTCTACTATATGCCTTTAAGTTGTTCCATTAGGGAGAGAAAATTCAGTTTATTTCTCAGGACTTGTAGCAAATAAACTGAGGAATTCAGTAACCATCCTTTGACTCTGGCATTCAGGAGTCCCACATCCGCATTCTCTAAATTTAGCCCAGTATATAAGCAGTGGTTGTAAGCATCTGGGAATGATCCTTGGCACTGATTTACATCCTTAGCATGTCACCTGGTTTCATAGTTGTCTTTTTCTTCTTCCTTTATTAGTACCCTCTCTAGTCAAAGATTTGTTTTCTAGAAAAGAGAAATATAAAAGTAGTTAAACGTTGTTTATCTCATTGAGTAGTTCAGTTCAATCACTCAGTCATGTCCGACTCTTTGCAACCCCAAGGACTATGCATGCCAGGCCTCCCTGTCCATTGCCAACTCCCGGGGTTTACTCACTCATGTCCAGCCATTTCATCCTCTGCCATCCCCTTCTCCTCCTGCCTTAAATCTTTCCCAGCATCAGGGTCTTTTCATATGAGTCAGTTCTTTTGCATCAGGTGGCCAAAGTTTCAGCTTCAGCATCAGTCCTTCCAATGACTATTCGGGACTGGTTTCCTTTAGGACGCACTGGTCAGATCTCATTGGGTAGAGACTTCACTAATTGTGCATGACAAAGAATATGTGTATATACATATGTGTGTGTGTATCAGTTCAGGAAAATGTCAAAAGAGTAAACTACAACAATTACAAAATGCATTAAAAAATCCCGAGGTGATGTTTGACTATTAGAGTTGCCACATTATTTTATTTATAATGTCCAATTTGCAACAAAGATACAAGACACACAAAGTATCATCCAAGCATAAGATAAAAAGCAGTCAAAGAATCTGTCCATAAACAAACTCAGACATTGGACTTACTAGACAAATACTCCAAATAAGCCATTTTAGGTGTTATGTTCAAAGACCTGAAGGAAAACATGTCTAAAGGATTATACAAAAGTGTGAAAATTATGTCTCCAAATGAAGAATATCAACAAAAATATAAATATTATTAAGAGAGAGCCAAATAGAATTCTGAATAACAAAACATTTACTAGGGGCATTCAAAATCAACTTTGAACCTCCAGAAGGAAGGATAAGTGAATTTAAAGATAGGTTGATTGCAATTATCCAATCTGAGGAAGCAAAAAATAAAAAAAATTTTAAAAATAAAAGGACCTCAGAGACCTGTACGGTAACATTAATTGTGCCAACATATGCAAATTGGAATTCTTAGAAAAAGAGGAAAGGGAAGGAAAAAAGAATAAATAATGGTGAAAATCTTCCCAAATTTGATGAAAAATATTAATCTGCATAACTAAGAAGCTCAACAAACTCCAGCAGGATAATTAGAGTGAAATTGTTGAGAACCAAATCCAAAGAGAATGCTAAAAGCAATGAGAGTAAAGCTAACCATTGTGTACAAGGAAATCTCAACAAGAATAGCAACTGACTTCTCAACAGAAGCCATGGAGAATAAAAGGAAGGAGGATGACACATTCTAAGTATAAAAGAAAAAAAGAAAAACCAGAACTATGAACCAACAATTCTATATTCAGCAAAACTATACTTTAAAAATTGAGATACTAAGACATTCCCAGATAGACAACATTGACAGCATTCATTTCCAACAGACTATCCCTAGAAGAAATGCCAAAAATGGAGGAAGTCATTCAGATTAACTTGAAAGACTAGAGAATACATCAAATCCGCACAATAATGGCACAGAGAACTGGGAGAAGATGGAAGTATAAAAGAGCAAACTTTTTGCACTGTTGACATCAAGTTGATATTCACCTGAACTAAACTGTTTTAAGATAGTAATTGTAATCTCCAGATAAACTATAATGATAATAGCTCATAAAAATTAGTAAAAGAAAAAACATTTCTGCTTCTAGGAAAATGGAATAAACACACTTCCCTTATTTCTTTCACTAAACACAACCAAGAGCCCTGGACACTGTGCATAAAACAAACATAAGAAGACTCTGAAAAGTAAAGAGAAGAAAGATCAGCTAGGGACCTTGGAATCAAAAAAAAAAAAAAAATGGTAGTGAGTTCTCTGGGTTTTCTTTTTGCCTCATATATCCCGACTTGTTGAACAATTTGACAACCTAGAAATGCCAATGGGTACACATTATAAACCTATATGCTGATTTAACTTATATGCAGAGTAGTATATCACGTGAAATGCTAGCTGGATAAAGCACAAGCTGGAATTAAGATCACTAGGAGAAATATCAATAACTTCAGATAAGCAGATGAAACCACCCTTACGGCAGAAAGCAAAGAGGATAAAGAACCTCTTGATGAAAGTGAAAGAGGAAAGTGAAAAAGTTGGCTTAAAACTCAACATTCAAAAACTAAGATCATGGGATCCAGTCCCATCACTTCATGGCAAATAGATGGGGAAACAGTGGAAACAGTGACAGACTTTATTTTCTTGGGCTCCAAAACCACTACATATGGTAACTGCAGCCATGAAATTAAAAGACACTTGCTACTTGGAAGAAAAGCTATGACAAACCTAGACAGCATATCAAAAAGCAGAGACATTACTTTGCTGACAAATGTCCACCTAGTCAAAGCTATGGTTTTTCCAGTAGTCTTGTATGGATGTGAAAGTTGGACCATAAAGAAAGCTGAGCACTGAAGAACTGATGCTTTTGAATTGTGGTGTTGGAGAAGATTCTTGAGAGTCCCTTGGACTGCAAGGAAACCAAACAAGTCAATCTTAAAGGAAATCAGTCCTGATTATTCATTGGAAGGATTGATGTTAAAGCTGAAACTCCAATACTTTGGCCATCTGATGTGAAGAACTGACTCCTTAGAAAAGACCCTGATGCTGGGAAAGATTGAAAGCAGGAGGAGAAGGGGTCAGCAGAGAATGAGATGACTGGATGGCATCACTAACTCGATGGACCTGAGTTTGGGCACATTCCAGGAGTTGGTGATGGACAGGGAAGCCTGGAATGCTGCAATTCAGGGAATCGCAAAGAACTGGACTCGACTGAGTGACAGAACTGAACTAACACATTATAGAAAACAATAACAACAGCCTGGTCTCTCTAGCCACAGAAAAGGGACACCTATCAAGACAGAAAACTTATAACAATATCTGCTTTACTGCAGTCACAGAAAAAAAAAAATCCTGCAGAAAAATCTATGACCACATTTCCTTCTATATCAGAAAAAAGATGAGTGTGGCACTTAGACTTCCACCTAAAGCAAGAATGTGCTTTAGTACCCCTGCTGAGATAGTATCAAAGGCCAAGTAAGAGTAAGGACTTCCAAGGACTTCCATTCCCACTGGAGGGCAATGAAGTCCATCACCAGAGGTGTTAGTGGAGATTGATCTTTCACATCTACTCAGACTTAACAAAGTCGTCTACCTACTCCGCAGTGGAGTGGTGTCCAGAAAGCCTTGTGGGGATGATATCTTTGACCCAGTAGTAATAAGGCCACCCCCACCATACTGTCAGTGGCAATCACATGGGGAGATCCAGCAATAATATCTCACTCCCCTTGAGGGTCACTGGAGGCTGAGTAGAGAATCTAGGCTCCTGTCTCTACCTGGCAATAATGAAACAGGCTTTCTTCTTCCACTGCATGAGAGGTGTCATAGAAAGGCAGCTAGCACAGAAGTTTTAAATAAGATCCAGAGTTTCATACATATTATGAACATGTCCTGGTTTAAATAGAACTTTGCTCATGATCAAGAACCATGAAAATTTCAAGATGAGATTAAGATGGCAAAGTAGAAGTCTATGTGCTCATCTTCTCTTGCCAGAGCACCAAAATCACAACTAGCTGTTAAATGACCATCGACCGGAAGCCACCAAAAAAAGATACCCCACATCCAAGGACAAATGAGAAGCCAGAACAAAACGGTAGGAGGGGAACAATTACTATAAAATCAAATCCTACACCTGCTAGGTGGGCAACTTAAAAACTGGAAAATAATAAGACAAAAGAAGTTCTCAAACTGTTGTGAAGGTTCTAGACCCCACAGCCTGGAGATCTGGCCAAGGGACTGGGAATCCCCAGGGGACCTAACTGTAAAGGCCAGCAGAATTTGATTACAGAGTTCTCATAGGACTGGGGGAAACAGAGACTCTTGGAGGGGACAAACAAAATCTTGTGCACCCCAGGACCCAGGGAAAAGGAGCCGTCACCCCACAGGAGACCGAGCCAGAACTACCTGTGAGTGTCTGAGGGTCTCCTGCAGAGGCATGAGTCAGCAGTGGCCTGCCGCGGGGACGGGGTCACTGGCAGTAGCAGTTCTGGGAGATCTGTCTTGGCATAAGTCCTCTTGGAGGCCACCAATAGCCCTACTATAGAAGCCTATAGACTTCAGTACTGGGTTGCCTCAGACCAAACAACTAACAGGGAGGGAGCACAGCTCCCCACATCCCATCAGCAGAAAATTGAATTGAAGTTTTACTGAGCACAGTCCTGCCCACCAGAGCAAGACCCAGTTTCCCCCAGAGACAGTTCCTTGTATCAGAAAGCTTGCACAAGCCTCTTATCCTCATCCACTAGAAGGCAGACAGAAAAAATAAGAACTGTAATCTCACCAGCCTCCAGAATTAATACCATAATCACAGAAAGCTACCCAAAAACATGGCCCCCAAAGATCCATGCACCCCAGTGTTCATTGCAGCACTGTTTACAATAACCTGGACACAACCTGCATGACCACGGACAGAGGAATGGATAGAGAAGATGTGGTCCATATATTCAATGGAATATTACTCAGCCTTTAAACAGAATGAAATAAGGTCATTTGCAGGAACATGGATGGATCTAGAGAGTGCCATAATGAGTGAAGTAAGTCAGACAGTGAAGGTGAAATACGTGATATCCCTTATATCTGAAATCTAAAAAGAAATACAAGTAAACTTATTTACAAAACAGAAAGAGACTCACATTCTTAGAAAATGAACTCATGATTGTTAGGGGGAAGGAACAGTTAAGGACTTTGGGAAGGTCATGGACACGCTGCTACATTTAAAATGGACAACCAACAAAAACCTATTGTATAGCAACATGGAACTGCTCAATGTTATGTGCCAGCCTGGATGGGGGAGGGTTTGGGGGAGAATGGATTCAAGTATATGTATGGCTGAGTGCCTTTCTTGTTCACCTGAAACTATCACAATCTTGTTAATCAGCAATATCCCCAATACAAAATGTTTTTGATGTTAAAAAAACAATAAAAATAAAATTTAAAAAAAGAAAAGAAAGGGGAAGTACCTATTAAAAATAAAAAAAATATGAAAATCTCAAACTTAATGTAAAAAAGATAATCACCAGATGCCAACCCCAAGAAAAAGGAGATGTTAGAATTATATTACAAGAATTTTAAAGCAGCCATGATATAAATACCTCCACAGACAATTGCAAACATTCTTGAAACAAATTAAAAATTAGAATGCCTCAAGAAAAGAATACAAAGTACCAGTAAAGAAAGAAAAGATATAAATAACCAAGTGGATATTTCACAAAAGAAAAATACAATAACCATAATTTTAAAACATAGTTGATATGATCAATGGCAAATGGAGACCAGAGAAAAAATCAGGAACTGGAGAATGAACAACAAAAATTACTCAGCCTGAAAAACAGAAGGAAAATAAATTAACCTAACAAACAACCAAAGAAAAAAAAAAAAAAAAAAACCAACAGTTAACAGAGCCTCTGAGATATGTTGAGACTATAACAAAAGATCTAATATTCATATCATTGGAGTTCTGGAAGTAGAGGAGAAAGAAGACAGGGCTAAAAAAATAAAGTACTCAAAAAAGTAAAGGCTGATACTGTCTCAATTTTGGCAAATAATAAAATAAAAAACAAACATACAGGTACAAGAAACTGAACAATCCCAAACAGGATAGGCCCAAAGAACTGCATGCTAAGATACATCTTAATTAAACTTCTAAAATTTTATTTAAAAACTTTGAAAGCAGCCAGTGAAAAAGGATGCCTTACTTACAGGGAAAAAAACAATAAGAATGACAACAGAACCCTTAGCAGAAATCCTGAAGGCCAAGAAAAGGTGGCACAACATCTTTTAAGCCCTGAAAGAAAAACAAACAAACAGAAATATCCTTCAGAAGTGAAGGGGGAATCAAAGCATTCTCAGATGAAGGAAAACTAATAGAATCTGTCACCGGCTAACTTACCTTAAAGGCATGGCCAAAGGACGTCCTTCACACAGAAAAGAAACAGGAGAAGAAACTTGAGACTAGGAAGGAAGAGGCAACATGCAAGGAAAAATATGGGTAAGTAAGTAGGCTTTCCTGTTGAATTTTTTAAATTATGTTTGGCAGTCGTGCAAAAATTATAGTATTATTGAACTTATAAATATATGTAAAGGAATATCTAAGACGCCTATATTATAAACATGGGAGGATAAAAAGACATAAAGGGGAGGTAAGATTTCTGTAACTCACTTAAATTAATATATACAAAAAGATATCACTAAAAATCTATATAAAACTATATACTCAAACATTACAGACAGATCAAAATGGAATTCTGAAACATATTCAAGTAAAATACAGGAAGGCAGGGGGAGATGAAAAAATGGGAAGAACAAATGATAAATATAAAATAAAATTCTTACAGTATTTGAAACAAATACAGGAAATTTACTTTCATGTGGAAATTAAGCAACACACTCTGAAACAACCAATTATATAAATTAGATGATATTGAAAAAATTCTAGAAAAACATAAACTACCAAAAGTGACTCATGAAGAAATAGAAAATCTGAATAGATCAATTATAAGTAGAGATTGACTCAGTCATTTAAATTTTCCCACAAAGAGAAGCCCAGGCCCTGATGGCTTTCTGATGAATCCTACCAAACGTTTAAAGAAAGCAACACCAATTTTTTCACAAACTCTTCCAAAATAAAAGTGCACAAAACACATTTCAACTCATTCTGACTCCAATATTACTCTGATATCAAAGGAGACCAAAGCATTACAGAAAACTACAGACTTAATCTAACAGCTATTTAAAATGAAATCACAACACTATGGAATAGAATGGAACTTTTGCAATGTGATAACAGACTACCTACAAAAAAAGGTCACACAGCTAGTGTCACACTTACTGGTGAGAAACTGAATGTTTTCCCTGCAATACCAGGAACAAGACAAGGATTTCTACCCTCATCACTTCTATTTAGCATTATTCTAGAGCTTCTTCTTCTTTGGGATCACCAAGAGTCAGACATGACTAAGTAACTGAAAATAAGAGCTGCTAACCAAGTCAATGAATCAAGGAAAAGAAATGAAAGAATATAGGTTTGAAAGGAAGAATTTAAACCCTACGTATATATCCCAGAGAGCTGAAAACATATGTCCACACAAAAGCGTGAACACCGATGTTCATAGCAGAATTATTCAAATTAATCGAAATGTGGAAACAACCCAAATGGCCCTTCAGGCGATACAGAGACATATTAAATGTGATATATCCATACAACATAATATGATTCAGCTACAAAAAGCAATAAGGTACATGGATGAATCTTGGGAAAAAAAAAAAAAGCATGCTAAGTGAAAAAACTCTGCCACAAAGGACCAGTCCATACTGACAGATAGAGTATTAGTTCTTAGGGACAGGGACACGTGTAAGGGGAATGCCTGCTAATGGGTATCTTTTTGAGGTGATGAAATGGCTAATGGGTGTCTCTTTTGGATTTTTTTCAAGGTGATAAAAATGCTTCAAAATTTGATATTAGTGGTGATTGTACAACTTTATGAATATACTTTAAAATATCAAAGTATATTTCATATAAACTTTATATATCCTGTACTTTTAAAAGGATGAACTTCATAATTATATCTCAATTAAGTTATCATTTTAAAAAATGCCTAGGCACAAATAACATCCTCCCCAGTCATGGTGGTTCTTCATAAAACCACTTTACATGCACCTTCTCAGTATAGATCACCTAGGAAATGCAGTGGATCAGAAACATGAGCACAAATAGAGACAGTGTTTAATAAATCAGCCAGTTTTTAAAGATGAGATAGTAATAAACTACAAGTTCCACCCATGCTTCCTACTAGTACAAACATTTATTATTTGGCCAGCAATGTCAAGAGAATGACAGGAGCAGTATTCTCAATAAACTTGTTAACTGATTCTGATGAATTTTAGTTAAATATACTCCTGCACATAGCTAGTTTTATTTTCCTGCTTTGTGAGTAATTATAACTCAAGTAGTAATGCTTCTAACTAGTAGAACTCATATTTCCATCAATTTCTCTCTGATTCCATTTATTGATCCCTCACTATAATTCCATTGTTTCTTAACTCATGCTAATAGCTTACTTTCAAAATTAGCTTTTGTTTGTTGTATATTTTATCAGAAGGTTAGTTGTGGTTTATTTAGGAGAAAATGTAAAACGCAAAGCCTCAAAACTCTATTACTATAATCCTAAACACTCTTATTACTGCAATACTCTGTTTCTATTGCTTTTAAAATGTAAGCACTCTAAATCTTGGGAGAAAGAGAAACAATTTACTTCCAGCTTAAGCAAAAAAAAAAAAAAAAGCAACAACTATTTTCTTTTCTTACATAAAAGAAGTCCATGGCTTGTATAGTGACCCCACAATGTATACTTATAGTTCTCATCATCCCATTCCTTCGCTCAGTCACAATTTTACACACACTCATAGGTAGCTGAGATGGTAAAGAGCCTGCCTACAATGCAAGAAACCCAGCTTCCATCCCTTGGTTGGGAAGATCCCCTGGAGAAAAAATGGCAACCCACTCCAGTATTCTTGTCTGGAGAATCCCATGGAGAGAGGGTCCTGGCAGGCAACAGTCCATAAGGTCACAAAGAGTCAGACACAACTGTGCAAGTTAGGACTCAGCACATAATTCTAAGAATAAAAATCATTTAAGAGCAAATCATATTGAAACAATTGTCATCCTTGATAAACACTGAAATAATTGTCCTCATTAACTATGCATGAGATAAATATTATTACTTCTTAAAAATTAATTTTTAAATGAAAATATATCTACCCAAGTACATAAATCAAACAATATTAATATGTTTATTATACTAATAGTAAGAAAAATCCTGATATTAAAAAAATTGTTTTCTGGCTTGTCCCTCCTTATTTACCAGATATTACTCAGGGGCAACCACTTTCAAGTCTTTAGCTATTTCTTCTGATATTTATATGCATTTTTCTAAATAGAAAAACTTTACAGTACTTTTTAATTTAATCATTCTCCCAATATCTATTGCCTTCCCCTTATGGTAATTGGAAGATATCTTGCATTCTATTTCTTCCAATCTCACTTTTTCATTCCCTCAAAACAGTTGTATCACCTAGGATTTTTTTTTATTAAAGCAATACCGACAATTTGCATTATTAAGACAATGTATAATCTATATCACTGTATATATCTTCCTTCTTGTTCAGCTTTTTTTTGTTTCTGCTATAGCTGTTCATTTTTTCATTGGCTTAGTTTTCTATGTAAGCCTTACATTTATTCCATGTTGCTGTGAATTTGTCAAATACCTATCAATATTTTTCTCCTAATATTCAAACACATTGAATAATCTATCATTTGCATGTGTTTCTGGAGTGTTCTCCCTTCCTCACTCAGCCTTCTGTTCTGATGTGCAGAGGTTGTTCCCTGGACAAAGAACAGAGGCTTTCCAGGAGTTCCCTCTTGCTAATGTTCTCTATAGGATTCCTTTTTTCTGAACCCTTGGCCTTACTTTCTTTCTTATTTCATCCCTCATTTTACTGAATGAAGAACATCTTCTTGTTTGAGTTGTTGTTGTTGTTATTACTATTATTGAATGTCTAAAAATCTTTTTATTTTTACCCTTATACTTGATTTGTTGTGGGGGGTGGGGTGCGGGCTAGGTATAGAATACTACATTAAAAAAATACTGTGGTTTTTCCCACCCCACTCAGGAGTTTGAGGGCATTTGCTTCTAGTATCCAGAGTTGTTGATTCAAAGTATGATGGAATTTTGAATCCCATATTTTGCTAATTGAATTATCCTTCACTTTGGAAGCTGTAGTGACTTCTCTTTAACCTGGTTTTCATCTTGACTTGGGGATCATCTTTTTCATTCATTTTCCTGGGACAATCAAGGTATCCTTTCTGTCTTAAGATGATACACTTTCCTTGATATATTCTATTCATAATTTTGTCCCTTCTTTTTCTTCTGTCTTTTTTTCTGGACTTTTACCTACTCTTAGTTAGATATTATTAGAATACTCAATTTATCTCCTCTGACTTATTTTCCATCTCTGTTCTTGTGTTTCCCTTTGAGTCATTACCTTGACTTATCTTCCCTGATTTTAATGCTTTATCCTCAAACCATCCTGTTTCTGTATTTATTCCAAATTGTCTCTAGTTCTGTATAAAAGGTCAGCATTCTCTAGAGAACAGAGCCGATAGTCTGTATATTGTATGACAGAGGGGTTTATTTTAAAGAATTGGCTTACACAATGGGGGGTGGACTTTAAACCTGAGATTCACAAAGCAGACAGCTTGCAGGATGGCAGTTCTAACAGGAATGGGGAGCCTTTTGCAAAGTGACCAACAAGGGATTAATCTCCAAAATATACAAACAGCTCATGCAGTTCAGTATCAAAGAAAACTACTCAATCAAAAACTAGGTAGAAATCTAAATAGGCATTTCTCCAAAGAATATATACAGATGGCCAAAGGCACAAGAAAAGATGCTCAATTTCTAATTATTAGAGAAATACAAATTAAAACTGGGATGAGGTATTCAGTGGTCAGAATGGCCATCATCAAAATGTCTCACAAATAATAAATGCTGGAGAGGGTGTGGAGAAAAAGAAACTCTCCAACACTGTTGGTGGGAATGTAAATGTTGCAAACACTATACAGAACAGTATGGAGGATCCTTAAGAAACTAAAAATGTAGAGATACCATATGATCCTGTCATCCCACTCCTGGACAGGTATCTGGAGAAAAGCATAATTCGAAAAATACATGCACCCCAATGCTCATTGCAGAACGATATACAAGAGCCAAGACATGGAAGCAACCTAAGTGTCCACTTATAGATGAATGGATAAAGAAGACGTGGTACATTCATATAATGGAAAGCTACTCAGCCATAAAAAGAATGACAGTCTACCATTTGCAGCAACATGCATAGACCTAGAGATTATCATACTAAGTGAAATAAGCCGTACGGAGAAGGACAAATGTCATAGGATAGCATTCATATGTGGAACTTAAAAACTAAAAAGATGCAAGTGAACTTATATGGAAAACAAAAACCCACAGGCACAGAAAACAAATATATGGTTACTGAAGGGGAAAGGTGGGGGAGAGGTAAATTTGGAGTTTGATGTTAACACATACATGCTACTATATGTGAAATAACTAACCAAGAAGGACCTACGGAATGGCGCAGAGAATTATACTCAATGTATTACAATAATGTACAAGGGGAAAGAATATGAAAATATATACATATGGGTGTAACTGAATCACTTTGCTGTATATCTGAAACTAACACAACATTGTTAATCAACTATACTACGATGCAAAAAAGAAGAAAATGAGAATTCTGTGAGGATAAAGCCTTCAATACCACTAATAATCTTTGTTTCAGCTTTGCACATATTACTTCTGAGCTAAGAAGATGAAGAATGATATTAATCTTACCAGAAATTCTACCTAAGTTAAGACTGTGTCATAACAAACAGTCATCCTGAAAACCAACATTTCTTCTTCAGTGATGCTGATTTTCTGTATTATTCCATTTGCAATGCCTCTTTTTAGAAACCTTTCAGTATATATTATAAACTACTTTAATCTCATTAAAGCCATATCTTTAAATTTTTCCTCACAAATATTATTTTCTGGTTTAATCACCACATAATCACAAATCATTTGCTCATCACCAACTCTCCATTAGATTTGAATCCAAGTTGACATTCAGTCTTTCAAAAAATAAATTTATAAAATCTTCTCAATAAAGGAGAGTTTGCTTATCTTGAAAATTATTTTGAGAGAAAATACTCATTTGAACCTCTCAATATGGAAAGTCATTGGAAAAGGACTCATTTTCAGATAGTTAAACATTGAAACATATAAAATAAGTTCTTCAAGTAAATAATGATATCACCAGAATATTAAATATACATATATTATTCTTACAAGCCTAAAGGATGCTGATTGGGAGGGTTAAATGTGGTTTTAGTATTTGAAACAAATATTAAATACATATGACAGGAATAATGCAGTTGCAATTCTCCCACTTGGTTCCTTATTGGACACTCTCCCAGACTTTCCAGGAGCTGAGATTTTTTTTATTTACTCCTGCTTATAGTTTTGGCATGGATAGTTGAGAGATGTTTTATCTCAGAACTTTTAATTCTATAACACACTGCTTGTTTCTTGAAAGGATGGCGTAACAAAATGTGAGGTGGGATTATTTTAGTCTTTGTTTGGTTAAATTCTGAAGTCAGAATTTCTGCTTCCTCTTGCAATAAGACTACTTTTGCACCGCTTAGAAGGAGATGGCAGAACATCGGTTCTTGACTTTTGGCTCCCCCCTCCTTCAGAGTTTAAAGTATAGAAGCAACAACCCTGTAGGGTAGATTTGTCCATAGAAAATTATCTATGGGCTATGAGTTCCATCCTACTCTCTGTAGAGGATGGTTAGGACATTTGAACCTCATTTTAAGCCTAGAAATGCTGCTCCAGGAGACCGCTTATGCGTGACGCAGTCTATCTCGCTAGCCCCTACCTTGTAGAACTTGGGAGAAGGAAAAACATAGAAAAGCATATAAACAGTGAAGAAAAGAAGAAAGCCAAAGAAAGACAGCCCTGCCATCACCTCGCTAACCCAATGTCCAGATACCCTCTCCCCGACTGTACTCCACACACACTCACTCTTACGGGCAAGTCAAGCACGGCCCCACCTCAGAGCTTTTGCATTGAGAGCCTTGTCTTCCTCTAAATATATACAGGGCTAATCCTCTCTTTTCCTCCTCTTGGCGGAGGCAATATCACCTCTTTTAGACCAGTACGAACCATCCTACTGAATCTTGTAATCTGCTCCACACTCTACAACTCTGATTCCTCTTGCCTGGAGATGTTTTGTTTTCTCCATAGCTTTTATCACTTTCCAATGGTTACTTATTACGTTCATTATTTATTGTTTCACCCTTTCACTAGAATGTGAAGTTTGTTGGGCTGTTAGGAAACTGTTGACTGAAACTGCCCAGCCTGGCCAGGCCTGCTAATAACCACTTGCATGAGTTGTTTCGTAAAAGTGGGTATCGATGAGGAACACAGTGCTTCCATCAAAACTAAGAATAATTTGGGAGGATACAAAAGGAGATACCAGCCCCATAATATGTCCTGCCAACCTTCCCAAAACAGTCGAAAATCCATCTTGGCTGAGATGTGTACACCGCCAGGAGGGACCCTGAGTCAGACCAAATATGGCACGATGGTTGGCCAGAGGAAACCCAGAAACAAACCCCGTTACCATAAAACCAGAGACTGCGGGTCATGTTGGGGAGCAGCTTACCTGGGTCCGCTCACCCTGCTGCTACCCTCGCAGGTGCCCCCTCCCCAGAAAGCCTTGCTGAGTCAGGGTGTGTGTCTCCTCGGACAGGTCCTTTTCCAGTGTCCGGCAAGAGCCCGCCCTCGGGCCCTGGAAAGGGTTTCCCTCCTGGTAATAAGGTCATGGGTTTTACCATGACTCTCTACCCTAAGGTTCCAAAAGATTACCTGGTACACTTAGAGGTAAGTACCATATATTGGGTAAATTAATTACTGAATATGAACTTATATCCGGGAGAAGGCAATGGCACCCCACTCCAGTACTCTTGCCTGGAAAATTCCATGGATGGAGGAGCCTGGTAGGCTGCAGTCCATGAGATCGCTAGGAGGCTGACACGACTGAGCGACTTCACTTTCACTTTTCACTTTCATGCATTGGAGAAGGATATGGCACCCCACTCCAGTGTTCTTGCCTGGAGAATCCCAGGGACGGGGGAGCCTGGTGGGCTGCCGTCTATGGGGTCGCACAGAGTCGGACACGACTGAAGCGACTTAGTAGCAGCAGCAACTTATATCCCCTACAGGAATTATCACAAATACTTTGATTTCCTGGCACCTTACTTTTAGTCCTTTGTTTTGCTTTACTTGCTGGATTTCCAGTAATATTCTTGAAAGGGTTCATTCTGAGGTTTCTAACTTTAGCCTGTCAGGCCTGTTTGGGTTTCTGCTGTGAAGTCCCTTGATTTTGTTCATCTCAAAAGTCAAGTGACATGAAAAAGGTCTTAATTTTCCCAGCACTTAATACTGACAACATATTTTAGATTTATAATTTATATCCACTGCTTTAGAGAGACGTGTAATTTCAACAACAAAAATTACTAGTTTTCATCACAATAAATTTTGGTATATGAGTAAATTCTAGTATTTACTAGGTCAGCTCTTTCTAAAATTTTACATTGATTTCTGATTTCACTTTATAATTAAAATATAGGCATGAACCAACATTTACATGTTATATATGGTAGCTGATTTTGCATAAAACTTAGAAATATATGTATCTGAGATTGGAATAAAATAAATTTAAAATTGTCTATGGCAAACTGTCTATGGTAAAACTCATAATCTTTGATCCTACAATGAAAGATTTACAGAGAAACTTATCTATTCAAGACTATTCCCATGTGCATTCATTTAGTGAAACTTTACTTGCAAGAATCTGTAAAAATGCTAATAAACCACATTTCTCACTAGCTTAGGCCTAGCTTTTTATTTGTTTCTGGCTTTGAGATAACTTTGAATAGGCAATATAGTGTCACCATGGGTAATAAATGATGCATGCATGAAATAGTGACCTTAAAACAGCACATTTCTCTTAAAGGAATCAATTTGCACACCATTGCTGCTTAAATCTTACGAGCAATTATGTATCATGTCTTTCCTATTCAAACGATAGAAAATCTATTTTAATCAACATTAATTTCCATGAAATTGTAATTTTGCTAGTGTCCATTAACAAGGATAAAGCGAATATGGGAAATAGCTTTAAGAAAATAAAGAATTTAAGAAAAAACACAGCAAAACATGTAGGAAAAATTCACTTTTGCTTCAAAAGTTAAGTGTTTCAGAAAAGTACAGGACATCTCAGTAATGTGCCTAAGGAATAATATTACTAGCAATCCTAGAATATTCTCCAAATGTAGGTATGTTCAGAACATACTTTTGCAAATTAGAAGAACTTCACTTTCCCAGACAGAGCATATTGATATAATTAGTAACCAGCCATGTAGGAAAGCAGTCCCAGCTTCACTGGCACCAGGGACTGGTCTCCTGGAAGACAATTTTTCCACAGACAGGGGTTTGGGGAATGGTTTCAGGATGATTCAAGTGCATTATATTTATTGTGCACTTTATTTCTATTATTATTATATTAACTCTGCCTCAGATTGTCAGGCATTAAATCCTGGAAGTTGGGGACCCCTGGTGTAGGATATTTTTGTTTCCTTCCTTTAAATGTTTTCTTTCTTCCACTTTTAATCTTACAGAATCAGAGTTTGATGTTGTCATTGCTGTTAACTGAGTTGCTTGTTTAAGTCCTAGTAGTCCAGTAACTCCTGGTGGCAAATGCAGTAGAGGTGAATAAAATGTAGATATTTAGGTGTACACTCTCATTTTGCCATTCCTCTTCGAATATTCACAATTTCCTTGTCAAAACAAAATAAAAACAAAACCACTTTACCTCTAATGAACCCAACTATCCAACTTCCTTTCTTCTGCATTCATTCAGTATATTATAGAAGGGGTTCAATCACAAAATCAGGCAGACTAGTATTGCTGTAAATTTATTCCCTCAAACTCAAATGAGTACTTACCACCACCTGAAAATCTCACCATGGTCCTATAAGTTTACCCTCCTATTGCGTTAACTTCATACATTTAATGATTTCCCTTTATTCCTCACCTCACCGCCACCATCCCTGCATCCTTCAGTTGTTGATTTTGCTTTGTACATCATGTAGGAAGATGTTATTGAACAAGAAGGGACTCATCTTCCTCCCAGCTGGACGGGCTGTCTGTCAAAGGGACATGAAAAGATGCTCAGCATAGCTGATTATTAGAGAAAAGCAAATGAGGTTATCACTTCACACTGGTCAGAATGGCCATCATCAAAAATGCTACAAACAATAAATGCTGGAGATGGTGTAGAAAAAAAACCCTCCTACATTGTTGGTGAAAATATAAATTGGGGCAGACACTATAGAAAACATTATGGAGGTTTCTCAAAGAAACTAAAAATAGAATTGTCATATGATACGGCAGTCTTATATCTGGGCATATACCCACACAAACTATAAAAAGATACACACACCCCTATATTCATAGCAGTGCTATTTACAATAACCGAGACATGGAAGCAACATAAATGTCCATCAACAGATGGATAAAGAAGATATGGTATATATACATAAAGGGATAGTAGCTATAAAATTGAAATAATGCCATTTGTAGCAACATGGATGGACCTAGAGATTACCATACTAAGTGAAGTAAGCCGGAAATAGAGAGACAAATACTATATAATATCACTTATATATGGAACCTGAATATGACACAGATGAGTATATCTATGAAACAAAAGCAGACTCACAGAGGACAGGTGTGTGGTTGCGAAGTGGGAGGGCGGGTGGGAAGGATCTGGAGTTTGGGATTGGCAGCTGTAAATTGTTACATACAGGATGAACAAACAAGGTCCTATGTATGGCCCAAGGGGCTATATTCAATATCCTGTAATAAAGCATAATGAAAAGAATATGAAAAAGATTCCATTATAACAGCATCATTTGGCTTACATCAGAAATTAACACAACACTATAAATTATACTTCAATAAAATTATTTTTTAAAATTGCCAAAAAGAAAAAGTTGTCCTTGCCTTTGCTAAAGGGGCTTCCCAGGTGGCGCTAGTGGTAAAGAACCTGCCTGCCAATGCAGGAGATAGAAGAGACACTGGTTTGATCCCTGGGGCAGGCAGATCCCCTCGAGAAAGGCACGGCAGCTCACTCCAGGATTCTCGTCTGGACACGCCCATGGACAGAGGAGCCTGGTGAGTTACAGTCCGTATGGTGGCACGGAGGCAGACTCAACTGAAGCAGCTTAGCGCACACACATCTGCTAACTGTCCTCCACATGTTTCCATCTTCTCAGAAACATTTCTTTTTCCTTTACCTGTTATTTTCCCAGATCGTCAATCTCATTTTATGTATCCTTCCCATTATTATATCAATAGTCTATACTATGTTCTGTACAGAAGTGTCCTTTCCCAATTCCCAACCTGCAAGTTTTACCCAGTTTCCTGTACTTTTTTTTTGTTTTTTTGTTTTTAATGAAAAGATAATTGCTTTACAGAATTTTTGTTGTTTTCTGTCTGTCATCAACAAGAATCAGCCACAGGTATACCCATGTCCCCTCCCTCCCAAACTTCTTCCCATCTCTCTCTCCATCTCACTCTTCTAGATTGTTACAGAGCCCCTGTTTGAATTCCCTAAGTCATGCAGCAAATTCCCATTGGCTATCTATTTTACATTACTGCCAAGATTTTCAGAATAATGAGAGAGTCAGTTCCTAGGCAGGGTTCTCGAGGAGGAGATAGGGGTCTGGAATTCTCAAGGAGGAGGAAAGGTCAAACTTATTTTTCCTCTACATTCTTTAGGATTACATAACAACAATGTGTCCTGCTTGAGGACAGTTTCTGGAAAAAAACCTTCTGACTAATCCTGTTATCTTAAAATGTAAATTATGGGAGTGGGTCTAGTGAGGTCTTTACAACCTCCAGACACTCTTTTGATTCACTGTAATAACTAATTAAAAAGTATACAACTTCAGTGCTATCACTAGTGAGGGGGCCCTCTTTCTGCCCCCGCTTCTGATGTCTATATCAGAAGCTTTCTCTCTCTCTTTTATACTTTAATAAAACTTTATTACACAAAAGCTCTGAGCAGTCAAGCCTCATCTCTGGCCCCATATTGAATTCTTCTCTGGAGGCCAAGAATCCAGAAGTCTTTTATACTTCAGCAACAATCTTTCAATAGAACAGACCTGAAAACTGTGTATTGGATTTGACCATATGGAGAACACTTCACTCCCCATCCTGTCTGAAACCCCGGATAAAACACCCCATCCCATCATGGAAATTCTTTCTGTTCCTGGTTTCCATGACATCATCACACTTCTGATTTCCCTTCTATCTTTCTGGCTTCTCCAGCTAAGTCTTACTCCCTCTCTCCTTTCCCGCTTAATTTTATTTCTCATTCTACAGTGTCTCTTTAAGGGACCTCCTTGATAGCCGTGGATTAAAATACCGTCTTTGTGCTCAAAAAGAACATACATACAGGAAGTCCCCTATGTACAAACCTTCGCGCTGTGAACTTTCCAAGAGGCAAACATGTGCTCACATGTCCAGTCCTGTGAGTTAGTTCACGTGTGCTCACATGTCCAGCCCTGTGAGTTAGTTCACGTGTGCTCACATGTCCAGCCCTGTGAGTTAGTTCACGTGTGCTCACATGTCCAGTCCTGTGAGTTAGTTCACGTGTGCTCACATGTCCAGCCCTGTGAGTTGGTTCACATGTGCTCACATGTCCAGTCCTGTGAGTTAGTTCACGTGTGCTCACATGTCCAGCCCTGTGAGTTAGTTCACGTGTGCTCACATGTCCAGCCCTGTGAGTTAGTTCACGTGTGCTCACATGTCCAGTCCTGTGAGTTAGTTCACGTGTGCTCACATGTCCAGCCCTGTGAGTTAGTTCACGTGTGCTCACATGTCCAGTCCTGTGAGTTAGTTCACGTGTGCTCACATGTCCAGTCCTGTGAGTTAGTTCACATGTGCTCACATGTCCAGTCCTGTGAGTTAGTTCACGTGTGCTCACATGTCCAGTCCTGTGAGTTGGTTCACGTGTGCTCACATGTCCAGTCCTGTGAGTTAGTTCACGTGTGCTCACATGTCCAGCCCTGTGAGTTAGTTCACGTGTGCTCACATGTCCAGCCCTGTGAGTTAGTTCACGTGTGCTCACATGTCCAGTCCTGTGAGTTAGTTCACGTGTGCTCACATGTCCAGCCCTGTGAGTTAGTTCACGTGTGCTCACATGTCCAGTCCTGTGAGTTAGTTCACGTGTGCTCACATGTCCAGTCCTGTGAGTTGGCTCACATGTGCTCACATGTCCAGTCCTGTGAGTTAGCTCACGTGTGCTCACATGTCCAGCCCTGTGAGTTAGCTCACGTGTGCTCACATGTCCAGTCCTGTGAGTTGGTTCACATGTGCTCACATGTCCAGTCCTGTGAGTTAGTTCACGTGTGCTCACATGTCCAGCCCTGTGAGTTAGTTCACATGTGCTCACATGTCCAGTCCTGTGAGTTGGTTCACATGTGCTCACATGTCCAGTCCTGTGAGTTAGTTCACGTGTGCTCACATGTCCAGTCCTGTGAGTTAGTTCACGTGTGCTCACATGTCCAGCCCTGTGAGTTAGTTCACGTGTGCTCACATGTCCAGCCCTGTGAGTTAGTTCACGTGTGCTCACATGTCCAGCCCTGTGAGTTAGTTCACGTGTGCTCACATGTCCAGTCCTGTGAGTTGGTTCACGTGTGCTCACATGTCCAGTCCTGTGAGTTAGTTCACGTGTGCTCACATGTCCAGTCCTGTGAGTTAGTTCACGTGTGCTCACATGTCCAGCCCTGTGAGTTAGTTCACATGTGCTCACATGTCCAGTCCTGTGAGTTGGTTCACATGTGCTCACATGTCCAGTCCTGTGAGTTAGTTCACGTGTGCTCACATGTCCAGCCCTGTGAGTTAGTTCACATGTGCTCACATGTCCAGTCCTGTGAGTTGGTTCACATGTGCTCACATGTCCAGTCCTGTGAGTTAGTTCACGTGTGCTCACATGTCCAGTCCTGTGAGTTGGTTCACGTGTGCTCACATGTCCAGTCCTGTGAGTTAGTTCACGTGTGCTCACATGTCCAGTCCTGTGAGTTAGTTCACGTGTGCTCACATGTCCAGTCCTGTGAGTTAGTTCACGTGTGCTCACATGTCCAGCCCTGTGAGTTAGTTCACGTGTGCTCACATGTCCAGCCCTGTGAGTTAGTTCACATGTGCTCACATGTCCAGTCCTGTGAGTTGGTTCACGTGTGCTCACATGTCCAGCCCTGTGAGTTAGTTCACGTGTGCTCACATGTCCAGTCCTGTGAGTTGGTTCACATGTGCTCACATGTCCAGTCCTGTGAGTTAGTTCACGTGTGCTCACATGTCCAGCCCTGTGAGTTGGTTCACGTGTGCTCACATGTCCAGCCCTGTGAGTTGGTTCACGTGTGCTCACATGTCCAGCCCTGTGAGTTAGTTCACGTGTGCTCACATGTCCAGTCCTGTGAGTTGGTTCACATGTGCTCACATGTCCAGTCCTGTGAGTTAGTTCACGTGTGCTCACATGTCCAGCCCTGTGAGTTGGTTCACGTGTGCTCACATGTCCAGCCCTGTGAGTTGGTTCACGTGTGCTCACATGTCCAGCCCTGTGAGTTAGTTCACGTGTGCTCACATGTCCAGCCCTGTGAGTTAGTTCACGTGTGCTCACATGTCCAGTCCTGTGAGTTGGTTCACGTGTGCTCACATGTCCAGTCCTGTGAGTTAGTTCACGTGTGCTCACATGTCCAGCCCTGTGAGTTGGTTCACGTGTGCTCACATGTCCAGCCCTGTGAGTTAGTTCACGTGTGCTCACATGTCCAGCCCTGTGAGTTAGTTCACGTGTGCTCACATGTCCAGTCCTGTGAGTTGGTTCACATGTGCTCACATGTCCAGTCCTGTGAGTTAGTTCACGTGTGCTCACATGTCCAGCCCTGTGAGTTGGTTCACGTGTGCTCACATGTCCAGCCCTGTGAGTTGGTTCACGTGTGCTCACATGTCCAGCCCTGTGAGTTAGTTCACGTGTGCTCACATGTCCAGTCCTGTGAGTTGGTTCACATGTGCTCACATGTCCAGCCCTGTGAGTTAGTTCACGTGTGCTCACATGTCCAGCCCTGTGAGTTGGTTCACGTGTGCTCACATGTCCAGCCCTGTGAGTTGGTTCACGTGTGCTCACATGTCCAGCCCTGTGAGTTAGTTCACGTGTGCTCACATGTCCAGCCCTGTGAGTTAGTTCACGTGTGCTCACATGTCCAGTCCTGTGAGTTGGTTCACATGTGCTCACATGTCCAGTCCTGTGAGTTAGTTCACGTGTGCTCACATGTCCAGCCCTGTGAGTTAGTTCACGTGTGCTCACATGTCCAGCCCTGTGAGTTAGTTCACGTGTGCTCACATGTCCAGCCCTGTGAGTTAGTTCACGTGTGCTCACATGTCCAGTCCTGTGAGTTAGTTCACGTGTGCTCACATGTCCAGCCCTGTGAGTTGGTTCACGTGTGCTCACATGTCCAGTCCTGTGAGTTGGTTCACATGTGCTCACATGTCCAGTCCTGTGAGTTAGTTCACGTGTGCTCACATGTCCAGTCCTGTGAGTTGGTTCACGTGTGCTCACATGTCCAGCCCTGTGAGTTAGTTCACGTGTGCTCACATGTCCAGCCCTGTGAGTTGGTTCACGTGTGCTCACATGTCCAGTCCTGTGAGTTAGTTCACGTGTGCTCACATGTCCAGCCCTGTGAGTTGGTTCACGTGTGCTCACATGTCCAGCCCTGTGAGTTGGTTCACGTGTGCTCACATGTCCAGTCCTGTGAGTTAGTTCACGTGTGCTCACATGTCCAGCCCTGTGAGTTGGTTCACGTGTGCTCACATGTCCAGCCCTGTGAGTTAGTTCACGTGTGCTCACATGTCCAGCCCTGTGAGTTGGTTCACGTGTGCTCACATGTCCAGCCCTGTGAGTTAGTTCACGTGTGCTCACATGTCCAGCCCTGTGAGTTAGTTCACGTGTGCTCACATGTCCAGTCCTGTGAGTTAGTTCACGTGTGCTCACATGTCCAGCCCTGTGAGTTAGTTCACGTGTGCTCACATGTCCAGCCCTGTGAGTTGGTTCACGTGTGCTCACATGTCCAGCCCTGTGAGTTAGTTCACGTGTGCTCACATGTCCAGCCCTGTGAGTTGGTTCACGTGTGCTCACATGTCCAGTCCTGTGAGTTAGTTCACGTGTGCTCACATGTCCAGTCCTGTGAGTTAGTTCACGTGTGCTCACATGTCCAGTCCTGTGAGTTAGTTCACGTGTGCTCACATGTCCAGCCCTGTGAGTTAGTTCACGTGTGCTCACATGTCCAGTCCTGTGAGTTAGTTCACGTGTGCTCACATGTCCAGTCCTGTGAGTTAGTTCACGTGTGCTCACATGTCCAGTCCTGTGAGTTAGTTCACGTGTGCTCACATGTCCAGTCCTGTGAGTTAGTTCACGTGTGCTCACATGTCCAGTCCTGTGAGTTAGTTCACGTGTGCTCACATGTCCAGTCCTGTGAGTTAGTTCACGTGTGCTCACATGTCCAGCCCTGTGAGTTGGTTCACATGTGCTCACATGTCCAGTCCTGTGAGTTGGTTCACGTGTGCTCACATGTCCAGCCCTGTGAGTTGGTTCACGTGTGCTCACATGTCCAGCCCTGTGAGTTAGTTCACGTGTGCTCACATGTCCAGCCCTGTGAGTTAGTTCACGTGTGCTCACATGTCCAGCCCTGTGAGTTAGTTCACGTGTGCTCACATGTCCAGCCCTGTGAGTTAGTTCACGTGTGCTCACATGTCCAGTCCTGTGGGTTGGTTCACGTGTGCTCACATGTCCAGCCCTGTGAGTTAGTTCACGTGTGCTCACATGTCCAGTCCTGTGAGTTGGTTCACGTGTGCTCACATGTCCAGCCCTGTGAGTTGGTTCACGTGTGCTCACATGTCCAGTCCTGTGAGTTGGTTCACATGTGCTCACATGTCCAGTCCTGTGAGTTAGTTCACGTGTGCTCACATGTCCAGCCCTGTGAGTTGGTTCACGTGTGCTCACATGTCCAGTCCTGTGAGTTGGTTCACGTGTGCTCACATGTCCAGCCCTGTGAGTTAGTTCACGTGTGCTCACATGTCCAGTCCTGTGAGTTGGTTCACATGTCTGGTGCACATCATCATGTGCATGCACCCTCCACAATCGGTTGTGCTTTTGTGTAATTTTGTGTAATTTTATTTTGTGTAATTTATAGAATACAGTAGTGCAGTGTTTTTATTTCAAGTTCAAGATGTCCAGAAGCAGGTGTAAAAGCAGGTATGATGTAGTTGGTACTGTTAAGAAGCACCAGAAATTGGAGGCCCAGAGAAAGGACAAAGAGAGACAAGACAAAGAAGAAGCAATTGAAGGACTGAAGAGATTCACAGTGTAGGAAACGGCAAGAGGGTTTTCTTTATTTGAAGAGACACTGATCATCTCTGGTGGCTCAGACAGAAAAGAATCTGTCCGCAATGCGTGAGACCTGGGTTCGATCCCTGGTTGGGAAGATCCCCTGGAGGAGGGCGTGGCAACCCACGCCAGTGTTCTTGCCTGGAGAACCCCGTGGACAGAGGAGCCTGGCAGACTATAGTCCGCGGGGTTGCAGAGTCAGACACAACTGAGCAACTAGGCACAGCCCAGCAGATAGCTTTAGAGGCACAGACCTGAGCGGAGAACAGCGTACAGAGGTCATAGGAGCCGTCCAGCGTGCAATCCAGGGCTACCATGTCATCGATGATGAGAGAAAAAGAGCTACTCCCAAACATCACTGGATCATTTTTTTTTTCCCTCAAAAAAGTACATACAATTGAATCCAACCAAGAACCAGAAGCTGTGCCGTCCACGTCAGGCATGAGTGAAGTTGCAGCTTGCCCTCCATCTCTTATTGCTGACAACACTTCAGCTCTACTATCGCCCACCCCCCTTCCTCCTCCAGTTAGTAACGTTCTTGCCTGTTCACTCGAGGCCAGCCCCTAGGTGCCAGTTTTTGTACTGCACTACTGTGCTTCTCAAGGTACTGTACTATAAGATTAAAATAACTTTGTGTATCCTTATTTTTATTATGTATTATTTATGTGAAAACTATTATAAACCTATTACAGTATAGTACTATGTAGTTGATTGTTTTAGTTGAATACCTAAGCTAACTTTGTTGGACTCACACACAAAGAACTTAGGGACACAGTCTGGGACCAGAACTTATTCGAATGTAGGATACTTACTGTATACACTTTCTCATCCAAGTCCTCCCTTCTGTATTACTATCTGCTCCCCTATCGTGGTCCTTTTCTTATCATGTGGCCCTTTAGCCTCTCCTCATCCCGTTGCTAAAGAATTAGAAGTCATTTCAGCATAGATTTATCCTGATGGCCTCCTTCATCCAGTATGAAGTTCAGATGATTCTAAAGCTGAATTTACTTTTTAAATGATTAATACTCCCCATTTCTACATCTCTGTTGCCATACTCAATTAGTCTTATCCAAACATTTTCACTTGAACTACTCTATCACCAAGCTGGAATATCTACATCACACCCAGAATTGTCTTTTAAAATGTAAATTGTACTTTTTCCACCTCTGTTTTAACATTGAGAAATTGCCCCAAATCTTTAATTTTACCATCAAAGGCTTTCCTTGTAGCTCAGACGGTGTAGAATCTGCCTGCAATGCGGGAGATCCAGGTTGGTTTGATCCCGGGGTTGGAGGATCCCCTGATTAAGGAAATGGCAACCTACTCCAATATTGTTGCCTCGAGAAATCCATGGAGAGAGGAGTCTGGCAGGCTACAGTCCATGGGGTCACAAAGAGTTGGACATGACTGATTGACTAACACACACACATGCCTTGTCCTCTGGGCCAGCCACACTGTCCTTTCTTCCATTCCTAAAAAGCCAAGTATTATCTGCCTCATAGACTTTTTGCATGGTATTCCCTTCACCTGGAATGCTTTTCCTCTCACTTTGACTTTGCTAATACTTTACATCTTAACTCAAATGTCATCTCTGGATAAGCCTTCTTTGAGTCCCAAGTCTGAATTACATTTCCCCTGTTATTTTTTTCTCTTGTAGCATTTATTTATTTTTTTTTCTCTTGTAGCATTTAACACAAATTATGGTATAGGTCAATTTATCTGTCTCTTAAACTAGTCTGTGAACTCCATGTGGCCAGACCCAAGGCATGTTTTGTTCAACCTCATATCTAATCTTTTGCAACCATTTAATATGTAAACAAATATATGTATGAATAACTGTATGTTTATAAGCAAGTTTCCTAACCTCTCTGTGTCACATCTGTGAAGCTGGTGTAAGAATTTCTTATTTTATTAACCTATGCATACATGCTAAGTCACTTCAGTCGTGTCCAACTCGTTGTGACCCTATGGACTATTCACCTGTAGAGCAAATCTTACTAGATAGCATGAGTTTGCTTCAAAAAAGTGTTGCTACCTCCACCCTACCATCTGCCCCATCCAAGCCAGCAGCTGGGCAGAGTGGAAATTTTCCTCATAGTGAAAAGTTTAACATGCGTGTGTGTGTGTTCAGTTCCTCAGTTGGGTCCAACTCTTGGCGACCCTGTGAACTATAGCCCCCAGGTTCCTCTGTTCATAGGATTCTCTAGGCAAGGATTCTGGAGTGGGTTGCCATTCCCTCCTCCAGGGGATCTTCCCCACTCAGGGAGCGAACCCGTGTCTCCTGCATCCACTGCCTTGCAGGTAGATTCTTTACCACTGAGCCACCAGGGAAGCCCAAAGTTTAACATATTTAGGTTTAATTTTTTTTATTTTCCTCTTATTACCTGTGTAATTCTGATAAAGTTATTTAACATGTTTAAGCCTGTTCTCTCAACCAAAAAAACTGATAGAATGATAGCTCTCTCCAAAAGGCTGTGGTTAGGATCATATTCAATGATATATATATAAAGCATCGAGTACATAGGCACTCCACAGATGTAAACACCAGCTTCTACATTCCCAAGATACCATTTATAATGTAATTTCCCATTATTTTCATCTCAATCCCCATCTGTTTTTCACATATTTAAGCTTAAGCGTTATTTTTCGAAGGCAAATATACCTGAGAAGTGTGTCAAGTCCCGTGTCTCCAGAGGCCACAGGAAACCCCTGGATCTTAAAATGCAGATTCCAGTGACCCTACCTACTGATATTTGATTCATAAGACCTAGGGCGAACCCAGGAATCTGCATGTGGATCAGAGTGAATCATGTTCCATCAACTGCATTCTGAAGACCAGTTTTATAATGCACCTAAGTCTGGGACCTAGAAATATTTTCAACTCCCTAAATGTTTGAGTTTGCTACAAGTGACAAATGAGCTGATGCTCTGCAACGGGTATATTTATTTTTGTAAGAGTTGAGAGTTTATTCATTCCTCTTTATGAAAAACTTAGGAGAAGGAGAGCAATTCCTTTCCCAAAGGCACCGTTCATCAGATTATGAATAGGTCTCCTAAGCTGTAAATGAATCTTAACCCTTATACCTGCACTTACTCTCTAGGAAGTCTACCTACAAAGGAGAGGAGTGATTTTATAGATTTATGTATATTTTATATATTTCAGAATAATATATATTTGAAAAAAAATTCTATTAGTTTTCATAAGCCTGACATACACACTCATATTTTATAAAGGACACACATTAGAAAAGGATTACCACACAGTAGTTATGGGATATAAAAATACTAAGAATAAGCAGTGGAAGAGTGATGTGAATAAACATTTTTTGTAATTAAAAAAATTCACAAACATCTCTTATAAATCAGTGCCAAACATATCACCGCATTTTTTTAAGTGATTGATATTAAAGATTTTAAATCTCAAAGACCTCAGATGTAAAAGTCGTTTAGTCTCTTTTTAAAAACAAAAATGAAAATGAAAATTGAATATCAAGTTACTACTGGCATAAAAACCAATTAAGACTATAAGAAATACACACCAGTTACCTTATCCATGCAACATACATCCCAGAGCTTCTTTGACTTTTTTTATGAATATATGATTGATTTTTGCTTACTCCATAAAATACTTTTAAAAGATGATTAAAATGCATAAATGTAAAATACATTGAGAAGTATAAATTTAGTCTGTAAAGCATGAAAGATGAAATTTATATCCTTCCATTTTGGAGAAGGAAATAGCAATCCACTCCAGTATTCTTGCCTGGAGAATTCCATGGACAGAGGAGCCTGGTGGGCTACAGTCCCTGGGATCACAAAGAGTCGGGCACAGCTAAACGACTAACATACACACACATATCTCTCTGTATAGGAATGTTTTTCTCCAGATGGATGAAAAGAGTGTTCTGAGTTTTACATTTATAACTAAAATGACTGAAAGACACATTGTCTTTGGTTCTTGAAGTGTCAGAAAAAAAGAAACATATTTTAACTTCTATAGGCTATCTCAGACTCTTGCTGCTGCAACTAAGGAAAATTTTCTCTTACATAATTTAGAGGAACTGAAAGGTAGAGCTAAAAAGAGTCGTGGTCCTTGAGGTGCCTATTTCTTTCCATTTCTGATTTTAGAAGTCTACCTATCCTTTAGGGTCCAATATAAAGGCTCCCTCCTATGAGATCAACTCAGTCAAAAAGTGAAAGGTTTCTGAGCACCTTTCACGAATTTTTTTCAACACAAATACCAATGCAAAGCCATAAATATTCTAAATCACCCTCACTGTATCACAGTTCAATCAAATTGCCCATTAAGCCACAAATCTCAAAAAGAGCTCATCTATCTACTCTTCACTTATTCTCACTATATGACTTCTGTATCAGCCCTCTCTATTGACCTCCTGAGGTAATGCACTGTCTCTTATACAACCCCTAGACTCTCATACTGTGTATTCTGCCTCCCACACTCCATAGTCATTTTAAAACTATACTAAAATATAAAAACAGCCACAAAATATAGTCTTCATAATCCAACCCGTGCTTCATCCTTCTAATGTGCTCACATACACCAGTCTCCCTTCTCATCTCACAAACCTTCTTGCCCTTCCAGGACACTCACCCAAGATATTTTGTTTATATTTTAATGAATAACTCTGCATATTTTATTTTCTTTCCCCAAAATGTTTTTATTTATTCTACTTACCATCTATCCCCCAACTCCCTTGGGAAGTTCCAGGAGAACATGAAAAAAGACTCTTAAAAAATGAACTTAGTAAATTGATGCAGCCACTATGGAAAACAGTATGGGGGTTCCTTAAAAACATAAAAATAGAAATATCATATGACCCAGCAATCCCACTCCTAGGCATATATCCTGAGAAAATCACAGTTCAAAAGGACACCTTACCCCCCGGGGTTCATTGCAGCACTATTCACAATACCCAGGACGTGGAAGCAACCTAGATGTCCATCAACAGATAAATGGATAAAAAGATGTGGTACATATATGCAGTAGAATATTACTCAGCCATAAAAAGGAATGAAATTGGGTCATTTGTAGTTATGTGGATGGGCCTAGAGTCTACTATACAGAGTGAGGTATGCCAGAAGGACAACAAACATTGTATATTAACATATATATGTGGAATCTAAACAAATGATACAGATAAGTCTATTTGCATATTTTATTATGCAAATTAATAGAAATACAGACATAAAGAACAGATGTGTGGACAGTATTAGGTAGGAAAAAAAATGGGAGATTGACATCTGTGCCCTGCCATATGTAAAAGAGATAGCTAGTGGGAACTTTATGTATAGCACAGGGAGCTTAGTTCAGTTCTCTGTGATGACCTAGAAGGGTGGGATGGGGGTGGGAGAGTTACTCAAGAGGGAAGGGATATATGCATACATACAGCTGATTCACTTTGTTGTATAGCATGATAAAGCAACTATACTCCAATTTTTAAAAAATGAACTTAGTATCTTCAGAGTTACCAAAAGGAGGCTTGTGAGGCTGGAATAGAGTGAGAAAGAGATGAGACAAGGAGGAAGTATGGACCTGAAATAATACTTGAAGGGGTAACTGAGATTTGAAGATATATAGCTTTGGAGATCATTATTTTATTTTTCATTATGTGTAGAATGTTACTGTTATGCTAAGAAATAAGGAGCTGGAGGGTTTATAGCGGGGGAGTCATGTTATCTGATACATGTTTAACTATCACTTAAATTCTGTGTGCAAAATAGATTGTAAGAAACATAGGGAGTGGTCAGTGAGGAAAAGAGAGATATCCACAGATAATTATAATTTATGCTCTTCATTAATATCACACTGCAGAAAGACCTATGCAGACAGGAGTCATTCAGTGCAATGATAGTGAATGCCTACAATGAATTAGAGTCTGTACTTGGGAGAAAGTGTTTAACTTGGAGTTGGACAAGTATGATTCAACTCCTGGCTCCACCACTTACACCCTTTTTGATTTTGGAAAATAATATAACCTCTGAAAACCTGAATGTCATCACCTACAAAATAGATGAAAATTCGATGAGGATTAAATGAACAAATTTAGCACATTGCCTGGCACATGGTAACAGTTCTGTTCACACTACTACACCAAATCTCTGTCAGTTGGACATCTTATCAATTTTTAGGAATGGTTCAATATGAAACAAACTCAATGAAATTATTGCCCTTACCAGTTAGAGGACATTTAACATTCTTGGTTCTTTAGACAAGATCGAGAATCATGACTGACTCTTCATTTTCTTTGGTGATTTTTGTAGTTTGTTTTTCTATGACACATTAAAATAAAGGAAAGAAATTCTTCTGTTTTGTGTTGGTTGAGGGTAAATATCTGCAGACAGAATTGAATTTGACATAACAAATTCCCACATAAATTAGACTTCAGTTTTACCATGAGAATTTTTCTGATTTCATAGAATTGAAGCATGGAGAAAAGAACAAATAACACGCTGTAACTGCCACAAATGTCATTCTGTTATAATTTAATACAGCTCAGTAGGAGAACTTGCTCAGAAAACTATATGATTTTTCATATAAAACATAACAGATAATATCCCAGAAAAGTCCTTTTCTCTTGTTGATAAAAATTTACTTGAAATGAAAACATTTTAGAAGCATGAACTTTATTGTGGGATGTTGATTTTCCATATTAGTAGTTTGCATGTAAAAAAAAAAAGTTGTTCTTTCTGGAAGAAAAAATTGATTTTCTCATAATTTTTGAAAAGAACTAATATCTGTAAGTCAATGCCAAATCTTAAGACCAACAGACAGTTTGGTCATTATAGTAACTCTAGTTACAGGTTTTCCAAGAAATAAACTAAAAATGAAGGAAAGGGCACTGCTCCTCAGTCCATCTCTAACCCTACCTCGTGCCATGTGCGTGGAAATGGGCAGCAGACACACGTACTTTGTGTTCTGAGGGCTGTGTTTCCACCCGGGCTGTAGGTAGGACCAGTGATGACCGGGATGGGGGACAGATCAATTGTAAAATGAAACTATAAATGTTTGGACCCCTAAAGAAAATGAGTCTGTGGATATTTGTGACCCTAAAAAGAAATGGGAAAGGAAAATATTCATTTATTAAGAAAAATGCAACTAGAGGAAATGACAGAAGTGATTTGTGGAATAGCTGAGAGAGATCTAAAGTGGCCAAAGTCAGGAGTCACACAGCCCAGAACGAAGGGCTCAAAAATTGGAAGATTCTTTGTCTCCGTGGCAACTCTGAGTTGAAATGCATCCTGGGCCTCCAAGAGACTCTGTGATCCATTAGTACAGTATGTCACTGTAAGGCAGTGACAGAAATCATCTTAATTATTCACTATCCCAGGGCAAATATTGTGTGAAGAGTACAGACAAATGTAATGCTCCCAATCGGGTTGTCCAAGAGGATGTGTTTTCATCAGACAAGTATTTTTTTCTGTCCTTATGCGAAAGCTGCTATAGGTAAGGGGTATCTCCAGTAGATAAGAAATATGACTCTAATTAATGCACTTGAAGAAGTATTTTATTCCCAGCACTCCCAGAAATACTTCCTATCATGGGCCTAACATTATCTGCCATCAATGTTAAGGAAAAGAAGATTAAAATACATCTTCCCAGTATATTTCATTCTTTCAATAAGTTCAAGAAATAATGCAAAAAATTCTTGACTTTCTACTTTGGAAGTAAAGCTCTGTCATCTGGTTTTTAACAAGTCCCACAGGTTGTTTTGATGTTTTCTCAATATGAACAGAAATCATTGCCCACCATGTTCAAAATCCTCAATTTAGGTTTGCAATAGAAAAGACTCTGAAAGACACATGATCCAGTGGTTTGTATGCTACCCCACACACTAAACTCAATATACCTGAACCTTTTTCAGATTATCTCTAAATTATGTTCTATATTCTACAATTATTAAGACTTATCATATCATATATCCCAAAATTTGCAAATAGGTGCGTCAGTTTGGGTCAAGCAGGTTTTGGGGGTTGCAATCCTATTTTATATAATAAAGGAAGGCAACTGTGACTGATAAGAATTGAGGAGAATAGGTAATTATCCATAAGTGTGACCAGTGTTTAGGGTGAAATAATTCAGCATAATTGGATTTCTTGATTAAAATTATGCACTGAAGTATAAGCTCTGTTCTTACTAGGCATATGGCATTAAATTTACTTAAATAATTTAATTCAAATTTACTTACAATTTCTGAACCTTTTAATAACATCTGGGGAGGGAGGATTTACAGACTTATTTGATTGGATTTAAATTCTCTGAATTAGGAAAAATGTAAGTCTTATTTATCACTATAGTTTCAACTTGCCCAAAGTTTAGCACCGAGTTGTTAAAATGACCTATGAGTCTTAAATGAGTATTTCACCTTATCAACTATCTTCTCCCTCCTTTACTCTGACCACATGGAACTCTTCCTTTTTCTCAAATATATCGAACTCACCACTACCTCAAAGTCTTTAATTTGCTGTTTCCTCCTCTTGAACTCTCTTCACCCAGATATCTAACTGACTCACTTCCTTACTTTCTTTTGACACTGTTCAAGGGACATAATTATCCCAAGATTTATTTGAAAACTGTTAAAAATAAATGCACCTACCATATACATATCCTAATTCCTGTTCTTTACCCAGGTTTTTGTTTTTTAGAGCTTTAAAAAATACATGCTATATTATCTATATTTCTAGTTTATTTATTCACTATTTCCCACAGGAATATGATACACAGGCCACAAATTTGTTAATTGATTTGTGTGTATTATCATTAGTAGATGGGAAAGCCAGGATTTAGAAGCAACAGTTAGAACTGGACACGGAGAAACAGACTGGTTCCTAATCGGGAAGCGAGTACGTCAAGGCTGTATGTTGTCACCCTGCTCATTTAACTTATATGCAGAGTACATCATGAGAAACGCTGTGCTGGATGAAGCACAAGCTGGAATCAAGATTACCGGGAGAAATATCAGTAACCTCAGATATGCAGATGACACCACACTTATGGCAGAAAGAGAAGAACTAAAGAGCCTCTTGATGAAAGGGAAAGAGGAGAGTTACAAAGTTGGCTTAAAACTTGACATTCAGAAAACTAAGATCATGACATTTGGTCCCATCACTTCATGGCAAATAAATGGGGAAACAATGGAAACGGTGAGAGAGTTTATTTTTGGGGGCTCCAAGATCACTTCAGATGGTGATTGCAGCCATGAAATTAAAAGACACTTGCTCCTTGGAAGAAAAGCTATGACCAACCTAGACAGCATATTAAAAAGCAGAGACATTACTTTGCCAGCAAAGGTTTGTCTAGTCAAGGCTATGGTTTTCCCAGTAGTCATGTGTGGATGTGAGAGTTGGATTATAAAGAAAGCTGAGCACTGAAGAATTGATGCTTTTGAACTTTGGTGTTGGAGAAGACTCTTTAGAGTCCCTGGGATAGCAAGGAGATCCAACCAGTCCATCCTAAAGGAAATCAGTCCTGAATATTCGTTGGAAGGACTGATGCTGAAGCTGAAACTCCAATACTTTGGCGACCTGATGCAAAGAACTGACTCATTTGAAAAGACCCTGATGCTGGGAATGACTGAAGGCAGGAGGAGAAGGGGACAACAGAGGATGATATGGTTGGAAGGCATCACCGACTCAATGGCCATGAGTTTGAGTAGCTCCGGGCGTTGGTGATGGACAGGGAGGCCTGGCGTGCTGCTGTCCATAGGGTTGCAAAGAGTCAGACACAGCTGAGCGACTGAACTGAACTGAACTGACATACAAGATTGATTTAAAAGCATGTGTCTGTGTGTATATGTTTTGAGATAATACCATTTCCCATAATTTCCTAGAGTGAAACATTTCCAGTGCTTTTGTGCACTTATATCATATTGTGACTGTTTGAGCTAAAATATCACCTCTTGTACGTCTACACAGTAGTTATAACAGCATCAAGTAATAGTTTGTATTAAGTCCTGGGTGTTCATCGGAAGGACTGATGTTGAAGCTGGAACTCTAATACTCTGGCCATCTGATGCGAAAAGCGGACTCATTTGAAAAGACCCTGATGCTGGGAACAATTGAGGGCAGGAGGAGAAGGGGACGACAGAGGATAAGATGGTTGGATGGCATCACCAGCTCAATGGACGTGGGTTTGGGTGGACTCTGGGAGTTGGTGATGGACAGGGAGGCCTGGCGTGCTGTGGTTCGTGGCGTCGCAAAGAGTCAGACACAACTGAGCAACTGAACTGAACTGAGCTAAAACATCACCTCTTATACATCTGCACAGTAGTTAGAACAGCATCAAGTAATAGTTTGCATTTAGTAGTACATACTGTCTGAAGGAAACTAATAAATGATTTTGTTTTGTGTCTTTGGTATAGAAATAAACTATCATTATAGTACAATATTTCTATTTTATTATACTTCTATGCCTTAAAATCCATTCTCTTAAAATTTCTTAAATACTCAGGAATGATTCTTGAGAAACAGAGACAGAGAGAACCCCAGACATCTTCAAAGGGCCCTTTGAGGATTTAGCTGTATATTCATCATTGCATGAGTGTGAAGGATCTTCTGAAGCTGGTAAAAGAATGACTAGAAAAGATGTGAGAGACCAATTTCTGGATATCTCACAGGGCTAAGAAGAGTTCCTGTTCCCACCAGCCATAGTGGAAAATATCATGATTTGGGGGTGTTGGGGAGAATACTCAGTAGGGTTTTGCTTCAATAGTGGGAAACATTGAGGCTAATATGAAATATCATTCTCACCCTGCCTATCAAAGTTTAAAAATCAACACCTGAAATTAATAATTAAACACTTCTTGCTAGCTGAATCCCAGAAAAATGCTTACAACTTATTTGTAGGAAATTCCTTTACAGTAAGATAAAATTGATAAGATCACAATGTCTGATCTCTAGTAAAAAATTACCAGACATGCAAAGAAGCCAGAAAATGTGGTGCATGTGAGGAGAAAAATCATACCATCAAAATCAACCCGGAAATGTTGCAGATAGCAGAATTAATGGAAAGGACCAATAAATCAGCTATTGATATCTAATTTTGCTTTATTGGATACACTAAATCCTTTGACTGTGTGGATCACAACAAACTGTGGAAAATTCTGAAAGAGATGGAAATACCAGACCACCTGACCTGCCTCCTGGGAAATCTGTATGCAGATGAAGAAGCAACAGTTAGAACCTGACATGGAACAACAGACTGGTTCCAAACTGGGAAAGGAGTGCATCAAGCCTGTATATTGTCACCCTGCTTATTTAACTTATATGCAGAGTATAACATGCAAAATGCCAGACTGGATGAAGCAAAAGCAGGAATCAAGATTGCCAGGAGAAATACCAATAACCTCAGATATGCAGATGACACCACTCTTTTGGCAGAAAGCAAAAAGGAACTAAAGAGCCTCTTGATGAAGGTGAAAGAGGAGAGTGAAAAAGCTGACTTAAAACTCAACAGTCAGAAAACAAAGATCATGGCATCTGGTCCCATCACTTCATTGCAAATAGATGGGGAAACAATGGAAACAGTGACAGACTATTTTCTTGGGCTCCAAAATCACTTCAGATTGTGACTGCAGCCATGAAATTAAAAGACACTTGCTCCTTGGAAGAAAAGATATGACCAACCTAGACAGCATATTAAAAAGCAGAGACATTATTTTGCCAACAAAGGTCCATCTAGTCAATGCTATGGTTTTTCCAATAGTCATGTATGGATGTGAGAGTAGGACCTTAAAGAAAGCTGGGCACCAAAGAATTGATGCTTTTCAACTGTGGTGTTGGAGAAGACTCTTGGGAGTCCCTTGGACTGCAAGGAGATCCAACCAGTCCATCCTAAAGGAAATCAGTCCTGAATATTCATTGAAAGGCCTGATGCTGAAGCTGAAGCTCGAATACTTTGGCCACTTGATGCGAAGAACTGACTCCTTAGAAAAGAGCCCGAAGCTGGGAAAGATTGAAAGCAGGAGGAGAAGGGGACAACAGAGGATGAGATGGTTGGATGGCATCATCGACTTGATGGACATGAATTTGAGCAAGCTCTGTGGTTGGTGATGGACAGGGAAGCCTGGCATGCTGCAGTCCAGGGGTTGCAAAGAGTCGGACATGACTGAGCGACAGAACTGAACTGATAGTTGGAATACATATATGAACATTTTAAGTGAACAGATTCCAACTGCATCACCAGAAGACCTGTAGTACAAAAATATGAAGTAGAAAATCCCTCAGGCAGAAGGAAAATGGCAACAGCTGCAAACCTCTATCTATACAAATGATGAGCACCAGAAGTGGTAACTACATGGGTAAATGTAAAAAATTTCTTATCATTAGTTACCTCTATTTTAAACATGTAATGTAGGACAAAATAGTATATGTAAATTGAAATTTATAACTTATCAACACAAAATATAGAATGCAAAAAAGTGAGAGTATAATTTTAAGGTTGTTATACTAAAAGGGAGGGGCTTCCCAGTGACGCTAGTGGTAAAGAATCCGCCGGCCAATGCAGAAGACATAAGAATGTGGGTTTGGTCCCTAGGTCGAAAAGATCCCCTAGAGTAGGAAACGGCACCGCCTTCCAGTATTTGTGCCTGGAAAATTCCATGGACAGAGAAGCCTGGAGGGTTATAGTCCCTGGGGCCACAAAGAGTCAGACGTGACTGAGTAACTGAGCACATCCTAAAGGGAAAAAATACAACTTGAGTGTAGGCTGTAATAAGGCAAAGATGTGAACAGTACCACTGAAGCAACCACTGAGAGAGCTAACAATCCAACCAAGGAGATTGAGTTAATGTACAAACTATACTCAATCCAAAATAAGACAAGAAAAAAAAGAAAATGGGAATTAAGAAAATTAAAAATAAATAGAAAGCAAACAGCAATGTATTATAATTAAACTCAATCTTATCACTAATCACATTAAATGTAAATATAAATCTAAACACACCAATTCATAGACTGTCAGAATGGATAAAAAAAATTGAAGACTCTACTCCACACAGCCTTCAAGAGATCTGCTTTAAATATAAAGACACAACTAGGTTGAAAGTAGAGGAATGGGAAAACATGTTAACCCTAATCAATAGAAATCTGGAATACGTATATTAATATTAGATGAAATGTATTTGAATATGATGTGTGAGTCAATTCATTCAGAGGACATGGTTATTCTAAATAATGATGTACCTAATAAAACATATGAAAAACTTATAAAACTATAATGAAAAATAAACATATCTATAAATTCAGTATAAAGTTTCATACTCTACCCACAATAATGAATAGCAAAAGTAGTCACAGAAATTGGTAAAGATATAGGATATTTGAACAACATTTCAACCATTTTAACTCATTTGATATTTACTGAATGTTCCACCTAGGAAAAAGTGGAACAAACATTTGTAAAAAGTGTACCAACTAAGATAATATTCTGTGCCATAAAAGGACTAAGTAAATATAAAAGCCTTCATGTAAAGTTCAAACATGTATCTACCATATGACCCAGCCATTACACTCTACGTATTTACCCAAGAGAAATGGAATGTATTTCTGTACAAAGAATTGTACACAAATGCCCATAGCTATTTGGTTGTTACTAGCCCCAGATGGAAGCAACCTACATGTCAACAACAGGTAAATAGATAAATAAATGGCACTATATCCATATAGTGAAAATTTTTCAGCAATAAAAAGTAATGAATTATTGACACACACAAAAACATAGGTAAATCTCAAAATAATTATGCTGGGGGAAAACAAAGCAGAAGTACACATTGTGTGATTCCTATTATATAAAATTTTAGAAAATATAAGCTAATAGTAACAGAAAACAGACCAGCGATAGCTTAGAGAAAAGAAATAAAATCAGGAGGAAGAAGTTACAAACAGTCCCAAGAAAGCTCTTGGGTGTAATTAATATTTCATTGTCTTGATTGTGGAGTTAGTCTTATGATTATAAACATTAAAAATATTTAAAAAATGATTAAAAATATAAAACTTCAAAATGCCAAACTATATACTCTAATTATGTGTATGTTTGGCATATCAGTTATAACCTCAACTAGCTTTTAATAAATAGTTACCTAAATGAATTCCTGAAAAACATCACTGAAGTATTTGAAATTTACACACAAAATTCTAAAGAATACTATGGTCAAAAGAAATGGCCAACAAAATACAGGATTACTTATTTCCTAAAGTTGTTCCTTCATTAACTTATAAAGAAGAGACAAAAATAATGGCAGGATTTTAATCATAATACTTAAGAAATATTCCCTGAGAATATTTCAGGCTTATAGGAACATGCTTTTATGATTTAAACCTCTAGTCCAGTAAGTGCGCAGCAGAAGTAATTCATTTAATGGTTCCTCAGTGACCTAAAAGAATGAACACATCTGTGAAGGTTGCTAACCAAGTCTTACCCCAGAGGAAGAAACTGGTTGACAAAAAAAGGAAAGCTTTTCCTTTAAAATTTTCATTAACCTGCACAAAATTGCAAAGGCATATCAATCTAGTATAATTCCAGATTTGCATGGGTTACATGCAGATTAACAGTGTTTATTTTTTTTTCCAATGAATTCCAACATCAAATTACTTTTGTTTGGCAGTTGGATATAAATTTTGCATTTCTTGTAATTAAAACATAGGTTTTCTTTTCTTAGATTACTAATGTACTTTGGATCTTTCATTGTTAATAAGCCACTGGTGACTTTTCCTTATTTAGCTCTTCTATGCCAAATGCTGAATTCTCTAATGGAAAGATAATTAAAAGGGAAAAAAATTCTGATAGCATCAAGATTTCAAACAGCTTTAATGATGTCATTCTACCGATATTCAGCATATCTTTTGCTAACAGAAGTAGCCCCTCCAACTCTTACACTTAAGGGCTTAACCCTACAGTTTCTGAGTGATAAACTGGTCTCAGAGTTGTGTATACTTTAGAAAGTATACAGTAAATAGGTCTGCAGTTTAACCCAAATCCTTAGTAAAACAAAATTTACATTTATTTTTATAAAAAGCTATTATTTACTTTTGTCTGGAGAGTGTATTTAAGAGCCAAGTAGATTTAAGGTTCTTAGCACCTAAATGTATAAGACCCGATGTGATGACTACAGTGATACCTCAAGAAAAAGCCAATTGCTCCTAATCTGTAGATAGTTATGGACAATCTGAAAATTGATTAGGCACAGTAATCAAAGCCCAGAGAAGTTTCTCAGGAGAAGCCACATATCTAGATAATTCCCAAGAAACTTGAGTTTCATAAAAAATTACGATGAAGAGTTTTGGAAACTAATGGTATTTATTACATTAAGAGAAAGCATATAAGCTCTATTTGTAGGCCTGAAATTAAGATGGGAAACAGTGAAATCTGCTTCTACTACAGAATCTTACAGTGTACTAATCAAACTATAGAAAATCTCAAGTCTGAGATTTAAATTTCTTATTTGTGTTCTAAAAAATACAAAGTTGTATGCTGCTGGGAGAAAGTGGACAAAATGTGAAGCTTTGAAAAAGAGTATTGCACATATGTGGAGAATAAATTTTATATTGTAAATTATAAATAATGCGGTATAAATTAATTTGATATGATAGTTTTAAGTACATTTATCTTTATTATGGATCATATAAAATGATATACATCATTTTAATATAGGAAAATACTTTTTAATTTAAAGTTTGGTCATCCATCAAGGATTAAAGGCTTTTTAAAAATCTGTTTTTTGGGTACACAGTTATTTCTTTAATATCTATAGGTCAAAAACTATCAGGTATCTATAATTTTATATGCTTTGGCCCCCAAATATTAATCTAATGAATATGATTTCAAACACTATAGACATAATTTAAGAATATATAAAAAGAAATTACCCTCCAAGGAGGACAGACAAAACGAAAGTGTTGAGGCAGCTAAATTGAATAATTACAGAAAGCCAAAGGCCAAAATATGTTACACATGGCATTAAATTTATAACATACTTTTGATGATTGAAATCTTATAGTTAACAATATTCATAAAAACTGAATTGTATAGCTGAACCTATGGGTGGCATTTTTACAAAGGAAGAACCTGTTAAAAATCAAATTTTCTGTATTTCCTCTGCTTAGGGATTTAGTCACAAAACTGTCAATATCATCATTAAATTAGCATCAACATGAAACATTTATATTTTACATATTATGTCTTGAAGGGATTCATAGCAAATTTCTCAGTGATAATGGATTCCAAAGTGTCAGATATATTAAATATGTCAGATATGTTTTTCCTCATATATCATAGAACTTATTTGTAAGACTAAGTAAGAAAATTGTTCCGTGAACTGTATAAAAAATATGGCTAACCCATTTTTTATTGATCAAGTCATTCATAATATGAGAAAAAAGAAACTGAATTACAAATAACAAATATGATATTTGGGGACTTTTCCTTATATACAGTTTAAGAACATCTTTTAACCTTAAATGCACAGTTTGTCTTTATCTTACATGTTTTAATTTAAGCTAGCAGCAAAGGACCTCATCTAAAATGTCCTAGGAAAGATACTCTGTTTTATTTTCACTGTATTAAAGTTTTCCACGGGTTTCATTTTTTTTTACCATGTCTATAAGAAGGAATCTCATTTCGTAGCTACAAGAAGAAAGACGGGATGTGAGAGAGAGAGCAGAGTAGGAAGGAGACCTCCTGAAGTCAGGTCACTTTCATTGTTTCAAGTCAGGTCACTTTTCAAAATGTTCTTTACGTGCAGAGAGTTAGACGGATAGTACTTATCAAGTATCAAATACCAACGCAGCAAGCGACAGACAAGGCGTTGGACTGAGATACAAAACAAACTCATAGGTAGATAAGTAGTTAGGTAAGTGATAGATAAAAGAGATTTCTTCGAGAGCCAGTACTGGGACATAAATTTGGCTTTGCCTATTTCCATGAATTAATTAATTCTGCATGTTTCTATGTACTACATGACTATTTGCAGTCACACAGTTAACTTTTTATATCGTGTTTTAACACTTTTGTGGTGGTTCGTCACTCAGTCGTGTCCAACTCTTTGCGACCCCATGGACTGTAGCCCGTCAGGCTCCACTGTCCCTGGGATTCTCCAGGCAAGAATACTGGAGTGGGGAGCCATTCCCTTCTCACACTTTACACTTACATAAAACTTATCTTCTGCCCCCCAAACTAGATTGCTCTTGGCTTTAATAATTAACTAAAGCTATCTAACACAAACACATAGCATAACCTAGTCTTCATAATTAAACATTGAATACAAAAAGGCTATTTAGAATGGTTTACAAAAGACTTTAAAGTTTTCCATTCATGAAATTTATCACAAATATCTTAGAATATTAAAAAATTGTACGTTAAGAGATAAACTTTAAAAATGAAATTACAACTTTTACCGTAATAGGTTAGAACAAGTAAAATATTATTTCACTCAGGAACATAGTACTGGTTTCCCAAGCTTAAAAAATAATGTAAGACTATTATTTCAATAATTTCCACATTTCATATATTTAATTTTTATTATAATATTTTGGGAGAATTTGATGTTACAAATCTTATTTGAGAACTTGAAAATATACACTAATTTGAAAATTCAAGTTCTCAATATATTTTACCATGATGCCCCACTGATCTTTAGAAAAGATATGTTATTTTCTTTCTAACATCTTATCTGATCTCAAAAAGAACATGAGCAAAAGACAAAAAAGCCTTTGCACTCTGAATCTCAAGGTGACATTTAAGACTGACATCCAGCTACCCGAAGAAGATCTCAAAATTTTTTCTTGCCCCATGGGGATAAGCAAATCGTTAATATAAGGAGGTATCAGGCCATTAAGTGCTTTAAATGTCAACAATAAAACTTTAAAATCAATTCAAACCCTGACAGGAAGCCAATATGAAAACTGGAGGACAAAAGTGATGTACTTTGAACAGGTAAGTAGTGTCACGCTGTGAATGAACTGAACCTCAGAGATTGATTTATCAAGAAATCGAAACCTCAAGGTGTTGAGCTAGTCCAGGCATGGTGATTATCACATTGCAGTAGTTTTAGCACCATTCACTCATCTTTACTCAAATGATGTGCTGTAGAAGATAACTAGTTGTTAATAGAGCATCATTTTATCCTGAAACCAAAAAACAACTTAATACTAACACTAACCGTTATACAAGAGACTATATATAGTCCACAGCATTCTCTATCAAATAGAATTTTACATGATCAAGGAACAAGGAGATTCGCAATTGAAAGAATATATTTACATGCTTACTTTTGTGCTGTTATTGTGATAATGGACTTGAAATTGTTGAATACAAATGTTAAAACATATGAGAGTTATATGGCTCTGAAACTTACTCCTGGAGTGCAAAATCTCTAATTTATGGAGAATAGTTCCAATTCCTTTTCAATATATTTCTGTCCATTTTATACTTTAGGTACACATAATAGAATCAATAGTATTAAGAACACTAATAATAATGGCTAACACTAACTGATCACTTATTGTAAGACATGCATGGACTAACTTAATCACTAACTTAATAATAGACTGTTAACTGTCCACATTTAAAAGATGAGGAAACTGAGGCAGATAGACAACATGAGGTGACTAAGATGTCACAACCTATAAGTGTTAGGATTCTTACCCAGAACTACTATATCACATTGGCCATATACATATATAGGTGCATATATATATGCTATCTTAATATATATGCTGTTATGCATATCTGTTTGTGTTTAATTTGAAAAACCATGCTTTAATATAATTGTCATATTGCAAATAGTAAAAAAGTAAAGTGAGAGGTAAATATAGAAAAAAATCACCCTTTTCTTAGTGAACAAATCTTTTGATGACAGTGTTCATACACAAGTGACTAACACATCATCCTACTTGGCTTCGCTTTATTGCTCTCTCAGATACTGGTTTTGTTTTGTTTTTCGTGTTCTTTTTGTTTTCACAAATTTAAAGTTTGTGGCAATCCTGCTCCGAGTACGTCTATAGGCAGCATTTTTTCCAATAGCATTTTTTCTGACTTTGTGTCTCAATGAGAGAGTCCATTCCTAGGCAGGTTGATAAGAAGTCCGGGGATCCCCAAGGAGAGAGGAGTCTGGAATTCTCAAGGAGGAGGAAAGGACAAACTTTTTTTCCTTCTAAATTCCTTAGGATTATATAACAATAATGTATCCTGCTTGAGGACAGTTTCTGGGAAAAAACCTTCTGACTAATTCTGTAATATTAAAATGTAAATATGGAAGTGGGTCTAATAAGATCTTTACAACATCCAGACATTCTTCTGATTCACTGTAATAACTGATTAAAACGTACATAACTCCATTGCTAACACTAGCGAGGGGCACTCTTTCTGCCCCCTTCTGATGTCTCTGTCAGAAGCTTTCTCTATCTCTTTTATACTTTAATAAAACTCTATTACACAAAAGCTCTGAGCAATCAAGCCTTGTCTCTGGCTCTGGATTGAATTCTTCTCCTCCAGAGGCCAAGAATCCTGGCGTCTTTTGTGGTTCAGTAACAACCTTTCACCTTGGGGGCTCATCTGGGATCTGAATCTGGGACCTCTCATGTCAGAGGGGAGAACTGTAACCTGTAGACCAACCAGAAAATGAAACACCTGATCACGATTGTTTCCAATTTCTAACTTTATACTATACAGCTTGCGAAGATCTAATAGATGCCCCATTAGACAATCCTGACGTGGAAATATTTACAGATGGCAGTTCTTTTGTTCGAGATGGGAGGTGTAAAGCAGGTTACGCCATGGTGACGGCTGAACAGGTTTTAGGAGCAAAATCTCTCCCCCATGGAACCAGTGCCCCGTTAGCGGAGCTTGTGGCTCTGGCCCGAGCTCTAGAGTTAAGCAAAGGGCTGCGAGGAAATATCTACACTGATTCTAAGTATGCTTATTTGACTTTACATGCTCATGCTGCAATATGGAAAGAAAGACAGTTTAAAACGGTAACAGGAAAACCTATTAAGCATTTCAGAGAGATCTAGAGACTTTTAACTGCTATGTATTGTCCTGAAGAAGTAGCTGTTATGCATTGCAAGGGGCATAGCAGGGATGGGAGTAAAGCCAGAAAAGCGGCATTTTACGAAACCCCTTCACTGCAGATGCCCCTGATCTGGACAGGGCCTGTGGAACAGGAAAAACCACAATATACTGAGGAAGAATTAGAAAGATATGAGAAAAGATGAGCAAAGATTTCCAATAAAGGATGGTTACAGTCCGAGGATGGATGATTACTAATTCCTGAAAATGCTCAATGGAAAAGTTTTCCTGAAGCCTTAGAATTAAATAATTATGTAACTCAGCTCTCAGCTTTTCAGCAGTCATTGATGGAACTCTGGGAGGTGACTCCTGACCTAGCTTCTGAATCAAGCATGCCTTTATTTGAGCCAGGAACGGAGGTCCTGATAAAAACATTCGGATCTGGGGGCCAATCCCTCGAGCCCCTCTGGGAAGGCCCTTACCAGACGGGCCTGATAATCTGTGTGAGCCTACTTCTGCTGACTCCAAAAGTTCTGAGTCTGCCATTTGACCCTCAAGACAACGCCTTCCTGTCCTGGCTCATTCCTATGCCGCATTCCACAATCGGTCTAACTGCTCGGCCTGTGGAGCGTTCCCCTCTTCATCAGTGGAAGGCTTCCCATGGTGGACATCTCCACTTCAAGGAAAACACTTTTGCCAAGTCTGAGAATACCTTTGACAATAATCATATGTGATGTCTCTTCTTAAACTGATGACAACTAACAACCCTAAGATGGACGGATGTAACTATGAACATAATGTAACTTTTCATTTTGACTAGGTTTTAACTGGGTTTAATGACTATTTTACCTTACATCTGTAAGTGTGGAACAGCGTTTGTTTCTAACCATCTGAAAGCTTTTAAGTTGCAAATGGTTGTCCAGGCTCCTACAAGGGCCACAGCCTCCTCCAGCTATTACTTGGGGCCCCTGGATCAGAGACCCTCAGTATGAGTGTAAGGAGAATATGTTGCCTCAACAATTTAGGGAACACACCCCTAAACAGCAGGAAGTAGTTATGGAATGAAAACTATGCCCCTTTCCCTTGGCAACATTGTCCTAAAAGAAAAGAGGGAAATGAGAGAGTCAATTCCCAGGCAGGTTGATAAGAAGTCCGGGGATCCCCAAGGAGAGAGGGGTCTGGAATTCTCAAGGAGGAGGAAAGAACAAAATGTTTTTTTCCCTCTACATTCCTTAGGATTATATAACAATAATTTATCCTACCTGAGGACAGTTTCTGGGAAAAACCTTCTGGCTAATTCTGTAATCTTAAAATGTAAATTATGGGAGTGGGTCTAGTAAGGTCTTTACAACCTCCAGACATTCTTTCGATTCATTGTAATAACTAATTTAAAAGTACATAACTCCATTGCTAACACTAGCGAGGGGGCAGTCTTTCTGCCCCCTTCTGATGTCTATGTCAGAAGGTTTCTCTGTCTCCTTTATACTTTAATAAAACTTTACTACACAAAAGCTCTGAGCAATCAAGCTTCGTCTCTGGCTCCAGATTGAATTCTTCTCCTCCAGAGGCCAAGAATCCCGGCGTCTTTTGTGGTTCAGCAACAACCTTTTATCTATCATATTTTGATAATTCTTGCAATATTTCAAACTTTTTCATTACTATTACATTTGCTATGATGATCTGTGATCAATGATCTTCCATGTTTCAATTGGAAAAAGATTAGGACTTGCTGAAGGCCGAGATGATGCTTAGCATTTTTTACTAATAAAGTAGTTTTAAATTAAGGTATGTAGTTTTTTTTTTTTTAAACATAATACTCCTTAGTAGACTACAACATAATGTAAACATAAATTTACACATACTGGGAAACCAAAGAGTTTGCGTGAATTGCTTTGTTGCAGCGGTCTGAAACCAAACCTGCAATACTTCAAGCAGGACTGTATTCAACTGTCAGTGATTGGAAAAGAAGTTCTGTGGACTTTTCTTGAAAGAATCCTACAGAATGTGCTTGCATTGATTACACAGAATCAGATAACTGCAAAACACACAGAGCACTTTCAGGTGTACTTATACAAGCCTCTGTTAAAGTGAAGGATGTGGTACAACAGAAGAAAGTGCAGGCAATCATCCAGGGCTTCTAGCCCCCAGGGTCTTTCTCAGTGACATAGAATGTACTTTGTTTTCAGATTATAAACCGCCAAGTTATGTACCAAGTACCCTGATTTAAGGTAAAAGTTTACTCAGGCTAGGAAGCAGGGTCTTTCATAATTTGCCACTCAGGTAAAATTAGAGCCAGTCTGCATAACTAATTAATGCAGGTACAAAGCGTCAATAGAGATGTTTCTATACAATATAGACAAGCTTGCACCAGGCATCTCCAGGGAAGTTTGAACTTTAAACATCTCATTATGAATCACTAATTAATACATCTTATCCTTATCATGGCCAAGGATCAGTTTCAGATTTCCAGGCATCAACAGATATACGTGTAGACCTTTCTTAGCCCAGTTGTAATATCTCCAGATCTAATACAGTGCTCAGGGAGACAATTTATTGATCAAGTGTTCAGTAAGTACCGGTAGGCATTCTGGACTCTTAACTAAAACAATACTTCTTTCTCCGTCAGTCCATATCCTGTTATTAATACATCAGCCTCCTTTGAAGGAGTGGTGGCAGAATCAAGAAGTTGGCATTTTCTATGCAGCTAAGGGTGGGGGTAACCCCCACAGTTGAAAAAAAAATGAAGGACAAACAGAAATCCTCTTTCTAAGAGCGGGAAAGAGAGAGAGAGGGAGAGAACATTCCTACTCCGGTTGGGAGATGCAACCTCAGTGACACCTTCTTTGCTTCTTTGTTGTGTTGATGTTCCGGCACCCAATCATGTCCAACTAGAAACACAGTGATAGTCCTGTGAGACATTGCTGTTGATCAGCAGAAGTTAATCTTATTTGCTAGCAACTGATAGTATGAACATACTAGGTTCTCATTACAGAAAATCAAGGTTCTGGGTGATGGCCAAGCTAATTACAGCACAATTTCATAGCCATGAGTAAAGACCATTTCCCATATTTAGGAAAAGCACTCTTCACCCAAAGAAAATATTTAGTAGTATGACATGTAAACAACAGCAAAGGCAAAGACAAAAATTGCTTACAGTATATACTAGAAAGAAGGAGATCTCTGGCCTCCCTGGGGTGTAGTTGTGTTGGCTCCAAATCTTGGGATCTTCCTGTGTGAAATGTGAAACTGGCCCCACACACAGAAGGTGAAGTGTGAAAGTGAAAGTGTTAATCACTCAGTCGTGTCCAACTCTGCAACCCCATGGACTGTAGCCCATCAGGCTCCTCTGTCCATGGGATTTCCCAGGCTGGAATACTGGAGTAGGTAGCCATTCTCTTCTCCAGGGGACCTTCCCAACACAGGGATTGAACCTGGGTCTCCTTCATTAGAAGTGAATTCTTTATCATCTGAGCCACCAGGGAAGAGCCACATGGAAGGTAAGGAGACACCAAAATGGGGCAGACTGCTCCAGATTGGTAGGCGGCAGACTTGGTACACGGGGGAATTTACATACAGGGTTTGTCTTGGGCAACCACAGGAGTGTGGTTCTCTGCACCCATTGTCAGAATCTTAAAGGCTGTATGGAGACCTTAAGCGGATTCAATCATGTATACTGTCCAGATGGTCTCATGAGAGACCACATGTCTCTCAAGGCTGTTATTCAGTCACTCGGCTATATCCCACTCTTTGCGCCCCTGTGGACTGCAGCACACCAGGCTTCCCTGTCCTTCATCATCTCCCAGAGTTTGCTCAAACTCATGTCCATGGAGTTGCCCTTGAAAATGATCCCCACCATGGAACACAAGGCAGAATACACTCCAAGGACAGGAGAGGGACAAGGAGCCTCTGAGGGCATGGGTCCAGCTAGAGGGTCAACAAGCAGTCCTCACAACTTCCCAGTGACCTCCTCCAACAAAGTGTCTCAATCAATGGGTTATTTACATTTGCTCCTCACGTGGGGTGGAAGGGCTCTCATAACTTTTATTTGCCACATTTGATTAGAACCAGCTTGAATAACACACTCCTTTCAGGGGTAGAGGCCAGTAACCAGATGCTGGGTTAGCAGCCAGTCTTTGACCATCCAAGTAACACAAAGACCTAGGTAATACAAACTGGATGCTCAAAGGGCTTCCATTCTCAGGTAGAGAAAAGCGAGCCCATATCTGCTAAGCCTGCCTTAGCTCATTTCTGCCTCAGCCCTGCTGTAATATGTTGGTCCTCTGCCATCTCTCCAACGATACTGTTTCCATTGTGGTAAAGTCATACTTTCCTCAGTTTCATTGTAAGGGGTTCTTCTCTGGAGGATACTTCAAAAAATGAACCCTCTCATTTTCCACTCTGTTCAACCCAGACTGACTGCTACACTGGCCCTTAATACTTTATCCTTTCCAGATGCTTTTCAGAAGTATCAGTATAAACAAAACTAGTGGAGGTGATGGAATTCGATTTGAGCTATTTCAAATCCTAAAAGATGATGCTGTGAAAGTGCTGCACTTAATATGCCAGCAAATCTGGAAAATTCAGCAGTGGCCACAGAATTGAAAAAGGTCAGTTTTCATTCCAATCCCAAAGAAAGGCAATGCAAAGAATATTCAAACTATCGCACAATTGCACTCATCTCACACACTAGCAAAGTAATGCTCAAAATTCTCCAGAAATTCCAGATGTTCAAGCTGGATTTAGAAAAGTCAGGGGAACCAGAGGTCAAATTGCCAACATCTGTTGGATCATAGAAAAAGCAAGAGAATTCCAGAAGACCATCTACTTCTGCTTCATTGACTAAACTAAATGCTTTGACTGTGTGGATCACAACAAACTGTGGAAACTTCTTCAAGAGATGGGAATACAAGACCATCTTACCTGCCTTCTGGGGAATCTATATGCAGGTCAAGAAGCAACAGTTAGAACTGGAAATGGAACGAAAGACTGGTTCCAAATTGGGAAAGGAGTACATCAAGGCTGAATATTATCACCCTGCTTATTTAACTTATATGCAGAGTACATCATGCAAAATTCTGGCCTGGATGAAGCACAAGCTGGAATCAAGATTTCTGGGAGAAATATCAATTATACCAGATATGCAGATGACAGTACCCTTATGGCAGAATATGAAGAGGAATGAAAGAGCCTCTTGATGAAAGTGAAAGAGGAGAGTGCAAAAGCTAGCTTAAAACTCAACATTAAAAAAACTAAGACCATGGCATTTGATCCCATCACTTCATGGAAAATAAATGGGGAAACAATGGAAACAGTGACAGACTTCATTTTCTTGGGCTCCAAAATCACTGTAGATGGTAACTGCAGCCATGAAATGAAAAGAAATGGAAGAAAATCTATGACAAACTTAGACGTCACATTAAAAAACAGAGACATTGCTTTGCCAACAAAGGTCCATATAGTCAAAGCTATGGCTTTTCTAGTAGCAATGTATAGGTGTAAGAGTTGGACCATAAAGAAAGCTGAGCACAGAAGAATTGATGCTTTTGAACTATGGTGTTGGAGAAGACTCTTCAGAGTCCCTTGGACTTCAAGGAGATCAAACCAGTTAATCATAAAGGAAATCGGTCCTGAATATTCATTGGAAGGACTGATGCTGAAGCTGAAACTCCAAAACTTGGCCACCTGATGTAAAGAATTGACTCCTTAGAAAAGACCTGGATGCTGGGAAAGATTGAAGGCAGGAGGAGAAAGGGACGACAGAGGATGAGATGGTTGGATGGCATCACCAACTCGATAGACACGAGTTTGAGCAAGTTCTGGGAGTTGGGGAAGGACAGGGAATCCTGGAAAGCTGCAATCCATAGGGTTGGAACAAGTTGGACATGACTGAGTGAGTGAAATGAACTAAACGTCAATACTCACTCTCAATAGTCATTTTTCACTGAAGTTTCACTGCTCAAGAGATTCTCTACCTAGGGGAAGCTGGTTCTCATAAAAACTTCAACCACTTTTCCTCTTACTTTGGGATACCCACCAAGATCTGCTTTCTTTTCAATTTCTAAAACAGAATCCATTTTGCCCCTCTTTCTCCCACTCAGTAAATTATTCATAGGTGATGTTAACCCTTCTAGATAGTAAGGAAGATCTAGGCCTTAAAATATGGACAGTCCAATATTCCTTGGAAGCAAGTGTCCTTCTGAGGAGTGGTCTTTCCTTTCTTCAAATGCCCACCACTTTCCTCAAATACTCAGATAATAAATTAACACAAAATATAACTCTTATACTCTGGTAATGAAAGTATTACAGTCAGTGCTAATACTAAAGACCTGACGTTGGAATAAGGCTGGTGAATTTTTTAACAATGAGAAAGTCAGTGGAGTTGGAGCAACGTGAGCAGAAGGGAAGTTAATAGGAGACAATGTTGGAGAAAAATGCATGAGCAGAGAAAAATCATGGGGTGTCTACCTACTTGCAAACAATTGACTTGATTCTTATCATGGTGCTCTAGACATAAGGGTTAAGGGAAAGAAGAATGAAAACATTTAGCATTTCCTGTAGGATATTTAAGAAGAAATCTATCTTTAATCTAGAATCTGGAATGTGCACATTCAATGTAAAATTAATAAGTATTAAAAACAATAAAAAATGCCAATACTAATAACTTCTTCATGTCTAAATCAAAATACTTAAAAGACAAAACAGAAATTGTAGGACATCTATCCTATTTAACCCACTGTTTCCCACAAATGCTTTCTTAGTAGTGTTCAGTTGAAGACTAAGATGTTAAAGATTTTGTCATGTTCTCCTAGTTTTCACTGGGTAACTGATGGAATAGATGAAACTCTTTATAGCTAGGGTTAAGAGCCCTACAAATGCAAACATCAGTGGAGGTCCAAATGGTAGAAAGTAGAAGAATGGGTAGAAAGTCATCCAGGAAGTGGACATAAGGGTTATATATACTAGTAGGTAGTGGGCCTCCACCCACAAAAACTGGAGTAGGAGGCAGAAGTCATGATCTCTTAAAAAAATTCAAATACTTTGGAGAAAATACTGACCTCCCTTCCCAGGTGAGCAGGAATCAATTCCGTTTTTGTTATCAGGAACAAATTCTGAGCAAGAGAGTAGATGAGGCAGGCTTTTTGTTTTTGCTTTTAAATAGATTGAAGGAAAGATGCAATGAAGACATCATCTTTCCTGAGTCAGAGGGTCAACAGCAGAGATGGACTGATATTGTGTAGGATGAGAACAAAACCTAGATCTCAACTGAGGACTCTACAGTAGAACCAGATAAGTTAGACTAAGGCTTTAGGAAGAAGAGTGGGGGTTTAACGAGGAAAATATAAGTTGGAATCTGGAGAAAGAGGACTTTATTGAGTACCTTGAACTGTAAAGTAGCTGTAAATAGAGCTGAGAGTAGGGAAGACAGATGTGCCAAAGAAAGTGGAAAATTAATGGGGAGTTAATTATGGGAGAGGAGGCAGAGATCTAGTTACTGGAAGTACAAAATAAACTGAGACTTTTTATATTATGCTAAAGATCCATTTTTAAAATATTATGTACAGTAATATTAAGAATATGTAAAGCTAGCCACTTATATTCTATTTAATGACTCTATGAAAAATTATTCCTGCTTTTAAGTAGCTATTTCAAAACAAAAGGAATTCCTTCTAAGACAGAAATTTTACTCATTTCCAAAACTATACAGTCACACATTTTTAATGTAGAAAGAATTTTTTAAAGATGAGATAAATGTCTCAGATATATCAGTCTGTCACTCGGTCACGTCCAACTCTTTGCGACCCCATGGACTGCAACATGCCAGGCCTCACTGTCCATCACCAACTCCCGGGTTTACCCAAACTCATGTCCATTGAGTCGGTGATGCCATCCAACCATCTCATCCTCTGTTGCCCCCTTCTCCTCCCACCTTCTGTCATTCCCAGCATCAAAGTCTTTTCAAATGAGTCAGCTCTTCACATCAAGTGGCCAAAGTATTGGAGTTTCAGCTTCAGCATCAATCCTTCCAAAGAACACCCAGGACTGATTTCCTTTAGGATGGACTGGTTGGATCTCCTAGCAGTCCAAGGGACTTTCAAGAGTCTTCTCCAACACCACAGTTCAAAAGCATCAAATTTTCAGTGCTCAACTTTCTTTATAGTCCAACTCTCCACATCTATACATGAACACTGAAAAAACCATAGCCTTGACTAGATGGACCTTTGTTGACAAAGTAGTCTCTGCTTTTTAATATGCTGTCTAGGTTGGTCATAACTTTCCTGCCAAGGAGCAAGTGTATTTTAAATTCATGGCTGCAGTCACCATCTGCAGTGATTTTGGAGCCCCAAAACATAAAGTCTGCCACTGTTTCCACTGTTTCCCCATCTATTTCCCATGAAGTGATGGGACCAGATACCATGATCTTAGTTTTTTAAATGTTGAGTTTTAAGCCAACTTTTTCACTCTCCTCTTTCACTTTCATGAAGAGGCTCTTCAGTTCTTCACTTTCTGCCATAAGGGTGGTGTCATCTGCATATCTGAGGTTATTGATGTTTCTCCCAGCAATCTTGATTCTAGTTTGTCCTTCATCTAGCTCAGCATTTCTCGTGATGTACTCTGCGAATAAGTTAAATAAGCAGGGTGACAATATACAGCCTTCACGTGCTCCTTTCCCACTTTGGAACCAGTCTGATATTCCATGTCCAGTTCTAACTGTTGCTTCCTGACCTGCATACAGATTTCTCAGGAGGCAGGTCGGGTGGTCTGATATTCCCACCTCTTTCAGAATTTTCCACAGTTTATTGTGATCCACACAGTCAAGGCTTTGGCATAATCAATAAAGCAGAAATATATGTTTTTCTGGAACTCTCTTGCTTTTTCGATGATCCAGCAGATGTTGGCAATTTGATCTCTGGTTCCTCTGACTTTTCTAAAACCAGCTTGAACATCTGGAAGTTCGTGGCTCACGTATTACTGAAGCCTGGCTTGGAGAATTTTGAGCATTACGTTACCAGCATGTGAGATGAGTGCAATTGTGTGGTAGTTTGAACATACTTTGGCACTGCCTTTCTTTGGGAATGGAATGAAAACTGACCTTTTTCAATCCTGTGGCCACTGCTGATTTTTCCAAATTTGCTGGCATATTGAGTGCGCACTTTCACAGCATCATCTTTTAGGATTTGAGATAGCCTAACTGGAATTCCATCACCTCCACTAGCTTTGTTTGTGCTTCCTAAGGCCCACTTGACTTCACATTCCAGCCAGGATGTCTGGCTCTAGGTGAGTGATCACACCATCGTGATTATCTGGGTTGTGAAGATGGTTTTTTGTACAGTTCTTCTGTGTATTCTTGCCACCTCTTCTTGATATCTTCTTCTTCTGTTAGGTCCAAACCATTTATTGTCCTTTATTGAGCCTATTTTTGCATGAAATGTTCCCTTGGTATATCTAATTTCTTGAAGAGATCTCTAGTCTTTCCCATCTATTGTTTTCCTCTATTTCTTTGCATTGATCACTGAGGAAGGCTTTCTTATCTCTCCTTGCTATTCTTTGGAACTCTGCATTCAAATGGGAATATCTTTTCTTTTCTCCTTTGCTTTTTGCTTCTCTTCTTTTCACAGCTATTTGTAAGGCCTTCTCAGACAGCCACTTTGCTTTTTTGCATTTCTTTTTCTTGGGAATGGTCTTGATCCCTGTCTCCTGTACAATGTCATGAACCTCTGTGCATAGTTCATCAGCCACTCTGTCTATCAGATCTAGTCCCTTAAATTTATTTCTCACTTCCACTGTGTAATCATAAGAGATTTGATTTAGGTCATACCTGAATGGTCTAGTGGTTTTCCGTACTTTCTTCAATTTAAGTCTGAATTTGGCAATAAGGAATTCATGATCTCAGATATATATACTTGTGTACTTTCTAAGTAGCACAATCATATTTAGGAAATATGTTTGCCACAAGATTGAACATGAGAATGTCTATAATTATCTACATTAGTATGGAAAAAAAAAATAAGAGATGTACCCAGACTTGAAGAAGAGTTTGTATCCGTTTACGTTGTCTTTTTTACCATGGAGTAAAATTGAATTGGGCTTCCCAGGTAGCTCTAATGATAAAGAATCCACCTGCCAATGCAGGAGATGTAAGAGACTTGGGTTCGATTCCTGGGTTGGGAAGATCCCTGGCAGAGGGCATGGCAACCCACTCCCATATTATCGCCTGGAAAATCCCATGGATAGAGGAGACTGGCATGCCACAGTCCATGGGGTTGCAAAGAGTCAGACACGACTGAGAGACAGTGCATGCAACACTTACAGTGTTGACATGGTAGACGAAGTTTACCACTTTCAAAATTTTTCCTCAACTTAATGCCATTTTAACATAACTCCTTTTCCTTGTAAATATGTGCCAAGCTTTAAATTTCAAAGCCAAACTATCAAAAAGACAAAAAGAAAGAAAGCCATAGGAGCCAAAGTAACAAAAGAGCCATCTTTGCCAACTTGTACTTTTATTATTGAGAATGAGAAGATAGTGTGTAAAGATCTTCTGAGATGGAGCCATTAAAAAGGGATAATTAAGTGAAAGCATCTGAAATACATCTGGCAGTTCACTAAATTTAGTATTCTGTTTTAAATAATGACATATACATGATGCTCCAGAGTGGTGCTTGAGATTTGGCTACTGGAACTGAGGAAATGAATTTTTATTTAATTTGAATTTAAATAGCTATCAGATAGTGTAAGTCTAGAGAAAGTAAAAGTTTATATCTAAAGAAAGGAAACGTGTTGTTTTCCTCATGCAGTACTTCATTTGAGAGCTGAGAGAAAAAAAATTGAAAAACATCTTTAAGCATGCTCAAATCTCTCAAACTGAAATTAGTGGAAACAGTGGTTTGAGTCAAACATGCATGTCAAAAAGTGGGCATTCTGCCATATACTCACATATAGGGGATTATAGGAACATTTTATAAGAGAATTGTCAGTCTAATATCAAAAGAGAGTATGAAAATTTAGAAAACATGAGACATTGATATCAACACAATTGCATTTAGTTTGTAAATAGTTTTTGTGAACCACACATGCTAATCCTAGCTTTGTTATGAACTATTGGTGGCTTAGTTGGTAAAGAATCCACCTGCAATGTGGGAGACCTGAGTTGAGACCTGCAATGTTTAATGAACTCCTGAAAAATGGCATCAATAATGAGAACGTGATATGCAAAGTACTTGGGAGGTTTTGCAAGCTGTAACAGTGGGAGACATAACTGAGTGCTTAAAAAAAGATAAATGGGGGTATAACAACAACAACAAAAAAACCTGAGCCTTTCAAAGCCTCAAATGCACAGACACATATGCTTCAGCATGAGCATAAACATCTATGAAAACAGTCCATCCTCAATCATTTGTCTTTCTTTAATATACCTTTGACATAAACCCAAAATGGTGAAATCTGATTGGAGTTGACAGACATTGAAGTGAAAAATAGGGTGGGTTGTTATTGTTGCTTTATGTCTGTTCTCTGTTTTGTTTTTCTACTTTAAGCACAAGTAGCTGTGGTTATTTGTGACTGAAATGCCTTTCAAGGAGTTCTCTGCCTAACAGTCCCTTTCGCTGAAACTTTGTCTCAGATCCAAATAAAAAAACCCTGGTGACTCAGATAGTAAAGAATCCAACTGCAATGTGGGAGACCTGGGTGGGGTCCTTGGGTTGGGAAGATCCTCTGGAGGAGGGCACGGCAACCCACTCCAGTATTCTTGCCTGGAGAATCCCCATGGACAGAGGAGCCTGGTGGGCTACAGTTCATAGGGTCGCAGAGTTGGACACGACTGAGCAACTAAGAACATCCAACACATGTTATTAGGTTGAACCACTCAAAATTGCCATTACTCAATCATTTATCTACAAAAATGATAGTTTCAAATATTCAAGCTTATAGTACCAGGAAGTACAATTCAAAGAATATTGATTTTAATAATAATCATAAAATCAAAATTAACATATACAGTGTTTCAAACAGAATATTGAAATAAAATCAGTTATTTTATTTTTGTTAAACAATGTAAATCGTTACCATTTGCAAATTTTATTATTAAAAACAGAAAATATTCTAACATGTTCTCAATTTCTTGGCTAAATCTGCTTTAATTTGTTCATCTTATAGTTTAATACTCCCTCCTTCACAAAAGAAAGACTTCAGTTTCCTAAAAAACAAAACTAACCAGCTTTTTTTTTTAATATTTATTTATTTGGCTACGTCAGGTTTTAGTTGTAGCGCTTGGGATCTGCGGGCTTTAGAGCATGTGGACTTAGTTGCTCAGTGGCATAGAGGATATTAATTCCCTGACCAGGGATTAAGCCCAGGTCCTCTGTGTTGCAAGGCAGATCCCTAACCACTGGACCACAGGGAAGTCCCATCCAGTTTCTTTGGAACTTCAACTTTCTTAACTTCAACTTTCTGCAACTTCAACTTTCTTAACTGGATCATCTATTCCTTAATAGTCTTTTTATTATTGCTATAGTATATATGGTGAAATATTATCAAATATCAGCAATTTAATTTGATAACACAGAGAAAACCCTTTAGACTGAAACCAGAGTTAGGAATATCTAAAGAGTGGTAATGCATATGTTGGCTTTCTCCAGTGGCTCAGGTGGTAAAGAAAGCTTCCTGCAACGCGAGAGACCCGGGTTCAGTCCCTGAATTGGGAAGATCCCTTGGAGAAAGGAATAACAACCCGCTCCAGCATTCTTGCCTGGAGAATTCCAAGGACAGAGGATCCTAGCTGGCTACAGTCAATGGGACCTCAAAGAGTTGGAAACTGAGCAACTAACACACACATATAATACATACATCACAAACATGAAAAGATCTTCAGGAAATATTAAATGATAAAATTAAAGCACAGAACAGTGTATAGTTAGCTATATTTTGTGAAATAAAAAAGAGAAAATAAAGCTATACCTATAAAAATGCTAGTAGCATACACAATAAACTAGTAAAAGTGATAAAAAGGATGAAAGCAGGAATGGGAGGATGAACAATAACTGTATATCTTTTTATATTACTTTGATTTTTTTGAACCATGAAATGTACTATCTACTCAAAAAATTAAATTACATGTTAAAATATATAAAATAGGCACTGATTTGCCATTTTATTCATCAAAATAAGAGTGCAACAGTTATGATGCCTGGGTTTAACTACAGCAGTAATTTAGGAAAGAAATTCTCAAAAATGTTAGGTAAAACATAACTAGTATACAGTACTGCAGTTCTTAAATTTTACTGTGCGTGAAATATCCCATATGCTTTGCTAAAAAGTCCATAATCTTGGGGCTTAACCCAGATTATAAATTATTAAGTTTCAACTGGAGTTTAAGAATGTATATTTTAACAAACCCTAGGTAAGCATCATGCAGAGATTGATTGACCCTACTCTGAGTAATCTTGTTTTAATGTTACAGTATCTAATATCTTAAAATGTTATGCTATTTCAACATTAACAAATTCTCAAATATAGTAAAATAGTATGTCTGAAAATAGCAATTTCCTAACATGCATTATTTTCCTTTTTAAATTTTATATAATTTTATTGTGTTCACCAGTTAATTTAAAAAGCTAATATTTACAGATCCAAATTTTTCTTTATATTTAATATTAACTGGTAACTTTATACAATAAACCATAAGAAGATAATAAAGAATGTTGTATCAATATGTTTATCATTTTTACAAAAGCCTCCATATTTCAAACTTTTAGACCACATTTCAAACTTTTTAAAAGTGGAGTAGTGGATATTTTTAACCTTTGTATTTGTTCATCTTCTAAGCTTCATTGCCATTCGGGAAATTCTCCACTTTGTGAGTTTTGTTGACAAGCAGAAACTACCTTTCAATACAGAAGCTCAATGTTCTTTTCAAAACAGTACCTAGCACTGCAACCAAACTTCATGAAAACAAGAAACTGCATTGACTCCATGGCCTATAAGTCTAGTTCTCTGGCCCTACCAGAGACATTGTGAGCTACCCCAAATCCTTTTAATAGATTCTTTTTCTGCTTACAAAATCACAAATGTATTGGTTCTGGTTTTTTTTGTTGTTGTTGTTGTTTTTTTCTAATGTCTAAGAACCTTGACTGATACATGTAAGCTTAGGTCTGAAAAAGCAACTGAAATATCACATAGAAGAAACAAGACTTAATAGCAGTTCAAGCAGGACTTCCCTGGTGGTCCAGTGGTTAAGTCTTTGCACTTCCACTACAGGGGATATAGACTCAATTTCTGGTTGGGGAACTAAGATCCTGCATGCCGTGTGGTACAGCCAAAAAAAAAAAAAAAGAAAAGTAGAATTTCATGGAAAGGAAAATTAAATATAATTGATTTCAACTTAATTCAAGTCTACAATGGGACAACCAAAATACCCATAAAAACTTGGGGAGGGAGGCAGCATTGAAAGGATAGAGACCAGGACAAGAGAAAAAATGGTACTCCGATGTTATAGGTCTGCCTGGGCAAATTACATTTGGTGCAGAGTGAGGCTCTGAGCCTACATCTTAGAGAAACCTGTATAAATGTGTGTTTCCAGTGAAAGTCTTGAAAATGATATCATAACTGTCCATGCAAACAGATATTTAACACTTTAAAGACAAAATTTGATGATGAATATAAAAACATCATCTTTCAACAATTCGAAGATTTTCCAAAGAAATTAGAAATTTAAACTGTTACCAATGGCAGGTATATTCACAGGATATTATCTCATTGAGAGTAGTAACTGACAGTTAAAGTTGCAGAAAGAAAGAGATAATAGCATTCAATTAAAGAACTTAATAGCAATAATAGAGGTCTAATGATAACGTCTCAGCATGTTCAAAAGACATATGTTTTCACGTAATGAAATTTACTTAATAAACCCCAAATCTAATTGTTTATTTACTTTGTCTACTTTACATTGTCTGTTTCATCAGAAGATATAATTTCATACTTTTTACTCAAAGGCTCTTGCCACAACATTGAAAATGAAGAGTAAGTTTATAAGTCTTTTCCATCATACCAGTGCTGAGGCCACAATCAACCATGTCATCACAAAGTGAAAAGTTCGGTTCACATAGACCATCCATCAGTTTTTAGGAAGAGGTAAAGGTATTCTGTTATAGTCATGTTCAATACAGTTCTGGAGCATCAATAAATGGTTGGTACACGAGACTTCACTGGGGGAGGCAGGGTCATTGCATATAAGGTGATGGGCAGGGCTTCAGGCAATAGAGACGGCACTTGAAAGGTCATGGCTGGGTGATTCACAAAACAGAAAACTAAAAGTGGAAAATGTGAAATACAAAGAGAGCTGCAATTCAGCTGCTAACATTGGAAGCCAGAAGCCAGCACTGGGTCATCTACAAAATGGCGGGATCCACTTGTGAATAAAGGAATTCCAAAAATCAGTGTTGAGATCCATGACCTAGGACCTGGGTTCTGTTACCTGGACCCGTGAAAAATCTGAACTCGTGGGAGGATGAGAGATTCAAAACCAGGTTTTTTGTATTTTTAGATTTTTTTTCTTTTTTTAATGTGGATCATCTTTAAAATTTGTGTTAAATTTGTTAAAATGTTGCTTCTGTTTGATGTTTTGGTTTTTGGATTGCAAAGTGTGTGGGATCTTATCTCGCTGACCAGGGATCGAACCAGCACCCTGCACTAGAAGGTGAAGTCTTACCACTGGACCACCAGGGAAGTCCCCCAGATCACATTTAATTCTTATATGCTTAAGCCAAAGAGAGCTGATGAGCTAAGATCTCCAGTCAGGAACACTAATGGATTCAGGAATGAGCCCAAAATTCTTATCATCACTAATACACTCCCTTGATGATCTCATCTAGCTCCACTATTTAAAAACATTCACTGTGTTTATAAATTTATTTGGAGGCCTTACATGTCTTTTTAGTTCCAGGATACTTAACATGTATCTCAAATGCAGCATGTCTAGAACTCCCAATTTTCATCCCTATAGTTCTATATATTAATTCAAATAGGAGCAACTTTTCTTATACAGAGTTGTACGACTTTCCATCAATCACAGTTGCAGAATTTCCATACTGGCTTCCCCTTGTAATAATAATCTAATTGAAAAGGGGAGGTTGGCTAGGGAATTTGGAAAGATATGTTAGAAACATTGGCATTTCAAGATATTGCAAGACATCTTTTACTCAATGTGCCTATTTATATGCATGAAGAGAGATTGGGGTATGATGGTGAGCTGGCCCCCACCTGCAGACACCAGTTGGCATACTTGAATGAATTCCCATTGAACTTAATATGAATGACGTATTACATCTTATAGTTTCCCTGGGCACTACATCTCTGATGTTATCTTGATCCACCATTCATCCCTACCCTCTGCTTCGCCTTTGCCAGCTACATTCTAGCCATAGTACATGTCTTGCTCACATTAAACCTGGAATTTTTCACCTTTTATTTTTTTTTTTGATGTGGACCATTTCTTGAATTTGTTACAACATTGCTTCTATTTTATGTTTTGGATTTTGGCCTCAAGGCATGTGGAATCTAAGCTCCCCAACTAGGGATAGAAACTGCATCCCTTGAATTGGAAGGCAAAATCATAACCACTGGATCATCAGGGAAGTCCCTCAGCTTTTTTAATATTCTAAGCACATTCCTGATTCAGGACCTTTCCACAAGCTATTTTTTTCCTTTCACTTTTTGGATTACTTTTCCTTCCACTTTTTGAATAGTGGAACTATTCAAATAACTCTGCCTTGTTATTTAAGTCCATTTCATAGTCACCCCTTCCTCAGAAAATGTGCCTGTTAAATAAGCAGAGTGATAGTATACAGCCTTAACGTACTCCTTTCCCAATTTTGAACCAGTCCGTTGTTCCATGTCCAGTTCTAACTGTTGCTTCTTGTCCTGTACACAGATATATGCAGAGTACATAGGGCTTCCCTGGTAGCCCAGATGGTAAAGAATCTGCCTGCAATGCAAGAGACCTGGGTTCGATCCCTGGGTCGAATGCAGAGAGCCACAAAATTAAAAGACGCTTGCTCCTTGGAAGAATAGCTATGGCAAACCTAGACAGTGTATTAAAAAGTGGAGATGTTTCTTTGCTGACAAAGGTCCATATAGTCAAAGTTGTGCTTCCCTGACAGGCTCAGATGGTAAGGAGTTTGTCTGCAATGCAGGAGGCCTGGGGTCGATCCCTGGGTCAGGAAGATCCTCTGGAGAAGGGAATGGCAACCCACTCCAGAATTCTTGCCCAGAAAATCCCATGGAGAGAGTAGCCTAGAGAGCTACAGTCCATGGGGTCACAAAGAGTTGGACATGACTAAGCACCTATACTACACTTGATTTTTCCAGTAGTCATGTATGGATGTAAAAGTTGGACCATTTAAAAGGCTGAGCACCAAAGAATTGATGCTTCTGAACTGTGGTGCTGGAGAAGACTCTAAAGAGTCCCTTGGACAGTAAGGAGATCCAACCAGTCAATCCTAAAGGAAATCAACCCTAAATATTCATTGGAAGACTGGTATTGAACTTGAAGCTCTAATACTCTGGCCACTTGAAGTGAAGAGCCAACTCATCGTAAAGGACCCTGCTGGGAAAGACTTAAGGCAAGAGGAGAAGGGGGCAACAGAGGCATCACCAACTCAGTGGACATGAGTTTGAACAAATTCAGGGAGATAGTGAAGGACAGTGAAGCCTGGCGTGCTGTAGTTCGTGGGGTCGCAAAGAGTCAGACACAACTTAGCAAATGAGCAACTGGGAAGTATTTCCTGCAAATGGTTGCAGTTAAATGTTTGTATATTGAGTTATTTTCTCATTCTTATATACTTAAATTGACTTTGAATTTATAATTAATATTCCTTTGACAGTAATTTTTAGTTACTGATATAAAGTTTTATCTCCACACCTTGTCAGGAAATTTCATGAAACTGTTTAAATATGCAATTGGTACTTCTATTTTAGCATACTTTGCTTTAATATTTTTGTTAAGTGAAATAGTAATTTCTCTGTGAAGAGAACTATGCTAGAATATTTCACAAATGCTGTCATAAAAGTGTGTTTTATGTACTAAGCTTTCTCAAAGAACCATTGTTGTTCAGTTGCAAAGTTATGTCTGAGTCTGTGACCCCATGAACTGCAGCATGCCAGGCTTCCCTGTCCTTTACTATCTCCCTGAGTTTGCTCAAACTCATGTCCATTGAGTTGGTGATGTCATCCAACACTGTCCTCCTCTATTGTCCCCTTCTCCTCTTGCCCTAGATCTTTCTTAGCATCAGGGTCTTTTCCAATGAGTTGGCTCTTTGCATTAGGTATCGGAGCTTCAGCTTCAGCATCTGTGCTTCAATGAATATTCAGGGTTGATCTCCTTTAGGATCAACTAGTTTGATATCCTTGCTGAAGGAGTAATCATTACTTTATATTGCATTTTGAAAAACAAATATATCCAGGTGATCCCTGACAGCATGGACTGTAATATAATTACATAAAATATTACTGACTTAAAATTGTCCCAGGATTAGAGAAATAGGAATATTATTCCAGAAGGAATGCAATTCAATTGATTTCCAATGCAGGGCTTTCTTATTGTCTTCACTTGAGCTATTGGAGAATTCTCACTGGGAAATAAATAGACATTAACAGAGCCCAAGTAATGGAAAAATCCATTTAGAACACTTTAAAATGTCATGGTAGATGTGATTAGACATTTATAAAGTGAAACATGTCACTCACTCAGGAGTTCAGATTTATTTATTCTGAATAACAAAAATACAACTTTCCATGAAAATTTGATGTAATATAAGAAATTACTCTGAAAATTCAGTTTTCATAATTTAAAAAATTCCAATTGAACTATACCTTCCAGCAGAAATATTCATAAAGTTGTCAGTTTGTGTCAGTAAGTTGCATGAGAAAGATGATAAAATTTCCAGAGAAGGCAAATTTAACATACCATTTATTACAACTTTTCTTAAAGCCATAGTCTAAATATCCTATTTCTCATATTCACATTTCTTAAAATCTAATCCTGATGAGATATGGGTTCATAAGAGTTATAACTATATATGTTTAATAAGTATCAAATTATTTTGATGAAATCTAGTATATCAAAGCAACTATAGTTATTTTGCTATTGTTATGGCAGTAAATGGTGCCTGACTCTTTGCGAACCTGTGGACTGTAGCCCACCAGGCTGCTCTGTGCATGGGATTTCCCAGGCAAGAAGACTGGAGTGGGTTGCCATTTCCTTCTCCAGGGGATCTTCCCAATCCAGGGATTGAACCTGCGTGGCCTGCATTGTCAGGCAGATTCCTTACTGCTGACGCATCAGGGAAGCACTAGAGCTATTTTTACAAAATTCAAATTCCTTTCAAACTCCCTATCAAATGATAAAAAACAATCACTATACACGGACCATGTCTTAGATCAAAATTGTTTGTGGAAGTATTGAGAAATAATAATCTCCCTATTCTCTGCTGTTATTTAGAGGAAGATGTCAAAATTATCTAGAGAATAAAAGATTTACAAATGTTTTTCTACTGTCTACTCTCTTTAAAGGATCACGACATTCCTGGACTAGAATTAGAAAACCTGAATTCTAGTCCCAAATCCTCTTTTACTAGATCACTCAGAATAAATAACTTTACCTTTCTAACTTTCCTCCTTTTACATATAACATGGTGACAGCCACACGGCCCTTAATGCATAAACTCCTTTAGTGGCAAAATTATTTTTAGGGTCAAATCACAGTGTCTATGACCTATTAAAGGAGACGTGGGCATAACCCATGAAAAATTTGCTGTCTCTTTCAATGATAAAGAGGAGAAAACATTATTTTGGATACTGATTCAATTTTTACCTACTTCTGTTAAAAGAGATGAGAATAAAGGCATATGTGTATTTTCTTGAGTGTGTATATATTTAATGGCATAAAAGTAGATAGGTTTTAGTTCTATGTAATGCAGACTATGTAGTTTGGACCACAACTTCCACATAAGACAATTTTAAAGCTATATAAAATATTGACATATTTCCTTAGAACATCAGAGAGCAAACAACAATGACTCTTATTGTTGACCAGTAGCAACAGACAGCTCTCTCTTCAAGAGCAAAAAGGAAGTGAAAAGACTGGAACCATTTACCACAATGGCAACATCAAACATTTTCTATCTAAAAAAAATTTTTTTTAGAATGTGATCTGAAATACAGGTATTCTCACAAAAAACAAAAAACAAAGAATTCATTCCAGCAGATTAATGCTAAAAGAAATTCTATCAGATGATGTTAGTAACGTAGAAAAAAACAAAGAGCATAGAAACTAGCAAACATGTGAGAAAACATTGGTTTATAAGCTAATTACAGGTACAATAAAAATAATGCTTCAAAGCGTCTAAAAGGGATACAGAAGAGATCAATATGAGAGGATCTAGTAACAGATTCATCAATGTGTAGGCAATTTTTGTATGACAAAGATAGCTTTGCATAGCAGTGCATCAATGAATAGTCCCCAAATAATTGAGTATTCACATGGAAAAATAATATTGGACCCTATTTCATATGGCTGATGTTTATGGAATTAAATGCAGAAGAGGAAATAATAGATAATAAACAGTAGAAAAGACAACAATAGACATAATAAAGGAGAGTATCAACATGATATTAGGTCAGGGAAATATTTCTGAAACAGAACACAAAAATAATTGTAAAGAAAAGATCTACAAATTGGATTACATTAAAGTTAAGAATGTCCATTTGTCAACAGTACCATTAGGGATATAAAAATACAAATCACTAAAGAGAATACAGTTAAAAACATGTAATTGACAAAAGGCTTATATCCAGAACATAAAGAATATCTACAAATTCGTAAGAAAAGGACTACCCAATGGAAAAATGGGGAAACTGAGTGACTGAAATATCACAAGAGAATGTGTAATTGGCCATTATATACATGAAATGGTACAACTTCATTACAAATCAGAGTAACTCAAATCTATAATGAAGTGAAACTGAAAGTAAAGTCACTCAGTCATGTCCGACTCTTTGCAACCCCATGGACTATACAGTCCATGGAATTCTCCAGGCCAGAATACTGGAGTGGGTAGCCTTTCCCTTCTCCAGGGGATCTTCCCAACCCAGGGATCAAACCCAGGTCTCCTGCACTGTGGGCGGATTCTTTACCAGCTGAGCCACAAGGAAAGCTCCTATAATGAAGTATCATCATGCAAACACCATAATGAACACAATGTAAAATGCCTGATGATACAAAGAGCTGGAAAGAATGTGGAGCAACAGGATTTCATGCAACGTTTCTAGGAATGTAAACAACTACTTTGGGAAAAAACCTTAAATTCCTGAAAATTATCTACTAAAGTTGAAAATATGCAAAGCCTAAGGCAAGCAAATCTGTTCCTACGTATTTAGCCTTGGAAATTGTGGGCATATGGTACATTAGGGAATCAGCATACAAAAAAGTCAATGGCAGCATTATAGGCATAAGCTAAAAGTTCATAAACAGCAAAATAAATAAATATATTTAGATTTATTCTTTCAATGGAATCAAGTAAAGTGAAAAAAGTGAACAGGACTATAACATTATTGGTAAATTTATACCAATGCTGAGCAAGAGATGTCAAATATAGAAGAAATACAGACTGTATGATTTAATTTATGCAAAATTTAAAAATAGCAAAAACTAAGTTATAGTGCTTAGGAATGCATTTTGGGGGTGTAGAAATTGTACAGGAAAACAAGGAAGTGTTTACATAAAAGTCAAGAAGGGGAGGTGAAGAGTTGAAAGTAGCAAGTGGGGAACTTCTGGGAACTCATAATGTTTTCCTGACCTGGGTAGTTTAATTGCTGGTCACTTTTTAATAATTTGAAACTGTGTACATTTATGTTTTTTTGTGTGTGTGTAACTACCACATTTTAGAAAGATGAACATTGTAATAGGAACAGCTGCACTCTGGAAATGAAACACAGACAAAAAGCTGAAATTATGTAAAGAATAAGAAAATAAGGGAAATCAAGAAATTATATGACATATATTTCAAAGGAGATGGATAGATCTAAAAAGGTAAATTAATACTTTGTTTGAATAAACATTTAAAACACCCTTAAGATGTCACAGGAAAATTATAAGACATATTTTCAAATCTCAACTTTCTAATTTATGCTTCTTAACTTCCCAGTAATAAATATACACAAAGAAGACCCTGCAGTCTCTGTATGCATCCAAGAAAATTAATTGCCTTCCACAATGAAAAAGGATTACTGGGAAGTAGAATGAGAGAGGGAAATATAAGAAGCTACAACTGGAGATAAAGGGTTTATGACATTAATATTATTTTTAATGGTAAATGCAAATTAGGATAATAAAGAATCATGATTTTGTGATGAAGTAGTGTCTGGAGGAAAAATCTTAGACCATTAATGTGCTATCTAAAGCTGACCAGAGAAGGTAAAATACATTTAATAAAATAGGCAGAGATAATGATGAAAGAGGACAAAGAAAATTTGCATATTATATTTTTAAGAGCTAGTTATATGGAATTAGCACAAAGTACATGTGGAAATTCTATCCATTTCTTCAGGAAGAAAATAATTATAAATATATATAATATTAAATTTCCTTTTACAATAAAAAGTGTAAACATTAATTGAAATTGAAAGAGGAAATAATATAATAAAGTGAGCAGTGAAGTGAACATTGTTCAGTCATGTCTGACTCTTTGCAACCCCATGGACTATACAGTCCATGGAATTCTCCAGGCCAGAATACTGGAGTGGGTAGCCTTTCCTGTCTCCAGGGGATAACCGAGGGATCGAACCCAGGTCTCCAGCATTGCGGGTGGATTCTTTACCAGCTGAGCCACCAGGGAAGACCAGAGTGAGTAGTAAGGGCTCTTAATAAGAAAATGGACTCAAGATGGAGTCAAGTACGCTAAGCTTCACCTCACCAAACTGAGGCTTACTTACAGTTTCTACACTCCCCCAAATAGACTGTTAAACTATCCGGAGCCACCAAATCAGCACAAGTGAGTTAATCTGCCTCACAGTCTCCTAGCCGTGCTTCAAAGGAAGGTAACTTAGCAATAAGCAACCCACTTTTTTTGCATAGTGTAACTTCCTTGTTCCTGCTCCCTTCTGCTTATAAAAGTCTTTCACTTTGCATAGCTCCTCAGAGCTCCTTTCTATTTGCAAGACTGGAATGTGCCCCAATTCATGAATCATCGAATAAAGCCAATAGCATCTCTAAAATTTACTCAGTTGAATTTCTTTAGAAGGGCCAAAGAAGAAAATTTTATCTTCCAAGGAATCAACCTCTATCTTTTCCTACCTTCATTATTTCTAATTAAGGAAAGAATTCCTTATTTAAGGGGTTTCTGCTCCTCCCCTACTCTTTAAATGTACATATTTCCCACACTTCCATCCTCAAGCCTCTTCTGTCTCTGTTTTCTGTGGTAACCTCATCCTTTCTAGTGATTAAAATTAGTTACATATCATTGATTTCCCAAACACGGTCCTTATTTCTGTTGTTCTACTTTTCTACTGGACATTCCCACCCAATGCCTCAATTTTCCATTTCCAAAAAGGAACACAAAACTTTTTTTTTAAGTCAGAATTAATGCCTTCTTTTGGCAAATATCAAGGTTATCCATGCAGTAATCCAATTAGAAATTTTGAAAATTTCCTTAACTCTTTATTTTCCTTTGGCAACATTTTCAGCCTCCTCATGTGCATGCCCAAAGATCATCCTCATCATCACCATCACCGACACCATCGTCATCCATCTCCAAGCTCTTCTGGTCTCTAGAATGCTGCCAAATTTCGCTTATTAAAAGCAGCCCTGAATATATAATGTAGTTGCCCACTTAACAGTCTCTACTACTCCATAATTCTTCCACTTGACTCTAAGGAAATTTTTAATGCAACATATATAAATCTAGCTTTATATCTAATTTTATTCTTTGTTTATATGTCTATCTCCATCAAACTGCAAATTCTTCAAGAGTCAATCATAGGCTTCAATCCTTAGAGCAATCAATATTGAATGCAATAAATATTTATGGAATAAATGCTACTCACTATAAATTCAGCATGCTTAAAAGCAGGAATTATTAACCAAAGGTCCTTGGATCCCCATGGGATACAGGAATATAATTTATGAGTCATCAAACTTGGATCAAAAAATATATACTAATTTTTAAAAAAACATATACTTAATTTTCACTAACCTCTGATGAAAGTGAGCATTGTCTTCAAACCAAGCTACAGTAATATCTACAACTTTAACAGAGATTTACTCATATCAGATATTTATTGTAGATATATTAAAATATCTTTAAGACCATATTGACTTTGGAATTTGGAAATTATTAGATCCAAGTTTTACCATCCTTTGTAATATGTTAACAAACACACGTACATATATTAATGTATACTGATTTTAAATATTTTGGTAAATGTTTTCTATAACATTTTCCTTGATAACCCCATGCATTTAATTTCATTTATTTAAACCTGAGACAGAAGGGCTCCATGGGCTTCAACAGATACCCAAATGGTTAACGACACCAAAAATCTTAGGAAACCTTGTTTTAAAATGAAGTGAATATAACACACCACTAAAGCATTTATTTTAATTCTTCTATTAGATAAGCAGTTCATATACTAGAAATCACTAAAGATGAACCAGCAAACAGTTGAGAAAAAACAAACAATACAGAAAAACAACCGAAAGACTATGCGAAGGCCAACAGCACAAGCAGGAAGGAGCGGAGTCAATGTCAAAGACTGGACAAGGAGACAAATAGGCATGGATAAAAAGTGTGCTAAAATATAGAACTTAAAACATAAGAATGTAAGTAAGGACCGAAAACTCCTGTGTAATGAAAACAATTAGAGATTGAGCTATTTGCTTAGAATAGCAAAGTCTGCTGGAAAATGCAAAAGACAAAGGTATTACCACAGATAATGACTTAGCAAGATGAAAATACAAACAGTTTTGAATCACTTATGAAGAATACAGGTGAAGACCAAGAAAAAAAAGTGAAAAGCAAAATAAGACAAAACAAGTAAACATAGATATCATTGACACTGGTTGCCAAAAACCTAGTTATAATTATATATACAGGAATATCATATTTTACTGTGCTTTGCAAATATTGAGGTTTTGACTATTTTAAGCTTTATGGAAACCTTGAATTAAGCAAGTGTATCAGCACCATTTTTCTAACAGTATTTGCTATTATCTGTGTTGTTACAATTGTTTTGGGAGGTCACAAACTGCCCACACAAGATGGCAAAAATCAGTAAATGTGAGTGCTCTCACTGATCCTTAAACTAGCTGTTCCCTTATCTCTCTTGCTCTCTTCAGGCCTCCCTGTTCCCTGAGACACAGTAACACTGAAATTAGGCCAATTAATAGCCTTACAAAGGCCTCTAAGTGTTCATGTAAAATGAAGACCCTCATGTCTCTCGCATTAAATCTAATGCTAGAAATCATTAAGCTTATTGAGGAAGGCATGTTGAAAGCAGAGACAGGCTGAAAGTTGGACCTCTTGTGCCAAATAGCCAAGTTGTGAATACAAAGGAAAAGTTCTTAAAGGAAATTAAAAATGCCCCCACTGAACATACAAATGATAAGAAAGCAAAATAAACTTATTGCTATATGGAGAAAGTTTAAGTGGTCTGGATAGAAAATTAAACACTTCAAACCATATTCTTAAACCAAAACCTTACTCAGAGCAAGGCCTTAACTCTCTTCAAATCTATGAAGGTTGAGAAAAGTAAAGAAGCTGCAAAAGTATAAAGCTAGCAGAACTTGGTTCATGAGTTTTGAGGAAAGACACCACTTTCATAACATAAAAGTGCAAGGTGAAACAGCAGATAACCATGTAGAAGCTGCAGTAAGTTAGTCAGGATATCTAGCTCAGGTAATTAATGAAAATAGCCACACTAACCAACATAGTTTCAATGCACACAAAACAGACTTACATTGGAAGACAGATGCCATGTAGGATTTTCATAGCAAGAGAGGAGAAGTAAGTGCCTGGCTTTGAAGCTTCAAAGGAGAGATTGACACTTTTGTTAGGGGCTAAAGCGTTTGGCTTCCCTGGTGGCTCAGAGGTTAAAGTGTCTGCCCGCAATGCGGGAGAGCCGGGTTCGATCCCTGGGTCGGGAAGATCCCCTGGAGAAGGAAATGGCAACCCACTCCAGTATTCTTGCCTGGAGAATCCCATGGACAGAGGAGCCTGGTGGGCCACGGGGTCGCAAAGAGTCGGACACGACTAAGTAACTTCACTTTAATGCAGTTGGTGACTTGAAGTTGAAACCAATGCTCACTTAATGTTCTGGAAGTCCTAGGGTCCTTGAGAATTATGTAAACCTACTCTGTACTCTATAAATGGAACAACAAAGCCTGAATAACAGCCCATCTGTTTATGACAGGTTTTGCTGAATATTTTAAGCCCACTGTTGAGACATACTGTTCAGAAAAAAAGGTTTCTAAATATTTCTGCTCACTGACAAGACACCTGGTCATCCAAGAACTCTTATGGAGATGTACAATGAGATAAGCATTGTTTTCATGGCTGTTAGCACAACATCCATTCTGCAGTCCATAGGTCAAGGGATAATTTCAAATTTCAAGTAGTATTATTTAAGAAATACATTTTGTAAGGCTATAACAAACATAGATAGCAATTCTTTTGATATATCTGGGCAAAACTAATTGAAAACCTTTGGGAAAGGATGCAGCATTCTAGACACTATTAAAGACCTTAATGATTCATGAGAAGAGGTCAAAATAAAAACATTAACAGGAATTTGGAAGAAGTTGATTTCAACTCTCATGGATGACTTTGAGCAGCTCAAGGCTTCAGCAGAGGAAGTAACTGCATATGTAATGGAAACAGCTAAAGAACTAGGATTAGAAGTGGAACCTGAAGATGGACTAAATTGTTGCAATTTCGTGATAAAATGAACAGACGAGGAATTGCTTATTATGGATGAACAAGGAAAGTGGTTTCTTAAGATGGAAACGACTCCTGTATGGATGTGAGAGTTGGACTGTGAAGAAAGCTGAGCCACTTGATTTGGCTTGAGTTGACATGATGTAGGAAAAATATGAACCAGAGCAAATTCCACTGAGGACAGAGAAAATGTGTGGATTAAAGAGTAAATATGGAGGTTCACCAAGGGGCAGATGTCAGAGAAGACTTAATTATTTGTGGTTTATAGGACTGAACAAATAGTATTACCATTTGAAGAACTACAGAACCTTGGAAGAGACACAGATTAGAGGCTAACAAGTATAGGAGTAGTTCTGGACATGTGAAGTTGGAAGTGCATTTGTGATATTTACGTGGACATATCAGGTCAATTGTTGAATATATAGGCTTAAAATAAATTGAGAAATCACTGGCATACAGATGATAAATAAAGTTTCAGATGTTAGTAAGTTTACTGAAGAAGAGTACATACTACATAACATGAAAAGATGGGGTAGGGCCAAGCTATGAGCAACTCCAACATCTAATTGTAGAAGAAGATGATCCTACAAGACTGAAAATATCTGGCAACAAAGCTGGAGAAAAAAAACAGGAGAGGGCAATATAATGGAAGCCGGTAGAAGAGAGTTTCAAGGAGAGAGTTTACAGGTGTCACATTCTAGTGAGTTCTCAAATAAAACAACTGAAGGATATCCACTGGAGTTAGAAAATAAAGGTCATCAACATTTGCTTCAGGAAAGGGGAAGTGATAAACAGTACACACACTATCAAGGAATAATTAGAGGGAGTCAACAGGAGTGGGACAAAGAACTTCTGCAAAGATTTGCATTGCAAAAAAGCTTAAGCACTGTGTAGAGAAAAGTAGGATCTAATGAGTATTTTCCTTTGGTTCTTTCAAAAGGTAGAGTTCAAGGCAAGTTTAGATGCTGCTGGGAAAGTTTCTATTAACAAGTGGTTTATTGAATGAGCAACATGTCATGGGAAAAAATACACATTCTTTCATATTTCTCTTTTAAAATACAACATGTCAGATTTAACTCTCCCTGTTAAGGACATCTCAGGAAGATCTCACAACTTAACCACCACTCCCAAGAAGTAAGAAGTCAGATTCTATCTTACATTAAACATCCAACTCAGTCAAGTTATAGTTTGTTCTCTTCCTTCAAGTTAGGCCTGTCTTTTTTCCCTGGGGACCTGGTCTGACAAAGATGTAATTTATCCGGTTTTCCTTCACTTGCTTTTCTGCTGTTTGCACTTCCAGGATCAGAGCAGTGGTGGAAGGAAAGTAGGCAAAAGTTTTACTTGATTAGTGCTGTTTAATCCGGCCCTGTGTGAACTGTTTTCTCATGTGGGCAAATGCAAAGTGGACTTCTTGCTACATTTCTTCAGCTTCCATCTCCTGGAGGCATGTCAAAGAGTTTCTTAAGTGTGATCCCTTTGAGACAACTCAAGCCCAAGTGCATTCCTTGGCATCTGATTGACTTGTGATGACTTGTGAGGAATCTTATGTATCTCTGGTTTACCCAATGGTGGATGGACAGCTTCAGAAATTAGCACTCTTTCTTTCTCTTCCAGAGAGAAAGTTGTCTCAGGTACTTCACCAGCTCCAGTTCCAGAGATTTACAGGCAGGAAGTAAGTATGTGTTTCTTTGTTTCTATGTTTACATTTAATTCCAAATACTTGATAATCCATGGGGCCCAGCCCTCCCAAAAATACTCCCCCAAACTATTACAGTGTACAATCAAAAGGTCAGAAAAGGGAAAACAAGTGTCCTCTACATTTACAAATTTTTCTATTAGCAAACCTCTATTTAAGTTTGTAGTGTTTCCTTTAATCTATGTCACTGTGTCCATTTTGTGATTTTGCAGTGAGTTCTTCAAAGATGTATCCAGTCATTTTTTTCCAGAATTCTTTTACTACTAGAATAATGGATCACATCATGTTAATAAAGCCAGTCAAGAGGAGAGGTTGACTAGATAGCAGAAAGAGAGCACAACAGATATATCGGACTGACAAGAAAGTTCTAAGTCCATGGAATGATTCAGCTCAGAAAGCCAGGATCATTCACCAGGGATTAGACACAAATATTCATTTGTTTTTTTTTAATTGTGGATTGCATTCTACTGGTATCACAAGGCTTTTGAATATAAGACCTCTAAATTGAAAGATTCAAATCTGTTCTTTAAAACAAAAATAAAACAGGGGAGGGGGGTTATGTGGGGGGAGTGAGAGTGAATTAAGGGAATAATTTAAAGGAAGCAGAAAATGGTTATCCTTAATAAGGCACAGACAGTTGGAAAAGAGAAGAGAAGGTAGATTCTGGAGAGATCGTGGAGTTACAAATGCCAGGTCCTAATGACCAGAGGAATAAGAGTAAAGAAATAGCCTTAGCTAAAGGCAGTGGTCGGAATAGGGAAGTTCAGAGTGAGTTCTGTGAATCATCCGAATGTTACACATTATTTAATTGATACTGGAATAGAGTAAGCTTTACAATGTGGTATAAGTTTCTGCTGAATAGCAAAGTGAATCAAGTTATATGCAGACATGCATTGGCTTTTTCTAAGATCCCTTTTCCATCTAGGTCACCGCATAGCACAACAGTTTCCCGTGCTATACACTCGGTTCTCATTAGTTATCTATTTTATGTATACTAGTAGTGTATATATGTCAGTTCTAATCTCCCAGTTCATCCCACCTTGCCTTCCCCCTTTGGTAACCACAAATTTGTTCTCTATATCTGTGACTCTGTTGCTGCTTTGCAAGTAACTTCATCTATACCATTTTTCTAGATTCCACCTATAACAAATATTATCGAATATTTATCTTTCTGACTTACCTCACTCTGCATGACAATGTCTAGGTCCATCTGTGTCACCACAAATGGCATCCTTTCATTCTTGTAAAATTATTTTTTCTTTTATTTTTAGTTGGAGGATAATTACTTTACAGTATTGTGTTAGTTTATGCCACAAAGAGAGCGCTAAGTCTTGTTGGACTATTGCGATTCCATGAACCATAGCCCAGCAGGATCCTCTGTCCATGGGATTCTCCAGGCAAGAATACTGGAGTGGGTTGCCATTTCCTTCTCCAGGGGAACCTCCTGACCCAGGAATTGAACCGAGGTCTCCTGCATTGCAGGCAGATGCTTTACCAACTGAGCTACATGGGAAGCCCATTTATGCCATACATCAACACAAATCAGCCCCAAGTATACATATGTCTTCTCCTTGAACTTTCCTCCTACCTCCCATCTCAACCCTCCAGGTTGTAACAGGGTACCAGGTTTGAACTCCCCACATCATGCAGCAAATTCCCACTGGCTGTTTGTTTTACCTGTGATAATGTATACGTTTCAGTGTTACTCTTTCAGTTCGTCCGTCCCCCTCCTTTCCCCACTGTGAACACAGTCTGTTCGCTATGTCTGCATCTCTACTGCTGCCCTGCAAATAGGTCACTTGTACCATCTTTCTAGATTCCATATATGTGTGTTAGTACATTTCATTCATTTTTATGGCTACCATATGATCCAGAAATCCCACTCCCGGGCATATATCAAGAGAAAACCATAATTCGAAAGGATGCACGTACCCCGATGTTTATTGTAGCACTATTTATCATGGAAAGCGTATGGAAGCAACTGAAATGTCTATGGGCAGAGGAACGGATAAAGAAGATGTGGTATATATAGACAATGGAATATTCCTTAGTCATAAAAAAGAACCAAATGTTATGAATTTAAACTGGTTTTGTCATATGTGAGCTATGAATTTAGCTGCAAATATTACCTTTCTGAGTCACAGAATCTTTAAAATTTAAATCACTTTCATAGTGACTTGAAGGCTCTAAGTTCACACACACACACACACACAAATATATCTAATTCCTACCTCATTTCACTTTTCTCCACGTCAAAAGGCAATTTTCTTCCTGCTTTTAAAGGTCCTATTCAAAAGTTTTTTTTTTTAAAGCAAATAGACAAATGGTATTTGCCTGGCATGATTCTACCTTGCTTTACAAATATTGGCTCTTCCAATTTTCACAATGACCCTATAAAGCAATTGTTATCACCTATATATTGCAGATGAAGAAATCAAGCCCCTGAGATGCTGAAGATCATGCAGCTGATAAGTAAGAGTTTAGATTTGAATCCAGTGTGTCTGTGCTTATAATTAGGACACTGTACTCTGCTACTTTTCTCTCCTATAAGAAGCCATTCTTGATTCTTTCACCCACAAAAAATTGTTCCCCCCACTCTAGTCTGAATTGCTTTCCTGCTTAATCTGGACTCCTGTGCTGGCAGTTTCTTTCTACCTTGAGTTATAGCTATTAATATAAATGTTCTAACTAGATTATCTACTAAATTCTCTGAGATAAGGACCACTTTTCATTCATCTTTGTACCTATGACCTAAAAGAGCACAGTATTATATAGTGTGTGGGGTAACATTACAAACCCTAGAATCAGACAGACTTGAGTAGCGTGGATATTACTGAGTCACTGTGTGACTTCAGCACGGTCCTAAGACTCACACCTTTCAGTTTCCTTACTTGCAAAAGTGAGAAAAAGTCTTTTGTTTATGAGGACTGGATAGATAATGCGTAGAAACATTTTAACATAGTTCTTGATACACAGTGAGCACCCATGAAATATCTATTGTTTCCAATTTTGTTGCACATAAAACCTCAGCAGATTTTTATTGAATTCTGTTTTTGAGATTACATATGGAGCTGGCTGGTAAAAAAAAAAAAAGCACAGAGGATGCCTCCCCTATTTAAAGTCACAGGAGAAGGGTCTTAAAATATAATTGCAATCAAATATTTCTACTTTCAGGTGTGTTGATTAGTCAACATTCAAACTTTAACTTGTCAAGAACAGCTGTCAAGTATTACCCAGTAGTTTATTCTTATGAGAATAAAAATTATGTTCATAAGATTATCAGATAGGAAACACACAGGGCAAGTTTTGCTTGAAAATTTACCCAGAATACTGAAGCCTTTCCCTCTGTAAAAGAAATAATATATCAAAACTCAAGATTAAGGCTAATTATTTTGTAATTTAGAAAATGAAAACAAATATTACGCCTAATTGTTCAAATTAAATCAACCGGGACTGAGAATGAATGGGCTTATGAGCTGTTTGTTGTTCTAAATGGCACCAAGAAAACCAGATGTTTTCTATGAAATAGTAGCTGATAATTATTTTCATCCAGCCCTAAATTACAGACTTTGTACATTGCCCTCTATGGATTCTTATGTGGAAACACTTAATGAAGGATGTTATGACTCAATAAGGCAAATAGTAACTGCGTACTTAAATTTCTTTTCTCGACTATGGAAAGGTAGAGGAACATATGATTTCCCTAATCTCCAAATAACACTCTCCTATTATATTTATTTCTGACTGACTGGGAAAATATTACATGCACTACAAATTGTTGCTATAATGGAATTGCAGACATTCAATGTCTGTATTTTTTTCTTGAAAGGGCTTCCCAAAAGAAAAGCTTTTGTATTACATTTGGTGGGGAAGAAGGGCATTGCTTTAAGTGAACCTGAATACTATTGAAAATGACACACAGGTGGTTTCTCCCTAATGATTTCTAATCCTTCACTTTCATTGGAAGATTTTAACAGCAATAAAAATGATACTGATGCCTTTGCAAAGGATAAAATGCTGAGGGGGGAGTAACACTAGAGATAGGGCATTCATGTCAAAGAGTATGCAGGTATAATCACGCAGGTATAGCTTGATGAAGTCTTGAATTAGGATCAGTTTCTATTATATAAAAATAAACTTTTATCCTTTTAAATTTTTAGTTCAAGTCCAGTAGTAAAGGTTTTTCCTGTTAAATGGACCCACTGTTTAATGAAGCAGTAAGCCATTTAAATCCGAAACTTATAGGAAGAAAGTAGGTGATATACTCAGAGCCACTAGAGTTGAAACATAAACTCATTTGATTTCATGAGTCCTGAAGCCTCCAGGTGATTACTCAGTTCAAATGGGAATCTCTGAGAACCTTAAAGCAATGAACTCTGAGAAAGAAGGAGCTAGCTTGACTGATTGGAAAAGGCAGAAGATAAAGCCCCAGAGCTAGGTAATATGGAAGTGGGATTAACACATCATGTCATGCAGCAGCAGAAATGCCCCTCAGGTGAGGATCAGATGTTCCAGAAAATGCAAGGGAGCCATTTCCTGAGGGTTTACCCTGTTGAATTGGAATCAGCCTAAAATTTCAGGCATGAGGGTGAAAGAGGATAAAGTGTCAAGAGAAAGAATGAAGGTTGCAGATTTTATCAACAAGGCAGTCGGGTAAAAGGAACTTGAGCGCACCTGCTCTCCTGAACCCACCAAAATCACAACCAAATTCTGAAAAACCATCAATAACAAAAGACTGGAGCCTACCAAAAAGATATTCCATACCCGAAGGTATAGGGAGCAAACCCAAGGAGACAGGAGGGGGTGCACTCGTGATATACTCCAATCCCACACCACGCAGGCGGCTGACCCACACATTGGAGAACAATTTTATCGCAGAAGTTCTCCCACAGGAGTGACAGTTCTGAGCCCCAGGTCAGGCTCCCCAGCATGGGGGTCTGACAGTGGGAGCAGGAGCCCCCCACCCCCAGAGCATTTGCTCTGAAGGCCAGCGGGTCCTAAGAGCAGACGCTCCACAGGGCTGAGGGAAGCAGAGATGCCACTCTTGGAGCCTGTACACAGGTCTCAGGGCAAAGGCGGTGACTTCCCAGGAGCCTGGGCCAGACCCACCTGCTGGTCGTGGAGGACCTCCTGGGGAGCAGCAGGCTGCTGTGGCCCACTGTGGGGATGAGGACACGGTGGTGGACATACTCGGGGAACACTCATCAGCTTGAGCTCTCCTGGAGGTCCCTATTTTGGCAACAAGGCCTCATCTCGCCCTGGAGAGGATACGGTTCTGGGATGCCTGAAGGCAAACAACCAGTTAGGAGAGAACTCAGGACCCATCAGCAGACTGGCTGCCTGAAGACTAAAGAGCCCACAGCTGCCTCTGGACATGCCCCTAGACACGACCCTGCCCATCAGAGTATAATGAGACCCAGCTTTAGCCACCAGCCTCTCCCACTAGGAAGCCAGCCCAAGACTCTTAGACCAGCCTCACCCACCAGGGGGCAGACACCAGAAGTGTGAATCCCACCCTCCCTCCTGAAGCCTGTGGAACCAGTCAGCAGACCAGTGAGAACCGACCCTGGGGCCAGGCTTCCCCCGTGGCTCAGATGGTGAAGCATTTGCCTGCAATGCAGGAGACCCAGGTTCTATCCTTGGGTCAGGAATATCCCCGGAGAAAGAAATGGCAACCCACTCCAGTATTCTTGCCTGGCAAATCCCATGGACAGAGGAGCCTGGAGGGCTACATGGGGTCGCAAGACTTGGACACAACTTAGTGATCAATCCACCACCACCACACTGGGTCCAGCTGGTCCCTGCCCCTTCATGACGAGTGGGGAGTGTAGGGTCCCAACATTTGGAGTCCCAAATATCCTGGGACGCGCAGGATAGTTCCCTACAGAGGGCCACTTCTCCAAGGTCAAGAAACATAACTAACCCTCCCCATACATAAAAAATACAAACAGAAATCTAGACTAAAGGAGTATGTTTCAGATGAAGAAATAAGATAAAACCCCAGAACAGCTAAGGAATGTGAAGATAAGCAATCTGCCAAGAAAGAGTTCAGAGTAATGATCGATCATAAAATGACCCAACAACTGGGGAGAAGAATGGGTGCACAAAGCGAATAAGTTATAAGAATTAGAAAATATAAAGAATAACCAAACATACTTGAAAAGTTGCAGAGTAAAAAATACAACAAAAAACAATTTTAAAAAATATAAAACAAACCCAAATCAGTAGTTACCAGGGGCCGGGAATGGAAGAAATGGATGGATGACTTGATTCTGGTGGGAGTTACAGGATTATAAGCATTTTTCAAAACTTGTAAGACTATTTACGTAAAAAGGGTGCATTTTCCTGGAAGTAAATTATACTTCATTAAACTTGAAGAAAAAATGTTAAACAAACAGGATTCACTTAGAAAGATGAGCATGCTTAAAGAAGTTTAAAAAAAAGTGAGTAATTTAATTCAGAACAATTTTAAATTATAGCCTGTGGATTAAGAGAGGAGCAGAGTTTAAAAAGAAGAAAGGGATGAGAAATTACATATTAACTTGACTTTTCAATTGATGGCTTGTTGAGACTGTGTATTGTATATATGAGACTGTGTATTGCTTATATGCAGGAACTTCACACAGTTTTGTGTCTTGAATGTGGATCCTAAAGGCAGAGATAGAAGGAGATTGTGCCCAGTTTGCTCAGCACCATTGGTTAGGTGCTCCAGAAGCAAATACCACCACTGCTTTTAGTGAGTAAGGTGTTTATTAGAGAAGGCGAGAGGGGATAAGCAAAATAAAGTGGCAAGAAATCCAACTGTGATGGACCCAATGAAACCTTGACCAATTTAGCGTGGAGCTTCAGAAAGAACTCTGATGATCCCCAGGGACATTTTTGATTCTTCCTTAACCAATTGTGACAGTAAATAGGTAGGTCCGTCAACCCCTGGTTGCCAAACACATCCAGCGGTGGGCCCAGTTGGCCAGGTCTTTCCACCCCTGCCTTCTCAGTGCCTAGGGGCAGGGGAGGCAGTTCGGTGCAACTGATGCAGACTTTGATTTGAAGGGGCTGACACTGGAAGGCCGTCTGCTGATGGCATCCCATAGCAAGTCCGTCTTTGAAGGGCGTGCGGGTGGCAAACCTTCACAGTTTACCCTTTGTGCCACGGCACCTACTTCTCTGCATGTTCAAGTAGCAGCTCCTAGTAGAGCGGGATTCTGGTGGGTCTCTCCCCCGAGGCGTCTCTTAGAAGTGGGAGGTCAGTGAGACAGATGACAGCCCCTTTCCTGGCAGCTGTGCTTGCAGCCACAGCTGATACTCAGCCACAGTCTTCTCCTCACCTCAAAGACCAAGGATCCCATGTGGGAGATGCTCCACTGTCCACTGTCAAAATCCTGGATCAGAAATGATGACTGAACGGGTCCATGACCTCAGTGAACTCACTGTAAGTTGGATCCTGGCAAAACTCCATTTATTATCTGGAGACCATGTGTCCAAACTCGAGGAAGGGGCATGATGATACTCTGCGTCTCTAAGTCAACGTCCACTCATTCACTCTGTCCTTCAGCCGGCATAGTATCTAGGTTTCCCCCTTCCCCATGAAATAGCTGAAGATTCCTTTGGGGAGAGACCTGGGGAATCAATCAGATATAAGTGTCATATTGTTGCAGAGTTATTTCTCCCAGGAACCAGCCACCTCTGAGTCAGACGGTTGCAGTTGTAAAAACTGGCTCAGTCTGGAAATAGGGTGAAGACTCGTGATATTTTAATGGGGTGTCTTCCCTCTACCTGCCCACCAAGTGATCCAGCTTTGATTTTTCCTGCTGGTTCAGATGAGTAGTGCCTTTGTCAGCGGTCCATCTGTTATGCCTTTTTGTATTTCCTGTCCTGTGAGTCATCTTAATAGCTTTCCGTGGATGAGCCCCCCACTAGGATGCCAGACCCGGCTTAGTAGTCATTCCAGTAGTCTCTGTATCCTGATTTTTGGTAGTTAAGCACTGCTATCTTGAATTACATTGTTTTGAAGTCCTAGCAGCCCCACTGTTACCAGTGAGCCAAGTTGTATAACAGCCTTGCCCGAGCTACAGAAGAGAACTCTCAGAGCAGAGCCACCTCTGAACTGTCTGGTGATGCGGGCGTCCCTTGCGCCAGGCCATTCCTTATAGCCTTGTTAAATACTGTGCTGAATGGGCCTCCCTACAGAATATAATAACTGGTGAGTCTTTTTATTGTGCATAATACCTTCATTCCTGCATAGTCACTTCCCTGAGCTTTTAGTGATTTCCTCCACCATCTGCCACGGAAATTCTTGCATTTCATGGTTGCTCATCGTGATGGTTAATTCTATGTGTCAACCTGGCTGGGCTATGATAGCCGATTGCTTGATCAAACACCAGTCTAGATGTTGCTATGAAACTGTTTTCTAAAGGCCAAACATTTAAATCAATAGATTTCTTAAAATCATATCTATGTCTATAAATCACATACTCCTTCTCTGGAGAACCTAATGCATTCATTTGTGGGTGATTGCTTTTTCCATGTTTTTCTAGGAGCTCTTCTTGTAGAGAACTCCCACCATCTCCTGCGCTTAGTTGCCAGTGTGTTAAATCCTATATCAGAAGTAAAGCACCACCAAGTTAATCAACTCTTTCCTATATAATTTTTAGTTTTGACCCCCTTGATTAAGAATCCTTAGGATCCAATCACACAGAACTCTCCCAGTTCCATGGCCAAGCCTTGTAGCTGCTTTGGGGTGTAGGCCTATAATCCTTAAGATACTATTTATTTCATACATCTAAATAGGCTGAGAACAAAATGGCAACCCACTCCAGTACTCTTGCCTGGAAAATCCCATGGACGGAGGAGCCTGGTAAGCTACAGTCCATGGGGTCGCAAAGAGTCGGACACGACTGAGTGACTTCACTTTCGCTTTTCACTTTCATGCATTGGAGAAGGAAATGCAACTCACTACAGTGTTCTTGCCTGGAGAATCCCAGGGACGGTGGAGTCTGGTGGGCTGTCGTCTATGGGGTCGCACAGAGTCGGACATGACTGAAGCGACTTAGCAGCAGCAGCAAATAGGCTGATACTTTGCTTTCACTAGTACATACCTTCTGTTGGTATTCCTCTCAACACCACTGAAAAGTTTTAATAAATAGACCACCACACTGTTCCAGAAGCTGTCAGTGTTGGGGGTCCTCACTGCCAGCCAGGTGATGAATAATGCAGCTCTAAAAGTTTATAGTTATACCTGTTTTGTTAGACGCTCCTCGGTACCCACTTTCAAAGGCTGGATTACCTACAAGCAGATTCTGAGAAGTTTAGGGTGTAACATATTTACTAGGAACCAACACATAAGAAGGGACAGGGCAATTAGCATGACTGGGCAGAAGAGGAATCAAAATCACTGGGTTTTAATACAGCTGCTACACTCCATCACCAGATGCAGGCCACCCCAAACAGGAGGAGACGTTGGACCATGTGGTTTCCTGCAGCTAAGGCAGAACTTGAAGCTGCTGACATTTGGATGCTTCCTGCTAACCACACTCTCTGCATCTGAGCTGCATCTAAGCCAGGATCTAAGAAACACACCTGTGTCTACCACATGGAATTTAGTTTTCAAAGGCAGGAGGCAGAACAACAACAACAACAAAACCAAGAAACAAACAACAGACTACCTAGTTCTTTCTTTCTATATCAGACTTGATTCTCCTAAGGAAAACTGTAAGTCCATCAATTTTCTGCTTTGTAATTTCCTACTGGATTCTTCCACTTGGAGAAAGTGATAAAGAAAAAGAGCTAAGGAGGAAAGTGTAGGAACTTGCATTTTCCAAAAATGGCTGCAACATCTTCCACCCTACATGCTTTCTAAAAATGTATCTTTGTTATTCCGCCCCTGAAGGTGGAATCTAATTCCTCTTCTCTTTTGTGGTAGGCAAAATGCCTTCCCAGAGATATTTACACTCTACTCTAGAGCCTGTTAATATATGTTGTTCACAGGGCAGAAGGATTTACAGAAGTAAATAAGATGATGGGCCCGAAAATATGGAGATTATCCAGGTTGGCTCAACCTAATCACACACATCCTTAAAAGCAGAACTTTTTCCAGCTGGTGCAGGAGAAGAAATGCAGTAAAGAGGAAGTCAGAGAGATTAAAAAACACAAGAAAGACTCCAGACATGGTTGCCTTTTGAAGATGAAGGAGCAATGTGATGAGGAATAGAGGTGACCTTCAGAAGCTGACAGCCGCCATAGAAATGGGGACCTCAGTCCTGCAACTGCAAGGATCTGAATTTTGCAATCAGCCTGAGTGAGCTTGGAAACAAAGTTTTCCCCCAGATTGTGAGACCCTGAGCAGAGGAACCAGTCAAAGTGACTCAGTCTTCTGAACTTATACAATTGTGAGTTCATAAAGTTGTGTTGTTTTAGGCCACTAAATTTGTGATGATTTGTTACAGCAGCAATAGAAAGCTAATATTGACTTGTGACTTGCTAGTTACCAGCAGGACAGAAGGGAAGAGACACTAAGGAACTTTTGAGTTCAGCTGAAACCCTACCTGGGCCTTGGAAGGCTAGTTCTCACTAGATTGCCTTTAAGAGCACAACCATCATACTGTAAGAATTCCAAACCATAAGGAGAAACCATGTCTTAGTGTTTCAATAAGGAGACCTTGGAGAACACAGTCTTTGAGTCATTCCAACCCAGAAACACACACATGTGATTGAAGATGCCTGTTAATAGATTAGGAGCCTGTGTTCTAGTCTTTCCAGTTGAAGCTACAAACATGGAGTACAGGCAAGCCCTCCCTCTTCTGAAAACAGAATACATGAGCATAATAAAACTGTTGCTTGTTTATAACACAATTTAAAAATTTTGCACAAAAGTAGCAACTGGAGCAGAAAGGAAGGGGGGAAATGCTCTCAAATAAAAAGAGGGATAGTTTTTTTAAATCCCATACCTGAGTGAAAAAAATGTACAAATCTCTCTAAAGTAGTTATGAGATAGAATTTTATTCTCAAGTTATAATCTGGCTCAAAGACAGAGGAAGAGAGTATCTTTTCATGCTCTACTCTACAAGGGGATCTGTATTGATAGCTCCCACCTGATAAATGGCACTTCTTGTGGTCAATCTTGACTAAACAGAAATTTATTTAAAGTAAGATGTCAGTGAAGTGATTAATTTTCTACAGAAAACTATTTCTTGGTTTTGCAACTGCCCAATTTGTTCTTTAAAAATTAAGGAGACAAACTTAAATATCAAATATTTAATTTTTATTGAATGATTCTTTAAATTCTATAGTGCTTTATAATGTTCAAATGTTTAACACACATGATTTCGTGCAATCTCATAATAACATTTCTTCCTCTCTATCCATATATTGACCCTTCCTTCTTCCCTCTCCCCACTGGCAATCACTAGTTTGTTCTCTATATCTGTGATCTACTTATTTTTTATTTATTTTTATTTTTTAGTTTTTTCGTGACTTCAGTGTGACTTTACTGAGCATGAAACAAACACCATTTTATTTTTTATTTTATCCACTAGTTTTTTGTATTTTTTAGATTCTAAATGTAAGTGATATCATACAGTATTTGCCTTTCTTTGACTTATTTCACTTAGCATAATGAAAATATCAACTCTTAAGTAATATTACATTTTCCTTTCCTATTCAAAATTATGTCAAACAGTTTGCTTTACTTAATTATGCAACTTTATTTCTGAAATAATATTTCCTAAATATGTACATATTTTACATATAAAACCACCTTTCATTTCTGTTAAGCTTTAAAATTGAGAAATCATTTTCATTTATTACATCTCCTGTTTGACTCTTCTTAATAATAATCAAATCAAGTTTTTATTACTCATGAAGAATGTAAAATTTAAAGTCTTTGGCAAATGTAGTGTCTTTGCCAAAGTAGTGCATTAGTAATGTGCCTGACTTGACCTATATCGTTATTCAGATGCCTAGTATCTGAACTGTATTCCTTTTTTAACACATTTTTAATTTGGTGACTCAGATGGTAAAGAATCTGCTTGCAATGCAGGAGACCTGGGTTCCATCCCTGGGTTGGGAAAATCCGTGGAGAAGGCAATGGCTACCCACTCCAGTATTCTTGCCTGGAGAATTCCAGACAGAGGAGCCGGGTGGGCTACATACAGTCCATGGGGTTTCAAAGAGACAGACACAACTGAGCAACTAACACTAATTGTTTTTTTAACACATTTTAAATTTTATGTATTAAAAGTCAAACTTTATATAACACGTGTCCACAAAAATATTTGTATTTAAATATTCACAAAAGTAAATAATAATCCAAAAATTAATCCAAATATCTTTAAAGATATGAACCAATAAAAATAATTGTGATATTTCCACTCAATGGAATACTATTCAATAAGGAAAGGAAAAACTACTGATGCTTACACACAACTACATGGATGAATTAAAGAAAAATATGAAGAATAAAAGAAGACAAATAAGAAAGACTATATATAATGTCATTCTGTTTATATGCCATTTTAGAGTATGGAAAAGCAACTGGTCTATGATGATAAAAACCAGATTAGCAATTGCCTGGGCTTCAGAAAGGATTACATAAAAATAGCATGAGGAAAGTTTTTGGGATGATGGAAATGCTTTATCTCTTGATTAGAGTAGGGATTAAATGGGTATATAAATTTGTCAAAATTCACCAAACTGTCCACTTGAAATGCATGTATTTTAATGTAAGTTATAGGTCAATAAATTTTATTTAAAATAAAATAAAGCTGGTATATTGACAAAGATATCCACAATTGTTGCTTGACATCTTTGGCATCATGAAATAAAACTCATTCTCCTTCATAAAGGCTTCTGAGGAAAAAACTCTACATGTCTTTTTTGAAACATGTTTCTGAAGCTCTGGATAACCCTTCAACTCAATAACTAGGATAGTCTGCTCCAGTTCAGACTGAAAAACTTATAAAGACTACCATTCAAAAAAACTAATACCCCAGTATTTACACTCTGATACATGCATACACAATTACGGGGTGGGTGTAATCACAGCATTACGATCATAAGAAGTCTGTCTGCCTGAGAGAACCACTACTTACATCCAAACAGCTTATTACAGTGCCTATCAAGTAATAGTTGTTTAATAAATATGTCCAATGAATAAAACTCATGAAGACTGAATTCCATGACAGAAGATCTGCATTCAGAAATGAAATTCTGATAAACCAAGGAAAAAAAAATACAAAATCAATAAACTCCAGGTGACCACCTATATTGTTAGACTCCAGCACAAACCACAGGCTGAATTTAAACCTACATCATATTTCATATAACAAACCTCACACAGATTATTTCCTGAGAAGAATTTATAAATGATAATTCAAGATCACCATCAATAACTCCCAGGAAAAAAATAAGCCAACACTAAGAAATCACTAGAATTATGTAACAAAACAGCATAAAACAAATAATTTAGTTTGAGTTAATGCCAGGAAGATGGAAATCAGAAAAAGAGCCCCTGAGTGGCAAACATGTATGTGCGTCAAGAAGCAACAGTTAGACTGAACATGGAACAACAGATTGGTTCAAAACTGGGAAAGGAGTGAGTCAACGCTGTATAATGTCACACTGCTTATTTAACTTATATGCAGAGTACATCATGCAAAATGCCGAGCTGGATCAAGATTGCTGGGAAAAATATCAATAACCTCAGATATGCAGATGACACATCTTTATGGCAGAAAGCAAAGAGGAACTAAAGAGCCTCTTGATGAAGTTGAAAGAGGAGAACGAAAAAGCTGGCTTAAAACTCAGCATCAAAGATCATGACATCCAGTCCCATCACTTCATGGCATATAGATGGGGAAACAATGGAAACAGTGACAGATTTGATTTTCTTGGGCTCTAAAATCACTGCAGATGGTGAGTGCACCCATGAAATTAAAAGACACTTGCTCCTTGGAAGAAAAGCTATGACAAACGTAGACAGCATATAAAAAAGCAGAAACATTACTTTGCCAACAAAGGTCCATAGAACCAAAGCTGTAGCTTTTCCAGTGGTCATGTAAGGATGTGAGAGCTGGACCACAAAGAAGGCTGAGCGCTGAAGAGTTTATACTTTTGAACTGTGGTGTTGGAGAAGACTCTTGAGAGTCCCTTGAACTGCAAGGAGATCAAACCAATCAATCCTAAAGGAAATCAGTCCTGAATATTCATTGGAAGGACTGATGCTGAAGCTGAAGCTCTAATACATTGGCCACCTGATGTGAAGAACTGACTCATTTGAAAAGATCCTGATGCTGGGAAAGATAGAAGGCAAGAGGAGAAGGCGAAGACAGAGGATGAGATGGTTGGATGGCATCATTGACTCAATGGACATGAATTTGAGCAAGCTGTGGGAGATGGTGAAGGACAGGAAAGCATTCATGGGGTTGCAAAGAACTGGACTTGACTGTGTGACTGAACATTAGCAAAATGGCAAAAAAAAAAAAAAGAAGAAAACCACACACACACACAAGAAGGCAAAATGGCTCTAACTTTAGGCAAATAAAACAAAGTAAGGGCAGTTGAAAATCTAGTTTTCTGAGAAGCAGGTAGCTGAGAGTATTTTAGCCTGAAGCTCTCTTGTGACCCATGAGGCATTATGTAAATGCAAACAATGACTAACCCTTCAAGGACAGTCCAGGCACAAGGCAAGTTACACAAGTTTCAGCAGGCAACTTTAAGCTTGCATTTTCACGCATCTTGACCAAAACTACTCTCCAAAATATTTAAAGTAAACGGTTAGTTATGTTTAGTTAGGAAAAAAAAAATTCCTCACCATACACAAATATGTTCTTCGTCTTCTAAGAGTATGTATAATCTCTGTGGATCTTTGCACCCTCAAAGTGCTTGAAAGTACCACAGAGTTCTAAAAAGTGCAGCTCAGGTTAAGTCCCCCCCCCACCCCCCGCCAAGACCCCAAGTACAGAAAAAGGCAGAGAAACCTAGCTTCCTTGGTTCCATATTCAGTCAGTCATATTCATTCATTTAATAAAGTTCATTAAATATGAATTGCTTATAAAGCATTATTGACAAAATTTTTGCCAGGAAAGTTTATATTGTAAAAAATTTTAATCCAAGTTTTTAAATTTTATATGCTTTCAGAATAATTAACATATTCATATGAAGACATCTATAATTAGGCTTACAAATAGAATCCACTAAAATTACTTTATGCGTAATATTAAATGAATTGTAAAATTAGAGAAAAAAGGCCAGTGCACAGGACTTTAGATGCAGGATCCATTGAGAGACTTTTGGAACCTCAAGAGTCATTTCTTTTGACAAAAGACCTCTCTGGGCTCCTGTACAGTTATTGAAAGGCACCCCATAGAACCATGTCCAATATTATTGCTTTTCCTTTTTTATTCTTTGTAAACTGAGACTAGGTTTGCATTCTCCACAATTCTACGAAGCTTCCATAGAAGAGATTTCCAAAGTAGCCTATATAGAGGCACTCAAGATATAAATCTACAAGCAGTGGAGTGAGGCCTTTCATATTTTGTACATCGTATGAAACCAGGTCAGAGCAATCCTATTCACAGCTGCTAGCCAGCTACAATCTCAGTCACAGTAGGCCACTGGATGGCGGGTGCACGCTCACTTTCACTTAGGCTGCGGGGAATACTGGGGGGTTCAGTCTTCTGTCTGTAGTTAAAACCACTCTATCGGGTGTAGTTAACACACATACACACACACCTGCTTTGGCGTCACAGAGTCTTGTCAAGAAAAGGCTGTTGTCTATCTAGCTGGGAATCAAGATGAGATTGTGATTATATATATAAATATTATATATATAGAGCGAGCACATCTTGACTTAAGAACACATTAGAGCCTTCTTGTGAGCTCAATGTTTCATTGGGTCATTATGCCTTACAATTTACAATCTTATTAAATAACATCTTCCATTGGTCAGAATAGGCTAGACTCTGTTCTCATGACACATAAGTCCTGAAATCTCAATGGCTGAACACAATAACGGTTTCTTGTTCACACAGAGTCCAGTGCAAGTCAAGCAGCCTTTCTTTATCATTAGTGACTCCATGTTGTAGGGAAACATGTCTGTCTGAAACATGAGGTTGTTTGAGCAGAGAAAGGCAGGGATGAAGGAGAATTACTGGTTCTTAATACTCTTTAGCCAGAAATGATGTAAGTTGTTTTCATTCATACTCTGTTAGAACTAATCACATGACCCCAATATAACTGTAAAAAACCAGGAAATGTAGTAACATGCAGATCATGGATGCTATTAGTGCCAAGAGACTTCAGCACGTGTCTGTTCCAGAAACAGTCACACTATCATCCTTTTCCTCCATTGGGCAAACATTATTGATTAACTTCTATCTGCAGGAATTTTGGGCTGGATGTTAAAAGATTATAGAGAGGAATAAAACATCATCGCTACACTCCAACAGCCTAAAAGACAGGTAGACAGAAAAAACTTACAACATGGCCGAACTGTGAAGCAGGAAAAAAGTGTCCCAAATAGAGGCATATACCATGTTCCATGGGGAAGAGCACAGAGGAAGATGGAAGTTCATTTTTATCAAAAGAATCCTTGAAATGCTACAGAGGTGATGAGTTACATTCTAGGCCTTGAAGGGGAAAAAAAAAAAAAGGACATAGACAATTTGATATAGAAAAGAGGGTGGGGAGTGAGAAAAGACAGAAAAACTGGAGAAGACAACAGCATGACGGAGGAATGCAGGGGCACAGAACCTGGAATATGAGGTTGTGGGTGTGTAATAGAAGTTTGGGCTTTAGGAGTTTGCATGTTGTGTATATGTTTGCTTGTTCTAGATTATTTAGTCTATCGCTATCCCTTGTTTCTCCTATTGTTATTTCACCTACAAATAGAAATCAAGGCAGAAATTTTACCAAAAATATTTCAAGTTCTGTTCATATGATTTGATTTTCCCCTAAATTGTATTTTTTTCTTAATTTCTGAAGAATATTAAGATTGCAAGTCATAGGAGAAATTGACTGGATTTCCACCTAATACTCTTCACAGATTCCTTTCTAAGCCAACCAAATATTTACATAGCAGGCCTAGCCATAGCAACAAGGCAATTTAGAAATGAACACCCACATACTAACACTGGGGCATTAGATAAATTGGATCCAGGGTTTTAATTGTTGGAAAAACAAGACTTAAAAAGAAAATTTGCTACAGTTTTGATACAGTGCTATGAGTAATGATGGTTAAGAGTTTGTAAATGGGTTAAATAGGCCAAGAATATCAGACCGTGAAAAGTACAGGGTGAAAAAGAAATATAGGACAATAAAAGAAAAATCAGAGAGAAGGAAAAGGGTGAATAGGATCTTTCTTTTTCCTTCTTTTCCTTGAAGTAAAATAAAAACGATGAATAAACTAGAAAAATGTCAGTAGTGAACACTCAAGAAAATGACCTTGAAATCTGTATCTTAATGTTTCCTTTTAAAATTTAGCATTCTTTTTCGTGAAAATGAAGTGTACGTTCCATCATTATCAAATGTCTACCATATCTTATCTAAGTGTCAGTGTGCAGATTTTTGTTTGTTTGAAATTAAAGTTCTTTCTGGAATTTCTGCCATAGTTCTTTAGTTTCTAAACTACCCTTCTGTGTGCAATACTCTCTTCCAAACTTTTTGACGCTACTGATAACATTATTAATTCATCTTATATTATCTTCCATCATCTTCACATATATCTCACCCAAATCTTTCAAGAGCAATAAGAAGTTGATTTTGTTACTATCTTGTAATAGTAATAAACTATTAGCAGAAACTAAACTTCCAGCCTACAGACTAGCTATGGTAGAAGTAAGGCAATGTGTTTAGCCAACTACTTAGTTTCCACTTGTAAAATGTGAATAATCTGCCAGCTACAAATTGGCACTTGCCATCTATTGCTACAGGATTAAATCACGAGCTGCTGCAGCTGCTGACCTTCAACACCCCCTGAGAGGAGTTCCGAGTGGAGATCAGGAATGAGGCGCTCTGTGCTCTGGAAAAAACTGGCAGAAAAGGCTTTCAGATAGATATTTTTCAGGAGAAAGTTTTACAAGTCTGACTCTTACATCTTCTCATATCTAGAAAAGCATTAAAACCCTTCATGGTGACCTCTACTCCCCGTGACTAGCAGCAACCTTCTGCAAAAACATGTGCTTGTTTGCATGTAACCCCACCTCCACCAAAGTCACATAAACACCGACCTTCACCCTGGCTCTTTAGGGCTGTTTCCCAGAGCTATCCAAAATGCTGGCTTCCAGGCTATAGACCTCATTTTTCCTCAAATTAAACAACTCACAACTCCTATGTGGTGTACTTTTTTCAGCCAAGAAATCTAATAGTGTTATTGTATTAATTGGGATAATTCATGTAAGTACCTACAACAGTGTCTGACAGTGATAAACATTTAATAAATAAGTAATTATTATAATTATTACCATAAAACCATTTTGAGTCTTTGTCCCTTGGGCTTCAAAATTGCAATTATTTCAATTAAATTATCTTGGTGTTTTAGAAATGATTTAACTTCTAGAACAAACAAAAGCTTCTAATAAGTTACATTTTTACTTAAGATGAATGCAACATTTGTATCTCACTTTTTTTTTTTTTTGGAGCAGGAAAAGGGGAGGGTCAGTTAAATTAACTGAAAAACTGGAAAATTTGGATTGGATTTCTCAAATCTTGGATTTCTCAAATCCAAGACCCTGATTATTCTTCCAGAGTCTTTCTTTTTCTCTAAGTAATACTTCAACTTTAAAAATATTACAGGAAGCCAATGTAAATGTTCATTTCCAGCACTTCCTTTTTCCAACTTCCCCCAAAACATGTCTAGACAGGAGGAGAGAATAAACGTAGAAGAAATCAAACCAAGACTGATTTTACCATTATCCCTAGCAGTGAGAGCGTGAGCGTGACCGTGTGTCTAGCAAATAGCTAAGTCCTATTTTGAAGAATTAAATACTTTGAAGGACTTCCCCATCCGTCCAGTGATTAAGACTTCTGCTTCCACTGCACCGGGGGCGTGGTTCCGCCGGTGAGGGAACTAAGACCCCCACAGGCCATGTGGCCACTAAATAAATATATATAACTTGAGAAACTAAACCGAAATCATTTACAAATGACTTTCTCTCACTTCTTTCCCATTTCCAAGTCCTTTTGTGCTACTCCTCCACCCTCGGGGTAAAATTTATTTTTCCCTTACAGTGAGTGATGCGGGGGATGAACCGAATCTCCCAACACCGCAGTGGGCCCTCTTCTTGCGCCCCCCAAAAGACTTCAGTTGAAGAATGGCCCAACACTTGAACTGCGAGGAGGTTCTTCTGTCTCCGCGCCTTGGGCCAGGTTCCCCTCCTTTTGTTCGGCTTTCCCCGCCTATAGGCTGCCCTACTGCCCAGGGTACCCACACAAAGGTACCGCACACCGGCTCCCAGGTTGTGCGCCAAGTACTTCGAGTAAAGCACGTCCCAACCGATGTGGAACAACAGCTCGACCAATCTGGTGGCTTTCTCTCTGGGTCAAAGCTGAAATCTGCAGTGCAGCGCCCCGAGCACCGCAGTGTCTCTGACAGTCGCCCGGAGCATGCTCAGTCGGCCTGCGGTCAGCGGGCTGTGGCCGGCGCCCCCCGCGGCCCCGGGTTCGCGCCACGCCCCGGGGGATCGCCGCCGCCCTCCCCGGCCCCCTCCCCCCGGGCCCTCCCCCTCCCCGGCCCTCCCCGTCCCTCCCCCGGTGGCGCGGCGCGCGCTCCTCGGCATCCACTAGGGCGCTCAGCCGCCGCGCCTCCCCTCCCCGCCGCCGCCTCCTCCTCCACCTCCGGCGGCGGGCGAGGACTCGTCCAGGGACAGAAATAAATAAATAATTCCAGTCACCCTTTGCTAGCGAGGCGAACTGGCGGCGGACGGACCGCTGCAGCGCCCACCCCAGGGCCGGAGACCGGGTCAAGTAAGTCACACCCCGGGAGGAAACGAGGAGCCGGAGGAGGCGGAGGGGACGCTGGCGGAGAGGCAGGCGAGCGCGCGCCTGTCACCCGAGCTGCCCGGCGAACGGCACGCGCGTGTGAAAATAATGGCCAGTCTGTGACACGCGCGCCAAAGCCAAGTTTGCCGGCGAGCCCTTATATAGACAAAAATCCCCAGAGCGGCCGCCGGAGAGCTGGCGTCACCGAAGCGCGCGGACGGCAACGCGGGACCTGCGGGGGCGCAGGCGGGCGCGGGCTCCGGGCGCGCGCGCGTCGGGGAGGGGCGTCCCGAGGGGTCCCGCGCGGAGAGCGCTCCGCGCCGCGCGCGCCGCCGGCCGCCGGGTGCCCGCACCTGGAGCTCGGGCGCCGAGGCGCCCCCGGCGCCGTGCCCCCCACCCCTTTCTTGGACCTAAGAGTCTCCCTGGCAGGTTCCCACCTGGCGCTTCTCCTCAGCATCTCGGCCCGTGCCCGCCAGCACAGCGGGGTGACCCAGGCCGGAGAAGCTGGGTGTTGGGCGGCGGTGGGCATGGGGGTGAGAGTGTGTAGGGAGCCTCTTCTTTTAGCAGATGGTCGCACTCCGAGAGGCTGGCAAGAGGGGCGAAATACCGGGGTGGGGGGCGGGTAAGAGTCTTTTCTGTTTCGGGTCCCAGGTAGCGTGGCGGGGGCGAGGCAGAAGGAAAGAAAGGTGTGTAAGGGAGAGACACACCCGGGGACAGAAAAGAATCGTGAGTTAACGCGGGCGGAGGAGGGCCTGCGCCTCCGGGCTGTTTTTCCTGGCAGAGCTGCGGCGCCACGCTGGGGGTGCCAGGCCCAGCCAGGTAGCGAGGAGGCTAGGGAGGTGGCTCACGTGTGAACTGCCTCCTCGCTCGGGCGGATGCTGCTTGGGCGGCTGCTGTCTGTCTCCACCCCGTTTTTCTCCCGAACTTCCGCGAAGTTGCAGACTGGTCTTGGCAGGGCGGGGTGGGGGTGCGGGGGATTGTGACCGAGGCCACGTTCCCGGTAGGGCTGAGGAGGGAAATTTGTGATCTGCGTCAGGGATGTTAAAATTACACACGCAACACGCGCGGGAGAGGAAAGCTAGGCTGTCGTATCTTCTTTCTCGGGTCTGTTCGGGGGCACAGCGGGGGAGTAAAACCACGAGCTGTGATGAGGGTGGTGCGGAAAAGCGTGGGCTGGAGGAAGCAGTGAGCACTAGCTGCCCTTTCCTGGCGCCCAGTGCGTCAAATTCAAACTGGGAACTCAGGAGGGTGCAGACTTTCAGCGGACCCTTGGCTTGACTGTGCTGTGTCATTGGAATCCCAAGTACGAAGTGTGCATTTTGGGGGAACTTGGCTGAAAACTTAGAGCTGGGTTCTGGGAGCAGAGACTGATGGGGGTTGAATGAGGTGACCCTTTCATGGCCCTGGTGAGGCAATCTTAGCCCCAGTTTCTGCTTCTGGGCACATTGCGTTTAAAGCAATCTAAGTCAGCCGGCAACGGGATGATCTCAGTAAAAGGGAAAGATTACTTAGGCAACTCAGTGTGTTGTGTAACAGCTCATAAAGTCAGAAATTAGGTGTGTTTTTTTTTTTGCAAAATTCACATCAGCAGTTTGCAATTACGTACTCCCCTCCCCTTTGGGCTGTTTCAGTAAGTGAACGGAAATTTTAGCACTTGTTTCTCGGTGTCCAAATTAGTGCCCTTTCCTATAAACGCTCAGTTTATTTGTAGACGTGCATTTACTCTTTTATAACATCTAGCTGATATTTTTGGCCTTGAGCCCTCCTGAAGGGAAAAAGAGCAAAGAAACTTAAAGAAATATCCTTTATGGAGAGTTATATTCTTGGATCATGGATCAGAAGTAAAAGAAGTCTCCTGCAACTGCTTTTCATTATATATTCATTTATCAAACATTTTTTTTGAGACATTCACGTGGAAAAAGGTAATTAACTTTAGAGTTGGACCTGGATTTCAAGCTCACTTCTTCACTTTTGTAGGATAAGTAATTATTTAACAATCTTATCCTTAGTTTTTCTTATTCATACAATGAAATTAGTGGTATTTACCCCGAAGTGCTATTGTGAGGAATAAAGTGTACTGAAAACACCTGAAAAATAAACTAGCTAAGGTGGTCCAGTGATCCCGAATCCGCCTTCCAATACAGGGGACCGGGATCTTCCTGGTCCAGAAAGATCCCGTATACCTCAGGGCAGCGGAGTCTGTGCACCCCAGCTGTTGAGCCTATGTGCTGCAACTACTGAAGCCCACTTGACCTAGAGGCCCAGCTCCTCAACAAGAGAAGCCACTGCGATGAGAAGCCGGAACACCACGCTGAGGAGTAGCGCCTGCTCCTGGCAACCAGAGAGCAACAAAGACCCAGCGCTGCCAGAAGTAAAATAAATAAAACTATATTTTGATAAAAATAAACTAGCTATTTTTGAAACCCTAAAATCACTCCAGACACTGCAGTATGGTTACAAAGATGAATAAGGTTGGAATTCTGCTCTCAAAAATAAACAAAAAACATCTAGTCATCTGGGCTGATCTGTCCTCTTTGCTGTTTGTTTCCTTCTCAATGGAAGAAGCATGTATCTCAAGGAATTTGAAAGGATGTAGCAATTTTAAAAAATGTAAGATGTGCTCAGAGGCACATTTGAGAAGAGCACCTTGCTTCAGAAACCTGTGTGTTCAGCCCCATCCATTTGCCCTGTTGACCCTGTATAAACAAGTAACAGAGGATTTTCTGTTGTTACGAAGGCAGGACATTCCCTTCCCTGAAGAATGTCTTTGCTAATGGATTTCTTTCTTTTCTTTCTTTTTTATTTTGAGAGAGAGAGCAGGAAGTTTTTTCTGCACTTTGGACAGACTCATCCCCTCACCCTGAGAGGCCCAAGAGTATAGTCCCTATAACATTTTCTCTATAATGCTCACCATGTTCTGGGCACTGTCTGTTAACTCCTTTTTATCGCTTTAACAATCCTGAGAGGAGGATCTACCGATATTCACATTTACGGAAGAGGCGCAGAGAGTTAAGAAGCTGACTCAAAGTGCCCAGCTCGCAAGTGGCTGAGTGGGCTGAGCACCCAGGTGGGCGGTCTGACCCGCCGCTGAGTAGTGTGGCTTCTGCTGCTTGAAGCTGATGGAGGGCAGGCACTGGTCTGCCGTGTTCTTCCTTCCTCGTTCAGTGCCTGGCAGGTGATAGTCCTGAGCAACTGATTATAGAAAAAATGAAGCAAGGAGGGAGGGAGAAACAAAGGAAGCATGAGCATCCTTTCTTGCCCACAACTCTCAGTCTGGCAGGGAATTCCTCGTGGAACTCTGCCCTGGGGGCAGGATAGTTGAGGGTCTTTTTATGATTTCTTTGCCCTGTCCTTCGTTACTTACACTGGGTGAGCACAAGCATAGAAATAACTCAATATGTGGTCTCTGATTCACACTGATGTATAGCAGAGGCCCCCACAATATTGTAAAGCAGTTATCCTCCAATAAAAAATAAACGTAAAAAATCCAAATCTTTCATATTTGCATTAACTCTTATTTTAAAAGGTGCAGAGCCTTCCCTGGTGGTCCCGTAGCTAAGACTCTGTGCTCCCAATGCCGGGGTCCGGGTTCCATCCCTGATCAGGGAACCAGATCCCACATGCCAGCCAAGTAAATAAATGTTTTGTTTTTTTTTAATAATTTTTTTTTAATAAAAAGATCCCCAGGTGACTCATAGGTATAAAGTTTGAGAAGCAATGAATAAATGTCTTTTTTTTAAAAAAAAAAAAAAAAGACAACTAGTGTCAGGTATTAAATATTTGGCCTAAGATGAATAGGTTTTTATTTTTTATTTTTTATTTTTTTAAGATGAATAGGTTTTTATAAGGTTCACTGGTTTATTCTTCTTAACAGATTTTTGGGAACCCTTTGAAAAGCAAAGTTTCTCAGTAGATGGCATGATAGTGCTGAATTGCATAATAAGACATTGAATGAACTCTCACTGAGAGGTCATCCTTGTTGACTTTCTCAAAACTATTTGGATCAAAGTATGTTGGAAATGTGTTGAGAAACAACTGCACACACTAAATCTCCGTGAGTAATAGAACTTCCTTTTAAAAACTTACAGAGAAAGCTTCATTTTCTCAATAGGCCCCTGAAATGGTGAATACAGGGTCCTAATCTACCTACGTGGAAGATTCACTTGTTTTTATTAACCTTCATTGAAATCCCAGATAAGTTCGTGAAAATGTTACAAGGCATTTGGGTGACAATTACAAGATGCTGGTGTAAAGATATTTTTGTTAAAAGTTTTGCGCAGTTAAGATAGTCCCACAAAAAATGACATACTCTCTGGCTTAGTAGGGCTTCCCTGGTGGCTCAGTGGTAAGGAATCTGTCTGCCAATGCAGGAGATGCGGGTTCATTCCCTAGGTCGGCGGGATACCCTGGAGAAAGAAATGGCAACCCTCTCTGGTGTTCTTGCCTGGGAAATCCCATGGACAGAGGAGCCTGGTGGGCTGCAGACCATGGATTTGCAAAAGAGTCAGACATGACTTAGCAACTAAACAACAATAATTTGGTTTAGTTATCTGAACTGCTGATTAATGTTTGGTCATGTTTGGAATTAAACCATGGCATTTAATTTAAAAAATTAAAAATTTCAATTGAAAGTATCTAGTATGTAACTAGAAAATATCTACCATTGTAACACAGAACTATTTCTTTAGATAAGTAAAGGTCTGTACAAAATATTGGTATTTTCAAAAAGTGTTTACATTAAACATTGGCTGTTTCATACCTAATAACACAATGACATGTAGTATTATTAATCATCCACACTCCTAAACAGTTTCTAATTAGAGCTAATGTATAGAAGAGTTATAAATTGTAAGAAGCTGCTCTACTAAGTAATTTATTTGAAGACCTATTTCTTTTGGAACTAGATTAGACATGAATAAACGGTAAAACTGAAAGGCATGCATTCACTTGAAAAGTTTCTAAGGGATGAATTGTATTAACAATGTTTGCCTGTGTTTGAAATTGATTCTCCAAAATGTCAGAAACTGAAGTTCTGTCAGTTTTTCTCAAATATACAAAAGGTACATTCAGTGACGGGCTTCCCTTGTAGCTCAGTCGGTAAAGAATCTGCCTGTAAGGCAGGGGACCCAGTTTGATCCCTGGGTTGGGACGATCCCCTGGAGAAGGAAATGACAACCCACTCCAGTATTCTTGCCTGGAGAATCCCATGGACGGAGGAGCCTGGCAGGCTACAGTCTATGGTGTCGCAAACACCACCGCAACGTTCAGTGATAAACAGTGTTTCTCGACAGGTGACAGCGTTGGCATTTTGGGCAGGGCTCTTTTGCAGGGTGTAGGAATGCCGCTTTTACTGCAGGACACTTGGTGTCTGTGACCCCTGCCCTCCATATGCTGATAGTTTGCCCTTAGTCATAATTACCAAAAGTGTCCCCTGACATTGAAGACACTTTTTGGAAGAAAGGTGCTATATGTGATTGAAAATTATTGGCCAGTGAAATCAAATTGAAAATGTTTAAGGAAATTATCTTTGAAATCGGTCTATCTTCCAGTAAGAAATTCTTTTCTGTTTTCTTCAAAGGATAAAAAGAGTAATATCATGTGAAAGTACTTTGAAGGAGTGAGCTCTCCTTGTAAAATATATTAAGTATTAACATTTTATAATCAGGTTATAACTGACCTCTGAGGCTCTAAATCTTCGCTGACTTCACACTGTCCACAACCTTTGGTAATGTTGGCACCTGCTGCTGCTTAAACTCCTCTTGATTTCTAGGTGCTCTTTGCGCTTCTCCGACTTCTCTGATTGCTCATTAGTGGCTTCCTCTTCGACCTTCCTTTCATGTCATAGCTCAGCTGGTAAAGAATCTGCCTGCAATGCTGCAGACCCCTCCTGGTTCGATTCTTGGGTTGGGAAGACCCCTTGGAGAAGGGATAGGCTACTCACCCCACTATTCTTGGGCTTCCCTTGTGGCTCAGATGATAAAGAATGCTCCTGCAGTGCAGGAGAGTTGGATTCGATCTCTGGGTCAGGAAAATCCCTTGGAGAAGGGAATGGACACCCACTCCAATTTTCTTGCCTGGAGAATTCCATGGACAGAGGAGCCTGGCGGGCTCAAAGGGTCAGACATGACTGAGCGACTTGCCCTTTCACCTACTCACTCAAGTATGTGCTCCTCAATTTCTGTTTCAAATTCTTCTCTTGTCTAAATTTGATCCATTGGCAAAGCTTGTCCTCTCTTGGACTGTGCTTTGACCTCAGTGGGAGTAACACTCAAGCCATTATCTTCAACCCTGACCTTCACATAACTGTGGCCAGAACTCTCCAAATGCCTGCTGGACAGCTCCCTCTTCTGCGCTGCGGACTCCGCCAACATCCTGTGGTCTCTTCTGAACACTCTTCTTTGCTTCTGTTGGCTCCCTTTCTTTTATTGGTATTAGTATTCTGATCTAGAACGAGAACCTCAAGCCTCCCACCCCCTGCCCCAGCCTTGTATTTTACAGTCAGTTGCTAAGACATTCAAACTACTTCTTTCATCAGTGTCCTCATTTCTGATGATGCCGGGGTCCAGGCACTTTTGACATACTACTTAGACTCACATCCTAGTCTCTTAGCTGATGTCTTTGCTAATACTTTGTCAATGTTCTAGTTAATTCTGTGTGTGCCTCCAGATACTCTCACTGAAATACCCCTCCCTTTCCTGTATGTTAATAACGCTGTGACTCCCATTACCTAGGTCTAAGGACCAACATTGCAATCTCTGTATTTCCGACTATCTTTTCCAGGCTCATCTCCCACTGCCACCATCCTCAGGTCAAACTGAACTCCCCTGTGCCTTATTTATTTTCATTATGTCTCCTGCCTCCACATTATTGGCCATGCTGTTCTTTCATCTTAAAATGCTCTAACCTCCTGCTGTTTCCATGCCTAGCTTCAACCTTCAAAGCTGGGTGTAAACACCACATTCAGATTTTCTCTGAAGCCTCTGGATAGGTACAAGAAGCTTTTTTAAGACTTCAGTATGTGTATTGCAAACTCCAGGGGACAGTAGAGGACAGAGGAGCCTGGCATGCTGCAGTCCACGGGGTCACAAAGCGTCAGACACGACTTAGCCACTGACAACAATAGATGTGTACTCAGGCAGCCTGTTCTTTCAAAGGCGGTTCCAGCTGTGACTACATTCTTCTTCCTGCTACCGAGGGTCCTTAGCTTTCTGGCACCACACAAAGTAAATCTTTTTCTGGGTTGATTGACAGCCTGTACATTTGTGGTGACAGCTCACGTGTCTTATGTTTTCTCTATGAATGTAACGTATTCACTTTTCTACCTCTTCTTTATGTGACCTGGTTAAGCTTGTTTTTAGGGCCGCTATGTTTCTGGAAGCGTTCAAGTTTAGGAAAGTCCGTTTATGTACAAAATAGTTGAAGGCTGAAAATGGTTGTTTATGAATATAAATGTTTGATCACCTGCTCATGATCCCACTGGCCATTGGTGTCATCTTTTTTCAGATGAAATTAGAAGGTGGGAAATAAAGGCATACAGAGAGATCTGCCTTTGGAAGGACCCATTGCTACCTCAGAGCTGAACATTTTCTTTCTGTGGCCCATTACGCTGAGCATAATGAATGAATAAATGAATAAACACTGAAAGGGAAGAGAGAAGGAAACTCATTTTAAATTTTGTTTACAATTAGAAATTAGCCCCTCAGTAAAATTACTTGTCTTTGCAGATTAATGCCATAAGAGGTAAAGAACCTAACATGCTGTGTGTGTGTGTGTGTGTGTGTGTGTGTGTGTGTGTGTGTGTGTGTGTGTGTGTGTGTGTGTAATAAGTGAATTTAGAGACCAAAGATGTGACTCTTAGGTAAAGCTATAAAGATTACTTTGAGTAAAAATAGCTTGCCTTTATCCAGGACTTCTACATGCCAGGCATCATTTTACATATTCATCTTACACATTTTTAACTAATTTAATCCTCCAAGCCTTATGAGAAAACATTATTATGACCCTTATTTTACAGGTGAGGGAATTAGGGCCAGAGGTTAAGTATCTTGCCCAGGGTTGTCACATCTTGTCAGTGGAGGGATCTGGTCCTGAATCTATTAACCAGAATGTACCTTCTCAATATAAGTATTTTAAAATATGCAATTCTGCACTGGATTTTAAGAGATTCTAGAGGAAGGAAGTTTGAGAAATGTTAAAAAAAGAAAGACTAGTCGAGGATAACAGGGCTTGATCTGTTAAAACACAGAGTTGGAAGAATGATAGGACTTCCTTACTCTTTAAAGGAAATATCTGGAACCAAACTAAAAGGCTTCGAGAAAATAATGACCTCTTATCACTTGTGGACTCAAGGAGGCTGGGGACCCATTAGGGACTGAATAAACAGTAATTCCAGGATTCCGTCCCTTCAGCACAGGTAGCAAGATGATGGGGTGGGGGTGTGCAGAGGGTGGCAGGACTCCTGTGCATACTCCAGGCTGTGGGCAGCGGTGGGTACATGAACAGTGGGGCTGGAGAATTCTCATGGATCTGTACCTGTCACATCTGCCGTGAAGTGGGATTTGGAGTAAAGCCTCTGACATATTTCAAGCCGGAGAATGTAATCCTTTAATAACAACTATTTATTCATCCACTGTGCTCCAGACACCATTTTAGATGTTAGAGATGGCTGTGAATAAAACAGTAAGCTCCGTTTAGTCTCGAGTCCCACACATCATGGAACCTATTTTCAAAGCAAGTTTAGGCAATTTCTGTCTTTCCATCAGCTATGTGTAGAGCTCCAGGGTCATGTGCCCTCTGGTCTGTCTTATTCTGTGGGTCTCTCTTTTCTCTTTCCCTTTTTCCTCCATCACCTTGTCACATGTTGGGTCAGAGTCTTTGTGGATAGATAGACAGACCTTGGTGGAATTTTGATTTAGCCACATCTCAGCTGTTTAACCCAAATCAAGCTATGTAAACCTTCAGAGCCTCAGTTGCCTCATTTTAAAAAATGGAAACAATAAAGCCTATATCACAGGATTGCTGCTGGAGAGTAAAAAAATAATGCAGGTAACATAAGTGGTAATCACAATTATTTTTCTTTTATCTCTACTAATATTTTTGGTGCATTTTGAGGCAGAGCCTCTTTATGCTTGAAAAATCCTCTTCTGCGCACAGTTATTTATGAATTATAATATTATTTTCACAGCCTGATCCAAGTAAGAAATTCAAAGAACAACAACTCATTGACTTTATAGTAATATGGGTGTTTCCCATATAGACAAAACTCTGTTTTGTTTTTTTTAAAAACTCTGGGTTTTGACACATACAGGAAGATAATTCAGCATTGATATTGATGCTGCAAAAATATTTTTAAGTGCTGAATTTTTCGCATAGACACAAAATTAGTAACATCAACTGGGAATATATCCCAAAGGAGTTTTAAGATGGAAATTCCTGACTTTCCACTTAGAAGTAGTAGCACGTATGAACACATTTAAAGACTGTGGCAAAGGGAAAAACAATAGCGATTATGCTATCACGATTTGGAGGTGTTTTTTCATACTAAGATACAAACCTATGTCAACTATTGTTGTGCTTTTTTTTAAAGCAATGTTTAAGTGCTTCCTCTGTGTCTGATCTTTTAAGAATAGAATTTCTATTCCTCATTATTACCAAGTAAGAAATATGCAGGTAGAATAAAGACTCAGCTAGAGGAGGCTGCCCGTTAGAGAACCCCGAAGGTCAATGTCTCAGTAGATGTTCCAGTGCAGCTAGGCTGCTAATGGCAACTAGATCTTGCTTGCATATGTTAAGTCAATTTAAACCAGTAAATAATTGAGCATTGCTCCATGAAATAATCTGCACAAAGACTAGAAAAGATTATGTCTAAGTCATCTTTCTTGATCTTCTTAAGGAGACTAATTTCAGAGACATTCTCTCTGTGGGGAGTTAAAGGAACAATCAAGTAGGATTGAGTGTCAAAATCATAGAACATTGATTGTCTACAACATGGTTAACCAAGTATAAATAATCCTTGAGCCTCATCTGACCTCCTTCCTGTTTATATAAATACAAAGTTTTCTTCTGGAATATAGCCACACCCATTTGTTTCTGTTTTCTGTGGCAGATTGAGTTCAATAGTTGTGATTAAATCTGCTAATCCTAAAATATTTTTCAGTTTAGAGAAAACTTTCAGTTTAGAGAAAAATATCCTGCAGTTTAGAGAAAAATCTTTCAGTTTAGAGAAGTGTATTTGTTGACCCCTGCTCTAGGATTCCAGAAGGAGACTTTGCTATGTAATGGAGTGATCAAAGAAAGCTTCAGTGAAAGAAGTGGAAACGTCCTAGAGCTGAGAGATGAATAGTCTAAGTAAAATGAGGTCCATAGCTCTTAACTCTGCCTCTTGAGGTTCAGTTATTTGTAATGTCCTCCTTTTTCTGTAGTGCCCCTTCCTAGTACCATATGAATTCCAGGTATTTATTGTCTGGTGTCTTCAATGTAGCAATAAAATGCTTGGATGTGTTTTCCTAAAGCTATGGCCTCTTTCAGAAGAAAAACAGTCAGTGTACCAGTTTCTTTTTCTGAACTTAAAAAGTGGCAGATACTGCAGGAATATTTGCATATCACTAATTGATAGGACAGCGTAATAAGTAGGTAGGAAAAGGTGAACAATTCAGAAGAAACCACGGGGGATATAAGACAATGTAAGCCCGTCCCCCGTGGACCACGTTAGCATCTCTCTGGAGAGTCACCTGGCTGCTCTGCCCTGGGGAGAACATGAATTACACATAGCAATGGCCTACGACTGGAGGATTTAGTAATGTCAGATCTCAAGTTCATCTAGAAATTGTTTCCTTTTTTATTGTTAATTTTCTTAGTAACGTGGTAATTTAAAGATAAAAACACTTCAATGAGGAAGCATGCAAAATTTATTGTTTTAAATTTATTTTTACCAATAACAGTTTTATTACTCTATTAACCTTTGTGGGCCCGTTATCTACATGTGTTTTCAACTATTTCAAAAAAGGCCATATACACTTATATAGCGGTGTTACCAATTTAAAAATCTCATTCTAAATGCTTAGAAACCTAATTATTACTGTTTGTTGGGATACTTCAGTATCAAAATTGTTATGCATATTTGATCTGTAACTTTGATTTAAGAGGAAACATTCCCTCCAACTTTTTAAGGATATAATCAGTTTTAAATTGGGCTTCCCCAGTGGCTCTACAATAAAGAATCTGCCTGCCAATGAAGGAGACAGAGGAGACACAGGTTCGATCCCAGGGCTGGGAAGATCCCCTGGAGAAGAGAATGGCAACCCACTCCAGTATTCTTGCCTGGGAAATCCCGTGGACAGAGGAGCCTGGCGGGCTGCAGCCCATGGGGTCACAACACTATTTTAAATTATTTCACATTTTATTAAACATCTTACTTTACTAGTTTTTGTCTTAAAGCAGTACTACTAACGTCTCCTCAGCTATACAGTGAGATACTGCGTTGTGGTCTATAAAATCTAAATGGAAAGATGTGATTTTTTAGTCTTCTCTTGGCATTCAAAGGATTTACATACTTGGGAATTTGAAAAGAAAGAAGAGAAGACACATATTCAGAGATATAGCTGCAGGGGCTTACATATATCACCTCACATAATCCAGAAAGTCATTATCTGACAACATCAACAGCCCTGTTACATGGGTATCCTGTATTGTTTTCACTAATTTAGGAAGAAAGGGAGCATCTGATGTGTCAGGGGGGTTAGCTGTATTTCCAAAATCCATATTTTCCCCTCTGTTCCATGTAGTCTTCGCAGGTAGGAGTAGACTCCTCCCTCTCTGCACACACATTTTATAGAAAAGGGAAATTGTGGGGAAGATAATAGAGAAACACTTAGAATTCTGTCCTTCTTGAATGTGCTGCTTTTAAAAGAGTCCTGCTTTTAAATATGAAATTCACACCTGTAAGTCTTTCACACAAAACAAACCAAACATTAAGAGGACAAGAGAAATGTTGGCAAAATTGCATCTTGTCTCTCTTTCGTATTGTCTTAGTCCATTTGGGTTGTTGTGACAAAATACCACAGCCTGGGTAGCTTATAAACAGCACATTTATTTCTCAGGGTTCTAGAAGCTGGAAGTCAGAGATCAGGGTGCCAGTGTGGTTGGGCGAGGGTCTGCTCTGGGTTGCAGACTCTTAGCTGTGTCCCGGCACCGTGGAAGGGACTCTGGAGCGCTGTGAGGTCTGCGTCTGCGTGCTAAGAGGCTGCGGTCATGTCCAGCTCTTTGTGACTCCCTGGGCGGTAGCCCCCAGGCTGCTCTGTCCATGAGATTCTCTAGGCAAGAATCCTGGAGTGGGTTGCTGTGCCCTCCTCCAGGGGATCTTCTAGGGATTGAACCTGCTTCCTTATGTCTCCTGCAGGCGGGTTCTTTACCTCTAGTGCCACCTGCGAAGTCCTCTGGGGGTCTGTAGCAGAGTACTAATTCCATTTATGAGGGCTCCATCCTCATGACCTAAACACCTCACAAAGGCCCTACCTCCTGAAATGATTGCCTTGGGCATAAGATTTGATCATGAGTTTGGGGGACCACAAGCATTCAGACCAGAGCATGCATGAATAATCCTTCTTTCAAAAATGTCAGCTCTGTGAACTGTGCATGTTGGGATGGATGCTAGTACCAAGAAATTGAGAAGAAATGGATAACAGTATTTGATGAAGGCTATGTTTAAATAAATTGGGATCTGAATATTGTTCTAACCTTTTTTTTGAGTACTTGATTATGCTTTATAAAATAGGTACATTCAGTTCCAATTATACCTTAATAAGAAAAACTATTCATGTCACATTTAAAAAAAAAATCTTAGTAATAATTGGTTCATTTAAGTACCATAAGTTCATTATACTTGAAATTCATTGCAAGAATTCATCTTATACAGAGTCCATTTCAAAAGGACTTAGGACGTTTCCCACTATAAGCAATTTAGCTCTTTACATAGCCTCGTTATAGGAACAGGAGCATTCGACTGTAGCATGTTGAAGACGGTGCTGTAATGAAATTCCAACATCATTGTTTTAAAATGTATTTCTTTCATAGAAGAACAACTTCAAAATATATAATTGAGGTAATACATGTTTTAAAATGTGAGACAGTTGGATTGAATGCTCTGTCTTGTTTATCCACTAACACACAATGTGAATGGGACTTTTCTTTGCCATTGACAATAGAATGTAATTTGTGCATTGCAATTTAAATGTCCCTTCCTTGACCCACAAAAGATATCCAATCAAGGAAGGTTGGGAAAATTATAAGGTATTCTTACCACCTACTGAGGATTTTCCTGGTGGTTCAGACAGTAAAGAATTCACCTGCAATGCGGGAGCCTTGGATTCGATCCCTGGGTTGGGAGGATCCCCTGGAGGAGGGCTCTGAAACCCACTCCAGTATTCTAGACTGGAGAATCCCTATGGACAGAGGGGCCTGGTGAGCTACAGTCCATGGGATCACAAAGAATCGGACAGAATTGAGCAACTAAGCACATATACATACCACCTACTGAATAGTATTTTCTAGCACAGAGTTGATGGGGAAAAAAGGAAATGCTCCCTTGTTAACGGAACACTTGTATGAATAGTCTAGGGGCTTCCTGGGTGGCACAGTGGTAAAGAATCTGCCTGCCAGTGTAGGAGATGCAGGTTCCATCCCTGGGTCAGGAAGATCCTCTGGAGTAGGAAATGGTTACCCACTCCAGTATTCCTGCCTGGAAAATTCCGTGGGCAGGGGAGCCTGGTGGGCTATCGTCCTTGGAGTCAAAAGAGCTGGCCACAACTGAGAGACTGAGAACACACACAGATTCAAGTTGAAAACATATAGGATTATGATCAATAATCCTATTCAGTTCAGTTCAGTCGCTCAGTCGTGTCCGACTCTTTGCGACCCCATGAATCACAGCACGCCAGGCCTCCCTGTCCATCACCAACTCCCGGAGTTTACTCAAACTCATGTCCATCAAGTCGGTGATGCCATCCAGCCATCTCATCCTCTGTCGTCCCCTTCTCCTCCTGTCCCCAATCCTTCCCAGCATCAGGGTCTTTTCCAATGAATCAACTCTTTGCATGAGGTGGCCAAAGTATTGGAGTTTCAGCTTCAGCATCAGTCCTTCCAATGAACACCCAGGACTGATCTCCTTCAGGATGGACTGGTTGGATCTCCTTGCAGTCCAAGGGACTCTCAAGAGTCTTCTCCAACACCACAGTTCAAAAGCATCAATTCTTCTGTGCTCAGCTTTCTTCACAGTCCAACTCTCACATCCATACATGACTACTGGAAAAACCATAGCCTCGACTAGACAGACCTTTGTTGGCAAAGTAATGTCTTTGCTTCTTAATATGCTGTCTAGGTTGGTCATAACTTTTCTTCCAAGGAGTAAGTGTCTTTTGATTTCATGGCTGCAGTCACCATCTGTAGTGATTTTGGAGCCCAAAAAAATAAAGTCTGACACTATTTCCACTCTTTCCCCATCTATTTGACATGAAGTGATGGGACCGGATGCCATGATCTTAGTTTTCTGAATATTGAGCTTTAAGCCAACTAAGGAGTATCAATTAATTCTGAAAAAAAATATGATATCCCCAAATAATTTATTGGGATGCGAAAACTTTCTACAAGGACTGTTTTGGCTCCTGAAATGGACCATCCATCTTTTGTAATCAAATAATTAATGATATCAGAGAAAGTGTTTCTGATATGCTCTTTATGTTATTAAAAGGCATCAGGATAATGCAAGGTAGTTGAAGTGCCATGACATTTTTAAATTGAAGTATAGTTGACTTACAATATTATGTTAGTTTCAGCTATATAGCAAAGTGATTCAGTTTTATATGTATATACATATATTCTTTTTCAGATTCTTTCTATTATAGGTTATTACAGCATATTAAATATAGTTCCCTGTGCTATACAGTAGGTCCTTGTTGTTTATATATTTTATATATAGGAGTGTATATTTATTAATCCCAAACTCATAATTTATCCCCCCCCTTTATTCTTTGGTAATTATAAATTTATTTTCTATGTATGTAATTCTGTTTTTGTTTGTAAGTTCATTTGTATAATTTGTTAAGGTTCCACATATAAGTGATATCATGTATTTGTCTTTCTCTTCACTTAGTATGATAATCTCTAGGTTCACTTTTTAAATTTATTTTAATAGAGAATCGAAGTTTGCTTTAAAAAAAAATGTGTATTATATGCCAATGCAGACGTCCCCTTCCTACATTCCTGGGAATTCTCTCAAATTCCTAGAAATCTGAAAATAAAAACACATACAACCTCATAATTTTTTAATTTTACAGCTTGATTTTTGTTTCCAGTATATCAGTGATCACTACTAAAATCTTTATTTTCCTTCACTTGACACTGACTCTTACCTTTTTTTTTTTTCTCACATTTTCTTGTAGGAGTAGTTTCCTGATAGGATTGAAAATGGGTGTGTGCAGAGAAGTGTGTGCCAAGATTGGCAGACATTCAGATGCTAGATTTGTTGCCTCTGTGAAACTAGCCCACCATGCAGTCACACAGTTGTGCCAATAATAATAATGCCAGCAGAGTGACCAGGCATTTGTATCTTTGGTGACCGTTCCAGTTATAGTGTCATGGCTGCCGTTGCCATTACTCCAGAAATCCATCTTTGGCATGTTGCTGAACGAGTGTCCTAAGCAACATGAAGACATTTATGCTCCTGGCGTGTATGTTTTCTGAACACATAACATGTGGATTTACCTGTGAGCTTTATAAAGTGCTGGAGAGTCTAAAAAGATGTGCCTGTTGGAACCTGCATGTTGCTTCATCTTGGACCCTGGCCTGGTTCCTGCTCCATGACTTGACTCTGTTGGATCTTGGCATTGACTCTGGCCAGCACCTAGTGACTGCCCTCTGAAATGCCCTTTGGCTTTACTGGAAGGGGAAACTACAGATAACGGTCAGGGGAACCTAAAAGTTGCCAGAAGCCGACTGACAAAGAAAACCATAAAGAACATGCAACAGCATGATGCCTAAAGTAACTGGCTTGTAGATTTACCACCCTGGGCTGTAACCTTTAGCTATCAATACATAGAGTAGGAATTTCATTCTACAGCATTTTACTTGCTATAGAACAGAATTGGAAGCACTTTATTAAAGTATTTACTGAAGGTAGGAAGCACTCTGATAATACCTAAATAACATCTTTTTATGGGAATTCTCTGTTTGCTTCTGACCAAGCTGTTTGGTCATTTACTTCAAACAAAACTGAAAAAATTAGACAGCAGCAACAATCATTTTTCATGTAATACAGATATTCTGGGTGGTCCTCTAAAAGTGTCCAATTTGTGTTTGTCCTCTATAGATAAGCTCTTCATTTTTCCTAAATTTACTTTAAATTTTGATAGATATTTTAGTTTTTAACGAAAAAAATTCCAACATTTTTTCATGAATACAAAAAAGGAAATATTGTGAGTTGATTTTTAAGTTATTAGCCTTTTATTGTGTAAAAATTATCTTCTTATCATCTTAAGACTACTTGTTTCTATTATTAATATTTAGTTATTCAAGTTGTCTCAAGTCAACTCTTAATAAAGGTAAAAAATAATATTCAATAGAATGAGGAAGGGGAATTGGGTCACTTTTATTCTGGAGAAAGTTATAGTCCATAGAAATCAGGGGATTTCAGCATTTACGCAGTAAGCCCATTACATGAGGAGAACTAAGCTATGTGTTACGCGTTTCCACATTTCCTGTAACATTCATTGTATAAAAGGTAACTGGAACTCATTTCTTTTATTATACTTAATAGCATATTTTCTAGCATCATTACTCAGTTAAAAGTCATATTCTGCTTGAGAATTTACCTAAAATCAGTAAGACTTTGCATATTTTGTTATATGTTGTGGCATAAATGGACTTCCCAGGAGGCACTAGGGGTAAAGAACCCGCCTGCCAATACAAGTTATGTAAAACACGTGCGTTCGATCCCTGGGTCGGAAAGATCCCCAGGAGAAGGAAATAAATGGCCACCCGCTCTAGTATTCTTGCCTGGATAATCCCATGGACAGAGGAGCCTGTCGGGCTACAGTTCATGAGATCTCAAAAAGTTAGACATGTCTGAAGAGACTGAACATGCACTTGGCATAAATGTATTGTTTGGTGAGGTGGATGGCTAACTTCATTAAATAATTAATCTAGATGTTTTTCTAATGCATAGTATTTTGAGTTAATATGTGGTGTGGATGAGATCACTTTTTAAAATTTTAGGATAGTGTTCTTCCTAAAGAATGAAATAAAAGATCTAACCTGCATATGTTATTTTCTATTTGACATGTCTTTAGTCATGTGAATATATTTCCTAGATTAATGCATACTCATAAGATTGATAAAGGTAAAATGGTTTATTCTTATTCAATTATATCCTCATCCATCATAATTTTTTTAACGTATATAGGTGGTGGTGGTGGTTTAGTCCCTAAATCGTGTCCGACTCTTGTGACCCCATGGGACTGTAGCCCGCCAGGCTCCTCTGTCCATGGGATTTTCCGGGCAAGAATACTGGAGTGGGTTGTCATTTCCTTCTCCAGAGGATCTTCCCGACCCAGGGATTGAACTCAGATCTCCTGCATCTCAAGCAGAATCTTTACCTACTGAGCTACCAGGGAAGCCCCCACATGTATAGGTATCAGGTATTTATTTATTTTTAATTAATTTATTCAGTTATCTTCTGGCTGTGCTGGGTCTTTGTTGCCACACCTGGGCTTTCTCTGGTCGTGGTGAGCAGGGGCTCCTTTTTGGCTGCAGTGGCTTTTTGCTGTGGAGCACATGTTCTGGGGCGTGTGGGCCTCAGGAGTTGCAGCTTGAAGGCTCTGGAGTGCAGGCTCAGTGGTTGTGGCACGTGGCCTTATTTACTCCTCAGCACGTGGAATCTTCCCAGGCCAGGGATTGAACTCATGTCCCCTGTCTTGGCAGGCAGATTATTACCCACTACTCTACCAGGGAAGTCGTCATTCATCATTATTAATATACCCATAAAACACCACTTGGCTTTGGACAAATTACAGCCCAAATTACACTCTGTTCGGGTAATGCCTAAGTCCAGAATTTTCCAAACTTGATTACAGATGCCATTTTTGAACAGAACTTCGCTTAATGGAGCACCACGGAGGAAATAGTGCCTGGAGGAAAGACCTCTGTGTTTAAACAAAATAGAATTTTGAAAATATTATTTATAAAGTCCTACATGTGCCTGAAGAGTAACTGAATTTGGATTTCATTTCCATAGTTAAACATGTAATATATTCTAAGGTATTTTGCAATGCATATCAAAGTAGGTGGCCACTGTCTTTTTCCATAATAAAACGCAAAGCATCAGGGTCATATGGATTACTAAAATTTTTGTGTTGCTATAATAATAATAAAAGCAAAATGATGTGGGGACTTAATTTTTGAGACCCGTGGTCTGGCCTAATCTACTCAAAATAATGCAAATATAACTTCATTATTAGAGAAGTAAATGAACACATCTCATGTGAGGTCACTATGGTTATTTTGTTTATTATTCATAGACTAACTTTGATTTCCTAAACCTTGAGGTTTTTAATCATTAGGAAAACATTTATTTTACTGACATTTTGCCCTCTTATTTCTATGAATTGCCACATCATACATAGAGGCATTCTAAAATTTTGAACTCCTTTGATAAAATTTATTAATTACTAAAATATAGCTTTATTTTACTATTGTTAACTGACCACATTTTATGTAATTGTGTGGGTTTTATGTGTTTTTCTTTCTTTCTTTTTTTTTTTTGCCTTGTGGGAGGAAAAGACATTTACTGTGTATTGCAAAAATATTAAGAAAAAAAATATTGGAACCATTCCCTGACATGTAACCCAAAATTATCTTTCCTTTTATAGCTGTATAGCATTTATAGCTTGTGGCCATATCACTAAGTTGTATAATTATCAATACAATTTATATGCTTATCTGCTATACTTCATAGATTTCCTTAAACAGGCAACTCAGCATCCCTAGATCATTTTTCTCACCATATTCTAAAGCTTTATTGTTTATACCTCATACTCAAACATTTGTTAAACCACATGGCTGACCAGTATAGATTTCTGTGTTATTATAGATTTAAAAATATAGATGCTTGGTATTTTTTTGCTAGTTGTGTTGCCATATAAGCTCATTCCATACTTTCTAGCATGACTGAGACAAATGAAATTAAAAATATAGTTGTACTCAATAATGGGGCTAATGCACAATGGGATATTACTCAACTATAAAAAGAATGCTTTTGAGTTGGTTCTAATGAGGTGGACGAACCTAGAGCCTATTATACAAAGTGAAGTAAGTCAGAAAGGGAAAGACAGATGTCATGTCTTAACACATGACATCTGCAGTGGAGATGCAGACATAGAGAACAGACTTTTGAACACAGCTGGGGAGAGAGAAGCTGGGATGATTTCAGAGAATAGCATTGAAACATAGGCATTGCCATATGCAAAGTAGATAGCCGGTGGGAATTTACTTTATGATACAGGGAACCCAAAGCCAGTGCTCTGTGACCACCTGGAGAGGTGGAGGGAGATGGGAGGGAGGTTTTAGAGGGAGGGGACATTGTATACCTATGGCTGATTCATCTTGGTGTATGGCAGAAACCATCACAGTATTGTAAAATAATTATCCTCCAATTAAAAATAAAATTAAAAAAAAAATAATGGGGCTAAAAGATGAGTAAAAGTCACCTGCATTCAAGGCCCAGAACAGATTTCCTACATGTTGACTAATGTTTGGAAGTCTATAATCAGCACACTAGACTTTCCTTCCACATTTCCCGTACCCTTCAAGGCAATGAAAATAAAGATCATGCAAAAGCTAATTCTTTTAAAGTATAATGTTCCCCTTCAAGTCCAAAATGCATGGAAGTTAACAGTACTAATTGTTCAGTAATGACACTCTTATTGTGTGTGTGATCTCTGATAACATGTACATATTAAGGTCAAGAACTTCCAAAGAGAAAACGTTATGTCTTTTGACCATTGACACCATCATTCCCCATCTTCCTACCTACAATTCACTTTTTCCTTGGTTTTGTGGGAATCGCCTATCTACCATTAAATTTTGGTGCAAAAAGTGATGTCTTTGACTTAGAAATACTGTTTTACCTGGATATTGGCTGTGTTTTCTATGTAGAATTTTTTTCCAATATAATTTTGTGATTTATATATATTTTTTACCTGTTCCTATATATTACCATTTACAACACCTGATTATAAAGAAAATTTTCTGGGAAATTTTATTTTATAATTTTTTTAAACTTGTCAGCTACCCTAAAATATTTTACATGTTAGGTGTATCTAAATGAACATTTAAAGTCTTTGAGTGACTTCTTCCTTAAACTTGAAGATTCTACCAGATACTTTCTATTAATACTTTCTATTCCATTTCTATTGAAGTGGACATTTAGCCTTTACCTAATCTGATGTGTGAGGTAAACCCTCTTCCTTTTCAGATTAGTAGGATTTTAATGAAGGCAAATTTAAATTATGGGCTTCCCAGGTGGCTCAGTGGTAAAGAATCCCCCTGTCAATGCGGGAGACACAAGAGACATGGGTTCGATCCCTGGGTCGAGAAGATCCTCTGGAGGAGGAAATGGCAACCCCTTCAGTATTCTTGCCTGGACAGGGGAGCCTGGCGGGCTACAGTCCATGAGATTGCAAAGAGTTGGGCATGACTAAGTGGCTGAGCACGCACAAATTTATATTGCACTTTTATTGAAGACTTGCAATTTTACAGTCTGTCTGTGTAAATTGAATCATGCACTCAAAGGAACTTAGAGGTTATTTAAACCCATTATTTCACCCCATGTGTTAATCCTACTGAATCTGTTAAAAGTGATTATGTAGCTTCCGTTGATGGCTGTGCAGGCATACAGAACTAACATCTTACAAGTATCTCATATTTTTCTTAGCCAGTTTCATCTGTTAGTAAGTTTATTTCAATATTGCCTAAGAGGGAAAACACCTGTGAATTTTTTTAATCTATGAATTGGAAACATTCACATCAGAAAGGCAGGTCTTTAACCTCTGCTGACACATCCTAAGGAAATCTGCAGACCCAGTGAGGATAACCATGTGTGCATCATGTGATGTGGGCTGAAGAAAGCGGAAATCATGGGCACTGAAGTTGTAAGAAATTGGTACCTCTGACCTAGTGGCTGTTTGGCCTGGGCAAACAGAGGAAGCTGCCAGGCAGAGAGAGGTGGAGCATGTGCTCAGGACAAGCGATTACAGCCACGTTATCATAATGACGTTCATGTACTGAATGCGTGCTGTCTCAGACGCTGTCCTAAGCACTCTGTCTGTGGCATCTTGTCTAATACTGTAAGAATAGTACTGCTACTGCTTTTCTTTTTTAAATTTTATGTATTTCTGTTTTTTTGGCTGTGCTGGGTCTTTGTGGCTATGCTCAGGCTTTCTCTCCTTGCAGTGTGCAGGATTCTCGTTACGGTGGCACCTCTGATTGCAGAGCACAGCTTCTAGGGCGCTGGGGCTTCAGTAGTTGTGGTACCCAGGCTTAGTTGCCCCAAGACATGTGGGATCTTGCCGGACCAGGGATGAACCCGTGTCCTCTGCATTGGCAGGCAGATTCTTAACCTGGCTCAGTGGTAAAGAATCTACCTGCCAATGCAGGAGATGCAGGAGACAGGGGTTCCATTCCTGGGTCAGGAAGATCCCCTGGAGAAGAGATTGGCAACCCGCTCCAGTATTCTTGCCTGGCAACTCCCATGGACAGAGGAGTCCAGAAGGCTACATTCCATGAGGTTGCAAAGAGTCGGATGTGACTTAGCAACCAGGCACCCACGCAAAGTTCACAAAGGTCATAAATAATGGAGATAATATTTGTGACTAGACACTAACCCGGGAGTCCTCATTTTATCTCTTAGGTTATGGTCAGCATCTGAACCGTTCAGGGCGCTGTACAGTCAGAGAAGGCAGCTGCCCGACAACTCTGCAGTTGAGTTCTGTGTTGATACCGTTTTTGTTTTTCTCCCGCCTTTCCTAAAGCTGTCTGTGTGTTCATGCTAAGTCGCTTCAGTCGTGTCCATCTCTTTGCGAACCCATGGACTGTAGCCCGCCAGGCTCCTCTGTCCATGGGATTCTCCTGGCAAGAATACAGGAGTGGGTTGCCATGCCCTCCTCCAGGGAATCTTCCTGACCCAGAAGTGGAACTCCTGCCTCTTATGTTTCCTGCATTGGCACGCAATTCTTTACCACTAGCGCCACTTGGGAAGCCCTTTCCTTAAACTAAATTGAGTGAATTTTGATTTCTTGCAACCATAGATAACCTGCCCATGAGATCGATTTCATTATTTACTTTATTCTAGGTTTTGCCTACATGAACAACTCTGAGTGTTATTATAGATTCACAGTTGGGGCCCTAGATGCAAAGCACAACACATCAACTTGGAAATTATTTGCTGCTTCATATGAAAACCCTTTCTTCTGAAAAGGTCCAAGTAATTACTGAATTTATAATGAGATGTGTTTATAAAAAATTGCATATGAAGACAGTACAATGTGATCTGCATTGGAATTAATATTAAGGATGCAGGCATCAACCGAGTGCCTTACCTATGGATTTAGAACAGTTTTTGCTATGTGGTGTTCAAGAAGTTATAACATTTTTCTTGGCATTTTTATTAGCTAGGGAAGTTGATGATGAAGGTCCTTCTGATCATTTCCTGTTCTCGGTTTTGCAAAAAGAACAATATCTGTAGTTTTACTACTATAAAAACAGTATTGAATTAGACATGTGTGTCTTCTTTGAAGGGAAAAAAATAATTCACAAGAAAATGAATCAGGGCATGTGTAGCAGTGGAGGAAGCAGGATGCAAACTTTTGTGAGGAAGAAAAATAAAATATATGATAAGAATACATCTCAGAAGGGAATCATATTGGATTATTGATCAGAACATAAAATTATGTACAAAAGTTCACCCCCTCCAAACTGGGAGAAATATTTATAATATTATTATTCATAATATTACTTTAAAAAATTGTGCTTCACACCAGTGTCTGAGTCTACAGCCTTTTGTTGGCTTTCCTTAACTATGCAGTTGGCCCATGGATTATATTTACAAGCTCAACCCAAGTGTAATTTGGTTTTACAGATCAATCTGCATAGAGGCAGAATATGTAATTAAGTAGCCCCTGCCCAGTATCCTTGGAAGCAGTGAGGCTAAGCTGGAATGGGGTGCCCTATTAAGCTAAAGAAGGGATTAGCTTTTAGCAGTATTTTTCAACAACGTTTGAGACTCGGTCCACGTGGTTGACCCATGGGTTTCCACTGTAGCTCCCCCAAGTCTAGACCTGCTCTCTTTCACTGTGACTTATGCCTGCATTCATGACCTTGGGTCTCCCAGCCTCATGTCCTGTCCTCAGGGCTGCTCTGTGCTGGCTTCGCATACTGATTGCAGAAATCTCAAACCCTGGTCCTCTGTGAGTCCTGGAACGCCGCCACGTTCTCTACAGTTTGCTCTGGGTAGAGGAATCCTTGAAACAATCCATGAAATCAAACACTTCATCTGTTTCTCCCCAGGCCACGTGGCCGCTCTCCTGTTCAAATCTGGTTAAAAGCATGGACTCTGCCACACAGTCAAGATCTGTCAGAAAACAAGGACTGCAGCCTGAATTTCAGATACCAGGGACTGAAGTCTACAGCCTTGCCTAAGGAAACACCTTGATCGTCGAACCTTTAGTGTGTTGTTTTGTACAGGGCATTCTCTGTACTAGTTTGTTGTGGTTATAGAGCAACTAGCAAAACAACTTATATTTGCATTTATTTTCTAATAAACAACTTACTGATAAACACATTTATTTTCTAATAAATAAATTTCCTTGACCCAGAAGTTGAAGCCCTGCTACTCTAGACTGGATCATGATGGTGGTGGCTGCAACCTTACCTAGATTTAACATTATCACCCATCATGCATTTCCATCGATGGGGCCATAATCCTGATTCATGGCATGAACCCTTCCTCATTATGACTAGTAATACTCATATGTCCTCTAATATTTAATCTGACTCGAATGTCCCATTTTCTTTGCAGATGTCTAATGCTATTTAGTTGTATCAGATATGCCAAGCTGCTAATTGTTTCTCTCTCGTTCTTAGATTACAAGGACCTTGAGAGGTGAAATCACATCATAGTTTCTTGAAATGTACACACAGACTGTTCTGCATTGTTTCTTTCTTTCTGGCAAACAGAGTCAACTTCTAGAATCATTGGCATGTACTCATACTGCCTTGGCTGCGTATGATCAAACTATCACGTTACTGTTTGACGTACTGTGATGCTAATTATAGCTAGTTTAAACTTTTTTTGAAGTTGTTTAGTATTTTTGTTGTTTTTTAATGTACCACAATTCAGTTCAGTTCAGTTCAGTTGCTCAGTCATGTCTGACTCTTTGCGACCCCATGAATTGCAGCATGCCAGGCCTCCCTGTCCATCACCAACTCTTGGAGTCCACCCAAACCCATGTCCATCGAGTGGGTGATGCCATCCAACCATCTCATCCTCTGTTGTCCCCTTCTCCTCCTCCTCTTTCCCAGCATTAGGGTATTTTCAAATGAGTCAGCTCTTTGCATCAGGTGGCCAAAGTATTGGAGTTTTAGCTTCAACGTTAGTCCTTCCAATGAACACCCAGGACTGATCTCCTTTAGGATGGACTGGTCGGATCTCCTTGCAGTCCAAGGGACTCTCAAGAGTCTTCTCCAACACCACAGTTCAAAAGCATCAATTCTTCGGCGCTCAGCTTTCTTTATAGTCCAACTCTCACATCCATACATGACCACTGGAAAAACCATAGCCTTGACTAGATGGACATTTGTTGGCAAAGTAATGTCTCTGCTCTTTAATATGCTATCTAGGTTGGTCATAACTTTCCTTCCAAGGAGTAAGCGTCTTTTGATTTCATGGCTGCAGTCACCATCTGCAGTGATTTTGGAGCCCAAGAAAATAAAGTCTCTCACTGTTTCCACTGTTTCCCCGTCTATTTGCCATGAAGTGATGGGACCAGATGCCATGATCTTAGTTTTCTGAATGTTGAGCTTTAAGCCAACTTTTTCACTCTCCTCTTTCACTTTAATCAAGAGGCTCTTTAGTTCCTCTTCACTTTCTGCCATAAGGGTGGTGTCATCTGCATATCTGAGGTTATTGATATTTCTCCTTGGCAATCTTGATTCCAGCTTGTGCTTCCTCCAGCCCAGCGTTTCTCATGATGTACTCTGCATGTAAGTTAAATAAGCAGGGTGACAATATACAGCCTTGACGTACTCCTTTTCCTATTTGGAACCAGTCTGTTGTTCCATGTCCAGTTCTAACTGTTACTTCCTGGCCTGCATACAGGTTTCTCAAGAGACAGGTCAGGTGCCAAAATTCCTTAATTGCTTCTCTTACAATTTGGTTAAAACTAAGACTTAGTTCAAATTAGACAACTTGGGTATGTGGTATGAGTATAGTTTTCTTTCAGCGTTTAAGGTACATAAATGTAAGTTTTGTAAATTTGTTTTTTTAAAATATGAAAACTTCTTTTTTCTATACAGAAGGTAGGAAAGTATGATTTTCTTTTCTTTTTTTTTTTTATTCTCTCCATTTGGGCAAAGGTCCAGAAGTGGATGGTGCACAGAGAATTACCTACTCATGTTAATTCAGGGATAGAAATTTGTCTTTGCATTGAGGAAATTGCATCAGTTGTATTTTCAGTATTTCCTCATGTTTGTGACTTTATCTACATTTTCCATTCCACCCTCCAGTCACACACATCTTGTGTTCTCTGACTCTTTGGATTGAAACAAATATGAAATTAATTCCCTCGTGACCACCACATTCTACACTGGCATAAATGTCCTATGTGCCTCCCAAGTGTGTGTGCTCAAGTAAGGTAAAGATAAATTGTTAAGTAAGCCAGAGAACTGTCTTTTAATAGAGGATAAGCTAACATTAGAAATATCTATTTAATTACATGTTCAAACATTATTATCAGCCTACTTATATGTTGCTGTGATGCTGTCCAAACCAGTGTAATCTTCCTTCTAGGCTGAAAAATGTGTTTTCCCCCTGCTACTCTTGCTGATTTAAAACAGAACACAGAAATGTGTCAAACATTTCAGTCTAATCTATTTCATATATTGACAGGATAAATGAGACTGTATTTGTTTTGGTCATCAAACAGAATGGAGTACCCGATATATCTTTTAATCATTTTTCTATATGATTATCTTTTTGTTGGTTAGAAAGAGTCTTTATATACCTCATGTATTCTTTATGTATACATAGAAATAAATTACATATGTATGTAAATATTATATATGCCTTCCTTCAAGTTAAGGCTTTCTATTTTATTTTCTATATAGCATCTTTTGATAAATCGTGCTGACTTTTAATAGCTAAATCCATCAGTTATTTTCACCCTCTTTTTTGTTTAATTTGTTATTCCTTGCTTAATACATCCTTTCCTGGCCCCAAGGTCAAAGATACTATTGTAAATGTCTCTTGGTTCTGTCCAATAGACTTGTATACAATGATGGAAATATTTTATACCTGCCACTGCCTGATAAGGTAGCCACTAACTACATGTTACAACTGAGCAGTTGACATGTGAATGGTGTGACTGAGGAGCTAAATTTGAAAATTCCATTTCAATTAATTTACATTTGACTTTAAACAGCCTCTTGTGGCCATTGACTCTTGTATTGGCTAGCTCAGCTGTGGCATTGTTTTATCCTGAAGGGTGATTATGTCCACCTTATGTTCTTTCTTCACCTTATCTTTCTTCAGGATGTAAGGCGGAAACTTAGTCTCATATTTTCCCACAGGGATGACGAGTTGGCCTAGAGCAACAGTTTTTTTTTTTCCCTACTGATTGATAACACCAGTTTTGAAATTAACATAATCTGTGAGTGTGTGTGTTTCCTGACTTCCTGTTGTGTTCCTTGATGAATTCTTCTATCCTGGCACTGATGCCTCCCACCGGCACTCACCACAGCTTTATAATGAGCCTTGGTATTTAGTCATCCACATACTGGTTCTGTTTCAAATAACTTTGTTATTCTTGACCTTTGATCTTTCAATACATTATAGACTCAGGTTTTCAGGTTTAAAAAAAATGGGATTTTTCATTACAATTGAATCCATGCATCTACTTAGGATATTGAAACTTTTAATTCATGAGAGTGATTTATCTCTATTCATTCATGACTTCTTTCATGGTCTCTATTTGCTTTTACTCTATGAAGGATTTGGTATAATTTGTGATATTTTAAAGGAAGAACTAGTCCTTGAGGATACTATGTACGTTGCTTTTTTAAACTCACACATTCTATCTAACCTCTCAAATTGTTAGCATTAAGTATGATGTTACAGGTTTTTGTTTAGTTTTTTGTTTTTATAGATACCAGATTAAGGCATTTTTCTTCGGTTTTTAATTTGGTAATATTTTGAGGTGATTTTAAAATTTTACTTTATTGTGTTGAATTATTGTAATTGGTTTTAAAATATTTACTGATTTATTGTTTGTCTTTTGGCCTCAAGTATTCAGAATTGAATTAAAGACTAATCATAATCTTTAGGTTGTGACATGCTCTCATCATTCATAGTTATGTTTAATTATGTTAATTAAAACTAACAAACCCACCAACCAATTCAAGTGTTAGAACATTAACAAAAATCTAAACTTACCTATGTACATCTTCCTGGTCTCATTCTTTGATTATTATCTACTCGTTACACCTCCCCTTCCCAGAGCTAACCACTATTGGAAGTTTTATATTTTTTTATCTATTTGCTTTGCTTTGCTTTTGTTCGGTTTTAGTAAGTTATATTTTGGCAAAAAAATTTTTTTAATGTTTAGTTCTTATACAGTTCTTCATGGTCCCTTACTCTTTAGTTATATTTTAATCCTTTCCTATTTAAAGTGTACTCAATTTATACGTTTAATTTAGCTATCTAATGTATTTATGGACCAGTTTATACATCTGTAGTTTCTTCTGGTTTTTGCATAATAATGCCTTGCAAATGGGTGTCACTTGGATCTTCATCATTTGAGAATTATTTGAAACTTTAAGTTGGATTTCTAGTTGAGAGAATTTGTATTTCCTTTTTCCTGGGTCAGGGGCATTACCTAATACTATAAGCTGTTTTTAGATGTTTGAACCACCTTGGTAGTATGAAATTGGAGGGCAAAGTCATGTGAGGGATTACTGCTGGTCACGAATCCTCAGGTGATATCTTTTGTTCCCTATCGCCAGTGCCAAATTTAGAGGCAGACTGGTTCCCTTGCCATTGCCAGCTGTGTTGTGTGTGTGTAGCATTGCAAGCTTGCAGACTTATTTCTGGTACAATGACGATGGTTTTATTGGGTCACAGGAGGGCATATCGCCTTTTAGACTTTCCAGCTCTGGCTGACCTTGGGTTGTGTGATCTATTGCAAACACCCAAAGGCTGTGAAATCTCAAGTCCAAGTCTACCTATTTCATCAAATGTCCCAAGAGGAAACCTGAATAAAGTAGTCTTAACCACTTGGTTTCCCCTTTCAGTTAGTTTCATTTACTGGATATTTCTTACTTTCTTTCTAGTTTTATGTACAAAAAAAAAGCTACTTTTATGTACATAAAACTTATATCTTTTTTTATGTACATTTTTTAGTTGCTTTTAATGGAGGGATTTTTATACTGTCAAGGACAGAGACTCGTACAAATTAAGTAATGAACTCAGTAATTGGAAAACCAGGGGATTTTTCTTGGAGGCTAATTTCAGGAAGTCTGTTAGGTCTGGCTGGAATGGTTATGCAGGCCTGATCTTTCCCATATTCTTCTGATTTTCCTTTCTGTTGCAGTGTGAAATGACCTCACACTTTCAGTGTCCAGCAGTGTCCAACTGATTCAGTCTCTCCATGTATCGCTTCAGATTCTTGAGGCAGAAGATAAGCTTGTCTTTATCTCACCTATAAATGGTAATATGGTAGTATACTATTTGAGGACAATATGCTGCAATGGTTAGATCAATGGTTCTGCATGCAGAAGCAGCTAGGCTGGCTGGATTTGAAGCTCAGCTCCAAATCTTTCTAGCCTTGTAATCCTAGGAAACTTTCTTCATGACTTGTGAGAGTTTCTTCATCGGTAAACGAGAATGATGATAGTAGTCCCTACCTCAGAGTTGTGATGAGGGTTAAATGAGTGACTGCATATGAAGAGTAAAAAGCAAGAGTGGTGCCTTGGATACAATGGCTACTCAATAAGTATCAGTTACTTCTTTCCTGTCCTCACTTGATGTAAGCCCCGATCTGATTAGCTGTGGCCTGGGGTTAGGATCACGTGGTACCTAGGTATGTTCTAACTAGCAGATCTGCCTAGGTGTGTTCCTTCATCATCATTGAGAAGCAGGTTGAAAGAAAGAGAGGCAATAGCAAATTTGCCTAATATAGATGGGTGAAATAGAAACAAAACAATTTGTCAGTTTGGGAAAAACGTTTTTAATATTGTTTCTTTTATATAAAAATATAATTGAATAGTGGAGCTTCTCAGGTGGCATAGTGGTAAAGAACCTGCCTACCAGTGCTGGAGACAAAAAGGACAAGGGTTCGATCCCTGGGTCAGGAGGATCCCCTGGAGGAGGGCATGGCAACCCACTCCAGTATTCTTGCCTGGAGAATCCCGTGGACAGAGGAGCCTGGTGGGCTACAGTCCATGGCGTTGCAAAGAGTCAGACATGCCTGAAGCAACTTAGCATGAATACAAGCATATTTGAATAGTAGAATTGTTACCTAAAAAGGTAGATTAAAAAAAAAAATACATTGAGCTATATTATGTAGCATCTTACACCTGAAAATTTTCCTATAGCAGTTAATCATATCCTTATTTCATTCATTTATTTAGTTTTTGGCTGCACTAGGTCCTTGTTCCTGTGCGTGGGCTTTCTCTAGCTGCCTGCTCTTGGTTTTGGCGCCCAGGCTTCTCACTGCCGTGGCCTCTTGTGGAGCACAGGCTTTAGGCCCAGGGGCTTCAGTGGCTGCAGCATCCAGGCTCGGCAGTTGCAGCACGGGAGCTCATTAGCTGTGACTCGAGTGTCCTAGGGTGAGTGGGCTCCATAGCTGTGGCACATGGGCTTAGTTGCCCCACAGCACGTGGGATCCCCCCAGGCTGGAGACTGAACCTGTGTCCCCTGCACTGGCAGACAGATCTTATCCACTGTACCTCCAGAGAAGTCCAGTCATATACTTGTTGACAACCTGTTATATATGAAACTCTGTATTATATAGGAGGAGCAAAAAGGAGGTAAAACAGGATATGTTAGCAGCTGTGATTACAGATTATAGAAGTAGAATCATAAACATTTTATAGAAGAAAGTTTTATTCTTTGACTAAATAATTCTAGGAAATCCTTAAACATTTCAAGGAGTCATTTTCTCTGTCCTTTTAAATGACTGAGGTTGTTTTCGGTTTTTGACTTTTTTTCTTTCTGGTGGTTTTGTTTGTTTTTTAAGAGATAAACACGTGACATAAAAGTAAAGGTCTGGACTCAGACTAATTCCCTACAAATTAGTACATGCAGTTATGTTCTGGGCTATTTCTAGGCCCTTGGTAACTTAAAAATGAATATGTGATGTGTGAAAGTTGCTCAGTCGTGTCCGACTCTTTGCAACCCCATGGGCTATATAGTCCATGGAATTTTCTGGGCCAGAATACTGGAGTGCGCAGCCTTTCCATTCTCCAGGGGATCTTCCCAACCCAGGAATCGAACCCAGGTCTCCCGCATAGCAGGCAGATTCTTTACCAGCTGGGCCACAAGGGTAAATAAAAACTAACCATGATTTCATTTGTGTAGTCTTTTACAACAGATCCACCCAATTTTTTCACTGATTCATCTCATTAATTCGGTGAGGTGGGTCAGTCGATAATCCTCTTCATTTTACAGATGAATACAACTGAGGGATTTTCAGTGACTCACAGTCACATAACAGATACACAGGAAAGAGAGCTGTTAATCAAATATAGGATTCCTGAATACAAGTTCAGATTCTTCCGACTGCTTGCCAGTAACCAGTGTGGTCACAGAAATGAATATATTGCTCTCAGTGTGTTAACAGAATTCTCCTGAATTCAAGAGTTTTGCCTCTGGATTCAGGCTCACAGCTGATGACAACTTGGTTAGATTGAGAAACCGGGAAAGCAAGTCTGATAAAAGCAAAAGGAATATAAATTGTAACCAGGAGAATTTTAATTCCTTTGCAACTGAGTTAAATATATTTAAACTTTCCATCTGAATATATGCTATGTGGGAGTTCAATGTGTACCAACAAGAGACAACACTTACAAATATTATTTAATATTGATTTTTTTTCTAGTCTGGAGAACATGGAGAGGAGTGCTTGAAAGTTCTTGACCTTTACATGCAGAATGTATAAGTTAATTCATGTTATTACTTCAGTTTCACAGCTGAGTTACCTTGTAAATAAAACTTTCCCCTCATTAGAAAGGAAGCCAATCTTGAACTTCCGCATGGATCTTAGATCACTTACATTTTGCTGTGCTGCATAAATTGACCTGGAACCCAAGAGAGTTTGTGCACAGTTGATGATTTTAGCCAGAGAGAATTTTCCATGGCTTTATGTCACAACTTCAACGAATGAAACATTGATTTTTTTTTTTTAATGTTTCATTAGAAATACATTCCTTTAGAAGTACATAAAATTTGTAGACCACTGTTTAGATTTCAGGGTGGAAGTGAAGTGAAAGTCGCTCAGTCATGTCCAACTCTTTGCAACTCCATGGACTATACAGTCCATGGAATTCTCCAAGCCAGAATACTGGAGTGGGTACCTTATCCCTTTTCCAGGGGATCATCCCAACCCAGGGATCGAACCCAGGTCTCCTGCATTGCAGGCGGATTCTTTACCAACTGAACTATCAGGGAAGCCCTGAGTGAAAATCCATTTCTTCTGTGAACTATGTTATCATGCAGTTAGCTATGTATGTGGAGTGTGTGTACCTCTCTTTTGGTTTTTATTTATTTATGTCTGATGTTTGTCATTAATTTTACTGGAGAGAAACTTTACCTTCCTGAAGAAATTTCTTACCTTAAAGTAAAAAAATATTTTTGCCCACAACCTTCAGAGGAAGTTATGATTAAATATGGGTACTTCCTTTGGATAAATTTGTCATGTTTACCCAGTTCCCACTCTTATTAACACATTTTTTATACCTTTAGACAGCTTCCTCCCTGCCTTGGTTTCTTTCCCAGGCTTCTCTTTTTCTGTCACTTAGCACTGATTGTTTCCAAAACCTCTGCTTTTGTCTTTCCTTGCTCATAATTTCAGTGACAAGCTGGTGGTTTCTGGTCCACAATTCTTGCCCTAACTGACCTCTTACTGCAGTCCTGCGTAGCCATTGCCTGTATGGTGTCCTTCCATTCACACTGTGCGGATATTGCAGACCCATTAACAGCCGCCCAATCTTCCACACTGGGAACACCAAGGTCGTTCGGGACATTTCTTACCATCTAGTACAACCAATTTTTATCAAACCCTTAAGACTGGAGCTATGTCCTTGATTCCAACATTTTCCCCCATTCCTGATGCTGCTACTTTATATGTGTTTACAATTTCCCACTTAAACTATGCTGCAGTTCTTCTCTATGCTGTTTTGTAATTCTCCATGTTGCTGTCAAAGGAATTTTACTGAAAAACAAATCTAATCATACCTTTTCTCATGCTTCCAAACCTATATTGAACTCCCTTTACTGTTGATATCCTCAGCTTTCCTTGCTTCCCTTTTGTTCTCAAGCAGCAGCATCGTATGTTTTTAGTCTCCAATCCTGCCCCTTCTGATCATGTATCCAGTGATCAGGGCTATCATGAGCTAGATCAGGAATCATGCCTCTGAATATTCTACTCTTTGTATCTGAATTGACTTCTTAAACCTTCTCCGGACTGTGTGTCTTTCATGACTCAGTTCAGTTCTCATTTCTCCTATGAAATCACGCCAGTCCCATATGAAGCATGTGTTGCTTTCATAAGAACTTAATCTACCCCTGTTGTAGCTTTTAGCGCAATTGACTATAATTGTCTACTTATATGTCTATCTCCTCCACTAAGTAGTGAGGATAAAACACATCATTTCTATGCATGTGTGTGTGTGTTTTAACCCACATCAGGGATTGAACCTGTGTCTCCTGCATTGGCGGGCTGATTCTTCACTGCTTAGCCTCCAGGAAAGTCCCCCTTCATTTTTTATACACCACTGTTCCTCCAACAGAATGATGGTTTCCTGTGGTGGTCTCTTTCCTTGATGGGATACCTTTCCTCTTAGGGAAGCTCATAGTCCTTGCTTGGCGTTCAACATTAAGTGGCATATGTTGGTTAACTAGTGAAACACTCAAACTGAGCAGATTTTCTGCCTTTCATAGATTAAAATGTAATATTGAACAGTATTTTGACATAGTTGGAAGATCACACTTCAGAAACACTGTTTACTAGTGTTATTGGCACCTAGCAAACCTCTTTGAAACTGTTTCCTTACCTGCAAAAACCCGGTAGTGAAACCTCTCTTAGCAGGGTTGTTGCGTAATGAGTGAAACACACATTGAGATTTCTCGGCTCAGACTGGGGTGCTCCAGATAAGTCAGCTCCTTTCTCCCAATTGATGGCTGTGGACTGAACAGTGAAAAGGATTCTTACTAGCATAGAATCAGCTAGCACCATGAGGAAACCTAACAGACTTTGTGACCTCGAGTTTTGAAAGTTATTGTGTTGATGGAATATACATGTGTTTAATCGTCAATAATTTTTTCACAATAACTGCTTCATAATAAACTTGTAAATTTAGACTTGTACCTTTCCAGGTGCTGAACATTAAGGTAATTCTCTCATAAAAGGATTAAATGATTAAAATCAGTGGTTTCCTGGTATCCATAGGGGAAGGCCTTCAGTTCCCTTTTTGTCAAGTCACATACTTAAAAACGTAAAATATAATACATTTGTTTTGAGGACAAGTAGCTGGAAGACTTGACTGTATGTTTACTCTATTCTTTTTAAACAGGAGATATTTATAACTATGTATTAATTACTTAGGTAGTCAGGTTACTTTTGATTAAAACTCAAACTTAGAAATTTTAAATTTAGACTAGCTTTAAGGTTGAGGGTGAGGTAGAGATTGATGGAAATGTGTTTTCCTGCTGCATCAGTTTGGATTCCTGAAGAGTTTGATATACTACGAGGCTATTTCTTCAACAGTTATTAGGAATTGGATTTATTTTCTTCCTGAGTTTAGGCTCATAGCTCAGGCAAAGACATAAGCTCTTCTGCTGCTAGAATAGGCCTTTGGGAAGAAAATGCATTCCATTCTGAGCTTTTGTTTGTAGCAAAATGTCAAGTCAGTTACCTACTGAACATAAACCTCAAAAATTCTGGGAAATCAAACCTGAAATAGATGGAGACAGAGGCTTCCTTGGTGGCTCAGTGGTAAAGACTCTGCCTGCCAGTGCCGGAGACACTGATCCCTGATCCGGGAGGATCCCTTGTGCTGCGAAACGACTCAGGCCTTGCACCACGACCGTTGAGCCTGTGCTCTGGAGCCCGTAAGCGGCAACTGCTGAGCCCATGTGCTGCAACTTTTGATTGCAGCTATTGATGCCGGCACGCCCTGGAGTCTGTGCTACAGCAGAAACCACCACAAGGAGAAACCTACGCACCAGATCAGAGTGGCCCCGCTGGCCACAACCAAAGAAAAGCCTGTGGAGCAATGAAGACCCAGCACAACCAAAGAAAAACAAACAGACGGTGACATCTGCCAGGAGAAGAAGATTGGTATCGGATTGAACAAGGCCTAGTAACGCAGTTATGTTAAGATTCAGATAATCATCAGGAAATATTACAGTTCACGCTGCATTATTAATATCATTGTATATAAATCCCTCGCTAATTCATTTCAAACATACATTAAGTACTTTACTCAAAGCACTCTACTACAGAGAGGTTTTTGTGGATATATGTATATATAAAAAAAATCTGATTCATGGTCGTAAGGAGGTTAAATGAGTGTGTGTGTGTGTTTCTGCATGTTTGTGTGTGTGTGGGGGGGAGGTTGGGTCAAGGATAGGGAGAATTAAAAAAAAATAAATGATTATAGTGTAATTTAAGTACAAAGAAAGATACACAAAAGAGAGAAACAGATCTGAGAAGGGAGGAGTCTCATGTTGATGGGAAGGTAGCTTTGCATCTGAGCCTTAGAGGAAAATGGGTTGAGTGAAAGGTACAGTAGCAGAGACAAGACTGAGGCCTAAGTACGTAGGCCCGGAAGGAGAAGGTTGAATTAATTTACCTTCATTGTAGTTTATGTGGATTGGAGTAAAATTCGAGCATGCGTGCGTTTCTCAGTCGTGTCTGACTCTTTGCGACCCCATGGACTGTAGCCCACCAGGCTCCCCTGTTCAGAGGATTCTCTGGGCAGGAATACTAGAGTGGGATGCCCTGCCCTCCTCCAGGGGAATCTTCCCAACCCAGGGATGGAGCCCACGTCTCAGGCATCAGCAGGCAGATTCTTTACCACCAGCACCACCTGGGAAGCCCTGGGAATAAAACAGATTGAAGCTAAATGGTAGAATCTGGTATTATTTCACTATTAGAGATGTTAGGTTTAACTGAGTGTGCATTTAAATTTGTAACTTAAAGTGGAAAACAGGGAGGGAATCCTGTTTCCAACCCTGATTTTCTTTAGATTCTTTAAACTGATCTAGGTTTCTTGGTCTCAATATTATTGATATTTTGGGCTGGATAATTCCTTTTTGGGGGATGTTTAGAGGCAGCCCTGGCCTCAACCCAGGGCTAGGATTAGAGGGAGGCAAGGGAGGCAGGTAGGCCATAGTGTTTAAGGAGGCCAGTCACTCTCGGGGGTCATGTGAACTTTAATCTTGAGTGTGGATAACCCTAAGAGTGAGTAAGTGCCTCCTTAAATTTGGAGCGCCGGGCACCTCCCATGCCTGTCACAGCCCTGGCACTGCCTCTGTCCATTGGAAGCCAGCAGCACCCTCCCAGCTGTGACAGCCAGCTAAGTCTCCAAATATTGCCAGACATCCTCGGGGAAACAAAACCGCCCAGGTTCAGAACCACTGCAGTTTTCCTGGAATAGCAGCATATTTCTTTTTCATTTGTCACATGGCAAGAGGAGCAGCCAGCAGTGTGATGGGATTCAACTGAAAGGTAGCAACTAAATACAGATGGAATGCGGGGTGAGGCTGCCGTGATTAACGGGCTGATAGGCATTGGCATTAGGAAGAGACAAGGGTTTGTATGAAAGTTACCTAAAGGTGAAGGATCCATCCTGCTGTTAATAATCTACCTGACTTCTAGGCCTCTGGCTGCACTGAAGAATAATAACTCCACTGTCAGTCTTGGGGTTGATATGATGAGACTTCCAACTATGTTTTCCTGGCCCTTGTACAAATGCTCAAAAAAAAAAAAAAAATCTACAGCATGCTTGCACTTTATTTTCTTTTTATAAAACTAGGCTGTCTTCTTGGTTAGTACATCACTGTGCTTATATTTGCTATTATCAGTTCTACCCTCCCCTGCTCTATTCTGTTTTCCTGGGCTCTGGGGCAGCCGTGCGCTTGGGGATGTGCAGTTTGTGCAGCGTGGTTACTAAGGTTACAGATACTTAGACCCTAGCAGACTACTAGCCTTATCGGTTAGTGTGAGATCACAAAGGCATGTCATATTATGTGTGTTTTCATGGTAAAGGTCAGATACAAGTGATATGGCTAATTAATGTTTAGCAACGGGGTTTGAAGCCTAACATTCCAGGGGCCTCATATTCAACCATATTCAAGCACACAGCTCCGTATACTTTTGTGACACTTAGCACGAAAGTCGCTCTGTGGTGATAATAAATTAAACGAGGGTTAAAGCTCACTCACATCTGCCAGGCAGTGTTCTGTGTGTGGTATTTGCGTTTATTGTTCCAGTAACCTTTGGTGGTGGTTCATATTCTTATCTCCACTTCATGGATGTGGAAACTAAACCTCGCCGGTTTCTTTAACTTGCCCACAGTCACAGGGTTAGGATCACTTGATCCCAGATCTGCCAACTCTTGAGTGCATGTTCTTAACTGTTACTTCAGGGCTGCATGTAAATGACCTTGTAGGTCGTGCAGGGCACAACTCCAGGTATCCCATACACACTGTACACATTACGGGTGCTTCAGGAGTGTCTTGGTAGGAACACACTCAAAGTGAGTTCTGATGCTTTGCAGTATTATTTCCTGTTAAATTTTTATTGAATGGTATACAATGAGGGATGGGAATATGAGGAGTGATTCCCTCCCTTCCTCCCTCCTTCCATCCTTTCCTTCCTTCCTTCTTCCTTGTGAGGACAAGCCTAAATGTAAATTCCTTTGAGGAAAGGATGGGATTCAGCTGAAAGATTGTTCCTTACCTATTGTGATTTCCCAAATTCTAGTGTAGCTGATGCTCTCTGGGAATGAAACTACCTCTTTAGAACTCTCCTTCAGCTAGTGTTAGTGAAAATCGTATAATGCCACCCGAGTTTCCTATCTGAGGCCTGAGGCTAGAATATTCTCTCACTATTATTTATTATTGTCATGGAGCCATTAGCTTTTGCCATTAGAAGCTATACTTATACTAAAGGTGTTAAAGCTGGATGTATGTGCTCCAAATTCTCATTATAGGCTGCTGACCTCTTCCTATAAATCTCATCTTGGAGTTATCAGCTTTCTACTTGTTGGCTCTAATTGGAAAGTTCTCTGCTATATCCAGGTACAAAATGTACTATCAGAGCTCGAAATTCTGCCCCTTATTAACATTGCCTTTGTGACTTATTTCCTCAATTCTCTTTCCACTGGCAATCCAGCTGAAACAAATTCCTTGGTTTTATATACAAAGTGAGCTTGTGGTAGAACAGATTACAAATCATACAGCGCAATAAACGAGAGCACAGTCTAATACTTTTACCATTAGAGAATATGAAAGTGTCCTTTACTTTACTAATTAATTTCTTGCACACCACTTTTTCACTTAATACTCTAGAAATAAATTCATGCATTTTTCATCAGTTTGAAACTCATTTTACAGTTGAAAATCCAAGTGTCAGATATACAATAGAAAATTCCATGAAGAGTTTGCAAGGAGTTGTGTTATAATTTCCTGAAACATACCTACACTTCAGATGGTGTCTAATTTTGTGGATATGGCAACTAAAGACTGTGTAATCCAGAAATGGCAAAGGGAATGTTTGTGACTTGATTCATCTTTCCATCAGAAAAAAATATTTCCCTGAGCAAATCCTTTAGAATTTCCAGATATTTAAGGTGGTGAATTTCTCAGTGGTGTATCACTATATCCTTCTTCTGAGATAGGAAGTATATATACCAAACTGAGAAACTTCTGAACTCTCAAACATTCCTGTTCTAGTTATATACGATAATAATGACATACTTGAAATCAGTGTTACTCAGAAAGATTTACCCTAAGTTCATACTTTATATCTTCAGTTTCAGTTCAGTTTAGTTGCTCATTCAGGTCCGACTCTTTGCGACCCCATGGACTGCAGCATGCTAGGCCTCCCTGTCCTTTACCAACTCCCGGAGTCTACCCAAACTCATGTCCATCTAGTTGGTGATGCCATCCAACATTCTCATCCTCTGTTGTCCCCTTCTCCTCCAGCCCTCAATCTTTCCCAGCATCAGGGTCTTTTCAAATGAGTCAGCTCTTTGCATCAGGTGGCCAAAGTATTGGAGTTTCAGCTTCAACATCAGTATATATTTAAATTTTTAAACAATTACTTCACAAATTTCAATCAAAAAGCCCTTACTTTTTTAACAATGTGTAGGGTGTGCTGAATGTGGGTTTTGTTTTTCTTAATTTATTTTTTTCTATTAAAAATTGCTTAAACAATTTTTAAATAAATGAAGCTCAAGCTTCATGAGGCCATGAGGTAAAATGATCAAAACTGTATAATTTCTAAATTAAGACTATATAGAATTATGTTATTTCCAAGAAATTAAACATGAATACTTCCTTTTTCCTCAAATGAACTTATTTTCCCTAGCATTAATATTGAGAAACAAAGAGGAAAAACTTTAATTTAGAAAATCTTCATTATTGAAATATGAGGTTAATCATTCTCTTTTTGCTAATATATGGAACAAAATTTTTCCAGGCCTCTTATGATTAAGTTACTCTACAGGATATTTAGACTATGTGCATCTCTTATATTTGGTGACAAAATATATGTACAATAAAGGGATTTATTGCAGGATATTGTTACTTTGGGGCTTCCTTGGTGGCTTAGGTGGTAAAGAATCTGCTTGGAATGCATGAAACCCGGGTTCGATCCTTGGGTCAGGAAGATCCCCTGGAGAAGTGAATGGCTACCCACTCCTGTATTCTTGCCTAGAGAATTCCATGGACAGAGGATCCTGACCAGGTCCATGGGGTTTCAAAGAGTTGGACATGATTAAGTGACTAACACTTTCTTTTTTTTTTCATTGTTACTTTCAGAATTATAGGGGTACTCAGGAGATTCAGCTGAAGTTACAACAGAAAAGTTAAAAGATAAACTGAGACATATCAAAATTCTTAGGAATTTGAGCAAACAAACTATTGGAATTAGCACCAAACTGGAAGTGGTTAAGACAGCTCCACCAAAAGGAACCTGGGGAGAAACTTTTATAGAGAAAAAGCAGAAGCAAAGTAAGGAAATTATCGCCTGCTTACAGCTTAAAGCCTAGTTGGCAGTTTCTGATGGGTTGTCTTTGGTGTTTTGATTTTATAACTGTGAGACACAGGCTTAGATTTTGGTGTGTTTACATAGACCTCCATAGCACATAGACCTCTACAGTCTAATGGTGTCTCTGCTTAATAAACTTAACAGGTAGTACCCACTTTGGATATGTATTATATTATGAATTTGATTACATGGATTTAAGAGAGATTTCAGCTTCATGTAGCACCAGACACCCTAGGTTAATCCAAATATTACTCCTTGAGTGCATAGACTTGATACATTATTTTTTCAGAGAATATGTAGATTATGAGAAAATAATTGCTGATTTCAAACAACTTAGAAAATTTTGTTCCTATTTCCAAAATGGGTCTGTACAAGTCAAGTACCCCTGACCTCTTTGCTCATGACTTTATGTAGAAAATGGAGACCATAGTTAGGAATAGTCAGCTTCCACCTTCTGAGTATTAAGAAACTATGACCCAGCCATACCACTCAACTGTAAATCTATTAATAGTCTTTTCTGGCTTAGTCTTAGTAGAAAGGTTATCTTTGTTTCAACCTCAGTTTTCCCTTAGTGACAGAAGCAGTCCCCATCCTGCTGCTTTTGTGTGCGCATTGGAAGACAAAGGAGGAAATGTGTCACAGAAATTGTTTAAAATGCATAAATTTAGGGTCCCATAAAATGTTAATCCGTAATCTGTAGAACCCTGCATAAATATCTCATGCTCAAAGGTCATTAACAGAATGCATTTGGGAACAAGAGGATTTTATTCCACAAATACTTTGGATACAATAATAATCTGATATTTTATAGTGACTAGTCATTTCTTCCTCTTTGCCTTCCTGATCTTTTATCATTCTCTCTCTCCATTTCCTCCTCCTTCCTGTCTTAGCATTCCCCTATAAATAGAAATAGTCACTGCCTTTTTTTAAAGTTGCCATTATTTTCCAATCTTGTGATTCTTTTTTTATAGGAACTACAATTCTGGACAGAGGAAGAATTTTTTTATAAGTAATATGTAAAAAAATTTTTCTTTATCTATTGTCTATCTATCTATCATCATCTATTTATTTATTGGCTGCAGTGGGTCTTTGTTCCTGCATGCGAACTTTCTCTGGTTGTGGTGACCAGGGCTTACACTCTAGTTGTGGTGTGCAAGCTTTTCATTGCGGTGGCTTCTCTGGTGGTGAAGCACAGGCTTCTCTTGTGTGGTAGAAAATAGGAGTGTGGGTTCAGGAGTTGTTGCCCAGAGGCATATGTAATCTCCCCCAACCAGAGATCAAACCTGTCTACCCTGCATTGGCAGGCAGATTCTTAACCACTGGACCACCAGGGAAGTCCCTGGAGGAAAAATGTTTAAAAATATATATGAAGTTTTAAATAATACTCTCCTTTTTGTTGTATTCCAGTGGATTAATAATTTTTTAAAAAATATATTATTCATAATACTATGTGTTATCAAGTGCCAAGCTGTCTGCAAGTAGTATATTATTTTATTATTTCAATGACCTATGAGATATTTCCACTTTGGAACAGAAGAAAATTTGACTTTAAGAAAGTTAACTAAATTTTCCAAATTCACATAGCTTGTTAGTGATTAGCCCAAGAAAAGACAGATCCTGACTCTTAATTCTTAAAACATTCTATAAGTAATTCTTGGATGTCTTAGAATTAAACATTACCTAAATATTTTCTCATTATGTCATATATAAATATTAAAACCTCTTCCATGATAGTCTTTTATAAAAAGAGTTTATAGGTTTCTAAAATGTAGACTAGAATCTCTCTTAGCTGTGTTTGCTTATAATTAACATAGGAAACATAGTATTAAGTACTTGTATGAATATCAGATTATAACAACAGCAAAGATATTTTCATGTGTTCGTATTTCTATATCTTTTCTATTAACATGTGAGTTGCATTATTATACCTTAGTTGTTGACATCATCTGAATGAACATAGTTCTTTTTTCAGCTTGAAATACTGATATTGCATTTCTCAATCCAATGCAGTTTTTATTAATATCTATCATTGGGAAGTATCAATTCAATAAGACACACCTGACCAAATTTTATAATCCTTTTGGCTCATGGACTTTGACTTTGAAGCCTTTAAAAACATGCTGATTTTGTTTTCCAAAGATTCTGTAGCACTTCTAAGACTTAGTCCAGGAGTTGAGAGCTACTTTTTCATAACGCTCTTGCAGTTCTTACCATTTTTCTTTGATCTCATCATCCCCTGTCCTGGAAATTAGTTTTTTAGTTTCTTCTATTAGTTTGTGTTTGCTGCAGTGTATTATTGTGCTTCTGTCCTAATCCTCTTCTTATAATGTTCTTACAGATATTATTGTCTATATGTAATAAAACAAACACAAAGATAACCTAACACTACAACACAAACTCTCTATGAGAGGGAGGATGTGGAAACCATACTGCATAGCCAAAGTGACGTAGGAAAAGATGTAGTTGCTAGCAAAGAATGGCAGTCATTGTCACTGGCTCATTCTCATCAGGGGCTCACAATTCATATCCCTACTTAGAGCATCATCAACAGATGCTAACCCATTTTTCAGCCTCGTGCCAAATTTAAATGCTTATAAGGAAACTCAAGTGGCTCAGGTGGTAAGAATCTGCCTGCCATTGCAGGAGCCCGCAAGAGACACCGGTTTGATCCCTGGGTTGGGAAGATCCTCTAGAGGAGGAAGGGGTAACCCACTTCTGTATTCTTGCCTGGAGAATCCCATGGACAGAGGAGCCTGGTGGGCTACAGTCCATGGGGTTGCAGAGTCAGATATGACTGAGCATGCAAGCACATATATGGAAACTCAGAAATACCATTAGAAAGAAAAGAGGCATTAGACTTATAAAATGTGTAAGCAGACCACAAGGAAATTTGTGATTTACTCTGTTTTTAATATTTGACTTTTGGGGGAGAGTGGATTTCATGATTGTAATTGATAACATTCTATTTAAATTTTGGCGAATGTCCCTTTTTTGTCATTTGAAATAATATCATATTAACTTGAACTTTGCACTCTGCAGAAAAGAAATCTTAGAATTTCATTTTTGGGGGACTTCCCTGGTAGTACAGTCACCAAGACTCCATGCTCCCCGCGCAGGGGATCTGGGTTCAATCCTTGGTCAGGGACCTAGATCCCACATGCCTCAGCTAAGAGTTGGCATGCTGCAATTAAAGATCCCCATGCTGCAACTAAGACCCAGTGCAGCCAAAAAAAAAAAAAAAAGTCTTGAGAATTTCATTTTTCCAAACACTGAGACTGTTCTATTTGCTACAAGAAATTAAATAACTGAAATTCTGAAAATAACATAGTGCTTTCTCTGAAATATTCTTGGGTTCTATCTACCCAAATAACATGAGGATCCATGCCACCATTGGCTACTAAAACTACTTATCATGCCAAATGTTTGCAATTGTGTAGGATTTATTTCAATGATTGTTTTTTCTTTTTTACCATTTAACTGACAGATATAATGAAAGTCATTGGCAGCCTCTATCAAACACAAGTGCTTCCTGTATTTAACAACTGAAAATACTCACCTTTCATCTTGGCAACCTAATAAAGAGCCTGATGTTCTAAATGTCTTCTCAAAAAACATTTTTTTAAAGAATATTTTGGTGCTTAAGCATAGTCTCCTCAGAAATCTTTAAATTAATGTTGTACAGGTTTTCTTGTGAGGAGCTGTGTGTATGAAAAATGACTTACATGGGCAAATTGAGAAGTCTAAAATGATTTCTAGTTGAATAAAACATTCAGGGCAACATTTGTACAGACATTTTTTTAGTAATATCTATACACACATATCTAAATATATGTGTGTGCAGTTGATTCTTGAATAATAGATGTTTGAACTGCTCTAGTCGACTTGTAGAGGGATTTTTTTCAATAAATACATACTAGAGCACTACACAGTCTCTGGTTGGTTGACTCTGTGGATATGGAAAATCTCCAATACAGAGGAACTTGGGATATAGAGGCTGATAGGTTATACTGGGATTTTCAGTCACACGAAGCCTCAGTGTACCTAACCCCTCTGCATTGTTTAAAGGTAGATTGATATACATACATATTACCTGAAACAATCTTGTATAAACTCATTAAGCTTTTTCTCGGCCTTTAAATTGGAACTGTGGTAGTTGCCAGGATATGTTAATACCTTGAAATAGCAAATCCAAAATATTAAGTAAATCTGTATATTGTACCTACCTTTTCCATTGCAGAGGCCTTCCCTCTAATCACATTAGCTAAAGGAACCATTTCTCCCAACCCCTTATTCCTATGATACTTTAAACAAAAATTGCTTCATACAAAGCAATCTTTTAAATTTGTCTGCTTGTATCCCCTACTAGGACAGAAACATTGTGTGTTGATTTGCTGCCAAATTCTCCTGAGTATAGTCTTCTATACAACATGCATTCATGCATTATTCATTCATTCAAAAATATTTCTTAGAACTTACTTGGCTTGAGGTGGGGAAAATGTGACGAACGAAAGTGAAGTCCCTGTCCTAATGGGATGCAAAACTTATATTAAAAAGGAATATTTTTGATAGAATAGATTTATTCTATAGCTGGGCAATAGTTTCTAGGGCTCATATTATACAGATGTGAGAATAGAGACAAAGTTAGTCTTTTTTATCCCCCCCAAATGTTCCTTTTATGACTTTTCTACTTTTATCCCTGTGAGTCATTTTAGCATGGGTGCTTTTGATTTGGGGAGAGTCACTGAACATTATCGGTTATCGCTGGTCCTTACTTTGTCCATTTGTGAGAAGAGGGAGCCAATTCCAGTGCTTTCCTACAACCTAGGGCTTAATAAACTATTATTGATTGTGCCTTCCAATGTGTGTCAGCTTCTCTTTATAGAGAGCCTTTCTGGCCTTTTCCTAGATGGCACTAATAAAGGCAGTTTGGAGTTTTGTTTGGTGGGAAGATCTGCAGTAATGCTAATAGTTCACCATTTTGGAATATCAATAGTCTCTCCAGGTGACCTGAAGTACTGAATAAAATCTGACCAAACAGATATTTCCTATTATTACTTTAAATGGTATAAAGAAAAAAAGTTTGAATTTACAGATGTTTTAAATTGTAACCGTAATTTATTTTAACTTAGACACAATCTACGGAGAAGGCGATGGCAGCCCACTCCAGTGCTCTTGCCTGGAAAATCCCATGGACGGAGCAGCCTGGTGGGCTGCAGTCCATGGGGTCGCGAAGAGTCGGACACGACTGAGCGACTTCACTCTCACTTTTCACTTTCCTGCATTGGAGAAGGCAATGGCACCCCACTCCAGTGTTCTTGCCTGGAGAATCCCAGGGACGGGGGAGCCTGGTGGGCTGCCGTCTATGGGGTCGCACAGAGTCGGACACGACTGAAGTGACTTAGCAGCAGCAGCAGCAGACACAATCTAATAGACAGCCTTTCCTATGCATTTTAGTGCTGGAATCATACTTTATGAATTGATCTTACAAGAGTTGCAAGATAAATTTGCTGTCTTAGTGTTTCCTGTATGACTACACTGTTACTTGTTTCTGTGCTTCATACCAACTCTTGGACATGGAGTGCCTTCCTTTTGCCTTTTTAGTTCACTGATTCCTTCTTATCCTTTAAGAAACGTTGCTTTCTCTAGGATTCTGTCCATGTGCTTACTTACCTGAAACTGTTTAGTTACCATAAAGCCACTCACATGGTTATTTCTGTGTTTTCATGAAGCCAGGAGCACAGTATTTCCCTTATCACAATTTGCATGATTATTTGTTTCTAGTTTTGCATCCCCTGTTTAGTCTGTGAGCTCTTTGATACCAGAGACTCTCTTGCGCTCTCTTTTGTAGCCGTCTAACCCAGCCCAGTGTCTGTCATGTAGAGCCGTGTCTACCATGTGGATTACCGAAGATCTTTTGGGTGGCTGTAACCAGATACTACAGGCTGGGCAGCTTGTAAACAACAGAAATTTGTCTTTTACAGTTCTGGAGGCTGGAAGTCTGAGATCAGGGTGCAACAGGGTCAGGTGAGGGCCCTCTTTCAGACTGCTGATTCCTTGTATCCTCACATGTTGAGGGAATGAGTTAGTTTTCCGAAGTCCCTTTTATAAGGACCTTAATCCCATTCCTGGGGCTTTCCAGGTGGCACCATTGGTAAAGAATATGCCTGCCAACACAGGAGATGGAAGGGATGCAGGTTCGAACCCTGGGTCAGGAAGATCCCCTGGAGTAGAAAATGGCAACCCACTCCAGTACTTTTGTCTGGAAAATTCCATGGACAGAGGAGCCTGGTGGGCTACAGTCCATGGGTCACAAAGAGTCAGACACAACTGGGGCATGCAGGCACATATGCATCCCATCCCTAATCACCTCCCGAAGACCCTGCCTCCTAACACTATCACCTTATATGTTAGCTCTTCAACATAGAGTAGATCATAGATCTATCATAGACGAGAATAGATCATGCTCAGTATATGCTCATAAAGGGATGAATAAAAATTAAAGATTTAGATTGGATCCAATTCTTTGTGCGGAAATTAGAGCCTTGAAGAAAGTATAGTCCAGAAGGGAGAATTCACTTCAGCAATGATTACTTTTTCCACTGTGATAATGGTTGAAGTTATAAAATACAGGGACAATATAGGGACAATAATGAAATGAAAGTTGCTTAGGGAAGAGTATTCAATCTAGGTGAGAGAATTGAACTGATGAATTCAGATTGTTGTTATGAAGACCATCAGAGAAGGATTTGTGAAGGATTTGTAAGGAGTGTACAGAGTAAAGAATGATGAAATTTAATTGAAAAGAACTTGTTTAAAATTGGAAAAATAGACACGAAAGTGTTGGAAAATTCATTTTATTATTGTAAATTATTGATGAGTTATCACTGCTAGCATATGCTCACACTAGATTTATGTTGTCAATTTTTAAAAGCCCTTGGATAATTTAGATTTATATAATTCACTTAAAAGCTACATAAAATATTAATAAGTGATAATACCTACCACATTAAGACTTTGCTCCATGCCATGACTGTGCTGCATGCTTTTGAATGCATTATCTTTAATATTTAATCCACTGCAATTGTTCACATTTTACAGATGAGTAAGCAGAGGGTTAGAGAGGTTATTTCACTTTTCTTTGATCACACAACTTATTAAATGCCAGATCTGACATTAAATTCATTCCATTTAAAAAGTTTTTTTATTTGTTTTATTTTTCTATTCTATTCTTTTTTTTTTTTGACTGCCAGGTCTTAGTTGTGGGGTCTTCATTATGGCACACAAGGTCTAGCTCTCTGACGGGGGACTGAACCTGTTCCTCATGCAGGAGTGTGGGGTCTTAACCACTAGACTACCAGGGAAGTCCCAAATCCATTCCATTTTAGTTGAAAATTTGTGCTTTGTTGCACTACACTGTAATATATCCCAGTGAGTCTCTGAAGTATGTACACATTTTCAGCATGAGTTTAAAGTGTCAAGCATAAATGTATATAATTCAGTTATCTCTTATGTCATCGCTCATTCATTCATTCATCCAACATTCATTGACCCTCTAGACACTGAGCAAAAGTGCTGTGTATACAACATGCTCAGTGCCCTTTTGAAATTTACAGTGGAAGAGAAAGGCATTTAGAAATATAAATAGCTATGTAATAACAATTTTGATAAATGCTATGAAGAAAAATACAGTGCCTTTTGTTAAGTAGATTACAGAGCAGGGTTCACATGTACTTAACTTTCCTGTGGGCAAATGTAATTAGATTTACAATATAGCTTACTGTAACCCAAGAAGATGCTTAAAATAGCTCTAGATAAGTGGTACCACAGCAGTGTAATCAAGCCGAACAGTCTGAAAACACTGGTGTTCCAGCAGCCTTTCCACAGCACGAAGGGAATTTTGGTGAATTGAAGAAAACTGTGATGGTATACCTAACAGGTTTTGAAACTTTACCAAATTTCACATGTGTATTTCAACTTTAGAAGGTGACTTTGGAGCTCTCTCTGCAATGACCTACATCTGTTCACAAAAAATAATAAATATCCATGAAGTTGACTATTGCACTGCCCTTTAGAAAGCAGTATCCATCCTGCTGCAACTCCAAGCATGTGGGAGATTTTGAAATAGAAATATTGAGAAGGTATTTGTTAAGTTTGAATATTTGGCTTCATATATTGCTAACATTTGGCATAAAATCTAAATAGCAGTAAAATAGGAAAATTTATATCTTTTAGCACCTAATAAAGCTGAATGGCCAAAATAAACAACCAAAAACATTTTTAAAAGGCAAGCAAATCAAAGCAAAAAAAAGAAAAATGTGAAACTTAACCAGATGTTAATAACAACTTAGGTCCTCGCTTTATTGTAATTCAAAGCTTATGACAGCCTAAATTTCAGTTTCAGACATTACCTTAGGGTTGTATTATAGTAATGTTATAAGAACCTGGTGCTTAAGGAATTTGAGAAAATTGCAGAAAAATCAAAGTCACTGATTTCTGTTGTTTTTTTTTTTTTAAAGTTTCTCACCAACAAATGTGTGTTTAGTTTGATTTTTCCTTCTGCCCTTTCCTTTCAAAGTCTATTCATAAACCATTGGAAATCTGGTGATTTCCTGACAGTTGAAGATATTTTTGTAATTATCTGTAAATTTGAAAGGCTGAGGACTCTATTTATTAGCTGTCAGAGAGCCATTGAAATGTTTTTCATGAAATAAGTGGAAATATGTGTTAAAGACAGAAGAAAGCAAGAAATCCAATGTCATAATTGAAACTCATTATCATCTATCAACTCTATTGTGAGATACCGTGAGGCTTCTCTATTACCACCTTTCCTGGGAGTTCCTCCTCCTGTCAATGCTTTTCTGTGTTCTCTCTCTTGTCTTTCTTCCCTCCTCTCACAAAAGAGGAATTGTTAAGTTGGGTCTTGAAGAATAAATAGGAACTTTGCTAATAGAAAGGTGAGAAAAGGATTCCTTGATAGGCACTGGCAATTGCTAAGGAAAGGAAGATACGAAACAGCATGGGCTGAGCTGAAAACGGAAGTCAGTGTGGTTAGAATATATAGTGCAAGGGAAGAAGTCACAGGAGAGGACAACGAAGGGGTCCAATCAGGGGGCAGAACCATCCACAGACAGGAAGAACTTACCGTGTATTAGGGGAGGGCCTATTCGATGACCAGGAAGGGACTTACCTCTACTACCAGGGCAGGAGGGAATGAATGAAGGACTCACAGGGGATCCAGAAGTGTGCACAGATAAGAACATATTTATGGCATTTCATGCCTGGTCTGATGGTTTTCATTTTCTTTGCAAATAAGAAACCTGGTCAGCCACAGATTGACAGATGACAGGGTGGTTGGGAAACTTGAGGGGAAAGGAAGATGTTTAGAACCATATCGGAAAGGAGAGGAACGTACCAAGAGATATGAAAAAAGCTTACGGGAAAGCCATTGAGAGCCCTGTTAACAGGTGAAATCTATGAATGTATATTGGCATCAACTTGTGAGGTTAATTCATGTTTTTTAAAACTCTACTTGGTACTGTAATTGCAGTGCCCATTTTGAGTTTAGAAGTCCCAGGCTTCTTGTTGCCAGAAGACAAAGATGTGAATGACCTGAGAACATTGATGATTAAAGGTGATGTTAATATTTATTGAGTACTTGATGTGCTAGGAATTGTGCTTAGTACATTATAGACATTGCCACATTCATCTCCTCCTTTCCTATGAAGTACAAGTTTTATGCTCATTTTTAAAAGACAAACAGAATCCTGTTAAGTAATGTTCCCAAGATATTTTACCAATGAGTAGCAGAACTGGAATTTGAATGAAGCATTCATTGCAGCAGAGTACAAAAGAAATGAAGGTTAGAAAAGGGCTAATTTGGGACTTCTCTGGTGGTCCAGCAGATAAGACTCTGAGCTCCTAATGCAGGGAGGTGGGGTTTGATCCCTTGTTGGGGAACTAGATTCCACATGCCACAACTAAGAGTTCACATTCTGCAAGTAAAGATCAAGATTCTGTGTGCCACAACTAAGACCCTGCACAGCCAAATAAATAAATAAAAATAAATATTAAAAAAAAAGAAGAAGAAAAGGGTCAGTAGTTTGGGAGAAGATGTAAGCCTAAAAACAGGGGAAACTTTCAAGGAAATTCCAGGACAGAATTGACAGAAATAATGTTTTTAGTGTTGTCTGAAGGAGAGGAAAATGATGGGGTATTGGAATGTCGATGTTTAAGACTTCGGTAGTAGAAGCATTAAGAGTGCCCATTATCTTCAAGTTGTAAGTTACTTAAAGGAGAGTAGACATGGAGGTCCCAGTTTCTCTGGCTAGGTTACTGATTGTAGTGCATGGTTATTGATTATGAATATTAATTATGGTGTGACTTTGGAGTGAAGAAAAATGGATTTTGAAGAAACGGTCTGAAGGATATTAGGTCCTAGTTTTCTGGATGGTATAGCTTGGTGAAATGAACTTAAGTGAAGAAAAGTTTCCTTGTGTGAACTGAAAAGTAATGGTAAGAGAGAGAGTAGAACCAGGTTTGTGCTGAGCCTCTGTTCTGGACCTAAAGATATGGAATTAGTAAGTATTCAAGAGGACTCACTCTAAGTCATGTCTTCAAGGAGAAAAGATCATAGAGAGAGTGCAATGTCTAGGTTAGGAATTAGGTAATTTGGAAAAAAAAATGGGAGCTCTAGAGGATTCAGTGAAAAATATTAGGAAGGACATTAAGAGGAGTGTGGTAGGGTGGAGAGTATGAACCAAAAAGAAAAAAATGCATAGCAGTGTAGCTGTGTGAGCAAGAGGCTGAGACAGAGGATTAGGGTCTAGAGGAAACAGTTTATTGAGGGCTTGAGAGGATGGGAGACAGAGGCATTGTAGAATTGGATGGCTTCAAATTTGTAAATAGAGCTTTGGTTTAAAGGTATTTCACTATTTTGATTCCAAAGAGTGCAGTGATCTGACTTCAACCACATTAATATTTGAATAAGTGAGTGTGGCACTGTTCAAAGTTCTGTAGGTGTTGAGTAACAGACATACCTTGTCAGTCAGTCAATTCAGTACAAGTTTTGGATTAAAAATGACTGGATTTATGCTTCTGATTCTGTCACTTGCTTAACAATATTTTACTTAAAAATATAATATTGTCTAATATTTAGTATTTAGATTTGTGCAGCATCATCTTTTGATTATTAGGACAGATGCTTGCTTAATGATGTTAATTTCCATCACTATATTTAAAAGCAACATAGTCTTACCTAAGCACTGCAATAACTGTAATAGAAATCAAGAACTTTAAATGGGATCTGTAGATTTACTTGTTCTACACTGTATGAAAAAGAAAGGTGGCATGTAGAAAATAAAGGAGATACAACATCATCAAGTGGATTTTCTCAAAAAATTCATCATAATTTAGCTTTGGAAGTGGTTTTACACATCACATGGTCCATCCACTCTTTGATGCAAGCATGCAAGGTCTTTTAATGAAAGATATATCTTCTAACTCTATGGTAGTTTGGAAAGTGTGAGCAAAATCGAGGTTGGAATCTTGGCTCCTGCCCCTAACATTGTGTAATCCTGAAAACTTGGCTTCTCCAAGCCTAGTGTTCCCTGTTCTATAAAATGGGAATGCTAGAGTAATCAAGAGGATTGTAGCAGCCCATTTAACTTTTAGACATCTCTATCAGAGGTTATATTTACCTGGGACAAAACTCTCTCTCTCTGTAGTTTTCTAACACATTTGCTGGAATTGCATTAGGAAGCTGAAAAATCATCTTAAAACTAAGTTTCACACTGAGTTTAATTTGTTTTTATGTTTATGCAGCAATCCGGGCTTTGACATCTCAATAACAACGATGGTTTATTTTCCCCCCGAATAACTACTGAACACCCAACATATACGAGGCAATGCTATGTGGGAGCCCACCACCCCCTGCCCCCAGCCGAAACCAGCCGTTAGAGGCGTCCCATACATCCCAGGGACCATCTGCGTTCATGTCAGGCATGCCCAGTGCAGGCTGGGAGAAGCCTGTGGGAAGTGTGGATTCTGTGCAAATCCAATAATGGGTGTTCACACCTCAGCCGCTTGTGCCCTTGTGGTCAATTACACTCCATCTAGTTGGAGGTCTTTGAAGCACATTGTTTAAGGCACCATGCGTATTTGTCCATCCTAATCATACGTAAAAATAATGTTGCTAAAGGCTCTAGTGTACACTTTGTTTCAGAGAATAAAATATAAATACAAGTTTGGCTCTAGGGAAGACAGAGGCTACTAAAAACTGCTGTATGTTTTGCTTTCTTCACAGTTCCCCATGCCAGTCCACCTCATAGCTGCCTCAACTTGCATTATAAAAGTATGGTAAACTAAGTATGATGACCCATAAGACAAGCCGATTAAGATATGCTTTTGCAATGTGTTTTGGCTTCACCCTCAGTCATGGTTAATTTTCAGTACAATATTTGAAGAAATTATATTTGTTTTTAATACTGACGTTTCTCTCATCTTTGGTTTCTCAATTAGAAGGGCAGATAATATACATCTCCGTAACAAAGATGTATGAACAAGAATTGTGCCTTTAGTATTTTTACTGAAGTTCTATAATCACAAATTTCGGTTCTTCTATTTTCTCACTTTTTGTTTATTCTAAGATGGTTTAAGTCATTTCCTTGAATTCCACTTATGTAATTTTGTTGTGCTTGTTTATCGATTTTGGGTTGTACTACTTGTTAAAGAGCACAATAGAATTTCTTGAAGTTGGCCATGAAAGTGACCACAGACGGCAGCTATAAATAGTGTTTCTGTGGTTGTATGTTCCAAGGCTTTGGGGAATCTGCCTCCTGTGACTTTCAGAGATCACCTTTGGTGGTTGTGTAAACTTAAAATAGTGGATTTGTTTTTGAGTATCTAAGAGTGTGACGTGGAGTCTCATGCCTGTCACTTAACAGCAGAAGGACTGTTATTCTTTAGCTTTGTCCTAATGCCCTCGCATTCTTCAACCTTGGGTCAGTCAGCCCCTTATCAGCTGATGTGATTTTACATTTTTGCCTCAATCATTCTCTCTCACTTGAAGTTCTCCTTTTGTAGTATTTGCTATTTGCTTCCAAAACAAACATGCTTTCTGCGCTTGTGAGGAAAGGAAAGGAGAAAGAGATTTAAAAGAAAATAATAGGTGGGTTCTCAGTTATTTTTTGCTTTATTACTAATGCTAACTACTAGCATAAAGTTTGGAATTATTATTGAGGTATTTATGAATAATTCATTCAAGGAACTTTTTCTAAGCCCTAATGAACACTGAATATTTACAAATATAATTGGGTGATGCTGTTAAGTTAAAGGAGAAAACACTCTCCTGGGAAAGTAGGTTTATCTGCTCTTTTCTAAAATAGATTCTCTTGACCATTCTGTCAAATATATCAGTAAAATTACCTATTTTAGTTAATGTAATTTTTTAACTTTTATCACTCAAGAGAGAATAACCAACCATGTGTAAATATGAATAATATATTTTATTCCTCTACATCACAAGTTCTTAGCCTCTTTAATAAGAACTTTTATAAAACTATATTTTATTTGTCTTAATTAAGTTTTGCTCATGAATTAGAATAGATCATGAACCCTGGGTAATGCATTTTAGTTGCAAAAAATGTTTCAAATTTAAGTTAATTATTATTAGATGACCATGCTCTGGACATAGAACTTCATGACACCATGGAATGCTAAAATACTGAAATAGCTGCTGGTTTTTCCTAAAAAGTATGGCCACTTAATTACCTAAATAATGGCCTCTGAAATTACAAAATTAAAAATTATATTTTTCTACCTGATAATTGGAAAAGAGATTAGACATTAACACAACTTTCCAGGGACTTAGAAATTCCTGTTATTTATTTATTTTTTAATATTTATTTGGCTGCACTGGGTCTTTGTTGAGGCACATGAGATCTAGTTCCCCGATCAGGGATTGAACCTGCGCACTCCTGCACTGGGAGTGGAGTCTTAGCCACTGGACCATCATTTCTTATTTGTGTTGATTTTCAGTATAATAAGTCAGAGAACTGTGCTCCCAGCGTAGGCGTACCCAGCTTCAATTCCTGGTTGGGGAACTAGATCTCACATGTCCCGACTAAGTTGCTCAGTTACTGAGGGACTGAACTGAACTGAACTGGCTGCACTGGGTCTTGGTTGGGGCACATGGGTTTTATAGTAAGGGACCTATAATATAGTTTTTTGTTAGTAAGTAAAAACCTTTGTCATACTTCTCTGTGATTTAGACATGCATGTTTCAGAAGGTCATATATACTAACTTTTATACAAGGTGAATGTTACTCAGAAGGTCAAAAAGCATGCCAAAACAAATAGAAAGCATTTTATTTCACTTTAACTACTCTCTTAAAAAAATTCTTTATTTAATGGATATGATCATATGACCGTCAAATTAGTCCTTTTTTTAAACACATATAGGCTCACAAGCACTTACCTTTTAAGGCCTGTGGTTTGCTTCTGTTTAAAAAAAAAAAATAGTAAAAGTGAACATTAAAGCAAATGAGAAAACTTTTGTTGCCCCATTTTTAACAACAAAATCCTATAAATTAAGATTATTCTGATATTCTAGAGTAAAATCAGGGAATTTCTAAACTCAAACCATTAAAAGAATTTTATAGTTAAGATACAAAGGAAAGAAAAAACCTTCCTTATTTCATTATTCTCAAATATTAGTAACATTATTGGGGCAGGGGATAAATAATGTAATTTGTGGACAAAAATGAATTATATCAAATTATACCAATATACATCATGTCTACACATGAAATTAAATCCAAAATGATGGATTTTCAGTGGTAGTCACTGAAGCAAAAAATTAAGTTAATTGTAATAAGATGTTATGTTCCTAAACATGTTAACTTTATTATATAAATTTTGCTTATTGTGGTATAACAACACCAGTAGTTTTGTAAAATATATTTTAATATTGATTCTAAATTCAAATGAACTTAATTGTCACTATAAGGAAGTTCTTCATGTGTAGAATTGACAAATTTTCAAAAGATAGTTACTAAATGAGACAGTTACATGTGCCTAATCTGCTTATTATAGTCTTGGAACTTCCACAGTAAGCAGATTGCCTGCCAGCCTGAAATTCCTTCCATTTTAGACTACAATGTCGAAGTTCTCCGGTCAAACCAGGTGACATTGCAAGTACTATCTCAATGACATTGTATTATCTATGTTCTCTCCTCTTAGTCTTTACTTTTGTGAAATATTCAATAATCTTTGCATTACGCCATGCTCTGTTAAACAATCTGTTTAATTGTTAAACAATCTGATTTTTCTGGATAATATCTCAATGTTCCTTAATTATGTTTGTTAATAATATGACAGACAAGACATATATGTGAATAAATCTCATATCTTTCAAGTCAGGAATAAACAAGGAACTAATATTTATTCATCTATATAAACTAACATTTTTCACTGTCTTAACGGACAACTATTAATAATAATAATAATTGTTCATAGTACATTCTTCTTCTTTTCTTATTTAGTTGCAAATACCATGCTCAGTTCAGTTCAGTCACTCAGTCGTGTCCGACTCTGCGATCCCATGAACCACAGCACGCCAGGCCTGCCTGTCCATCACCAACTCCCAGAGTCCACCCAAACCCATGTCCATTGAGTCGGTGATAGCATCCAACCATCTCATCCTCTGTCGTCCCCTTCTCCTCCTGCCCTCAATCCCTCCCAGCATCAGGGTCTTTTCAAATGAGTCAGTTCTTCGCATCAGGTGGCCAAAGTATTGGAGTTTCAGATTTAACATCAGTCCTTCCAATGAACACCCAGGACTGATCTCCTTCAGGATGGACTGATTGGATCTCCTTGCAGTCCAAGGGACTCTCAAGAGTCTTCTCCAACACCACAGTTCAAAAGCATCAATTCTTTGGCGCTCAGCTGTCTTTATAGTCCAACTCTCACATCCGTACATGACCACTGGAAAAACCATAGCCTTGACTAGACGGACCTTTGTTGGCAAAGTAATGTCTCAGCTTTTTAATATGCTGTCTAGGTTGGTCATAACTTTCCTTCCAAGGAGTAAGCGTCTTTTGATTTCATGGCTGCGATCACCATCTGCAGTGATTTTGGAGCCCAAAAAAATAAAGTCTGACACTGTTTCCACTGTTTTCCCATCTATTTGCCATGAAGTGATGGGACAAGATGCCATAATCTTAGTTTCCTGAATGTTGAGCTTTAAGTCAACTTTTTCACTATCCTCTTTCACTTTCATCAAGAGGCTATTAGTTCTTCTTCCCTTTCTGCCATAAGGGTGGTGTCATCTGCATATCTGAGGTTATTGATATTTCTCCCAGCAATCTTGATTCCTCCTCCAGCCCAGCATTTCTCATGATGTACTCTGCATATAAGTTAAATAAGCAGGGTGACAACATACAGCCTTGATGTACTCCTTTTCCTATTTGGAACCAGTCTGTTGTTCCATGTCCGGTTCTAACTGTTGCTTCCGGACCTGCATACAGGCTTCTCAAGAGGCAGGTCAGGTGGTCTGGTATTTCCATCTCTTGAAGAATTTTCTACAGTTTATTGTGATCCACACAGTCAAAGGCTTTGGCATAGTCAATAAAGCAGAAATAGATGTTTTTCTGGAACTCTCTTGCTTTTTCAATGACCCAGCGGATGTTGGTAATTTGATCTCTGGTTCCTGTGCCTTTTTAAAACCAGCTTGAACATCTGGAAGTTCATGGTTCACGTATTGCTGAAGCCTGGCTTGGAGAGTTTTAAGCATCACTTTATTAGTGTGTGAGATGAGTGCTAGCATTTTACAAATATTAACTAACTTAATTTAGTAGTCATGCAGTAGTAGTAAATATTACTACATCCTCTTTTATTTTTTACAATTAAGGGGATTGGATGGAGAAGTCAAAAACTTGTCTTAAGGACTATATAATCAAAGAACATGCATGAATTGATGGTAAAATTTTGATGATCTTTTAAAAAATTTTCTGATTTGTTGTTAAGCTCAGAAATCTTACTAAAATTCTCCTTCATTTTTTAAATGAATAAATTTAATGTAAATAGAGTCTTAATGTATTTCTGTAAAAATTTCAAGTTTGCTTTAAAAACATACACATATACACACACACTTTTTCATTATCCTACCAAAAGTGGAAGGAAAAGTCTCAAAAAGTTAAAGACAAGCTATTGTTAGTTTTGAAGTCCCAAATACACGGAACTGAGGTGAATCTCTTTGATGTTTTTGCAGGAAAATGTAAAGGCAGGCACATATAAAGGCAGGCATGGTAGTTATGAGTTAGTGGTGATCTGAAGTAATTTAATGAGAAAACCTATCCCTGTCTAAAAAAGGGCTTGAAATAAAGCCTTGGAGATTTAGAAAAGGCAAACAGTAATTTCACCCTGGACAGCAGAAAGCTGTATCCTATCCAGTCTTTCAGAGAGAGAGTTGGATATTTTTTTCATTTTTTATCATGCATCTCAATATTGAAGTGCTTATGCCATTCTCTGATTTTTTTTTTTTTTTTTTTAGGAGTTAGTCTGACGATGTGATGGTCATCTGGGCAACCTTAGACACTGGAATCTTGGAAACCAAAGGACTTTTGGACTCTGTGCCGACAGAGCTGCCTTGTGAGTACTCTCAATGTATAGTAACATTTTTTCTCAGTCCTTCTAAATCATTCTGCCTGTGGAATTGGTGGATCTTAAAGACCCCGCCTGCCAATGCAGGAGATGTAAGAGATATGGGTTCAATCCATGGGTTGGGAAGATCCCCTGGGGGAGGGCACGGCAACCCACTCCAGTATTCTTGCCTGGAGATTCCCAAGGACAGAGGAGCCTAGCAGGCTACAGTCCATGGGGTCGCAAAGAGTTGTACATGACTAAAGCTACTTAGGATGCATACTCAGTGTGAATGGGAATATTGGCCTGGCTGGTATTTACATCCCTTTCAAAAATCGAACAGATTTTAAAGGTGACACTTTAAATCTTTAGTCCTTCTGTGACTCTATATTCTGTGTGATTTTAGTCAAGAGATTAAGCTTCAGTTTCTCTGTACATAAAATAGAGCTAAATATAAACCCTTCCTTCACTAAAAGGATACTATAAAGGTAGTAAATGATAAATTTCAATAATTGTTATTATGTTTGGTTATTATTGGTTATGTTGGTTATTATGTTTGGTTATTGGTTAGAATTATGTTTGGTTATTATTACTAATATAAATGATGGTTTAAATAAATGTAGAGGCTTTAAATATTTTATTTTTTCTTACTGTCTCTGTCATTTACACCCTTTAAAAAATAACTGTATCCTGAACAAAAATGATTATGTCAGGATTTCTCATTCATATTTTATTTGTGTAAGGCTTTACTACTTGCAAAGATTTAATTTAATTTGACCCTTAGTGCAATCCTGGCGTAAAGCAGGTCAGGGATTATTATCCTCGCTGTGCAGATGAGAAAACTAATGCTCAGCACTGTCAGTGTCTTGCTCAAAACTGCATAACTAGAAAGAGAGAGACTTTGAATCGGATGTTCTTCTAACCAGTCCATGTGCTTTTCAGAAACTCTATTTAATTGGTGAAATTTCCTTATTGCATTTGGTTTGCTGCCTACTTTAATTGTAAGAGTATTGGCCTTGATTCATGGACCTAACATTCCAGGTTCCTATGCAATATTGCTCTTTACAGCATCGGACTTCACTTCCATCACCAGTCACATCCACAACTGGGCGTTCTTTTTGCTTTGGCTTCATCTCTTCCTTCTTTCTGGACTTATTTCTCCTCTCTTCTCCGGTAGCATATTGGGCACCTATCGACCTGGTGAGTTCTTCTTTCAGTGTTCTATCTTTTTGCCTTTTCATACTGTTTATGAGGTTCTCATGGAGAAGGAAATGGCAACCCACTCCAGTATTCTTGCCTGGAGAATCCCATGGACAGAAGAGCCTGGTCAGCTGCTGTCCATGGGGTCGCACAGAGTCGGACACGACTGAAGTGACTTAGCAGCAGCAGCAGCATGGTGATCAGTTTGTTTAATTTTCTGTGATTGTGATTTTCATTCCGTAAGAGGCTTGTGGAAGCTTCCTGATGGGAGAGACTGACTGTGGGGGAATCTGGGTCTTGTTCTGATGGGTGAGGCCATGCTCAGTAAATCTTGAATCCAGTTTTCTGTTGATGGGCGGGGCTGTGTTCCCTCCCTGTTGTTTGCCCTGAGGCCAAACTATGGTAGAGGGGTAATGGCAGTAATGGTGACCATTCAGTGCAACAGGGCACTGTTGACCCACTCCTCCACTGGGGACTCCTAGACGCTCATCTAGAGCCAGACATCCTGGAATGTGAAGTCAAGTGGGCCTTAAGAAGCATCACTACGAACAAAGCTAGTGAAGGTGATGGAATTCCTGTTGTGCTATTTCAAATCCTAAAAGATGATGCTGTGAAAGTGCTGCATTCAATATACCAACAAATTTGGAAAACTTAGCAGTGGCCATAAAACTGGAAAATGTCAGTTTTCATTCCAATCCCAAAGAAAGGCAATGCCAAAGAGCGTTCAAACTGCTGCACAGTTGTACTCATCTCACACGCTAGCAAAGTAACGCTCAAAATTCTCCAAATAAGGCTTCAACAGTATGTGAACTGAGAACTTCCAGATGTTCAAGCTGGATTTAGAAAAGGCAGAGGAGCCAGAGATCAAATTGCCAACATCCGTTGGATCATAGAAAAAGCAAGAGAGTTCCAGAAAGGCATCTACTTCTGCTTTATTGACTATGCTAAAGCCTTTGACTGTGTGAATCACAACAAACTATGGAAAATTCTTACAGAGAGGGGAATACCAAACTACCTGAACTGCCTCTTGAGAAATCTGCATGCAGGTCAAGAAATAATAGTTAGAACTGGACATGGAACAACAGACTGGTTCCAAATCAGGAAAGGAGTACATCAAGGCTGTATGTTGTCACCCTCCTTACTTAACTTCTATGCAGAGTATATCATGCGAAATGCCGGACTGGATGAAGCACAAGCTGGAATCAAGATTGCCGTGAGAAATATCAATAACCTCAGATATGCAGATGACACCACCTTTATGGCAGACAGCAAAAAGGAACTAAAGAGCCTCTCGATGAAAGTGAAAGAAGAGAGTGAAAAGTTTGGCTTAAAACTCAACATTCAGAAAACTAAGATCATGGCATCTGGTTCCATCACTTCATGGCAAATAGATGGGGAAACAATGGAAACAGTGACAGACTTTACTTTCTTGTGCTTCCAAATTACTGCAGATGGTGACTGCAGCCGTGAAATTAAAAGACAATTGCCCCTTGGGAGAAAAGCTATGATCAACCTAGACAGCATATTAAAAAGAAGAGACATTACTTTGCTGACAAACATCCGTCTAGTCAAAGCTATGGTTTTTCCAGTAGTCATGCATGGATGTGAGCATTGGACCATAAAAGAAAGCTGAGCACCAAAGAATTAATGCTTTTGAAATGTGGTGTTGGAGAAGACTCTTGAGAGTCCTTTGGACTGCAAGGAGATCCAACCAGTCCATCCTAAAGGAAATCAGTCCTGGGTGTTCATTGGAAGGACTGATGCTGAAGCTGAAACTCCAATACTTTGGCCACCTGATGCGAAGAGTTGACTCATTGGAAAAGACCCTGATGCTGGGAAAGATTGATGGCAGCAGGAGAAGGGGACGACAGAAGATGAGATGGTTGGATGGCATCACTGACTTGATGGCCATGAGTTTGAGTATGCTCTGGGAGTTGGTGATGGACAGTGAAGCCTGGCATGCTGCAGTCCATGGGGTTACAAAGAGTCAGACACGACTGAGTGACTGAACTGAACTGAACTGTGATGAATTTACAAAACTGTTTCACCTGTTTATTAGAAATAGTTCCTAGAACAACTGGATGATTATATTCTGCTTTCAATCTGAATTTCATGAACACATCTTTGTATGTCCTGGTGGTAGGCAGAATAAGAGCAAAATGATGGCTCCCCACATCATAATCCCTTCACCCTAGGAATGTTTTGTTACAAGGCAGGGGAGAAGTAAGGTTGCTCTTCAGATGACCTTATGATTATCCCTGATAATCTACAGGTGCCCATTGTACTCACCAGGGGTTTGATAAATGAAATAGCAGCACAAAAAGGATTCAGCCCAATGTTGTTGGTATGAGGATGTAGGAATGTGGCCACAAGTCAAGAATTCGGGCAAATTTTAGGAACTAGAAAAGGCATGGAAACAGATCCTTCCCTTGGCCTCCCATTGACACCTTGATTTTGGCCCAGGGAGACTTCTGACCACAAGAACCATGACAATAAATTTGGGTTATTGTAAGCCACTAAGTTTCTGATGGCTTATCACAGCAGCTGTAGAAAACTAACACAACCTGACCCTGTGAGATTAGGCAATGAAGCTTGGGAGCAGAGTCGTTTATGCCAGGGTGACATGAGGTCAGTCACGGTGTTGAGGTAGGTTTAACATGTCATGTGATTCCTTCTGGCCGCATGATTTCCTAGGGGAACTGACTTGTCCCTGCCTGTTCCTTTTTAGTTAAGAGCACGGGCTAAGGATCCTGAGTACATAAGTTCAGACCCGCCTCTGACTCTTAGGTCAGGCATACTTTAATTTATTGAGCTTTACTTTATAGAGATTCCCAAATATTGTGTATTTTACCAGCTGAAGGTTTGGGGGCAACAATTCTAGGCACCCTTTTTCCAACAGCATTTGCTCACTGTGTGATTCTGTGTCACATATTTGTAATTCTTGGAATATTTCAAACCCTCCACCAGAGAAAACATTACAGCTCACTAAAGGCTCAGATGATGACTTAGCATTTTTTAGCAATAAAGTATTTTAAATTAACGTGTGTACATTTTTTTGACATAATGCTGCTATTGCACGCTTAAGAGACTGTAGTGTGGTATAAGCTTAACTTTTGTGTGCACTGCTTATGTAACTTGCTTTATTTTGATACTTGCTTTATCATGGTGGTTGGAACTGAACTGCAGTATCTATAGGGAATGCCTGTAATTATAAACTTCCAGAGCATTCAATTTGTCATCTGTGAAACAAAGACAGTAAAGGCATCTTCTTCATAGGGCTGCTGTGAGAACTGTTAATTTACATTTTAAGTGTTTAAAATGGTATTTGGCACATAGTAGGGGCTTTATTGGAGAAGGATATGGCAACCCAATCCAGTAGTCTTGCCTGGGAAATCCCATGGACAGAAGAATCTCGTGGGCTACAGTCCATGGGGTCACAAAGGGTTGGACATGACTGAGCACATACGCAAAGGCAGGGTCTATATATATATTAGCTATTGCTATTATTATTACTTTTTTTATTCCCTAAATACTGTATTCTCTAGACTCATACTCTTTTTTTCATTTATAGATAGAAGAGTGTCAAAACCTCTGGAGGAATGCCTTTGGGGTAGAAGCATTCTTTTGTTTGTTTGTTAGAGTGCTGGGACTGCTTTTGAACAACTTTACTGAGACATAATTCACATTGCATCCGATACACCCGTTTAAAAGTACCCGACCTCTAATGGCGTTTAGTACATTCACAGCTCTGCAGCCAGCACCGTCATCAATTTCAGGACATTTTCATTCTCCATAATGGTTCCCAACCCAATAACTCTCATGTCCTGATTCCCCTACCCCCCCAGCTCTAAGCAACCGCTCATCTACTTCATCTCCGTATATTTTGTTGTCTGGATATTTCGTATAAATGCAATAATATAACATGTGGTCTTCTGTGACTAGATTATTTTGCTTAGTATTATGTTTTCAGGGTTCATTCATGTTGTAGCATGTTACAGTACTGCATTCCTTTCTCCAGATGAATAATATATTCCACTGTGTGGTAGACTGCAATTTGCTTATCTGTTCATCAGTTGATGGATACTTGGATCATTTCCATTCTTTGCCTTTTATGAATCATGCTGCTATAAGTATTTGAGAACAGCTTCTGTGTGGACATGTTTTCATGTCTCTTGAGTGTATCTTGGAGTGGAATCCCTGGGTCATGATAATTCGATGTTTAGCCTTTGAGGAACTGTCAGCTCTTCTCCCCAGCAGCTGCACCATGAGCTGGATGGGAAGGAAGCCCAGAGGGAGGAGATATGTGTATATGTGTGGCAGATTCATTCTGCACTATAGTGGAAACTAATGCAACATCATAAAACAACTGTATCCTGATAAAAAGTCATTTTAAAAAATCACACTGAGATACCACTTCATACTCATTAGGACAGCTGTAATCAAAGTCGATAACAAGTGATGGTGAGATTGTGGAGACAGTGGAGCCCTCGTACACTGCTAGAGACATCTTAATGCAACTAAATTCCCTTGATTTCATAATTTGTTGTTAAACCTAATTTTAAAACTATATTTTCCTTTTTTATTTTTTTTTCTTTTTCCTTTTTTATTTTTTAATTGTGGTATAGTTGATTTACAACATAAGTCTAAGTGTACAAAATAGTGATTCAAAATTTTTAAAGCTTATACTCCATTTATAGTTTTTAAAAAATAGATTAAAATTTTGTTCTTTTATATAACTCTCCTTGTCTGCTCTCATTATCGTGAATATGTCGATGGCAGCAAAGTTTGCATCAGTTCGGTTCAGTTTATTCACTCAGTCGTGTCGGCTCTTTGCTACCCCATGGACTGCAGCATGCCAGGCCTCCCTGTCCATCACCAGCTCCCGGAGTTTACTCAAACTCATGGCCATTGAGTCAGTGATGCCATCCAACCATCTCACCCTCTGTCATCCCCTTCTCCTCCCAACTTCAATCTTTCTCAGCATCAGGATCTTTTCAAATGAGTCAGTTTTTCTCATCAGGTGGCCAAAGTATTGGAGTTTCAGCTTCAACATCAGTCCTTCCAAAGAACATTCAGGATTGATTTTCTTTAGAATGGACTGGTTGGATCTGCTTGCTGTCCAAGGGACTCTCAAGAGTCTTCTCAAACACCACAATTCAAAAGCATCAATTCTTTGATGCTCAGCTTTCTTTAAGTCCAACTCTCACATCCATACATGACTACTGGAAAAACCATAGCTTTGACTAGATGGACGTTGTAATCAAAGTAATGTCTCAGCTTTTTAATATGCTGTCTAGTTTGATCACAGTTTTTCTTCCAAGGAGCAATTGTCTTTTAATTTCATGGCTGCAGTCACCATCTGTAGTTATTTGGGAGCCCGAGGATATACAGTCTGTCACTGTTTCCAGTGTTTCCCTATCTATTTGCCATGAAGTGATGGGACCAGATGCCATGATCTTAGTTTTCTGAATGTTGAGTTTTAAGCCAACCTTTTCACTGTCTTCTTTCACTTTCATCGAGAGGCTCTTTAGTTCCTTTTTGCTGTCTGCCATAAGGGTGGTGTCATCTGCATATCTGAGGTTATTGATACTTCTCCCAGCGATCTTGATTGCAGCTTGGCATTTCTCATGATGTACTTTGCATATAAGTTAAATAAGCAGGGTGACAATATACTGCCTTGACGTACTCCTTTCCCGATTTGGAACCAGTCTGTTTTTCCATGTCCAGTTGTAACTGTTGCTTCCTGACCTGCATACAGATTTCTCAAGAGGCAGGTCAGGTGATCTGGTATTCCCCTCTCTTTAAGAATTTTCCACAGTTTGTGGTAATTCACACAGTCAAAGGCTTTGGCATAGTCAATAAAGCAGCAGTAGATGTTTTCCCGGCCCTCTCTTGCATTTTCTATGATCTAATGATGTTGGCAATTTGATCTCTGGTTCCTCTGCCTTTTCTAAATCCAGATGAACATCTGGAAGTTCATGGTTCACGTATTGTTGAAGAATGGCTTGGAGAATTTTGAGCATTACTTTGCTAGCGTATGAGATGAGTGCAATTGTGCAGTACTTTGAGCATTCTTTGGCATTGCCTTTCTTTGGTATTGGAATGAAAACTGACATTTTCCAGTCTTGTGGCCACTGCTGAGTTTTCCAAATTTTCTGTTATATTGAGTACAGCACTTTCACAGCATCATCTTTTAGGATTTGAAATAGCTTAACAAGAATTCCATCACCTCCACTAGCTTTATTTGTAGTGATGCTTTCTAAGGCCCTCTCGACTTCACATGCCAGGCTGTCTGGGTCTAGGTGTGTGATCATACCATCATGGTTCTGTGCATCGTGAAGATCTTTCTTGTGTGGTACTTCTGTGTATTTTTCCCATTTCTTCTTAATATCTTCTGCTTCTGTTAGGTCCATACCATTTTTGTCCTGTACTGTGCCCATCTTTGTATGAAATGTTCCCTTGGTATCTCTAATTTTCTTAAAGAGATCTCTAGTCTTTCATATTCTATTGTTTTCCTTTATTTCTTTGCATTGATCACTGAGGAAGGCTTTCTTATCTCTCCTTGCTATTCTTTGGAACTCTGCATTCAGATGGGTATATCTTTCCTTTTCTCCTTGGCCTTTCACCTCTCTTCTTTTCATAGCTATTTGTAAGTCCTCCTCAGACAACCATTTTGCATTTCTTTTTCTTGGGGATGGTCTTGATCCCTGTCTCCTGTACAGTGTCATGAACCTCCATCCATAGTTCTGGCACTCTTGTCTATCAGATCTAGTCCCTTGAATCTATTTGTCAGCTCCACTGTATAATCGTAAGGAATTTCATTTAAGTCATACCTGACTGGTCTAGTGGTGTTCCCTGCTTTCTTCAATTTAAGTCTGACTTTGGCAATAATGAGTTCATGATCAGAGCCAGTCAGCTCCCGGTCTGTATAGAGCTTCTCCATCTTTGGCTGCAAAGAATATAATCAGTCTGATTTTGGTGTTGACCATCTGGTAATGTCCATGTGTAGAGGGTTCTCTTGTGTTGTTGGGAGAGGCGATGACCAGTGCGTTCTCTTGGCAAAACTTTATTAGCCTTTGCCCTGCTTCATTCTGTGCTACAAGATACATGTTATTCCAGGTGTTTCTTAACTTCCTACTTTTGCATTCCAGTCCCCTATAATGAAAAGGACATCTTTTTTGAGTGTTCTAGAATGTCTTGTAGATCGTCATAGAACAGTTCAACTTCAGCTTCTTCAGCATTACTGGTGGGGGCATAGACTTGGATTACTGTGATATTGAATGGTTTACCTTGGGAATGAACAGAGATCATTCTGTCATTTTTGAGATTGCATCCAAGTACTGCATTTCAGACTGTTTTTTTGATTATGATGGCTACTCCATTTCTTCTAAGGGATTCTTGCCCACAGTAGTAGATATAATGGTCATCTGAGTTAAATTCACCCATTGCATATCCTATAGCAATTCAATTCCTTCAACTCATTTGTCTTTCTGTTTTAGCTAATATTGTCAGTCTCTTGTTTTGATGTCACTGTTTAAGCATGCATATTTCTTGGTACCATGAAAAGTATGCAACATCCTATAAAAAAAATATCTTAGATTAAAAAAAAAAAACTGCAATTGAGAAAACCTGGTATGAATTTTCAAAGAGATTCTGTGAGGAGGGAAGCCTCTGAACTGGATGGTTAGAAACTGCTCCTCTGTCATTGCCGCATTCACTGTGTCTGGGCGTGATGTGGCGCGTGTTCCAAAGGCCTGGTAGGATTGTATATTTGCTTCACTTTCTAGATTTTTCCCACAATAACTATATTTCAAGGCATAATATATTAATTAATTCAGCCAACATATTTTACTCAACTCCCAATATCAATGGATAATGTAGGTCTCTTCAAGGCTTTCCTGGGCCAGTGGGGAAGAAACAATGATCCCAAAACAGTGAAGCTTCCAGGAGTAGAGTCAGGCAGGGAGGCAGGGTCTGTTTACTCTGCCTAGTGCCCTGCATACAGAGGCCAGGAGCAACATGCCGTAATTCCTTATATAGTTTCTTTTAATATTTTATTTTGTTTTGTTTATTTGGCTGTGCCAAGTCTGTGACATGCTAGATCTCTAATTGCAGCATGCTGGATTAGTCCCCTGACCAGGGATCGAACCCAGGCCCCCTGCTTGGGGGCAAGGAGTCTTAGCCACAGGACCACCAGGAAAGTCCCTCTTCTGTAGGTTTTAATCACACATTGTTAGAACTGTTGGAATAGTTTGTGCTTGTTTTCTGACTCCCTAGGTTTTCTCTAGCAATTGGATACTTACAAACTATATCGTGGCCGTATTGAATATGTGGTTTAGAAACACACCAATGATCATGTTGTATGCTTTTAATTCAATGTTATTTCTATTTTCCTTCACATATACTTGGCATCTTTGTGGTGTCCTTTGGTCATTTTTTCCAACTTCTATTTTATACCATCACTTCTCCAGCACTTCACTAGTTGGCATCTTATTTGCCTGGATGCATTTAAAAAGTCACAGAAAGTTGGGAGGGGCTTTCCTCATGGCACTTAACCACGTGGAAGTATAGAGATCACTGTGTAGGCTCAGAAACTTTTGAACACGGAATGAACAAAAGATACCATTCTCTTCTAACTTTGCTTTAACTTTGAGACTTGACAGAAGTGTACCCGAAAAAAGAAGAGAAGCTGTTTGAATTTTAAAAGTTACTGGAATGAGTTAGTGGAAGGTTTCAAAAAAAATTACATACCAAATACCTTGCCATATCTTCTTTACCTCTGTATGCCTTTTTAGTTTGGAAATCACATCAAGAGATCAGGAGGGAGGAAAGCTGAGCACACTCAACAATGTTTTCCCTATTTAAATTAATCCCACACTTAAACCGTGTTCTCCTTTCTCTTACTTAAAACTGTGAATCCTGGGGGGTTGATGTCAATACTGAGAGCAAATAATTAGGCTTTTTCTTTCAGGCTGAATTGGCTAGATTCATATGCTTTTGGAGGTCTTTCTTTTTTAAAATTGGTCTATGGTTGCTTCACAATATTGTGTTAGTTCCTGCCGTACACACAGTGAGTCAGCTGTGTAGACGTGTGCTCAGTCGCTCAGTCGTGTCCGACTCTTTGCGACCCATTGGACTGTAGTCCAACAGGCTCCTCTGTCCATGGGATTTTTCAGGCAAGAATACATTTCCTTTTCCAGGGGATCTTTTGACCCAGGGATAGAACCCGGATCTCCTGCACTGGCAAGTGGATACTTTGCCTGCTGAGTCTTCAGGAAGCCTGATCAGCTGTGTATGTACATTATATGTATACATATATGCCCTCCCTCTTGTACCATCCTCTCTTCCCACCTCCCCCTCTAGGTCATCACAGGGCGCTGAGCTGAGCTCTCTGTGCTTACAGTGGGTTCCCACTAGCTGTCTATTTTTCACAGTCTCTTTAACCTAAGAAGATTTTTAAAATTAATTATTTTGTCTTCCCCATTCAAGGTATATTCCAGAAATAATGAATTGTGAATTCCTGTTAAGAGGAAATCAGTTACCTTCGCTAATGTGTCCATGAAAAATCTGAATAATAATGAGTACATTGGTTTCAGATATAGGGTACTATTTTTTAGATATCAAATTCTGATCATTGGATCCTAACATTGCTTAAGAGCTTTATGATGCTATGGCAGATGCCCTGAGCAGATAATTTTATGATTATTGTTCTTATCTATAAAATATGTGAATGTATGTAGAAATGAGTTAAATCACACAAGATTCTGTGGTATATGACAACTCATAATACTTTATATTTTAGGTTCAATAGCTAAGCTTTGTTAACTGTATGTGAATCTATTTTCCATCATAAGAGTGACTATTTGAGAAAAGAGAACCTGTCTTACTTATCTTGATCTTCTTACTGTTCATAACATAATGACTTTTATATGCTAGCTACTTGCTAAATGTTCATTAAATTGATTAATTAACACAAGGGCAAAAATAGATTTGGCTAGTCCCTTTGACTCATCTTTTTAATTCCTAAACTTTATGCTAACTAAAGGATGTGGCTTGGATATGTGGTCAAATGGAGTTTCTAACTGAATTTTTCTCCAAAATTTAGACTCGCTTTGTAGGAGCACAACCTGCCCTAGTATATACATAGCATGGACCGGTAACTCAGCAGTAAAGAATTCACCTGCCAATGCTGGAGACTTGGGTTTGATCCCTGGGCTGGGAGATCCCCTGGAGAAGGAAATGGAAGCCCACTCCAGTATTCTTGCCTGGGAAATCTCATAGATAAAGGAGCCTGGCAGGCTGCAGTCCATGGGGTTGCAAAGAGTCAGGCATGACTTAATGATAAAATAACAACAAATGAACCAGGCCACAACCCAGCTCCTCTGTAGGAAGGCACATATCGAAAAGAGAGTTCCAGAAATGTCTGACCTAAGCTTGCTTAGTTTTCTTTTTTCAAATTCAGCAATCAGATGTGCAGTATACTGAAGTATGATTTTACCAGCATTGTCTCTGTGAGGAAGCGTGAAGCCAGGAGGCAGGTGAGAAGCCTGAGACTCAGAGAGGTCAGGTACTTTGTTCAAAGTCAGAAGTAGAACATAGGTCTGAACCGGAGCTTTCTAACACTAAACCAAATACTTTTTTAAAAAAAGAATCCTTTAGAATAGGGTGAAGAAGAGCAGCAAGGAGTTGTTCTACACCATAGTAGAAAATACCATAGTACCATGGTAGGAAACAGCTGGTTCCCCAGCAGAAGGAAGCCTAGTAAGTAGACTGGGGCTCGTCCCAGGGCCAAAGGTGCAGATGGCCTGTGTGCCCTGTCTGCTACTGAGGAGGATGTCAAAAGAGTTGAGTCCACACGGGGAACCCAGAGACAAAATAATTGAAGCCATAGGATTTTTATCAAGTCCTAGGATGTGGTTATAACTCCTATACACCTTGCTTTTGCCGTTATGTCTTTACATTCTTTTTTCAGTGCAGCCAATTTTTACTGGCCGGTGTTAAGAGTAAAAAATCCAGAGGGATGGGAGGGGAGGTGGGGCGTGGCTCTCCTTCCCTACTTGAGGACTCCGTAACCAGGCCAGTAGAGTGGAATCACGTGACTACAACTCCTTTGCACCCAGCACCCTCTAGAGAATCACTCCCAAGCATGAGGGCTCCTCCTGAAATGGGGGAAGGGAGCCGCACTCTGGCAGGGGCGTGGACTGTGTCCCACCTCAGGCTGTGGGTTCCTGCCTGCCACACCCCTCAACAGCCTGGGGTGGGGCATTAGGGGACTGAGCTAAACCTATCCCTTTCCAGATCGAGGTGTCTGCTTCATCCCTCTGCCTCATTATTTTTTTTTCTACCTCTACTGAGATGTACTAGAGGACACATCACGTGCGTTATCTAACTTTAAGGTGTGCATGCGTGCATACTCAGTCACTTCAGTTGTGTCCGACTCTTTGTGACCCCATGGACTGTAGCCTAACCAGGCTCCTCTGTCCATGGAATTTCCCAGGCAAGAGTACTGGAGTGGGTTGCCATTTCCTTCTCCAGGGGATCTTCCCAACTCAGGGATCACACCTGCATCTCTTATGTCTCTTGCATTGGCATGCGGGTTCTTCACCACTAGCAGCACCTGAGTATTTGATACACATATATATATTACAAAGCTATTGTTACAATAAGGTTAGTTAACATCACCTCCCATAATTATCATTTTGTTGTTGTTATGGTGGGAACATTAACGCTGTACTCTTCCTAGCAACTTTCAAATATACAATATGATATTCTTAACTACAGTCACCATGCAGTAGTGGAGATCCTCAGAACTTACTCAGCTTAGAACTGAATCTTTGTACTCTGACCAACATCTCCCCATCCCCCCACTCCTTAGGCCCTGGCAACTGCCACTCTCTTCTGTTTCTGTTAGTTCAGTTCCACATATAAGTGAGATCACGCCATATTTGTATAAGTTATTTAACTTAGCATAATGGCCTCAAGGTCTATCCATGTTGCCCCAAAAGGCAGAATTTTTGTATTTTTTATGGCTAAATAATATTCCAGTATGTATATATACCTTGTGTGTGTGTCTGTGTGCATGCACATTTGCACGTGTGTGGGGCACACTTTCTTTATCCGTTCGTTTGTGGTGGGCACTTAGGTCATTTCTATGTCTCAGTTAGTGTGACTGGCACTGCAGTGACCTCAGCAGTGCAAACATCCCTTCCAGATATTAGTAAATCTTCCTTGGTTATATCCCCAGAAGTAGAACTGCTGGATCATACGGCAGTTCCACTCTTCATTTTTTGAGGAACCTCCGTACAGTTTTCCACGGGCTGCGGCGATTTGCAGCACCACCAACAGTGCGCCAGGGCCCCCTTTTCCCACATCCTCACCAGCATTTGTTATCTCGGGTCTTTTTGATAATAGCCACTATACTTTTAAAATTTATATTTCATGACATCAGCATTTGAAGATTTTATACTTTAAAGTAACTTAAAACATTTCAAGGTTTTTGTTAATTTTTAATAAAGATAGAAATTCCTTTTGAGGTGTAAAAGAATCTCATACCTGGTAAGATGTGACTGGGCCAGTAGATGCATTGTTGCCTTGAGCTCTATTTACTCACATCTCATAGTAATGTCTGGGGAAGGCAATGGCGCCCACTCCAGTACTCTCGCCTGGAAAATCCCATGGATGGAGGAGCCTGGTAGGCTGCAGTCCATGGGGTCACGAAGAGTCAGACATGACTGAGCGACTTCACTTTCACTTTTCACTTTCATGCATTGGAGGAGGAAATGGCAACCCACTCCAGCGTTCTTGCCTGGAGAATCCCAGGGACGGGGGAGCCTGGTGGGCTGCCGTCTATGAGGTCGCACAGAGTCGGACATGACTGAAGCGACTTAGCAGCAGCAGCGGAGGCATATTAATGTCTAATGCCTTTGTAGAATTTCTTTAAAAAACAAGAGAAATGATGGTTTCTATGTTACTAACAGCAGTGAAAAGTCTGTTAAAACTAACATTACCATTAAAGCTCCAATGTTAGTATTATTGATTATAGTAGTAGATGAAAAGTGCAAATGACCATATTATCTTATAACTTGCGCTAAGTTGCTTCAGTCGAGTCCATCTCTTTGCGACCCTGTGGACTGTAGCCTGCTAGGCTCCTATATCCATGGAATTCTCCAGGCAAAAACACTGGAGTGGGTTGCCATGCCCTCCTCCAAGGGATCTTCCAGATGCAGGGATCAAACACGCATCTCTTTAGTTTCCTGCATTGGCAGGTGGGTTCTTTACCACTAATGCCACTTGGGAAAGCCCATCTTGTGACATATACAAAGGTATACTTGTGTGTGTGTGTGTGTGTCTGTGTGTGTGTGTGTCTGTGTGTCTGTGTATGTCCACAGATGGCTGTGGGGCATGAGGCTAGGAAAGCAGCAGTGAGGAGTTATTGATCACTATGCCATGGTCTGAGCTTCTGTTAACTGACCAGTTTAGGCAAAGATACTGAAGTACTGAGGCTTTACTCAGATAGAGAAAGTGGATGCTGGTATAACAACTGGAAAGCTATCAACTTTATTGAAATAAAATTGTGCCTATGGGGAAGAAGGGAAGGAGATGTGTTTGAGTCCTTGTGGGAGGAGAATCTACCAGGACTGGTAATTCGATGTGATTGTAGAGAAGGGGAGACAGGATTGCTGACTCTGACTCTGAGCTGAGTCTCTGGCAGAGGCTGCTGCATTTACTAGAGAGCTGTGAGACCACATGCATGCTGAGGGTGATGGTGGGGAGCTAAGAGGAGTCAGAAGTTCTGAGCTAGAAGTTCTGAGTCAGCAGTTCTCTCTCTGAATGTGTTTCCTGTATTGGCTGAATACAGTAAGATCTATTAACTGGGTAACTGTCAAAGAAGGAAGTACCTTAAATGTTCCCTATACTCAAATCATGTTTCCAGTAGTTCTGCTCTGATATTATTGGGTTGCTGTCATCAGCAAAAGAGGAAATCTGTTGAAATGGCAGAATACCTCTGTATTTTGAATTTAGGACCCCTTTGCTCCCATTATATTTTCCTGTGGTATTTTGAAAGTTTGGAAGAATTAGCTTATGCAAGAAAATTTAACTGAGGACTTTTTTCCTTCTATGCTTATCCAAGTTAAAAAGAGATTTCCTTTTACATTATAACTCTGAGGGATAATTAACTCAGGGAATAAATTTGGGTTGTTATCTTCTAGTATATGCTGATTTCAAACTCCATTACAATTCTAGAATTCTGAAAATAATGAGATCACAATTATGCTTAATGAATGTTAAGAGTATAGTACTCTTTCCAGGAAAAGAATAGGAAAAAAAAACAACAACAACCAAATGGGAAAAGCAACCCATTAGAAGATTTCCATTGTGTTTGTGAGGTATTTGATCAGCCTTTTGACTAGTTCACTGCTTTTCCTCACCCAAATATCTGTTACTGAGCTTTCCGCTTTGCAGAATTTCTTACATTTTTTAATGCAGATGAAAAACTTGCGTCTTCCCTTTTAGCTCAGTTTTTACTCCTTAGTCATAATGTAGAAAACATCAAAATCTCACAAGGGAAATATGCGAATCCTGCATGGAACTTGGGAATAATGTTATAAACAAATTCATAGCCAAGAACCCATTGTCATGTTTCAAACGCGGAATTAATAACCTGTTCCAATTGCACACATGCTATTTATCAAGGTTTTCCCCTGAGGTTATTTTCTCTCTTTCACTGTCTTGTCCCTGAATTATTGAAGAATTTTGGAAACTGGAAAAAAAAAAAAAAAAAAAACCTCGCTCTACCACATTTTTGGAATTACTCTTGAGAATTTATAACCTTGGCAAAGGTTAGTCACCTTCAGCCATTTTCTCCGCCGGGCTTTTGGTGAACAAGTCTGTTTTGCATTTGGCTTTTCTTTTCTCAAAGGTTTATGTAATAAACATGACTGTCTGTATTACTCAGATAATAATTTTTTAAGGATTTAATGTTGTTGTAACAATAAGCAGAGTCATACAAAATAAGTACAAAATATATTGTTCATATTTCTGCCAATTCAAATTTTTATAGCTCTTATGTTATAGAGTTATTCTCTTGATAACATAATATTTATATATTAAACAGATATTTTTGTACTTCTTTTTTTATTTAACTTTAGAACATTTTATAATAATACTAAGTAAAAATATTAATCACACATGAGACCTTTTTAAATTTAGCATTCTTGGTATAATTAATGGTATATTTGCTTAATAAAGTTAATAATTATTTATTTGCATAGAATTGGGTCTTGTCATTTGGTATTATATAAAAGTAATTGATAAAGTTAATGACTATTGAAATTTTATTCTTCTGCATCTGGAAAAAATATTACTTGAAGTATGTCTACAGAGTACATAATGAAGTTATTATTAATTGATTAATAACCTATGTTACAGCAGGTAATTTTACCCTAAATAAATGTATTGAACACTTACTACCTACTAAGCACTTTTCTGTGTTGGGACAAAGGTATTTGAAGAGTTCTCAGTAAAGATGTCATCTGCTTTTGATTTCTGTAAGTACTACATAATTGTGAAATCCATATTGCAATTCATTTAGTGTTTCATTTTTTTAAACTTAAGATTTTAATAGAAGACAGAAAAATACCAACTGTCTTATTTTGTAAAGGCATTTGCATCATGTAGTTAAAAAAATTAGAAGAAATGTCCAGAGATTATTTATGTTACTTTCCGGTTATTGAAACCATTATATAAGTACATTTAGAAACGCAGCCTATTAACATCCTTGGGGATCGTATTTTACAGGTTGTTGCTATTGCCTGTCTAAATAATGGCATCTTTCATAAGGGAAATCAAATTCTCATCTACTAACCATAGAAAGGCTGAAAAATGGAGTGGAGAAAAATTTCAGTGGAGAAAAATGTGGACCTTGGATCCAAATAACAAGAATAACCAGAATTGGAATCTAGGACCCAATATTTACTAGCCATCTGACCTAAGTAACCAAATCTGAACCTCTGCGTCCTCATGCTTTAAACAGTATTTTAATAGTCTGTCTTATAGGGTCCAGAGAATGAGGTCATGGATGCCAATTGTTTGGTAAAATGACCTACCTAGAATATGGGAAAATGATAGCTCTTCATTACTATAAAGTTTATTGTAAGTTCTTAAATACAAAGACTCACCATCAGATACCCCATTGCACTCTTAGGGGAGGACCCTTTGTGACAGAGGGCAGGCGTTTACAGAATGGCTGGCCAAGTAAGCCGTGTAGTGTGTGATTAGGCAACAAAATGAAACTGTGCCTCTCAAGGGGTCTAACGCATGGCCCTGGCCTCTTTATTATTGTTCATAACTGATTGAGTAGTAGTATATCAGGTGAAGATTCACTGACATTTTAATTTATATATTATATTAGTTTTGCCATATGTTCTATTCATGATGTTAAATCACACGATGGTCCATATACTTGAAAATGTGGTTGTAGCAACAGCAGAGAAAGAGAATCAGAAGGTTAAATTTAGCAGTTTAAATTGCCAAACTTGGTTACCTTCTTTGACTCAGGGTATAATTTAAGCCAAGTTAACTTTACACTGTAAAAAGTATGAACTAATGATGCATATCAAAGCAAGTCCTTCAAGAAGAGACAGTGCTGCCTTTTCCCTGATTTGAGAGAAGCAAGAGTGGGAGGGCAGAGTAGAGAGTCTCTTGAGATACGTATGCAAGTTTGCTTCCAGCTAAAAGTTAATGATCAGTTGCCTCGGTTCCCATCTCTGAGCCCTGCGAAGTAGCACACTCGTGTTCTCTGTCTATTCAGGTAACTTTTAAAGTATATAGCTTGTACCCATGTTAAGCTATACTTTAGATAATAGACATTTTTTATTCGTTTAATATCAACTGATTTCATGTTCTAAGTTTAATGAAAGGAGTGAAAAAGTCTGCAATTGTTGGCTAATACAAAAAGATTTTACTTTTGAGTGGTACTGGGTTAAGGGTAATGAAGTATTATTCTATGCTTGTATTATGTAAATAGATTTTTTTTAATGTTTTTATGAAATGAACTGTTGTCATTCTTAAACCTCTTGGTTGAGAGATGTATTAATCATACTTACTTAATACAGTACATTATATAGTCAGCCAAGTTGTCATTAGTTAAGAAATTTTTAAACTTTACTTAACATTGGAATTTTGAAGGCAACTCTGAATCTTTAAATAGTAAAATTTCATTTTTACTTGATATTAGATAACAATATTGGAAGTAATCTTGTTTTTCTTATTCTAAATCATAATGTTTATAAACATCTATGTGTACTTTGCTATAAAACTGTAAAAATGAATTGGGTTTTATTATAGGGCTTAGGTAATTTTTTCCCGTAATGTTTGGAACTATATTATGGAAAGATATAAAGTTATTGTGTGTGATGCTTCTGTATATTTATATGTAATTGAAGACATTGACTATTAATTTTACAGTTTTAAGGCTGGTTTCTAAAAATAAAAATATCTACTCTATACATTTATACTGTAATCATATTCTGTACTGAGTTCTCAACATAAAGAGATACATTACTTAAGCCACCGGAGCCGTAACTCAGATGAATATATTTTCTGTTCTTTATAAAGTGTCTAGCCATTGTTACCTTTATTCAGCAAATACCCAAGGCCAAAAAAACTTGTTTAGGTTCACATGATAAAGACAAGTAAACATCAAAAGCTAAGTGTAATTGTGGTACTACTTATGCAGGTTTCTATTTAGATTTCTCTTGAACTGAAATTAAATGTCAGACAGTGATAAATGATTTTGCTATTGAAATTGGGAACTCATAGAAACCTTGAAGAACCATCACATTTTATATATGAGAAACTGGATCCAGAAAAGGAAAGTAAAACAACTATTGAAAGTTTTGGGACTGGTAACAAAAACTCTATTTGCTGGGTGACACGTAGAGTTAATGATTTCTTAGTCAGTGTTCATGTTGTTTTTGAAAAGGAAATCATTTTTAGTCTTCAATACATTTCCATTTGGAGGAAGAGCTAAATAAATACTGGCATTTAAGTTGTAGTTGTGCAGTGATATTTTCCGGATTCACCGCAAGTGTGGCTGAAAATTTTGTTATCAATTTATTATAACTTATATAATCCGTGTCTGTATATGGATTTGCTTAGGTATGTTTATGTTCTCAAGGTTAGAGAAAAGAGTTTTGTAACTTCTCCTTTTGATACACACTAAAGCCATTCTGACAGGTTCATAATTTGTAAGTTAAATATTCAGATGGCTGAAGTTTCACTAATTAAGGAAATACTCAATATGAGTAAAATCAGCATATGCAGATATATATGAGGCACCTTCATTTAAAGTTTGAAACAATTTGCACACAGTCTAAAGATAAAGCAATTTTTTATTATGATGATCAAAAAACCAAAGTTTGAGTTCTTAGCACATTTTTCAATTCATCTTTTATAATAATAAAATATATTTATATTCAGAACTTGGCTCACACTTATTAATATGTAGACACTAGTCTAATTTACTGTGTCCCTTGGATATTTACCTACTTCTCACTTTTCTACTGAGAGTATGCAAATCAAATTACCATCAAAAAGTTTGTCTCTCTTCCTTTAGCTCATTACCAGATCTACTCAAGGAATTGCTGAAAAGGTCACCAAGGTCCTTTGACAGTTACCCATAAATATTAACACACAAGTATATACAAACACACATGCACACACGCATGCACACATGCATACAGACACATAAGATCTATCTAGGGAGGAAAATAGAGCATCGATGCTTTCAATTCCATAAAGGATGTAGGTGTTGGAAAACTTTGCTTAAAATCCCTACAACACAGTTAACTTGCTTTGCTCATCATGGGCAAATCACATAACTTGTAAGAGCCTCTGTGAAGTAAGCTATAAATGGAGGTTATAGCTCAGGGCTTCCATAAGGAAGCATAGGGCTTCCATCACTTGTTTAGTTTGAGAATCATGTGAACTTATATAAACGTAGATTCTAAATCCTTATTGAGCACTTCCTAAGCCTTCAGTTCAAACTAGGTGGCTTGAAATACAGAAATGTATTCTCCCTCAGTTCTGGGAGTAAGTCTGAAATAAAGCATTGGCAAGGCTTTCTTGGAATCTTGTGGAAAAGGATCCTTCATTTCCTCTCCCACCTTCTGAGAGACGCAGGTGTGACAGCATATCCAGTTCACGCGTCCATGTTCCTATGGCGTTTTTGTCTGTCTTCATGTATCCGTCTTCTTATAAGGACATGTGTCATATTGAATTAGAAGTCCATTATACTTCAGCGTGCAGGAGACGCAAGAGACACGGGTTCAATCCCTGGGTCAGGAACATCCATTAGAGTAGGAAATGGCAACCCATTTCGGTATTCTTGCTTAGAGAATCCCGTGGACAGAGAAGCCTGGTGGTCTATGGTCCATAGGGTCACAAAGAGTCGAACAAAACTGAAGTGACTTAGCGCAGACACACACATGCATGCACACATACTTTAGTATGATCTTATCTTAAAAATAACATCTACACTGGCCCTATTTCCAAATAAGGTCATATTCTGAAGTTTTGAAGATTAGGACTTAAACGTATCTTTTTTGAGGGACACAGTTTAATCCATAACAGTTTGCCTTTTGATACTCCCAAAACCCATGTCCTTCCCATGTTAAAAATAGGTTCACCCAATCCCAATATCCTTAAAGTCAATCATTACAGTATCAACTCTAAGTACCAATTTTATCTAAATCAGTTTTGGGTGAGGCTTGACATATAGTCCAGCCAGGGAAAAATTCCTCTCCATCTGTGGACCTCTGAAGCCTGGAAAACAAGTATTCTTGTTTCCAAAATACAACAGTTAGACAGATATAGAATAGGCATTCCACTTTATAAAGGGAAAAATTGGAAGGAAAAAAGGACTGCTGGTCCAGACTCTAAAGAGGGTTTTCAACTTAGCTGGACAAATTCCATGAGGTTTTAAGACTGGAGAACAGTTCTCTGTGGTCTGATGCTGGGTCCTCTAGACCTGCTGGGGCCTCCCCTAAGCCCTGCCTTCTAGAACAGGGTGGGTGGCCCCACTCTCGGGAACTGAACTGGCCCTTAGCCGAGGCATTGCCATCTGTGGTTCTTCCCGGAGTCATTCTTGCTTGATTTCATCCTATCTCTTTGAACAACATTTCTGCTGTTATAAAAATTTTTAAAAACATGGTCTGCCTCATGCAATTCATGGGGTCCAAGCCATCAGACTAGATGGTTCTCCACAGATCTTTTCTGGATTCCTGTATCTCAGCCCCTGGCTTCTGATGAGTTGCTTGATTGGATCCATGAGTCAAGCACCTAATCCCTTTAGTAACTGGTTGTTCTGGACAGTTTCCAGAGCCCACTATCTGGATAGGCTGAGGATTTTTCCAATCATAAGTTCTAGTTCCTTCTTGCTTAACAATTTCTGCTTCAACTTTTGTCTAATCCCATTTTACTATCCAAGATAGGGAGTGGCCAGGCCTTGCCTCCCAGTTGGTTGGAAGTGACAACTTCAGCTCTGTGTCCAGTTTCATCACTTAAAATTTTTACTTTCCACCCAAAAGAAGAGCACAATTCAGCCAAGTTCTCTGCCACAAGGATCATCTCTCCTTTGGTGACCGTTGGTGACCAATAAAAGATTTTTTATTTCTATCTGAAGCCTCAGCAAAGACATTTTCAACATTCATATTTCCAGTAATATTCTGGTCAAGACAATCTAAACTTTTACAGTCAAGATCCTCAGAATTATTCTAGCCTCTATCCATTACCCAATTCCAAAAGTGAAAAAAGTGAAAGTCACCCTGTCGTGTCTGACTCTTTGTGACCCCATGGGCTATATTCTGCCAGACTCCTCTGCCCATGGGATTCTCCAAGCAAGAATACTGGAGTGGGTTGCCATTCTCTTCTCCAAGGGATCTTCCCAATCCAGGTATCAAACCCAGGTCTCCTGCATTGCAGGCTGAATCGTTACCATCTGAGCCACTGAGGAAGCCCACCCATTCCAAAGCCACTTCCAAATGTTTAGGTATTTTTTATAGTAACATTCCATTTCATGGTACCCCAAAATTTTCAGCGTTCTCCAGAGAGACAGTCCCAAGAGATTCATTTCAAAGACTTGGCTCATATGATCATGGGGGCTGGCAATTCTGAAATCTGTAGGGCAGACTGGCAATCCATGTAAGAGCTGACGTTGTAGTCTTGAGTCCTAAGTTCATAGGGCCAACCAGCAAGCTGGAAGCAGGCAGGGTTTCCATGTTACAATCTTGAGGCAGACTTCTTTCTTCAGGAAACCTCAGTTTTTGCTTGTATGGCCCTCAACAGATCAAATGAGGCCCACCCATATTGTGGGGGATAATTTTCTTCACTGGAAGTCAGTTGATTGTAAATGTTAATTACGTCTACAAAATACCCTCACAACATTATCTCAACTAGTTTTTGACCAAACAGCTGGGCCCCATAGCTTAGCTGAGTTGCTATATCAAATTAACTGTCAGTGGTGGAATGTATAGGAGAAAAGATACGGAGAAGCGTTTGATTTTTTTAATGCAAAGTGCCTCTTTCTTGTCACTTTTTTTCTTTTTTTCAGTTAAGAGAGTTGACTGGAAATTTTCTAGGAAAACTATAATTTCCACTTTTTGTCTTTTGCCTCCTCAGTCTTCCTTCCTTCTTGTATGACTTATTCTCAGTGTGATATAGGCTGCTTAGAAGGTCTTGGAGGCTTGACTGTATGTGTGTGCGCAAAGTCACTTCAGTCGTGTCTGGCTCTTTGCAACCCTATACACCATAGCCCTCCAGGTTCCTCTGTCCATGAGGTTCTCCAGGCAAGAATATTGGAGTGGGTGGCCATGCCCTCCTCCAGGGAATCTTCTCAAACCAGGGATTGAATCCTCATCTCTTGTGTCTCCTGCATTGGCAGGCAGGTTCTTTACCTGAGTGCCACCTGGGAAGCCCCTTGAATCTGTATAGTAGAGACCAAAATCCATGTATAATGCATTTTTCTATCTCCTACCCAACCAGGTAGTTCTGTTAAAATAACTTGAAGATCACAACTGCTCTCTGTAACGTAACTTTTCATTGTCTATATGTGCGTCTACGTGTCTCTCGTTTGAAATTGCGACGCACACTGCAGACTCAGGGCCTTTGCGTGTGTTCTTGTGTCTTCCAGGATCTCGTCCTTCACTCAATTTCATCTTGTATACTGACACTTAATTTTGATTATTTGTTTAAAAGTCACTTTCTCAATGAGGTTGGCCCTGTGGGGTGTTCTGTGACCAACAGATTTAAAGTTGCAACTTCCTACCCCTCGTTTTTCATCACTTCCTTTTGGGTTTCATTTTACTCCATAAAGGTTATCATCATGAGAAATGCCTTTCATTTTACTTATTGTTTCTTATTTTCCTTCACCTGTTTTTCTACTAGAAAGTAGAAAACCATGAGAGCGGCAGTTCCAGTCTGCTTTCTTTATCACTTATTCACCGTGCCTGTAATAGTACCAAGCACATGTACATAATATAGTTCCTCATTAAATAATAAAATCTTATCTGAGCTCAAGTACCAGTGCTTCATAGATGCACTTCATAGATGAGATGGAGACCCATGCTTTTCTCTTTTATTGCTCCCCTTCTCTCCTTCCTGTGCCCTGTAATGAAAGCCTTCCTGGGACTTCCCTGGTGGCCCAATGGTGAAGACTTCGCCTTCCAATGCAGCGGGTATAGGTTCCATCCCTGGTCAGGGAGCTAAGATCCTGCATGCCTTGTGGCCAAAAGACCAAAACATAAAACAGAAGCAGTATGTAACAAATTCAATTAAGACTTTAAAAATAGTCCACATTAAAAAAAAATCTGAAACTTGAGATTAATCATTTTCATTCATGGTTTTATATTATGATTGTATATAAATGTTTCATATATAATATTTTATGAAGTTTTTATTAGTTGTCAGACCTCGTATTATTGGTGTACTGAATTAGTCCTTTCACTACTTGCTTTGTTTATTTGAGATGGTTCAAACATATAAATTGAGCTCATCCAGTTTAAATCTATATATTCCGTTATGTGAATATACATACTTTATCATTCTCCTATTGATAGACATTTAAATTCTTTCTAATTTTTAAACTTTTATTTCTATGCTGCCATAAACATTGGTTTACATGTCCTCTTATGCACAAGCATGCACATCTAAAAGAGAAATTGATGATTGTAAGATAGGTGTAGCTTCAACAAGCAGTTTTTTAAGTGTGGAAGAGTAACCACTGTTCCACATTGTGTGCTTGTTTGGAAGCTATAGGTACCTAGGACGTAAGCCATGGACTAGCTTCATTGGATTTTTGTTGTGAAGTTCTGCCTGTGTCCCATTGGCTCCAATGTTTAAAACAAAAAAGTCTCAAGTGGTGATAGGCAACAGGTTTATTTTTTCTTCCTCCATCAGAAGGGATTAAAGGGGGTACAGAAGCACCTGGCTTGCATCAGTGAGTCAGAGTTTTATTTTAATTGCACTGGGTCTTCCTTGCAGTGTGTGGGTTTCTCTAGTTGTGGTGTGTGGGCTCTAGAGCATGCAGGCTCAGTAGTTGCTACACTTATGAGCTGATCTGCCCTGCAGCATGTGGGGTTTTGGTTCCCCAGAGAGGCCCCAAACCTACACCCCCTGCATTGGAAGGTGCATTCTTAACCATTGGTAAGTCCCCAAGCCAGGCTCTCATGTCTCCCACTTTGCATGGAGCCCTTTGAGGCCCTTCTATCATGCAGATAGAAGTGTTCATTGGAAGGACTGATGTTGAAGCTGAAACTCCAATACTCTGGCCACCTCATGTGAAGAGCTGGCTCATTGGAAAAGACCCTGATGCTGGGAAAGATTGAGGGCAGGAGGAGAAGGGGACAACAGAGGATGAGATGGTTGGATGGCATCACCACTCAATGGACATGGTGGCGTTGGTGATAGACAGGGAGGCCTGGCAAGCTGCGGTTCATGGGGTCGTAAAGAGTCGGACACAACTGAGCGACTGAACTGGACTGAACTGAACTGTCATAAAGAAGTGAACTTCTGCTTCATTGACTGATTCTGGCTCCAGATTCCAGCAGCCCATTGTTTCACCACACTGAGCTTCTGACAATGAAGATGTTTATTGTCGCTGTTGTTACTATTATTACCCTTTTGGTTAGTTATTTAATTTGGTTTTCTCTTTCCAGATTTTACTTTTCATCACCGTTATATCCAACGCAAAGTTACAGAAATAACTTGATCTATGGGCTCACTTTTTACTAAAGTTGTTCAGTTCAATTCAGTTCAGTTGCTCAGTCATGTCTGACTCTTTGCAACCCCATGGACTGCAGCACACCAGCCTTCCCTGTCCATCACCAACTCCTGGAGCTTATTCAAACTCATATCCATTGAATTGATGTTGCCATCCAATCATCTCATCCTCTGCCGTCCCCTTCTCCTCCTGCCTTCAATCTTTACCAGCATCAGGGTCTTTTCAAATGAGTTCTTCGCATCAGGTGGCTGAAGTATTGGAGTTTCAGCTTCAGCATCAGTCTTTCCAGTGATTATTCAGGACTGATTTCCTTTAGGATTAACTGGTTGGATCTCCTTGTAGTCCAAGGGACTCTCAAGAGGCTTCTGCAACACAACAGTCCCAAAGCATCAATTCTTCAGCGCTCAGCTTTCTTTATAGTCCATAATTGAGACTAAAGAGGCTGGCATTTCTATATTGTAACAAAATAGATCTGCTTTGTGTTCTAATTGTGTGGATTGCAAAAATGACATTATTGTATAAAAATCAAAGAGCCTTACTTATGTTCTTACCTAGATGAAAGACTGTAGCATCTCTGTACTAATATGGTTTTGTGAGAGTAGTTTACATTAGTCCTGGGGCTTTAATTCAAAAGCAGTTTTGGATCTAGTCTGGAGAAGGAAATGGCAACTCATTCCAGTACTCTTGCCTGGAAAATCCCATGGATGGAGGAGCCTGGCAGGCCACAGTTCGCAAAGAGGCAGACACGACTGAGTGACTTCACTTTCTTTCTTTCTTTTGGATCTAGTCAGCTACTTGAACCAAAACTTTAATAAAGCTGTGGGATTCTGCACTATAAAGCATAAAGGACTTGGGATATTTTGTAAGCAAGAAGTTTCCATTTCTATTACTGCTTTCATAAAATAACTTAAAAGGGTCTTATAAAATTTAGGAATTTTGAGCAGTGTAATAATCATGTCTGGAGAAGGCAATGGCAAACCACTCCAGTGTTTTTGCCTGGAGAACCCTAGGGACGGGGGAGCCTGGTAGGCTGTTGTTCTGTGGGGTCACACAGAGTCAGACACGACTGAAGTGACTTAGCAGCAGCAGCAATAATCATGTCAGGGTGATATCGGACATAATCCTCCCACATGTAATAAACTTAACCTGTTGGATAGAAATTTTAGCATTTTATATCTGAGTGTAGAAGAGCAACAACCAAAAATAATGAGTTAGTTTTGGCATAATTAATATTGAGCTGTTCATTCTGAGAGCAATTGGTAAATAGATTCACTTATTTCTTGAGATTAATTCTGGAATATACCAGTAGGACCATGTCATTAACTTAGAATAAATGCTGAAAATGAGACTTGTGATGTAGAACAAAATTAAACCTAACTCAATAAGGAGAAAGTTTGTGTTACTTTTAAACTAGACCAGTTGCCAGTGAATATGGGTATTTTTGTTCTGCTAGTGATCCTTATTGGAGAAGGCAATGGCACCCCACTCCATTACTCTTGCCTGGGAAATCCCATGGACGGAGGAGCCTAATAGACTGCCGTCCACGGGGTCGCGAAGAGTCGGACATGACTGAGAGACTTCACTCTTACTTTTCACTTTCCTGCATTGGAGAAGGAAATGGCAACCCACTCCAGTGTTCTTGCCTGGAGAATCCCAGGGACGGGGGAGCCTGGTGGGCTGCCGTCTATGGGGTCGCACAGGGTCGGACACGACTGAAGTGACTTAGCAGCGGCAGCAGCAGCAGAGATCCTTATTAGTTTAATTTTTTAGCAATAAAATTTTTCATATTAATGCTCAATAAATACATTTTTTTTCTTTCAATGCAGGCTAAAATCATAGAAATAGTGAATACTTGTCTCATATAACTTAGGAGGATATTGGTAGCAATGAAGAAAATACCGCTATATCCATTTCTCCCCCACAACACTGAACTTAATATTGGAAACACTTTGTAAAGATCAATGTTTCATTTAGTGTATCAGTTCTTCAAATGGCTTCAGTCTCTGTTAGACTCTGCTATGACATTTTCTGCAGCATTATTGGTTGTCTGACAGACAGAGTCAACTTTTTCCACTAGCTGTCTAAATATACCAGCATCTCTTTTACTAGGAACCTTTGCAAAATATTGTTGTTGGGATCATTTTTCTCATTTCTTTTCACTTGACTAAATCATCTCATTATTCCAGACTCAACCAAAATATATTTATGATCTCCTCAGCCAGTTTAATTGTACTTCCAAGTATAATAATTATCACAGACCAGTTTTTCTCAACTAAAGTTTGATGAAAAAAATTAAACCTTTGATGAGAAAATTAAAGCTAATGCCATAAGTCCTGGAATGGATTGAATTATCTCCCATCCATTGAGATGCAGAATATTTATGTAATATTATTAGAACTCAGAAAATGGTCACTCAAATCACTGTCTGTGTTTCAAATAACTCCAGCTGAGAAAAGTTGCCATAGATTATTATAATTTTCCTTCTTATTGTTTGCTGTCTCCAAATAATTGTATATTCTGTGAAGTTATGGACCACATCTTATTCCATCATGGTAGCCCTAGAGCTAACACTTTGAACTCCTTCCATGTAGTTGCTTGATAAATGTTTGTGAAATGAATGATAGAAAGAAGTTTCTTCTGGAAGAACTTTGATGATATAAGGTAATTTATATCACAATATCCGAGGAGAGATAATATGAACCCAGGTCATGTATGAATTAGTGTTAATATTTGAAAGGTCTAGTCAGGTGGGGAGAGTGGTTATAATTTATGGTTATGGTCCTGAGGTCTCAGGTTATTTGATTCATAAGTTCGCTAGTCTGGGTCAGCAAGAATGAAAATGGGTAAGGCTGCATGTCTCATTATCCAGCAGGCTAGTGAAGGTTCCTTTCGGAGTAGTGATTTCAAGGGTTCCAAGAACAGCAAGAGGAGATCGGAGCTCAAATGGTTTTCAAGGAACTACTTGTTTTATATTTGCAAGCGTTCCTTTAGCCACGGCATTATGGACTGAATGTTTGTGTCCTCCCCAATTCATATGTGGAAGTCTTAACCCTCCAAGTCATGGTTTTAAGAGATGGGACCTTTGGCATGTAATTAGGTTATGAGGTGGGAGATCTAGTCTGATGGGATTATTGCCCTTCTATGCAGAGGCACCAGAGAGCTTGATCTGTCTTTGCCTGTGTCCATGCACCACTGACTCATGGTTGGATAGCATCACCGATTCAGTGGAACAGTGGGGAACAGAGAGGCTGGCGCGCTGCAGTCTATGGGGTCAGAACAGTTAGACCTGACTTAGAGACTGAACAAGAACAGATGCGCCAGGAAAGGCAGTGTAAGCACGCAGTGGAGAGGCAGTTTCCTGCAAATCAAGGAAAAGGCCTTCAATGGAACCCGGCCACACTGGCACCCTGATTGCAGACTTGTAGCCTCTAGAAGCGTGAGAAAATAAATTTCTGTTGTTTAAGCCATCCAATCTGCCACCCAATATATGATACTGTGTTACGGCAGCCCTCATAGACTAATACACACAGCAAGTCACATGGCCAAGCCCTGAGTAAATGTGAAGAACTATTTAAAGAGGTAGCTACATAGAGAGGGGGAATAATTTGTGGCCAGTTTGGCTAATTTTGCAGTCTACCATAATTGCATCATAGTCTTTAAATAAATATGATGCATGCAGGTATCATATATTAGTAAATTATGCTTCTTTGGGTATAATTTTTTTTAAATGCTACTGCTTTAGAATGAATGACTTGGAGCCAAGTATTCTGATGTTATTCAGCGCTTACACATCATGCATGTCCTCTTTAAGGGCACTGCAGGACTGTTATGTGTTTTACTAGTTTTGCAGACTAGTTCATATTTCCGAGTGGTTACATACATGAGTCCAAATGATAATGCAAGTGAAATACTCATTAAATCCGCCTGCACATAATCTGTTCCGAACTTAAAATTTCTATTATTTCATTGCCAATTGACCTTCAGGCAAATTGTCGAGAAATTTATGAGGGTGGCAGCATGAATATGTGTTCCCAGATGTCTCCTGGGTAAAATACGACTCATGGTTTTCTTGCTCCTGAAATGATTAAGCCTGAAACCTGAAGTTGACAGCAGAGTCATTGTACAGATTGATGTTCCCAGTGACTAATATTTGACAGAGTTTGCTTCTGATTTATTATGCTGCTAGGTAAAAACAATCTACCTCATTTTTTAGTATTTTCACTATGCTCTTTCACTAATTGGATGAAAAATTCAATTTCTTTTATATTGAGAGACATATGCATTTTTAATAAGTTAATCATTTTAAATTAAACTTTTATTCTTTAAAAGTATAATTTTAATGTTTTTTTAGTAGGCTGATATAGCCCTGCTCTTCTTTTTTAATGTCATGTAGCTGCTGATTTTTTTCCTAACAGTAAGCCTAATACTTTTGTAAAATCTATTTAGTAATTATTGGATTTTTATTATCGTTTACTTATTCAAGCACAGCAAATGTACTTGAAAAACAATCATTGACAATTAGGTCAGCCTTTACTAATAACTGAGCTTGAAATTCCTAGAAAACAGAAAACTAAGAAATCACTTTTTCCTTATTCAGGATTACTTTGAATAATTATAGTGTTTTAAAGGATTAAAGTATGTTACATTAAAAAAGGAAATGAAAAAAATAAAAAAGGAAACAATGCAATAAATAAAAATAGAGGGAGAGGAGACAATATATAGTTCCTTCCTACAGTATTTTCATCTACTAAGCAGATAAAAGAACATTGGTATTTATTATATAGGTTATATGCCACAGGTATTTTTAATAAACACAGATTTCAAGTAACATTTATAAATTAGAACATTTCTTAAAACTGAAGTGAGTCTCTTATAGGCTGTATATAGCTGAGTCTTTTTTTTTTTTTTAATCTATTTAGCCATTCTATACCAATTTGATCTGCTAACATTTAAAGTGATTATTGATGGGTGAGGATTTACTAACACCATCTTGCTAATTATTTTTTGGCTAACTTGTAGCTCCACTATTCCTTTTTATTCTTGCTGTCTTCTTTTATGAACTGATGATTTTCCTTAGTAGAGTGCCTTAATTTGACTTCCAGGTGGTGCAGTGGTAAAGAATCGGCCTGCCAATGAAAGAGCCGTTAGGAGACTCGGGTTTGATCCCTAGACCAGGAAGATCCCCTGGAGGAGGAAATGCCAGCCCATTCAAGTATTTTTACCTGGAAAATTCCATGGACAGAGGTGCTTGGTGGGCTACAGTCCACGGGGTCACAGAGGCCGACAGGACTGAGTGAGCACACATGCCCTGTGAGTGTTCAGTTGTTTCAGTCCTGTTTGACGCTCTGCGACCCCGTGGACTGTAGCCCACCAGGCTCCTCTGCCCATGGGATTCTCCAGGCGAGAGAACTGGAGTGGGTTTCCATGCCAAGCAACCTTCCCCACCCAGGGATGGAACTGCATCTCTTGTGGCTCCAGCCTTGGCAGCTGGATTCTTTACCCCTGGCGCCACCTCTTGATCTTTCGTGTATTTTCTGTAGGTTCTTGCTTTGTTTTGACCAAGAGACTAACATTAAACATCTTATAGGTATTTTATTATGATAATTTCACCTCTGTTGCATAACAAAATAGCCTCTATTTTCCACCCCATTCCACCACATTTTATGTTTGTGATGTCAAAATTTGCCTCTTTTATGTTGTGTGTCCATTAACAAGTTTTTATAACTATCATTATTTTTAGTAAGTCTGCTCTTCTTATCCCTGTAGCTACTGCTTTGTGATGGCTTTTCTAGATTATTGCAGTAGAATATAACTACTTATTATTGATATATCCTCTGTCTTCCTTCAACCATCTTCTCTCACTTACCTCTAGGATTATTTTCCAAAAATGTATTTAAGATGAGTATTTAAGATTAAATTTTTAAGATGGGTATTTAAGGCTATTTGCTCCTCTACTTCTCCAATCATATCATGGTGTCATGTCTATCATTTCTAGGACATACCAACTGGTATTTTTTTTTCTGTCACCTATTACCACTCCCAATCTCAATCTACCTCAATCCATCCCAGAAGCTCCCATTCATCTTTCAAGATTCAGCTCCGCCAAATCAGTGTTATATCAGCGCTTCTGGAGACTATTTCTTGACTATCACCATATATTCTAGGTGATTTAGCTTCATAGAAATCTGAATTTACCCATCTAATGATGTTTGCCCTACCATAATGTTATCATCTATTTCATAACTTGCTTCCTGGATTGAGTAATTTTTTAGGTCTGGAACAGTACCTTATATCTTAGTCATCTTTATGTTTCTAATGTCTGGCCCTTTCTTTGGCATGAAATGAGATACCCAGTAAATGTAAAGTGAGTGAATGAATGAATGAATGCTGGAAGCAAGATGTGAAAAACAATGTTCTACTTTGATTTCATCATCAGGGCAGAATTAGAATAAAGGAAGAAGCTTGGTAAGGCTTAACTCTAGGAATAAAAGCTCAGGCTATAAGCTCATTCCCACTTTAATTTTCATCTGAGAGAGAGGCAGGATCTGTAATTGAGGACCAGCACAGTTAATACTCTATAAGCAGTGAATCTTATCCATTTTTATAATTTTTCCTCTCCCCCAAAGATGATTCAAAAAAGAAAGGAGTTTTCTGTGTATTTAGAAGCATTGAGAAAAGGCAGGTTTAGGGAGACTATCCCACTTTGTTGTCATAATTGCAAGAGTAGAACTTTTCAAAGGACAGAGAGGCAACACAAAAGAAGATAAGAAAACAGACTGAGTCCCTGGGACCCATAGCCAAGAAAACACGAAGCAGGGGCGAAGTGAATTTGTCCTGAGAGCTTTCAAGAGCCTTGTGTATTACCATATGTAAACTAGATGACCACTGCAAATTCGATGCATGAAGCAGGGCACCCAAAACTGGTTCTCTGGGACAACCCAGAGGGATGGGGTGGGGAGGGAGGTGGGAAGGGGGTTCAGGATGGTGGGACACATGTACATCCATGGCTGATTCATGTCAATATATGGCAAAAACCAACACAATATTGTAAAGTAATTAGCCTCCAATTGAAATAAAAAAAAAAAAAAGAGCCGTGGGGCTCAGCATGGTAGAGCATGCGGGGCATTTTCCAATACAGCATTTTCCAGTTAACCAAATTTGAAAAACACCCTTCAGTTTTATAGGCATTATATTGGAGTGGGTTACCATTTCCTTCTCCAAGGAATCTTCCTGACCCAGGGATCAAACCCCTGTCTCCTGTATTGGAAGGTAGATTCTCAACTGCTGAGTCACCAAGGAAGCCCTACTCTTTAGAAGCAAGTAAAACAAAAATTCCTTCTCATTTTACTTTTATTGACTACATTTTTGTTTACCCCTACCCCTGAATAAGGATTCTTCATCATAATACCCTGTTTATTATTTTTTTATATAGGGTATCAATCTTTAATTATCTTGTTTATATTTGTAACTTTCTTCTTGCCTCTCTCTTCTACTAAAATATACATCCGTAGGTTGGAATTTGTTTTGTTCAGCACCATAGCCACTGTTCTAGGTACATAGTAGGCTTTTAATTGATATTTATTGAATGTTTACTGAATATGGAATCAGATTGCTATTAATAAATTCAGTTTTTCTGACTCTTTACCCTTCACTTGACTTCATAAGGACCTCAAATTCTCCAACAAGTCTCCAACCGAGTATTTCTGGGAATCACATGAGACCAGAGAGAGATCAAATGAGTTTTTCCATGACTGTTTCTCACCATTGCTAATGTCCTCACTGGAAACATTACCTATATAAAGGATCTTATCTCTTGATGCTTCCACAGTAACTATTCTGCAGGATACAAAGCTTAGGTGCAGGCTATAACGGCAAAAATGCCCCTTGTCCACATCTCCACCAAATTTTCTCATCAGAATCTCGAACTTTTGCTGTGTACAAAGCCTCAATCTCTCAGGAAAAGTTACTTTAGCTTCTGTCTTGAAACTCTGTCCACTGGAACCTGCAGGCTGGAAAGTGTGGACACCATGCCATCCATCTTGCTTATTGTTTTACTCTCTCCTGGGTATCTATATGTTCTTCTCTCTGCCTATAGCCACACAGCACAAGAAACAAAAGAAAACAGTTGTCAGTTTGTACAAATAGCTTTCTAGAATCATCTTCAGTAAACTAGCTCTGTAAGAATAGTTTGGAACCTCAGTTTTACCTGTATGAGAACAAACTCTCTGCATAAATAAATATACTGTTCTCCTCTGAATCTAGAAGCCTTCATGGCTCATTGCAAGCAATTAAAAAAAAAATAGAACTGCTTCAAAAATTGTAGAAAAATTGTTGACAGCATTGTTTGCTAACCAGATTATCTACTATAATAATCTCCCTGTTCACCAGGAGGAGCATACAAATTAGACCAAGGCATAATCATGGTGAAGATTGAAAAGGGATGCAGAGTAGTTCTCATTTTGCAAGCTCTTTTTTAAGGTCAAGTGTGACTGAAATAATACTGCAAATAGTGATTCAATCTACAGCACTTCATAATCTCTTAGATTTGAATGTGGATCACTCTGTTACTCAGCTGTGAGAATAACTGGAACCAATGACAGTCAGGTTATTTTCTTCTTAGGTCCTTGAAAAACATGGCTTAGTCAGTCCCAACTCCTCTCAGAATAGGGTTAGAAGGAAAGATCTAATTACTTCCATCACTTAGAAGGGCCTGCTTAGAACCAAATAGTCATGGAACCCCGGGAGTCCATAAACACAGCTTCATTCCTCAAGGTCTGTGGTGATAGATTTTGTCTGTTTAAACCCAACTGAACTGGGTAAAATTAATCCTAGAAATTCCAAAATGTTTGACAAGAACTCAGCTGGCCTTTAGCTTTTTGTGAGACCAAATTTCTTTTATCTGATTTTTTTAGTCCTTTGTGAATCCTGTACTCTGTTTACTGAAATAAATTCAACCTTTTAATCTAAATCTTTTGAATAGATCTAAGCTTTATCATTATCTCTGGATAACGACTCTAGCACCAATGTCTATTTCAGGATTGCATGAGTAACAAACTACATGTTAGAGTTTTATTATGTTCTTTTTAAGGGCTAGTTTATATAATTGAATGTACATGAATTTCTCTATCTTGAAAGCTAGAAGAAGTGAAATAGTATTTTAAAAATAGTGTGAAATTTTGCATATCCTGCAATATTCAGCAGAAGTTCCTGGTATAGGCATTACAGAGAATATAACTTATTCATGGTTCATGGCCTCAGGATACTTATAGTCCCCAGTGGCAGAAAGACGAGTAATTTCAAAATCAAAATATAGTATGCTATAGTCAAATAGCTTTATTTGAAAATTTAGGCTGATTTTTCTTTCTCAGAAACAATTTTGTGATTTTATTTTAAAAGGCACTGCTTATTTGTGTGGAAGGATGAGTGTGATTTCATCATGTGACAATGCTGGAGGGTTGGGTAAAGGTAGAGAAAGTGGATTCTTGGAAAAAAGCTTCCTGTATGAAAGTCTGGGAGTTCTTCATTCCACAATTTAACAAGTTGAAATGCCTGTTAGCACAGTGAATATGTTAATAAACAGACTTCCAGAAATTGTGAAATAAATACATCATTTAGTAAAGAATTTCTCAAGTCTACCTGATCATTTACATGTAATTCCTACTTTTCTGATACAGTATTTTGCAATTTAAAACAAACAGAGTTGTAAAAATGAGCAAGACAAATTTAATGTAGTCAACTTTTGTAATGCCTTGGATTCATGCTGTGGGAAGATTCCACTGAAATTTTTGAGTGATGGAGTAACCCAGTCTGAGAAATATTTTTTTAAATTAACTACTATTTTATTAATTTTCTTTAAATTATTTTTATTGAAGTATTGATATTGTGTATGAAGAGTACTTTGGGGAGATTAATTCTGAAGAGAAGCTGGATGTATGGAGAGGTGGGGGAGGCAAAGATGGGAAATTAAGTTGCAAGACTTCCTTAGGGGACTGTGTGAAGGGAAAAAAGGTGTGAACCAAGGTGGTCAAAAAGAGAAATGGAAAAAAAAAAGACATATTCAAGAGCTATTAAAGAAAAAAGAGGCATAAAGGGGAAGAAAGGACTCAGGATCTTTCAGCCTAGGGACTGGCTCTTATTAACAGTTAAAAAACTTGGGGCAGTTAACAGTTCAGTAGGGCATCTTTTGAAAATGTCTAGGAAGCAGTAGGGCTTCCTAAGTGGTACTAGTGGTAAAGAAAGTGAAAGTCATTCAGTCGTGTTCAACTCTTTGTGACCCCATGGACCCCACAGTCCATGGAATTCTCCAGGTCAGAATACTGGAGTCGGTAGCCTTTCCCTTCACCAGCAGATCTTCCCGACCCTGGAATCAAACCTGGGTTTCCTGCATTGCAGGAGGATTCTTTACCAATTGAGCTATCAGAGATGCTCTGAGCCTTCAGGGAAGCCCAGTGGTGAAGCACTCACCTGCCAATTCAGGAGACTTAAGTGCCGAGGGTTCGATCCCTGGGTCTGGAAGATCTCCTGCAGGCAGGCATGGTGGCCCACTCCAGAAATCTTGCCTGGGGAATCCCGTGGACAGAGGAGCCTGGCGGGCTACAGTCCATGGGGTTGCAAAGATTCAGACACGACGGAAGCAGCCAAGCACACACGCAGTAAGAAATGAAGAACTATAACTTAGGAAAAGGATGGACACAGGGGACTCTGGGAAAAACTGAAGGCACAAGGAGAGAAGGGCAACAGAGGGTGAGACAGTTGGGTGGCATCACAGACTATGGGCATGAACTTGAACAAACTCCGGTAGCCAGTGGAGGGCAGGGAGGCGCGGTGTGCTGCGGTCTACGGCATGCTACAGTCTGTGGTAGGACTGGGCAGGACTTAGTGACTGAACAACGTGGAGAATTGGAGCACATCAAGGATAAAACAGTTAGCTGAATTTGTAAAGGCAGAAAATATTACGAAGCATCTATAAAGAGAGAAGAGAATCAACAAGATCATGTTTATGAGAATGTATGTTGGACCTGAAGAGGAAAAGTAGTCATGGAGGAAAGGGTCTAGGGATATAGTGAGATAGAAGCCGGAGTCTCAAGGACAAGATCCAATGAAATAATTGCTAAATATTTTATACAGTTTTAATGAGATAATGCTCGGTAACTTTGGAGATTAGGAAGTCATTGCTCATCTTGAGGAGAAAACTTATTCAGTGACACTTGCAAGAGAAGGTCAGATTTTAGCAAGGAAATAGGATTAGGTGGTAAGAAAGAGAGGTTACAAAGAAAGGCAGCCCTTGTGTGAAGTTTTGAAGTGAAGATGAAAGAAATATAGGGACAGCACAAGAGAAAAAGAGGCTCTAGAGAAGGTTATATTTTCTTGCTATTTTTAGGCTTGAGGAGATAAATGTTTTGTAGGCTAAAGAAAATGAAAAGCAAAAAAGACAGAAATTAAAAATAAGGTGTGAAAATGATTGGAGCCAAACCCCATAGACAGACCAGAGAGACTCAGTGGGACTTTTCTGGCAGTCCAGTGGTTAGGTCCAGTGCAGGGGGTACCAACGGTACAGTTTCGATCCCTGGTCAGAGAGCTAACATCCCACATGCTTTGTGGCCAAAAAGCCAAAACATAGGAAACAGAAGCAAGACTGTAAGAAATTCAACAAAGACTGTTTAAAAATGGTCCACATCAAAAAAATTTTTTGAGAAAATGAGAGACTTCATTAACAATGATAAGTAAATGAATCACAGGAGAAAACAAGAAGGATGCCTTTTGCACCCAACTGGAAGGCAAGTCTGTTTTCGATGGTTTCCCATGGCAGTCAAAGACAGGCATTCTCTTCCTGTCGTCCCCAGGTTTGGAATGTCGGCATTCTTGTGAACAGGGCAGAAAGCATGGCAGCCTCTGGCTCCTATCTCGCCTGCTTTCCTTGCTTTCCATCAGGCTGGGATGTGTGGGATTGGCCAACAAAAAGTCCGAAAAAGCATCGTGTTCTTGCGGAGCAAGAAGGGTGATAAAGGAGGCCTTAGGGCAAGGAAGTGAGAGCTCTTCATCCAACCTGCAGCAAAGAACGAACCTGGAACAGAATGGTCCCTCATCAGGCAGGATAATCTCTGGTTTGGGAGAGTGGGTTGATGCTATAGGATGTAAAGTGAAAGGGCCAGGTGGAAACAAAATTAAACTAATAAAATAATTTAAAGGTAGAGAAATTAAATTAGGATCAAGATGATGCTTGAGGGCTTCCCTGGTCACTCAATGAAGAATTTGCCTGCCAGTGCAAGAGACACGGGTTCGATCCCTGATCTGGGAAGGTCCCCTGATGCCGCACAGCAGCTGGGCTGGCACGCCACAGCTGTGGAGCCTGTGTTGTAGAGCCCAGGAGCCACAACTACTGAAGCCTCGGCACCCTAGAGTCTGTGTTCTGCAACAGGAGAAGCCTCTGCAATGAAAAGCCTGAACACCGCAACTAGAGAGTAGTCCTCACTCACCTCAACAAAAAAACTCCAGGCAGCAATCAAGACTCAGTAGAGCCAAAAAAAAAAATGATGCTTGTGTTTATTGGTATCTTCCTTGCCCAGTTGGTGGCCAAACCTGAAAGAAGGGAGCCTACAGGTGCTACAGAGAAAGCTAAGGGGGAGGAAGAAGAATCCAGTGTGCAAAGGCGAAATGTTTCCTAGAATTTCACTCTTTCCAATTTGATACAGTACGAGTGTGTCATCACTTCTCAGAGATCTGCTTTGGTTTGTGTATTTTTATGGGATTCACAGTCTTGACTAGTACAGTAAGGAAAGAAGGAAGAGAAAGAGGAGTTTTTCTTTTCTCTGCATTTGGGATGATGCTTCTTTCTGGTGACCTTCTAGAAGTGACAAGCAGGATTGAACCAATTGATTTCTTTTCTGTGGCTTCAGAGGCTTTCATCTAAGTTATATTTAACTTTGGGTTCATTTTTGTTCCAGTCAGCACCACCTTCATTATCAGTGTTCAGGGAATATCAGATAACAATAACATCTGATTCTAAATACAAAGGCTTGAAATCGCGAATTCTGCAGAGCTTTACAGAGAGGCTTCCTTAGACAGGATCTTCATGGCGAATCTTGACAGTGTCATAAAACGTTATGAGAGGGATCGCTTTCAACTCTGCCTCCTATTTCAGCTAGATTTTATTGATCTTTTATAAGAAATGGCTGCACTTAACATCCCCACGATGTCAGTGTCATAAAATTTATATGTAAGTTTGACAAGAGGAATACCTTTTGGCATGTTTGTAAATAGTCAACTCATACATTATTAATGATATCTTTAGTGACAATTTAAATACTATTGAACATGATATTTTATCGACCAATATATGATTGACATGATTCCCAATTGGTAGTTGTACAGTATAACTTTTTTTTTTTAATTTAAGGGCCTAAAATTTGGCAAATATGGGAACCAAAATATATAGTGTGTGAATTGAAATATCACATCATTCTTTAAAACATCATTCTTTAAAACATTCTTTAAAACATTTTAAAATTTGGCAAATATGGGAACCAAAATATATAGTGTGTGAATTGAAATATCACATCATTCTTTAAAACATTTTAAATATATAACATGCAAGGTGCTGTTTTCATGATTTGCTGTTTTCGGCAAATCAAGTGATTTGCTGGCATCAGTTCAGTTCAGTTCAGTTCAGTTCAGTTGCTCAGTCATGTCCGACTCTTTGTGACCCCATGAATCGCAGCACGCCAGGCCTCCCTGTCCATCACCAACTCCCAGAGTTTACTCAAACCCATGTCCATCGAGTCGGTGATGCCATCCAGCCATCTCATCCTCTGTCATCCCCTTCTCCTCCTGCCCCCAATCCCTCCCAGCATCAGGGTCTTTTCCAGTGAGTCAACTCTTCACATCAGGTGGCCAAAGTATTGGAGTTTCAGCCTCAGCATCAGTCCTTCCAATTTTGAAGCAAATTGTCCCACTTTTCTGGGAGTGTATTAAAGAATGTGCAAATATGCTTCAGTATTTTATCTTGATACATGAAAAAGTATTTGAACATCTACCAGTTCCTCTGAGGATCTTGTACAATAACTTTTATAGGAACTCAAGTGTGATTTGGGAATTGAATAAAATCCTCAGCACACTTAAGGAACTAGTACATGGTCTCTAGTAGTCCCTGTGTTTAATTAGACATACAACTGTGTCTGTGTATGTAATGGAATTTCTTCAAATGACTCTTCCAAAGGAACTTTTCTCATTCAACCCATAGTTTTTTAGAATCTTGGAAAACTTGCTCAAATAATGTCTATCTGTTCATTACTTATGTTTTAACAGCAGTAGATTTTTTTTCCCCCCAGAGAAAGAAATGTGTGTAGTTTATGTGTTAAGAAAGTCTATAAAATAGAACTGTGTGTTCTAGTATCATAGAATCAAAAAATGAGCTGAGAGGGACCTCAGAGAGCACTTAAATCTTCTGGCTTTTTACAAATAAGCAAACTAAGAAACAGCATGAATGTCACTTGCTCATAGGGTTGCAACACTTTCGTGACATTTATTATATGTATTTGTATTTTCCATAGTATTATATCCTGTACGTGACAAAAGTAAGTTATATATACTGGAGTTATTTTAATCACTTGGCCATTTGACATTTCCGACAGTCACTGTTATTTTCTATCCAAGCTGGTAGCACATTTTATAGTATAATCCTTTGAGGAATATTTTTTAAATTAGTTGATTTCAGTTAGTGCAAGTAGTAATATTTTTAGTTCTTTATGAGGCTCTAAATTTACTGCATTATAGGAAAAAAAATCGAGATTATTAGAGCTTGAGGGATCACACCATTGATCTCTTCTCTACCCCCATTCTCAAATATGTTACAAACGGAAAGAATTTACTGCTGTTTAGCTTAAGCCTGTAAGAGGTTCTAAGAAAAGGTACTAAGACCAGACTGTTGGTTCAGTCTTTTCCTTGCTTTAGTAACCTTTTGATTTAGTCTTTGTCCTGAGTGAGTGTCTTCACTTGAAAATATTTTACCAAGCTAAAGTTGGGGAGAAATGTGTCTTTCAATCCTGCAAGTCCTATAATACATGGCTTGGCCCTTTTCCCTTTTTATCTGTTGCGAACAGATGAAGTCTATCATGACTTCATTGCCTCTCCTCAGTTCAGCTCAGTTCAGTATCTCAGTCGTGTCCGAGTCTTTGTGACCCCATGAACCACAGCACGCCAGGCCTCCCTGTCCATCACCAACTCCCGGAGTTCACCCAAACCCATGTCCATTGAGTCAGTGATGCCATCCAACCATCTCATCCTCTGTCGTCCCCTTCTCCTCCTGCCCTCAATCTTTCTCAGCATCAGGGTCTCTTCCTACGAGTCAGCTCTTCGCATCAGGTGGCCAAAGTATTGGAGTTTCAGCTTCAGCATCAGTCCTTCCAATGAACACCCAGGACTGATCTCCTTTAGGATGGACTGGTTGGATCTCCTTGCAGTCCAAGGGACTCTCAGGAGTCTTCTCCAACACCATGGTTCAAAAGCATCAATTCTTTGGTGCTCAGCTTTCTTTATAGTCCAACTCTCACATCCATACATGACCACTGGAAAAACCACAGCCTTGACTAGACGGACCTTTGTTTACAAAGTAATGTCTCTGCTTTTTAACATGCTGTCTAGGTTGGTCATAACTTTCCTTCCAAGGAGTAAGCGTCTTTTAATTTCATGGCTGCAGTCACCATCTGCAGTGATTTTGGAGCCCCAAAAAATAAGGTCAGCCACTGTTTCCATTGTTTCCCCATCTACTTGCCATGAAGTGATGGGACTGGATGCCATGATCTTAGTTTTCTGAATGTTGAGCTTTAAGCCAACTTTTTCACTCTCCTCTTGCACTTTCATCAAGAGGCTCTATAGTTCTTCTTCCCTTTCTGCCATAAGGGTGGTGTCATCTGCATATCTGAGGTTACTGATATTTCTTCTGGCAATCTTGATTCCAGCTTGTGCTTCCTCCAGCCCAGCTTTTCTCATGATGTTCTCTGCATACAAGTTAAATAAGCAGGGTGACAATATACAGCCTTGACGTACTCATTTTCCTATTGGGAACTGGTCTGTTGTTCCATGTCCATTTCTAACTGTTACTTCCTGACCTGCATACAGGTTTCTCAAGAGGCAGGTCAGGTGGTCTGGTATTCCCATCTCTTTCAGAATTTTCCACAGTTTATTGCGATCCACACAGTCGAAGGCTTTGGCATAGTCAATAAAGCAGAAATAGATGTTTTTCTGGAACTCTTCCTTTTTCGATGATCCAGTGGATATTGGCAATTTGATCTCTGGTTCCTCTGCCTTTTCTAAAACGAACTTGAACATCTGGAAGTTCACGGTTCACGTATTGCTGAAGCCTGGCTTAGAGAATTTTGAGCATTACTTTACTAGTGTGTGAGATGAATGCATTTGTATGGTAGTTTGAGGATTCTTTGGGATTGCCTTTCTTTGGGATCAGAATGAAAACTGACCTTTTCCAGTCCTGTGGCCACTGCTGAGTTTTCCAAATTTGCTGGCATATTGAGTGCAGCACTTTCACAGCATCATCTTTTAGGATTTGAAATAGCTCAACTGGAATTCCATCACCTCCATTAAAGGTGATGCTTCCTAAAGCCCACTTGACTTCACATTCCAGGATTTCTGGCTCTAGATGAGTGATCACACCATCGTGATTAATTGATTCACTTAGGATATTAACATCGTGATTAACTTAGGACAATGGGGGAAAGGAAATCTTCCTTATAAAGATGCAAAGCACTCACTTGAATCATGTTCATCTTGGAGTTCTAGAGTGGAACTGTGAGTAATGAAATTGGATATTTAGCTGAAGATGTTTCTAGTCAACGTGTTGAAGGAGTGTCCTTGGTTCCTCATAAAGCTTTAGAGTAAAATGAGAGATGTGAGAAATGACAAAGAGACAGAATTGCTAATCAGAACTTAAAGATGTGAAGAGCCCGCAGCCCATTCATATAGAAAAGAATGAGCATATAGGGTCGGAGGAGAGCCCTGAGTGTATGGATGAAAAACCTTTTGATAAGATTAGTCATCCATCTCGGTGGAAGCAGGAGCCATTGTGGAAGACAATGGAAGAACAACCCTGAAGTTATTTGGAAGTCAACAGGGCTGCCCCTCCCATTACAGGCCCAGAGTCCAGGGCCCCCCGGGCAGAGGAAATTCAGAGGAGGGGCTGCCTTCGTCTCTGAGACCTTGGGCTGTGCTGCCAGATGCTGCCTCACACCTTGGGCCCTGCTTTCTGCAGCAAACTTTGGCAGTGTCCACACTTCCCCGCTCTCCACCCCACCATCTCTGTCAGTGGACAGAGTGTAAGAGCTCTGGGGGCATGGCTGTGTCCACCTAGATTCCAAAGGATGCTCTCCCTCAGTGAGATCTGTGGGCCCAGGACCCCACCCTGCAGGAGCTTCGCCCAGGCAACGAGCTCCTGCAAGGGTGGGGCTACTAGAGAAAGCCCCAGCCAGGCTGATGCTCTGTGGTACCCAGGGGACCGAGCTATTCTTCAGAACCACCAGAATACAATTTCAAACCCAGGAGTATCTTAGCCAAGGAACTTAGCCAACCCATGAGAGCTCATGAGTGAGACCACAGCCAGTGGGTCCAGAAGGCCGAGTATCCAGTCAAAGATCATTCTTGATCCTTAAGGTCTAATGTTGAGACCTGTAACCCCTTTCTACTTTCTCATCTTTCCCTTTTGGAATAGGAATGTCTATCCCACGTCTGTCTCACTATTATAGTTTGGAAGATTTCACAGGTTCCCAGATGGAGAGGAATTTGTCTCAGAATGAATCATACCTTAAGTCTCACCTATGTCTGTTTTGGATGATATGAGACTTCGGACTTCAGGATTTGAGTTGAATCTAGAATGAGTTAAGATATTTGAGACTATTGGGATGGAATGGATGTATTTTTTGTGAGCAAAGGACGTGAATTTTAGAAGGTCAGAAATGGAACGCTACAGACCAAAAACTATTCCCCCATACCCAGATTCATAAGCTGTTACATAATCCCCAATGTGATCAATTTTGAGGTGGGGCCTTTGGAAAGCAATTAGATCATGAGGGTGAAACTCTCATGAATGGGATTATTGCCCTTATGAATGAGGTCCAAGAGAGCTTCCTTTCCTCTTCTACCAAGTGAGGACATGTGAAGATGGCCACCCATGAACCAGGAAGCTGGTTCTCAGCAGACACTGCATTTGCTAGCACCTTAACCTTGGATTTTCAAGCCTCCAGAAAGCCACCCAGTCTATGGCAAAAGAGGTGAATAAAGTAAGAATCTTGAGAGAGAAGTTTATCCTGAATTATCCCGGTGGTCCCCAAATGCAAAATTCTTATGAGAGACAAAGGGAGTTTAGAGACAGACTCACAGAAGGGAAAGCACAGAAAAAGGCAGTGATATGAAAGTGAGGCAGAGCAGAAAGTGATGTAGCCACAAGCCAGAGACTGCTGAATGTCCCCAGCAACTAGAAAAAGCATGGAGCAAATTCTCTCCTAGAGCCTCTTTAAGGAGTGCAGTCCTGCTGACACCTTGTGAAGTGTGAGAATAAATAGCCATTGCCTTAAGTCACAAAGTTGGTCGTGATTTGTTACCCTTGCCCTAGGAAACTAAGCAGTAGAGATGACATCATTTATGAAAAGTCATGAACCCAGCAGTTCCAAAGATGTCTCTCTTATAAGCACTTGTATAGCTTTGCAAGGACAAGGGTACAGCATGTCCAAGGCAGAATCATTTATGACTGTGGCAACCTGAAAGTTACTAGGAAAATGGGTTAATTGCTGCACATTCATAATAAAGTACTACACAACTGTAAAATCAGTGAGGTCGATTCATATGCACTGATATAAAATACTGTTAAAAGTATAAAAACGCAGTAACAATAAGCTGTAAGGCAAAACATATGATTACATTTATTTTAAAGTGTATACACATAACAACTTAGGTTTATATATCTGTATTTTCATACAAATACAAATAAAGAAGCATACCTGAAAAACTATTAATAGCAGGTGACTTTGGAAAGTGGCTGTATATTTTTGAAGTGCTTAAATATTATTTAGTGAGTATATCCTATTTTTTCTTTTAAAAACTTTACAGAAATGCTAAAACAGCTTTATTAAACAAGCGTAAATATATCCCCCTATTTGTTAACTTGGTTGTGAGTTGTCACAGGTACTTCTATTTCTATTTTATATAGGCTTTTCATATCTTTCTTTCCTAATGGTATTTTTTTTCCTGCTAGTTAAATTTTAATCAACTAAGATAGAAAAAGTTGGCTCCTGCTTATAGATCTTGCCTAGTAGTTCTCATAGTGTGGCCCCCGGTTGAGCAGCCTAATCATAACCTTTATCTTGTTGAAAATGCAGATTCTGGGTACCACCTCAGATTTACTGAATGAAGCTCTGGAAGTGAGACCCAGCACACTATGGTTTAATAAGTCCTCTAAGTAATTCTGATGCCCACTAATGTTTGAAAATTACTGGTCTAGGCTCTTCCTCTAACAAACCTGCAAGTGTTGCTGCAATAAATGTGATTATCTGTAGTTCTTGAGCATCATGATGCTTTACTATTCCACATCCCACATGCTGTTTCCTTCAGCTGAAGTGTCCTTCACGAGTACCTTCCTCCATCTGACTAATTCTTGTCCAGAATATGAGATGTGTGTGTGTGTGTATGCTTAGTCACTTAGTCATGTCTGACTCTTTGCAACCTCATGGACTGTAGCCCACCAGGCTCTTCTATCCATGGGATTCTCCAGGCAAGAATTCTGGAGTGGGGAGCTATTCCCTTCTCCAGGGGATCTTCCTGACCCAGGGATCGAACCCAGGTCTCAGCATTGCAGGCAGGCTCTTTACAGCCTGAGCCACCAGGGAAGCCCAGAATGTAAGATACATAGAAACATCAGCTCCCCTATCCTTGAGGTCTGACGTTGCTCCAATTCTAAATCCCTCTGCATACCTTCACCATAATAAGCGTATCATATAACACCATATATATTAAGTTTACTTGGTATGCCTCCTGTTCTTGAGGACAGAAGCTATATCTTATTTGACTTAATTCTCAGAATACAGTAAGGTATTCAAGAAATATTCTTGAATGTACAAAAGTGAAAGAGAAATGAATGTCTTGGAAATAAGTATTTTTACCACTTTTGAATTAGCATACAGCTGTGTAGTACAGAGAAAAAAAATTAAATACTCTGTTTCTGCAACCAAAACTCCCTGAATTCAAGCCCTTATTCCACTATTTTCTAGATGTACCATTTAATTTCTTATATTCATCCACTGTAAAATGAGAATTTTAACAGTGACTATCTTTCAAACTTGGTGATTAAGCATTCAATAAGGATCTATAGTAATTATTAGCAGATCATTATCCAATAGCATTACCAGTATGTAATTCATTCTGTCTGAATAAGAATAGTCAGCCTAAGCTTTTCAATGTTTTTATGTTTCGAGAAAAATCTATCTGGCCTTTCTTTAACCCTTTAGTGTGCTTGTAGCTTGTCTTCTCTCCCTGAGCCGTAACTTAGGAAAAATAAATAATGTATGGTTCCACAATCAAGGAGGATGAAAATAAATGTGTGGTTCTATTCTGTTCCTCCATGTCCTCACAGTTTTTAAAGCCACAGAAAACTTTCTAGAAACAAGATCTTACTCAGATTTCTAGTATCCAAGAGTCATAGAGATCCTGACCTCTACCTAGTACCATTCCCTGACTTCTTCCCTGAAATGACCCCTGAGATTCCTCCTAAAATGCTTAGAATTTCTTGGAGCATAGTTGGAAAGCCATTCATATTATCTTTCTCACCTCTTGTATTTAGTGACATTCTCTAGTTGAGATAAATGGAATTATATCTAAGAGATTTTGAGTATCACATATTGCATTTAGTCTTCAAAGATTTTCTGATATTTTCTTTCTTCCCTCAATTTGAAAAGAAGCTTATTAACTGGCATTAGGGAATGGAAATTGGAAAAAAAAAAAAAAGATCCTGAGTATTTCTAAGAAGACTACAGGGCCAGAGAATACCTTTCACATTTTTCTATTAAAAAGCTCATTTTAAAAAATTGAGTAAGAAAAAAAAAATCAAGTAAGGAAAAAAAAGAGTCCATAAGATCACCTGATACCAGTGATAAGATGCAGAAGTCCACTGGAATCCCCTAGAAGTTTCTATGAACCAAAATACTGTTGGATCAGGATTAGGAAATAGCACCACAGCAAGGCGACTCAACCCGGCAGAGGCATCCGGTAACATGGGCTTCCGTCGCACTACGGTAAGCTTCCCTGGTCCACTGACTCCTCTGCCTACTGAGTGGCTGAAGCTACCGGGGAATCATTGCTCCTTTTCAGAATCGTAAACATATTCAGTTCCATCTATGACATATCACTCTGTCAATTGCAGTCTCATGATTTTATGAGCCCTGCCCCTTATGTCCCTTGAGTCATCACGTTTATGGGAACACTGAAGACAACCTAAGGCCCAGATCTGGCAAGTGGGTGGATATATTACGGCCATGCACTTGATAGACAGAGAAGCCTGGAGGGCTACAGTCCGTGGGGTCACAAAGAGTCTCCCCTGCTGCTGCTGCGGCTGCTAAGTCGCTTCGGTCGTGTCCGACTCTGTGCGACCCCATAGACGGCAGCCCACCAGGCTCCCCCGTCCCTGGGATTCTCCAGGCAAGAACACTGGAGTGGGGTGCCATTGCCTTCTCCAGAGTCGCACATGGCTTAGTGACAAAAGGAGCACCATGTACTCGATAAACTATTATGCATACGTTAAGTAATAATTATGAAAATTATAACAATAAAATGGGAACTATTATATAATCTTTAATGAAAAGCTCATGTTTCTGCAAAATTCAAAATATGTGACAAAAATGATACACAAACAAAAAATACACAGGCCACAGTAGAAGGGTGAGGATTGTAGAAAAAATTATATTTATTTAATTATTCAAATTTTGGATAATGCTATTATAATATCTTGATACATGAAATACTTTAAGTTGATAGTGTACATTTAATTATTTGTCCTGTTTGGGGTTTTGTACCTACTTTGAAAAATATTTTAATTTTAACTAGTCTACAACTGATTCAAATATGTAAGATTGTATAGTGAAATTGGAAGCTATATTTTATTGAAAGATCTTAACTCCATTTCTAAAGTTTCTTTTTTGCTTGTTTTATGACTTTTTTTAGTTATGCATAAATGAGATTATGAGGTTCTCGTGTTAAGTTGCAAAGAGATACAAAGAGACAATCCCACACATTTTGTTTAGATATAAATTACATTAGCTGATTACTAACTACCTATAACATTTACTGTACCTGGTTTTGTCACAAGTAAGCATCACTAAGATAATTGAAACTTTAAGCTAAAATTTCTCAGAATTTAGTTTAGTAGCTATTACATCCATTTTGCAGAAAATGAAACTGTAATTCAACCATGTCCACTATCTCTGAAGTCCACCAGCAGCATTTGTTTTGAACGAGGCTCTTACAGAGTTCAGAGCTAGACACTCACCATGGTCATGTTCATCTTCAGTCATTGAAGTGTTCATACCAACACCCTCTCCCCACTCCTGCGCTTTATCTGTTCTAATACTTGCTTTGTTTGCGTCACTTGCCTGAGTTTTCTGCCTTCCATTCATTCCAGCTGTGTGCTTCCCCAAAGACTTAAGGAGAAAGTTGTTAATTTGGTAGTTTTGCCAAAATAGGAAGAGGAAACAGAAGCTGGAGCCCACAGAAAAGTTCCCATCCAGTGGCTTGAAGACAACGGTAGCCAGGATTTACACTTCAAAAGGAAGGGCTATGAAACTCTTAGGAACCTCATCATGAGTTGCTTCTTCAACTATACACTTATGAGTGAATCGAATGGGTAATTTTACTTTTTGATTATAGTTATTATTTCCCTACACATCCTTGTCATGTTTCTCTGCAAGGCAAGTATACTTTGTCCTCCCTGACGCTAGACTTGTTTTCTCAATGAAATAGAAACCAGTGATGTCCAAGAGTAAGCAAACACATGTCCAAAATGTCTTTGCATGTTTTGACTTCATAGTCTTTAATTTCCAATCTGAGAACCTGTCCCTGTAGTTTGGAGCCCTACAAATAGGAAGTGTGTTTGAAAGTCAGCTAGGGCCTCCCGTGTGGCTCAGTGATAAAAGATCTGCCTGCCAATGCAGGAGATGCAAGAGATGCGGGTTCAATCCATGGGTCGAGAAGATCCCTTCAAGTAGGAAATGACAACCCACTCCAGTATTCTTGTCTGGACAATTTCATGAACAGAGGAGCCCAGCAGGCTACAGTCCATGGGGTCGCAAGGAGTCAGTCATGACTTGGTGACTGAGCACATGGGTTGAAGGTCAGTCAAAGCCACCAGAGACCAGCAGAGTGATAGTTAATCCACACCTTCAAGTAGCAAAAACAAGAAATAAATAAATAAATATCTGTTTTTTTCAGCCCTAAGATACTGGACTTGTCTGACAAAACCACAAAATCTGAGGTCAAGTGTTTAATAAAACAAAATCTTAAAATATGTGACATTGGCTTTAGGGAAAGGCAGCAGGTGGTGACGGAGAAGGCAATGGCAACCCACTCCAGTCCTCTTGCCTGGAAAATCCCATGGATGGAGGAGCCTGGTAGGCTGCATGCAGTCCATGGGGTTGCTAAGAGTCAGACACGACTGAGCGACTTCCCTTTCACTTTTCACGTTCATGCATTGGAAAAGGAAATGGCAACCCACTCCAGTGTTCTTGCCTGGAGAATCCCAGGGACGGGGGAGCCTGGTGGGCTGCCGTCTACGGGGTCTCACAGAGTCGGACACGACTGAAGCGACTTAGCAGCAGCAGCAGGTGGTGAGGACCCTTTTAGAAGAGGCTAGAAAAATGACAGCTTCAGTTAAGCAGTGGCAAAATATTTCGTAAAATTTCTATCTATGCTACCTTGAAAGAAAATACACACAATGCAGTTTAGGTTCTGGGACAAGAGATATGAAGAAAAAATGCTGGTAGCATTAGTTGGTTGTTATTACTCTGCTTAATAAGTACTGGATGTTCAAGCTGGTTTTAGAAAAGTCAGAGGAACCAGAAATCAAATTGCCAACATCTGCTGGATCATCGAAAAAGAAAGAGAGTTCCAGAAAAACATCTATTTCTGCTTTATTGACTATGCCAGAACCTTCGACTGTGTGGATCACAATAAACTGTGGAAAATTCTGAAAGAGATGGGAATACCAGACCACCTGACCCGCCTCTTGAAAAACCTGTATGCAGGTCAGGAAGCAGCAGTTAGAAATGGACATGGAACAACAGACTGGTTCCAAATAGGAAAAGGAGTACGTCAAGGCTGTATATTGTCACCCTGCTTATATAACTTATACGCAGAGTACATCATGAGAAACGCTAGGCTGGAGGAAACAGGAGCTGGAATCAAGATTGCCGGGAGAAATATCAATAACCTCAGATATGCAGATGACATCACCGTTATGCAGAAAGTGAAGAAGAACTAAAGAGCCTCTTGATGAAAGTGAAAGAGGAGAGTGAAAAAGTTGGCTTAAAGCTCAACATTCAGAAAACTAAGATCATGGCATCCGGTCCCATCATTTCATGGCAGATAGATGGGGAAACAGTGGAAACAGTGGCTGACTATTTTTCTGGGCTCCAAAATCACTGCAGATGGTGACTGCAGCCGTGAAATTAAAAGACGCTTACTCCTTGGAAGGAAAGTTATGACCAACCTAGACAACATATTAAAAAACAGAGACATTACTTTGCCGACAAAGGTCCATCTAGTCAAGGCTGTGGTTTTTCCAGTGGTCATGTATGGATGTGAGGGTTAGACTGTAAAGAAAGCTGAGCGCCAAAGAATTGATGATTTTGAACTGTGGTGTTGGAGAAGACTCTTGAGAATCCCCTTGGACTGCAAGGAGATCCAACCAGTCCATGCTAAAGGATATCAGTCCTGGATGTTCATTGGAAGGACTGATGTTGAAGTTGAAACTCCAATACTTTGGCCACCTGATGCGAAGAACTGACTCATTTGAAAAGACCCTGATGCTGGGAAAGATTGAGGGCAGGAGGAGAAGGGGACGACAGAGGATGAGATAGATGAGATAGTTGGATGGCATCACCGACTCAATGGACATGGGTTTGGGTGGACTCCGGGAGTTGGTGTTGGACAGGGAGGCCTGGCGTGCTGTGGTTCATGGGGTCACAAAGAGTCAGACATGACTGAGCGACTGAACTGATTGTCCTAAGGGGCTTCCCTGGTGGCTCAGCTGGTAAAGAATCCGCCTGCAATGTGGCAGACCTGGGTTCAATCCATGGGTTGGGAAGATCCCCTGGAGAAGGGAAAGGCTACCCACTCCACTATTCTGGCCTGGAGAATGCCATGGCCTGTATGGTCCATGGGGTCGCAGAGTCAGACACGATTGAGCGACTTTTTCTTTCACATTGTCCTAAAACATTTTCCTCATTTCTGTCTGAGACCTCACCAGAATAGCCTTTACCCTCTATTTCTACCAACATTCTGTTCAGGATTACTTAAGTATTCTCTAGGAAAGTTGAGCTTTTCTCTACAGTTCTCATCTTTTCTTTCTGGGCTCTCATCAGAATAACCATTAATAGTCCACTTACGGCAGTACCCTTTTTGTAGCATGCACCTCAAAACTCACCCAGCTTCCACCCATCACTCAGTTCCAAAGCCATTTTCGATTCTTATATATTTGCTATAACAGCACCCCATTCCCAAGGACCAATTTTTATCTTAGTCTGTTAGGGCTACTGTAACAGAAAATTGTAGAGTTAGGTGACTTACAAATAACAAAATGTAGTTCTCACAGTTTTGAATACTGGGAAGTCCAAGATCAAGATGCCAGCAGATTCAGTGACTGATTGTGGTCCTCTTCCTGACTCATAGACAACCATCTTTCCGTGTGTCCTCAGATGGTGGAAGGGACAAGGGAACTTTTTGGGGTCTTAAATATAAGGGCACTAATCCCATTCATAAGGGCCTAATTGTCTCTCAAAGGACCCACCTCCAATTATTAGGTATCAACATATGAATTTGGGGGAAATATAAACATTCAGTCTATAGGATCATATAAAGTATATTGCAGATCCTGGAAATTAGGACATGGACACATCTTTAGGGGGACCACTATGCATCTCACGATAACTGCTTTTACACAGTTCTAAAAGTATAGTATTATAAATCAGAGGAATTATTTGACATGGGATATTCATTTCCAATTCATCATAAGTAACTATGTGCTGGTTCATATTATTTTTTCTGATTTTCCCATTATAAAAACATCTGTAGTTAGTTTGACCCTTGTTATCAACTGTTAGCATTCTCAGAGTCCTTTTAACTATAGTACTAGTTTGCATCTACAATAAGTTTTGTGTTACTGACATTCTGTGGCCCATGCTCTATTGATATCTCTGCTGTCTAGTTGTTAAAGTAAATCTGTCAGTAGGATGTAAAAGGTGGCCCACTTTGAAGAATAAAATAACCTCCCAGGATTAGACTCCAATTTTAATTCTATTACATGTTGGAAAAGAAAAGATTTGATTCCATTAAATTCCTGTTACATAATTGGGTGAGTTGTCACCAAAACATAAACATTGTACATTAATTTGACATTGCTGTCTCCTCTGTATAAGACACAGGGAACTAAGAGCAAAAAGTCCAGTCCATTATTCTCTAAGGAACATATTAATTCCTGTAGGTGAAAACATAGTTCACCATATAGGTAGGATGTGGAGAACAACTCATACTTTATTTATAGGCTATCAAAAAGAATTTATAGTGAAGGCAATAGTCTCTGAGCATCTACTGCTTTAATTTGTGACTCAGTTTCCTAAATATATTATTTCTGGACTATTTTGAAACATTACAGGATTGTATAGACTGTTCATAAGGGTTCATGAAATTGACACAGCATGGTTTAGATTGAGGAAGTTAAAGAATTATTATTTATAAAGTATATAAAGGAACATTCCGATATTCTATACAACTGAATGAAAAAGGTCTTGAATATAACACTAGCATCTAAGCATTGACCATCACTTTATCACATCACTTTGTTCTACACGCTCTTCTCCATAGATTAATCAACCCATATTGATTTCTAGAAGGGGAGGTGCAATTTTTGGGCTTCAGACATCCTACCACATAAATTTTTTGAAAAACACTTGAAGTAGCCAAATGTTTTCATAAAGTCCCCTTTTGTTAACGACAATGTCATACTGTAGCCTATATACTAAAAAACATTATAGAAAGGACATGTAAATTAGCTGGAATAATAGTGAATTTTCTAAAGACTTTGAATATTAGTTGGCAGTTAGTATTCCAGAGAACAAATATTTGAATTCTGATGGAGAAGACAGACAAGAATATGTGCAAGGACTGAAATCTGTAAGTTCACTAGAAATAAATAAATAAACAAAAATAGAAATAAATAAATAAAAATATAAATAAAACTGAAAGAGTGTATTTGGAAGCAGAAAGAGCAGCCTCCAAGTTGGTATGTTAAGATGGAATCGGTAACAGTGAGCCTAACAGAAGGCTGCTAGTCATGGTATCAATGTGATCACTGACTGGACACTACACTTTGGAAAAACCACTTTGCACCTCTGATTCCTTATGCTCTTATCTGTTCAGTTCAGTTCAGTTCAGTTGCTTAGTCGTGTCCGACTCTTTGCGACCCCATGAACTGCAGCATGTCAGGCCTCCCTGTCCATCACCAACTCCCAGAGTTTCCTCAGACTCATGTCCATCGATGTCATCCAACCATCTCATCCTCTGTCGTCCCCTTCTCCTCCTGCCCCCAATCCCTCCCAGCATCAGGGTCTTTTCCATTGAATCAACTCTTCGCATGAGGTGGCCAAAGTATTGGAGTTTCAGCTTCGGCATCAGTCCTTCCAATGAACACCCAGGACTGATCTCCTTCAGGATGGACTGGTTGGATCTCCTTGCAGTCCAAGGGACTCTCAAGAGTCTTCTCCAACACCGCAGTTCAAAAGCATCAATTCTTTGGTGCTCAGCCCAGAAAAATAAAGCCAGCCACTGTTTCCACTGTTTCCTCATCTATTTGCCATGAAGTGATGGGACCATATGCCGTGATCTTAGTTTTCTGAATGTTGAGCTTTAAGCCAACTTTTTACTCTCCTCTTGCACTTTCATCAAGAGGCTCTTTAGTTCTTCTTCACTTTCTGCCATAAGGGTGGTGTCATCTGCATATCTGAGGTTATTGATATTTCTCCCAGCAACCTTGATTCCAGCCAGTGCTTCCTGCAGCCCAGCGTTTCTCATGATGTACTCTGCATGTAAGTTAAATAAGCAGGGTGACAATATACAGCCTTGATGTACTCCTTTTCCTATTTGGAACCAGTCTGTTGTTCCATGTCCAGTTCTAACTGTTGCTTCCTGTCCTGCATACAGGTTTTTCAAGAGGCAGGTCAGGTGGTCTGGTATTCCCATCTCTTTCAGAATTTTCCACAGTTTATTGTGATCCACACAGTCGAAGGCTTTGGCATAGTCAATAAAGCAGAAATGGATGTTTTTTGGAACTCTCTTTCTTTTTCGATGATCCAGCAGATGTTGGCAATTTGATCTCTGGTTCCTTTGCCCTTTCTAAAACCAGCTTGAACATCTGTAAATGTGATTAAAAATACCACTTCCTCTTAGTTCATGGGATGATGGTAACTAATTGAATTTTTAGAAAAAAATTGAAAGTTCTAATGCATTTCTTAAGCTCCTTGTTTTTTTTTGTTTTTTGTTTTTTTTTCTTTTGGAGGCTAATTACTTCACAACATTTCAGTGGGTTTTGTCATACATTGATATGAGTCAGCCATAGATTTACACGTATTCCCCATCCCGATCCCCCCTCCCACCTCCCTCTCCACCCGACTCCTCTGGGTCTTCCCAGTGCACCAGGCCCGAGCACTTGTCTCATGCATCCCACCTGGGCTGGTGACCTGTTTCACCATAGATAATATACATGCTGTTCTTTCGAAACATCCCACCCTCACCTTCTCCCACAGAGTTCAAAAGTCTGTTCTGTACTTCTGTGTCTCTTTTTCTGTTTTGCATATAGGGTTATCGTTACCATCTTTCTAAATTCCATATATATGTGTTAGTATGCTGTAATGTTCTTTATCTTTCTGGCTTACTTCACTCTGTATAATGGGCTCCAGTTTCATCCATCTCATTAGGACTGGTTCAAATGAATTCTTTTTAACAGCTGAGTAATATTCCATGGTGTATATGTACCACAGCTTCCTTATCCATTCATCTGCTGATGGGCATCTAGGTTGCTTCCATGTCCTGGCTATTATAAACAGTGCTGCGATGAACATTGGGGTGCACGTGTCTCTTTCAGATCTGGTTTCCTCAGTGTGTATGCCCAGAAGTGGGATTGCTGGGTCATATGGCAGGTCTATTTCCAGTTTTTTAAGGAATCTCCACACTGTTCTCCATAGCGGCTGTACTAGTTTGCATTCCCACCAACAGTGTAAGAGGGTTCCCTTTTCTCCACACCCTCTCCAGCATTTATTGTTAAGCTCCTTGTTTTATAATGGGCTTTGTTTTATAATGGGCTTTACTTAAGCTCCTTGTTTTAAGTAAAGCCCATTATAAACATGTGACATATATGTGAATTGCTAAGAAATCAAATCAGCCAATACTACAGCATGGCTTCAGTATATATACTATAGTATATATAGCCTAGTTACAGTAATCAACACTATTTAAAAAAAAATTATTGGCTTTATAGTTGCCTTACAATGTTATGTGAGTTGCTACTGTACAGGTAACTGAATTAGCTCTATGTGTACATGTATCCCTTTCCCATTTAGGTCACCATAGAGCACCGAGTACAGTCTCCTGTGCTATTCAGTAGGTTTGGTTACTTATCTACTGATGACATGGCAACCAACTCCAGTATTCTTGCCTGGAAAATCCCATGGACCGAGGGGCCTGGTGGGCTACATTTTAAATTCTTAAAGAGCTGTACACGACTTAAGCAACTTAGCCTGCACACAGTGTTTATAAGTCAATCCCAATCTCCTAATGCATCACCCCTTTGCCCCGCTTAGTGTCCATACATTTTTTTCTACGTCTGTGTCTATTTCTGCTTGGCAAATAGGTTCATCTGTACTGTTTTTCTAGATTCAGCATATATGTATTATAATGCAGTGTGTGTTTTTCTCTTTCTGACTTTACTTTTGACAGTCTCTAGGTCCATCTGCTGCTGCTGCTAAGTCACTTCAGTCGTGTCCGACTCTGTGCGACCCCGTAGACGGCAGCCCACCAGGCTCCCCCGTCCCTGGGATTCTCCAGGCAAGGACCCTGGAGTGGGTTGCCATTTCCTTCTCCAATGCATGAAAGGAAAAGGGAAAGTGAAGTCGCTCAGTCGTGTCCGACTCTTAGTGACCCCATGGACTGCAGCCCACCAGGCTCCTCTGTCCATGGGATTTTCCAGGCGAGAGTACTGGGGTGGGCTGCCATTGCCTTCTCCACTAGGTCCATCTACATCTCTACAAATGACAGTTTCATTCCTTTTCATGGCTGAGTAATAACACTGCTTTTATAGAGGAGAATCAGCTTTAAGCTTCATGCCTACCTGAACGCAGCCTCCAGAATAGTTTCTTTCCTTCCTCTATTAAGGATTGTTTTTTCTTCTATTGGTTTTTTTCATCAGACACACAAATTTTAAACCACTGACTTCCATTTTTAAAACTAAAGATCTGTATGTGCACTGCATGATTTTATTTGCATAAATGTGTGTAAAATATGATAGTTTAACAGGTGTTGAGAAAGAGATATAAAATAGATGTATATAGTTATAGCTATCACAGAAATTTCCTGGGTTATTGACTAATGTGTTGAAAAAACCCTGGATAAGGGTTGGTCTTTCTGGAGGAAAATAAGAACAGCCAGGTTAAAGCTCTGTGACAGTTTTGTAGAAACATTGGTAAACATTTAAAATGTGGCCTTGTCGTGTGCGCTTTGCTGGCCCCTGTGTTGACCTTCATGAATCATGATGATAATTAAGCACAGATGGAGGGTCAGTGCCCATTTGTCAGAAATGCCTGAGGCTTTCCTCTGAGGCTTTGCACTGAACTCCAGGCAACTCTCTCTGCCAGAGGAAACTGACTAAAAATGTATTTCCTCCAAATGTAAGAAGGGTTTTCTGCATTTAATGGGATGGTTACTTGTGGTAGGGTGGAGCGGCCACCCTTGAATTACTCAGCTTAAAACAAGTCACAGAGGCTCCTGAGGCTCCTGGTAGGTCCAGAGCAGACGTACCTGCTTCTCCCTGCTGTTATTCCAGACACAGAAGATCCACTGTCTGGAACTCTCCATTCCTAGCCTAAGTTAAAACTAATTCCAACCTTATCTGTTTCTCAGATTTTATTTGTGGCTCATCTTAATTCTAATCCCCACCCTTTTCTCACTGACTCAGCAACTCAGACTTTCCTCATGCTCTCAGACAAACCTCATGTGGCCTGATATTGATTCACTTTCATTCAGCACTTTTGGATAGGTGGCCCTGGATGCAAGGCAGGCAACTGATTATTTAATTGACAAAGTTGACTTTTTCTTAACTTTCATCTAGGCAAAGGAATGTGTGACCCAAATAACGTAAACCCTAAGTACTAGTTTCTATATACTCAGTAGCAGATTTAAGTTGAAATAAAGACATTTGCTGTTAGGGCAATTTATTAGCATATTCATCAATCACCCAGATCTGATTAGGGCATTTGAGTTTTAAACCACAAGATTTCTAAATACTTTTGGTTTCATTTTTCATGACTCAGTGTGTCTCATTGTAAGACATGTATTATTGATTTGTTATTGTTTAGTCACTAAATCGTTTCTGACTCTTTGTGACCCCTTGACTGTAGCCCACCAGGTTCCTCTGTCCATGGGATTTCCCAGGCAAGAATACTGGAGTGGATTGTCATATTTTTCTCCAGTATTATTGATAGTATTTCTAATAATTATCTTTTAAATTTTCTATTTATATTCATTGTCAATGGATATTTTATTAAATTGAATTTTAGAGCAAATTATTTAAAGGAGTATAGGAAGTTATTGGACAGCTAATGAATACCAATAGAGTTCCTTCTCAAATGGTAGATGTGTAATTTACCATTAGTTAAAAAAACAACTGATCTTCATTTCATTCTTTTAATTTTTTTCTCTTGCACCATTTCATCAGTTTTTTCATATCTAAGTTAACTGGCATTGAACTGACAAATATATACACACAAATATATTTATGTATATATATTCAGTTTTGTTAATTATTAAAACATGGTCACAATTTACTGGATGAATTAAAGGTAGTGACTCTAATGAGACTTGTGAAACTCAATTACACATGTAACCTGTGTTTTTCCATTTCTTTAGAAAATCCAGTCTGCACTATCCTCTCTTCCTTTGTATTGCCTTCAAATACTACACTTCAAGCAATAGTAATGAGGTTTAGCAATATCATGCATAATCCAAAGAAGTCTATTCAAGTCAGAATCTGTGAACTGTGTTTTTTTCTACTCTGTTTTTTCTTGATTATGCCCACAAATAAGAGGAACAAGACACAGTTGCCATAAGTTGTATAAAATATGGAATTGTGCCCAGAAAAATAACCTGAGCCTAAAGAGTGTGTATGAATTTGGTCTGAACTATTGGTCAACTCAAGACTTGTTAATAATAAATAGATGATAATCTTGAAAGTGGAATTTTTTTAAACCTTCATTGATTTTGGTCTAATTTGCAGTGATTCAGCTCAGAGACCCTAAGATGTCAATTTAAGCAGGAGAAACAAAACAGCTTGGAGATAAGGAAGTGAAGAGGTATCTGAGTAGTGACTTGTAACCAGGTAGATGTGATTATAATTAAAGTCAAGTAAAATATGCTGGAGAAAGAGTAGAAAAGATAATATCCTGAGATAAACTGGTGAGCTATGAAAAAATAACAATACAAAAATCAAAGTACTGAGGAAAAAAATAACTCCACCATATAATGCTTCTTAAAAAGGCCTTTTCACTTTTCTGTGAGCATAGATTTCTGTCTATAAAATGGAAATCCCAACATCAACCTTGCTCACTAGTAAATTTCAATATTAATAATAATAACACTATTTGAATATTAGTATATTTAAATATTTAGATTGATATAATTATTTTAAAATAATGGACTTAAGATAATTAAGAAGTGTTATTTATGATTTGTTAAATGACTGAAAAATAAATCATCCTGTTGCATTTCTGTGTTTACTCTAGCTTATAGATATGATAAATGCTACAATAGTTGAAAATCATGAATTGATAATGAAGGATGTTTTAGATTCCTTTATGCAAGCAGGAAAATTGCAGAGTGAGGACTTTAAACCTCATGATAGTTTATACACTCTGATAATATAACAAAAAGTAGTTTACCACATACAAATGCCCTTTGATAGTTCTTTAGTATTCTTCTAGAATTATTTGCTTTCTAAGCATTAAGAAATTTGATTACTTAAATAATAGAATGACAAAATTCAATAATATATAAATTCAGATTATTTAGACAATTTTCAAAGACTGAGTGCTATTTTCAGCTGATTTAACCACCACTTACAATCTGTCTCTTTCCTTTTCTGTTTTACTTAATATTATACTTTTTATAAGATGCTATTTCCAGTGCTCATATGCCATCAGACCATCACGTGGGATTAACTGATGACCAAAGAGAAATGAAATTAAATAGCTAGATAGACAAATTTTTATTGTTTCCAAGAAACCAAAGATGATTACAAAAGCAGACTATAAGCATCCTGAAGATATACAAATCTTTTCAAAACCATTATTTGACAAGATATAATATTTTGTATCAATTTGAACAATTAGCATCTGTGGAATATTAATAAGCTTACAGAAGTGTCCCTGCTCTGATGTGTCCATTTTTCAGTAGAATCTACATTCTGTGCATTATTTGTGGTGAAAGTTTTTCATTCGACCTTAATGCTATAGTTTTCCTGACGTTTCAGATAGGTTTCTAATATACAAATGTATCCATGGAGAGAACCTTTCCAGTTATTTTCTTAAAGTCTTGGAACAGTAGATGTCTTTGACTATTTTGATCCATGAGAATATTTTAGATATGCACAGATGACATAATAAAAAAATACTTAGGTTTCTTTTATGCTTGTTTCCTCTTCTAAATACATTAAGCAAGAGTCTTATTTATAATTTTATTTATGTAATTTTAAGAGTTAGCAGTGATTAGTGAAATCCAGTTCCTGACATTATTGTTTCCCTTGGACTTAGTTTCTAATATTTCCTGAGCTTTAGTCTTGTTTAAAAGATAGGGACAATATCTTAGAGGGCTTTTGTGGAAATTTAGCTGAGTAAATAAATACTTGATAAGCACTTAGCATAAGTACTCAGTATTTGAGTCAGAGATCCCTTTATTCATTTTTGTATATTTATGACTTAAGTTATAGATTAATTAAGTTATAATACATTTAAATCAGTAAATTCATCAGAAATATGAATAAAAATAGATGCAAAATTATTAATAATATTGTGTTAGGATAGTGTAATTATGTAGTTTCTTTATTTTCTTGGTTTTTAAATAGTACTCTATTACAGGGATCAGCAAACTATAGGCTTAGTCTAATTTGTAAACAAAAGTTTATTGGAATATCCACACTCATTTTTTTTTAGTATTGTCTGTGGCTGACTTTGCACTAAAACTATTAAGATATGAGTAGTTATGAGAGAGACCATACAGCCTGCAGAACCTAAAATATTTATTATCTAGCCCATTACAGGAAATGTTTGCTGATTCCCGCTTTATAACTATCAATGTTATAAAGTAAATAAAATAAAATGTAATTGTTTATCTAACTGAAAAATAGAATAGACTCTTCACCACAATTATCCAAAAGGAGAAATATCAGAAGGTGATAGAAAATGCCAGTAGATATGTCAAAAGCTCATACAAGAATCATTCCATTCCTTGGTTCAGCATCAAACTGGAAGGGAAATCCAGAACTATTAAGTATCAGTTAATGATCAGGATGAACATATGGTGATTAAGTACTTAAAATCCTAGTCAAAGCAATTTGGTAAGAAAAAAAAAATCAAAAACATCAAATTTGAATGGAAGCAGTAAAAAATCATCTGTTTGCAGATGACTTGACCTTATAGAAACCCTAGACTCCATCAAAAAAAAAAGAAAAACTGTTAGAACTATCAACAAATTTGTAAGGTTGCAGGATACAAAAATCAGTACACAAAAATCAATTGTTTCTACATACTAATAATGAATTATTGGAGAGAGAAATAATAAATTATTGTAAGAAAAAAAATTAATTTACAATAGCACCAGAAAGAATAAAATTCCTAAAAACACATGTAACCAAGGAGGTAAAAGATGTATACATTGAAAATTATAACATTGATGAGAGAAATTGAAGAAGACACAAATAAATGGGAAGGTATTCTGTGTTCATTGATTGGAAGTATTAATATTGTTAAAATGTTCATACAACCCAAAGCAATCTACAGATTCAATGCAGTCCTTATCAAAATTCCAATGCCATTTTTGTTAAATAGAACAATCAATCCTAAATTTTGTATGGAACCAGAAGAGAGCCTGAGCAATCTTGAAAAAGAACAGCGAAGCTGGAGGTATCACACTTCCTGATTTCTATTACCTGATTTCTGATTCTATAGAAATAGATTTCTACTTATAATTCTATTACCTGATTTCTAATTCTGTTATTTCTAATTCTTAGTAATAGAATTCTTAGTAATAGAATTAGAAATAGAATTAGAGAGTACCACACTGTGGTATTGTCTAAAAACAGACACATGGCTCAGGAAAACAGAGTAGAGAGCCCATAAATAAATGCATGTATTCTGTCAACTAGTTTTCGATAAAGGTGCCAAGAATATACAATAGGGAAAAGAGTGTGTCTTAAATGGATGCTGGGAAAACTGAATATCCACATGCAAAAGAGTGAAACTGACCCCCCATTTTACACCATACATAAAAATCAGCTCAATATGGATGAAAGGCTTGAACATGACCTGAAACCATAAAATTCCTAGAAGAAATATAGGGGTAAGCTCCTTGACATTGGTCTTTGTGATGATTTTTTTTTTTTTGATTTGACATCAAAAAGGCAACAAAAGCAAAAGTAAACAATTGAGGCTATTAAACTAATACTAAACTAAAAAGTTTCTTCACAAAAAAGAAAACTGTCAGCAAAGTGAAATGGCAGCCTGTGAAACGGGTGAAAATGCTTGTAAGTCACATATCCAATAAGAGGGTAATATCCAAAACATACAAGGAGCTCATGCAACTCAATAGCAAAGAACACAAATAATCCAATTCAAAAATGGGCAGAGGACCTCAATAGGTATTTTTCTAAGGGAGACATAACAGGCCAACAGGTACATGAAAAGGTGCTTAACATCATTAATTATTAAGGAAATGAAAATCAAACCACAGTGAGATTTTGCCTCATACTTTTTAGAATGGCTGTTATCAAAAAAAGACAAGCAATACTGGCAAGTATTTGGAACAAATATTGGCAAGAATGTGGAGAAAATGGAAGACTTTTATGCTGTTGGTTGGAGTGTAAACTGTTTTCAGCCTCTAAGGAAAAAAGTATGGAGGTTCTTCAAAAAATTAAATGTAGAACTACTACCATATAATTGGGCATTTTTCTTCTGGATATATACGCAAAGGAAGTTCAATACAGTTCAGTCACTCAGTCGTGTCCAACTCTTTGCAAGCCCATGGACTGCAGCACGCCAGGCTCCTCTGTCCGTGGGATTCTCCAGACAAGAATACTGGAGTGGGTTGCCGTTCCCTTCTTTAAGTGTTCCTAGGCATATCCAAAAAGAAACTCCCTTCCTTTGAATAAAAATAACATACAATTCTGTTTGGGAACATTTCACTGCTATGAAGAATTCATAAAATGATAGGTAGTACCAGTTTTGGAAATGCATTAAAATTAATTTATTAGAATCATACAATTTCTAATCTTATAATTTTAGGATCTCTGCTGAAATATTTTAAAATATTCTCAATTACTAAAAGTGGAAAAATTCTAAAATATGCCTACTATTTAATTCTCTAAAATTCATCAAATGTAGTAAAAGATCCTTTTAACCTTGGTATAGAAAATCTTAAATGTTTGGATTAAGAAATCATTCCATTTATCTTAGAAATCAGAGTGAGATAGCATTTGTTTCTTTGTTGGTATTTTACTACAGATCTGAACTTAACTCTCTCTTTGAGGGATTTTTGTTTCCATGAACAAAATGCTTTCAGTTTTTAGCTCATAACAAAGTTACATACCTCACTCCAATTTTTTGGTAAATTTGCTGATAACTTTCTGAATAGCAGAGTATTAAAAAATATTTATGAAAATTATACACTTGTAGTTAATGTAATAAAAATATAATATTATTTTGGTAACTCAAGAATGACATGAAAATGCAAGTATGGCCTAAACTATTGTTTCATTTTTTTTAAATACAGGTTACTTGAATTTCAAATAGAGCAGCAGAAATGCCGCCACCAGGAGGCACCCCACCACTACATCCACCTCCCGATGGAGGGTGGGGCTGGGTGGTGGTTGGAGCAGCTTTTATCTCCATTGGATTTTCATATGCATTTCCCAAAGCTGTCACAGTGTTCTTCAAAGAAATCCAGCTCATATTCAACACGACCTACAGTGAAATAGCATGGATATCATCCACTATGCTGGCTGTTATGTATGCAGGAGGTAAGGTTCTTTGGACTAAATTGATTTCTGGTTTAAGAAAACAGTTGCTTCATGCCACAGTATTTTACATATAGTATCTTGGTACATTAAAATCCTGTTTTCATATTACCCTCACTTAAAACCAACCAGAAGGATAATTAGGACGAAATTTTTAGTGATTTTTAGTGATTCAGCATCTTGAACTATTCACTTCATTCTGAGTATTACTGGAGTATTTATTTGAATAAGGATGTCTTTGCACAAACTAAGGTTTACTAAATTATGGAATTTTTAAGGGTAGCAAATTTCCATTTAATTTGAAATAGAGGCTATACTCTAATGTTAGTATCATTTCATTACATTGCTGCATTTGGTAGACATGCTTTTTTATGAATGGAAAAGAAACTCAAGTTGCTGACAACCTATTTTCTAAGCCTAGGAAGTGATTCACTTCAAGTTGCACAAATGGAGTGTAAATCATGTACATTCTGGATCCATTCAAGTTTGTGTGAATAAAATCATTCCTTATCTCTGTAGCTTATTAAATTTGTATTTATTTAATATAAATTAAATATTAAATATCTCTGTAGCTTACTTAAATATTCTAACATTTAAATGGTTGCTTGACGGTTTTCTTGTTACGTTCCATGTTCAAATGAGGGTGTGATTCATGAGGGATAGTGAATAAATTGGTCCCATATTATTGAGTTGGCCAAAAAGTTCATTTGATTTTTTTTTCTGTAAGATGGCTCCAGTAGTGCTTGGTTGTTTTTAAATTCACTTGAAACAATTTTGTTGAATTGATTATGACAGATGTCATAGTGTGCATTAAAAAAATAGCTTATCAAAGTTGGTGCATTTTTGTGTAGCCATTTTAATATTGAAGACGGAAGAAAACATTTTCGCCATGTTATGCTTTATTATTTCAAGAAAGGTAAAAATGCAACTGAAAGACAAAAAGATTTGTACAATGTACAGAGAAGGTGGTGTGACTGATCAAAAGTGGTTTGCAAAGTTTCATTCTGGAGTTTTCTCTCTGGACAATGTTGTACCATTGGGTAGATCAGTTGAAGTTGATAGCGATAAAATCAGGACATTTACTGAGAACAATCAATGTAATACCATGTGGGAGGAAGCTGACATACTCAGAGTATGCAAATCAATTCAACTTTGGTTGAATCACACCAAAGTCCAGTCTTCATCCAAAGGAAGTGATGTGTATATGGTGGGATTAGATGGGAATCCTCTATTATGAGCTCCTTCCTGAAAACCAAACAATTCATTCCAACAAGTACTGCTCCCAGTTAGAGCAGCTGAAAGCAGCACATGAGGAAAAGCCTCCAGACGAGTGAATAGAAAGCATGTAACTTCCCATCAGGATGATGCAAGACCACACGTTTCTTTGATGACCAGGCAAAGACCATTACAGTGTGGCTTCAAAGTTCTGACTCATCCATCATATTCACCAGGCATTGCACCTTCAGATATCCATTTATTTTGATCTTTTTAAAACTCTCTTAATGGAAAAATTTCCAATTCCTTGGAAGACTATAAAAGGCACCTAGAGCAGTTCTCTGCTCAAAAAAAGACAAACAAGATTGGGAAGGTCAAATTATGAAGTTGCCTGGAAAATGGCATAAGGCAGTGAAACAAAATGGTCACTGCATTGTTCAGTAAAATTCTTGGTGAAAATGAAAAATGTGTCTTCTATTTTTATTTAAAAACTGAAGGAACTTTTTGGCCAACCCAATACTACTGACTATTAAAAAATACTGGATTATTAGTGCATTTTTATGTCACCTATCAGCTTTAAATCAATCCCAACATCAGGCAAGATGGTCTACAGATTGTTTTAGTCATTACTTAAAATATTTAGATTTTAGGATTTTCATTTTTCTACTGGATATTTGACTTTAAGGTACAGATATAGACTCAGAATATAAGCACTTAAAAGTGTATGTTAGTTGCTTAGCTATGTATGACTTTTTGAGACCCCATGGACTGTAGCCCTCCAGAGTCCTCCACCCATGGAATTTTCCAGTCTAGAATGCTGGAATGGGTAGGCATTCCCTTCTCCAGAGAATCTTCCTGACCCAGGGGTTGAACACGGGTCTCCAGTATTGCAGGTAGATTCTTTACCATCTGAGCCACCAGGGAAGCCCAAACACTTAAAGAAGTTATACAAATCATCTTTCAATGTCTTACTTTATAGGTGAGGATAATATGGTTCATAGTGATTGTGATATGTGATATAACATTAGGAATAATATCCAAACATGTTCACATTTACTTTTAGCTCAGGCGTCTCTTAAATGCTTGGTGTGTGTCATATGACTTAATCCCCTTAACATTCTGTAAAATGAGAATTACTTCTCTCCATTCTATAGCCAAGGAAATAAATAAAATACTTTTCCTAGTTCAAGCAACTCATTAGGGACATAGAAATTGAGACCCCACATATGTAATCACTATGCTCTTCTGCCTTTCTCTTCCCTCCGTAAAATGGCAGAGCTACATCTGTTCAAGGCCTTCCACAAACCTGATTCAGGTGCTGCCCCCCCAAGGTTTTTGCTTTAGTGACATAATGATTATTCTTTTTGCTGTTTTTGTTCAGTCACTCAGTTGTGTCCAATTCTTTGCAACCCCATGGACTGCAGCATTCCTGGCTTCCCTGTCCTTCACCATCTCCTGGAGCTTGCTCAAACCCATGTCCATTGAGTCAGTGATGCCATCCAACCATCTCATCCTCTGTCGTCCCCTTCTCCTCCTGCTTTCAATCTTTCTCAGCATCAGGGGCTTTTCCAGTGAGTTGGCTCTTTACATCAGATGACCCAAGTATTGGAGTACTGAATTATTCTTTTTTTCTGTACTACCAAGGTAAAAATTTGATCCCCCAATAATCCTTTGTGTGTATGTGTGTGTGTGTGTGTGTGTGTGTGTGTGCGTGTGTGCGTGCATTGGTGGGTATTTTCTACTTTCCGTAAGTCAGTGATTTTGCATTAATCCAATGTATGTCTCCATTACCCTTTTGATTAGGTTAAATTGATGCATTTCTGTTCCAGTACCAAAAGATATCTTTAAAATGCTGTTTGGGTATGTCAATGGACAATTCTGCTTTTAAAACACTTTGAGATTCTCTGTTAGTTGCTTTAAGGGTTGTCTTGTGTTGTCTCTGATGACTGTAGAAACAGTAGATACTGTTCACTCGGTCTATTTCATCTATCCCATGGGTCAGGTGTTCCTTAATGATGTTTTGCTATAGCAACACTGATAACTGTTTTGTTCTGAGTTCCAAAACATGCTAATGTTAAGATATGTAGTTTCCCCCTTCTTAAATACAACTGAAATGGATTCCTCTAGTGAGTTTGTGTAAGTAAGTCTACTTCAGTTTGGACTTTGGGTTCCATACATCCATAATTTTCAGTTGAGTTGATCATTGACTAACTTATAAGCAACACAAAAATGTATGTAACCTTTTTGAAAATGAAAGTGAAAGTCGCTCAGTTGTGTCTGACTCTTTGTGACCCCATGGACTATACAGTCCATGGAATTCTCCAGGCCAGAACACTGGAGTGGGTAGCTGTCCCCTTTTCCAGGGTATCTTCCCAACCCAGGGATCGAACCAGGGTCTCATGCATTGCAGGTGGATTCTTTACCAACTGAGCTGCCAGGGAAGCTCAAAGCCTTTGTAGTCTCCCCTTAATAAACTCCATCCAGAAAGAGAATTAACAAAGAGAGCATGGAAGATCATATGGAATATTTTAAGGGCCAGGCCTAGAAGGCTTAAAAGACATTTCTGCACACCTTCCCTTGGTCAGAACTTTCATATTGCCCTACGTAAAGGCTTCCCAGGTGGGACTGGTGGTAAAGAACCCGCTTGTCATTGCAAGAGACATAAGAGATGTGGGTTTGATCCCTGCATTGGGAAGATCCCCTGGAGAAGCACATGGCAACCCAGTTCAGTATTCTTGCCTGGAGAATCCCATGGACAGAGGAGCCTGAAGGACTACAGTGCATAGGATCGCAGAGTTGGACACCACTGAAGGGACTTGGCATGCGTGCAGACCTAGAGGCAGGGGAAGGGTTTCTGGAAATTCAGGGTTTCTAGAGGAAGAAACAAAATAGGATAACACAGAGCAAGTCTCAGACAGAGCTTGATATCCCAATAATCATTCTCTATCCCATGAAAGCAGGATGTATTTATAGATTTAACCATGATCATATGACAGCCAGGAGTCATATGGCTGGCTCTGAAAGAAAACTTAGAATGAAGAACAGTCCAGTTACTTTTCTCAAACCAGTAAATCTCAGCATCAAATTGTAAATAAGTAAATAGTATAAATGGGGCTTCCCAGGTAGTGCTGGTGGTAAATTTGAAGACCATAAGGCAAAAGGCATATAGTTTACTCTTAAGACCAATGAGCCTCTATACCAAGTAACTGAAATATTGTGTTCAACATAATGCTAATTGCTTTAGCCTAGAGAACATCTAAGATCTGACACTCATTAGAGCTTAGCACTCAGCCTATTAATCACCATGGTGGGGTCACGGGGTAAGACGGAGTGTGTTCAGAAGCTTGGCCTATGATGTCCGGGCTGGAGTCTCTTGTAGCAATTAGTTGCATCTGGGCCTTGGTAGCAAGGTATTATCTTCCCTTCTGATGTCTGAATTAAAAATGAAACTAATAAAAGGAGTGCAGGAAGGATGGAGAAGAATGCAAATTATGTTTATCCCTTACTTCATCCTTAGAATAATAGCATTAAATTACAGCAACCCATCTGGCCATCCATATGGTCTCCTGGCGTTCTAACGAATTTTAGCAAATAGGTCAAGCAGAGTGGTCACCCCATTAATAAAGCACTAATTAGAAGTAGAAAACATATTACGATTTAAACTTTCCACATTGTTTAGACAGATATAAGGATTTATTTTGTAAACAGTAATTATGTAGGATTATCTTTTAGTGCAATGTGTGTCTTTGTTACTATATCAAAAGATAATGTGAACACAGTTAGCTACACAATTGTAGAACACAGATTTGGGGCTGCCAGTCTCTGTGAGAGCCTCATGTTATTTTTCTGGTATATCTGTTATGACTTGGAATAATCAGCCATTCTAAAGAGGAGAGTTGGCTTTGTCTCCATGGCAACTTACTCTTCTGTTTTATGTGAGCAGTGACTGCCAATTGTGCTAAAGTAAGGGCGATGGTTTTATGATGGATTACTTTACACAAGGGACCAGGCATCAGACCACTGAGCTTATCTTACTGGAGGCAAACAAGCAAATGGTTTTAGGCATAGGAGGTTGGTGACCATGGTATATAATGTGTATTTATCTAATCTTTAAAGTCAAAATAAGTTCACTGTAGTATTTTATTTTGTGTTTTGATATGTTTGCAGACTGGAGACTATTAAAATAAGTCATATAGTGCTGTATCTTAGCAGCAGTTAAAAAAGGAAAGTTCATTCTAACCCTGTGATTGCAATACCTAGGGCTTTCAGCTTCAGCTTAACTTTACAAAACCCAGGAAATACCAGGTACATGTGGACCGCCCTGCACAAGTCTGTGTCCTCCTTCCACCTAATGCCGTAAGCAGCTGTGCTCAGTCATGTCTGACTCTTTGTGGCCCCATGGTCTGTAGCCTGCCAGGCTCCTCTATCCATGGGATTTTCCAAGCAAGAATACTGGAGCAGGTTGCCATTTCCTTCTCCAGGGAATCTTCCCAACCCAGGGGTTGAACCTGCCTCTCTTACATTTCCTGCATTGGCCACCTGGGAAGCCCCATACCTATGCCATAGTGGGTAATTTTTTTTCATCTATGAGTGTATGTATTGCTGAGATTGTCCTAGGAAATTTAGTACAATGTGGCAGAAGTCATTTTGCTCACCAGACTTCCATGTGTCCTTAAATATTTCCCAGCTTCTCTACACTCAGGTTGAGGTCAAGTGACTAGTTCAGACCAATGAATTGTGAGTGGAAGGATGTTTCTCGTCCCTGGACACCTGGGCAAGGCAGTTCTAGCTGATGCAATGTCTCCCTTTTGTCCACAACCTTCTTGCATATGATGTTGCTACAAGGGGAATATCCTTGGCCCACTTTATATTAATACTTTGGATGAGTAAGAAAGGACTTTCTATTAAGCTTCTGCAGTTTTGTGATGTGGAATGAAACCTAGATTATACTAATCAATACAGACATGAAGGCTTATATTGTCATGTAACTATGAATTATGTAAATTTTAAGCCTAGAACAGACTATAGGACGCCCTTAGTCATTGAGCTTATAGTATGCCATAAGGTTTGTATGTGTGCTAGTTTTTCAGCTCTCTGTTAGAGAAGAGTAAGCCTTCAGCATCACGAATGAAAAAGGAGTCTTATGTGAAAATCAGCATTGTCAACTTTCAAAGGAATAAAAGTGAGAGGTGGGCACTTCAAGACACAGAAATAGGGATCAAGTAACGCCCATGGAGCTTTCTTTGTCCCTCTCACGACAAGGATGGAGGAGGCAGGAGTCAAGGGCAGATCCCAAGTATGCTTAGGCCTTTGAAACTATTCAGGGAGATACTTTCTTATAGAAGGCTGCTAATCCAGTCCACATAGTATTGGATTATTACTAAGATTTATTTTTAAAAGAGAGAATTTAAGAAACTTTACTCAAATCCCTTTTCATATGTGTGCTTTAGACAATGAACATTTTACTTACTGACTTATGGAAAGAACCTACTTATTAATTTACTCCTTGACAAGAAGAAGAATATCTTCCCTGATTTGGGGCTTAAAATTTCTCTAAAATATGCTGTTTTCTCATTACATAGTTTATGCAGATGTGTTTTGGCCGCAAATGACAGAAATCTGATTCCAATCTCCTAAGGCTTAAAGAGAAAACATCCTGCATGAAGATCAGAGAAGGGGCTCAGCTAACAGAGTCTTCCAGGTCGGCTAAGGCAGACGGCTTCTATCTGTCCATCATACTGCTGTCTCCCCTCCACTCTCCGGTGGAATATCTTTGTCTGTTTACTTTAGTAGCCTCCCGCTGACACAAGGAAGGTGATTAACAGCTTCTACGTCTTACGTTTCAGTCTCAAATTTGACATAGGGGAGACTGCTTCTCTTCCCTAAGTTGTATGTAGACAAATTCTGGGGAAGACTGCTAGAATCTGGCCAACTTTGCATCTGCCCCTGCAGGCAGTGGATGGATGAGAAGCTAACATTGGCAGCCTCAGTGGAACTGTGTATTTGGTGTAGGACATGGGCTGTTCCCTAAGGGAATGGCAACACGCGTCCCTGAGGAAGGAAGGCTCTTGAAGAGAAAGCAATGTGTTCATGACTCTTTTTAAAGGAGCTTCCTCAGTGGCCCAGCGGTAAAGAATCTGCCTGCCAAGGCAGGAGATGCAGGAGACATGGATTCAATCCCTGGGTCAGGAAGATCCCCTGGAGAGGAAATAGCAACCTGCTCTAGTACCCTTGCCTGGAGAATCCCATGGAGAGAGGATCCTGGCAGGCTGTGGTCCATGGGGTCCCAAAGAGTTGGACCCGACCAAGGTACTGAACATGGCACTCTTTTAAAATTAGATTAATATATGATTTCCCAGGAATAAAACCATATGCCGCTTTTTTACTAATCACTCATGAGAACTTTGTATTTCTATAGCTAAATAGCTATCTAGGTGTATGTCAAAATGCCCGTACTGTATGTAGACTCTGGGTTGCCTAATGGAATATAATACATAATAGCCAACCAGAGGACTCAACTGTATCTGACAAGAGTTGGCCCCTTGAGTGGAGCTTCAATCTACAAAGTCCTAGCATCTCAGGATTGTTTGTTAATGGCTTAATATTCCTATGAGATGCAGAAGTGTATTGCCACTAAAATAATGAGATCCAAGATAACAAATATGCAATGTGGACTTGGCCACTATGTTGTTTGTGCCACACTTTTGACCTTGGATCCTCATTTTCCCTGTCTGTAAAATCACAAAACAAAATGATGTTTGTACATGTACCATATGGTGTCCACTGGTCAGGGTTGCTGCCCAGGAATAAATAATTATAATGTAGAGAAAGCACTGTGTCTCATGCTTAGGAATTTTTAGCGTTTGACTTGTGGTTGGTGCTTCCTGTTGCTGGTGTTGGTTTGATATTAGCCACTAAGAATGAAACTTCTGATTAGGTTTAAGCAAGATAGTAAATCTGACTAGAGCAACCTGTGCCGATAAAGTGTGGAAACAGAGGATGGAGCAAGAAATTAATAGGTCAGTAATCAGTTCGAAAGCAGTATAGCCTTTACTGATGTTTGCTGTGGCATTTCCCCTATGCCTCCTACTTTTCAGCTGGTGAAGTGGACATAGCTCATTCTTTTGGGCCATCTTATATGTGTTCATGTGACCTTAGTCATGTCTGACTCTTTGTGACCCCATGGACTGTAGCCCGCCAAGCTCCTCTGTCCATGGTATCTCCAGGCAAGAATACGGGAGTGGGTTGCCATTTCCTTCTCCAGGGGATCTTCCCGACTCAGGGAATTGGGCCATTCATGTATATCTGAAAATCCTTCCTAAGTTTAGAGGAATCTCAACTTCATAATTTCCTGCCTCCCCATGAGGGTAAAAAGTCAGAACTTACTTTCATAAAATTCCCTGCCCCTAGGGCCTCCAGGCCCCATTAACCCAGTACTGTAGGAAGGCCAGGTTTATTTCAGAAACCACTGATGTGAAGAAACAGCGCGCTGAGCTTCATGCTTAGGAAATTTTAGTGTTTCATTTGTGGTGGTTGCTCCTTTTGCTGGTGCAGGTCTTGATATTAGCCGTAATTAAGAATGAAACTTTAGATCAGGTTCAAGCAAGATGGTAAATCTGACTAGAGCAACCTGAAGAACTTCTCGTCAGAAGATGAGATGGTTACAGAGACTCCATGACCCAAAGCAACACAAAAGTGGTGTCATGTTCAGAGCCGGTGGGATTTGTGTTACAGGCTGAGGGTGTGTGGCCGCTGGTGGCAGCCATAATATGCCCCCTGGAGCAGTCCGTTTTGCGGTATGGTTTAGGCTGTGCTATAGACTGAACTGGGCTTCCTTAGTGGCTCAGACAGTAAAGAATCTGCCTGCAATGTGGAGAGCCTGGGTGTGATCCCTAGCTTGAGTCGATCCCCTGGAGAAGGGAATGGCAACCCACACCAGTATTCTTGCCTGGAGAATTCCACTGACAGAGGAGCCTGGCAAGCTACAGTCCATGGAGTCACAGAGAGTTGGACACCACTGAGTGACCAACACACACACACACAGACTGGTTAGAATTGCATAGACGGATGTGTATTTCATGGATCTGACTCAACGATGAGGTCCCCAACTGTGGCAGAAGTGCTGGTTCTGCCCAATTATGCACAGTATTTGGGATCATCAGAGATGGGGATGCGTGGGTAATCCAGTGTCGTAATTAGGAACTAGGCGTCCTTGCTCAGTCATGTCTGATCCTTTGTGATCCCATGGAGTGTAACCTGCCAGGCCCTGCTGTCCATGGAATTTTCTAGGCAAGTATACTGGAGTAGGTTGCCATTAACTACTCCAGAACTAGGGACTAAACCTTATATAATTTCATTGATTCATTTATTCTACATGTGTACATTGAACATCTACAATGTACAAATTAGTGGCTTGGCACAAAGCTATCAGACACAGGAGTTGCTTACAGAATATGAAATAGATACTTTCACTTTTCTTTATTTAATATAAGCTATGATATATATGAGTAAAGAAACATAATAGTTGGTATGAAACTGCATAAGAAGGAAACATATCTCAAAAGCATGATCAGGGAATGTTTCTTGAGCTGAACTTGAAGGTTGAGGATATATCCATCAAAGGAAGGGAAGTATCTAAAGCTGAAGAAATAGTGTAAATGAAAGCCCTAAAGGGGAAGAGTTATAGAGAGTTCTAGTAGCAAAGAAGAGGGATGTGGTTAATACATGAGGGCAAGATGGAGAGAGGTATAGTTGATGGCATAAAATCCACTGAAATGGATGGCATAAAATCCGGAATGTGTTAAAATACAATTAATTCTCATTATGTGAATCAGTTAGTTATGTTCTATGATGTAAATATTGAAGTATTGCCTACTGAGCTCTCCTGCTTCTAAGCAAAATACAAGGTTAAGTTCCTGCAAGCTTCTGGTCACGTTTTCACCAACTGATCAATAGATAACTTTGTTTTATGTGTATTTCTATTTAAAGACACCTTGTTTAATATATGTCATCAGTTCATGAACATGAAACTCATGTCAAATGGCACTGTCACGCGTGCCTGAAAGAAACATGCGTAACATGTATGTTTTTCCTTTGAGGCACATCACAGTCTTCTCGTGCTTAGTCACCCTAGGCAGCGACCAGAGCGCTAGGTTTGAAAGCCATTTCAGACAGCAAAATCACCAACAGAAAGCAATTTGGGAAATGTGGGAACTAGATAGGAAGACCCTTGTTTATCGATGGAGAGCTGAAACAAGAAGGCAGAGTGTCACCTCGTTTGACACCTCAGTTGGGAACATGCATGATGACTGATTCCAGTTTGTTTCCACTTTGCACATCTCCATGATGACAGTGAAATTACTGCAAATATTGATTTGATGATTACAAGTGTATTTTAGGGAGCAGACAGGTTCAAAAATTCAGAATCCTAGGATAATGAAGATCAACCTTACCTATAGACTTTATGTGAGAGAATTACTGTTTCCTATGCTGTACAAAAAGGGTTTGGAGTAACCCAGTTTTTATTATAGTTGTTTTATCTATTGTTTTTAAGAATGAGATAAGCCTGCACCATCAAAAATTTAATTCACATTAGCATTTATGATTGCACTAATGCAATTGATTATCACCCTCGATTTTACTGAAGTTCATATTAGTGGAATACAAATTTCTCAAGCTATTAAAGAAATAATAATGATACTTAGAATCTTTCTAGTCACTAGAAGGGCATTAACTGGAAAGCTTTGGGAAGCTTCTATGGGAGCTATGATAAATTTTTGAAGCGGTACTCAGTAGGCTTACATTGTTCTCATTAGAATGTGCTCTGCACTCCCTAGGAATGTTTTATGGTTATAGTGTGTTGTTGGTTCATGCCATGCTTCTTTGGCCTCACCTCCCATGCAATCAATGATTGGATTAAATATAAATCCAAGGGACCAAATGGAAGCAACCTATATATTTTCTCAGCATCCCAGTAATGAGTGTGTATTCCTGGAAGGCTGAAAAGGAATAAACCCAATAGAACTTTGATCTACTTTGGATTCATATGTTCTTTTCAGATGATGAGTGAAAAAAATTTGTCAATAAAAACATGCGTGAAATCCAGATAATGAATAAAGAAGAAGAAAAGAATAAGCACTGTGTGTGTATTAGTGATTTGGAGTTTCTTTTAATTTTTCCAAACTCTCAGTGTTCAGGTCCACAACTTACATTGATGAAGAAAAATCATCTAGAGACCAAAAGCATTTACAGTATCCTCTTAGTCCTATTAATTAGGAGAAAAAAAAATTGGAGTAAGATCAAAGTATTTGAGATTTTATCTCAATTGTTGTAAGCTGTTGAGATGTTAGTGGAAAGATGAAATGTTATGTGCTGTGGAAATGATGGTTGTGAAATCCACGTGGCAGAAATAGCAGGCAGCTGCTTATTTGACTTTTGGGCTACAGAAACTATTTTTGAAACAGAGATCTTGCTCAATGTTTCAGATTTCTGTCATCTTCCACAGAGCAGACGTGGATATAGAGATGGAGAAACTTTTCAAAGCCGCCCTGTTTTCTTTATCTTATTGTCTGGGATAAACTCCCCCCTCCCATATCAGAAACATGCAAAGGATTGAATTTTAATAACCTCATTTAGAATGTCCTTGAACACTTTAGAGGTTGTCATCAACCTTCCAAATACTTCTTGGTTATGAAGAGTATTTCACAATTAGTTTAAAGTATATATAAAATATCTAAGAGTTAATTTTGCCTTTTCAGATAAAGAAAAGCAAGTTTAGTGAGATGACTAAGATGAAATGAACTATAAGCCTTTCTCATGAGCACTGAAGCTATTAAGAAATATTAAGTACCTTTATGTTGTGACAAAGATATTACTTAGAGGTGTTCCTTAAATCAAACATGGTATGTTTTAGTAGCTGGATAAAACTTTACAAGGGCAGGATAACCTCTGCTCCTTAAAGTTGGTGCTCATGTTAGGTCATATGCAACTGAAGTGGAAGTTTAAGGCAATTTATGAGTTTTCCTGACGAAGTAGCGTGGCCCCCGTGTACTGCAAACATCCCAAAATATGCACGTGAAAGAAAACAAGGAAAGCATTTTTATCCACCTTGTATTTAAGTTCATATTTGTGACCTCTTATTCTTTATAACTAGTATTAATCTCATAGGTTTAATGAATGATATAGCAGTTAACATTGAATAATCAGCAGATACAGATATTTTTTCTATCTACTGGTACAGAAAGAAAATTGAAAATAGAAATGGTTTATTTCTGTATTTTCTGTAGCTATTCCATCTCCCTTGGAGAGCCAGTAGTAGTGGCAGAAAAACATATCTCACCAGGAAACCTGAATTTCTGTTTGGTTTTAGACATTTTGTTGCTTTAACTAAGTCACAAATATTTACCATAGAATGAATTTAATAAGTCCCAAATTAGCTAAACATTTGAATATTAGTTTTACCTTCAATGATACTTATATAATATTCATGACCTTTCAACTGTCACTGTTTTTTGGTTATATTTTTTTTCTAAGGCGTGATCCTTTGTTTCCACTGACAGACTGTTTCAATTTCTTGGTAGTGTTTAATTGTTGATTTTTAATTCATACATGCAAATATATAAAAACTTTCAAAGATTAATAACTGATTCTTAACTAAATTCCCAAACAAAAGAGGTCTTTTTTGCCACCTCCCCTACCTTGTTTTTTTAAAGAGACAGTATGCATGCATGCTAAGTCGCTTTAGTCATGTCTGACTCTGTGATCGATCATGTCACTGTAGCCCACCAGACTCCCCTGTCCACGGGGATTTTTCGAGGCAAGAATACTGGAGTGGGTTGCCATGCCCTCCTCCAGGGGATCTTCCTAAACCAGGGATCAAGCCCACATCTCTTGTGTTTCCTGCGTTGGTAGCTGGGTTGTCTACCACTAGTGCTACCTATAACATAGTGCAGATGGTGGTTTAGGGTACAGACTTGGATTTGCCTGCCCAGACTCCGGCCTGCCACTAACCAGTGGAGTAGTTCTAACAAGTTACTAGATACTTCTCTACTTCAGTTTCTTATAAATAAAATGTCTTTGCTTCTTTTCATGAATATACATTTCTGAACTTTCATTCAATTAGTTTGATCCCCCTAATTAAACATGATGCAAAAGAACAAGGTGGTTATCGGGGCAAACATACTTGCCATGTAAACCTGCGTATGTGATGTTAATGTAATGCTCTAATCACTTAATTGCAAATACATGGGGAAAAAGTAAAAGCAGTGACATATCTCCTTTCTTGGACTCGAAAACACTGCAGATGGTGACTGCAGCCATGAAATTAAAAGACACTTGCTCTTTGGGAGAAAAGCTATGACAAACCTAAACAGCGTATTAAAGAGCAGACGCCACTTTGCCAACGAAGGTGCATATAGTCAAAGCTATGGTTTTTCCAGTAGTCATATACGGAGGTGAATGTTCAACCATATAAAAGGCTGAGTGCTGAAGAACTGATGCTTTCAGATTGTGGTGTTGGAGAAGACTTTTGAGAGCTCCTTGGACTGCAAGGAGATCAAACCAGTCAATCCTAAAGGAAATCAACTCTGAATGTTCATTGAAGGACTGATGCTGAAACTGAAGCTCCAATGCTTTGGTCACCTGATGTGAAGAGCCAACTCATTGGAAAAGACCCTGATGATGAGGAAGATTGACTGCAGAAGGAGAAGAGGGCAGCAGAGGATGAGGTGTTTGGATGGCATCATCGACTCAGTGGACATGAATTTGAATAAACTCCTGGAGATAGTGAAGGACACGGGAGCCTGGCATGCTGCAGTCTGTGGGGTTGCAAAGAATCAGATACGACTGAGCAACTGAACAACAATAACAACAACTAACATTGAGCTTATTTAAATTGTTTCAAAAAATCAAAATTATCCAAAGGCCTGCACAGTATCTACAGTATAGAAACTGGAGAAAATGGATCAAGGAGAGAAAATATCAAATGATAATACTAAATTTGCCTTTGATTTCAAATTAAAAGAAATATATAAATAAGAGAAAAAGCTCATCTTTCTATTACTATGATCTTGTTTTGCCTATCTTTCTTCTATACAAATGTCAAATTAACTGTTTTAAATTTTAGTCCCAGCTTAATGTTCTGTATTCTAGGTTTCTTTCCTTTCATTTCTAGTCTTTTTTTATGCAGTAATCTGAGAAAAGCTATCTGATGTGGGATACATGAGGTGCCAAATCCATCATAATTGCAGAGAAGCCATTGAGTCATCATCTTTTGCTGTGAATGGCTGCATATTGTGTGAACAGATTTTAACGCAATATGTATACAAAGTGAGCACCATACTCGGTAACATAATGCAGCCGGAGAAAATTCAAAACAAAGAAGCTAAAAGGATCAGAAACACATACTTGGTTTGTGTTTATTTTTGAAATAGAGGATAGCTCCTGTATCAAGACAGACAAATCAGATTTTGTCTTTATAGGGTAGAAATATCAAGTCTAAGAAGAGAGATAATGAAAGAATATAAAGTTCTGAAGGGTATGGATTATGTGAATAGATGTAACTAAATTCCACAATATTGGAATTTCAGTGAGAGAGAAGGAAATGTAGGACCCAAGAAAGCCTGTAAAAGACAAATTTTATAAGAGAATCATAATCCAATAGAATGTATGATCCCAATAAAAAATGAATTAGACCAAAATTTTAAAAGAATCAAAGTTTAGATAAACTCACGAATGGTAGATCTAGATATAAATGGCAACAAAGGTGTTTAATTATATTCCTCATCAGTTCATCCTTATTGAGGTTGTTGAATTGTGAATTTACTAAGAATAGGATAGCATGATAATCTTTCAAGGAAATATTGGAAAAGCAGCTCATACTTTGGTCTGTCTGACTTTAAAGTTCATATTTCTGTTTACTTTCTGTTTTAGTGATAAAGGAACCTTATCCTTCAATTAAAAAATAAATTTAAAAAAATCTTAAAAAGAACATTATCCTTTTCTTTCTTAATTTCCAGGTCAGGATAATATGCATCAGCCATATATTTCATCCATTATGGCATCACTATCAAAAGAATATAAAATTGGAAGGAGAGTATATTTGTCCTAGTTTGGAATTTTCTTATATTACTGTTAAATTTGTATACTTATAGTTGACTAAAGTTTCTTGATATCACTTTTTTTCCTTGTGAATTTGATCTGTTTTCTTGAATAAAATATAATTTTCTGAAGGCATAACTAGTTCTCATGCCAATAGAAATGTATCTTTCTGTTATTGAAAAGGACCAGTCATAGTAGTATGAACTTCCTGTCTCACTAAAATAACACAGAGAAAAAGTACAACTTTGAAGTCAGATAGGCCTAGGAATGCCAAGTTTCTAATGTCTCCTAAAATATGCTATCTAAAGAAAATATCTTATATCTCCTAAAAGCGTGTTATCTAAAGAAAGCTTTAGTGTTTCCTCTACAAAATGAAAGAGGATTATGGATTCCAACATAGACAGTTTGTTGTAAGAGGTTACCATCAACATTATCACCATCATCATTCGATCTCTTTCAAGTGAGAACCTGACTCCATATTCACATCCTTAAACTTGCCATTACCAATGACTGTTAAACCTTTCACAGTCTCGATTTTCTAGTATTTTCCTCTCCACTACTGGAGTCTATCTTGGCACATTTCCTCCAGTACCCAACCCTAGGAACCCTTCAGTTGACTGGTACTCTCCCTATGTGTATTGATACAGACCCATGTGTCAGTGTACGAGCTTTACCCGCCTTACCTAGCTAAAGATCAGATTCAGTGATGACCACTTCTTTGCATACATTCTCAACTTGCCTGCCTCACTCCCCACGCACTTCCCTGCATCCCTCGATGAAACCGGAATTGCCTCAAGTTGGCTCTTCACCAGCTCTGTACCTGCATTGCACAGCTCAATGAAACTCTAGAAAAATAGGCTGCAGAATGTCAGTTCAGTTCAGTTCAGTTCAGTCGCTCAGTCGTGTCCGACTCTTTGCGACCCCATGGACTGCAGCACGCCAGGCCTCCCTGTCCATCACCAACTCCTGGAGTTTACCCAAACTCATGTCCATTGAGTCGGTGATGCCATCCAACCATCTCATCCTCTGTCGTCCCCTTCTCCTCCTGCCTTCAATCTTTCCCAGCATCAGGGTCTTTTCCAATGAGTCAGCTCTTTGCATCAGGTGGCCAAAGTATTGCAGTTTCAGCTTCAGCATCAATCCTTCCATTGATCACTCAGGACTGATCTCCTTTAGGATGGACTGGTTGGATCTCCTTCCAGTCCAAGGGACTCTCAAGAGTCTTCTCCAACACCACAGGTCAAAAGCATCAGTTCTTTGGTGCTCAGCTTTCTTTATAGTCCAACTCTCACATCCATATATGACCACTGCAGGATGTACTGGTCTCTTAATTATGATCATAATCTCAAATAGGCCTTTAGCTGCCTGGTAGCCATAGTCTGTATTCTGTTACTCTAATCCAGTCTCTCTCCCATTCCATGAGATGATCATTTCTCACTGAATTCTCATTCTTAAAGTCCACTGTCATCTTCTCCTTCATTCTTTTTTTTTAAAGCAGTTTTTATCGGCGTATAGTTGATTTACAAAGTTGTGTTAGTTTCAAGTGTATAGCAAAGTGATTCAGTTATACATACATACATATCTATTTTTTCAGATCCTTTTCCCTTATAGGTTATTATAAAATATTGAGTATAGTTCCTTGTGCTATACAGTAGGTCCTTGTTGGTTATGTATTTTATATATAGTTGAGTGTATATGTTAATCCCAAATTCCTAATTTACCCCTCCCCGCTCCTCCTTCATTCTTTTTTTAAAAAAATATTTAGTTATTTGACTGTGTCAGGTGTAGCTGTAGCGTGCAGAATCTTTGATCTTTGTTGCGGCGTGCAGGATCTTTAGTTGTGGCCTGTGAACACTTAGTTGACGCTTGTGGGATCTAATTCCCTGGGACTGAACCCAGGCCCCCTGCATTGGGAGTGTGGAGTCTTAGCCACTGGACAACCAATTAAGTCCTGTCTCCCTCCTTCTTCATTCTTTATCCCAGGTGATAATTTTGTTCTTACTTCATTAAGAAAGTTTATGTAATCAGAAGAATTGTCACATGTTTTACTACCACATTTTCCCAACTGTGTACATCTGAACCTATGTAGTCTACCTTCTTACCTGTCCTGTCTGCATCCCACTAATGCCAAGCCCTTCACTTACGCCCTTCCTCTTCTGTCTCTCACTTGTTGAAGGTCACTGCGGATGAACTTCCTCTGCGTCCTTCATTGGCAGTAGCGTCTCTTACAACAGGACCATTCCCATAGCACAGAAACATGATCTTTCATCTTCCAACTTGGGGGAATAAAATGAAACAAATGTATAACATTCTCTAGACTCCTATTTTCTGTCAACCACACTCTATTTATTTCCTTCCCTTTAAGTAAAACTTCTTAAAAATGTTGCTGTGTTCGGTATCTCTAATTTCTCTCTTCCTAAACTCTTTGCCCTCACTCTCGTCAGTTCTCATTCCCACCACTCATCTGAAGTTGCTACTTTGGAGATCAATCATGACTCCGATGTTATCAGTTTAGTGGTTGTATTTCAGTTCTCATCACACTGGACTTTTCAGCAGTATTTGATATAGTAGTGATTGGTCTTTTATTAAAATTTCTTAATTTTACTTGTAAAAGACCATGCTTGTGTTTTTTCTGTTGCTGCCACAAATGGCAGCTCAGTATTTATTCCCTTAAACTCCCAACATTGGAAAGGTCACCTCTTGAATCTTAGTTTCTACATATACTTGCTATGTAGGTGACTCACACTTTCTCATGACTAGAGCTATTAATTTATAAGTTAATGCCTCCTAACTTTATATTTCTAGTCCCAATCTCTCCTGAACTTTAGACCTGTGTAGAAGGATTCAACATTTCCACGCAAAAGCCTCATAGGCATTCTCACTTAACCTATCTACATTTGATCTGAAATTCTCCCCCAAAGATATTGATCATGCCAAAATGTTTAGAACCACCCTTGACTTCTCTGTTTATTTTTTTCTTGATCCCAGTGGGCACATCTTTTGTTCCACCTTCTAAACAAATCCTACATTTGATCACCTCTCACCCCCACTGTTGCCATTACTTGGTCCAAGGCATGACTGTTTGCGGTTCAGATTATTATTGTAGCCTGTGATTTGGTGTCCCTGTTTGTGAACATAGTTGCTGGTGACATCCTGTTGTAACCTAAGCCCAATCTTGTCTCTCCTCTCTGCAGACTTACTAAGCTTCCACGGTTTCTCATCTCCCTCTGAATATCCCCTCTCCTCTGTTGCTCCCCGGACGTCCTCATTCTCCCTTTTGCTCACTCTGCTCTGGTACACTGGCCCACCCGCTGTTCCTAGGAATGTCAGCCTCATAGGAACCTGCTTTCACCGCATGTATTCACTCACTCAGCCATGTCTGACTCTTTGCGACCCCATGGACTGTAGCCCACCAGGCTCCTCTGTCCATGGAACTTTCCAGTCAAGAATACTGGAGTGGGTTGCTATTCCTCCTCCAGGGGTCTTCCCGCCCCCAAGGATCAAACCTGCATTTCCTACATTAGCAGATGTCGGTTTCTTTACCATTGTGCCTGCTGGAAGCCCGCATATACACTTGATCTTAGCCATAAGGCTGAGAAGTGACTCACACCTCTTCTGTAATAAACACATATTCACCTCAGGGATTTGCATCTATTCTGCCCTTTACCTGGAATTGCATTTTCTTGATGAATATCATTTAAGTATTGCTACACCCATGCCTCTGCTTCATTCAGGTCTTTACTCAAAATTCACCTTCCCAGAGAGGCCATCATCTAGAGCTATCCTAGCTAAAATTTGAACATCACATCCACACAATTTTGTCCTCCGTTCTTGCATAATTTTTTTGTTTCTGTAGCACTTGTCACTGTCACTTAGTTTTTTTTTTATCAGAAAGCTTTCTGTGATTATAGAAATGTCCTTTAAATCCGGTTATCCAATATATGTTACCTATTAACCACATGTGGCCATTGAACACTCGATATGAAGTTAGTTTGAGAAATGAACTGCATTTTTATTGTTTTTTATTTTAACTAAAATTTTAAAAAGCCTTAGTTGACTAATGGCTACTGTTTTGGAACACCCGCCCCCCAACTAGAACATGAACCTCATAAGAGCAGGGGTTTTTCTGCGTTTTGTTCACTGTTATAGCCCCCCTGGGTAGCTATGTCCTGGAACATAGTAGGTGCTTCATATTTTGAAAGAATGAACAAATGGATCATTGTCGAAATTATTTAAAATCATAAGCTTAGCCATGAGAAAGTGAATTATCTTCCTGGCTATGCTACTCAATAATGGTGTGATTTTACATTCTCAAAACCCAAATGTCTTTGTTCGTGTTTTTTTTTTTTTTCTTCATTTAATTAATATGTATTGAACTATTCTGTGTGCCAGAAATTATTGCTGTCCCCAAATAAAAAAGACATAGTCTTTTAAGCAGTTTGTTATATAGTAGAAAGTGTAATACACTTTCCATAATTAATCTAATTTACTGTTATGTCATAAAGTAAAAAGTTCATCCAGTTAAGACAAGGAGTTTCATCCAGTTAAGACAAAAAAGAAGTAAAAGTTATTAGATCTGTGTGAGACCCCCTAATGACAGAAATATGAACTACCGTGAGTTCAGAGAAGAGACATAAAAGGCAGTCTTAACGGTCAAAGAATAGTTGGTGTAAAGGGAAAAGCAAGACTTCCTGGAGGATAAAATGGATTTGAAATGTTTAGAAAGAATTGGCATTTTAGTATAATGGCAACAGACACTGTATGCAAAACTGACCCCTTCCCATAACATAAAGTGTGGAATGTGAGACATCTGAGTGCGCGGCATTGCATGCTATGGCTTTCTGTGCTGTTGTGAATTCATGGTATAAACGCGCAGAAAACACTCATAAGCTCTGCAAACCCTCTGGGACTTTCTATTACAAAATTCTAAAATAATGGTTTTTTCCAACTGTTGTTCCCTGTTTGCATTGATTTAAAAAAATATATCTTTTTTTTTTTTTCTTTTTATGTGTATGGGAAGTGTTTTCCTACTTATAGTTAGTGAATATTTTACAAATCCTTCTTTTTTTCATTCCTAAACTGGCATACAGGTTATAAAAACTAACAATGGAAGTTTTAATTGTGGGGATAAAGAATATATGTATAAATAATGTCTATGTCATGGGATATCCATCTGTATGATTTTAATGCACAGAGGACTCCTCTGTTTTGTGAGCAGTTGTGTACACTTTCCAAGAAAATTTTAAAGCAGAAAAACCTGGAAGACCATAGAAGTGCAAAGCAGCTTCTCTTACATCCTCAGTACTGCTTTTGTGTCCATCTTATGCTAGTGTGAGGATTAGGTGACAGTGGAAGAAAAAGTACAATTAACGTGTCAAAGCGGGATGCCGTTTCCCTTTCACACCAGCCAGAGGACATATCAGGTGCCTCCCTGAAGGCTAAGTTTATTGTCATAGTTCAATATCAGTTTTCAGGCATGTACATATAGAAGGAAAGAAGAAAATGCAATTATTAAATAATGTTAATATTGACAATATGTTTAAAAACCGCATTTCAAATCTTTCTTGAGGTTAGTCTCTAGGCTTTAATAACAATGAAAAAGAATTTAAAGAGAATTATAATCTAACTGGCTAATCTGATGTATTATTTCATACTTCCCAGGGAAATATATGTTGTTTTATATGATATAATTTATAGTAGACTTGCTGAAACTAGGTGGGTGCTTATATCTGAGAGATTTTCAACTGGCAAATAAGTAAATAAAAATAAATAAATGGGACTGGAATTTAAGACATAAATGGACTCTAATTTAATTATATGGATCATTATAAGCAGTTAATGATGTCATTAGAATATTTTTACTAAAAGTCTATTTAAAGAGATGGTGGGGGGTGGTTTTGTCTTTTAGGGATAATTTCTTTAAAATTGAGTTTTAGGGGAATTTTCTGCATGTGAGCAAAACAATGACAGAAAGTTCTACATCAGGTTTTTGGTTGTAAAATAAAGATGATAATAGAACATTTTTAGTTTATGATAATATCAGTAAATTAGATAAATTATGGAAAGTGTAGTATACTTCCTACTATGTCACAAATTGCTTTAAAATGGTGTCTATTGAAATTCCATGGCCAAAGGATAATAATATATCCCCCAAAATACTGTTGGATAGATGCTTTCCCTCAAGAACACCTCTGTATTTAATCCCAGAGATATAGGGAATAAGTCTTTGCTCATATTTATAACTAAATAAGCCTCTTCCCTGGTGGCGCCAGTGGTAAAGAATCTGCCTGCAGTGCAGGAGACCCGGGTTCGATCCCTGGGTTGGGATGATCCCCTGGAGAAGGGAGTGGCAACCCACTCCAGTATTCTTGCCTGGAAAATCCCATGCACAGAGGAGCCTGGTGAGCTACAGTCCATGGGGTCGCAAAGAGTCAGACACGACTGAATGACCGACACTACTATTACTATAACTAAACTAGTAGAATGTGGCTGTTGAGTTCTTAATGTCATATTATAAGCACAGTTTATCATTAAACTGGTAAACATTAAACACCTAAAATCCACTTCCAACTCCATGTAATTTAATGTTATTTCAAGAAACATTTCATGCTTTTAATTATAATTACATGAGTTCGTAGACCTTTACAAAGTGAAAGAAGGTGTTCTTCATTCTAATGCTGATTTACCTTACAAATAAAAAGCAGATGAAGAAATTGATGCGTTTTCTAAAAGTTACCCAGAGAGTAACAGTGGTAGGCTTAGGACACCTGCTACAGACTTCCAGGCTTTTGTGGATCCATCTTTCATTCTTTAAGGATTACTTCTCTTTGTTAGGTCAGACTCTATCTTTCCTATGAAAAATGGTAATAACGTTCTTCCATTAGAAATGACTTCTCTTGGTCAAATTATTTTCATCACCAAAAAACGTCTTACGGATTTAAAATAATTTCTGTACTGCTTAATTATACTCAGTGATATGTCAGATGTATTTTGAAAATTATCCTGAAGAAGTGTCAGCTATATAGTGATTATTATTATCCTACTTGGTGAATAATAAATGCCTTTACTTTTCGATATGTTTAAGTCTTTCAAAAAGAATATGAGCTGTTACTCCATCACCTTCCTTAGTATTATTTGATCAAGCTACTCATTTTTTGTTCTCTTAATCATCTCTCATAAATCAGTGCCTTAGCCTTTTAGACATTTCACTTGTTTCTCCCTGAACTGCCTCCTACATGTTCTTATTATTGTAATTTATTTCTTGAGTGTTGACAGTTTATTTGGCACTGTTCAGAACAAAACATCTTTCTTTTTAGAGAGGTGACTCAAATTGCCACATTTTGTCTAGTGTGGTCTCAGCAGACCACAGAAAGAATGGACTGAACCATCCCAATAAAGTTCCAGTTATGAGAAAAGGATCAAAGCCACTAGTTAATGGGTAGAGTTCAGAAGCATTTTTCATCTCAGTCTAATCTTTCCCCCGACTGTGTTTAAAGTTATCTCAGTTATGGTGAGAAATGAGTACGTGTGGCTGATTTGGGTTGCCTTGGACCTGCAGATTACCAGAATCTGATTTCAGTAGCGTTCGTGTAGCAAATACAAGCAACTTGAAACTTCTGGGAAGGCCTTCGGAATATAAAGAGTAGCAATTTTTATTGGCCAAAGTGTGGGTTTTAATCAGTATTTTAAACTGTCTTGAAAGGAGAATATTTAAAGTTTTTAGGTATAGATTGAGAGACATATTAAATATATGTTTTTTATTAATAAGTATATGTTCCAGTTCAAAAGAAAGGAGAGAAAAGGTACGGAAAAAAGGAAGGGAGGGAAATATACTGATTTCAGAAATTATGTTTGTTCTCACAAATCTCTGCTTTTCAGTTTGATATTGAATTACATGGTCTAAATCTTATTAGCCAATTTCTGATCCACCAGATTTTAACAACCCTCTTAATAGTGAGCAGGTTAGTAAACCATATTGAAAATTAAAAGCATGCTGAATTGGGCACTGGGAAACCTGACTTCTAGTCTAGTACCTTCCATCTTCAGACTCTCAGGGTGGCTTGCTCTGACTCTGTCTCATTTATCCTAAGACCTAGTACCCTCAGTTCAACTCCTCCCCAAACTCACCACTCAATAAGCATTACTTACATGTCTTAAAAAAAAAAAAATGGGGAACTTAATGCAATACAGTATTTAAAAATAAGATTATCCAGAGATTCATATTTTATGGCCAATGCATAAATGGATCAAAACAGAGATGTGAAGAGTCACCTCAAATAATAAGAAAGACCCTCTAGGCTGCAATAGTAATCACAGTAAATTCTTTTGTTCATCTAGATAAGAATGATACTCCAAAGGAGTGGTCATGAGGCAGAACTTGCTAATACCCATCCAAACACTGTCCAATGGTAAGGGAACTTTAGCCAGGTGATTCTGAGTATTACACTTTTGTTAGCAAGATCATTGAAAATGTGAGGTGGATATACATGTTGTGTTGAGAAGGGATATGAGTGCATATCTGAGTAGAGTTGGACATGGAAAGATGACTTAATCCCTGTGATGACTTCTCTGGTCTCCATTGGCTGAGTGTGGAGAGGTGGGTACCGACAGAGAAAGTGCTATGTGAAATCCTGCATGCTCAGTTGCTCAGTCATGTCTGACTCTTTGTGACCCCACGGACTATAGTCCACCAGGCTCCTCTGTCCATGGGATCTTCCTGGCAAGAATACTGGAGTGGGTTGCCATTTCCTCCTCCAAAGTATCTTCCCAACCCAGGGATTGAACCCTTGTCTCCTGTGGTTCCACCGTCTTGACCGGCATTGGCAGGGGGATTCTTTACCACTGAGCCACCTGGTAAACCCAAAGCTGAATTATTAGAAAAGTATAGAGCAGCACTGGGACACTATTGAGATTACATTTGCAGTTTGAGATCACAAAATGTAAAGGCACCAGTCAGTATAGTTTTATGATTTTTCTACACCAGTTTTCAGGTCTTTAGTAAAATAAGTATGGGAAAGGGAATCTTCCTGAGTTCATCCTGAGTTAGGTATTTTCCAGATAAACATTATGGAGGAAGGAGTAAATGAGCCAAGGATGTCTTGAAGGAGTTTTTCTAAGAATTAACCATCCAATTTAAATTCCACGAGGGAAAGAAGTGTAGGAGAACTGGATAAATGTTGGAGATTGGAGAGGGAAGCAATAGCATCTATGGACTAGAACCTTGATGAGACTGGAAATTGTTGATAGTGAGGATAAGAGCAAGTAAAATGAAAGGTCCAAGTTGGTGAAAGTGATGTTTATAACTGGAACTAGAGGGAAGGTAGTGTCTTGGTTGATGATAAATTCCAGTTTATGACCATTCATTGATTGCATCATTGAGGTAGAATTCAACCCAAAAAGAGAAACAAAGCCAAAAGGTCAGGGGAAATAAATAAAAAGGTCAAGAAACTACATAGCTACATGTATATTGATGTCCCTAAGAAAGGTGATGGCAGTGAAGTAAAGTTTGACTCTTAGCCAGGAGCCAGCCATGAATGTGAGTGGGAGAGACCCAGGTGCCAATAGACAATAGCAAGAAAGAGTTGGGAGAGCATGCTATAACTTGATGGAAATAGCTTCAAAGAAGCACAGAGATTTATAAAAGAAAGAGCAAAGGTGGATAGGGAGTTTAAAAGATGATAGAAAACTGGGAGAACACGTATGCCACCTCCTGGCCCTAAGTGCTTGGGTGGGAGATAAAATGCTTTCCGATTGAAAGGGCATCTAAGGAAGCAGTTTCTTAATGGAGCAGCCATGGCACTGAAAAAAGACAAAACAAGAAAAATCAAATAAACCATAGAATGTGAGTTCCATAGTGCACAGCAGAAAGGTAGAGAAAAGAGTATTGTGTGATAGATTTGATGGAGCAGCAGGGCTGTGAAAGGTCACTTCTAGGGTGATCAGAATGGACAAGGATTTGATGCAAATGGGACTAGGGCCAGCCAGAAGAGTGATGGCATTACTCAATTCTAGTTCTCTGTTCCTAAATATTTCCTTCTGTGACAGGAAGGCATCCACTGTATATTCTCCCCTTAGCAACACACACAAAATGCCCCTGATGGCTGTTACCTTATATTTATGCAGCATTCAATAGTCTATCAAAATAAGTGATAATAGCTTGAACTAGCATGGCAAACAGTCAGTATGAGTTTGTCCGCAGGCGATGAGTATGCTCTTAAATTACTGATGAAAATAGTATTTGAATTTATAAGACACAACATATCCTCAAACAATGTTCTAGATTATGAATGCCACACTGTGAAACCTATGGGATGATATTCAGTCATGTTCCCCTTGAAGGGACCCACACTTCTTTATATTGTGTTGTACTTTGTACAGGAAAGTAAAACCCTGGAAATTCTGAAAATGTAGCAACTTCTGAAATAAGGAAATATTAAATAAGTAAGAGTTCTGCTTAGATATTTGTCTGAGATTGTTTTTCCAGTTTGTCTAAACTTTTTCTTTATAGTTCATTTTTGTAACTTAAAACCTGTGAAGTACTTTTCCACTTCGGATTGTTAGTGGTGTCATTAAGTTGGGTGAAAGTCATGCCCCATATATGTCATCACTCGCTACTTAACTCATTCTCATTAATCATGCCTGTGTGTGGCTTGGATAATTAAGTTCATAATTATCCAGTTTTCCCCTTGAAGTCATTTTTCTTCCCCTAGTGTTGAGCTTCCTGTTAAAATCTATACAATTTCAGTATACCCTTAGGAGATGAGGTCACCTATTGGTATTATAACTCACATGTTGATTACTAGACAGGTCAAGTGGGTTCTTCCTTCCCTTTTTCCGTCATCTCTTTCTGACTTCTTACTTCATGTGAGTCTTCTGTGACAATAAATAAATAATTGTCTGGAAAAATGGTGTCTTCATTTTCTTTCTGTCTCTCTCACATGTCTTTCTCCTAAATGTCATTTTCTGATTCCCATATTATTATTCACTCAACATTTTCCTTCCTCTCTTTTGGCTATAATTTTATAGCCTTAATTCTTTAATTATCTGTGAAAACTAAAATTTTATGACTCATCTCTCTCTACAAAAAGCCCAGATTTTTCTTTTTTCTTCCTCTTTACGTGAAAGAGTTTTATAGTTGAAGGTTTTACTAATCACATGCCTTTATGGTTTTTAAAATGATCAGGCAGAAAAGTGATGAGTCCTCACTTTGTTAACCAATTTGTCTCATTCATTTTTCACGTAAACCAAGTTGTTATTTCTCATTTAAACTTGGCTGGATCAAAGTAGGCATCTGAAGACAGAAAGACAGTTCAGGAGAAGCTAAACACAGCTTTCAAATAGCAGATAAGATAGCTGACTTTGATATCTGGGTAGTGCTATCCAGTTGTCTACTTCTGTGAAGTAAAGTGAAGTGAAGTGAAAGTCGCTCAGTCGTGTCCGACTCTTTGCAACCCCATGGACTAAGTCCATGGAATTCTCTAGGCCAGAATACTGGAGCAGGTAGCCTTTCCCTTTTACAGGGGATCTTCCCAACCCAGGGATTGAACCTAGGTCTCCCACATTGTGGGCAGATTCTTCACCAGCTGAGCCACAAGGGAAGCCCTACTTCTGTGGATACAGTTAAAAGTAGGTCTGGGAATTGATTCTTTCTTTAAAGTTATTGATAATCATTGAGGTGTTGTAGTAGGTGAACTGCAAGTTTTCACATTTGCAAGTAAACTCTGCAATGTCTACACAGAGGTCAGTTGTGACCCACTACTTATGGGAATCTAGACTGATTTTTTAGAACAGAGATTCTCAATGATTAGTTCCACATTTACCAGGAATGATCGAAGCCTTACCCTGCAGGATCCACATAACTTATTCCTACCACAGTTCAGTTCAGTCGCTCAGTCATGTACAACTCTTCGCGACCCCGTGGACTGCAGCACTCCAAGGCCTCCCTGTCCATCACCAACTCCTGGAGTTTACCCAACTCATGTCCATTAAGTCAGTGATGCCATCCAACTGTCTCATCCTCTGTCATCCCCTTCTCCTCCTGCCCTCAATCTTTCCCAGCATCAGGGTCTTTTCAAATAAGTGAGCTCTTCATATCAGGTGGCCAAAGTATTGGAGTTTCAGCTTCAGCATCAGTCCTTCCAATGAACACCCAGGACTGATCTCCTTTAGGATGGACTGGTTGGATTTCCTTGCAGTCCAAGGGACTCTCAAGAGTCTTCTCCAACACCACAGTTCAAAAGCATCAATTCTTCAGTGCTCAGCTTTCTTCACAGTCCAACTCTCACATCCATACACGACTACTGGAAAAACCATAGCCTTGACTAGACGGACCTTTGTTGGCAAAGTAATGTCTCTGCTTTTTAATATGCTGTCTAGGTTGGTCATAACTTTCCTACCAAGGAGTAAGCATCTTTTAATTTCATAACTGCAATCACCATCTGCAGTGATTTTGGAGCTCAGAAAAATAAAGTCAGCCACTGTTTCCACTGTTTCCCCATCTATTTGCCATGAAGTGATGGGACTGGATGCCATGATCTTAGTTTTCTGAATGTTGAGCTTTCAGCTCAACTGGGCTAAAACACTGGGCTCTCTAAAATTAGAAATAGCTGAGAAACACAGGTCCAAAAATTATAATTTTTTTCTCTATTTTCTGTGCTAATATATAAATATAGTTAAATGTGAGAATTGAGTGTGTTAGCTTTTATATCACTGTTATATAGTTGCAACTGAATAAAATATTGGTAGGGCTTCCTAGGTGGCTCAGTGGTAAAGAATCTGCCTGCCAATGCAGGAGTTGCGGGTTCAGTCCCTGCATTGGGAAGATAGTCTGGAGAAGGAAATGAAAACACACTCCAGTATTCTTGCCTGGAGAATCCCATGGATAGAGGACTCTGGCAGGTTACAATCCATGGGGTCTCTAATGAGGCAGACAAATTTAGCAACTAAACAACCACAAAATATTGGTAAAGCAAAAAGCACTATTATTTAATAAACCAAGTAAATCACAAGAAAGCCAAAGAATGACTTTACTAAGGAGCACTTGGTTGATAGCCATATTTTAGACAACATTTTTCCTGCGTATCTGGACCAAGTCCATATATTTTATGCTTTCTTTTATTTATTAAGGGATGTATTCAGATTCCAGGCAGCATTTTTGAGCTCAGCAACTCGCTCTTGAATTACATGCTTCTCAGAGTGGAATGGTTTAGTAGTCTTCTATTTCACTGTTATATGATTCTGTTAATAGAGCCAAGGAGTTTTCAAGCTCTGACATCTCTTTACCACTTATGCTTGTCTACAGCAGTGTTTATCCACCCATCCTTCCTATGCAGAGTCCAAGACCCATAGAGAGCTTTTTAATAGATTATAAACAAAATGGGAGGAAAACCTATCACTGCACAAAATAAAAAGCAGAGACTTTTTTTTTTTTTTTTTTTTTGCTGACAAAGGCCCATATAATCAAAGCTATGGTCTTGCCAGTAGTCATGTATGAATGTGAGAGTTGAACCATAAAGAAGGCTGAGGGCTGAAGAATTGATGCTATTGAACTGTGGTGTTGGAGAAGACTCTTGAGAGTCACTTGGACTGCAAGGGGATCAAAGCAGTCCATCCTAAAGGAAATCAACTCAGAATATTTATTGGAATGACTGATGCAGAAACTGAAGCTCCAATACTTTGGCCACTTGATGGGAAAAGCCAACTCACTTGAAAAGACCCTAATGCTGGGAAAGATTGAGGGCAGGAGGAGGAGGGGAGGACAGGGGACGAGATGGTTGAATGGTATAATTGACACAGTGAGCATGAGTTGAGCAAGCTCTGGGAGATGCTAAAGGACAGAAAAGCTTGGCATGCTGCAGTCCAAGGGGATTGCAAAGAGTTGGACATGACTAAGCAACTGAACACCACCACCACAAGATAAAAAAACATCAAAGTGTAATCTAAAGGAAATAAGTTGATTAAATTTCTGCTAGGCAGGTCCTTTATATCTTTATGCCTTATGTCTTTGAGGGGGAAGGGGAACTAATCTAATTCCTTTAATATAATAGTTAATAACACATGCATGCCTGCTGCATGCTAAGTTGCTCAGTCATGTCCGACTCTTTGGAACCCTGTGGACTGTAGACAGCCAGACTCCTCCATCTAATGGGATTCTCCAGGCAAGAATACTGGAGTGGTTTGCCATGCAAACCAGGGAATCTTCCTGACCCAGGGATCGAACCTACATCTCTTGAGTCTCCTGCATTGGCTGGTAAGTTCTTGACCACTAGTGTCACCTGGGAAGCCCTAATAATGCATATTGTGAGTTAAATGCAAAATTATTCAAGCTCAAACATGTTTAGATATTTTATTCTTATGTATGTCCAAGACTTATGAGGCAAATGAGAATCTACCCTTAAGTCTTTTTCAGAAACCTTCAAATTAACTGACAAAAACTATAATATTTTATATTTGTGTGACATTTTAAAATTTCTAACATTCTTTAATATGCATTACCTCATTTGAATTTTGAACAACTTTTGAGTTTGGGGAAGGATATGATCACCATTTTCTAGGTTACTGAACTGAAGTTTAAAAGGTTAAATGACTGGCCAAAGATCAGAAGACTAGTCATAGGAACGCAAGCCTCGTAGCCCCAAGCTTCGTGCTTTGAAGTCTTTCGCATCAGGATAAGAATCCCAGATATGTCTCATTAACTTTTATCTCAACTTTTCCAATCCATGAGTTCATTGGCTATCTAAGCACTTTAGATTTTTTAAAAACTACATTTTTGTCTTTACTCCACTGTTGGTTAGCCATGTGACCCTCATGTCAGGCACCTGAACTCTCTAAGCCTGACTTCTTATTCTGTCCGTTGTCCACATGCATACTCAGTCAAGTCCAACTCTTTGCACCCCTATGGACTGTAGCCTGCAAGTCTCCTCTGTCTATAGGATTTCCCTTTTTCCATCCAATATCCAGTGATATTTACGCATGACAGATTGTTGTGAGAAGTCAAATGGAACAAACAAAGACTCAAGATCTTCACACACTGAAAAGGTGCTGCTATGCAAATATACATATATTAGAGAAAGGCCTTAGCAGCATGTAGTATACTTTAAAATGTTACTTATTTGTGTTCCTATGTAGCAATGTAGTGGTTCTTGAATTTTTATGGATTCCTAGGGAAATAAGCCAAAGCAGGTATATGAAAGGGTGCAGTGCACAAGAGGAGGACCATCTATTACTAAAGTCTGTTGCTTGGTTTTTAACTGGCTTGTCTTCTTACTCTTGCCTTTCTCAAGGAGTTTCAACCTCTTCCTTTCTTTATTAATTTTCTCAAATACTCAACGGTCTTTATTTTTCCACTGCTTTGTAAGGGATTTACTAGAAGTTGGACTGACATCCCATCCTGGTTCCCCCCTCTGTCATCGGCCCACTCACTCCACTGAAGTGACTGCGTGCTTGAGGAAGAACCAGTGAGACTGCTAGCCTGGTCAGCGCTGCTGCGGCTGAGTCACCTCAGTCCTGTCCGACTCTGTGCGACCCTTCCCTGGGATTCTCCAGGCAAGGACACTGGGGTGGGTTGCCATTTCCTTCTCCAATGCATACAAGTGAAAAGTGAAAGTGAAGTCGCTCAGCCTTAACCCCTCCTGCCAATATACATTTTGCAAAAGAGAGGGTGTTAGATGAAGAGTTGATTTCTGGAAGAGTTGAGTTTTGTTTTTTTTTTTTTTAACAGCTTTGTTGAAGAAGCGTGCAGTGTGTTTATTTATTCACCGGCCGTCCCAGGCCGCTGCCTGCGGGCTTTCTTTGTTGCGTTGCGCAGAGGCCACTGTCTGTCGTGGTGTGCCGGTCCTCACTGCCGCGGCTTCTGTCCTCACACAGCTCGGGCTCTAGGAACGCGGTCTCAGGAGCTGCGGGACTCCGGCTTCGTTGCTCCGCGGCACACAGGATCTCTCTGGACCAGGAATCAAACCTGTGTCCCCTGCGCCGGCAGGCAGATTCTTAACCACTAGACCACTAGGAAAGTCCCAAAGTACGCAGTTCATTCTCACTAGAATGTGAAAGATATCTCTGAGATTGGCCACGCAAGGGAAACACAAGAAGGGAACTGGGAGATGAGCAAACATATTTAAGTGATAGTCTTACACCCTTAATGTGCAAATGCTGTGGGTCCTCTCAATTGTAACCTGACTTTCTGGCTAGAGAGGGAATTCACAATAACCTCTAACCTGAGAGATTCAGGTAAGAATCACAGATATTCCTAAAATTTCCTTAAGTTGATGATGTGGAGGTGGAGACTTTGACAGTGCAGATTGTTGTAGCTATTTTATTTCTGTGATTAGATAATTATTCAAAAGTTATATTTGGAAGAAAAATTAACAGATTAAGAAAAATTGTTTCCTGAGATTTATAGCCATATATTTTTTAAATCCTCACATATTGCTATAAATTCATACATTCCCTTCTAGTTTCTTAAAATTCAGCTAGAAGTTTCCTTTTCTAGGATACCAATAATAAAACCCAGTACATTTCCTGTATAATTAAATCATCTTGAAAAGAATTTAAAGCATGATATAAAAGTGAAAGCAGAATTGTCTTTTATAGCTCATGAATATATTTTGAATGGTCTCTGTGTGGTTTGTGATTTAGGTGCCAAACAGCTAAGGTATAAATAGTATACCACTACAAGGTTCCTGAAAAGTCATTTTGACTTGAAACATATTTAATTTCTACCTCAGAAATGTAGTTTTTATAATGGAAGAAATGTTTTTGCTACTGAGAAACCTAAATAATATTCTCATCACAAGCCTAACATGCTATATCCTTCTTGAAGTTGGTGTCTTTCATTGGATCATTTTAATGTGTTCTGGCTGAAGAATATCAATATCATTCTTCAGCTGAAAGGTGGTTCCAGTAATGCCTGACGTCTAAGCATCATTTGTAATACAAATGATGGGGAGCCTGTGTGTTAATGGCCACTAATTTATTTTGAATTTATGATGCATAGCGGCCATTAGACGTAAGTTGCTTTACGTCAGTTCATGGGGATTAAGAGTTCTCTTTGTGGTGGGTTTTATTTCTTGATGTCACATAGGAAAATATGCCCATTTTAAAATGAAAAAAAAAAAAAGGAACCCATTTGCAATAAAGTGGGATTAAGTGAGAAGTATACCAGTTCCATATAATGGTTCTCATATATCATGCACATCACTGTGCATTATCATAGGTAACCATGAGGGTATTTTTAGAGGAGATACTGGTTTTCCATTATATTCAAACATAAATTTAACATGAAATTTCCACTGGGTTTTTTTAAGTGCCATTTCTTCATATTTATTTATCACAGAATATTTCAAACTAAGTAAAATGTTAATTTCATGTAATGGAAGTTACCATATATTTAAATACATACCAACATTAGAATAAAATTAAACTCTCAAGTAACACTTATCAAGTATAAATACTACCCTAAGCTTGGTACTATAGGAAAACAGAAGCAAATGCGTACATTTGACCTTCAAAGAGATTATCATCTATAGGAAATAACAAGATTTGGGTAGGAAAACATATTTTAAGTCATGATTTTAATTAAGAACTCATGAAAAAAGGTGGTGAGATTTATTCCTACATTTGACAATAGATAGTGTCAGTGGTTAGAAACGTGAGACCAAGGCCCCAAGGACAGACTATCATAGACATGGTGGGTTTTGAGTTGAGTCTTTAAAGGAAGAGCAAAACATGAGTAAAAATTAGTGGTGAGAGAAGAATAAGAAGCAGATAATGAATCATGAAAGAATGTAAAAAGCAAAGTGGGAAATTGTGAAGTTGAAGACAGGCAACATGATGGATGAGCCATATCTCATTTTTAGGTATTTAGCCTTTGTTCTGAAGCTGATAGGCAGTCAGTTAACAGTTTCAAGAAGAAAGCCCATGATCAATAATAAGCTTTTTGAAAGATGACTTCTGGCAAATGATTAATATACTTCCCATTCTGAATCTAAGCTCATATTTCTGTATGTTTACAGTTACTCCTTTGTTTTTTTTATATTATTTTCTACTTTATGTCTAGGATTTTTTAAAAAATCTTTAAAAATTAAAATATACTGCAAATACCTTCTCTTTTCTTGGAGCATTGTGATGTTTGCTTCTGAAAACCAATGTTCGCATCTCACGTATCCACTCAGTTCTCTTTTTTGGGGATCTTCACTGCAGGTGCTGTTGCTACAAGTTGTGTACAATAGTTTCTGGAACTTGTTGACTTCTCGTTTAGAACATGTACCATTTATTTGTTAAAGAAAGGATTTTATTCATTCATTCATTTACATTTGCTTTGTGAACACTAATATGGCTGGATCCATTCATAGGGGTTCTGTGTATGTGTGTGTTAGACGCTCAGTTGTGTCTGACTCTTTGCGATCCCATGGACTGTGGGTTGGCAGGCTCCTCCGTCCATGGGATTCTTCAGGCAAGAATACTGGGGTAGGTTGCCATTCTCTTCTCCAGGGGATCTTCCCGACGCAGGGATTGAACCCGAGTCTCCTGCATCGCAGGCAGATTCTTTACTGTCTGAGCCATCAGGGAAGTCCCATAGAGGTTCTGCCGCTGCTGCTGCTAAGTCGCTTCAGTCGTGTCCAACCCTGTGCGACCCCATAGACGGCAGCCCACCAGGCTCCCCCGTCCCTGGGATTCCCCAGGCAAGAACACTAGAGTGGGTTGTCATTTCCTTCTCCAATGCATGAAAGTGAAAAGTGAAAGTGAAGTCGCTCAGTCGTGTCCAACTCTTAGCGACCCCATGGACTGCAGCCTACCAGGCTCCTCCGCCCACGGGATTTTTGAGGCATAGAGGTTCTAGATAGCACCAAAACATAAAATGTCTCAACATAGGTTTTTTTGGATAGTATTGTCTCTTAGATTAGCAGCAATGTTACACAGATTTAGAAAGTATATGCCCTATAATTAATTATAAATAATGAGATTTAAAACTATTCTTACACTTAAAAATTGTATTGTGAATTAATAAGTGTGTGTGAGAGTCTGTGCGTGTGTGTGTGTGTAAATGATAGTTTGTATAAAGAGGTTAAATATAAGCCAAATACAAAGACATGTCTAGACAATGTCATATATTATCTAAATTTCCATGAAGCTTGGAACAGCAATAAACCTTTGCCAACTTAAAGTTCTCATTTAATTTATGAATGTGTGTAATGCAATAAATTTGCATGCCACTTATTTCAGGAAACCTGTAAAACAAGCTATTAAACAAAATACCCGATTCTTCAAAATAAAATTGAATAACAGCTTCTCAGTCAGACAAGTGATTGAATCAAATATTTTTGTTATAATTACTTTTGGCATTTCCAAAACTGTCCTGTATTATACCATAATATTTAAGAAAAGAATAATCTATTTGCCTACAGGTTTATCTGCTGGAATGCTTTCAGCATAAACACTCAGTAGGCTTCCACACTACCTAAATGGGTTTTCCCCAGTGGCACAGTGGTAAAGAACCTGCTTGCAATGCACTCCTGTGGGTTCCAAGCCTGGGTCGGGAAGATCCCCTGGAGGCAGGCATGGCAACCCACTCCAGTATTCTTGCCTGAAGAATTCCATGGGCAGAGAGCTTGGCAGGCTACGCACGCACACACTGCCTAAACATATCACTTCATTCATAAGAATTTTGAAATATAGAATGAATAGAGAATAGCATCATTAGGGTTCCAAGTTCACTGTGACGCCCTTGAAACTGCTAGCTTCTGTGTTTCGGCCTCAGGCCAGCTCACTTTCTGTTCACGAGAAGACTGGTGTAGCTCAAGGACACGTATGCAAATGAGACACCATTTAGGGATTTCTTGGTAACTGTTTATAAGCAGAGGAAAACCGTGCCCAGAAATTCCTAATAGGTTTCCACTCTTTGGCCAGAATTGTGTCATAGCACATTCAATGGAGAAGGGAATGAGATTACCATGACTGGCTCTTTTAGTAAATCTCACCACAGTGTAGAGTTTATTTCTCTGAGCATGTGGCTGCACAGCGAAAAACAGATTCTTCCAAGGAATCCATGTTCTCTCAAGACAGGAAGTAGGAGAAAATAGAAGTACAACCAGTAACCAGTAGTGTTAACCAAAGGAGGACTCAATTAAATATTAGTTATGATTTCTCTGATGATGCCTGTATACTCTGGAATCAGTCAGTCAGTCAGTCAGTTCAGTTGCTCAGTCGTGTCTGACTCTTTGCGACCCCAAGAATCGCAGCATTTCAGGCCTCCCTGTCCATCACCAACTCCCGGAGTTTACTCAAACTCATGCCCATCGAGTTGGTGATGCCATCCAGCCATCTCATCCTCTGTCGTCCCTTCTCCACCTGCCCTAAATCCCTCCCAGCATCAGGGTCTTTTCCAATGAGTCGACTCTTCGCATGAGGTGGCCAAAGTATTGAAGTTTCAGCTTCAGCATCAGTCCTTCCAATGAACACCCAGGACTGATCTCCTTTAGGATGGACTGGTTGGATCTCCTTGCAGTCCAAGGGACTCTCAAGAGTCTTCTCCAACACCACAGTTCAAAAACATCAATTTTTTGGCGCTCAACTTTCTTCACCGTCCAACTCTCACATCTATGCATGACCACTGGAAAAACCATACCCTTGACCAGATGGACCTTTGTTGGCAAAGTAATGTCTGCTTTTTAATATGCTATCTAGGTTGGTCATAATTTTCCTTCCAAGGAGCAAGCGTCTTTTAATTTCATGGCTGCAGTCACCATCTGCAGTGATTTTGGAACCCAAAAAAATAAAGTCTGACACTGTTTCCACGGTCTCCCCATCTATTTCCCATGAGGCGATGGACCAGATGCCATGATCTTAGTTTTCTGAATGTTAAGCTTTAAGCCAACTTTTTCACTCTCCTCTTTCACTTTCATCAAGAGGCCTTTTAGTTCCTCTTCACTTTCTGTCATAAGGGTGGTGTCATCTGCATATCTGAGGTTATTGTTATTTCTCCCGGCAATCTTGATTCCAGCTTGTGCTTCTTCCAGCCCAGCGTTTCTCATGATGTACTCTGCATATAAGTTATATGAGCAGGGTGACAATATACAGCCTTGACAGACTCCTTTTCCTATTCGGAACCAGTCTGTTGTTCCATGTCCAGTTCTAACTGTTGCTTCCTGACCTGCATACAGGTTTCTCAAGAGGCAGGTCAGGTGGTCTGGTATTCCCAACTCCTTCAAAATTTTCCACAGTTTATTGTGATCCACACAGTCGAAGGCTTTGGCATAGTCAATAAAGCAGAAATAGATGTTTTTCTGGAACTCTCTGGCTTTTTCGATGATCCAGCGGATGTTGTAGACGATACTAATTATTATTACTTGGTGTTACTTTATAGTATGCTAGAACTTACGTAAAAATATGCACAAAGAATACCAGGGGCACATCCTCTTGGTACTATGTACCTTGGATTGATGATACAAATACATCTGTATTTGTAGTCAACAGTGATAGGGCCATTGGAGCAGGTGGTTCTCATACCTTTAGTTAGGACTTTTTTGATCACTTAAAACTAATTGTTACTCATAAAATCACTTTTAAAGAGAAGAGTTAGATGAATGGTGATGATACACACATCTCTAAAATGACCTTTAATCTGGCGTATGTGTTGTATTTGTTTCCTATATGATTTAGGTAAGAAAGAAACCCAGTAGGTTAAATATCCTCTTTAAAATCTTGTCTGCTATGATAAATCCTGAAATCATACAAATGTAGTGATGGTGGCATCATATGAAGATCCTAGGTACTTCCCTCTTGGTCCAGTGGTTAAGACTCTATGCTTCTAATGTGGTGACACAGGTTCAATCCCTGGTCAGAGAAGATCCCACAAGCTGCACAGTGAGGCCAAAAAGGAAGAAAGAAAGAAAGAAAATCCTAGATGAACTTAGAAAACAATTTCTAATTAAATTAAAAAATTACTATCTCCTATATGAAATATATTTATCCTATGCCTAAATAAATTATAAATATAATATTACACCACTGGCCTCCAAGAGCTGAAATTCTAGTGATTAAAACAAAGATGCAAATAAATATGTCACAAAATAGAATATTAATACTATCTTTTAAGAGGGATAGGAACCAAGTAGTGTAGTAATTAAAACTTTAGGGCTTACATTATACAGAGGTATTCATGAAATGCATTCTGGCAGTGTTATTTAAAAGTAATTTTTAAGACTAGAGGGAGGGAAAGAAGGACTTCACATACTATCCTATGCACAATTAGAATTATGAGGGAAAAATATCCAAGAGCAGAAATGTACTTTGGTATCCTTTGGAAATGACCATACTGTTTATCAGTTGCCTGAAACAGACAGAAATCTTCACTATACAAACTGAATATTCCTGACAGGCTAGTGGAAATATATACATGTATACTTTTTAAGATACATTCTGAATTGCATATTCACATTTAAAAATCCTATTGAGTTAGACTATTCCAACTTTAGTTAAATTTAAAAAATTGAAATATGTCAGAATCACTTTAAATATTTTATAGTTAGATCACACTGAGATAATTCTTCAAATGAAGTAAACTTTCAATTTAGAGGAAAGGAAGGTATTTAGTAGATGTTAAATACTTTTTATGAGATGATATTCATGGATTTTATAAAAATTTTAATAGGAATTGAATTTTCTATCATTGAATTAGTTGGTGTATCTTCAGTTCACTTCAGTTCAGTAGCTCAGTCGTGTCCGACTCTTTGTGACCCCCATGAACCGCAGCACACCAGGTCTCCCTGTCCATCACCAACTCCCGGAGTTTACTTAAACTCATGCCCATTGAGTCGGTGATGCCATCCAACCATCTCATCCTCAGTCGTCCCCTTCTCCTCCTGCCTTCAATCTTTCCCAGCATCAAAGTCTTTTCAAGTGAGCTCTTCACATCAGGTGGTGGGATATCTTAGACTGCAAATATGTAAAAGGTCAATGTCAGTTTATGTAGAAAGTGGCTTAGAGTTGAAATTCTCTAATGAGTCAGCTCTTCACAACAGGTGACCAAAGTATTGGAACTTCAGCTTCAGCATCAGTCCTTCCAATAAATATTCAAGATTGATTTCCTTTAGGGTTGACTGGTTTGATGGCTTTGCAGTCCAAGGGACTCTCAAGAGTCTTCTCCAACACCAGAAAATAGGTACAGTGTAATGAACTTCGTCCATAGTTCTTCAGGCACTCTGTCTACCAGTTCTAATCCCTTGAATTTGTTACCTCCACTGTATAATCATAAGGGATTTGATTTAAGTCATACTTGAGTGGCTTAGAGGTTTTCTCTACTTTCTTCAATTTAAGCCTGAAGTTTGCAATAACAAGCTCATAATCTGAGCCACAGTCAGCTCCAGGTTTTGTTTTTACTGCCTATTTAGAGCTTCTCCATCTTTGGCTACAAAGTCAGGATGGAGGGGCAAAAAAAATAGGAGCGTGCCCTTCCCTTTAAGGAGACCAGATAAATTCTTGTATCACTTCTTCTCTTGACCAGAACTCAGTCATGTGGCCATAGCTACCAGAAAGACAGCGATAATCTTTTATGATGGAGGGCACAATCAACTGTGCTACCTTATAAAATTTGAAAGAAAAAAAAAAAAAAGATGAAGGGCAGAGTAGCCGGCCAACAAATCAGGGCTCTTAGGGATAAGAGGAAACTAGATATTGGAAGAAATCATAATACATGGGCCTTGTTCATTCTTCTTAGTGCTGAGGCAGTAGGTTTGGGTTGAAACTGGGCCTTCTGTTATTTACTGATATGATTTATTTAGCTGCACGGGGTCTTAGTTGTAGCATGCAGAGTCTTCCATTTTCCCAGGAACATATAGGTTCTTTAGTTGCAGCCTGTGGGATCTAGTTCCCTGAACAGGTATCGAACCCCAGCCCCCTCCATTAGGATCATGGAGTCTTAGCCACTGGACTACCAGAGAGATCCCCGAAACTGGGCCTTCTGATTAAAAACCAAACCAACCCTATGGCTGCTCCAAGTATACTCTTCATGATGGAGAATCTCAACTCTAAGCCCCCAACCCCTTTTTTGGTTTCTATGAGTACTCAACCATTCTTTTAAAACTTTTATGTACCATCTTATGGGTTTTCTTGATGATTGGGCAGTAAAGAGTCTGCCTGCAATGCAGGAGAACGGGGTTTGATCGCTATGTTGGGGAGATCCCCTAGAGAAAGGAGTGGCTTCCCACTCCTGTATTCTTGTCTGGAGAATTCCATGGACAGAAGAGCCTGGTGGGCTAAAAATCCTAGTTGAGTGTTGTGTGAATACATAATGAATCTCTTCAGCTAATGGACGATTCATCTTGTGTAGAACTAGCTGAGCTCTATCTAGTCAAACTGGGACAGTTATCATTGAGCAGGGTACTCCTTGAAGATGATTTACCTGTGTGACATTTTTATCTTCATCCTTCATAAAAGCAAATGCAATAGCTGCTTCCTAATTATCAGGAACTCTTTCCTCATGTTTGTTCACTGACCCCAAATGAAAGGAGATCACATGGAGAGAGAAATCAGGTGGACTTTTATTCCCAATTTCGTGCAGGAATAAACCTCAGGCATATTGATAAGTAGTGAATGAAGAAGATCTTACCCTCTGCTCAAATGAAAAAGGCAACAATTTTATATTTCAAAAAATTCCTTTGAAAAATCTTTCAAATTTAGAAAGCCTCCGTAAGTAAGAAAAATACTGTCATAGTAAACACAGATAAATTTCTGTAATTGCAAACAACTTTCTCCTAGTCCTGCACTAGTGCTTTTTGTCATTTGACTTGACAGGATACCACATATACAAATTTGAAATAAAGCAAATGAAAAATAAATTATAGCAGTTTATCATTTCTTCTGTTAGTGTTTATGCTATGCATAAAAATTTTATAGAACTCAAATTGATAGTCAATCCCAATTCATGGTTTTAGATTGATCAAATATATTTTATGAAATGTTCAACACATAACATACTCTCCGAATTGTCTCACATTTATCATGTACTCATGCAATATTCAAAAGAAATATAAATAAGCACTATGTTTACAGAACAGAATAACAATATACCAAAGAATAGACCAGTTCACATATTCATGTTTGTATGTCACATACTTTAAAAATATATAACAAAAATCTGTGTTTAAAACAATATACAAAATTTGAAGTTAACAGTAGGAGAGATATAGTAGTTTTATTGAGTTTGTAAGAACACTTTTGATGATTAGCTAGAAAGATTTGAAAGACTTAAAAATGCCATTTTAATAAAAAAAAAAAAACTTTTTATATTGTATTGAGGTATAGCTGGTTAACAATGTTGTGATAATTTCAGATGGACAGCAAAGGGACTCAGCCATGCATATACACGTATCCATTCTCCCCCAGTAAACTCCCTTCTCATCCAGGCCGCCACATAACACTGAGGAGAGTTCCATGTGCTATACAGTAGGTCCTTGTTGGTTATCCACTTTAAATATAGCAGCGTGCACATGTCCATCCCAAACTCTCTGTCTCTTTCCCGCATCCTTCCCCCATGCCCTGCAACCATAAATTTGTTCTGAGTCTATGAGTGTGTTGCTGTTTCGTAAGTCCATTTGTATCATTTTTTAGATTCCATATATAAGGGATGATATTTCTCCTTCTCTGCCTGGCTTACTTCACTCAGTATGACCTTCCCTAGGTACATCCAGGTTGCTGCAAATGGCAGCATTTCATTCTTTTTAATGGTTGAGTAATATTCCGTTGTATATATGTATCACATCTTCTTTATCCATTCCTCTGTTGATAGGCATTTTGGTTGCTTCCATGTTCCGACTATTGTAAATAGTGGTGCCATGAGTATTAGGGTGCATGTATCCTCTTGAACCGTGTTCTTCTCTGGATATATGCCCAGGAGTGGCATTGCAGGGCCAGGTGGTAGCTCCTTTTTTAGCTTTTTAGTTTTCCCATACTGTTCTTTATAGTGCCTATAGCAATAAACATTCCCATCAACAGTGTAGGAGTGGTCCCTTCTCTATACCCTCTGCAGCATTTATTGTTTGTGGATTTTTTTTGATGATAACCATTTTGACTGGTGTGAGGCAATATCTCATTGTAGTTTTGGTTTGCATTTCTGTAACTGGGCTTCCCTGGTGGTTCAATGGTAAAAGGTCCACCTGTAGTGCAGGAGTTGCAGGTTTGATCCCTGGGTTGGAAAGATTCCCTGGAGAAGGAAATGGCCACCCACTTCAGTATTCTTGCCTGGAAAGTCCCATGAACAGAGGAGCCTGGTGGCCTGCAGTCCATGGTGTCACAAGAGTTGTACACAACTTAGCGACTAAACAACAACAATAATTAGTGATTCAACATTGTCTTTTTCATGACTGTTATTTACTAAAATGAAAAGAAGCAAAATGAGAAAATCACCAGAGAAAAGTATGTTGTACCAAGTATGGAGGAAATGAGGTCCACACTTCCAAGAGTCCTCTCCCAATAAAATCACAAAGGATGGGCTTAATTCCTTCAGCAATGAGTTGTGACAACACGTGTGAAGTGAGGTCTACAGAAAGTTCATTAGAGACTCAATGCTTAAGATTCCTATTGGGTTGTTCAACTGACATTCCCCATCTGGCATGTACCAAAATTCCAGACTCCCAGAAGGAAAGCAGGCGTACCGCATAAATGGCATTGTTTGTAAACACAGTGCGGGTATAGTAAGCCACTCTTATCTGTTAGGGAGTGGTGGGAACATTTCTGAAATCTAAGTTCCCAGATGCCAGCCAGGAGCCAATCTTGAAAGCAGGCTTTCTTAAGGCTGGCAGACTTAGCTCTACTATGTTAACTCCTTTCTGCACAATAGTTAAAAGCACACGTTTTATAATCAGATGATCCTGGGCTCATATCCACATCCTACCATGAATATTGATGTTGACCTTGAAAAAGTAATCTGAACACTGCACATCTCAGTTTTATCAACTGTTAATAGCTTTAATTAGGCAATTAGTTATTTAGGCCATGATTATCATATGCAATAATGCATGTAGAATTCTCAGCATGTTTCCTACAAAGAGTAATAATTTGATAAATGTTGATGAATAATAATAGTATCCTGGGTCAGGAAGATCCCCTGGAGAAGGGAATGGCTACCCATTCTGGTATTCTTGCCTGGAGAATTCCATGGACAGAGGAGCCTGGTGGACTGCAGCCCGTGGGGTCTCAGAGTCAGACACGAAGGAGCGAGTAACGCTGCTGTTACCACATGGCGGTCACCTTAGGACAGGTTGTATGAAGACTCAAAGCAATCGAATGGACAGCAAGTATTTTGTTCACGTGTGTGTTACCAACTCTAAGTGCAGCAGGAATTCTAAGAATAGGCAAATGCTGTAATTTATAAGAACCCACAAAAACTTCCTCGCTAGAATTAATATTCTTTTGCTGAGCGTTATGGAGCCTCAACCATAAAAGACAAGAAGTAGCTTTTAGAAGACAGAGAAATAGCTGAACAATGGGGATAATATTTTGATCCTTACTTTGCTCTCTGATGAGGTCCTCCTTTGCACCTTCATAGCTAGCATGAAAGTGGCCATTGTATGTGACGCTAGAAATTCTGAGATAGATTGGAAAGCTGGATCAGAAGATAAGTGGCTAGATGAGTCTGATTTAGTATAATCTCATATTTTTGTGTATGTTTTTGGAAAACTATTATTATTCTTGCATGCTATTTCTTTTAACTGCTTGACAAATAGAATAAAGCATTCTGATGAACAATACCTTTGCTCTACCAAGATATAGACTCAGATATAACTCTCTCAGCAGGTGGATTTTATTTTTTTGACATAACTAGTGATTAAGAACTATGATTACTTAAAAAACACATGCTGAGTAAAAACTTTCAGCATGATTGAATTAATAAATAAATGAATGAATGTACTCAGAATATAATTAGGCCTAACATTCCTCAACAAGGGACACCTGTGAGGCTAGTTCATGTTTAACAAAAATTATGTACAATCAGAATTTATTTTCTTGAAACTTTTTTCTTGTTATTGTAATAAACCAAGTTGCTTATAAGGTTGGAAAGAGATGTTGGATGGTATTGTGTTTTTACATCTAATGTTAGAAGTCTCCTTAGGCTAATGTTAAGCATGTAGAGATACCTTATAAAATAAGCATATTTTATTCCATATCATAATTTTAATTTTCTGTCCATAAACATTACAAAATAAAATAATTGATGACATATTATAAGCATTTACTATTGAGGGATATGGAATGTTGATTATTTCTAAGTAAATCACTTATGAAGTATATCTTTTTGTGCTAGAAAAAAATATAATTGTGTGAGCATATTCTTTACAGGATATCATTTAACTGAGGTATATAATTTAAAGTTATTTGTTAAAATTAGAACTTCATTGCATCTTGATGAATGCCACTATAGAATTTATCAAAGCCTGCCCCCCAAAAAAGTGCTGACACTTCTAAATATTTTCTTTTGTGATTACCTTTAATCAGTCACAGTAATAGGAAATAGTCTTCGTATGGTTATCCCCCTCTATAGATATAATTATTTCCCATATGTTGCAAATGAGGTTTTGATTCATAGATTGTTTTCAAATTTAAATTTATACTATTTAGGCAAACATATTTATAAAACATAGAAATCAATTAGCCCATTTGTTAGTTATCCAGGCATCACATATAAAACAGAATATGTAATATCAGTGAAACTGGGAAGAGATCATTGTTATTAGTCCAAGTATTGATAAGTGCCTCTGATAATCTAGTATCTATCAAAGCATCCATCACAGTTCTTAAAAGAACTTGTTGACTATTTCTTCCTCTGGAACATAATGCATTGAAGATTATAGTTGTGTTTTGCTACTTTATCTTTGGTGTCTGTCAAGTGACTTTATACTAGGAGCTCAAGAAATGCTGCACTGAACTGATCTGAGTTGAACTGAACTGAATTGATTATTTAAAAAAAGGAATCCACACCTAAAATCAGTAATTAATCAAGTTAATCAATTGATTCTGACTCACACCTTCTCATAAAGTCTATTTGAATTTAACTGTATGCTTTTACTTAAAGCATTCATTTCCTAACCATTATGTATGTTATAATAAATAATTATATTTTATATATTATATATAAAATTTCTTCAGATGAGTTTTTCCATATTAGGGACAGAATTCTATTCTTTTCACATTATCTTGTACAATTTTCATTGATTTTTTTCCCCCTCCAACCCTGTTAATCTTACTGTTGTTGTTTAGTCGCTAAGTCATGTCCAACTCTTTTGCAACCCCATGGACTGTAGCCCACCAGGCTTCTCTGTCCATGAGGTTTCCTAGGCAAGAATTCTGGGGTGGGTAACCATTTCCTTCTGCAGGAAATCTTCCAACCCAGGGACTGAATCCAATGCAGGAGTCTGCATTGCAGGCAGATTCTTTACCGCTGAGTCAGCAAGGGAGCCCATTGATCTTATAGAGCTATCTTATATATGGCCTTTTTTAGTTTTAGTTTGTTTGGTATTAAACACAAAATGTGGTATTCTGTTTTTGAGTTCTTTTTATAAAGTTTTGTGTTATTACCAATATCCTTTCAAAAGATATTGTGGAGTAATATTTAATACTATTTGGCCATGAGTATGTATATTTAGGCATAAGAATAAAAATACTAAGTGTAGCTATGTGATAGAGTGACTAAGATAGGGGGGGTGTGTGTGTGTGTGTGTTGCTTAGTCATATCCGACTCCTTGCAACCCCATAGACTGTAGCCCACCAGGCCCCTCTGCCCATGAGATTCTCCAGGCACGAACACTGGAGTGGGTTGCCATTTCCCTCTCCGAAAGGAACTATAGAAAGAAAGAAAGTGGAGTCGCTCAGTCGTGTCCGACTCGTTGCGACCCCATGGAGTGTAGCCTCCCAGGCTCCTCCATCCATCAGATTTTCAGCTAAGGCTCTATTGATAATTGAATCGCAGTATGTTTTAAATACCATCCGTGTAGAAGTTCTCAAATGTCATGTAACTTTTCAAAGTTTTAGTGTTAACTAAAAATCATTTAGTTTTTTCTACGCTAAATATTGGGCTGAGAATTCTGATCTAATATAATGTTTTCCTCATAATAGAACAATTAGTTTCAGATGAAATATAACTTTAAGCTAAAAAGAAATGTCAAAGCAAATGATTTACATTTGGACAGGTCTTATAAAGAGGTATAGACTGTCACTGAATCTAAGATTCAGTTAAGTTGCAACACTATTTTATAAAGCACCACTAAAGAAAGAAATTCTGCACATTAAAATAAGACCCAACTCTTCTAATATTTAGAATATTTATTTCCAAAATAGTTTTTTAAATGTAAACATAAATTATTTTAATCATTTTGGTCACTGCTGAATATTTTATATGCACACACACATACACATACATTAGAAAATGTACATAAAATACATTGCATGAGGCATTCCTAAAACATCATCCTATTCAGTACTGAGCTCTTCAAAACTGATTTTTGAGTCAGAGTGTACGATTGTTCCTCGTTGGTGAGGAGCCTGTCTTAATAGAGAGAGCCTCCATTTTCTCTGGCTGTTCCATCTACACTGCTGCACCCATTCTAAAAGTTTTGATGGTGGTACTTCCTTGACATTACCAGAAAGTTTCAGCAGAAGCTTTTTCAGACAACAATAGGATTCATATTACTTTTTCAAATGGTCTTATTGAAATGTGTGGGAATCATCATTGTCTAACCAAGCCATAGAAATAATAACCTAATAATTCCAATTGAGCTATTTCAAATCCTGAAAAAAAGATGCTGTTAAAGTGCTGCAATCTATAAGCCAACAAATTTGGAAAATGCAGCAATGGCCACAAGACTGGAAAAGGTCAGTTTTCATTCCAATCCCAAAGAAAGGCAATGCCAAAGAATGTACAAACTACCGCACAATTGCACTCATCTCACATGCTAGCAAAGTAATGCTCAAAATTCTCCAAGCTAGGCTTCAACAGTATATGAACCATGAACTTCCAGATGTTCAATCTGGATTTAGAAAAGGCAGAGGAACCAGAGATCAGATTGCCAACATCCGTTGGATCATCAAAACAGAAAGAGAATTCCAGAAAAACATCTACTTCTGCGTTATTGACTATGCCAAAGCCTTTGACTGTGTAGATCACAACAAACTGTGGAAAATTCAAGAGATGGGGATACCAGACCACATTACCTGCCTCCTGAGAAATCTGTATGCAGGTCAAGAAGCAACAGTTAGAACTGGACATGGAACAACAGACTGGTTCCATATTGGGAAAGGAGTATGTCAAGGCTGTATGTTGTCATCCTCCTTATTTAACTTATATGCAGAGTACATCATGGAAATGCGGGACTGGATGAAGCACAAGCCGGAATCAAGATTGCCGGGAGAAATATCAATAACCTCAGATATGCAGATGACACCACCCTTATGGCAGACAGTAAAGAGGAACTAAAGAGCCTCTCCATGAAAGTGGAAGAAGAGAGTGAAAAAGTTGTCTTAAAACTCAACATTCAAAAAACTAAGATCATGGCATCTTGTCCCATCACTTCATGGCAAATAGATGGGGAAACAATGGAAACAGTGACAGACTTTATTTTCTTGGGCTCCAAAATCACTGCAGATGGTGACTGCAACCATGAAATTAAAAGACACTTACTCCTCAGAAGAAAAGCTATGACAAACCTAGATAGTATATTAAAAAGCAGAGACATTACTTTGTTAACAAAGGTCCATATAGTCAAAGATATATTTTTCCAGTAGTCATGTATGGATGTAAGAGTTGGACCATAAAGAAAGCTGAGTGCTGAAGAATTGATGCTTTTGAACTGTGGTGTTGGAGAAGACTCTTGAGAGTCCCTTGGACTGCAAGGAGACCAAATCAGTTGATCGTAAAGGAGATCAGTCCTGAATATTCATTGGAAGGACTGATGCTGAAGCTAAAACTCCAATACTTTGGCTACCTGATGCGAATAATTGACTCATTTGAAAAGACCCTGATGCTGGGAAAGATTGAAGGTGAGAGAAGGGAATGACAGAGGATGAGATGGTTGGATGGCATCACTGACTTGATGGCCATGAGTTTGAGTAAGCTCCAGGAGTTGGTGATGGACAGGGAAGCCTGGCATGTTGCAGTTCATGGGGTCGCAAAGAGTCAGACATGACTGAGTGACCAAACTGAAATGAATTCAAACATACCTAAGGCATGGCAGCAACATTACTACCCTTGGTGGCCCCCTGATGAACAGGGATTGTTAAGAGACTGTCAGTATAAGAATCCTTATTTCTAATATAATAAGATATGTAAACAGTTGGGGTCTTAAAATAAAAAAATATGGTATTAAAAAGTCACAGTGGGGTATAATAAAAAGAAAAAAAAGTCAGCTTCAATTAAGGCCATATATATGTGTGCCCAAACATACATTATTCCAGAAAATAAAATTCTAACAGATAGATCATTTACATAATCCTTAAATTTTTATTAAATAAATTTATCTGCATTTATTAAGGTATTTAGGGCTTCCCCAGTAGCTCAGCATTAAAGAATCTGCCTGCCAATACAGGAGACCTGGGTTTGACCCCTGGGTCAGGAAAATCCCCTGGAGAAGGAAATGGCACTTCTCGCCAACATTCTTGCTTGGGAAATCGCATGGACGGTGGAGCCTGGTGTGCTGCAGTCTATGGGGGATGCGAAAGAGTCAGATACAACTTAGAGGTTAACAACAACAAGCTTAGCTATGTCTAATTAAAAAGCTTTTCTGTCAGAAGTTGAATTATTATGGTCCTACTAAACAATATTAAACAATTCTAATTTATTATTTTATGTGCTTGTAGATATATGGGTAAGATAACCAGTCAAATGGATTAGAAAGTATTGAAAAGTTTTCATGTTGTTCTACATGAACTAATACTTTCCTTTGATCATTCAAATGTGCTTTCTCAACTTTCAAAATTAACAAATGTTATAAATAAGTAAAGAACCCAGCCACTGAATATTTCTTAACTTCTTCTCTACCTCAGGTCCCATAAGTAGCGTTTTGGTGAATAAATACGGTAGCCGGCCAGTGGTGATGGTAGGAGGTTTGCTATGCTGTTTGGGAATGGTCTCGGCCTCCTATAGTACCAACGTAGTAGAGCTTTACCTCACAATGGGATTCATTTGCGGTAAGTGAAGATCTGTTTTCAGCTTATTTTCTGCTTAACAATTCTACTGTTTGCAAAGTTCTGTCAGAAGCATGAGCAACAGAACATTCTTATTTTCTTTGATTTTCTTTTTTTATATCAGATGCTATATACTTTAAAGGATTATCATCTGGCATATTAAACTCCTGGCTATAGGCTGACCAATCAAACTAATTTCAAGAATTGGAAAAAGCAAGTTATCAGACATGATTATGTGCTATGATATAAATGTCAAAAAGAAAACTTCTTTGGTTTGTTTTTACTGTTTCAACATTTAATCTTCAGGTCATGAAGGTGATATTGTGGACATAGACTCTCTGGCATATAAATAGCTTCATTAAAAAAAAATTGCTTTCATTACTTATTACTATTAGTGTCTGACTGATCACTCATAATAGGTTAAAAATGGTGTCAAAAAGATGTTTCCTGGATTCACTGATTAGCTTTAACAATAGAATTGTTGCCTGTGTTCTGATTAGTGGTAGAGCTCTGCATGAGCCTCCCTACCTTTTCTTACTAAAGGATTCTATTTAAAAGCTTTGAAAGACACATTTGCCACTAAACACAAATATTTTAAAATGAGTTCCTGTCATTAGGTTATAGTTGTTTCTTAAGCATTTCTGTAGATTCTAGTTTACCTGAATATGCACATTTGGAAAATATGATCTTTATTAACTTCAACAGCAAATTGCATGACACAAATTTACACTCAAAGTTTTAGAAAAATTAGACTTCAGTATATAAAGAAATTTAATTATTTCCTTTTGCTCACAAATAAAAAGGTAAATATATATTTTTTTGACTTTAGGTCAGTCTGACCTTGCATTAATGCATCATCTGATTGAAAAATGAGATGTATTAAAGCCTACAGTGATAGTGATGTTAAAATTTACTCTTTACAACCTATGGACAACTCTTCTTTTTTGACTTTGTAAGACATCTTTGACATTTTAAATGAGAATCTTCTTATGTCTAAGGATTGTCATGGTGGAGAGAATACCGTTTCCTTTGTGAAGAAATACTAGGTACAGCTGACCTTGAACAATATGGATTTGTACTGCGGGGGTTTACTCTGCTACCCAGTCCATGGTTGGTTGAATCCGAAGGCGAGCTGGCTGTAAATGATACATAGATTTTCAGCTGTGTAGAGGGTGAGACTTAAACCCCACATTGTTCAAGGGTCAGCCATATTTCATTTGGCCATAGAATTCAGGCTGGGCCCACAAAGTCATGTATTAGGAAAAAGATGGTTTTGATGTTACTGTATCATAAATATCAATTGTATTTTATGTTATTCTAACTTCAGTTCCATTTATTTGAGTCTTAAAGGCCCTGGTGCTTCTAGTCAACCATTAAAAATAACTATAAGAGATTTATCTTAAGTCATTATCAGCCAGTACTTCTTTGTATTTGAAATCATTCAGGTATAGCTTTTAAACCTAACTCAGCACATATTAGCTGTGTGATCGTGGATAAATACCCCTCCTTATGCCTCCATCTCTTTGTCTTTAAAATGGAAAAATGATAGCTCTTTCCTTTTGGAGGAAAAGGAAATATGTAGGATGAACCATATATTCATTTGTAAAAATGAACCATATGTTCATTTGAACCATATATTCAGTGAACTATATATTCATTCATTTGTAAAAAAAAAATGAATATATGATACTTTACAGAGTATCCAGCATTTTGTCACTTTTAAATAAATACTAGCATGTAATAATCATCATCACAGCATCATTATATATCATCTTGGAGCTGTAGACCTCACTTGATTTTAGCAAAACCCTTTTTTGTTCTTGTTGAGGGAACTGGAATTTAAGAAGTCTAAGTATTTTGCCCAGTAGTACACATAGGTAAGTAGTTGAGGCAGACTTAGATCTTTCATTTCCAATGCCATGCTCCTTTTACCATGCCAGGTAGGAAATAGATGAGCACGAACTCCTAAGGAGAACTTGCATTAACACGTGAAAGCAAAATTCCAGATGACAAAATGGGGGCAAGGGAGGAAGATGGGATAATGTAAAGAAATTTGAACCTCAAAACACAATTCCTGGGAATTTGAGTTCTTCCTCTTACAAGCTGCTGACAATAGTTTCATTACTTAGACATTGGATCTATTGATAATTACACTCATTCTGCATATCTCACAAGTATGGCTGAGGTAGAATCAGAGAGCATACTACCCTGTCATTCTCCAAAGCTGATTACTGGTTCCTTCATATCAGTTTTTTGGAATTCAATTCAGTTCAGTGCAGTTCAGTCACTCAGTCGTGTCTGACTCTTTGCGACCCCATGAGCTGCAGGCCTCCCTGTCCAGCACCAACTCCCAGAGTCTACCGAAATTCATGTGCATTGAGTCGGTGATGCCTGTCGTCCCCTTCTCCTCCTGCCCCCAATCCCTCCCAGCATCAGGGTCTTTTCCAATGAGTCAGCTCTTTGCATCAGGTGGCCAAAGTACTGGAGTTTCAGCTTCAGCATCAGTCCTTCCAATGAACACCCAGGACTGATCTCCTTCAGGATGGACTGGTTGGATCTCCTTGCAGTCCAAGGGACTCTCAAGAGTCTTCTCCAACACCACAGTTCAAAAGCATCAATTCTTCGGCGCTCAACTTTCTTCACCGTCCAACTCTCACATCTATGCATGACCACTGGAAAAACCATAGCCTTGACTAGACAGACCTTTGTTGACAAAGTAATGTCTCTGCTTTTTAATATGCTGTCTAGGTTGGTCATCACTTTCTTTCCAAGGAGTAAGCATCTTTTAATTTTCATGGCTGCAATCACCATTTGCAGTGATTTTGGAGCCCAAAAAAATAAAATCAGCCACTATTTCCACTGTTTCCCCATCTATTTGCCATGAAGAGATGGGACCGGATGCCATGATCTTAGTTTTCTGAATGTTGAACTTTAAGCCAACTTTTTCACTCTCCTCTTTCACTTTTATCAAGAGGCTCTTTAGTTCTTCTTCAGTTTCTGCCATAAGGGTGGTGTCATCTGCATATCTGAGGTTATTGGTATTTCTCCCGGCAATCTTGATTCCAGCTTGTGCTTCTTTCAGCCCAGCGTTTCTCATGATGTACTCTGCGTATAAGTTAAATAAGCAGGGTGACAATATACAGCCTTGACATACTCCTTTTCCTATTTGGAACCAGTCTGTTGGTCCATGTCCAGTTCTAACTGTTGCTTCCTGACCTGAATACAGGTTTCTAGGGAGCAGATAGGTGGCCTGGTATTCCCATCTCTTTCAGAATTTTCCACAGTTTATTGTGATCCACACAGTCAAAGGCTTTGGTGTAGTCAATAAAGCAGAAATAGATGTTTTTCTGGAGTTCTCTTGCTTTTTCTATGATCCAATGGATGTTGGAAATTTGATCTTTGGTTCCTCTGTCTTTTCTAAAACCAGCTTGAACATCTGGAAGTTCACAGTTCACGTATTGCTGAAGCCTGGCTTGGAGGATTTTGAGCATTACTTTACTAGCGTGTGAGATGAGTGCAATGGTGTGGTATTTTGAGCATTCTTTGGCATTGCCTTTCTTTGGGATTGGAATGAAAACTGACCTTTTCCAGTCCTGTGGCCACTGCCGAGTTTTCCAAATTTGCTGACATATTGAGTGCAGCACTTTCACAGCATCATTTTTCAGGGTTTAAAATAGCTCAACTGGAATTCCATCACCTCCACTAGCTTTGTTTGTAGTGATGCTTCCTAAGGCTCACTTGACTTCCCATTCCAGGATGTCTGGCTCTAGGTGAGTGATCATACCATCGTGATTATCTAGGTCGTGAAGATCTTTTTTGTACAGTTCTTCTGTGTATTCTTGCCACTTCTTCTTAATATCTTCTGCTTCTGTTAGGTCCATGCCATTTCTGTCCTTTATTGAGCCCATTTTTGCATGAAATGTTTCCTTGGTGTCTCTAACTGTCTTGAAGAGATCTCTAGTCTTTCCTTTTCTATTGTTTTCCTCTATTTCTTTGCATTGATCGCTGAGGAAGGCTTTCTTATGTCTCCTTGCTATTCTTTGGAACTCTGCATTCACATGGGTATATCTTTCCTTTTCTCCTTTGCTTTTTGCTTTTCTTCTTTGCACAGCGATTTGTAAGGCATCCTCAGCCAGCCATTTTTTTTCTTTTTTGCATTTCTTTTTCTTGGGGATGGTCTTGATCCCTGCCTCCTGTTCAATGTCATGAACCTTCATCAGGTACTCTGTCTATCAGCTCTAGTCCCTTAAATCTATTTGTCGCTTCCACTGTATAATCATAAGGGATTTGATTTAGGTCATACCTGAATGGTCTAGTGGTTTTTCTTTCTTCAATTTTAAGTCTGAATTTGGCAATAAGCAGTTCATGATCTGAGCCACAGTCAGCTGCTGGTCTTGTTTTTCCTGACTGTATAGAGCTTCTCCATCTTTGGCTGCAAAGAGTATAATCAATCTGAATACTATTACAAATATTAAATACAAATATTTGTATTAGAGGTTTGCATTAAGTATTTACACTCAGAACCCAGTGTCCTGGAATCTAAATACTTAACCAATTTGCAATACTGTCTCAAATTTGCATAAATCGGTAAATGCCAAAGAATTCCTACTTCTATAGATCCTAAATAATACAGAATCATGTATAGGCTAAAGGGGAAAGAGAGGTAGTTTGTATAAATCACTTGTATTTACTTTTTAAACAAACATTCATTTCTGTTGCCAAATAGTACCTTGATGAGCTCTAAGAAGTAATTCATTTCTCAAAAGCAAAACTCAGCACTGTCAGGGTGTCCCTAGACAGCAGAAACACTTGATCCATATAAACAATCAGCTTAAAGTTATTTTTTAGTTAATACACATTCACCTCTATAGTCATGAAATGTGGAATGTGAGGGATGAAGAACATGAAATTAATGGCATGAATTGATTACTCTTTTTTATTATTTGCATAGCTTTGAAAGAAATAACTACAGGAGATCTAGGATTATTTATAAACCACAACCTTTTTAGTCTGTTCAGTCTATTCTGTACTGGACATAAAGTATTCATGTTTTAAACACACTCTTGCCCTCAAGGAAGATATCTATTCTCTGCATGTGTATATAATGAGAGAGATTAGAGAGATTAATTTATTTGTGGAATTAAGTGATTATAACTAAGAACCAATGAACTGTGTTCCAATTTCAACCTATTTTCTGATTGTTGCAACATTAGAAGTTCTTGGTTTTATTTTTGTGTCTTAAAAGGAAAGGATTATGAAACAGTCATGCATCTCAGATGTCTAGTTATGAGAACCTCTTTGTTTTTTGTGCCATCTTATTGATAATATGTAATTTTTTTAATTTTTAAATTTTTTATTTACTGTGGGCTGTTGCCTTTTCATTCTGCCATCTCCACTTGAATGTACATTTTGACAAGTGATTTCTTTTGTGAGTGACATAATGCGTTTGTTTCTTCCTTTTGTTTTGTTCTTTTTAGGTTTAGGTCTAGCCTTCAATCTGCAACCTGCCTTAACAATCGTGGGCAAATACTTCTATAAGAAACGGCCTGTAGCGAATGGGCTTGCAATGGCAGGAAGTCCTGTTTTCCTAAGCACCTTGGCCCCTTTCAATCAGTTCCTCTTCAATACTTACGGCTGGAAGGGAAGCTTCATGATTTTGGGAGGTTTGCTGTTGAACTGCTGTGTGGCTGGGGCCCTTATGAGACCTGTTGAACCCAAAGCAAGTACTGAGTCTAAAAATAAGGTTGGTGTAAGAGAAACTGATTCCAGTATGGAAAAAAGACAAAAAAAGTTATCAGTTTGGGAAAAAATTAATAAGTATTTAGATTTCTCCCTTTTTAAGCATAGGGGATTTCTGATATACTTATCTGGAAATGTCATCATGTTTCTGGGATTCTTCGCCCCCGTTATATTCTTGGCTCCATATGCTAAAGACAAAGGAATCGATGAGTATTCTGCAGCTTTCTTGCTCTCTGTTATGGCTTTTGTTGATATGTTTGCCAGACCTTCTGTAGGACTTATTGCCAATTCCAAATTAATCCGACCCCGAATCCAGTACTTCTTCAGTTTTGCAGTGATGTTCACTGGAATCTGTCATCTCTTATGCCCGTTGGCTGAGGACTACACAAGCCTGGTGGTGTATGCTGTATTTTTTGGCCTTGGATTTGGGAGTGTTAGCAGTGTCCTCTTTGAAACTCTCATGGACCTTGTTGGTGCTCAAAGATTTTCCAGTGCTGTGGGACTCGTCACAGTTGTGGAGTGCTGTCCTGTCCTCCTTGGGCCTCCTCTTGCTGGTAAGAATATTTATCAACAAAGAAAGCAAATAGCATAAAATTAATATCCATTAGCTGAAACTTTCTTTGTAGTGTAAAATGTGGTTTGTAATAATAGATACTAATACCCTAAAAGACTGTAGATGTGTTCATTTTAGCCTTGTTATGTATTTTTAATTTCCTAGTTAGTCTATTTTAGACAAAAATTTCATTTATAGCCAGGTATTATGAACTTGAGAATTTAAATTAGACTGATACTTAGCATGATTTGCAGATTTTTACCTATATTGACTTGTAATGCTAAAAATATATCATAAAAATAAAATACCACTTTATCATTGGTAAACAGATTTCTCTTGTTTTTTTAAAATAAGTCAAAAATTTAAAGTAATGCTCTCAAAAGGTTAAAATCTGTTTTCCTATTGGAATATACTTGTTATATTAATATAGAACTTGTTACATGCTTAAGGAAGGAATACATTTATAATATCACTGATTGGAATGTATCAATAGGAATGAAAGAATGAAGAGAAGTTCATTCAAAGTCATTTTCTTGATCAGATACTTATATCCCATATTTGTAACCTTTATCTTTAGATTTTAAGATCTAAAGTACTGTCAGAGATGACTATAAAAGTATCTGTGCTAAAAAAAAAAGTATCTGTGCTAAATTATCTAGTAAAGAGGCTGAGTAAAGACACATGTGTACATTTATTTTTGAAGTGGAGACTTTGTTTAGTCTTAGACTTACATGTAATAAATATTAAATACTTTTTGTTGGCCTATCCTTTCTAGTAATCACTGTGTAGCATTGCTTTAATTAATGCTAAATGTAGGTATTTACCTAGACCTCTTGGCCTGCCCCTAATTGTCACAATAACTGCCAGGCCAAGCATGAATTTTTTTCTTGTATATAAAGTCAGTGTTTAAACTCTTCCTACATGACATAAAGGAATCATTTTGAAAGTGGGAAAATTCATGTTTAATTTATTACCCTTAAGGCGCCACTGACATTTACCTTTTGCTTTCTCACTTGGTCAGGAATGAGTGGTATAGTTGTTGACTTTTTCCTGTCCACCAGGGCTGTCATCTGGAGATGCCTAGGGTGGTATATCTCTCGATATAGACATGCCACGTCACACCAAAACAGTTTTCAAAGTGAATGAAGCCAGTAGATCTTACTCATTTTGGTCAATATATGTTATTATAAAACAAGTACAGTTGGCGTATCTTTTCATACAGAATTAATTTTACCAAATGGGTTTTAGAAGTCTATTCATTAGCAATAAAATCTTAGTATTGACAGAGAAAATTATATCTCACCAGCCATAGTGGGATGAAAAAGTATCAAGTGAGGTCAGTTGACACAGTGGATGGGTGCCATGGAAATGGATGAATCTGATTTGCCACTCCTATCTGTGACTGAGACCTGTTTTAATACTTACATCAATTTCAGTATCCCTGAGCGCTGATTGTGTTAATGTTGCCAAACTGCTGCCCCCGTGGTGTCAGTGGCAGTAATTGATTTGGGGCTCACTTTTAAAGGTATCAGATTATACAGCCATAAAATAGTGTCCATTTTTTTCATCCTGTTTCTGCCTCCTGATACTCCTTGATATTTAAACTGTCTTCTCTGGAGCATACCGTCACTACGAGCATAGTGTCTGCAACATAGTAGGTGCTCAATAAATACTTTGAATGAGTGGGTATTGCTGCAGTTACTTCCTATCAGTTGCTGCTGCTGCTGCTAGTCTTGATAGTACAACAGTGATAGTAGAACAATAGTAAAACAGGGGGAGCCTGATTTTTATTATTTTCAACTTGAGCTTCCACTGCTACATCCAGAAAGAGCAGAGACTTTAATTCTGGAAATTATATCTGGTTTCTTGATGATGCTAAAAATTACCAAAACATTTAGAAAGTATGTTTATTTGGCAGTCCAGAGTGATACCAATTCTAATGGGACAAAAGACCTAATTTTCTGTATTTAGGAGTGTACTGATCATTGCATGAATAGAAATATTTGACTAAAGTTCAAATGGAAAATTAAATTACAGAATTTGGTTTTGTTTATGTATATATCATACTTACTCAAATAAGTCCATCCTATCATTTATCTAAATAATACAGGGAACTTTGTTGAAATAGATACATTTCACAAATAACTAAATTTAATACTGAGCCACTAACTAGATTCTAACTAGATTGAGCCACTAACTAGATTCTAGCACAAGCTGGAATCAAGATTGCCGGGAGAAATATCAATAACCTCAGATATGCAGATGACACCACCCTTATGGCAGAAAGTGAAGAGGAATTGAATAGCCTGTTGATGAAAGTGAAAGAGGAGAATGAAAAGACTGGCTTAAAATTCAACTTTCAAAAAATGAAAATCATGGCATCCAGTTCCATCACTTCATTGCAAATAGATGGTGAAACAGTGGAAACAGTGACAGATTTTTTGGGGGGGCTCCAAAATCACTGCAGATAGTGAGTGCAGCCATGAAATGAAAAGATGCTTGCTCCTTGGAAGAAAAGCTATGACCAACCTAGACAGTATATTATATAGCAGAGACATTACTTTGCCAGTAACTGTCTGTATGGTCAAAGCTAAGGTTTTTACAGTAGTCATATATGGGATGTGAGAGTTGGACCATAAATAAAGCTGAGCACCGAAGAATTGATGCTTTTGAACTGTGGTATTGGAGAAGACTCTTGAGAGTCGCTTGAACTGCAAGGAGATGCAACCAGTCCATCATAAAGGAAATCAGTCCTGAATATTCATTGGAAGGACTGATGCTGAAGCTAAAGCTCCAATACTTTGATCACCTGATGAGAACTGACTCATTGGAAAAGACACTGATGCTGGGACAGATTGAAGGCAGGAAGAGAAGGGGATGACAGAGAATGAGATGGTTGGATGGCATCACTGACTGGATGGACATGAGTTTGAGCAAGCTCTGGGAGTTGGTGATGGACAGGGAAGGCCGGCGTGCTGCAGTCCATGGAGTCACAGAGTTGGACACAACTGAACTGAACTGAACTGAACTAAATTCTAGTCAGAATGTTGGAAACTCTGACTAAACAAATAGGTCTGTTTCAGAATCACCTTGAATATGCATATTTTCATATGCGTAATTTGGATTTGCGCCTACAAAATTTTGCCAATAATAACTATTGTTAAGAATTAGATGCTTGCATAAGCATGAGGCAAAACTAAATATAAACAATAAGAACTGAAGCTTGTTTAAAAGTCAATAAACCTTCCAATTATTTGGTACCAGGCTAGTTTTTCAATGTTCTCAATAATCAAATGGAGCAAAAACTTTCTCCCTGACTAGTTTGGCCTTAATAATTTAGATTTAGATAAAGTGAAAAACTATGATTAGTCCAAAAAGTGACAGGACACTTAACCAGGAGGTTTGGTGAAGCCATTTTACGGAGTAGTTAAGAATATGAGATGCAGACAGACTTTGGTAAGAGCCTAGTTTCTGCCACAGTTGCTATGTAATTATGGTCAAAATATGTCATAGTGATTTTTTTAAGGATTAAATGCAAAATTACAAATAAAGTGTTTAGCCTAGTGCTAGGTATAGAAAAGTCATTTAGTAAATATTATGACCCATTAGGAATCTCATCAAAGCCTTTGAATTTTCCCCAAAGAATGTAATGTGTACTCTTTATGGAAAAGATAGGAAATGTGGAAAGGATGAAGCAATCTCAATATATATGCCATAAATATATCCATATATATGTTTACATTTGTAAATATGTATATATGTTTCTACATATGTAGGTTTAAAATGTATCTTACATGTATGTATCTATAAAAATATAGACAAATACATATATACCTATTTGTCTTGGTTGCACACTTTTATTGAAGGCAACAACTTTCAATGCATTTCATATACTGGTAGAATAATGTAGTATGTGCCTCTAACATGCCTTTACTATGTATATGTGAAAGTCATCATCTAGGATTTTTTTTCTTTAACTCTTATTTAGTATTAAATAAGAAATAGGTACACAGTGTGGAATGAATTTATTTGCAGCTGTTATCATTTTATGGCTGATTTATTATGCTGTCTTAAAAAACATTCTTTGTCTCTTAGGTAAATTGGTGGATGAAACTGGACAATATAAATACATGTATTTGGCCTGTGGAGCTATTGTGGTCCTAGCCAGCGTGTGGCTGCTCATCGGTAATGCTATCAACTACAGATTGCTTGCAAGGGAAAAGAAGAAGAATATACATACCAAGGAATCTCAAGAAACTGAACCCTTGAAGACATCTCAGAGTCCCAATGTTAATATCAAAAGTGGCGAAACTGAAACGTGGAAAGGAACAGAGGTTAATCCCTCAGAAAGAGAAACGAATATTTAACAAGAATCATATCTCTAATTTCAGTATTCATGACTTTCTTAGGAGTATTTTTTTTTTCAACATATTGGAAGATTTTTAGTTGAAATGAAGAGTCATAGTTAAGGATGGAGATGAGATTTTCCTTAACAAATTTTAAATGTTTGTCTTTAAAAACTTATTTGGGTAGTTAAAATTTGAGATTATGCATATAAAGAATTCATGCCTTGGGTTTGTGTCCATACATGAGTCTGGTTGTGGTGGTTAAATGATTTTAAAGTCTTCTGGTGACTTCTAGTCTTGGTTATAGAGATCTGAATTCCAAAATGCTGGTTTAAGTAGTTAGAAAGAGTATGTTTAATCCTGTAAGAATACCCTATCCACATTTCATTTTTTATTCAATATTAAAGTGTGAAATGGAATTGAAGGAAATTATTTTTTTTTCCTAAATATCCTCACACACACAACTTTCATACACTTAAGAATGAACAGACAAGGTATCTGGAGAAAAAAGACAAGTTTAAAAAGAATATTATCACTGTATATATATTTTTAAATCCATGGAGGAAAAAAATGCATTATATCTGCATAGTACCTTATAGTGTGGATGTTAGAGATAAGAACATGGGTAAAAATGAGGGTGGTCTTAATTTGAAAATGTAATTAACTGCTGTAAAACAAAAGCAATTGCATATATGAAATAAATTTGAAAAAAGTAAAAGCTCTATTTTTTAAATAATTATTTCTGAGCCCTGTCCGATTTGATCCATGCATGCACATGATTTCTTTGAGGGGGGCCATCAGTACCTGGTGCTAGTGAATAGAACCCTCAAATAATCAGAATTTACTAATAAGTAAATCAAATTAAAAACCTAAATGACTCCTAGCAATGAGCCATATCTTTTGATTTGGAAAATCCAGAAAGTAATAAATAGAAACTTCTTTTAACCAAACTTAGTCCAGACTAGCTGTCTTACTAAGACACCAAAGTGGAACTCAACTGAAATCCTGGTTGACAGGCTGACAAACAGGCAGAGATTTCATTTTTCCCAACACATAGTGGTGATAAGAGGGTTACGATTATGATTATTCCATCTGAATAAAGCTAAGAGTGGAAGGTACTCACAATGAGTCCTCCAAGCTCTCTCATTTCCCTCCATTCACCAACATGCAAAAAGCAAAAAACAAATCCAAACAGGCTTTTCTCTCAGCCACTGAAAATGTCTCATATTATAGGAAAGGAAGCACTAGAAATCCCACCCTCTACTAACTAGACTCTCTACTGACTGTAAACATAACTAAACCAGGACACTTATAAAAGGCTTCTAGACCTGGAGGTTGTGTATGACTTTATATACACTTTTGAAGTGGAGATTTAGTTTATAACTTGATAGAAAGAAGCTTGAAATATGGGAACCCAGGTTAATTTAGCAGTTTCTCATTTTCATAACTATGTGAAAACATCTGGGACTGAATTGCTCTTGAATATAGAGGCATATGATAGATCTGTGAGTTCAGATCTAATAAATACCATTTTGAGTGGTAAAGTACTTTTAAACAAGAAACAATGCATGCATTAGGTATAAAGGTATAAACATTCACCTTTATAAATCTGAAGTTTAAATTAAGATCATAATTAATAAAAAACATTGAACCTTTGATTATTGAATGTCATTCTTAAGAAGTCGAAAGGATTTTGGCATTCTTTCTTCTTACCATTGCAGTAGAGGCAGATGAATAAGCAAATAAGTATTCTTATTTCCTTTAAGATTGTGCTTAGATACCAAGCTTCTGTGATAATTAACACTAGGGATTTGATTTGTAAACTTTAGGCACTGTTTGAGCATGTAGCTTGTGTTTATCAAGCTGTATACAATTCCATATTTCATTTCACATGCACTTTTCCTCATGGAAAGGGTATTTGTATTTTTAAAATATTAACTGAAACAATATGTGCCAATACCATAGGTAAATAAATCAGGGAAATTGTGACAGTATATAGTTGTTTTTAATTTAGTTTCATCCAATCTTGAATCCTGAATGAGCTGTTTCATATTATTAGTATGTTTGTATTCAACTCTGACTAGTCATAAGAAATGTGACATCATAAATTGTGCAGTAGCTTTCCAATCTTAAACGTTTCCAAAAAATGCCTTGAATTCTCTGAAGATACATATTTAAATTAATACAGATAATAGATCCTTGGGTCAAGTAATGATCATGGGGTCTTAAAGGGCTAATTTATCACCTGCCAGTGGGTGCATTCCAGTGGTTTTCTCCATGGAAGGAGGTTTATTTACTTGCTGATGAGGTTCTTGTCAAGAAAAAAAAATTTTTATTTGTTCTATTGCATTTTGATCATCTTTTTAAACTTCATTTCTGACATTGATTGATTACATTAAATTGTTAAAAAAAATAAACCAAAAGAAAGGAAATTGAAATTGCACATTCAAAGCACATAATGTGAGGTATACAGTCATGCCTGCCATCATACTGCACAAAGTTACAAGCATGCATCAGCTTAATTCTCATCCATAAATGTTGAAAATTAGAACACACTTGAACAGTGATATAGACACACTCAGGATTCAGAATTGTTCCAAGGTAAAATAAATGTTTCCAGTTGTTTACTCTCTCAAATCAGTTAAACTTGTTAGAATTTTTGCTGCTTGAACAGAATCTTTCAGAGATAGAGAAGAGAATACCAACCTAGAACATTTATTATTATAAAGCTACCTAAACGGAGTGGGAAATATAGTTGACTTCTGTGTCTGCAACAATGAGTGATTAGTGCAGAACACACTTCTTCCCCGAGGGAGTGACAGGTTTTAGATGTTCAAGCTATCACGAAACAAAGTCAGAAACCATTACAATCCCTTTTAGTCCATTTTCCTATTATGGAATTGTGCAGAAAGAAGGTTATCATAAACCTGGTTACCAAAATAATTCATGATCACTGGCTAGATTAAGACACCAAGTATTACTCACTGTTTAATCTTAAATATGTCTTCATTAATTTGTGAATGGAATACAGGGTATGGACATCTCTTGACACATGCCCATCCTCTTTTCTGACTCTTTTTGGAGCCAATAAACACATATTTAAGAGACAGTGGGTCAGGCTCTACTGCGCTTCACATTGGAAGACATGATATTTTCTCAGTGTGAATTGATTTGGCTCATAAATTTCTCTTCGTTAGTATTAATATGTTAGTTGCTCAGTCAAGTCGGACCCTGCCACGCCATGGACTGTAACCCGTTAGGCTCCTCTGTCCCTGGAATTCTCCAGGCAAGAATAGTGGAGTGGGTAGCCAGTTCCCTTCTCCAGGGGATCTTCCCCACCCAGGGATTGAACCCAGGTGTCCTGCATTGCAGGCAGATTCCTTACCACTGAGGAAGTGGTAACAGGGAAGTGTTAATACCAAATTGTAATCACCTTCTTTCATGGAGTCTCCCCTGCTGCTGCTGCTGAGTCGCTTCAGTCGTGTCCGACTCTGTGCAACCCCACAGATGGCAGCCCACCAGGCTCCCCCGTCCCTGGGATTCTCCAGGCAAGAACACTGGAGTGGGTTGCCATTTCCTGCTCCAATGCATGAAAGTGAAAAGTGAAAGTGAAGTCGCTCAGTCGTGTCCGACTCTTAGCGACCCCATGGACTGCAGCCTACCAGGCTCCTCCGTCCATGGGATTTCCCAGGCAAGAGTACTGGAGTGGGGTGCCATTGCCTTCTCCAGAGTCTCCCCTAGACACTAGAAAATACATAAAGTAATTTGGTTTGATATATTTGAATGTGCACTTTAAAAATTTAGGTATTTTTACTCATCCATCTCTGGCTGCACATGATAGTTTAGGATATAGGGGAAAAAAAGAGTGTAAGACCTATGATGTAAATGTAAGTTTTTACATTGATGTTATAAAATGTAGAGAGTTACTTAAAAGTTAATTGAAACATATTTTCTATCCAAAAATACCTTTTAAAAACACCCTTACATGTACAGTGTTGCAAGCTCTTGCTATAAATAATCGTAATAATTTAGGTTCAAATTAATAGGGGAAAAGAATGTAAAGTGGAAAGGGAACAGATATTCATTTATATTTCCTGCATTATTCCTATTAAAACCTTTTAGTATTCAAATCAAATCATAGGTATTGTCCTGATATAATAGATGAGTGAAACAAAACAAAAAGAGACATACCAAGAAGCTCAACAAATTACCTAAAGTTAAAAAGGAGTATGTGACTGAACCAGAACTAAAACTCAGGTTTACATAAAAGCAGAAAGAGTCCCTAGGGTGTTCCCTGCCATACTGCCTGCCCATAGTAGCTATAGATACAAAAGTAGATAAATGTAGATAGAAAAAGATTAAACACTATATGGTAAACCAATGAGACTATGATTTAATTAGTGTTTATTAAAGACTGCATTTGCCATGACCTGAATATATGGTTTCAAGTTGCCTACTTTTCTACCCAATGCAAATTATCCCAAACAATGGTAATGATTATATAATAGCCATAATTGCTTCAATGTGACTTTTTTTGGAAAAAAATAATGAAACATTTATAGTACTCAGGTATAATGTATTTTCCCTGAGGTTGGGTTTAGAAGAAAAATGCTATTTTCTTTATGGATAAGTAATTCCCATATTAGTTGCTATTTATTATGACTGAAAAATAAAAGTACTTACTATGAAACACACTACGTTCAGAATTATAAGTGATTCTTATACGTGATTCTCACTTATAAGATTATCTTAGTGGTGAAAGTCTCTCAGTCGTGTCCGACTCTTTGCAACCCCATGGACTGCGGCCCATCAGGCTCCTCCGTCCATGGAGTTCTCTAGGCCAGAATACTGGAGTGGGTAACCGTTCCCTTCTCCAGGGGATCTTCCCAACCCAGGAACCCAGGTCTCCAGCATTGCAGGCAGATTCTTTACCATCTGAGACACCAGGAAAGTCCAAGATTGTCCTAAGCTAACAACAATTTGTAAAAAGCTTATGAGATCCATAGATTTGGTTCATCTACACAGAATTATATTTATTTACACCACTTAATGCAACTGCCCCTAACCGTAACTGATTCGTGAAGTTTTCCTGAACATCTGTATTGTTGTTCTCCTTTCTGTCCCTTTCTTCTAAAGAGAGAACAAATGCCATTACTTTTGTCTTCTTCTTCTAAACCTTTGGCATCCTTAGAATATTCTCTTTAGCTCTGTTACAGATGGTCGTCATTTAGTCGCTAAATTGTGTCTGACTCTTAGTGCACATGTTGCATTTCTAATGTCTTACATCTTTCACAGTCCCTCATGCTATATCTGGTCTTACTTGGTTTGCAGGAATGACTGTATTCCTGAAGTCAACAGTGATACTTGTGGCTAAAACCCGTCATCTTCACTAATAAGGGAACTCATGTGAGTGTAGTCTTCAGGTTTCCTGGATGAGGAAGGTATTTTGTTGCTATGAAACTTCCTTATACATGATAAATATATCATTAAACATGACTTTTAAGAATCTAGAAAAATAGATCATCCTGTCCCTGACATTTACCATTCTGGATGCTTCTAACTTTCTTGAAGTGCCTGAAATTTTGAGAAACAAAGCTTACCATCACAACATAGCATCGATATATGTCACCCTGTAGGCTCATGGGTACCTCATAACAACTAGATTCTCGCCATGACAATTCACAATGCCAAAGAGCATCAAAATCATTGAGATAAAAATTGAAATGATAATACATTCATTTTGCTTGATTTTAGGTTTTGATTTCCACATATTTCTCAAGTGCATGATCTCATGTTTGAGAAATGCACTTAAAACCTGAAAAGCTCAATTATTAGTAATTAATTATAATGCATATGTAATCAAAATCATAAACTATTTTTATTGACGATTTTTTAAAAATGAATAATTTTCTGTGTTCACATCCTTCTTCCTAGTTCTGATTTTCTGTTCATTGTTATCAAATTTTAGAGTTTGGGTCTGAATGCTTCATGAGGTCCTATGATCTTGTCTGTCTTAGTCTTAATCTTTGCCTTCATTCTATCTCACATATGTGCAGTTCATGAAGGAATTCTTATAGCCATTGGAATCACAATTTTAGGTCTCTACCTTAAGAGGAAAAGGAGTATTGCAAAAATAATTCTTTAGTGGAGCACATGAAAAAAATTTTAGACCAAATAAATATTTCTCCCAATCCCGTGCTGTGTACCTTCCCCCTTTTTTTCCTATGATGATTTTTAAAAATGATTTTTAAAAATTATTGTTCTTTCATTAATTTTCATAATTTCTAAGCCAAATTCTCTAGCATTTTTATTTGATTATGGGCATTTTTAATATAGCATTTTTGTTTCTTTGGTGAGTTTAGTTATACTTACCCTACTTGTATGATCTTCCCGTTTTTCAGTCTTTATGTGTACTTGTTAATAAGATGAGTAAAATTTAGGAGTATTTCAGTAGGCAGTGTAGTCTGTGATCCCAAATTCATTACCATATCAGCAAATACTTTTCTTCATATGGTAAAAAAAAAAAAAGAAAAATTTTGTTTCATTGTTTTAAATTCAAATATGGCAAAATAAGCTAGTCAGCTCTGTGTGAAAACATTGGTATTCAACATTATACTAAGACATATATATGTATATCTATCATATATATGATAGATATACATATATGTGTATATATATATCAGTAAAAGGTTCTGTTCAGATGAACAAAAGAGTGGGATTCTTATCCCATATGAATTTCAGGGTGAAATTTTGAAACATGTTCTCATAACTAAGAGTCTTATTTTGAGTTTTTAGTTGTTATTTTATATGATCTAAAAAATGTTTTAAAATTAGACTCAGTTTATATAATTTGTTCATTTAAGTACAAGTTTCTGGTGTATTATTTAATGGACTTTATTTTTCTGCCACATGCTTTCTATTTCTAACTAGAGCATGAAATTTCTGGATTTGGTGAGAAAGAGCATGTAAACTATAGTGTTTATTTTCTAAGCATTAGATGCAATTATGTTTTTATTTTTGCTGTATTTTGATTTTGATATATTGAAGTTAGGTTTGTTAGGTATCTGCATTTTGACAGAATAAGACTAGAACAGATAAGGTCTTTGCCTAAACGTATATTTGTCCTCTGAGTAAATGCAGATTTGGAAATAAAAGCAGGTCTTTAACTTCTAATTCACTTTTTTTCTCCATTAGTCACCCTATTTGTAGTGGTGAATTTTGTAGGCTGAACATATGTTTTCCTGGAAACACATATTCTAACCTTGCTTGATAAGTTCTTTATTTCCAAAATGAATACATTTCTCCTAATTGAACCGTACTTTGCAAAATGATGTTTATAAATTTAATTTGAAAAATATTTGCTGATTCCCACAGCAGATAAGTCTAAGTGAATTGGACATAATAAATACTAGGATGATTGATTTTGCACAATATCTATTGTTATAGAAATATGTGTCATTAAAATAATACTCTCCATAACTTGTTTATAGAATCCATGTGTCAATATTCCATTAATTCTTTTTATTTTGCTTATATTCATGGTTTGTTTTAGAAGCATCATTCGCTTACTTGTTTTCTCAAAGTATAATGCCAGAACAGAGTGTACAACATAAATTTGTTAAATTACTAATTTGTGAGAAATTTTTGCTATTGTATACAACTTTGAGGAGAAGGAGCACCCCAGCAGTATTTTTTGATCTAAGAATCTAAAGATGAGCTAATGAAATTAATAGAATAACATCTATCTAAAAAATTCTTGCTTTTTAAATGCTCATTTCACCTATTTAAACAATACTAAAATATACAACAGGTGTCTGGCAACAATAAGACTAGGGTTTATTTTATTTTTAGAGGTACCATCTACTTGCAGCCTCTTCTTATCTAGATATTTCTAGACTTTTCCCTTTTGATTTCATTCCAGAAAAAAAACAAAAAAGGACTTCTAAATACAAAATCCCTGGTGAAGGGAAAGAGTGGTTGCTATTAGGAATTCACTCAAAGTGTAAAAACAGTACTCTCAGTATTTGTTTGCTTATTTCATTAAGAATATTTACTCTAAGAACATACTTCAATAGAAGTTTTGATAAACTGATGTGTCACAATAAAATTTTTCATAAACAAAGCCTTAAATACATTTGCTGTATCTGTGACATGTTTGGATGTGCGTGGTTGGATTCAACTAAACTGACATCATAGTCAGTGACACGTTGGGATCTGTTTGGTTAGATTCAGCTAACCTGATATCCAGATACTGGTGTTCGTTGTCATTGTGTTGGGTGAGGGGGTGGTGTCTGCAGCTACAGTGAGTACATCAGTGTAATATAAGATCCTTTCTTTGTAATGATAAAAATGATGCCACACATTACTGATGTATTAGGCATAGAAATTCCTTTGTTGAAGATGGAAGAGCAGGATCTTTTCAGATATTTGCTAAACTTTACATTTGATTTCAAGCTTTTTATTTAAAAGCACATTCCTCCAAATATTTTAAACTAGCATGTTGATTATATTTCTGAGAATGAATAATTCCCCATTTTAAAAGAATTTTTGAAAACATTCTATTTGCTACTTATATTTATTCAACCCATGTTTTTTCTTATCCCATTATTACCTTTGGGCAAATATTAAAAGTAAGATTACTGGGATGAAAGTTATACCTAATGACGTTTCTAGTAAGACAGACAAAGGCATTTCTTGGCAATAGCTTCATCTAGCTAAATTTTGCAAGAATTCTTCAGGGATTGGATTTAGGGGTTAATCTATAGAATTATTTTTTAAAATATAAATTATACTTTAGGCTGTATTTTTATGATTTTTAGTGATAAAATTTAAATGTAGTTGGTTCTGTAGGCATCCTCCAGACCACTATCATACTGTCCCATGGTCTATCAGAACTATAATTACTGTTTTAGTGAATTAAGGAGAAAGATAGCTTTGCTTGACACCAAAGGTGATCCGGCCAGTTGTTTCTACATGACTGAAATCATGACTGTACATTTGATTTTCTTTAAAAAATCAATAAAATATAATTAATGTAAATGCCTGTCAATGTTTAAAGGTAGAACCCTCTTCTTTCTGCCTTCTTACAGATGAATGTACTTACAGTGACTGATTTGACCTTGGAATATATATTTTATGTCTGTAATTTTTGTATATGTAGTACTGAACTGTGCAAATAAAACATGTGGGGAAAAAATTAACCAAAAATGGAAGAGCTTGGAATTTTCATACAACTATGTATTTTGTTTTTAATCTACACAGTGTTATAGTTGCTGTTGTTTAGTTGCTGAGTCATGTCTAATTCTTTGCAATGATTTATTTAAATCAGGAATATATTATATTGTTGATCATTTAAAAAGTATACTTAGTTCAATATGTTCCAGCTTCATTTTTAAGCAAGCTTGTTTGACTACTGAATCATCTACTGCCTTTCATTTATGCTATGATATCATATGGACAGATATTTTAGAGAAATCCCATTTGTGGTTTCTAAGTTTCACTGTATAACTAACTTAGAACTAGGTATTGAATTACTCTGTGGGAGCACATATTTTGCTGACAGTTTTGGATATATTTTCAAGTTTATCTCTTTCCTACTAGACTGTGAGCTCCTTGTGGACAAGGGTATTATCTTAGTTATAATAACGAATTTAATGCCTAGCAAGGTACCAGGCACAAAATAATTCTTTAATTGAAATGAGTTGATGGACCCAGATTATTGAATGAATAGTACAGTATTCTATGATGCCAGCTGAATATATATTAGAAAAGTTTCTGGCTAATTTTAAAAAACTCAATATATACCAAAGGAATTTTTTGGCTAGTTTTTAAAGATTGGGAAAACAAACACGCAGCATTTTCCGTATCTTAAAATTGAAACTCTGTTGTGAAGATTTATCTTTATTTTATGAGTAAACATTCTATGCAAATATTGAAATATGCAACAGCTAAACTTCATGGTACATAGTAGCTAGTTTTATTTTCTTTACAAAATCAGAAATGCTCAAGGCAGACTTCCTGGAAATAGACATTGACAATCATTAATAAAAGGTGCTACTTATTTTCCAATATTTACCTTGATTATAAATGCCCCTGTCTGCTTGAGCTTTATTTCTTCCTTTTTGGGGGGAGTTGCAGGAGGAGGAGTGCAAAAAAAATTGCATCTTTTTTGTCTGAATTATGCAATGTTGCACTGAATATGTTCCTGTGTACTCTATTATTATTGTATTTTAATTATTTATTTCTTACTGCTCACTAATTTTTATTTCAGCCTATGCTATTTCTTAGAAGGTATATGCATATATATTTATATAATATGTAAGAAAAAGCCTGCATTGCATTGCTTATTAAATTAAAATGATGAATAAATGTTTATGTTAAACTTTGAAATGAAATCTGCACTGCTTTTTTTTAAAGGACTATTAAATGCTAAGCTAAACTATGCTATTCAAAACACAATTTCCCGCATCATCTTCTCATTTGTTAGGGCACTTCTTTTCTCTCAATGTACGTGACTGATTAATGTCAGTGGAAACAGGCACAGCCAAAATGTAAGCCATTCATAAGGGCTGAAATGAATGTCTGTTGTTTTTATGTGTAGACAGTTTACTAGATTTACACAGAGGAGACACATTTGTTCAAGAAGAGAACATTACCTATATGGTGGAAGTTTCATCCCAGCCTACTCTTCCTCCTTTAACTTTTTCTTTAATAGGCTATTTTTTTACAGCAGTTTTAAGTTCACAGCAAAATGGAATAGAAGGCACAGAGATTTCTCAATATATGCCCTGTCCCACCAGTGTGCAGATTTCTCATGATCAATACCCACCTCTCAGAGTGGTACATTTGTTACAGCTAATGAGCTTCATTGATGTGTCATCGATACCCAAAACCCATAGTTTGCATCAGGGTTCAGACTAGGTGTTGTACATTCTATAGGTTTGGGCACATTTATAATGACATATATCCACTTTCATAAAATCATATAGAGTAGTTTCGCTGCCGTAAAAATACTCTCTGCTCTGCCTCCCTTCCAGGAAAATGTAGATAAGGTGGTATTTGCATGAAAACCAGAGGAGGTGACGGAAGGAGACATGCAGATTTCTGAATAAGGAACATCCCACGGGAAGGCAACAATGAGCGCGAAAGGCCTGAGCCAGGACCCCGTGTGACAAATTCAAGAAAGGGCAAAATGTTCAGCCTCGCTGGAGTCAAGAGAATGAAGGGGAGATGCAGTAGATGAGATCAGAGAAGGGACGAGGGACTGATTTTAGAGACTTATTCGTCAGATGATTTTGACTTGTACAATGTGGGAAAATAACATTTTTAAAAATAGTCATTTTTCATCAAGATAGAAGACAGAAATAAGAAAAATAATGCAACTGTAGAAGAAACCTGCAACCAAATCAGTAGCGTTCTATCAATTCCATCTCCCTGACCTGTGGTCTCTTCCATTTATGGAGTCTTGCATGGCTGCGTGCTCAGTCCCGTCAGTCTATAGACTGTAGCTCACCAGGCTCCTCTGTCCACGGGATTCTCTAGGCAAGAACACTGGAGTGGGTTGCCATGCCCTCCTCCAGGGGATCTTCCCAACCCAAAGATCGAACCTGCATCTCCTGAGTCTCCTGCATTGCAGGTGAATTCTTTATCCACACCTGGAAAGCCCACATAGGTGTTTACCAGTCTTATTTTTAGTATCTCATTTCCTAATCCATTTTTGCCAATGTCTCTAGCCCTCCAATCCGTTTCCCCTCATATTTATTCACATTCTAGCTAGATTTCTATCAAATTATGGTCATTCTCACGAATATTCAAAGAACTCTCCATTTTGTGAAGGAAAAAGATTAAAGTCCTGCGCATGGTATTAAAATCCTCATTATTCTACCACGACTTACCTTTCCAGACTTATTTCTTGGTAAATTCTTTTACAGTTACTAAAATACAGTCAAATGGGTCTCTTTTATTTTCATAAATCTGCCAATTTTTCTGCCTTATGCTATTTCATAAGTCTGTATTTTTTTTCTCCTTCCTTCACCTGGTGAATTACTACTTATAAGGTCTAGTAAATGTTTTTCAGTTACTGACATTTACTATAAAACTTAATTATTTATTAGACTTCAACTCAGAGGTAGGCTTGAATATACTCACCTAATTCCATCCATTCTATTCTCAATAAAATTGTCAATACACTAAGAAAAATAATCTTGCATTTGAAATAGGAAAAAAGTAAGTAAACATGCCAGAAGCTTAAATTTCTTCTAGATAATGTATAGAATGGCTATAAGAAGCCATAGGAACATCTGTGATGTTTGCTCCCATCAAATGTCCCTTACTCTTCTTAACTCCTACTCACTCACTCCTTAGCACAGATACTGAGCTCAAATTTTTCACAAACCTTTGTTGCTTGGATAAAACCCTCTCTGGTTTTTGTCCTTTGTTAAATCACTATTTCTAGACTCTGACTTTTTTTTTTCTCAGCCTTGATATATACTTGATTTTAAAAAAAAAAAGTATATACTTAAGGCCTACCATATAATGTTTTGGTATACATTATGAAATGATTGGGCTTCCCTGGTAGCTCAGCTGGTAAACAACCTGCCTGAAATGCACAAGATCCTTGTTTGATTTCTGGGTCAGGACGATCCCCTAGAGAAGGGATAGGCTACCCATTGCAGTTTTCTTGGGCTTCCCTGGTGGCTGAGATGGTAAAGAATCCACCCGCCACGTGGGAGACCTGGGTTCTATCCCTGGTTGGGAAGATCCCCTGGAGGAGGGTATGGCGACCCACTCCAGTATTCTTGCCTGGAGAATTTCCGTGGACAGAGGAGCTACAATCAAGCTAATAAATACATGCAATGGCTCACGTAGTTATATTTTATGGTGAGAACACTTCAGATCAACTCAGAAAAGTTAAAGTATACAACATGGTATTTTTACCAATATTCACCATGCTACACAGTAGACATCCAGAACTTATTCAACCCTCAAAACTGAAACTGTGCACTCTTTTACTAAGATCCCCCATTTTTTCCCATTCCCCAGGCCCTGTCAAACAGCATTCTAGTCTCCATTTCTGTGAGTTTTTTATATTTCACATATAACTTAGTTCAAGCAGTATTTGTCTTTCTGTTTCTCCCGTATTTCATTCAGGATAATGTCTTCCAGTTTCACTTATGCTGCCACAATTGGCAGGATTTCCTTCTTTCTCACTGCTGAATAATGTTCCATAATATGTATACCACTTTTCTCTATCCATTTATCTGTCCAAACGTATTTGGGTTGTTTCCATGTTTTGGTTTTGTGAATATGCTGAAATGAACATGATTATACAGGTATCTCTTTGAGATACTGATTTCACTTCCTCTGGATGTATACATAAAAGTGGGATTGGTGTATCAGATGGCAGTTTTCTTTGTAATTTTTTGAAAAATCTGCATGCTGTTTTTCATAATGGTTATATCAACTGACATGTCCACCAACAGAATTCAAAGTATCTTTTTTCCCCACATCCTTATCAGCACTTATTTTCTTTTGTCTTTTGGATAATAGCCCTCCTAACAGATATGAGGTGAAACATTGTGATTTTGATTTGCATTTCCACGATGATTAACGAGTCCTTTTTTATATACCTATTGATCACTGGTTTGTCTTCTTTTAAGAAATATCTATTCAGATTCTTAGCCTGTTTTTTAATTGGGTTAAATCTTTGTTGTTCCTCTTGGGTTGCTGTTCAGCTAATCTGATATTAGCTCTGTATCAGGTATATGGTTTGCAAATATTTCCTCCCACTCAGCATCCTTTGCTATGCAGAAGGTTTTTAGTTTAGTGCAATCCACTTGTCTATTTTTGCTTTTGTTGCCTTTGCTTTTGGTGTCATATCCAAAGAAACCATTGTTCACATCAAAGTCAAAAGGATTTTTCCATATGTTTTCTTCTAGGAGTTTTATGGATTCAGGTCTCACATATAAGTCTAACCTATTTTGCATTGATTTTTATGTGCGGTGTAAGATGTGTGTCCAGTGTCATTCTTCTGCATGTGGATATCCAGTTTTCCCAACACCATTTATGGTAGAAACTATTTTTCCACATTGTATGTTCTTTGCAATCTTGTCAAAGATCAGTTGAACATAAATACATAGATTAATTTCAGCCAGTTTTTAAAATATGGAGCATCTCTTTCTAGTGGCTCCTTTCTAAGCTCTGGGCTTCCCTTGAATTGCATAAATCTGGGTCATATGCTCATCTTTCAACCATTCTCTGTGTATAAGGCTATTTAAGGCTTTGTTTGACCAGGTTAAATCTCAAATGCAGTCTTCTCAACTTTTTTGCCTGAGTGTGATGGAGTATATTTTCCAGAGGAAATTTGAGATACTGTACTGAAAAGAAGATGCTGGGTAGACAAAACCAATAATGGCTACTATGTACTCAAAAAAGTTGGTGACTTCTAGTAACTATGTTTGTATTGATTATATTTTTTTCATTTCTAATTTGTTTTAATTGCAGTATATGATGGCTCATGAAGTTCAAATTAAAAACATCATCATCATCATTATTGTATCAACTTTCTTGACTTATATATGAAAGGCACTCTAAGATGAAATATGCTCATTACCTGAAGTTGAAACTCATAATCATTTCCTGTTTTAAGGAATAATTGACTGTAAAGCAAAACTATATTCCCTATTACAAAGTTAAAGTTTCATACTGTATTTATGCTCTATAAGATTGGTTATCAAGAATATCTACTTAGAGAAAGTTTCCCCATTTTCTTCTTCATAGGATTTTCTTTATAGTGTATACAACTTTCATTTCAAAATTAAGAAGTCAATTTAAAGCTTGGATTTGTTAAGTTTTGTATAATATTAAAACCTGACGTCCTAGTAAGTGAAAATTAAATTGAAAACCTAATGACATAATACAAATCAATGTTTAGTTAATTAACTAAACTTATTTATTTCGGTGTGCTGGGTCCCTGTTGCTGTGTGGGCTTTTCTCTCGTTATGCTGAGTGGGGGCTGTTCCTTAGTTGCAGTGCATGGGCGTCACTGCAGTGGCATCCCTTGCTGTGGAGCACAGGCTCTGGGGTCCCTGGGCTTCAGGAGTTGAGGCTTGTGGGCTCCAGAGCTGCGCCCGATGGTCCTAGAGAACAGGCTCAAGAGCTGTGCACGCAGGCTCCCTTGTTTGGCAGCAGGTGGGCTCTTCCCAAATCGGGGATCAAACCCATGTCTTCTGCATTGGTAGGTGAATTCTTTACCACTGAGCCACCAAGCAAGCCTGATACAAATCATGTGTATACTCTTTTCAAATATATATATATATAACCACATTTTATATTTATGTTTGGAAAATAGTGGAATCGTATGTATTTCTCTAAAGTGCTAATTACTCAGTCACTGAAGTTTTCATACAACACATTAGGTGACAGGTACTTTAACAAAAGTAGTATGAGGAGAAAGAGGTTGTTTAGTGATGTCACAAACTTAGTAAGTAGAAAGATGGGGTAGAAAGATGCAGATATCCTCATGTTTATATATATTAAAAAATAGCCTGTGGAAAATAAAAGTAAAGTCACACAGAAATGGAGAGGAGAAAAGTGGTTGCCAGAGGCAAAGGTTGGGGGAAATAAGGAGAGATTGCCACAAGGAGATACATTCTCAGCTGTAAGATGAATAAGGTCTCAGGATCTAATGTAAAACATGGTGACTATAGTTGTTAACATTGTATTGTACAATTGAAATTTGGTAAGAAAGTAAAACTTGCATCACACACACAAAAAAGTCAAATATGTGAGGTGATAGATATTAGCTAGATAGGGGCAGTCCTCTCACGATATGTACATATATCAAATGGCTATGGTGTATATCTTAAAAGTATTATAATTTCATATGAAAATTATACCCATACTCAATAAAGCTGAAATTAAAAAAAAACAAAAACATAAAATATGATGTAAGCTTTCATCCCCAGGAAAACTTTCCCAGGCACTTTTAGACACTTTTATAGAGACCAACGCATTTTTGCAGACAGTAGAAGAGTCACCTCTGGGGCAGAGGGAAGTTCTAGAAGATACTACAAGATCAGGATGCTCTCTACCTGCTTCAATGCATGCAGCTACTTCTTGTTGGAGGGGGACCAAATACAAATATCATTGTATTTGAGAAAGATTCCGCTGCTTTAAATAAAAGCTTGAAGACTCCAAACAATAACAGTAACCTGAAATATTTAGTAATTGTATTATCCATTTCAATTGCAAGTGATTGAGACCCAATTTGATCCTGTTTAGTTAAAACTAGGGTGTACTGACATGAGAGCATACAGAATTGAAGGAAGACCTGTAGATGTGATATGACAGTATCACTGACATATTCAAACTTGACGCTCTCAGGATGGTCCCTGCTGTCTCTCACCTCTGCTTTTCTCTGTGTGCGTTTTCATTCTGTCTCTGTGATGTAGAAGTGTGCTCAGGTGCTATATGTGTACAACTCTGACCACAGGCCAAAGAAATATCCTCCATCCCCTACACACACATGTCTGCACAATGCCCCCAAATCCAGCACCCAGGTATGATAATTCCAGTTAAAAATCCAGAGGAGTGATTCCAAATTGTCCTTTCCTGGATTATTATGCCCATTTCTAGACCAATCTCTCGAATCCAGTTTACAAATGACAAATATTCCAACTTGGGTCACATGGCTGTCCCTGGGATTGGGGACCAGGTTCTTAAGAGTAGGCGGGAAAAGGTCTCTTTGGCAGACAAAGACAATAGGCACTACAATAGCCAAAAAAAAAAAAAGATTGATTAGAATAATTTGAAAAACTGCTCTAATTCCCTTTTTATTTTTGCTTCCCTCTGGGCCAGAAGTATTTAAAATTATTTAAGTATATAACAAGCTTTGGAGTTAATGAGGGCAAGACCTGAGGGAGGCATGTTGGAGTCTTTGAGAGCCAATTTAATGTCAAAACCTATTTTCAAAGTCATCAGTACCTTAATGTTTATTCAAATATTTTTCATTGTGTAATTTCAAATTACATTAAATGAGAGATTCATATTTTTATGTTTATCAAAAGAGTCCATAAGTTGATAAAAATTTAGAAAATTGATTGAACTTATTCTGTTCACAAAACATAAACTCTCAAATTGATGCCAGTGTAATGTTTGGAAACAAATTTGCTAGAAATCAGTAAATGAATGAGGGTTGACTTTCTACTCATTTTCCATCCTATATCTAAGGAATATTTAGCAAATCCTTTGGATATTGCTCAGTGACTCTAATTTCTAATCGAACTTGAGGTAACAACTCCAATCTCTGTCTTTTGTCCTTACTGCATCATGACTAAGAAAGATAGGAAGCACAACTTTAGCAGCATTCCCGACAGGATTCTCAAGTATTTTTTCATTCCTTGCCCTTCTTTGTGAAATTTTAAATTATAGCAATTTAACTTAGGTTTTATTTATTGAAAATATGTCCTGAGAGAAGGATTTTAATGAGTCAATCCAACTCATGAAATATTGAACACAACTTTGTGCACAAGTTTGTGGTTGTGAATATGTATATGTGGAGAGAGTATTCAGATTTTATCAAAATTACGGAAGCATTTATGACTAAAAAAACCCTTAAGTACCAGTAAGAACATGGGAAACAGAGTTACTGTTTGTATCAACAATTTTAGGATTTTGGTCCTAATTCTCTCCCCTGGGGACCTTTTTAAAAATGTTGAATATTAGTTCTGGTAATACTCACAGGAATATGTCATGTGCTTGCTGTGGACTGGCCTTTGGTACATTCTGTACATTGTCTACCTTAATACTTGGCACCAACTGGAAAACAGGTCTGATCAACTCACGTTGCAGTTGAGGACACAACTCAGAAAAGTGATGCACTTGTCAATGTCACATGATAATGAGATACCAACTCTGGCATCTGTCTCTATTAGTATTGGTATCGGTCTCTACTCTCAATCCCTTTCTCTTGCCAGGAACAAGTACAGTAAAAACTCAATGGGCTTCACTGCTGGCTCAGTGGTAAAGAATCCGTCTGCCAAGCAAAGAGATGGTTCAGTCGCTAGGTCAGGAAGATCCACTGGAGCTGGAAATGGCAGCCCACTCCAGCATTCTTGCCTGGGAAATCCCACGGACAGAAGAGCCTGGTGGGCTACAGTCCATGGGGTCACACAGAGTCAGACATGACTTAGCAATTAACAACAAACATTCAATAAACATGAATTGAGTTAAACAAAAATTTTGACATGAGGAATGTGTAATAGGGTAAGAGTGATCATATTCACTGCTCATTAAACTGTCCTTCAAGTAAATAACCTATACTATTCCCTATATTCTATCCCCATCCATAGATCATATTTTTGTTTTAAAATATATGATAAAAATTTTAAGTCAGCTCATCCTTTTGATCATTTAGAAAAAAGTGAGTCTCGAGTGAAGCAGAATTCTCTAAAAGTGCAGAGATCAGTTACACTATTACACTAATAGTTAAACTATTACAGCCTTTTCTCTGAGCACTCAGATTCTCTTAATATAGAAAAAAGTGACATTAAGTCTCAGTCATATATGTCATATTGTTAATTAAAGTCTAGGAAGACTACATTTTTATATAGGAGTCTATAAAACTACATCTTCTTCATCTATATACTTGTAGTAGGTTTTTGGATACAACTATAGTATTTTACATTGATTTCTATGAAAATTCAACAATTAGATTCAGTTCAACTCAATTCTAACTTAATTAAAATTTTGAGATGCTGATTGCTACATCCATATTAGCATTCCATTTGTAGAGCAAAATGACTGGATTTATAGATTAATCCAAATCAAATTAGAGTTGCAACTATGAAAAGAAGAAATGATGATTATTATCATTTCCAGCTTCTTAATATTAATAATTACATCTAATTACTACTAACAAACAATTTTTTTGTTTTTCACATTTCTAAGAGCCCTTCAACTTTTACTTACTGGCCCTTTTAAAATTTAGTACTACTCATTACTACTAATGATGAAATTAGTAAGTAGTAATTTAGATAATACCTTCTCCTTGTTCTCATTGGTCCTTAAAGGAGAGAGAATGATGGAATCCATCCACCTTGCTAGCCATAGAACAGCAAGTTTCATTTCTTCTTGCTGAAGGCCAAAAAAAAAAAAAAAAAGGTGCATAAAAGGAGAAAGACTAGGAGAAGGAGAATATAAAGTCAGGAGAAGAGGAAGAGGAAGAGGAAGAAGAAAATGAGGAGGAGAAGGGGAAGGAGAAGAGGGGAGAGGGAACACACTGTTGGAGAAAGTGTTTAGTCATCTAAACCAGCAGGGTATATGCCTGAGGTGGCTGAAGTGAAAGATATGATTGTAGATGATGACATCACCTATGACTTTTTTCTATCAATCCCTGCTGTACCCTTGAGGTGGCTCAGACAGTTGAGGCTGATTAGATTTTGGCTTATATTAAAGCTATGTGAGAGATTAATTAAACTCTTAGTCATTGCTGGAAAACAGCTGAAGCAAAATGAGAGATCATTTTCTGAAAGTCCTAGAAATAGTCACATCACTAGAAACCTAAAGAAGATTTTTATGAAATTCTTTCTGTGCCTTGCAATAACACGGTTGGGCACCAAAGCATGTCTTATGAAAATCATTGCTCTGGCTTGCTATAAGTGCGAGTTTATAAAAATCTGACTACAAATATCCTGTCCCAAGTTGAATCACCAAAATCTCCTGCAGGCTATCCTGGGAATAGAGATGAGATCTATACAGCCATCTTCCCAGGGACTGCTCCAGTCCCAGATGCAAGAAACACAAAAGTAGGAGAAAAAGAAAAAAATCCATGAAACTGAAGAGAAAATTGCATTTTACCTGATAAATAGTTGTCAGTTCTCAAGGAACAAGAGTCAGTTCTCAAGGGTGAAAGGGAAAAGCCGGGTGCTGTCTCAACCTTTTAAGTGCCTGCTTTTGAGCTTGACTAGGGAATATATATATATAATGCACTCTGCAAAGATAAGATAGAATTTGGAGAGACTTAACTTTGGGACACAGAGTGAAGTACTGTTTGTATTAAAATGAGAGATTTAAAATCCACAAAGTTAAGGACACATTTTACTAAACATCCCCTTAATCTCCTTAATATCCTGTCAATCCTTATCAGAAACACTGTGCTTTGGAACTGGGAAACGAAGATGCAGATGCTTGAGCCTTATTTTAATTTAAAGATAAAAATAGATCTCCTGGTCTAAAATTAAATCAGAAAGAACAGGAACCATAGAGGTGTCCCCCTAATATGATTTTTCCAGTTAATATTGATATTTTAGAGGCTTCCCCAATGGTTCAGTTGGTACAGAATCTACCTGTGATGCAGAAGACACAGGAGACACAGGTTTGATCCCTTGGTTGGGAAGATCCCCTGGAGGAAGAAATGGCAACTACTCCAATATTCTTACCTGGAGAATCTCATGGACAGAGGAGCCTGACAGGATACAATCCATGAGGTTGCAAAGAGTCAGACACAACTGAGTGATAATATTGGATTTTGGATTGATATTTTAAATATCATTTACTTTTCACTTTAACTGAATTTAGAAAGGGACAATGCAATGCATTATGGGATTGCACATAAGAAAAATATGTAGCAAGTCCACATTGATGAGCTATTTGGGTCATTTAGAAATGGTCAACAGTCTATTTATAGAATCACTGCCTTTAGCCCTGTGCCTTTGTTAGATGCTAAAAAGATATGATCTCATATGCCCTTCATCTTATTTTCAGCTGAGATAAAAAAAATAATTCACTCATAGATGAAATAAATAGAGCAGAGAGAAGTTACATAGCAGACCCAAACTTGCAAATCATGAAAAAGAAAGAATTTGATTTAATTGTGTACTTCCTCCAAGTACACAAAATTGCCTCAATTTTTCCATTTAGTTGCAGACTGGAAAAGGATGATAAAGACACAGTTTAACTACCAATCCTAATTAATACCCCATACTTGATAGAAATACAATATTTGCTTTGCTGACCAAATGAAAATGTTTATGTTCTTTAGTAATGAAAGAAAGTAGCAGAAGGAAGACAGAATGATCAAGAGAGAACATTGGGAAATCATGGGGCAGAATACATTAAAGGAAAATTTCCATATCAATTAACTATCTTTTTAGGTCTATGTGCATAGCTCCAGCAAGAGTTATTTGGATAGCAAGGTCAGAAGGAATTTATTTGCAAGTCTTACCTTTTAACCTCTTACCGTGAAGCCAAGCATCAATAAGTTAATACTAAATATTAATTTCCTGTGGTGCTCTCTAGGTAATAGTCTTTAGAATTAACATCTATTTCATTAGATAATAAAACATCCTTATAACTGTTTTTCTCTTTCACTTTTTAAATCCTCACTCTATAATGTAAAACTGGTGATTAAGAATTTTTTTTTATCCTTCATATTTCCCACATATACAAGCACAATTTGGAAATATTGAGGGTTTGCTTGTAGACTACTGCAATAAAGTGAAGATCGCAATACCACAATAGAGCTATTCACATAGATTTTTTTTGTTTGTTTTTTCTTTCCTCATGCATATAAAAGCTACATTTAACTGTACTGTAGTCTATTATGTGTACAATAGCACTATGTCTAAAAAAAAAGTACCTAGCTTAATTAAAAAATACTTGACTGCTAAAACATGCAAACTATCACCTGAGACTTCAGCAAATGGTAGTATTAACACCAAAGACCACTGACCACAGATCACCATGAAATAATGATAATGAAAAAGCTTGAATAATTGTTTCAATTATCAAAGTATGACACAGAGACCCCAAGTCAGCAAACAATGTTGGGAAAAAACAATGGCACTGGTAATCAGACTTGCTCAATACTATGTATCTTGGCTCCTCCTTTAATTAAGCCAGTTGGTCATGGTAAAAACAATAAAAATATGACAAGACTTTGTAACATGTTTTTTTTTTTAATGTATTTCTTTAATTGGAGGCTAATTACTTTGCAATATCGTAATGGTTTTTGCCATACATTGACATGAATCTGCCATGGGTGTACATGTGTTCCCCATCCTGAATCCCCCTCCCACCTCCCTCCCCATCCCATCCCTCTGGCTCATCCCAGTGCACCAGCCCCAAGCACCCTGTATCATGCATTGAACCTGGACTGGTGATTCATTTCACATATGATAATTTACGTGTTTCAATGCCATTTTCCCATATCATCCCACCCTCGCTCTCTCCCACAGAGTCCAAAAGACTGTTCTACACATCTGTATCTCTTTTGCTGTCTCACATACAGGGTTATCATTACCATTTTTCTAAATTCCATATATATGCATTAGTATACCGTATTGGTGTTTTTCTTTCTGGTTTACTTCACTCTGTATAATAGGCTCCAGTTTCATCCACCTCATTAGAACTGATTCAAATGCATTCTTTTTAATGGCTGAGTAATATTCCATTGTATATATGTACCACAGCTTTCTCATTCATTCATCTGCCGATGGACATCTAGGTTGCTTCCATGTCCTGGCTATTGTAAACAGTGCTGCGATGAACATTGGGGTGCACGTGTCTCTTTCAGTTCTGGTTTCCTTGGTGTGTATACCCAGCCAGTGGGATTGTTGGGTCGTATGGCAGTTCTATTTCCAGTTTTTTAAGGAATCTCCACACTGTTCTCCATAGTGGCTGTACTAGTTTGCATTCCCACCAACAGTGTAAGAGGGTTCCCTTTTCTCCACACCCTCTCCAGCATATATTGTTTGTAGACTTTGGATAGCAGCCATTCTGACTGGCATGAAATGGTACCTCATTGTGGTTTTGATTTGCATTTCTCTGATAATGAGTGATGTTGAGCATCTTTTGATGTGTTTGTTAGCCATCTGTATGTCTTCTTTGGAGAAATGTCTGTTTAGTTCTTTGGCCCATTTTTTGATTGGGTCATTTATTTTTTTGGAATTTAGCTGCAGGATATGCTTGTATATTTTGGATATTAATTCTTTGTCTGTTGCTTCTTTTGCTATTATTTTCTCCCATTCTGAAGGCTGTCTTTTCACCTTGCTTATAGTTTCCTTCATTTTGCAAAAACTTTTAAGTTTAATTAAGTCCTGTTTATTTTGATTTTATTTCCATTGTTCTGGAAAGTGGGTCATAGAGGATCTTGCTGTGATTTATGTCAGAGAGTGTTTTGCCAATGTTTTCCTCTAGGAGTTTTATAGTTTCTGGTCTTACATTTAGATCTTTAATCCATTTTGAGTTTATTTTTGTATATGGTGTTAGAAAGTGTTCTAGTTTCATTCTTTTACAAGTGGTTGACCAGTTTTCCCAGCACCAGTTGTTAAAGAGATTGTCTTTTCTCCATTGTATATTCTTGGCTCCTTTGTCAAAGATAAGGTGTCCATAGGTACGTGGATTTATCTCTGGGCTTTCTATTCTGTTCCATTGATCTATATTTCTGTCTTTGTGCCAGTACCATACTGTCTTGATGACTGTGGCTTCATAGTAGAGCCTGAAGTCAGGCAGATTGATTCTTCCTGTTCCATTCTTCTTTCTCAAAATTGCTTTGGCTACTCGAGGCTTTTTGTATTTCCATACAAATTGTGTAATTATTTGTTCTAGTTCTCTGAAAAATACCATTGGTTGCTTGATAGGGATTGCATTGAATCTATAGACTGCTTTGGTTAATACACTCATTTTCACTGTATTGGTTCTTCCAATGCATGAACACAGCATATTTCTCCATCTATTTGTGTCGTCTTTGATTGCTTTCACCAGTGTTTCATAGTTTTCTATATTTAGGTATTTTTTTTTCCTTTAGGTAGATTTATTCCTAAGTACTTTATTCTTTTCATTGCAATGGTGAATAGAATTGTTTCCTTAATTTCTCTTTCTGTTTTCCTATTGTTAGTGTATAGCAATGCAAGGGATTTCTGTGTGTTAATTTTATATCCTGAAACTTTATTATTTTCATTGATTAGCTCTAGTAATTTTCTGGTGGTGTCTTTAGGATTTTCTATGTAGAGGACCATGTCATCTGTAAACAGAGTTTTACTTCTTCTTTTCCAATCTGGATTCCTTTTATTTCTTTTTCTTTTCTGATTTCTGTGGCTAAAACTTCCAAAACTATGTTGAATAGTAGTGGTGAGAGCGGGCACCCTTTTCTTGTTCCTGACTTTAGAGGAAATGCTTTAATTTTTCACCATTAAGGATAATGTTTGCTGTGGGTTTATCATACATGGCTTTTATTATGTTGAAGTATGTTCCTTCTATGCCTGATCTGGAGGGTTTTTTCATAAGTGGATGGTGAATTTTGTCAAAGGCTTTCTCTGCATCTATTGAGATAATCACGTGGTTTTTATCTTTCAATTTTTTAATGTGGTGTATCACATTGATTGATTTCTGAATATTGAAGAATCTTTGCATCCCTGGGATAAAGCCCACTTGGTCATAATGTATGATCTTTTTAATATGTTGTTGGATTCTGTTTGCTAGAATTTTTTTAAGGATTTCTGCATCTATGTTCATCAGTGGTATTGGCCTGTAGATTTCTTTTTTTGTGGCATTTTTGGTTTTGGTATTACGGTGCTGGTGGACTCATAGAATGAGTTTGGAAGTTTGCCTTCCTCTGCAATTTTCTGGAAGAGTTTGAGTAGGATAGGTGTTAGCTCTTGTCTAAACTTTTGATAGAATTCACCTGTGGAACCATCTGGTCCTGGGCTTTTGTTTGTTGTTAGATTTCTGATTACAGTTTTGATTTCCATGCTTGTGATAGGTCTGTTAAGATTTTCTATTTCTTCCTGGTTCAGTTTTGGAAAGTTACACTTTTCTAAGAATTTGTCCATTTCTTCCAAGTTGTCCATTTTATTGGCGTATAGTTGCTGAGGGTAGTCTCTTATGACCCTTTGTATTTCTGTGTTGTCTGTTGTGATTTCTCCATTTTCATTTCTAATTTTGTTGATTTGATTCTTCTCCCTTTTTTTCTTGATGAGTCTGGATAATGGTTTGTCTATTTTATTTATCTTCTCTAGAACCAGCTTTTAGGTTTGTTGATTTTTGCTATAGTTTCCTTTACTTTAGTCTCCTTTTCCTATTGTTTCTTTTTCACTTATTTCTGCCCTAATTTCTATGATTTATTTCCTTCAGCTAACCCTGGGGTTCTTCATTTCTTCCTTTTCTAGTTGCTTTAGGTGTAGAGTTAGGTTATTTGTTTATTTTTCTCTTGTTTCTTGAGGTAAGCTTGTATTGCTATGAACCTTCCCCTTAGCACTGCTTTTACTGAATTCCATAGGCTTTGGGTTGTTGTGTTTTCATTTTCATTTGTTCCTATGCATATGTTTATTTCTTATTTGATTTCTCCTATGATTTGTTGGTTATTCAGAAGCATGTTGTTTAGCCTCCATATGTTTGTATTTTTAATAGTTTTTTTCCTGTAGTTGACATCTAATCTTACCGCATTGTGATCAGAAAAGATGCTTGAAATGATTTCAATTTTTTTGAATTTACCAAAGCTAGATTTATGGCCCAGGATGTGACCTATCCTGGAGAAGGTTCCGTGTGCCCTTAAGAAAAAGGTGAAATTCATTGTTTTGGGGTGAAATGTCCCATAGATATCAATTAGGTCTAACTGGTCCATTGTATCACTTAAAGTTTGTGTTTCCTTGCTAATTTTCTGTTTAGTTGATCTATCCATAGCTGTGAGTTGGGTATTAAAGTCTCCCACTATTATTGTGCTACTGTTAATTTCCCCTTTCATACTTGTTAGCATTTGCCTTACATCTTGTGGTGCTCCTATGTTGGGTGCATATATATTTATAATTTTTATATCTTCTTCTTGGATTGGTCCTTTGATCACTATGTAGCGTCCTTCTTTGTCTCTTTTCATGGCCTTTATTTCAAAGTCTATTTTATCTAATAGGAGTATTGCTACTCCTGCATTCTTTTGGTCTCCATTTGTGTGAAATATCTTTTTCCAGTCCTTCACTTCCAGTCTGTATGTGTCCCTTGTTTTGAGGTGGGTCCCGTGTAGACAGTGTATATAGGGTCTTATTTTCATATCCATTCAGCCAGTCTTTGTCTTTTGGTTGGGGCATTCAACCCATTTACAGTTAAGGTAATTATTGATAAGTGTGGTCCCGTTGCCATTTACTTTGTTGTTCTGGGTTCGAGTTTATAAACCTTTCCTGTGTTTCCTGTCTAGAGAAGATCCGTTAGCATTTGTTGAAGAGCTGGTTTGGTGGTGCTGAATTCTCTCAGCTTTTGCTTGTCTATAAAGCTTTTGAATTCTCCTTCATATTTGAATGAAAATCCTTGCTGGGTACAGTAATCTGGGTTGTATGTTTTTCTCTTTCATCACTAAGTATGTCCTGCCATTCCTTTCTGGCTTGAAGAGTTTCTATTGAAAGATCAGCTGTTATCCTTTTGGGAATCCCTTGTGTGTTATTTGTTATTTTTCCCTTGCTGCCTTTAATATTTGTTCTTTGTGTTTGATCTTTGTTAATTTGATTACTGTGTGTCTTGAGGTGTTTTACCTTGGGTTTATCCTGTTTGGAACTCTCTGGGTTTCTTGGACTTGGGTGGCTATTTCCTTCCCCATTTTAGGAAAGTTTTCAACTTTTTTTTTTTCAACTCCTCAAGTATTTTCTCATGGCCTTTCTTTTTGTCTTCTTCTTCTGGGACTCCTATGATTCAAATGTTGGGGTGTTTAACATTGTCCCAGAGGTCTCTGAGGTTGTCCTCATTTCTTTTAATTCTTTTTTCTTTTATCCTCTCTGCTTCATTTATTTCCACCATTCTATATTCCACCTCACTTATCCTATCTTCTGCCTCAGTTATTCTATTGTTGTTTCCCTCCATAGTGCTTTTGATCTCAGTTATTGCATTATTCACTATTGATTGACTCTTTTTATTTCTTCCAGGTCCTTGTTAAACATTCCTTTCATTTTCTCAATCCTTGTCTCCAGTCTATTTATCTGTGATTCCATCTTTTTTTCAAGATTTTGGATCATCTTTACTATCATTATTCTGAATTCTTTTTCAGGTAGACTCCCTATCTCCTCTTCTCTTGTTTGGTTTGGTGGGCATTTATCATGTTCCTTTATCTGCTGAATATTTCTCTGCCTTTTCATTTTGTTTAGATTGCTGTGTTTGGGGTGGCCTGTCTGTATGCTGGAAGTTTGTGGTTCCTCTTTATTGTTGAGGTTCCTCCCTCTGGGTGGAGTTGGACGAGTGACTTGTCAAAGTTTCCTGGTTAGGGAAGCTTGGGTCGGAGTTCTGGTGGGTGGAGCTGGATCTCTTCTCTCTGGAGTGCAATGAAGTGTCCAGTAGTGAATTTTGAGGTGTCTATGTGTTTAGTGTGACTTTTGGCTGCCTGTATTCTTGTACTCAGGGTTATGTTCCTGCAATGCTGAAAAATTAGCTTGGTATGTCTTGCTCTGGAACTTGTTGGCTCTTGGGTGGAGCTTGGTTTCAGTGTAGGTAAGGAGGCTTTTGGATGAGCTTTTGTTGATTAATGTTTCCTGGAGTCAGGAGTTTTCTGGTGTTCTCAAGTTTTGGATTTAAGCCTCCTGCCTCTGGCTTCCAGTCTTATTCTTACAGTAGCCTCAAGATTTCTCCATCCATACAAGACAGTTGATAAAATATCTGGGTTAATGGTGAAAAGATTCTCCACAGTCTGGAACACTCAGAGAGGTTCACGGGGTTACATAGAGAAGAGAATAGGGAGGAAGGAGATAGAGGTGACCAGGAGGAGAAGAGGTGGAGTCAAAAGGAGAGAGACCAATCTAGCCAGTAAGCAGTTCCCTAAGTGTTCTCCACAGCCCAGAAGACCCAAAGAGATTCACAGAGTTAAGTAGAGAATAGAAGGGAGAGGGAGGAGGTAAAGGGGACCTGGGGGAGAAAAGGCGAGTCAAAAGGGGAAGAGGGCAATCAAGCCAGTAATCACACTCCTAAGTAAAAACAGGTATTGAAGATTAGATTATTAAAGGTACAAAATTGATAACAAATATCAAAAAGCAAATATTAAAAGTCTAGAGTAGAGGTTAGACTCTCAAAAGTACAATATTAAAAATACAAAACAAAATCACAAAAATTATATATATATATATATATATATATATATGAAATTTGCTTTAAAAATAGGGTCTTTTTTTTTAACCAGGTAATAGTAGGTTGTGAAAATGAAAGTTAAAGGAGTAATAAAGAACTTAAAAATAAAACAATTTAAAAAACTAAAAAATGATAATAATAAAATGTATCTAGGAATTTCTCTGGTGCTCTTGAGGGCAGTGTGGGGTCAGTTCAGTTTCAGATAGTTCCTTGTTCCAGCTTATACTTCTTCTCAAGGTCTATAGGTCCCTTCGAAGGTAGTCAATGCTAACTACAGGGTTTTAATCTGTTGCACCTGTCACTTCCAAAGTGGTTCCCTCTTCTTTGTTTATTTTGGTTTCCTCTATTTGTAAGTCTCTTCAGTGTCCAATTTCCACCCTGACACAAGCGGGGGAAGGTGGTCACTTTTTTAAGCTCACTTGTTCAGTTGTGCTCTGGGGAGGGAGGGATACTGCAAACAAACATCACTGGAGTGTGTGGGGAGTGGTCACAGTGTATGGACCACAGTGGGTTTGCCCCCACTCATGGCACATGTGCCTTACCAGTCTACACTGCTCAGGTTCCAGTTGCTCTGCAGGGGAACTGTGCAAAGCGGGCCCTGGGTTTCATGAACTTCCCAGGTCTAAGCTGCTCAGGTCCAGGTTCTCGGGTACTCCACAAGACACAGACTTGGTTGGGCCTGCGTTTTGTGCCCTTCCCAGGTCCAGGGAGCTCAGACGACCAGGTGCTTGGTGAGCACACTGTCCCAGATGGTATATACGTCTTAATCACCTCCCTGGTCACAGCGGCTTGGTTCCCTGGGTGTACTGCAAGAGCGCCGTCTCAGGTGTGCCGTGTTTCTCCTCTGGGGAGCTGATCTCTGGCTGTGACCCTCCTGGCAGATGTCAACCATCCAGGATCTCAGGAAGACTTAATTAGCAACTGGGAGCCTGCTCACAATTTGGTGGAGGATGCTGTCTCTGGGGCTGAGATTGCCCCCTTGCTTTCCAGCTCTGGCTGTCGCCCGCCTGCCTCTCTGCCTCTGGCAGGGGGATGGGCCAGTCCGCAGCCAGCTAGCTCTCCTCTGGTATTTGCTCAATTCTTTGTGAGCAGGCCAGGCTGTGACTTAGGTTAGAGCTTTTCGTGGGAATGTTCTCTCTCTCTCTCTCTTTCCCTCTCTCTCTCTCTCTCTAGCTATCCTACAGCTTGGGTTGCTGCCTCACATTAGCTCCCTCAGATTGTCCTCAGGGTATTCAGGCCAGGAACTTACCCTAAGCATGCAAGCCGCGCCTCCTTGTTCAGCCCCCCATTGCTGGCGGTAGACATGAGCATCTGTGCTACTTCTCCACTGGGAGTTGCAGTTAAGCGCATATTCTGTGAGTTGTTTGTTTTTTTGTTTTTTTTTTTTAACCTCCCAGGTATGTTGCCCTCTGAGATTCCAAAACTCCCTACAGACTTGCCAGTGAGAGGGTTTCCTGGGGTTTGGAAACTTCTCCTCCTTCACAACTCCCTCCCCGGGATGGATCTCCATCCCTAACTCTTTTGTCTCTCTTTTTGTCTTTTATATTTTGTCCTACCTCCTTTCAAAGAGGATGGGCTGCTTTTCAGGGTGCCTGGTGTCCTACGCCAGCATTCAGAAGTTTTGTGAAAGTTGCTCAGCATTCAAATGATCTTTTGCTGAATTTGTGGGGGAGAAAGTGGTCTCCCCTTCCTATTCCTCTGCCATCTTAGGACCACCCCAACACGTGCTTTAAATTTTTTATCCCCTGAACACCAGTGTGAGATAAATAGTGTTTGCATAATTTCTTCACTCAGTTATCTATGGAGTCCCTAAAATGTGTCAGACACTGTGCAGAGGGTAACTCTGATGTCTGTGTGATGTTGTCCCTGTCCTCAAGGTGTTTATGCTCTAGTAGAGAGACACAGAACATGTTGTCATGGTAGGACAGCACTTAAACATTTGGCCTTTGCCTTTCCACAAAGTACATTCACCTGAGGGAGGCATCTGCTCTTCTCTGGGTGTTTAAAACACAAAATCAGGAACAAAAGAGGAGGCATAAGAGGAAAGCTTCTTTAAATGCAACAAAACTCAAAAATGAAGTGTGGGGCCAAAGTTTTAATTGGACTACATAAATAACAGTAACAGGTGGTGGTATTGCAGAGTTATAGGTAAGGAGTAATGGATTTTCAGAGAAGAACACTGCAACTTTGAGATGTGGGGAGATCTGTGGGAGAATCCAGAAGACTGACTGGGACAGAGGGTTTAGCAAAGGTTTGGTAGGTGACATAGTATTTCCCCAGTCCTTGTAAGACATATTTCGTCTCACCACATGGAAATAAAAGAAAAGGCACCCCAAATAGAGGAAACAGTGTGAGCAATCTATAAAGATTGGAATGTACACCTGCAACAGAATGTATTATGATTCAGCTGGAAAAATTAGCAGTGGATAAATCAGAGTACTGGGAGTTCAGTTTGGAAAGGTACTTTGGAAGAGATCATGGAAGTTGTTCATGCAGTATCCAGAGGGTCTGAGTAACTTATGCTGGATTTGCACATGTGTGACTCCATTCCCCTTTAAGGAAGAACTTGGTGCCCTGCTTTTGGGAATGCTATCAACAGATGACCCATTTTGTGGCAAAGGTTGTGCAACCATGGATGCATGCCAGTGGGACCACTAGTTCTGCTATACAGTGAATCACCTGATGGCAGCCTATCCCATAGAATGTTGAAGAGATTCTTACAAAGTTTATCAAAGGTGCCACCTTGGGGGTGTAGAATGGTTATTCTGCTCTTTGGGGTGTGTGTTGAAACACTGACATGAGACTGTTGGGTCCAAAACAATTACAATACATGGGTCTAGGATCAAGGAGTCTGCACAGAATTAGTCCTCTTGCCATTGCTCCTAGAGACCCACTTGGAAATGCCTCTTTCCTATCCCCATAAACATGAGTCTCTACTGAATTAGAAGTCCTTATGCCCAGGGAGAGGAACACTTCCACCACTGGGCACATTAATGTTTTCACTGAAACTGAAGTTATTGTAGCTGTGTGGTCATTAGGGGCATCATTTGTCAGTAGACTAGCAGACAAAGAAAATAGCTACCATACTGATGAAAACTAACTCTGATAATCAAGAGGAGCTAGACTCTGAACTGCATAATCAGAATGGAGAGGAGATCTTGGAGAGCTACTGAAGCATTCCTTGGAGCTTCTATGCCTGATAAGAGTGCATCCTCCACAGACTGACAAAAGCAAAACAACCATGCTTGTAACCCTCAGGAATAAAGATCTGAGTCAAGTCACCTAGAATACAGAGATTTAATAGGTCATTTGTCAGCCACCAAACATTGATATGAAAATAGCAACCAAAGTCTCAGACTCCTTAGGGAGGAGGCTCTCCATCATCTGGCTGGACAATTACCTAGACCAACTACAGCCCTGGACAAAGGTAAGAACAATCTAGAAAAATCCATTTACAGCGTGGAGATAATAATCAATATTTACGGTCTTGGGGAAAGCTGCAGCAGTGGGTACTATAGCTCATGCCATTAATTCTAATTGCTTAATCTTATTAAAAGAATGTAATTGGATGCCACCTTGAAGAGTAGTTGACAGTGTAATGAATGTGGGTTACAAGTAGATCTTCATGGCATAAGGGTGGGTTGGAGCAGATGCTTTTGCTAGTCTACAACATATCCTCTTCCCCACTCCTACTTCCAGGGGTGCAGACACTTCTGTGTGTGCTAACAGCACCCCTCCTCCAACATAAACCACTCATCTTGTTGCATTTCTGTCCTGTAATTTTCACTGAAGGTGCAGAAGCCAACTCAATTCACATGCAGGAAATCCCTGGCAGTGCAGGAGTGTTCATTCTGGACAAGTTGGGATCTGATGAGTAAGTACCCTAGCCATCCTCTCCATGGACAGTTTTTGGAGGAATTCTATTTATTTATCAGAGGGCCAGGCTGAGTTGAGTCTCTGTCACCTACAACTGCAACCTCGAGAATGTGTCTTTCATTGGCTTTTTGTACTTCTTGTCACATTTCCCAGTAGTAGCTTTCTAGAATGTATTCCCAAATAAAATGTGTGTGTGCTCAGTCGTTAAGTCATGTCCAACTCTTTGCAACCCCATGGACTGTAGCCTGCCACACTCCTCTGTCCATGGGATTTCCCAGGCAAAAATACTGGAATGGGTTGCCATTTCCTTCTCAAGGGAATCTTCCCCATCTGGGGATCAAACTCACGTCTCCTGAATTAGCAGGTAGTTTCTTTACTAGGGAAGCCTCCCTAAAATATACCTGTACCAAAATTTCTGTCTCAAGTCCTATTTATAGGAGAACTCAAACTAAGGCAATTTTGATGTAACTTTGGAAAACAAGGATATGCATACATAGTAGATTACATATAACAATGAACTGAGATGTCTGGGGAGTCAAATAGGACAAAGAATAGCAAAGTACCGTTATTTTGCAGCAATAAATAGTTTTACATGAAATGAGTTGGACAGTCAGGAAGAATTTTAGTGTTGGGGAAAAAGTCCATCTGTCATTTGTTTTAAGATGTTTATTTTTAGGTGTCCTACATTGCTGTACTTTGTATACCAAACTAATACAGATTGAGCAGAACAACTGCATAAGTTGTTTATCTCCTCAATTTTTTTTAATATAGCATGTATTGCTTGTTTTCCTATTTATAAAGTGAGATATATTTATCATAGAAAATTTGGATATTGCAAAAATACATAGAAACGTTACTTGTAAGCCTACCATCCAAGATTTTCCATAGGTAGTGTGAAACAAGTTTAAAGTTGTATGCTACCTATATTTCAATTCTGTATACAAATCTAGGACAGGATTATGCCATGTAAATATAAAGTGAAAGGTCTATGTTTCAGTCTGTGAATATGAAGCTCAGATCCTGGCTCCCTGCACCTTTATTCTTGTCTAGCATCAAAACTCCTGTCATAAACCTGAAAATAATATTTTAGCCTACAAATATGCCATGGTTTGTTGACCCACTCATAGATTAATTGAGGGGTTTTTTTGTAGTTTAATTAACTAATCACTATTATGTGGCCAAATCTACAATGAGACTAATAGGGTGAAAGGTCAGAAACACGTTGTTTTTAAAAACATTGCCAAATTGCTTTTCTGAAAGATTAACTCAGTCACCTTTCTATCAGATAGCAATGAGTAAACCGTCTCACTCTCACCAACTCCACGTTTGGTTTTCTTTTGATTAAACAGTGATAGGCCTGGATCATCAGGGGAGCCGTATTAAGAGGATATTCCACACAAATGATTTTAATAAGTGCGCTACGGGGCTTATCCCCTGGAGAAGGGAATGGCTACCGATCCCAGTATTCTTGCCTGGAGAATTCCATAGACAGAAGAACCTGGTGAGCTACAGTCCATAGGATCACAAAGATTGGACACAACTGAGCAACTAACGCTTTCACTGGGCCTTCCCAGTTCCCGGTGAGAATGAATCTGAACACTTGATAAGACCTTCATGTGGTACCATCTTGACCTGAAATAATTAATGAGGTCTACATCTAATTCATAATCATTTACTAATTTATATATATATATATATATTTGGTTTTATGACAGAGAAATCTATTTAAAAATATGACCCTTAGAAGTATGACATTTTCATAACTGAAACTTTTTAAAAAACTTAAAAAAAAAAAAAAAAAAAGAAAAACCAGATCATCCTCAATGCTGTTTAGCCCTCTGAGTCAAGCTCAAGTCCTCCCTCATGAGTAATGCTGTCTTCATTAATTTTCTTTTCTGCCAGATGGTTTGCTAATTTAAAATCCCTCAAGTGATAGGTGTTTTATTATAGACAACCCGCTTGGCAGGGGAAAGTATGACTGCAGCCTTTCACACCTTCACTGATGAAGTTAATGAGTTCATATCAAGTTTATGAAATTCTTTTCACTTATTCAGACTTGCAGAATTGGATTCAGGGAGGAAGAATATGGATCTCAAGTTCCAGGAATGCTTTGATAAAGACCATCCAGAAAATGTTATGGAATCAAGAGAAAAAAATATGTATAATGTTCTTTTCCATTAAGATTACCAGTATTTTTTAAGTGAAGTCCTTTATCAACTCACAGCCAATCTATTATCAAAGTTTCTTAGTTAGTCTTCTGGGGATTTTAATTTCTTGCTTTTCTAAACCACTCTTCAAATGGCCATCACAATAATGTCCCCCCAAATGCCTCTAATACCATGCAACCGACAGTTATTTAAGGTCCAAGTCCTTGGCTTGTAATTCAAATCATCCATTCCTAAGTTACCTTTCTTGTGCTTCTCTGCACACACCTGTCACTTTTGCCAAGATGAGCCCACTCACAGTAAAGTCATGTTAATGTTGGTCAGTTCAACTCTTTTGTTTATATTTCTAATCTTGGTTTTTCTATTTCTATTTTACTTATCATCTGAAGCCCAGCTCAAAGGCCACTTCTCTTATTAAGCCTCCTTCATTTCCTCTTCTAGGAGTTATGTCACTTCTGATCTCTTATAGGACTTATTTTCTGCATTACTCTGGTTAACAATTGACGTTTTGTCTTTTATTGCAGTTAATTGAATTTATATGTGGTCACTTCAGATTATAAGTTACAATAGTGCAAGAAACATAGTTTATGGATTGTTTATATTCCTTATTGTACTTGCAGAGAACTTGTGAAAAGTAGGTGACAGATCAATATTTATTTATTGGAAGTCCAAATGCATTTTCCAGGCAGTGACGAAAAATATTTAATGACTCGTAATAAAACAGGACACTGAATTGCTTATCATGAAACAGTCCAAGAAGAACTAAATAATATACTTTCTTGATGGCACTGCTAACTAAGGTGCACAAACTAGAGTTTTCTAATAACAGATCTAATTCAGGCAAGTGGATAATTTTAAAGTAAGAATTTAAGTATACACTTAAAATAGTTCAGACCAACATATGACATTTAAATGAATAAAATGCTACAAAATTAAAGCATCATTTTGTAACTCAGTTACTGGTATGGAGAAGATCATTCTTAAGAAAATTATGGGCTTCCCAGGTGGCACTGGTGGTAAAGAATCCACCTGCAATGCAGGAAACACAGGAGACGTGGGTTCGATCCCTGGGTGGGGAAGATCCCCTGGAGGAGGGCATGGCACTCCAGTATTCTTGCCTGCAGAGTCCCCATGGACAGAGGAGCCTGGTGGGCCACAGTCCATAACATTGCAAAGAGTTGGACAAGACTAAAGCAAATTATTACAGAGAGGTTCAGAATTTTTTCAGGAAGTTTTTAGAGGGTCTATATCTCTTTCAACACATTTTAGGAGAAATCTGGCCTAATTTATATACTAATAATAAATTTAAATAGAAAGAGTTCATTTACACCCTTATCAAAAATTGTGTTCCATTCTAAGCATGTACTATTGCTGAAATATCAGCATGTAAATATAGAAAACCATCTTCTCTTGAACTTTGAAATATACTCTTTGCTTATCAAGAACTTGGAAAATTAGAGTGATCAAATATTCACTTATCAACAAATGCTTCTTGGGCATCCATATGTACTAGGTGGTATTTCAAAAGGCAAAATATTTCAGTTGTAAACAAACAGACAAAATTTCTAACCATATGAAGTATATATTATAACTGGGTAAGATTGACCGGTGGCTCAGTGGTAAAGAATCTGATCGACTGCCAAAGCAGGAGATGTAGGTTCAGTCCCTGTATCGGGAAGATACCCTGGAGAAGGAAACAGCAACTGACTCCAGTATTCTTACCTGGGAAATTCCATGGACAGAGGAGCCTGGCAGGCTACAGTCCATGGGATCGTAAAAGAGTAGGACGTGATTTAGCAACTAAACAAAAACAACAAGATACACAAAAAACCCAAAACATTATACATAAATTAATTTATATTACAACACATGAGCTTAAGATAAAAGAAATAGAAATAAAATGATTAGGAGTTGGGGGGAAGTACAGCTTACAAATTTTCTGATTTTGATTCTTAGTTCATGTTTTCATGTATCAACCCAGTACAATGTAAAATTTTAAAAGTATTAATTATGTTACATAATATTATGATATATAGCCCTGAAAACAGTAGTGAGTTAGCAAGCTAAAACAAATTATGAATAGATCTTATTCATTTAATGGATTATTCATGAAGGGAAAAAGTATGTCGCTCAGTCATATCCGACTCTTTGTGACCCAATGGATGGTAGCCTGCCAGGCTCCTCTGTCTATGGGATTCTCCAAGCAAGAATACTGGAGTGGGTTGCCATGCCCTTCTTCAGGAGATTTTCCCAACCTAGGGACTGAACCTGCAATTCCTAGTCTCCTGCATTGACCGGGGATTTCTTTACCACTAGCGCCACGTGGAAAGCAAAGGTATGCCATAATTAGATTTTTATTTTAAAATACTGTTTTGATCACCATGCAAAGAGCAGCCTGTTGAGAATACAGATAGATGACTGTCACATTTATAAGGCAAGAGATGATGGTGTCTTGACTGAGGTAAAAGTTGAAGGGAAGAGAAGTAACCAGATATGTTTTAGAGACAGAATCAAATAGGACCTGCTCATAGTGATAAAAAAAATAAGTGATAAAAATTAAAAGATAAGAAATTAATTAAGACTCCTTGGTGACTGACTTAAGCAGAAGAATGATGCCATTTGCTACCCAATGGGAAAGATGAAATGAACTACAGGATTGAAAATAGTTGATACAGAACAAATTAAGAATTTCATTTTATAGAGAATAAAATGGTGGTTACCAGGGGATGGAGGGGTGAGAGAATAAGATTGATTTATTTAAGGAGACAAACTTGGAATGAATAGTAAATAAGTCATATAGATCTAATGCCTAGTATAATGATTACAGACAGTGAGATTGTATTTTAATTATGCGATATGGTAAATGGGCTTCCCAGGCAACTCTTTTTTTTTGTTTTTTATTAGTTGGAGGCTAATTACTTAACAACATTTCAGTGGGTTTTGTCATACATTGATATGAATCAGCCATAGAGTTACACGTATTCCCCATCCCGATCCCCGCTCCCACCTCCCTCTCCACCCGATTCCTTTGGGTCTTCCCAGTGCACCAGGCCCGAGCACTTGTCTCATGCATCCCACCTGGGCTGGTGATCTGTTTCACCATAGATAATATACACGCTGTTCTTTCGAAACATCCCACCCTCACCTTCTCCCACAGAGTTCAAAAGTCTGTTCTATATTTCTGTGTCTCTTTTTCTGTTTTGCATATAGGGTTATTGTTACCATCTTTCTAAATTCCATATATATGTGTTAGTATGCTGTAATGTTCTTTATCTTTCTGGCTTACTTCACTCTGTATGATGGGCTCCAGTTTCATCCATCTCATTAGAACTGATTCAAATGAATTCTTTTTAATGGCTGAGTAATATTCCATGGTGTATATGTACCACAGCTTCCTTAGACATTCATCTGCTGATGGGCATCTAGGTTGCTTCCATGTCCTGGCTATTATAAACAGTGCTGCGATGAACACTGGGGTGCACATGTCTCTTTCAGATCTGGTTTCCTCAGTGTGTATGCCCAGAAGTGGGATTGCTGGGTCATATGGCAGTTCTATTTCCAGTTTTTTAAGAAATCTCCACACTGTTTTCCATAGCGGCTGTACTAGTTTGCATTCCCACCAACAGTGTAAGAGGGCAGGAATAGAAGGAACATACCTCAACATAATAAAAGCTATATATGACAAACCCACAGCAAGCATCACCCTCAATGGTGAAAAATTGAAAGCATTTCCCCTGAAATCAGGAACAAGACAAGGGTGCCCACTCTCACCACTACTATTCAACATAGTGTTGGAAGTTTTGGCCACAGCAATCAGAGCAGAAAAAGAAGTAAAAGGAATCCAGATAGGAAAAGAAGAAGTGAAACTCTTGCTGTTTGCAGATGACATGATCCTCTACATAGAAAACCCTAAAGACTCTTCCAGAAAATTACTAGAGCTAATCAATGAATATAGTAAAGTTGCAGGATATAAAATTAACACACAGAAATCCCTTGCATTCCTATCTACTAACAATGAAAAAACAGAAAGAGAAATTAAGGAAACAATACCATTCACCATTGCCCCAAAAAGAATAAAATACTTAGGAGTATATCTACCTAAAGAAACAAAAGACCTATACATAGAAAACTATAAAACACTGATGAAAGAAATCAAAGAGGACACAAACAGATGGAGAAACATACCGTGTTCATGGATTGGAAGAATTAATATTGTCAAAATGGCTATTCTACCCAAAGCAATCTATAGATTCAATGCAATCCCTATCAAGCTACCAATGGTATTTTTCACAGAACTAGAACAAATAATTTCACAATTTGTATGGAAATACAAAAAACCTCGAATAGCCAAAGTAATCTTGAGAAAGAAGAATGGAACTGGAGGAATCAACCTGCCTGACTTCAGACTCTACGAGGCAACTCTTGTAGTAAAGAATCTGCTTGTGATTGGAGACATGGGTTCTATTCCTGAGTTGGGAATATCCCCTGGAGGAGAATATAGTAACCCACTGTAGTACTCTTGGCTGGAGAATTCCACGGACAGAGGTGCCTGGAGGGCTGTAGTCCATGGGACGGCAAAGAGTTGGCATGCCTGAAGAAACTCAGCACGCACACACATACGCAATGTGATAAATATCACTACAATGGCAAACAGCCTCGCAGTATATAAACATACCAAAGTAACACGTTGTACAACTTTAATATACACTATGTTTTATGACAAACTTTTTTCAGGAAAAAAATTCTATCTTAGCTGAGTCCCTTTAATCAGGTTACTAGATGCCCATATCAACAAGTCAAGTAGTGAGTGACCCATGAATCTGGGATTCTGGGGAAAAGTCAGGGCTTGAACTCCATACCAAAATCAGTTTTCTAAACTAAATAAGTATCTTGACTTCAAATTTAAGAGATTTCTTTCAGAAATGATATCTATATCACTCTCATTATATGCTCAGTTTGTGGAAAATCTTGGGCAGGAGGCACTTCCAGGGAGATGATAACCAAAGGCTATCTTTTAAATTTAAATCACATAGTGGGACTGAAGAATGGGGTCTTACAATCTGTAATTGTCCTTACTTATTGCTTCAGAATACAAATGAGCTATCCATACTAATTCAAACGTATTTTTTATAGTGTCTTTAACAGGTGAAAATTTTTAATTTTAACAACTTTTAAGTCCCCCCCCCCCCGGAGGAAAATATAAGATCTTAACTGAGGAAATGTAATCAGTATTATCAAGACCAAAGGAGAAGAAATGAAATATTAATATCTTGTTTTTTAATGAGCTAAGGCCTCATTGACCAGAACTATCAATGGTTAAATCTACTTGCTTTTCTTTTCTTTCTCTTTGAAAGAAAATACTCTAAGCTCATCAAGTGGAAATTGTGCTCATGGTATTCGTTCTTTATTCAGGATATAAGGATTATTAATACTGCCAGGATTATTTTTCCTAATTAATCATATTAAATTTCATATTCCTCAGATCTCTCACTATTTTTTTTTTTAAACACACCCTCTAACCACAGACCAAATGGGTCGTGGATCAAGTCCTCATTATAGTATTTCTTTCATTTTGCTTCTGTTTGACTCTAACAAAAATCTCACTGCTGCCAATTTCCAAAGAATTAATAGCTGTATACTGTATCAATGTCACAAAAAAAATGAGCCTTGGAATATATTTAGAACAGAGTCATACTAATTTTGCTAGTTGAAATCTTTAGCTCAAAAATTTGAAAAATGCATATTTTCAATGTGTTATCACTTACAAAACTCTTCTTTTAAGGTTCAAACATTCTGTAAACTTGGGATATAAAATAGTTTAGGAAGAAACACTGTGTTTAATGTATATGATTCCTTTCAACTTACTGTCATCAAAGGCTCATTAATTAATAAGAAAAAAAATCTGATTGATGGTAAAGTACTAACAACACTTGCAATACTCACCTCTAGGACAGAGATTATGGAGCATCTTAGATTCCGTTTAATCCCTGTAGCAAACACTTGCTCTAGAGTTGTCTATTGGTATATAGTTGGACTATTCACTTCCATCTCTTTTTTTTCCCTATTCTATGACTTTTTCTGTTTCAACATTACAAATTGTACATTCCACTACTTTTGACCCATTGTGATGGCCTTTGAAGAATCAAAACAATGCAAAATTCAATATGAATACGAACGAGTCTTGTCTTGAGTAGAGAATAGTCATTTTGCTGTGAAAAAAAATTATTTTTTTTTTACTTCTTAGTCTATCTTTTTTATTTCCTCCTTCTTCCCAGAAGATACCAACTAAAGCGAGTCAGTAGTATAGGGAGAAGAAATTTCAGGTTTTGCTCTTTGTTTTTAGATTTCCCACTTGATTTTTATTTAACCCAATCCAAGTAGGCCTAAAAGACTTCTCATAGATTTCCTGTATGAGATGCTAGTGAGAAATATTATCTGGTATGTGCAGGAGAAGTTTATTTTCCCCTTATTTAAAATGAAAAATGACTTTTATAGTCTAATTTTCCTAAGAAGAAATCAAATATTTTGACCTTGTTATTTGTGAAATAATCCTCTTTTTCCAGAAGTAAAACATAATATATGCCAGTGAAATAACTGTCTTCAATCAACATGAAATTTTGTATTTCTAAAGATATATTTAATTAAAGATAAAGGTATATTTTAATTTGTGGGATTTACAACAGGAAAATTACAGGCAACAATTAATAGTTTATCTACTAAGACCTTTTTTTCAAAGCAATATTAACAAAAGCATAATGTTAGGCCAAATTTCTTATAAGACATTGGAGAATTTTTTTTTTCCCTTTGAGTGACATACCAGGCTCAAATATAGGCCCAGCAGTTATGCATTTAATGTGTATTTAAGTATCTTTTGTAGAAACATAGTCAAATACAAATATATGAAGCATTATTTCAAACCAAAAATAATTAATTTACCTCTTTGCTAAGAATCCTTGTTTTTTTATTGTTTCCTTTTGTTTTTTGCTACAGAGTCAAACTTGGGATTACACAAAGATCTCATTTTCAACTGACAGGAATATATGTCTATCCTAATGTTTGGTTATTGTTAAGAATAAACTTGGGGGAGGAGCCAAGATGGCGGAGGAGTAGGACGGGGAGACCACTTTCTCTCCTACAAACTCATCAAAAGAATAACTGAACGCAGAGCAAACTTCGCAAAACAACTTCGGATCGCTAGCTGAGGTCATCAGGCGCCCAGAAAAGCAGCACATTGTCTTCGAAAGGAGGTAGGACAAAATATAAAAGATAAAAAGTGAGACAAAAGAGCTAAGGACGGAGATCCGTCCAGGGAGCTCTTAGGCGGCATTGCTTGGGGTAGGGTCCCCGCCGAGTGCCCTGAGGACAATCGGAGGGAACTTCTGTGAGTTTCCAACTTGAACTGTGGGAGACCAAAAGAGAGAGAGTAAATTAACCGGCCCGAACACACTGCCGGCTGTTCGCAGAACAAAGAGACCGAGAGGGTCCAGAGAGGAGCTCGCAGGCTGCGGACCGGCCCAGCCCTGCCGGAGGCAGGAGGCAGGGGGGAGGGGAAGGTCGCGGCGAGACACAGGGCGCAGGCAGCCGACCGGCGCGGGCGGGGACTGGGGCTGGGGACGCGGAGGGCGGAAGGCGCGCGCGCCCGACTGGCGCCAGCGGAAACTGAGACTGGGTCCGCGGAAGGGAGGGGGCGCGCCACACCTGGGTAGAGTGCGCCCACCAAGCCCCTGGCTGCCTGGACCGCTCTGACGGGGAAGGCACAGAGAGGGGGCGCAGCTTTTCCTTCCGCGCTTTTGTGGAACACCCGAGGGCTGGAACCTCGCGCAGCGCGGGGCGCGCTCCATATAGACCGGCCGGGAGCCTGAGCAGCACAGACGGAGAAAGCAGCGTCAGCCCCTACCGGCAGCCCCAGCCCATCCCCGCGGCGCAAGCCTGTCCCCACAGCGCAAGGCCCTCCCTGCCCGGCAGAGCGACGGAACTAGCTACCTGAGTAAGAGTCCACCTCCGCCCGCCTGTGTCAGGGCGGAAATGAGGCTCTGAAGAGACCGGCAAACAGAAGCCAAATAAACAAAGGGAACCGCTTCAGAAGGGACTGGTGCAACAGATTAAAATCCCTCTAGGAAACGCTGACTACACCGGAGGGGCCTGTAGATATCGAGAAGCGTAAGCTGGAACGAGGAGCTATCTGAAACTGAGCCGAACCCACACTGACCGCAACAGCTCCAGAGAAACTCCTAGATATAATTTTACTTTTTTCTCTTTTTTTTTTTTTTTTAATTTTTTTTTATTTTTTTAATTTTTTTCTTTTTTTTTCTTTTTTCTTTCTTCTCTTTTATTTTCCTTTAAAATCCCCTATTACTCCCCCATTACTCCTTAACTTTCATTTCCACAGACTTTTACGATTTTTTAATTAGGGGGGAAAAAAAAATTTTTGTTTTCTTTTTTCTTTTTTTTTTTTCTTTCTTTTTTCTTTCTTTTTTTTCTTTCCTTTTTCTCTTCTATTTTCTATTTTTCTTTTTCTCTTATTTCTTTTAAAGTCCTCTAGTACTCCTCTACTACTCCTTAATTTTCATTTTCAATACACTATAACCTTACAAAAAAAAAAAAAAGAAGAGAAGCCCTATTTTTAAACCGAAGATTATTCTCTCCCAATCTTGACTCTCTGTTTTCTACCTCAGAACACCTCTATTTCCTCCTTTCCCCTTCTCTTCCCAATCCAATTCTGTGAATCCTTGTAGGTGACTGGGCTACGGAGAACACTCTGGGAACAGACAGCTTCGTAGATCTGTCTCTCTCCTCTTGAGTCCCCCTTTTTCTCCTCCTGTTCATCTCTATCTCCCTCCTCCCTCTCCTCTTCTTCATGTAACTCTGTGAACCTCTCTGGGTGTCCCTAACGGGGGAGAATCTTTTAGCCATTAACCTAGAAGTTTTCTTATCAGGGCTGTATAGTTGGAGAAGTCCTGAGACTACAGGAAGAATAAAACTGAAATCCAGAGGCAGGAGACTTAAGCCCAAAACCTGAGAACACCAGAAAACTCCTGACTACATGGAACTTTAAGTAATAAGTGACCGTCCAAAAGCCTCCATATCTACACTGAAACCAACCACCACCCAAGAGCCAATAAGTTTTAGAGCAAGACATACCACGCAAATTCTCCAGCAACGCAGGAACATAGCCCTGAACATCAACATACAGGCTGCCCAAGGACACACATAACACATAGACCCATCTCAAAACTCATTACTGGGCACTCCATTGCTCTCCAAAGAGAAGAAATCAAGTTCCACGCACCAGAACACTGACACAAGCTCCCCTAACCAGGAAATCTTGACAAGCCAATCGTCTAACCCCACCCACTGGGTTAATCCTCCACAATAAAAAGGAACCACAGACCTCCAGAATACAGAAAGCCCACTCCAGATATAGCAATCTAAACAAGATGAAAAGGCAAAGAAATACCCAACAGGTAAAGGAACATGAAAAATGCCCACCAAGTCAAACAAAAGAGGAGGAGATAGGGAATCTACCTGAAAAAGAATTTAGAATAATGATAATAAAAATGATCCAAAATCTTGAAAACAAAATGGAGTTACAGATAAATAGCCTGGAAACAAAGATTGAAAAGATTCAAGAACTGTTTAATACAGACCTAGAAGAAATAAAAAAGAGTCAATTAAAAATGAATAATGCAATGAATGAGATCAAAAACACTTTGGAGGGAACCAAGAGTAGAATAACGGAGGCAGAAGATAGGATAAGTGAGGTAGAAGATAAAATGGTGGAAATAAATGAAGCAGAGAGGAAAAAAGAAAAAAGGATCAAAAGAAATGAGGACAACCTCAGGGACCTCTGGGACACTGTGAAACGCCCCAACATTCGAATCATAGGAGTTCCAGAAGAAGAAGACAAAAAGAAAGGCCATGAGAAAATACTCGAGGAGATAATAGCTGAAAACTTCCCTAAAATGGGGAAGGAAATAGCCACCCAGGTCCAAGAAACCCAGAGAGTCCCAAACAGGATAAACCCAAGGCGAAACACCCCAAGACACATATTAATCAAATTAACAAAGATCAAACACAAAGAACAAATATTAAAAGCAGCAAGGGAAAAACAACAAATAACACACAAAGGGATTCCCATAAGGATAACAGCTGATCTATCAATAGAAACCCTCCAGGCCAGAAGGGAATGGCAGGACGTACTGAAAGTAATGAAAGAGAATAACCTACAACCTAGATTACTGTATCCAGCAAGGATCTCATTCAGATATGAAGGAGAATTCAAAAGCTTTACAGATAAGCAAAAGCTGAGAGAATTCAGCACCACCAAACCAGCTCTTCAACAAATGCTAAAGGATCTTCTCTAGACAGGAAATACAGAAAGGTTGTATAAACGTGAACCCAAAACAACAAAGTAAATGGCAACGGGACCACACCTATCAATAATTACCCTAAATGTAAATGGGTTGAATGCCCCAACCAAAAGACAAAGATTGGCTGAATGGATACAAAAACAAGACCCCTATATATGCTGTCTACAAGAGACCCACCTCAAAACAAGAGACACATACAGACTAAAACTGAAGGGCTGGAAAAAAATATTTCATGCAAACGGAGACCAAAAGAAAGCAGGAGTCGCAATACTCATATCAGATAAAATAGACTTTCAAATAAAGGATGTGAAAAGAGACAAAGAAGGACACTACATAATGATCAAAGGATCAATCCAAGAAGAAGATATAACAATTATAAATATATATGCACCCAACATAGGAGCACCGCAATATGTACGGCAAACGCTAACGAGTATGAAAGAGGAAATTAATAGTAACACAATAATAGTGGGAGACTTTAATACCCCACTCACAACTATGGATAGATCAACTAAACAGAAAATTAACAAGGAAACACAAACCTTAAATGACACAATGGACCAGCTAGACCTAATTGATATCTATAGGACATTTCACCCCAAAACAATCAACTTCACCTTTTTCTCAAGTGCACACGGAACCTTCTCCAGAATAGATCACATCCTGGGCCATAAATCTGGTCTTGGAAAATTCAAAAAAATTGAAATCATTCCAGTCATCTTTTCTGACCACAGTGCAGTAAGATTAGATCTCAATTACAGGAAAAAAATTGTTAAAACTTCAAACATATGGAGGCTAAATAACACGCTTCTGAATAACCAACAAATCATAGAAGAAATCAAAAAAGAAATCAAAATATGTATAGAAATGAATGAAAATGAAAACACAACAACCCAAAACCTATGGGACACTGTAAAAGCAGTGCTAAGGGGAAGGTTCATAGCATTACAGGCTTACATCAAGAAACAAGAAAAAAACCAAATAAATAACCTAACTCTACACCTAAAGCAATTAGAGAAGGAAGAAATGAAGAACCCCAGAGTTAGCAGAAGGAAAGAAATATTAAAAATCAGGGCAGAAATAAATGCAAAAGAAACTAAAGAGACCATAGCAAAAATCAACAAAGCTAAAAGCTGGTATTTTGAAAAAATAAACAAAATTGACAAACCATTAGCAAGACTCATTAAGAAACAAAGAGAGAAAAACCAAATTAACAAAATTAGAAATGAAAATGGAGAGATCACAACAGACAACACTGAAATACAAAGGATCATAAGAGACTACTACCAGCAGCTCTATGCCAATAAAATGGACAACTTGGATGAAATGGACAAATTCTTAGAAAAGTATAACTTTCCAAAACTGAACCAGGAAGAAATAGAAGATCTTAACAGACCCATCACAAGCAAGGAAATTGAAACTGTCATCAAAAATCTTCCAGCAAACAAAAGCCCAGGACCAGATGGCTTCACAGCTGAATTCTACCAAAAATTTAGAGAGGAGCTAACACCTATCTTACTCAAACTCTTCCAGAAAATTGCAGATGAAGATGACATGATCCTCTATATAGAAAACCCTAAAGACTCTACCAGAAAATTACTAGAGCTAATCAACGAATATAGTAAAGTTGCAGGATATAAAATTAACACACAGAAATCCCTTGCATTCCTATATACTAACAATGAAAAAACAGAAAGAGAAATTAAGGAAACAATACCATTCACCATTGCAACAAAAAGAATAAAATACTTAGGAGTATATCTACCTAAAGAAACAAAGGACCTATACATAGAAAACTATAAAACACTGATGAAAGAAATCAAAGAGGACACAAACAGATGGAGAAACATACCGTGTTCATGGATTGGAAGAATCAATATTGTCAAAATGGCTATTCTACCCAAAGCAGTCTATAGATTCAATGCAATCCCTATCAAGCTACCAACGGTATTTTTCACAGAACTAGACCAAAGAATTTCACAATTTGTATGGAAATACAAAAAACCTCGAATAGCCAAAATAATCTTGAGAAAGAAGAATGGAACTGGAGGAATCAACCTGCCTGACTTCAGACTCTGCTACAAAGCCACAGTCATCAAGACAGTATGGTACTGGCACAAAGACAGAAATATAGATCAATGGAACAGAATAGAAAGCCCAGAGATAAATCCACGAACCTATGGACACCTTATCTTTGACAAAGGAGGCAAGGATATACAATGGAAAAAAGACAACCTCTTTAACAAGTGGTGCTGGGAAAACTGGTCAACCACTTGCAAAAGAATGAAACTAGAACACTTTCTAACACCATACACAAAAATAAACTCAAAATGGATTAAAGATCTAAATGTAAGACCAGAAACTATAAAACTCCTAGAGGAGAACATAGGCAAAACACTCTCCGACATAAATCACAGCAAGATCCTCTATGACCCACCTCCCCAAATATTGGAAATAAAAGCAAAACTAAACAAATGGGACCTAATGAAACTTAAAAGTTTTTGCACTACAAAGGAAACTATAAGCAAGGTGAAAAGACAGCCCTCAGATTGGGAGAAAATAATAGCAAATGAAGCAACAGACAAAGGATTAATCTCAAAAATATACAAGCAACTCCTGCAGCTCAATTCCAGAAAAATAAATGACCCAATCAAAAAATGGGCCAAAGAACTAAACAGACATTTCTCCAAAGAAGACATACAGATGGCTAACAAACACATGAAAAGATGCTCAACATCACTCATTATTAGAGAAATGCAAATCAAAACCACAATGAGGTACCATTACACGCCAGTCAGGATGGCTGCTATCCAAAAGTCTACAAGCAATAAATGCTGGAGAGGGTGTGGAGAAAAGGGAACCCTCTTACACTGTTGGTGGGAATGCAAACTAGTACAGCCGCTATGGAGAACAGTGTGGAGATTTCTTAAAAAACTGGAAATAGAACTGCCATATGACCCAGCAATCCCACTTCTGGGCATACACACTGAGGAAACCAGATCTGAAAGAGACACGTGCACCCCAATGTTCATCGCAGCACTGTTTATAATAGCCAGGACATGGAAGCAACCTAGATGCCCATCAGCAGATGAATGGATAAGGAAGCTGTGGTACATATACACCATGGAATATTACTCAGCCATTAAAAAGAATTCATTTGAACCAGTCCTAATGAGATGGATGAAGCTGGAGCCCATCATACAGAGTGAAGTAAGCCAGAAAGATAAAGAACATTACAGCATACTAACACATATATATGGAATTTAGAAAGGTGATAACGATAACCCTATATGCAAAACAGAAAAAGAGACACAGAAATACAGAACAGAGTTTTGAACTTTGTGGGAGAATGTGAGGGTGGGATGTTTCAAAAGAACAGCATGTATACTATCTATGGTGAAACAGATCACCAGCCCAGGTGGGATGCATGAGACAAGTGCTCCGGCCTGGTGCACTGGGAAGACCCAGAGGAATCGGGTGGAGAGGGAGGTGGGAGGGAGGATCGGGATTGGGAATACATGTAAATCCATGGCTGATTCATATCAATGTATGACAAAACCCACTGGAAAAAAAAGAAAAAGAAACACACACACACAAAAAAAAAAAAAGAATGAGAAAGGGTATCTATATAATCATATTAAAAAATAAATAAATAAAGGGCAGTGCAATAGTCAAAAAAAAAAAAAAAGAATAAACTTGATCACCCATGAAAGGGTTGAAAACTAACGTAAGTTTTTCAACACTTTCCTATAAATGACAATTTATTCTCCTTTCACAGAAAGTGAGATCTTGTCTTGGGACAGACTGGGAAATCTCATCTTAAATGTATGAACTGCGGTTCAACAATATTCTTCCTCTTTTCTTCAAGTCAGGTTCCCAGGCTGAAAAAGGGTCATCACCATGTTAACCAGGGTCGTCACCATGTTAAACACTTGGAGGGAAAGTGAATTCTGGGGGTAATGCTGTTATTTTACACTGCGGCTCCTCAAGAGGGTTTTCAAAAAGACAAGATCTACCAGCATCTTTCCTCACTCTCGGGACCAAGAGGCAGTGGAAACATTTCAAGATTTCCTTTTGCAGCACGATTTTTCAAAAGATTTCGTTTCCTTTTAAATCTGAGACTCTCATCACTGGAAGTCAAAACATTTTCTGAAGAGTTTTATAGGGGCTTGTTCAACTGGTTCATGTGATAAAAAATGTGTGCTGAGCAGACAGGTTTTTGCAGTCATTCTTCATCTTCAAAACACTCAGCAACATCTGCAATTTACCTTTCAACTCAAACACCCTGGGAAGAATACCTCTGCTAAACCACCAGATAGCTATCTATAGCAGGAGAGTTCTAAGCTCTTTTCTAGATTTTTGCAGAGTTTTCAAAGCGTTTCCAAGTGAACATCCATTGTTTGTTTAATAAAGTTAACCATTCTTGTACCATCATTCATACATTTTTAAACATTTGCATTACCAAGAATCTCAGCACCTCTCTGTGAAGAAAGCAGTGCATTGTGGCATTATTTTATAAAAGGTGAAATAAATATATTGTAAGGTCAGTCACTGGAAGGACACTAGCAATACAGATGCGAAGCCAGTTCCTGCAGGACAAATCCTTTGTTTACAAAACTTTAAATGTATCTTGCCTTTGCCTTTTTTCATGCAGTTCTTTGCAGCAGGAAAAGTTTTCTTGAATTTCAACATCATTTACAAATCTTACAAATACTATAGTGTGACATTTATTGGTGAAATCTGTTGACTCATCAACCTGGAGAGAGAAGCTGTTGTTTTTCAGTTTATTATATCCAACCTTTCCAGCACAATGGGACGTACCATCAATACATCAACTGATTTACTGTTTCAAAGTGGAACCTTTTCATGTTATCATACTGTATCTTGTCACAGCATTTTACTTTCTCATTTTACATGCTGGCTTTATTAGTTTTCCTTTTCTGGGCAATAGGTTTTGCTGTTACTAAGTAAATTATTTCCCAGGCCTTTCCAATCCAGGCTTTTATTTTGTTTGTTTTGAGATTCCAATAGTTGTTTGAAATGATCAGAACCTTTATTTATCAAATGGCGATGAATTTGGTAGAACTATTGAAAGCTGTTTTTCAAAGATAATGTACAATGGAATAGGGAAGACTTGAATTACAAACCCACGTAAAATGCATTTTTAAGTAACTATCATGGTAGAAACGGGTGATTTTGTGTCTCCTGGGCCATTACTGCAGTGAAATGACATATAGGATTTTCATTCCTTGTCATTAATCTCATCAAAATTTTCCAATCCTATACCTAGAATCCTTCTCTTCTTCCTGACACCTCATCCTCAAAAATCACCATCTTAGACCTTATATGTTTGTAATATGTGTATATCATATGTAGCTAATTAAATGTGAAATAAAAGGGCATAATAAATAAGCAAGCAAAAAATTGCCAAAATATATGAAGTATTCAAAATATGCTTTACTTCTGACACCATTCACATTTTATAACACTTAATTCAAGAGTAAAGAGGTAGGACTTTCCCTGGTGGTCCAGTGGTTAAGAGTCTGCCTGCCAATGCAGAAGACATGAGTTTGATTCTTGGTCTGGGAGGATTCCACTTACCACAGGGCAACAAAGCTCCTGCACCAGAAGTACTGACCCCTCACTCTGCAGCCTGCCAGCTGCAACTACTCAGCCTGCAACCCACAACCACTGAAGCCCTTGCTCCTGGAGACTGTTCTCCTCATCAAGAGAAGCCACTGAAATGAGAAGCCCATACACCGCAGCGAGAGAGTAGCCCCCACTTGCTGAAACTAGAGAAAGCCTGTGGGCAGCAGCAAAGATTCAGTGCAGCTAAAAATAAATTAATTTTTTTAAAAAAAGAAAGAAAATGAGTTCCCCCTGCCAAAAAAAAATTGAGAGTAAAGAGGTAGAGGAAAGTTGGGGAGTGTAAGCAGATGACCCACGACACTTAAGAATTTCTTTTAGAGATTATAAATCTCTGCCAGGTCTCTGACCTCACAAACCATCTCCTGGTTGCATGCACCTGGCTAAAATAAAGAATATTGATGCCAAATAGGTCTCACTACATTTACAAATATGAAGAATGAAGGAAGATGGGAATCTGGTAAAGAAAACTGAGTGAGTGTTCCGTATATTGTTTAAGGAGAGCCTACTCTGGGACTGGAGGGAAATACGCTAGCAAATGTTTTATAGTTTCCACTGCTTTCAGTGAGCTGGAATGGGAATGCACAGAAAACCCTCTAGGAAATATCCAGGAAAGCTACCCAGGAAACCTCAAAAGCAGACTCTACTATTGACTCTTCTACCATTTAGACTTCAGTTCTCTCATTCATAAACCTAGCAGGTTAATGGATGAGCAAACTTCATATTCTGAGATCCTATAATTTTGCTTCTTTTTTCTCAACAGGAGGCTTAAATACATTAAAGCGAGTCTCTCGTTTTTCCTTCTATCATAAATTCAAATTTTGTAAAACATCCTGCCTCATGCTACACTGGAGAATTCCACTCCGTCTCCTTTCTCCTTATAAAATAAGGAGGCATAGCCTTCTAAACTGCAGATGGCAGTAACAGGAATTGCAAGAGCTGTAGGTGTGCGTGCTAAATAGCTTTAGTCATGTCTGACTCTTTGCAGCCCCATGGACTGTAGCCTGTCCGGTTCCTCTGTCCATGGAATTCTCAAGGCAAGAACACATGCTGTCCTCCAAGGGACCTTCCCAACCCAGGAATCAAACCCATGTCTCTTATATCTCCTGCTTTGGCAGGTGGGTTCTTTACTCCTAGCACCACCTTGAAAGCCCGGGTTACAGATAGAGTGTTGCAGAAATTAAACAGACTAGCTGGTGGTGGTGATAAAATACTTAATGTCACTCCCCACTATTGTTCTGCTGTAGATTTCAGATTCTACATTTTCACATCCTGAAAAAGACATGGGATATGTATCATTTGAAATGTGCTGGCACAGAGGTACTCAACTTGTTTATCTAGGACACTCATGTCATGGCTCAGTCCTCAAACTGCACGACTAAATATTCAGCATCTGTTATTCTCCCTCACACTTTGCTTTTGATTGGAAGCCAAAAAAAAAATTCATGCCTTCCTCTCTTCACACAACAGAAGGTAAACTGTTGGCACTCAGATGTTAAATAATGCCATTATAAAGACTGTTATCTTTGAAACATAATTAAAAAATATCTCATATGGCACTTGCAGCATTTTTTTAAAGGCTATGATATAGTTAAAAACAAATAACTGTTGATTACTTTCAAATTTCTCCCAGGAGTATTAACCAAAATAGCAGGAGCTTGAAAGTTAAATTTCTAGTTAGTAAACTTATTTTTTGAGCACCCATTCATTCAGATTTGGCCTTTAAAAACACTGGATTATTTATATTCATCAACATGAATAAAAGTTGAAATGTCATCTTGTGTATTTCTCTCTAGCTCTAAGATTTTATATAACTTTTTAAAATTAAGATTTAAGAGTTGAACTTAGATGATACTGTGACAAGTTCACTAACAGTGGTTATACAGAGGTCAAGCAATAATAAGTGCAATATCCTATGTGCTTTTACATTAATTTGCTAGTTGGTGGATGGAAACTCCATTCAAAGCTGTAGTCTTATAATAAAATTAGCACTGAAAAACTGTCATAATATAAGTATTAGAAGGTTAATAAAAGAAGAAGGCTCAAACTTATACAGGATAGTAATAAAGAAGAAAAACTGTTGGGTTAGACTCCTAGCTCCATCTCTTTCAAGCTGGATAAGTTATTTATAGTTCTCTCATCCTCAATTTCCTCATAGCAAAAGCAGATTAAATACTTCTCTTATTGACATTTTATGGATTAAAGTCCATGTGTATCTGAGGCAGTGTTCACACTGCTTGGTACTGAGAGAGTGTGCAGTCTATGGAAGCTGATTTTGTCTGCTGCTCCAGATTGTGAGGTTCTGTAGAGAAGGATCAGTATCCCATGAACTGTTGTATTCTCATTGCATAACCTTAGGTCTATGAATATAAAGATTTGCTTATATCCATAAATGGATTTGCTCCCATTAAGTTTTTCAACTTACCTTTCTTCTATTCTCTGTCCCCACTGACATACTATATTCTTAAAAAAAAAGCCCTAGCTGCTACTACATTTTATTTAATTCTTTCCTCCAATTGAGATCAGTTCATAAGAATATGGAGAGACAAGGAAAGACATATTTAGAAACAGGCTAATTCTTATTTTTCTAATCAAGAACATTCTAGAGAGTTGGCTTCTAGCGACTCCTGGGGTCACTGTCCTGGAGAACTAAATGTAAGAACAGTTGGCTTGTAGCAGCCCTTGGCGTCACTGTCCTGGAGAGCAAAATATAAGAACCAACATTCTCCTAACTTTGTGCTGAGTACACACAAGAAGAAATCACATTTCTCTCACTTACGCAGCTTTAATAATTGCTTCTTTGCACAGTTTCCTTGATTATGAACCTCGAATACCAAGTGTAACAGTTTAGAGCCCTGCAAGGCTACACTCAGCAGCACTTGGTAACACGTCTGACACCCAGGAGCTTGAATGCCAGCCTAAATGGTAACTCATGACGAAAGGTAAATGGTAGCCAAGTTCCCCTTTCCACTCTTTCCTGTGTACCCCAGCTAGCTTCCACTCTTCATGGATAAGAGTTTTTTCTTGAGTTCCTGGAGAGTTACTTTTTTAAACTTCCGTGGCCAGTGCTCAGGACGGATGTTACTGTGGTGACTGTTAGGACTTCCACTTAATCACTACCGTTAGCAGAGAAGGAGATGCATTTCTCTCCCCATCTGCTTTTGGGTTCTGTAATGTGCACGTCTTGTGCTCATGGGAGCCAGCAAAGAGGACACGCGTGCTGACGCTCACACCACACTCCACTGATGACCAAGTTCTGTGTGCTTGGCCTCTGAGTCGTGTCCAACTCTTTGCAACCCCGTGAACTGTAGCCCGCCAGACTCCTTTGTCCATAGAATTTTCCAGGCAAGAATCCTGGAATGGGTTGCCATTTCCTAATCCAGGAGATCATCTCCCACCCAGGGGTCAAACCTGAGTCTCCTACGTCTCCTGCATTGGCAGGTGGAATCTTTTCCACTGAGCCACCTGGGAAGCCCCCTGAAGCTCTGTGCCCTTCTCGAAGCTGCAGTCACCTGGAAAGGCCACCTTGTCACAACTTCAGAGCCTCCTGGGCTAATGATGCAACCTGGTTTCTTTCTTCCTGAAATCAATCCTGGAGTAAGGACAGCTTTTAACTTAATTTTAATGGATTGTTATTTTAAGTCACAAACAACTATGTTTGTCTAATTGCTACTAAAATTGAAAACTTTCCTTCCTCATCTCCTAATTTGTATCAGTGCCCTAACCTTAGGGAGGCAGACTCTTTCGGACTTGGGGGGTAGGGGGCAGTTATCTGATTATGTACTTTCTGACACAAATTTCCAGTGCAAACCTGCTTCAAAAAACACAAGTTCATAGTTTTTATTGGCATTGACATTAAAGGTATTAAATATTTCTTCTCGGTTTCCTCCCTAGCTTACCTTTCTCTCTTCTCTATAGGAAGTTACATTAAGCAATGAAAAAGGAAATGATTTCTAACATAAAATTCTTAGGCAAATTCATATTTTCTGATTCCACAAGTGTTTATAAATTTCCACTTCTATACATTTTTTCTAGTTTCAAAAATTAGCCGAGGGATGATCTATCTATCTATCCATTCACCTATCCATGACTACATGTACATTCTCTGACTTTTCCCAATCTAGAACCACTCAAACCACTGTGAGTTTGGACTTGTTGATAAAAATATTTTCCATGTTAAAAGGATTGTTCAAAATAAGCTACTGTGAACTTAGAACTTAGCTTAGAGTAAACAAAGATAGAACCCTAGAAAATCACTTGCATTACCTTGAACCAGAGAGTCATGGCCTTGTTTCAGTCTATGCCTTTGTCTGTGTGGTGCATGCACACTAAGCCACTTCAGTGGAGTCTGACTCTTTTGACCCCAGGGACTCTACACAGCCCACAAGCTCCTCTGTCCACGGTCACTGGCCAATGAAGCCCTGTTCTACTCCTCTCATCCCCTCCACCTTCATATTCGCAGGGTTCCAAATTTGGATCAGGGTTCTCTTCCTTTGAGAAATGTCCCGAGGTTAAATACCCAGCTTCTATGATCTGAGACTCCCCTATGCAGATTTCTGCTAAAGCACTGTTTTTTAGTTTACCAAGACTCCAGTTTTGCAAAGCCATTCACTAAACTGCTATTGAACGCCAGTCAGCTATGTTGCTTCTTGTTGTTGTTCAGTTACTAATTTATGTCCGACTCTTTGTGACCCTGTGGACTGTAGCCCACCAGGTTCCTCTGTACAGAGGATTTCCCAGGCAAGAATACTGGAGTGGATTGCCATTTCCTTCTCCAGGGGATCTTCCCGGACCAGGGATCAAACCTGTGTCTCCTGCATTGGCAGGTGGATTCTTTACCACTGAGCCATCTGGGAAGCCCATGTTTCTTGCAGAAGATGAAAATAATTTTTTATCTACCCTTCTGAGTTCTTGGCTGAGATCCCTACAATAAGAGGTAGATTAACAAGAGAAAAATGAATAGGAATTTATTAATTGAAATTATTTATTAATTTAATACTTAAATTATGGTTTAATTTATAATAAATTATTATTAAATAATAATTTATCATTTAAGTGGTGCCTTCTCCAGGTTGATCAGGTCTAAAGTTGTCTCTGGATTAATCTTGTCCTTCCAGGTAAAGAGGGGAGAAGGGACCCTACTTCTAGGCAAATTGAGAGAGAAGACGGAGCTATCTTTGTATCTATTTCTTCTCAGTTGCCTTTAGTTCAAAACAATCTTTACTCCAGAGTGGCATATTTTGGGGCATCAGGATACAATGTCAGGTACTAAAGAGATAAATGTGAACAAAGAAACCAGAGTCTCTGCTCTCATGGACTGACTGTCAAAGACAAGAATCTGGCAATTTGTACAAGGAGTACTACTAATGCTAATACTAATGTAATACTAATAATGAAGAAACAAATGCCTACTATCTTTTACTGAGAACATATGCCAGGCACTACGCTTACTCTTTTTCTTGCATTATCATTCCTGAATGGATGACTTGTGGATTTAACAGCTACAAACCTTGCCACTTCCCTGTCCCTCATTCATGATGATGTTCAGTTGCATTTGTTGACCCTTCAATATCAACAACCAGGCTGATTTGAGGAAGAGCATAAATTGGGAAGTCCATCCGTGGAGAGAGGGCATCAGAGTCACTTCAGTGATGAACTCGTTTGAAATCCTGCATACTCAAAGACTCCCACTTCTTGCTTTCTTCTTTTGCCCCAGTTCTTGCTATTTCACTTTTGGTTTCATGAACTTATTGTCTTTGCGTGTATTAGAGTCTTATATTCTCTTTTCTTTTCATCATCTGACCCTGAAATCTTGATACCCATGAATTTCTCTTTGCCTCTGACATATTGCTCTGATAGTTCTTTTCTTTCTTTCCCTAGAGATAATGTCCTCAGCGTTTGTTGTCCTCTCTTGGATCCTGTTGCTAAACCCACAGAATAATGCATGCTTTCTGAGATTGACAAGTGCCATACCTCACCTAGAAAACCTAAAACCAAACAAGGCACTTTCCGCTTACATAACAGACTCTCTAGTGTTCAGTTGCTCCATCGTGTCCTACTCTATGACCCCATGGACGGCAGCACGCCAGGCTTCCCTGTCCTTCACTATCTCCCAGAGCTCGCTCAAACTCACGTCCACTGAGCTGGTGATGCCATCCAACCATTTCATCTTCTGTCGTTCCTTCTCCTCTCCTCCTACTGACTCTAGTACTGAAATTATCTTTCTAATGAGAATCAATTAAGCTTTATTTGTGATTAACATGATACATAACTTTTTTTTCCATCAATGTTCAATGGCCCTTCACCCCTTTTCAACTTCTAATTTAATAATCTCTCTGTTTTCACTTTGGCAAAAAATCCATTTTAAGAACTTGTCAGGCAAGTATCTGGAAATACATACACTATTTGCTTTATCTCATGCTTGGGTTTGCAAATAATAAGAAAGGCATTTAATATTTTATATTTAAATGTGTACATTGTCTTGGCATGCCTTTCTCTCTCCTACATTGGATAAAAAGAAGAGCATTGACATTCTTCCAATTTAAATTTACCCTTGTAGATGGTTTAACTCCCAAGTATCCTTAGTCAAGAGTTGTGGAAGCTTTATTCTGTCTTGTACACTGTTCTATATATTTTCAAACTAGGGAAAAAAAAAATCCCTAAACTGGATTGCCTGCTATAACAAATTGCTCTAGTAGCTCAGTGAGTTTTCTCTTCAAGTATTTCCCACAAAGGTCTCGATTTAGGTGGTGCAGTGGTAAAGAATCCACCTGCCAATGCAGGAGATGCAGAAGAGGCGAGTTCAATCCCTGGGTCAGGAAGACCCCTGGAGGAGGAAATGGCCACCCACCCCAGTATTCTCGCCTGGGAAATTTCATGAGCAGAGGAGCCTGGGGCGGGGCGGGGTGGGGGGGGGGTGGAGTTGGGGGGCAATACTGATACAGTTCAGAGCGTAGCAAAGAGTCAGACACGATGGCACATACACACCTCGAGTTTTATATTAAAGATCCTAATATGGTTTTCCTGTTCGCTGTCTGACTGACTAAATATATTTAAGCAGCAAGCTGCTTTTAAAATAGCCTCTTGCTTAAGTCTGAAGCCTTTTTCCTTCTTTCACAGTAGCCTAATTTGCTGACTTAATTCCCCATGATTTGTTTTCATAAACAGGCTACCACATAAAGGTCAACAGTGAGAATCTAACATCCTGAAATTGAGCACATGATCATTATTTAATGAGCCTCATTTTCTCTGATTCATGTATGATATGAACCTAGCTTGGAGACAGGATACAAGAATATTTGTTTTACCATATGCAACAAATATGTTTGCTAGGAACTTGGAGCCTGAATGCTTTTACTCCCAGAATCAATTATAGATGACCAGAGCATCTCCATTCCACAAGTTCTCTCCAGGCAAAAACGTTAGAGCACAAGAAGAGACTTTTTGTTGATAATTGGCATTTTAAAATAAAAAATTAAGTGTTGGTAGAGATGCCAAATGGATCTTCATTTGGCCTGTTTGTCTGTAGAATAAGTCACATAGCTTTGAGGTCAGCCTTCGCTTCACTACTGTCCCGTTTTGCTGGAGCTCTGATCCAGAAGGATCATTGCTGAGAATTAAAAAGTTGTCCATTCTCAGAGACTGTTGATTACTTTGCTGCTCTGTTAGGGACTTCCAATTCCACTGTCAGAAGAAGGCACGCTGCAATTCACTGGGCGCTACCTTAAGGCCAGCGTGGTGCCCTCAACAAACCATTGAACAGATAAGCGCTAATATGCCTTTAGGTCACTATCGCTCTCCGAGTTAAACTGAATGCAAGAAACCTGGGAGTGCAGGACCTTTTGTTACTAGACCAGGAAAATATATATTATTCAATTTTGATAAAAACAGATATTCTAATGATCAATGGAAATTCGAAGGCTCTTTAACATATGAGAAACTGGAGTTATATAGATAAAGGTATCACATTTCAAACTGTGTGTTTTCTTCGGTTTGCTTCTTGCTCAGAAGATCAATAGATTGGAATGAGATTAAGATGATTTACAACTGGGCTAAATTCCTCTCAAGTAAACCTTACCATCTATTGTTTCTCACAATAAGCTCTGCCCTTTGGCATCCGTGACTTTTTTCTCCCACAGTTTCATCAGCCTGAGTTATTCCTGTGAACGTGAATGTGAAAGTCGCTCAGTCGTATCCGGTTCTTTGCAACCTCATGGATATATAATCCGTGGAATTCTCCAGGCCTGAATACTGGAGTGGGTAGCCTTTCCCTTCTCCAGGGGATCTTCCCACTCCAGGGATCGAACCCAGGTCTCCTGCACTGCAGGCAGATTCTTTACCAGCTAAGCCTACATTCATAACTTTTCTTCCTTTTCTCAGCTACTATCCTTGAAACTTCCTCTTTTGTTTCTGCATCCTTTAGCATTTATTACAGGATGTAAATATCCAAGGTAGAACTGATTTGGATCCTTTTCCAGAACTTAGAATAAGGTATTGAATGCAGTAATGATTAAATTTAATAGCAATAATAGCTAATGCTGCAAAAGTGTTATTCTAACAAGCATTTTGTCTTTTTTGCCCATTAAATCCCCATACTAATCCACTGAATAGTTACTATTACTATTTCCATTTTACAGAGGAGAACAGCAAGGCACAGAAAATGTAAGTGTCCCCAGGGCCATGTTGCTTCCCAGATGGCACAGTGGTAAAGAATCCACCTGCAGGAGACACAAGAGATAAGGTTTCGGTTCCTGGGTCGGGAAGATCCCCAGGAGGAGGAAATGACAACCCACCCCAGGATTCTTGCCTGGAAATCCTATGGACAGAGGAGCCTGGTGGGTTACAGTCTATTGGGTCGCAAAGAGTTGGACACGACTGGCTGAGCACGTGCCGTTCTGGGTCCACACAGACTAGAAGGCGGCAAAGCTAGGATTAGAAGCTCATGGACAGGGAGGCCTGGCCTGCTGCGATTCATGCGGTCACAAAAAGTCGGACGTGACTGAGCGACTGAACTGATCTGAACTGAACTGAATCTCGGTCAGAATTCTTGCTTACAACTGCATCGAGCTAGCAGTTGAGTAGTGAATGCTGCCTTTCCTACAGAAGGTTAGTTAATAAATATTAGTTCTCATCCCATTTTCCCATCCCATTTTCTTTCTCTTTCTGAACTTTTAAAAGCAATGTCTTTGTTCAACTAATTCAAACAATAAATATTGGGTGCCTCCTATACACCAATCACTTTTCTTTATGCTAGGGATAATGTGATGACTAAGGCAGACATGAATATCACTCATCAGATCACATTTGTAATATTTTTATTTTTATAAATGACACTTGTGGGATGATATGTATCTCTCTCCATGCATTTTATCAACAGCCCAGATACTGCAAGCAGAGAACAAACTGTGTGAAAAACGGGCAAATTATTTCAGTTACCTGCATCCTAATTTCTACATAAGTAATTGGAGGGTAATAGTGCCTTCCTCCTAGGGCTGTGGGGAGCGTTAATGAGTTAATTCATGTAAAGCATTTACAGCCATCCTGTCTTCGGGGTGGACAGGGAAGCCTGGTGCACTGCAGTCCACGGGGTCTCAAAGAGTCAGACGTGGTCGGACTGACTGCCTGCCCGGCATCTCTGCCGTGCTTCATTGCTCTAGTATTGTTCATCCTCCTTATTCCCCCCACCCACTCCAAGCACTTTGCACATAGACTTCCTTCAGTAATTATTTGTGGAATAGATGGAGACACACAAGAGAGAAACTACTCCTAGAACTGCTACAGATAATGCCAGTCTTTGGAAGCCCTTGCTGCTTTACTAATTTGCTTTGATTTTTTCTTTTCCTCAGCACATGATGTTGACCACAGTCCTTATATACACAGAGCCTTTGGCTTCTACACACTATTAGTAAAAAGTGAGCTTTCATCATTAGTCAACTAACGAATAAGGGTTAAGCCATTGCTGGAGAAACTTGAACTCAGAAAGGGAAAAAGTTATTCTTCTTTTCATTGTAATGAACCTATTTCTATGAGAACAGATCATTATGTCTTTGGTATGAAGTCTGTGCTTTTTGAATAGTCTCTTGAATTTTACTCCCTTTGTTTCCTTTAAACAAACCATTATCAGTCTCCCACTCATCTCTCATTCTGTTTGAAGAAAGATGTTTTCTTCCCAGTGTCTGAGATAATATAATTTCAGTCTCTGGGTTTTTGTGTGTGAGTGTGTGTGTGCTATTAGCAAGATCACATTGCCCTTACCAGAGAATTTGGTGGAGACATATTTAAACTTGACTCAAATTAGTTAAATGTAAAAGTTCCCCAGAGTTGAAAGAACTCACTATAAAAATTTCATCCAAATCGCCTCTAGGAATGTTCATTGCAAAGCAAGCTCTCAAGGGTTCCCTCTATATTTATGGGTAACTCTGTTAATTCTTCTGTGACTGTGATGGTTTCACATTGGACTTGAAGCAAAAAATGAATCAACTAATAAATGTGAAAAATTTCAGGAAGGCATTTATAATATACCAGAAAACAAATTCTCTGGCAGATTATGCCATGAGTATATTCATTTAATCAAGCATCTTTTGAACACCTCCTAGGCATCATGCCAAGCTTTGTGCTTAGCTCTGAGATCAGCAATGATGAACTTATATCCTCTGCTCTAAAGACGTGTTAGTCACTCAGTCGTATCTGACTCTTTGTGACCCCATGGACTGTAGCCCACTAGGCTCCTATGTCCACGGGATTCTCCAAGCAAGAATAATGGAGCGGGTTGCCATTTCCTTCTCCAGGGGATCTTCCCCACCCAGAGATTGAACCCGGGTCTCCAGCATTGCAGGCAGATTGTCGACTGTCTGAGCCACCAGGATCTCTCAGAATAGAGTGGAGAAGCAGGCTTGCAAATAGATTGCTTTTATTGAGAAAATGATAGTAACAAAGATCCGCATAAGATACCGGAAGCACCTAACTATCCTGGTGGTGAAAGAGAGGTCAGGAGAACTTGGAGGAGATAATGCCAAAGCTAAATCTTATAGAATGACAAGCATTTACTAGACCAAAGGTCTACCTAGATAGGCTCTAACATGAACAAAGACACAGAAAGTGAGGACTAGCTTAGCATGTCCACAGAATTGCAATTGGTTCTTTGCTGCTTGAGTATAAAATATAAGACATGGCAAGAGATGAGGTTGGAAGAGGTTAAATCGTGGTGGCTTGCTTTCTGTTTTTTACCTGTTAAGGAGATTTAACTTTGGGCTCAGAGCTAGGTGGAGTGAGTTGCAGGTTTTAAACCTGGGAATGAAAGAAACAGATTTGCATTTTGATAGATCATTTCAGAAATTGTGTATAGATTGGATTTGAGAAACCCAAGATTGGATGTAGGGGTGCCCATAGAAAGCTGTAGTTTCAAGAGACAGTAAGAGCTTGAAATCAGGCTGTGCAGTTAAACTAGAAGGGAACAAATTTGAAAAATATTTATTAAATGAAAACAGCAGAATTTAATGTTTATTTAGATTTGGGGGATGGTAAGTCAAGGATGACTCAGAAATTTATCATTTAAGAGGTTAAATAGATAATAAGTAAGAAATAAAATGTTTCAAATTAATTTATTTTATTTATGCAGAGCACATTTCTAAATCTTGTCTAAAGAAAACAACAAAACACAAAAGTCATAATAAGCAGAACACAGTTGCAGAATGGTCTTTTCTTTGGCTCTAAAATAAGTAAAAATAGGCACATTGAATACCTAAGAAAAAACTGAAATTACAGAAAAATTGGTCATTTTGTACAAATCCATGTAAAAGTATCCTTGGGTAATTGAATCTAAGACATGAATCAGGTGGATTTATCCTGCCATACTGGGTATGTCTTAATGCCATCCTGCAAATGAAGACAGTCTGGTCTTGGTTTTACATTTCTACTGTATTGACAAGCCATAGAAAACTAAGCAACATACAGAATTTTGATCCAATTTCATGATAGCTGCAGAAACTTAGCCTGAGGGTTTGTTTATTATTGTTGGTGTTCGAAGTTTCTGCTAACGCCGTGGGTCTGGCTGAATTAGATACTATTTTAGTTGGGCTGAGGTTCCAACTGTGCATTCTTTTCCTCTGATGAAAGGAAATCAATAGCCTTTATTTTTAATCTAGGTAAGTCAATATTTATTTCCTTCATTCCTTACAAAACCTCTAGTAGAAGCCCGTTATGCAGATAACTAAATGGAAGCCAGATACATCACAGGCCAAGAGGTGAAGGAAAGGGGATTTGAACTAATGTCCTTCTGGAATGAGTGTAAATGCCCTTCAGAACAACCAGTGTTCTCATCACTGGATCACTGGGTACAGAGGACAAAAGAGACCAACTGTCTCCATTCCATCTTCATTTTATCACTCAGTCTTTTTTCAATATTTTTTTAAAATAAATAATACATTTGCTTTAAATTTTTTTTAATTAGTTAATTTAATTTTGGTCTGTGCTGGGTCATCATTGCTATGCACAGGTTTTCTCTAGTTGTAGCAAGCAGGGGCTACTTTCTAGTTGTGGCCTGCAGGCTTCTCATTGCAGTGGCTTCTCTTGTTGCTAAGCATGGGCTCTAGGGCACATTGGCTTCAGTAGTTGGCTGCAAACAGGCTTAGTTGCTTCATGGCAGTGGAATCTCCCTGGACCAGGGATTAAATTTGTGTCCCCTGCATTGGTAGGCAGATTCTTAACCATTGGACCACCAGGGAAGCCCTAAATACTACATTTACTTAGCGGAAAATGGGATAGGAACTAAAATATATTCAGTGCTAAACCATGCAGCTCACACATGAATTAGGAGGTGGAAGTAGCCAAGGTCTGTGGATGTAGGTTTGGCTCCAGGTACTCCTGTGTGACTCTGGAATTGTTCATTTCAGATTGGGACTTGAACCCAGCCAAAACCCTTCTTAGGACTTGAAGCCACATGGCTGGGACTCAAACTCAGCCAAAACCTTCAGTCTTCCAACTGAGATCACAACACCTAGTTTCAGGGCTTAATGAAGCTCAGGTTCTTGATGTCTTATCACAGAAAGAATTTAGTGAGAGACAAAGAAATAGGTAAGAAGTTAATTTATTTAGGGACTTCCCTGGTGGCTCAGATGGTGAAGTGTCTGTCTACTATGCGGGAGACCTGGGTTCGGTCCCTGGGTTGGGAAGATTCCCTGGAGAAGGAAACGCAACCCACTCCAGTATTCTTTCCTAGAAAATCCCATGGATGGAGGAGCTTGGTGCAGGCTACTGTCCATGCGGTCGCAAAGAGTCAGGCATGACTGAGCGACTTCCCTTTCCCTTCCCTTTAATTTATTTAGAGAGAAACACATTGCACAGAATGGGGTGGGCCATTGCAGAGGGTGAGTGTAGCCTCAAAATGTGATGTGGTTATGTTTTTATGGGCTGGGTAATGTCACAGGCTAATAAGTGAGAGGATTATTCCCACTGTTTCAGGGAAGGGGGGTAAGGGGTGGAGAGTTCTAGAAACTGGGTCACTGCCCACTTTTGGGCTTTGAAGGTCGGTCTTGGAGCTGTCTTGGCCCCTCTGGGTGTATCACTTAGCTTGTTGATGTGTTACCATGAGCATGTGTATTGAGGATCAAGGTCTAGTCAAAGTTGTCTTGTCTGCCATCTTGGGCTCATTGTTTCTAATCAGTTTATGTTGTGTCCTTGGGCTATGGCATTCTTTCATTCATTCATTCCTTCCCTCCTATTTCACAGCTCCAGGCATTTTTAAAACTCTATGAGTTGCAGTCTTATTTTTCAGAAAATTGAGTGTTATAAAGACTAAATGCAAAACTCCAAAAATATTGCATGAAGTAGGCAGCTTCTAAAATTTCTTCTTTAACCATTTGTCTGGGTTAGTTCATTCACCCAAGTCTGTGAAACAATTAAATGAAGTACTTAATTTTTTTTTATTTTAATGTTAAGATAACTGAGACTGAGAGATTAAATAAAACCATCAGTGTTATATTACTAGAATGAAGCAGAGGCAAAATTTAAATTTCAAGTGAATTCCCCAAAGTCTACTTCCCAACTATAATATGAATTAGAATATATTTATTAAAAATAGATCATATTTGTTTATTTGAACTAAGCATTTTGCTTAATATTTGATGTATTTATTTTTAATTTACTTCTAAAAACAATATTTTGAGGTAAATAGAATTTTTGTCCTTTTTTCATAGGTGGGAGAACTGAGTTTTAGAGAAGATAATAAACAAAAGAGCAGGCAAGTCAGCATTCTAAACACACTATTGTATGTTGCTGTTTAGTCACTAAGTTGTATCTGAGATCTCATGGACTGTGTAGCCTGCCAGGGTCCTTTGTCCATGGGATTTTCCGGGCAGGAATACTGGAGTGGGTTGCCATTTCCTTCTCCAGGGGATCTTGCTGACCCAGGGATTGAACGTGGGTCTCCTGCATTGGCAGGAGGATTCTTTACCATTGAACCACCCAGGGAAGCCCCACTGGGAAGGCTAGGACACAGAAAATCATCAATTAAATGCAGATAGAGCAGCATCCACAGTCAAACTTCAGGAAGCGAGTTCTGTGAGGCCCTCCTGCTGTTAATAGTGAGTCCTACCCTTCACAGGTAGGGATTTGGCCACCGTCTGAGCTGCCTACAGGCTGCCACTGCAGGAATCCTCTGAATCCCCAGGAAAATGTGTTCCTCCTCTGAAGTTGCACTGCCGGCCTCCAAATTGATTTTCCATGAGCTTTGGCCAGCTTTAGGGGAGACTGACAGAGCAAGTGTTAGGCAATTTAAAATCCTATCGTTTGAAGTGGTCTCTACCTGCTTCCATCCTAACTAGAGGCTAAAGGTAAGATTCTTAGAAACAATCCACCCCTACAAAAAAGACAAAGGTCTACTCCACTGCATAAACAAAAATGTTCAGGCAATTCAACTTCTTTATTTTAAACTTGTACTTATCAGGTCTTTCTGTAGTACATCTGCCTGAGCCTTGAGTTTTTATTTTTAAGGCTGAGTCAATAATGAATGTACAAAATCATTCTGGAGCATCCTTTTTTAATTGACCTTATGTGCTTTATTCTGTTTCTTTTTTATAACATAATCTGAGAATTTGGGAAAACTGTGACTCAATATAACAACTAATGCAAAATATTGATGAGTAATATTCATAAGGCTGTATATTAGTCAGTCAAGTGACTCATGAGATTCTAAGCATTTAAGAACAAAAAAGTCATTAAAAGTTAGTTACCCTATCCTAACACCATAACTTTTCAAATAAGCAGAAAAAAAGCCCAGAAATGTAAAGTGAAGTTTTCTAAGTCTGGTAGCTAGATAGGGACAAAATAAAAAGCTTATTTATCTTTGTAACCTTATGCCAATCACAGTAGTTGCTTCTTGAACTAAACTGACTTGATCCAAGTTTTCATGTCTCTCCAACCTTTTCATTATGGATGGTATAGTCCTTTAGGTTCTTTTCTTAACTTTTTATTATCATCATTCAGTAACATAAGGGGCTTCCCAGGTGGCACTAGTGGTAAAGAACCCACCTGTCAATGCAGGAGACATAAGAGACTTGGGTTTGATCCCTGTGTCAGGAAAATCCCCTGGAGAAGGAAATGGCAACCCACTCCAGTATCTTGCCTGGAGAATTCCATGGACAGAGAAGGCTGTCAGGCTATGGTCCATAGGGTTGCAAAGAGTTGGACACGACTGAGCGACTTAGCATGGAGCACAGAGTAACATAAACTGAAAATTTATGCTAAAGTCTCGATTGAGAGCACCAGATCAGCAAAAACAGTCCTAATATATTATCAAGCTCTTGAACGGACATACGTATAAAGAACACTTAATTATTGTTTCCGTAACATATTACAATTTTGGACTATCTAACTGAATACCATTACCAAAAGAGAAACATAAAATAAGGAGCTTCTGATCTACAGCATCTTATCAAATAAATGTGTGTGTGTATATCTCTCCTTTGAACATTTTACTAATCACAACTGCTACTCTAAGCTATAAAATTTCCAGATAGATGACAGGGTGTTGAAATTGCTCAGTCCCTTTGTTCTGTAAACGGCTGGCAGTGTGTTCAGGCCGGTTAATTTTCTCTCTCTCTTGTTATCCCACAGTTTAAGTTGCTATCTCACGTTAACTCCCTCCGATTGCTCTCAGAGCCTTCGGGCCCGGTCCTTACCCTAAGCACTGCCACCCACTCCTCTCCGTTCCGCCCCCACTTGCTGGTGGCAGATGCGGCCGTCTGGGGTACTTTTCTGCTGGGAGTTGCTTTTAGGCGTGTAATCTGTGGGTTTTATTTATTTTTCCTCCTAGTTAGGTTGCCCTCCGAGATTCGAAAACTTCCCCCAGACCCTCCAGTGAGAGGGTTTCCTGGTGTTTGGAAACCTCCACTACGACTCCCTTCCCGGGACGGGTCTCTGTCCCTAGCTCTTTTGTCTCTCTTTTTATCTTTTATATTTTGTCCTACCTCCTTTCGAAGACGATGGGCTGCTTTTCTGGGCACCTGATGTCTTCTGCTAGCGGTCAGAAGTTGTTTTGTGAAGTTTGCTCAGCATTCAAATGTTCTTTCGATGAATTTGTAGGGGAGAAAGTGGTCTCCCCGTCCTATTCCTCCGCCATCTTGGTTCCTCTGATCACAGGGTGTTGAAAGGCACCATCTAATACTTGAAACCTACCAAACATCTTTAAAAGAATACTATATCTGTGAAGAAAAACTTGAGACAAGCTTTCATATTATCCAAGCGATTTTCAGCTACTGACGCCACCAAATTGCCTCCACATGAAGAACTCCAACTTATAAAGTGGCATCTTCTCTGGGGATAAAAATATAACAAAGTTCCTTTGAATTCTATTTCAAATCATGAACTTCGATGTTGCTGATTCTATAAATTTAGTCTATATATTAAGATCATTGAAACGATATTTCTTTGAGTCTATTAAGGTTATGCTGAAGCTAAAACTCCAGTACTTTGGCCACCTCATGCGAAGAGTTGACTCATTGGAAAAGACCCTGATGCTGGGAGGAATTGGGGGCAGGAGGAGAAGGGAACGGCAGAGGATGAGATGGCTGGATGGCATCACCAACTCAATGGACATAAATTTGAGTGGACTCCGGGAGTTGGTGACGGACAGGGAGGCCTGGCGTGCTGCGATTTATGGGGTTGCAAAGAGTTGGGACACAACTGAGCAACTGAACTGAACTGATTAAGGTTATAGTAATTATCCTTAGTCCTCACTTAGCCACACCCACAACTCCAACAGTTTAGCTTTATGGAGGCACTCAAGATCATTGTGATTATTCTAAAAATCTATCTCTTCGATAGATTCTGAAGAAGCTTTACCATTCCGTCCAAAGTCTTCCATCTCAGTGAATGCCATGTCTAGCTATGATAATTCTTGCTTTTTATCTGGAGTCAGCACATTAGGAACAGATCTTTTGTTCTCTGTCCTCAAGGTCTGTAGCTACATAATCAAAATGTATTGATACAGCCTTCTATAGATTCCAATATCAAGCCCATCCACAGGTATGAAGAAGCTTAATGCTTCTGGGCTAACATTAATTCAGTTTTGCTTTTAGTCCCATACAATTTTATACTGTTGCTCTTTCTTAATGCTTGCATTTTTTATTAACTCATGCACCAAAAACTTTGAGATTGTATTATATGCTAGCCTAGAAGGATCAAATATATGATATGCATGTTGCTTTTCCTACAACCAGTGCCCAGGACAGACATTGTTAATCAACCATGCCTTTTGCTCTTTTCTATTACAGTCATCTAAACACACTATGAGAGACAGATAGCATAAATAGCTAGTTGCTGCCTGAGAGCTGGATTACAAGTTGAAACCTACTTACCATCACTGCTCTAGATATGGCAGGTGATAAAAACAGAGAAGTGGGGAAGACAGAAATAAACCATTAGATACAATTCAGTGCTTCACATGTTAATGGCAACACATAAGAAAACTCAGACTTGGGAAGGAAGATGCGAGAGTAACCAAGTCTGTTTCCATATGAAGTAAAGCCTGAGTTCAGTTTCAAGGAACAGGTTGGAATTGACCGGGTTAAATGGTGGTGAGTGGAGGGCAGTAATATGTGTAAAGCTAATTAGATTTGAAAGACCCCATCTCTTCTGGCAACAGCAGCGCGCTTAAATGTGGTTGAGGACAAGGAGTTCGTTGTGGGGGAGTCATGAGTCATCGCCAGCTCTGAAAGTCACGCGAGAGTTTGGCATTTCATTCTAAACGCAATGAGAAGTCATTGGTAAAGGTATGAGGAGGAATTCCTAACGGAGAAAGATCACTTTTACACAATGTGGAGAGCAGGTCAGGAAAAGGTGAAGCAGTGGATAGGGAAGCCTGTATGGAAGCTTTTGTAGTGAGGATTCATGTAATCATGCAAGCAATGATTCAGCTATTTAATTAAAAAAAAAAAAAAGGAAGATATGCTATCAAAGATGAGTTCCAATTATGACCCTTTTTCTGTTCCTGAATTTTAGGGTTCCATGCACTGGTCTCTAAGACTTTTAACTCCCACTATTGTCATGTCTGTTGCTCAAAATCCTTAGTTTCTCCACGTATTACAACCTTGCCATTTGAAATTGTGGAGCTGCTTTAGACTCCTGTTATCTTAGACTTGGTTTGGACTTAGTGCTAAGGGAACACAGGATCCAACTTGCCTTTCTGCTAGGCAGGTTGGCCCTGCAGTTAGTGTTGCACTTCCCAACAGGCACATTTTTAAAAATTGAACTGATTTCAGAGACTCAGGTCTCTGGTCTTATTCTGGTGTTGCAACCCTTGTGTAGTGTGCTCAGGTGTGTCCAACCCTTTGAGACCACGTGGACTGTCACCTGCCAGGCTCCTCTGTCCGTTGGATTTTCCAGGCAAGAATACTAGGATGGGTTGCCATTTCTTTCCCTAGGAGGATCTTCCTGACCCAGGTACCGAATCCATGTTTCCTGAGTCTCCTGCATTAGCAGGCAGATTCTTTACCACTGTGCCACCTAGGTTCTGCTTTACATGATATGTTTGTGAAGACTCCTTAAACTGGCCTCCCTTGAATTTTTAGCCTATGTGGTTGTCATCTTATCCTGCAGTATTTGAAAGAAACACTTCTATTGAAAAAATGAGAAGTAACTGGTCTTTACAATAATTTTTTTGTTAAAGGATAACAATGACATAACAAGAGGCAAGCAACTACCTAGCACATTTTCAGAAATTATGTTTTACTTCTATAAGTATAGTCTGCAAGATCATAAAGCTATTATAGAGAATAATGGAGAACAGTTATCATCATCCCCTGCAGGCAAGTACCTGAAGAAGAAGAAAAAAAACAACAAAATCTGTGGTTTTCACAGAGGAGAATGCATCTTCTAGTGTCAATTAGGCTTTCCTGGGATTATTGACTGTAGCTGAAGAAAATTTATTTAAGACACTGCAATGCATTTACCAACTATTAAAAAGCAAACACAGATTTGTTTTATAACTCACTGCAGGCTTTTCCAGCCAAGTCATTCCTAATCTCTCCATTTTCATGTCACAAACACATTCTGTTTGGAAGCCAGAATTTACTAGTTTGATTGCATTTGGGTCAATTTGGGGAAACTATGGGACAGTTTAAGAATATTCCTCATTTGAGTTTGTAATTTCACAAATGGCTCAAGAGACGCAAATATTTTGTATCTGCTATAGTCTGCCACATGCATGAAATGCACCTGTCATACTCATTCAGGGTAAAGGAACTGATTCTTGTCTGTACATATGTGAATGGCAGAATGCACATTTGAATGAGCTGGATGAAGCAGGAATGGAAAGGAGGTGAAGGTAGAGCTAAGGTGTTGGCTGGAAACCTCTGGAGCTTCCAGGTGAAGTTGGAAACTGCACCCTGTGTCCTGGAGGGCAAAGAGAATGGGAAGAAAGAGACAGGCCAGGGACTTCCCTGGCAGTCTGGTGGTTAAGAATCCACGCTTCCATGCAGGGGGCATGGGTTTGATTCCTGGTCAGGAAACTAAGATCCCACATGTTGCATGGCGTGGTAGAAAAAAATAAATAAAAGGAAAAGAAAATTAAAAAAAAGAGAGAGACCATTTCAGATTGATAGGGAGAAGGTTTAACAAGTGCAGGAGCTCACATACCAGGCTTGTCTCAGGTAGCCACCAGACAAGTAAATCTTTGTATCCATCACCAGGATCTTAAAAGTTTATACTGAGGTCTTAGCTGGTCAGTCATGCACAATGTTCAGATGGTCTCCACCCACCTTAATCTCTCAAGGGTGTGTCCCTGTAACAGCTCCTAATTTGGGAATGGTGGACAGAACATATATTCCAAAGACAGGAGAAGGAGTGAGGAACCCCTAATAGCATAGTTCTAGCTCTGGGTCAGTTAGCGGGCACATTCTCTCCATGGTCAACACAAAGTTGGCTAGAAAGTGCTTGGGAAAGTAGGGAAGTATCAAGGCAGTCTTAGAGGAACTAAAGATGCACTGTTTCTTTCTTTCTTTTTTTTTTTAAGATGTACTGTTTCTTAGCAGTATATCTAAATGATCCTCAGAATGATATTTTGAGAGGCAATGCTGTGTATCAAATAAGCCCTAGGTTTAAGTCTACAAGATAAAAGTTGATTCTCTGTTCAAACTCCAGTATCATATAGTATCTGGACAACTGGGTGACTGAGGAGCTGCTTCTAGTCAATCAATTATTCATAGCTTCCAGTTAACTCTCTTTTGCAGGGGTACTTTGACCCTTGAATGATGTAGGGGTAAGGAGCACTGACCCTCTGCAAAGTGAAAATCCGAGGATAATTTGTAATTGATCTTCTGTGTGCATGGTTCCTCCCCATCCAAGGTTCCACACTCATGAATTCAATCATGGACTGATGCAGTTCAAATCCACATTGTCAACTTTATCTGAAACTCTAGTCTACTCTATGGTATTAGCAAGCTGAATTAAATAAAACTGTTTCTATGGAACTATCAGTACTCAGTACAAAAGTCAGAAAAGTAAGAAAGAAGAATTATATTTCATTCTGGGCATCTGGGAAAATCTGACTAGGCAAAGGGGCCCAGATACTAAACCCTTAGGCAGTCAGGTCTAGTTCTTTAATCAAAGATAAGTGCCAGGGGCTTGCTTAGATTACAAAAATTCTTTGTTCTAAATCTCTATCTATCAAGCAGACATTTGATTACAATTTAACTTCCCATGTACTTTCCCAGAGAGCAGAGAATGTAACTTATCTGTGAGCACTTGAGTAAATATAACTGTTTTATTTGTTATGTCCCAATGCTTGAATTTTTTAAAAAAAAAATAGACTTATTGAGACATAATTCACATACCATGCATTTCAACTATTAATAATGTACAGTTCAATGTTGTTATTGCTATTTTGTATAGTCATAGAATTCTTTTAAACCATTACCAAAATTAAATTTAGATTGTTTTATTACTTTTATCACCCCAGAAACTGCCAATAGCAGTAGAGCCATAAGCGATGTATAACATTGTATAGGTTTAAAGTGTATGATTGAATGATTTGATATACACATATATTATGAAATTGTTATCGCAGTAAAGTTGTTAACACATCATTTGCCTCACACAATTACCATTTGTTGTTATTGTCATGGTGAAAACACTGAAGATCCACTTTCACAGCAACTTGCAAGTGTTCTCCAGGCAAGAATCCTGGAGAGGGTAGCCACTCATAAATTTTTCTTCACTTTTGCCTATGTGCCTTGAAGATTATGACTATACCCTTCCCAATATTGTACATGGTTAATTTTCCTGCTTGTTTTGGAGTCTTTAAGAGAGCATATAACACTGCACCTATTTTGGCTTCTTGTAAGAATAGGATAATATGGTTCCTTGGTGGCTCAGACAGTAAAGAATCTGCCTGTGATGCAGGAGACCTGGAATTGATCCCAGGGTTGGGAAGATCCCCTGGAGAAGGGACTGGCAACACACTCCCGAATTCTCTTGCCAGGTGAATTCCATGGACAGAGGAGCCTGTCAGTTTCCAGTTCGTAAGGTTGCAAAGAGTTGGATATGACTGAAGGGCAAACACACACACACACACACACACACGGCAGTTAAAATAAATCTTTGGAGCAAGATGATTAAAGGACAAAGGGGAATCAAATAAATCTATTCTTATTCAATGTGCTATTTGCCTGAGAGGCATCAGCAAACTGGCAGAGTAGGAAACTCTGAGTACTCCTTCCCTACCCCCAACCCCAAACATACTGATTCAACAATTCATGGGCAAATTTCATTGATGAAATTTCTCTCTTGAGGATTACTTGACCACATATAAATAGAGACTCTATTCTGTTCCATTGGACCATTTCTGTGCTTGTACCATATAGTTTTGATAACTATAGCTTTAGAATATAGTTTGAAATCAAGAAATGTGATGCTATCAGCTCGTTTGTCTCAAGATTTCTTTGTCCATTTGAGGTCTTTTGAACTGTGTGTTTGTGCTAAGTCACTTCAGCCATGTCCAACTCTGTGTGACCCTATGGACTGTAGCCTTTCAGGCTCCTCTGTCCACAGGATTCTCCAGGCAAGAATACTGAAGTGGGTTGCCATGCCCTTTTCAAGGGGATCTTCCTGACCTAGGGATCGAACCTGTGTCTCAGGTCTCCTGCATTGGCAGGCAGGTTCTTTACCACTAGCACCACCTGGGAAGCCCTACTGTACTGTGATAGCGAAACTGAAAGTCACTCAGTCATGTCCAGCTCTTTGTGGCCCTGTGCACTATGCAGACCATGGATTCTCCAGGCCAGAATACTGGACTGGGTAGCCTAACCCTTCTCCAACAGATCTTCCCAATTCAGGAGTGGAACTGGGGTCTCCTGCCTTGCAGGCAGATTCTTTACCAGCTGAGTTTATCAGGGAAGCCCTATTGTACTGTAGTTCAAATGAATTTTAGGTTTAAGAGAGGAATTTCTTTTAAAAGCAATTTGTGTCATTTCTTTCAATACCTCTTTAACACATTCAAGATAACATTCATTCTCCTTATCACCCTTATCTTATCTCCTTAACTTATAACTTATTAACTACATGTGACCTGATGTCTGCTGCTCAACTTCCACTACTCCCAGGTATGAGTGCTCCTTTTCAGGAAAAACTTATTTCTTCCTTCAATTACTAACTTGGTTGCAAACCTCCATGCTTTGGAACACACTATTATGTACCTTCAAACCCTTTGGTTGTTTCTTCACCAAGTTTCTCATTATTTAGCAAAATATAACTTCATCTAAGAAGCCTAGGTCAAAAATGTAATTTAAATGCACTGTTTGCATACTTTGTATCGCTCTTCATGATTATGCTCTGTTGAAATATTTTATTGACCACCTCTCCCATTAGATTCCTTGAGAAGACTTTCCAAAGTGTCAATCTGAGGCTTCCCAAGGCCTAGTATAGTGCTCAACACATTGTCTGCTCAGGTAGTGTGTATAAACTATGAACTGTCAACCTTAAAAATAAAAGAGCTAGTTATTTTACCAGCAAAACAGGTTTACTCGAGATTGGAAGAGAATTGCAAGGAATTTTAATTCAGGATATAGGCAAGCTATGGTAAATCATAGAGAAGAACAAAGGCGAGGGAACTGCATTTACTAGGTTTTAGGAGGAAGCTGGGGAAGATTGTTTTGAACATAAGTTCGTTGAAGAACAAAAGTTCGAGGTTGTGGTGGTTTCTCATTGACTCTAAGCTGTGGTTAGAGCATTGTTGCTGGGGTCGGGAGGGATCTTCCTTTTCTTAAAGGCAGGAGATAAAATTCTCATGTGATTAATGTCTTTCCCCTTCAGAATAATTCTTATCTTTTCTTGCTGGTTATGCAGGTTTCAAGGAGTGGTACTAGTGTAAGAGTTGCCCCTATTGGGCTTCTCACCTCCATTTGAAATGAGTTTCCTTTATTTATTTTCATAGAATAAATATATATGGATGAATTGGTTATGGCCCCAAAGACAGTGAAACAGAAAATTTATGACAATATTTAAAATCTCTTAGGCTTCACTCAAAGGCATCAATCAAGATGCCTATTTCATCTTAACACTATGAACACATAGTAGGCATTCCAAGTTTACTGAATCGAAACATTTTTAAGTTGGCAAGAGACCTATGAAATGTAAGAGCTTTATCATTATTATTATTATTAATTTTTGGTGCATGGTGGTATTGAAAAATCTATTTACCAAAAACTGGTTACTCAATCTTTGATGATAATGAAAGAATGGAGAGTCTTTCACAAATGTGACAAATTATTTTTTTATAGAGCATAGTTGAGATTAAAAACTCAAGTCAATTGCAATAGGCAGAAAAATGCACAGTTTTATCTTACTTTTATAGATTATTATGACTTTGTGTATGACACGACTATTCAAATAGTTGAATTTCTGTATGTATGATTGCCCACTAAAATGGATGAGAAAAAATGGCAAAGTTGCTCTCTGTAAATCCGTCTCCCTGTCTGGTGATTCTGATTTAATATTATGTTTAAAAATGCTATATATTTATTTTTATTTAAGATTGTTTGGCTTTTTTCATAATTTTACTATTAGCATATGGCATGCAAATAATATACTTCCATATAGAGAACATTTGTGAATAACAAAGAGATTGTGATTAATATATATGTAGAAAGCTTCAAAAAATTTTGCCCCTTAACTAGAATTAATCACAATTATGATTTTGGTCTCATGAAATTTAAGTATTTACCATAAAAAAATAAGGTTATAATAAGATACCCAAAAAAATCCTAAAATTTATGGTAAAATAATACATTAAGGTCATAATGAGGTATATTCTTTGTTATTTGAGATTAACTAGTTCGTGGATTTTTCTAATACTAAAAGATCCATTATAATTAATATGAATTGGCACTTAATATATTTAATGTCATCGTACCCTTTTAAAATCATTTAAATGTTGTGTAGTGGCCGCTTTTCAAAAATAAGTGGAAACTTGGAAATATATTTTTGAATAAAAATGTGTGTTTTGTGTGTTTTTTCCACAACTCAATCCTGATGAACTCATCTGAGTGCAGTGCTGTCTCTATAGTCAATGAAAGTGATGAATTGAGATCCATTTTATGAATCACAAATTTGACTGAGAAAGGCCTGCTGAGCTATAAGACTTAACTATATTGGTCACTTTATTCTTCACTGAAAAATAGATGTTTGGCGGATAAACTTATTCAACTCTAGCTACTTTAGAACATAAAATCAGGTCTGACTTATTTACCTGATTTTTTCCCTATGGCTTAAAAATTAACTGTTCAATTTAGAACTATACTGTTAAAATATCCTTCATCACAAGCCTGATTTGTTACACTTCTATTATAAGAAATTTTAAAAGGTTGATAGAAATCAATACCAAGAGATAATTAGTATTGAATTGGATAGGGAAGCTGCTTTAATACATGGGGACCTGTTGTATGGGTATAGAGTATCAACAATCCATTTAGTTGTTGTCTGCAGGAGAGATACTTGGTTTGCGAATATTTAAATGTGGTCTGATCTTTGTAAGTTTGTGTGTAATAGCTTTGTTTTCCCTTTTGTCCCTCTCCTTTATCTCTCTAATGACTCTGCCTGATCGTTTCTCCTTCCTCCTTTATCCCTTTTTCTCTATCATGCCCCACTCTGGCTTCTCTTTCTATTTTCCTTTTAATCTTGCTCTGCACACACTACTTTTCCAGAGCCAATTTGTTTCCCAGACTGGAAACCACTGCTTATCTGAGGGAGGGGAACTTTGCCCCATGGAGCTGTTCTGGTCAGATAAGCAGGCGGCCGCTGATTGGACGGGAACAGGCTTGGCTGGGGTCTCTTCTGGCTTGAACTGAGTGACAGCAGCAGGGCCGGGAGCCACAGCCAAAGCCGAATAGGGAACGTTCGGGGAGTGGGATAAACCTTTCATAGATTCTAAACCTAAATATGTTTTGCTTGAGTTGATCATTTTGTCATAGGTTTCTCTCTTGGACTGCTATTCAGCGTATTCTTACTGGATTTCCTATGGCAGCGAAATAGGCACTATCTCGTGTACCTGCATTTTGAAAACATAAATTTTCAGCAGGCACTTATGAAATACCCCCTCTATTAGCAACAAGCTTCCCATGGTGTCTTATGGCTGTTCTTTGTTGAAAAATGGCTCAAAATTTGATTTTCCACATTTCATAGTCAATAGGACTTCTCATAATAAGTTAAATACCCTTGGTTCATTTTGTTTAGGTACACAACAGGCATTTTAATTAAGAAATTCTTTGTGTAGCTCTTTACCAGTGAAGATGATGCTTCTGACCCTGCAGCTGTGTGCAGGGGTGGCCAAATATGCTAATCAGTGACCCTTGTTCCTCACAGTACTACTTGCATACAGAAGTTAGCTTGACAACTGAGGCTGGTGCCTCTTTTTTGGCTGCTTTTCATTTAATGTTCTTTCATTTTCCCCATAGGATTAGGTTGCTGCCACAGGTGGCTCAGTGGTAAAGAATTTGCCTGCCAATGCAGGTGACACAGAAGATGTGGATTTGATCCCTAGGTCGGGAAGATACCCTGGAGGAGTAAATGGCAACCTGCTCCAGTATTCTGGCCTGGGAAATTCCATGGACAGAGGAGCCTGGCATGCTATAGTCCATTGGGTTACAAAGAGTCGGACACAGCTGAGCATGCATGCGTTCATTCATATGCAGACAAGGCATATGAAATGATACAGGAATTTTTTATGGGAGGATTTCCTGAAAAGAGACAATATTACCATGAAAATTGTTGCAGTGATTCAGATAGATCAATCGTTTCCAAATTTGAATGCATGAGAATCACCTGGAGGGTTAAAATACAAATCCCTGGGCTCCATCCATACACTTTCTCTTTCAGTGAGGCTGTGGTGGTGGGGAGGTGGCTGGGAGAATGGCCTCCTAATATGGTCCTAGGTGATGCTGCTGGCCCAGGACAGCACTTGGAAAATGTCTGGAATAGATGGATAGATTATCCTACAGATGCCTCATCCCCCACAGATATACCTCCTCCTCTGGTCCACCGGCAACCCACTCCAATACTCTTGCCTGGAAAATCTCATGGACGGAGGAGCCTGGTAGGCTGCAGTCCATGGGGTCGCTAAGAGTCAGACATGACTGAGTGACTTTACTTTCACGTTTCACTTTCGTGCATTGGAGAAGGAAATGGCAACCCACTCCAGGGTTCTTGCCTGGAGAATCCGAGGGACAGGGGAGCCTGGTGGGCTGCCGTCTATGGGGTGGCACAGAGTCAGACACGACTGAAGTGACTTAGCAGCAGCAGCAGCTGTTCCACTTTGGTTTGATTGCAGCAATCGATAACACTCAGGATCTTGCGGTTGCTCATCAGCCCACCTGAGCATCATTTCATAACTGGAGGCCATGCTTCAAGCTGATTGTATAAGTTTATAATCTGTCCTCGTCTTTCCATTTCTCTGGCATTTCTGGGATGTTTCACCGTCATTCATTTTCTTCAGACAATGAGCTGTGTGTGAATTTTCTTTCAGAAGAGAACAATTATGTCCTTTGAAGATGGACAAGGCTATAAGAACTTGTTAGTGGTGGTGTGTCTTTTTTTTTTTTCCAGTTTTATTTATTTTTTTACTTTACAATATTGTATTGGTATTGCCATACATTGACATGAATCTGCCATGGGTGTACATGTGTTCCCCATCCTGAATCCCCCTCCCACCTCCCTCTCCATCCCATCCCTCTGGCTCATCCCAGTGCACCAGCCCCAAGCACCCTGTATCATGCATTCAACCTAGACTGGTGATTTGTTTCACATATGATAATTTACATGTTTCAATGCCATTTTCCCATATCATCCCACCCTCGCTCTCTCCCACAGAGTCCAAAAGACTGTTCTACACATCTGTGTCTTTCTCACCGTCTCTCATACAGGGTTATCGTTACTATTTTTCTAAATTCCATATATACACATTAGTATACCCTATTTGTGTTTTTCTTTTTGGCTTACTTCACTCTGTATAATAGGCTCCAGTTTCATCCACCTCATTAGAACTGATTCAAACGCATTCTTTTTAATGGCTGAGTAATATTCCATGGTGCATATGTACCACAGCTTTCTCATCCATTCATCTGCCGATGGACATCTAGGTTGCTTCCATGTCCTGGCTATTGTAAACAGTGCTGCGATGAACATTGGGGTGCACGTGTCTCTTTCAACTCTGGTTTCCTTGGTGTGTATGCCCAGCAGTGGGATTGCTGGGTCACATGACAGTTCTATTTCCAGTTTTTTAAGGAATCTCCACACTGTTCTCCATAGTGGCTGTACTAGTTTGCATTCCCACCAACAGTGTAAGAGGGTTCCCTTTTCTCCACACCCTCTCCAGCATTTATCGTTTGTAGACTTTGGATAGCAGAATGGCGTGAAATGGTACCTCATTGTGGTTTTGATTTGCATTTCTCTGATAATGAGTGATGTTGAGCATCTTTTCATGTGTTTGTTAGCCATCTGTATGTCTTCTTTGAAGAATGTCTGTTTAGTTCTTTGGCCCATTTTTTGATTGGGTCATTTATTTTTCTGGAATTGAGCTGCAGGAGTTGCTTCTATATTTTTGAGATTAAGTCTTTGTCCATTGCTTTCTTTGCTATTATTTTCTCCCATCCTGAAGGCTGTCTTTTCACCTTGCTTATAATTTCCTTTGTTGTGCAGAAGCTTTTAATTTTAATTAGGTCTAATTTGTTTATTTTTGCTTTTATTTCCAATATTCTGGGAGGTGGGTCATAGAGGATCCTGCTGTGGTTTATGTCAGAGAGTGTTTTGCACATGTTTCCCTCTAGGAGTTTTATTTATTTTTTTCATTTATTTATATTAGTTGGAGGCTAATTACTTTACAATATTGAGTTTTATAGTTTCTGGCCTTATGTTTAGATCTTTAATCCATTTTGAGTTTATTTTTATGTATGGTATTAGAAAGTGTTCTAGTTTCATTTTTTTACAAGTGGATGACCAGTTTTCCCAGCACCACTTGTTAAAAAGATAGTCTTTTCTCCATTGTATATTCTTGCCTCCTTTGTCAAAGATAAGGTGTCCATAGGTACATGGATTTATGTCAGGGCTTTCTATTTTGTTCCATTGATCTATATTTCTGTCTTTGTGCCAGTACCATACTGTCTTGATGACTGTGGCTTTGTAGTAGAGACTGAAGTTAGGCAGGTTGATTCCTTCAGTTCCATTCTTCTTTCTCAAGATTGCTTTGGCTATTCGAGGTTTTTTGTATTTCCATACAAATTGTGAAATTATTTGTTCTAGTTCTCTGAAAAATACCATTGGTAACTTGATAGGGCTTGCATTGAATCTATAGATTGCTTGGGGTAGTATACTCATTTTCACTATATTGATTCTTCCAATGCATGAGCGTGGTATATTTCTCCATCTATTTGTGTCCTCTTTGATTTCTTTCACCAGTGTTTTATAGTTTTCTATATATAGGTCTTTTATTTCTTTTTGTTGTAATGGTGAATAGAATTGTTTCCTTAATTTCTCTTTCTGTTTTCTCATTGTTAGTGTGTAGGAATGCAAGGGATTTCTGTGTGTTGATTTTATATCCTGAAACTTTACTATTTTCTTTGAGTAGCTCTAGTAATTTTCTGGTGGAGTCTTTAGGGTTTTCTATGTAGGGTTTTCTTAGGTTTTCTTAGGGTTTTCTATGTCATCTGCAAACAGTGAGAGTTTTACTTCTTCTTTTCCAATCTGGATTCCTTTTATTTCTTTTTCTGCTCTGATTGCTGTGGCCAAAACTTCCAAAACTATGTTGAATGGTAGTGGTGAGAGTGGGCACCCTTTTCTTGTTCCTGACTTTAGGGGAAATGCTTTCAATTTTTCCCTATTGAGGGTAATGTTTGCTGTGGGTTTGTCATATATAGCTTTTATTATGTTAAGGTATGTTCCTTCTATTCCTTCCTTCTGGAGGGTTTTTATCATAAATGGATGTTGAATTTTGTCAAAGGCTTTCTCTGCATCTATTGAGATAATCGTATGGTTTTTATTTTTCAGTTTGTTAATGTGGTGTATTACATTAATTGATTTGTGGGTATTGAAGAATCCTTGCATGCCTGGGATAAAGCCCACTTGGTCATAATGTATGATCTTTTTAATATGTTGTTGGGTTTTGTTTGCTAGAATTTTGTTAAGGATTTTTGCATCTATGTTCATCAGTGGTGTTGGCCTATAGCTTTCTTTTTCAGTGGCATCTTTGTCTGGTTTTGGTATTATGGTGATGGTGGACTCATAGAATGGGTTTGGAAGTTTACCTTCCTCTGCAGTTTTCTGGAAGAGTTTGAGGAGGATAGGTGCTAGCTCTTGTCTAAATTTTTGGTAGAATTCAGCTGTGAAGCCATCTGGTCCTGGGCTTTTGTCTGTCAGAAGATTTCTGATTACAGTTTCAATTTCAGTGCTTGTGATGACTCTGTTAAGATTTTCTATTTCTTTCTGGTTCAGTTGTGGAAAGTTGTACTTTTCTGAGAATTTGTTTATTTCTTCCAAGTTGTCCATTTTATTTGCATATAGTTGCTGATAATAGTCTCTTATGATCCTTTGTATTTCTGTGTTGTCTGTTTTGATTTCTCCATTTTCATTTCTAATTTTGTTGATTTGATTTTTCTCCCTTTGTTTCTTAATGAGTCTGGCTAATGGTTTGTCAATTTTATTTAACTTCTCAAAGAACCAGCTTTTGGTTTTGTTGATTTTTGATATGGTCTCTTTTGTTTCTTTTGCACTTATTTCTTCCCTAAATTTTAAGATTTCTTTCCTTCTACTAACCCCGGGGTTCTTCATTTCTTCCTTTCAAGTTGCTTTAGGTGTAGAGTTAGGTTATTTATTTGACTTTTTTCTTGTTTCTTGAGGTAAGCCTGTATTGCTATGAACCTTCCCCATAGCACTGCTTTTACCATGTCCCATAGGTTTGGGTTGTTGTGTTTTCATTTTCATTTATTTCTATGAATATTTTGATTTATTTTTTGATTTCTTCCATGATTTGTTGGTTATTCAGAAGTGTGTTATTTGGCCTCCATACGTTTGAATTTTTAATAGTTTTTTTCCTGTAATTGAAATCTAATCTTACTGTATTGTCATCAGAAAAGATGACTGGAATGATTTCAATTTTTTTAATTAACCAAGGCTAGATTTATGGCCCAGGATGTGATCTATTCTAGAGAAGGTTCCATGTGCACTTGAGAAAATGGTGAAATTGATTGATTTGGGGTGAAATGTCCTATAGATATCAACTAGGTCTAGCTGGTCCATTGTGGCATTTAAAGTTTGTGTTTCCTTGTTAATTTTCTGTTTAGTTGATCTATCCATAGGTGTGAGTGGAGTCTTAAAGTCTCCCACTATTATTGTGTTATTGTTAATTTCCCCTTTCATACTTGTTAGCATTTGTCTTACATATTGCAGTGCTCCTATGTTGGGTGCATATATGTTTATAATTGATCGATCCTTTGATTATTATGTAGTGTCCATCTTTGTCTCTTTTCACAGCCTTTTTTTTTTTAAAGTCTTATTTTATCTGGTAAGAGTATTGCTACTTCTGGTTTCTTTTGGTCTCTATTTACATGGAATATCTTTCTCCAGCTGTTACTTTCAGTCTATATGTGTCTTTTGAATGTTGAGCTTGGTGCATAGAGGAGATGATAAAGTTTCGAGTAAGTGGGAGATGCTTCCCTATTACCTCAGTTCTGCTCATTCAAAAGGTGACATTATAAATTCTGATTTTAAGTTTGACTTAGAAATTGAAGCTTCTGTTTTCTGACTGCTGTGGTTTAGTCACTAAAACCTATTGGACTCTTTTGCAACCCGATGGATTGTAGCCCACCAGGCTCCTATCTGACTGTAGGCTAGTGTATAAAAACAAAGTATTGATTTACTTAATTTTTTTTTTTTAAATCTCACTCTCTAGTTTTCATCACACCCAAGGTCAGGGGTGGATGCAGCCAAAGATGGAGAAGCTCTATACAGTCAGCAAAAACAAGACTGGGATATGACTGTGGCTCAGATCATGAACTCCTTATTTGCAAATTCACCTAAATTGAAGAAAGTGGGGAAAACCACTAGACCATCCAATTCACTTCAGTTCAGTTGCTCAGTCATGTCTGACTCTCTGTGACCCCAATGAACTGCAGCACACCAGGCCTCCCTGTCCATCACCAACTCTCGGAGTCCACCCAAACCCATGTCCATCAAGTCAGTGATGCCATCCAACCATTTCATCCTTTGTCGTCCCCTTCTCCTCCTGCCCTCAATCTTTCAAAGATCAGGGTCTTGTCAAATGAGTCAGCCCTTCACATCAGGTGGCCAAAGTATAGGAGTTTCAGCTTCATCAGTCCTTCCAATGAACACCCAGGACTGATCTCCTTTAGGATGGACTGGTTGGATCTCCTTCCAATCCAAGGGACTCACAAGAGTCTTCTCCAACACCACAGTTCAAAAGCATCAATTCTTTGGTGCTCAGCTTTCTTTGTAGTCCAACTCTTGCATCCAAACATGACCACTGGAAAAACCAGAGCCTTGACCAAATGGACTTTTGTTGGCAAAGTAATGTCTCTGCTTTGTAATATGCTGTCTAGGTTGGTCATAACTTTCCTTCCAAGGAGTAAGCATCTTTTAATTTCATGGCTGCAATCACCATCTGCAGTGATATTGGAGCCCAGAAAAATAAAGTCAGCCACAGTTTCCACTGTTTCCCCATCTATTTCCCATGAAGTGATAGGACCAGATGCCATGACCTTAGTTCTCTGAATGTTGAGCTTTAAGCCAACTTACTCACTCTACTCTTTCACTTTCATCAAGAGGCTCTTTAGTTCTTCTTCACTTTCTGCCATAAGGGTGGTGTCATCTGCACATCTGAGGTGATTGATATTTCTCCCAGCAATCTTGATTCCAGCCAGTGCTTCCTCCAGCCCAGCGTTTCTCATGATGTACTCTGCATGTAAGTTAAATAAGCAGGGTGACAATATACTGCCTTGGTGTACTCCTTTTCCTATTTGGAAGCAGTCTGTTGTTCCATGCCCAGTTCAAACTGTTGTTTCCTGACCTGAATATGTTTCTCAAGAGGCAGGTCAGGTGGACTGGTATTCCCATCTCTTTTCAGAATTTTCCACAGTTTATTGTGATCCACACAGCCAAAGGCTTTGATACAGTCTATAAAGCAGAAATAGATGTTTTTCTGGAACTCTCTTGCTTTTTCAATGATCCATTGGATGTTGGCAATTTGATCTCTGGTTCCTCTGCCTTTTCTAAAATGAGCTTGAACATCTGGAAGTTCATGCTGCATGTATTGCTGAAGCATGGTATGACCATTTAGGTACAACCTAAATCAAATCCCTTATGACTATACAGTGGAAGTGAGAAGTAGATTTAAGGGACTAGATCTGATAGACAGAGTGCCTAATGAACTATGGACTGAGGTTTTTGACATTGTACAGGAAACAGGAATCAAGACAGTCCTCAAGAAAAAGAAATGCAAAAAAGCAAAATGGCTGTCTGAGAAGGCCTTACAAATAACTGTGAAAAGAAGAGAAGGGAAAAGAAAAGAGAAAAGGAAAGATATTCCCATTTGAAAGCAGAGTTTCAAAGAATAGAAAGGAGAGAGAAGAAAACCTTCCTCAGCGATCAATGCAAAGAAATAGAAGAAAACAATAGAATGGGAAAGACTAGAGATCACTTCAAGAAAATTAGAGATACCAAGGGAACATTTCATGAAAAGATGGGCTCAATAAAGGACAGAAATGATATGGACCTAATAGATATTAAGAAGAAGTGGCAAGAATACATAGAAGAACTATACAAAAAAGATCTTCACAACCCAGATAATCATAATGCAATGATCACTCACACTCACCTAGAGCCAGACATCCTGGAGTGTGAAGTCAAGTGGGCCTTAGGAAGCATCACCAGGAACAAAGCTAGAGGAGGTGATAGAATTCCAGTTGAGCTATTACAAATCCTAAAATATGATTCTGTGAAAGTGTTGCACTCAATATGTCAGTAAATTTGGAAAACTCAGCAGTGGTTATAGGAATGGAAAAGGTCAGTTTTCATTCCAATCCCAAAGAATGGCAATGCCAAAGAATGCTCAAACTGCTGCACAATTGCACTCATCTCACACACTAGCAAAGTAATGCTCAAAATTCTCCAAGCCAGGCTTCAGCAATACGTGAACCGAGAACTTCCAGATGTTCGAGCTCGTTTTAGAAAAGGCAGAGGAACCAGAGATCAAATTGCCAACATCCACTGGATCATCAAGAAAGCAAGAGAGTTTCAGAGAAACATCTATTATTGCATTATTGACTATGCCAAAGACTTTGACTGTGTGGATCACAATAAACTGTGGAAAATTCTGAAGGAGATGGGGATACCAGTCACCTGACCTACTTCTTGAGAAACCTGTATGCGGGTCAGGAAGCAACAGTTAGAACTGGACATGGAACAACAGACTGGTTCCAAATAGGAAAAGGAGTACGTCAAGGCTGTATATTGTCACCCTGCTTATTTAACTTACATGCAGAGTACATCATGAGAAAAGCTGGGCTGGAGGAAGCACAAGCTGGAAGCAAGATTGCTGGAAGAAATATCAATAACCTCAGATAGGCAGATGACACCACCCTTATGGCAGATAGTGAAGAGGAACTGAAAAGCCTCTTGATGAAAGTGAAAGAGTAGAGTGAGTAAGTTGGCTTAAAGCTCAACATTCAGAAAACTAAGGTCATGGCATCTGGCCCCATCACCTCATGGGAAATAGATGGGGAGACAGTGGAAACAGTGTCAGACTTTATTTTTTTGGGCTCCAAAATCACTGCGGATGGTGACTGCAGCCATGAAATTAAAAGACACTTACTCCTTGGAAGGAAAGTTATGACCAACCTAGACAGCATATTACAAAGCAGAGACATTACTTTGCCAACAAAAGTCCATTTGGTAAAGGCTCTGGTTTTTCCAGTGGTCATGTTTGGATGCAAGAGTTGGACTGTGAAGAAAGCTGAGTGCCGAAAAATGGATGCTTTTGAACTGTGGTGTTGGAGAAGACTCTTGAGAGTCCCTTGGATTGGAAGGAGATCCAACCAGTCCATCCTAAAGGAAAGTAGTCCTGGGTGTTCATTGGACAGACTGATGCTGAAGCTGAAACTCCTATACTTTGGCCACCTGATGTGAAGAGTTGACTCATTGGAAAAGACCTGTTGCTGGGAGGGATTGAGGGCAGGAGGAGAAGGGGACGACAGAGGATGAGATGGCTGGATGGCATCACCGACTCGATGGGCATGAGTTTGAGTAAACTCCGAGAGTTGGTGATGGACAGGGAGGCCTGGCGTGCTGCGGTTCATGGGGTCTCAAAGAGTCAGACATGACTGAGCGACTGAACTGAACTGAACTGATCCTGAGTCTTTACTCAAACACAAGCCTTGCTTCTAGCATGACATTAAAAATATTCCTTGAAACCAATGTATAATAAATACTTTGACTTCTGATTACTCTCCAGTCCAGTTTGCAAACAAAGATAGTATCACTGTTTTCTAAAGCAGTATCTTCTTCCCTTCTGGCTCCATCCAACCTTTTCCTTGGATTAATGCAATGATCTCCTTCCACTCTAGCCCTTTACCTCTCCCATATTCTTTCTCTAAATATCTCTATTTTTAGTCTTTTAGCAATGTAAATAAGATCATGTGACCACCCACCATATTGAACCTCACAATTAATTTTATGACAGTTCCAATAAAGTTCAACTTCTTAATTCTTCAAATAAAGAATTTGACCTTACCCACTAATGATATTTCATACAATTCTACCTCTCACTAAGAATCCTAGAGCCACATTGATCTTTTCACAGGTTTTCGAAGGAAATCAAAGTTCTTTTCCTTTTTTAAATTGAAGTGTACTTAATTCACAATATTGTATTAGTTTTGAGTATACAGAAATGCATATTATTTTGCATTCTAGGTTATTACAAGATAATTGAATATAGTTCTCTGTGCTATAGAGTAAATCCTTGTTTCTTATCTGTTTTACATAGTTTGTATCATCTTAAAAACGTATTTTCAATTTATCCCCATCCCTTTCCATTTCCTCTCTGGTAACCTTAAGTTTGTTTTCCATGTCTGTGAGTCTGTTTTTGTTTTGCATATAGATTCATTTGTATTGTTTTTGTATTGTTTTTAGATTGCACATGCAAGTGATATTATATAATATTTATATCTTTTTCTTTCTGACTTACTTTACTTAGTATGATATTCTCTAAGTCGATCCTTGTTGCTATAAATGGTGATATTTCATTCTCTTTTCATTCTTTTTCTGGCTGAGTAATATTCCATGGTGTGTGTGTGGCATGTGTGTGTGTGGAGGGTGTAGTGTGATGTGTGCGGTGTGTGTGTGTGTGTAGGTGTGTTGCAGTGTGTGTGTTTGTGTGACGTGTGTGTGCAGTGTGTGTGCGGTATGTGTGTGTTTGCAGTGTGTGTGCTGTGTGTGTGTGTGTGTGGTGTGTGTGTGTGTGTGTGTGTGGTGTGTGTGGTGTGTGTGTGGTGTGTGATGTGTGTGTGTGTGTGCGGTGTGTGTGTGTTTGCGGTGTGTGTGTGTGCGATGTGTGTGCGGTGTGTGTGTGTGCGGTGTGTGTGTGTGGTGTGTGTGTGTGGTGTGTGTGTGGTGTGTTTGCGGTGTGTGTGTGTGTGGTGTATGTGGTGTGTGTCTGTGTTTGCGGTGTGTGTGTATGTGTGCGGTGTGTGTGCAGTGTGTGTGTGGTGTGTGTGTGTGTGTGTGGTGTGTGTGTGCCTGTGTGGTGTGTGTGTGGTGTGTGTGTGTGTGGTGTGTGTGTGTGGGGTGTGTGTGTGGTGTGTGTGGTGTGTGTGCATGTGTGTGTGTGGTGTGTGTGCATGTGTGTGTATGGTGTGTTCATGTGTGTGTGGTGTGTGTGTGTGGGGTGTGTGTGTGGTGTGTGTGGTGTGTGTGCATGTGTGTGTGTGGTGTGTTCATGTGTGTGTGGTGTGTTTGTGTGTGGTGTGTGGTGTGTGTGTGTGTGTGTGTGCCTGTGTTGTGCGTGTGTGTGTGTGTGTGTGTGTGTGTGTGTGTGTGTATCACACGGGCATTTTGGTCGTCTCTGCGTCCTGGCTCAGCTCATTCTCTTGCTCTTTACAGTGGTTTTTCTCCAGCCCATGACGCTTGTCCCGTTCCCTTTGTATGACCAACTCCTTCTGAATTTAGGTTTCAGCTCAACTGTGCCCCCTTCACAGGGAGCTTCTATGACTATCCTATCTCTTCCCAATTTAACCTTCATCATATCAACATATTTCATTTTCTCTGTATATTACCACATTAGTTAAATTAATTTAATTAAAAATGAATCTGTAGATTAAACCTCACAAAGATTTAAGAAAAAATGAGATAATTTGTGAGATTATCACTAGTTGAAATTATTCTTTAAGCTTACTTTCACTTGAATTTTTGTGTCTTTCTCAACTGAAGTGTGGGCTACTTTCTGATTTGTTCATTTATCTGGTTGTATGCTTTGCCTTGTATGAAAGCAGAATTGCAAAATAATAGCTAGATAATGAAAGGCAAAATATGAAGTGCTTTCAAAACACAAATTGCATTATAGATGCATAAAAATAATGCACAGCCAAAATTGTTGCTCTCTAATGGGAAGAGTCAATCGTGTAAGGTCATTAAAAAGTAACTCAAACTCCATTACATTAACAAAAGAATAAAATTCCATTAGGCTAGGGCTGGGGGGTTGGCTATTAATTAAACAGTGCAGTGCTCGCCTGCATACATAGTCCTTAGAAATCCACCTAAAAATTTCCTTGAAGTAAGTCAATATAGACTCATCTTTGGCACTTAATAAATAAGACTTTTACCTAATGAAACAATGGAGCTGGTTTATAAATATCAGTAGATGCTAAAATATTAGAAGAAAGAATGATATAGAACTTTTTAATGGAAGATTTAGGCTAATAATTTAGCCTTTATTAGCCTAAGTGCTCACAACTATGTTAACATCACTAATAGAAGAAAACTTTCACGTTACAGGCCTCCTGATATAATAGGAGGGAAAAAAAAAAACCAGAAAAAAAATAACCCTCACAAAACACAAAGCAAAAACAGAATTAAATTAAGCCTCTAGATATAACTATCAGCTAATTGAAATATATGGGGATAGAGGAACATGTGAAATTATACCACAAGGATAAAACCGGGCATACCTAGAATAATCTATAGCACACATGATGTACTGCCTTAAGACTTTTTGGAAGAAAGGAACAGGGACGTACTTAAGGAGATTAAACAGGTAAAATGGGCTTTCCAGGTGGTGCTAGTGGTAGCCCTTCTGCCAGTGCAGAAGACACAAGAGACACGGGTTCAGTCCTTGGCCCAGGAAGATTCCCCTGGAGGAGGGCATGATAACCCACTCCAGTGTTCTTGTCTGGAGAATCCCACAGACGAGGAGCCTGGCAGGCTACAGTCCAGTTCAGTTCAGTCGCTCATTTGTGCCTGACTTTGCAGCCACTGAAGGACTGCAGCACGCCAGGCTTCCCTGTCCATCTCCAACTCCTGGAACTTGCTCAAACTCATGTCCATGGAGTCAGAGATGCCACTCAACCATCTACAGCCCATGGGGTTGCAAAGAGTCAGACATGACTGAGGTTACTTAGCACACACATATGAACAAACAGGTAAGACAACAGAACCCTTATTTCTCCTCCCCTCGTCCCTTCTTAGAGGTTGACCATCAGGTGGAAACAATACGGAAAACACCTCTTAGAAATATTTAGATAGGTTTGAGAGTGTCTCCGAGCACTGACATTAGTGGCACATTCTACTTAGCTTATTTAAGAGGGGATACAAACCTTTTGGGAGATACTTCAAATATGACCATTTTTAATACAGCATGGGATGGTGATGGGGACCATTCATAGAAGTTGCCTATTTATACGAGCATTAAGGTGTGATTCAAACTGTGGGGACTCAAAATCTCACTTGATAAGATTACACAAATTAAAGGCAACCACAGGTGGAGACTGAATCTAGGGGTAAGTGCCAGCACAGATGTCAGAGGAGACGAGATTAAGCATACTGATGGTAAATTCTGGGAGCACATTACTCCAAGCATTTCTAGCATTAATTCAGTCATTTCATTATTTTCAATACATGTATCTTTTTGGCCATTTTATCTCCATTGTGTCTGATACATAGTAGAACAGAAATCTTAAATGGGTGACAATTACTTGGCTATGAACTCTGACAGCAGGAAGTGTCTAAGGTCTTTAAAACGAATTAAACTTTAGAATCCTGCAGGGTGTCTGTCACATACAAGGCTCACAATTACTGTGCTTAATGACTAAAAATTAATTGAAGCTTCCCTATTTTAGACTCAAGCTTAGTCATATTAAGGGATTAAGATGTTACACCCGTCAGAAAATAATTTTGGAGTTGTTAGTTGTATTGAATTTATATTTTTGGTAAGTGTATTCCCTGGTTTAAAAATTTCAAATTTTCCTATGTATTCAAACTTACATGCAACCATCATAAGCAGCCACTAAGTACTGGGAAGAGCAATGATTTGGGAACATGAGGCTCTATATCCTCATGCCTTTTGTACCACTTACTAGATGCATGATCTTGGATGTCACTACACTCTCTAAACATCAGTTTTTTTCTCATTTTAAAAATGTGAATAACACCACTTATTCAGTTCAAATGCAGCAATATTTACAAAATAGCTAATCCAATGCTAACTATATAGTAAAAATTAAACAAAATTTTGAAAATAATACCTCTTTCATCCTCACATCACTAAGCTCCTTTCTCCCTATTCTTCATTCCTTAATGGGAATTATCACTCTTGTTGCCTAAAGAAGGTCCAAATATAAAGGCATAATTTAGTTTTAAGACTAGCACACCACGTGCAACCGTATTTGATGTGAGTACACACACTTTCCCTCCTACGCTGCTAACCTGATCACCACACTCTTACCTTCTAATGCGTGTGTGCTAAATGACCCTATGGACTGTAGCCTGCCGAGCTCTTCTGTCCATGGGATTCTCCAGGCAAGAATACTGGAGTGGGTTTACCATGCTCTCCCTCAGGGGATCTTCCTGATCCAAGGATCGAACCCACATCTCTTACATCTCCTGTAGTGACAGGTGGGTTCTTTACCAGCCAATGGCAAAGTAAGATTTGTGCTTAAGCAACAGGACTCTGGTGTTCACCTACCTGACTTCAAATTCAGTTCAGCTCAGTTCAGTTCAGTGGCTCAGTCGTGTCTTAACTCTTTGCGACCCCATGAACTGCAGCATGCAGGCTTCCCTGTCCATCACCAACTCCCGGAGTCCACCCAAACCCATGCCCATTGAGTCGGTGATGTCATCCAACCATCTCATCCCCTGTCATCCCCTTCTCCTCCTGCCCTCAATCCCTCCCAGCATCAGGGTCTTTTCCTGTGAGTCAACTCTTCACATCAGGTGGCCAAAGTACTGGCATTTCAGCTTCAGCATCAGTCCTTCCAATGAACACTCAGGACTGATCTCCTTTAGGATGGACTGGTTGGATCTCCTTGCGGTCCAAGGGACTCTCAAGAGTCTTCTCCAACACCACAGTTCAAAAGCATCAATTCTTGACTTCAAATTACTGTTAAGCAAATGACACAGAGCTTGAGAACCCATGAGTAGGGAGAATACTGATCCTGATGATCTTATCTGGGACAAAATTTTCCTTGGCTGAAAATAATTTTTGAACTTAAAGAACTTAACCTCTTCTCTTAGTTTCCTCATATAACAATAGCTCCTAATTGGTGAGATTACACAAATTGACTTTTACATACACATACACACGCATGCTATGGACTGAAAGCTTGTGTCCTCCTAAAATTCATACCTTAAAGTCCTAGTCCTCAATGCTATTGTATTGGGAGGTGGGGTTTTGGTAGGTAATTAGGTCATGAAGGTGGAGCCCTCATGAATGGGCTTAGTGTTCTTATAAGAGATACAGAGAGATGACCTCCCTTTCGTTGCCTTGTGAAGATACAGAAATAAGGCAGATGTCTGTGAACCAGGAGGAGGGCCCTCACCAAAACCTGCCCATACTGGCACATTGATCTCAGCCCGAATGAAGACCATATTTACATACGGACCAAATGCACAGTCCACATTCTCTTTCCACCTCGTAGAGCTTCTCAGAAGACTTTTTAACTCCCTGGGCTGGAGGTAATAAAGCATGATAACATACACATGTATACACAGTTAACATAGACACATCAACACATAGCTATGTCCCTTCCTTCCTTTAATGACAGAAATGGAAAAACTATGATGTTAGTTTTCAAAGAAAGTCAGACCCTGAAAAATTCATCCGTCCTCAGAATTTATACCCCAAAGCAGGAAAAGCATTCCTCAGCTATTGATGACAATGAGTTTAACCAATGACATTGTAGTTACCCATTAGACTCCTTGGAAACATGATTTTGTTTTATAAAAATCTTGCAAACTGGATCACAAAGTTGATAAGATAAAGATGAAGTTGAGCTACAATAAATCAAGCTAAAGTCAGTTGAAGAATAACATAGAAAAGGCAAATTTGGTCTATAGCCCCACAGTGTGTCTCAGAATAACTGAAGTTTTTACTATTTTTTTTTTTTTTTAATTCACTAGCACATAGTGCTGAAACACTTTGGGAAGAGAAAGCCAAAATTGTTTTTAAGTGAAAACAATATTGTGAAACAAGCTCACTGCAGGGCTCCATGAGTTTAAAACCCTCAAATAATTATTCTTAATGCCTGAATGAAATTACTTAGGAAGAAATTTCAAAGTTGAAAGGTATAATTCATGATAAAGGGTTCTGTACATCAGTCTTTCACACATTAGTAAGCTATAGGGATACATTCATCATTATATAAACTTGCAAAACATTGAGTTGCTAGCAAGTCTGTCAACACATATTTATTAAAGGCTTCTTACGCAGAAGGCAAAGCTCTAGAAACTGGAAATAACCTGATGTGCAAACACATGGATTCACCATAGTAGAGGAAGAAGCGACAACAGTTAACTGTGGGATTAAATTGAATGAGTTGATAAGTGGGCCAAGAAGAAGGCAATAAGAACAAGCTTTGACCTAATCTCAGAAGATTTTCCTGTAAATATTAGTGAATGTAAGTAGGGGAAGAACAATTCCAATAGAAATAACAAATCAGCCAAAGGCCTTGAAAGTCACTCAATCAAATCCAACTCTTTGTGACTCCATGAACTGTATAGCCCGCCAGGCTTCTCTTCTCCAGGCAAGAATACTGGAGGGGGTTGCCATTCCCTTCTCCAGGTATCTTCCCAACCCAGGGATCCAATCCATGTCTCCTGCATTGCAGGCAGATTCATTATCATATGAACCACCAGGAAAGCCCCAAAAGGGCCCAAAGCAGGTAAGAAGAATATGCTGTGTTTAAGTTGGTGAGTTTGGTCAGGGTAGTAAGAACCAGGAGGAAAGTGGTATGAAACCAGGATCATAAGTTATGCAGGGAGCAAAATACACAGCCTGTGTTTCATATTTGGTCTTCGTTGTATAAAAATGATCCAAAAACAGCTATTACCAGAAAACTATCAGAAACTTTCACAGACATAGAGAATAGACTTGAGGTTGCCAAGAATGGTTGAAAAGCTAGAAATTTCTGGAGGAAGTTAGAGTTTTGTCTATCAGTGTTTACATTTCAAAAGGAAGTAAACCTAGAATGTGGCAGCCAGTTATTTACATTCCAATGAAATGCAAATAACTAGAGAACAAAGGTTTACTACCACACTCGCAGAGAGGGCAATTTGTAACCTGTATAATAAACTGCCTGATTTCATTTCAGGAGTTTTGCACTGCTGAACAGACCCTACCTGTTGCAGGTGTGACTCTGGTTCTGGGTTTCACCTGTGGAGCACTGGGTGTGGGAAACTGGCATCGGTTCAGTTCAGTTGCTCTGTCATGTCTGACTCTTTGCGACCCATGGACTGCAGCACGCCAGGTTTCCCTGTCTGTCACCGACCCTGGAGCTTGCTCAAACTCATGTCCATTGAGTCAGTGACCCCATCCAATTATCTCATCCTCTGTCATCCCTTTCAGTCTTGAAAATTCATTGGAAGGACTGATGCTGAAGCTGAAACTCCAATACTTTGCCACCTGATTCGAAGAACTGACTCATTGGAAAAGACCGTGATGCTGGGAAAGATTGAGGGCAGGAGGAGAAGGGGATGAAAGAGGAAACTGGCATAGTTATTGCTGTAAGTTATAGTAACTTTGATCCCTGTCCCAGAAACCTTGTATTGACTTTTAGGATAAAATCAAATTGATACACATATTAAAAACTTCCATAGTGATCCAACCACTATGGAAAACTGTATAGAGATTCCTCAAAAAATTAAAAATAGAACTACTGTATGAGCTAGAACCCCAAACATAACTACCATGTGAGCCAGAACCCCAACTTCTGGGCATTTATTCAAAGAAAAAGAAAACACTAATTTGAAAAGATACATGCACCCTTACATTCATCGTAGTATTTTGTGCAACCACCAAGACATGGAAGCAAGCTAAGTGTTCACCAATGGATAAATGGACAAAGAAAAATAACATCTATACACAACAAAATATCATTTAGCTGCAACACAACTTTGAATTTGTGACAACATGGATGAGCCTGGAGGGCATTGTGCTAAGTGCAGTGAGTCAGAGACAGAGAAAGACAAATACGATCTTACTCATATGTGGAATCTTAAAAACAAAGCAAACAAAAAACCACCATGCTTACAGATACAGAGAACATATTTGTTGTTGCCACAGGCGCGGGATGAAACGGGTGAGTCAGGTTAAAAGTACACACTTCCCGTCGTAAAACGAATAAGTTGTGGGTCTGTAATGAACAGCACGGTGACTGTAGTTAATAATACTGCATTGTATATTTGAAGCTGCTAAGAGAGGAAATCTTGAACATTTTTCATCATAAGAAAAAAGTCTTGTAACTATGTATAGTGACAGATATTAAACTTTCTGCCCGAGGATCATTTCACAATATTCAATTACCTGAAACTAATGTAATGTATGTCAATTATGTTGTTGTTCAGTCACCAAGTTGTGCCCAGCTCTTTACAACCCCATGGACTGCAGCATGCCAGGCTTCCCTGTCCTTCACTATCTCCCAGCATTTGCTCAAACTCATGTCCATTGAGTTGGTGATGCCATCCAGCCATCTCATCCTCTGTCGTCCCCTTCTCCTCCTGCTCTCAATCTCTCCCAGCATCAGGGTCTTTTCCAATGAGTCAGCTCTTTGCATCAGGTGGCCAAAGTATTGAAGTATCAGCTTCAGCATCAGTCCTTCCATTGATGCCTCCTGACTTTATTCCCTTTCTTTTTTCCTCCCCCACTTTCCTCCACTGAGCATCAGAGATAATCAATCGGCATCAGAGAACTTTCCATCGTGGTTACAGAATCAGTGATGCCATCAGTCCTTCCATTTTCTTTAGGATTGACTGGTTTGATCCCCTTGCTGTCCCAGGGACTCTCAAGAGTCTTCTCTAGCACCACAATTTAAAAGCATCAATTCTTTGGTGCTCAGCCTTCTTTATGGTCCAACTCTCATATCAGTACCTGACTACTGGAAAACCCATAGCTTTGACTTATAGACCTTTGTCAACAAAGTGATGCCTCTGCTTTTAAATTCACTGACCTTCAATTTTTAAAAAAATTGCCTCTATTTTCTTTATTTTGCCTTCTCTAGCACACAGTGCACTAAATGATCTCTGATCATTGTTTATTGTAAACATTCAATAATAGCTCAACCTCCTGATGTCCCCCCAACAATTTGGACCAAGCTGGTTCTCTCACTCAAAATGCATATGTCTTTGGTTATATGCAGCTTTTGGATATGTGATTAATTCATTTTCTTTCCCTTCAACTCAGAAAGATGAACCGTTCCACAGATGATGAGGGCCGTCCTTCCTCTGTTGCTGTTCATTGATAAATTCTAATCCCCCAGTGCATTGAATACACTGAGGACTTTTGAATTCTGTAGCCACGATGGAAAGTTCTCTAGTGCTGATTGAGTATCTCTGATGCTCAGTGGAGGAATGTGGGGGAGGAAAAAAGAAAGGGAATAAAGTCAGGAGGCATCAAAGGTCGACAAATGGTTAATCTTTACTTTTCTTTCCCTTACCATTCAATTTGAGATAAGGACTTGTGATAAATGGGCCAAGTAGAGACTTCATGATGACTGCCTGGGGCTGTTCTTTTTGGGGTAGAGGCATTCTAGGATATATTAAAAGGGCAAATATTTAATCAGAAATAAATGACAAATAGACATACTAGCCAATAACGTCTCCACTATTTCTCAACATGAGTGGAGGGAGGTGGGAAAGTGAATGAGAAGTATGCTTCCTTTGCCTAAATTTAACAACACACTTTCATCCTTTTCCGTTTTTTATTACTGGGCTGTGATACACACATACAAAAATAAACTTATTAGAAATATAAAGTTTGACTAGTGTTTCTCTAAGTAAGACCCACGGAATATTAAAATTACTAAGTTGTACTAAGTCTCTTCACTGATGTCCAACTCTCTGTGACCCCATGGACTGCAGCCCACCAGGTTCCTCTGTCCATGGGATTCTCCAGGCAAGAACATGGGATTGGGTGGCCACGTCCTTCTCCAAGGGATCTTCCCAACCCAGGGATCGAATCCAGGTCTTCCACATTGTAGGCAGATTCTTCACCATCTCAGCCACCAGGGAAGCCCCTAAAAAAGAATTATTGAAAGCACTTATTAAAGATATAGGTTTCTGAACCTCTCTCAACACTTACTGAATCAGAATGTGTATTTATAGGGGCCCCTAAAATTAATTACAATTTTAGTTTAGTTTTTTTTTTTTTTTTTAACTGTGAATAATGAAGTTAGAGAGGGCAGTTGTTTTTTAGTCAGTAAGTCGTGTCTGACTCTTTGGAACCCTATGGACTAGAGCATGCCAGACCCCTCTGTCCGTGGGATTTCCCAGGGAAGAATACTGGAGCGGGTTGCCATTTTCTTCTCCATAAAATTGCAATATTAAAACAGATATTTCAATGATTTTTATGAATTATGTAGTTAAACATTTACTGCCTTTATATGTAGTTAAATGTGTAGTTATGTACTTAAATATGTAGTTACTTGTACATTAAAGGAAGTTTTGTGTATGTACCTGTGTTCATGTGTGTGTGTGTGTGTGAAATGAATTGTGGTTCCATAAATCATTTTCTACACCAGCAATTTCCTTCACGCTGTGAATTCAGAAAACTACTTCTTTTATGTGTTAACAAAGGTTCAATACACACACACATGCACATATACCTGAAATTCTTTTTTCTCCAAAGATTTTTGTGATAAAACATATTTAGTAAACTCTGCATACTACATGACTCTTTTGGAGATTCCCAATTCACATTAGTATTTTAAAGGCTCCCAGAGTCTATAAAAATCTGGTGTTTCTCACATCTTTCAAGCAACTGTTTGATTATTACTTTTTATTTTTCAAGTAAATGTACGATTTCCCAAGGAACTTTCCCAAGGAACAAGTTCTCAAGTTTGGGAAATACCACTCTACTCAAATATTATGAAGTATCATAGTTTTAAAATAGTACAAAAATCTGTCTTTTCTATTTTGACTTCAGGTACTTTTGTAAGCAAACAATGCAAGTTTGGAAGGGAGTTTTTGCTTTTTTCCCTCTATCTAGTTGTAAATATAGAAACATTCTCTCTGTGTTGAATAAACATAAATTTGCATCAGCAGATATATGAACATAACTTTTATGCTTTTGATGGTTATTAAAATCTGTTGTTATAATCATGTAATCTAGCAATAAACTTAGTACATTAATATTCAGAAAGCAACTGACAGGAACACTTTTGTCTTGTACTCTAAAATTATTATCCTTGGTGTTTGAGAACAGACTCACTTAACAATCATTAGAGAGTGAGAAAATATACAGCTGTAACCTACATTGAGAGGTTAGAAATAAAAATGCTAGCAAATATATTTAAATAAATGTGTATCACCAGACATATATTTCAGTCAAACCCTTCCCTCCTTCCTCCCCATCATGGGAAAAACTGCTGTATGCATTTTTATATTCCAGTTTCGATTACTGAAAACCATTTACTTCATTTTTTTCCACCTGTCAAAAATCAATTCAATATTTATGTGAATTTGGTAATAAATCTCTTCTTCCACATGCATTTCTCTTTTTAATCATAATTTAGCTGTTTAACTCACATTCTGTAACCTGTTCTTAAAGTACCACAGCGCCCTGTAGTTCCTGACTAGGATGAGACAATGTGGAGAGAAGTGGATTTCTTCCACTGTATGGAGCCTGAGGAGTGCCCTGGAAGCTCAGTAACTGGAATGGATTTCACCCAGAGTGAATAGTGCTTTGAGCTCTTATATCCTGAGGATGGTGGGGAAGTTACGTAGCAACACAGTGAGAAATGTTCTAGGTCATTTTATTTTTGGTGATGACTGGTGACAAGGACCCTGCATTTTTATGTTGCGCACACTTGCATGCCTATTGTTGGAGCCCTCCGCTGCTCAGCCCAGCGAAGGCTGGAGTTGTTGTTGCTATTTGGTTGCTAAATCCTGTCCTGCTCTTGGCACCTCCACAAAAGCACTACAAAAATCTTCCTGTAGCAAGCTGGGTATGTTTGTGCAGAGGAAAAGGCATACAATTTGTCTCTGCAGTTGGTAGTAAGGTGCTCCTCTAGTTTAAGTTGAGAAAGCCTTGTTTTTTAACAGTGGTGAGCATTTTTGGAAATTCCATGTTGGTAAGATGGGCTATGCTTAAAATGGGGTATTCCTCACAGCCCTCCTTTTTCTGTGAGGTCAGCAGGCCATGCGTCTGGATTTTATAAACCATCACCAATGGGATCAGATAGTCCACTGCACCATCACTTCATCCTACTCAATCGATCACGCCACACAGAATTCAAACTCACACTTGTAATAGCATCACAAAATAGGCTACAGTTTGGGGTCTAGATGCTTTCATTGTTTCTTCAAGAAATTGATGACCAAGTAAAAGAAGTCTTTAAAATCTCAGCAACAAGAATCAGAGGGAAACTCGAAGTATTTTCTTTAGCTCCAGTAACCTGCTTTGTCCCTCTTCTGCATGTTATTTTTGCTCATTTGTTTGCAAGTATTGCAATTCTCTCCTCCCTCTGAACATTGAATTGACCATCCTTCACAGACTTAAGATCTTTCCTCTGTTTCCCAGAGGGTGTGGAATAAGCAACACAGGACAGGACTTAGAAAACTGAGCCTTAATTAAATGTACACTATACGGTAACTGGAAAAACATGCTATTTTTTCTTATCACCATTACTCAGACAAGAATTTTTAATATTAAGCACAGAATCAGATATAACTTCTTATCTATGTAATTAAATGTGACATTAACATTTGAGATAAACATAAGGTCATTTTTTCCCCTCACTTTTTTTCTTAAATGAAGAGATGGCTGATATAAATATGAGTTTTGAGTATCAGGTAGATCATAAAAAATTCTGGGAAAGAACAGAGAATTTAGAATTTTCGGTTATGGAAAACTGTCTTTCACAGTATAAAATTTATATTTTTTTCATTCCCAGTTTTGTTGTTGTTTCTTGACATTATTAAGCAATTCAATGCCATAAGTTCTGTTATAATTACATGAACTGTATACAGTGAGATGCAGAAAAAGTAGTCAATGACTTGCTTAAAGTCATAGGAAAGTCAACTACTTTGTAAAATGGAGATTAGAAGCCAGGTTTTCTGATATTATTGTGCAGAATATTTTACTATCCAACAGGTTACCTTTTTAATGTGTCTTTCAAAATGTGAGGCTTATCATTATGGAAAAAAAGATAAAAGGGAAAAGATAAATATATTAAAGGAAAATTGTATCAATGCGGTAGATGAGGACTTTCATGGAGACCATAGATTAAAAATGTGGTCAGTGTTTGTTATCTATTGCTCTGTAACAAACGGTTCCCTAGATTTTAGCACTTACAATTTATTATCTCTCACAGTGGGTTGACTGAGTTCAACTCTTTGATATAGTTGCAGAAAGACTGCAGCTGCAACAAGAACCACTTGGAAAGTCCATTGCGGTTACTAACCATGATGGCTCCTTCACTCACAAGGCTGGTCCTCAGTCACTGTGGGAACTAACTGGATGTCTTTTGTTTTCTGGGTAACCTTTCGACGTGACAAGCTAGGGCCGCCTCACAGCATGGCAACATCACTGTAGTTGAATTATTTACCTAGCTGCTGGCTTCCCCAGAGCAAGTGTTCCAGTGTACCCAGATGGAAGCCTTGGTTCCTTGTGATTTAGCACTGGGAGTCACACTGAATCACCCAACCACATTCTACTGATTAAAAGAAGTTCACAGGACAGTGTGGGTCACAGGATCGGGTGTCTTTCAAAACTAGCTATCCACGGTTAGCATAGGTGAAGCTGAGAAATAAGAACAATAAAGCTTCACAGAAGAATCTCGTACCTTTCTTTCCTTGTAATGTAAATTGATCATTGATTCTTAGGACAGGGGAAGACCTCGAAAGTGAAAATGAAAGTCGTTCAGTTGTGTCGAACTCTTTGCAACCCCATAGACTATACACTCCATGGAATTCTCCAGCTAAGAATACTGGAGTGGATAGCCTTATCTTTTCTCTAGGAGATCTTCCCAACCCAGGGATCGAACCCAGGTCTCCCACATTGAAGGCAGATTCTTTATCAGCTAAGTCACAAGGGAAGCCCAAGAATACTGGAGTGGGTAGCCTATCCCTTCTCCAGTAGATCTTCCTGACCCAGGAATCAAACTGGGGTCATCCTGCATTGCAGGCAGATTCTTTACTAACTGAGCTATCAGGGGAGCCCCAGGGGAAGACCTTAAGTATCCTCTTTTTAAAGTATCTCATGTAGCCTTGAAGAAACTGAAGTTCAGGCAACAGAAAAGTATTTGTGTCCATGACAATTAAAAAAAATAGCAATTATATTTTAGTATTTTTAGAAAATCAGAATACCACAGTATTTTAACAATGAATCTAAACAGAATCTTTAAAAAAGTAGGAAAATAATATGTATCCCATCTGCAGCAATGTATAGGCATTAACCTGATACAATTGAGAAAAATCTTCCAAAATGTGCATAAAGTGGGCAATGACTTTTGAATTTCATATTTAAAACCATGAAGAAATTAAATTAAATTTTTTTGGTTTCTTTCTTTTTCTGTTATTTCATTTGAAAAAAAAGTGATATAAGTTTGCAATGACATGTTTCACTATATTCTTAGTAAGAATGTTTTCTTTGAAATAGTCTCATTTTAGCCAGGTGCAGGTGATGTGAGTCGTAGTAGTTTTATTAAGGGAATTGGTGATAATTCACCTGGATTTTCCCATAGATTACCTTCGGAAATGTACATAATGACAGAAAAGTTCAAAACTCTATGTTAGCTCCTAGTTATTTCTGCTCTGTGAATTCTTTAGCAGGGAGCTTGTTACGGCTATGAGAGGACATGCGTCACTGTTGTTAAATGTGTAGCACATAAATGGAGATGAGGGTGTGTGGGCCACAGGACCTACATTTGACCGATGGGTTTGCAATGTGAGAACTCCCATCTGAAAACTCAGGGCACATGAAGAGAAAGAATGTTTTATTTTGCAATATAACACTGAAATATGTCAAGCACATGAACTGAGACTTGCTGGGCTGATACGTGTTCTGAGAATAAAAGAAACATCAATTGCTAAGGCTCAGGAATGTGCCCCTTCTATGAATAGAGATTGCCTTTGCTGCCAAGGGAAGCAAGTTGCTTGGGTTTTAGGTGATGCATTCCCACTCTTTACCAAGAAAAAGGTTTGGAAAGCAAACTACTTGAAATGTTTTCCCAGAGGTTTCCAATGAATATCAAACCCATAAAACATCACATTTATTTTAGACACAGACTGTCTATGCCTCAGGAATCTCTTTCAACTCACATGTCATTGGAAGTGCCTGTCATCCCCTTCACCTAGTGCTGTCAGGCTGTCTGTGCCTTTCTGGTAGGTCACCTTTCTTTGGCGTCCTGCTTCCTTATAGGATTGGAAGTTAAATTTCTTTCTCTACATGAGTTGTATTTGGAATCTGAGGTCTCTTTGCTTGCCCTCATTTGCTCCAGCCTGGATGGCATCATTGATTCAGTGGAGCAAACTCTAGGAGACCGTGAAGGACAGGGAAGCCTGGCGTGCTGCAGTCTGCGGGGTCGTAGAGTCGGATGCGACTTAGCCACTGAACAAGAACAACCATTGCATGGTTAAACTGTCACTCTCATTCATCTATTTATTCGCCAAATATTTCTATATTATATAAATATTACTTTTAAAATATTATAAACTCGTATTTTATTAAGCTTTTATTTACTGAACTGCTATGAGGAACAAATATTTTTAGGGGCAGAAGAGTCAGGCAGGTAGACTTGCTCTTGCAACCTTTGAGTTAGCCTGGGGAGCATGGTGCTAGGAGGAAGGCAAAGAGGTTTCTGTAGCAACAGAATAGAATCAAGGTCTGGTACTGCTCTTCTTAAAAATAGGAAGAGATGGGGTTCCCCCTTGACATATGTAGAGACCTGCTTCTGACTACCCCTGCAAATTTCAGTCCAACTCCTCTATGAAGAAAGTGATGAGTTATTTTTGTAAAAAAAAACTGGAAAATAACTTTCCTAAAATTTTTCCCCAGTTGTTTCCTATCAGGCTTAGGAATGAGATCCTAGGATTCAGTATGCAATGTTGAGCCTGGCCAATATGTTTTTATCATTCTAGAAACATTTCTTAGAGCCTCTCAAGGTTAATCAAGTACACCAGAAGCTTCTATGGGGGTTGCAGAACCTAATTACTATTCCTTGCGGTTTCCATACCAGCTTCATCAATGCTGCTCTTAGAACTCCTTCTGAGAGAGTGAACAATTCCACAGCCAGGTGCTTATGGAGAGAGTTATTCTGCCTCTTATCAGATTTTAAAGGTCAAAATGAGGAGAGGAAGGACTGCCTTTGGTTTCAATGACCGATCAGAACTGAGTTTTCTTTTACTCCTAAGTTGTGTTAACAATCCAGAAGACAGTGCTTTAACAAGAACATAATGGGTGATTGGGTGATAGGAGACCTGTATTAAATAGGAATTTTTGAGGGAGTGTGTGATAGGGAGAGAACTATTACCACCTGTTTCACATTAAAAACTGGGAGACAAATTCAACTTGATTCAGATTGTATTTCTTTAGGGAAGAGTAAGTAGGGAGTCATCTTTAAGTTTATGTTTCTAGATAAATGAATCCAGGAGCTAATCTCATAATATCACCTTTTGCTCTCTGAGAGGCTTTAGCAAATGCAGGCCAATGAGGCTCCACCAATTAAATCATTCCAAAGAAACAAGAGACTGCCGCTGCTGCTGCTAAGTCGCTTCAGTCGTGTCTGACTCTGTGCGACCCCACAGACGGCAGCCCACCAGGCTCCCCCGTCCCTGGGATTCTCCAGGCAAGAACACTGGAGTGGGCTGCCATTTCCTTCTCCAATGCTTAAAAGTGAAAAGTGAAAGGGAAGTCTCTCAGTCATGTCCGACTCTTCGCGACCCCATGGACTGCAGCCCACCAGGCTCCTCCATCCATGGGATTTTCCAGGCAAGAGTACTGGAGTGGGGTGCCATCGCCTTCTCCGAACAAGAGACTAGCCTAGTGAAAAAGAGGGTTGATTATTTCATTCGCAAAAATTGGTTACTTAATAGGATGGGACTGCTTTGACCTGCATAAAATGATGTTTACTTTTGGGGAAACAATGACTAAAACTGGGGGACACATCTAAAAACTAACTCATAACCTTTGTGCCCCAAATGAAACTTGGACAGGGACATGGACCACTAAGGTCACCTCATTATGGTTGTTTAAACAAAAAATAGAATGACATAAGAATGAGAATGCATGGCAGCTGTGGGGTTATGTTCTCAAGGTGATGAATTAAACTTTCTATGGTTAAGCTATAGCAGACACTATGGGTTGACTACCCAAAAGTCATTCCACATCCCTTTACCCTATGCAGGCTTCCCATCTCATAGTCTGGAAAGATAGGTCTCTTTCACTGCAGAGGTGGCCATGTAAGATAGATCTGGATGCCGATGTGTCAGGGGTAATCTGATGTGGTGGGAAGGATGTTTGGAAAGATAATTTCTAGATGAATTGGTCAGGAACAGGAGAGTTGGATCTGTTCCCATAGCTAATGCTTCCCAGACTTGAACTTGTACCTGATGATACCCAGAGCTTAGCCAGGCATTTATTACTTGGAAAGAGGAGGTGATAACATGTGTGTGGATGAAAAACCTTACACCCTGAGAATAATTTACAATGAAAAGAAAGCCGGTGACCTTTCCTAAACCCACTGAGTGGTTTTCTGCTTCCAGACTTCATTTTTACTGAACAATAAATGCCCCTTTGACTTAAATAGCTTCTATTTGGATATTAACATTTAGTGTCAAAAGCATTTCTCACTGATAAATAAGGTATGTGAGTGCCCAAGGCATTGGTTGAAAGATAAAATACACATGAATATATATAGTTATTTCAAGTTTGGGAAGTGAGTTATTTTAGTTTCCCATATCTTCTCAAAGACCTTTCACACAGATATTTATTTGGTTAATATACTACCTCTCAGAAGCAGACAAGGTCAGTGTTGATTACAGCCTTATAAATGGGGAAGCTGGATGACAGAGGTAAAGTGCATGCATATTTCGTCACTCAGTCCTGTCTGGCTCTTTGCAATTCTATGGACTGTGGCCCGCTGGGCTCCTTTATCCATGGAATTTTCCAGGCAAGAATACTGGAGTGGGTTGCCATTTCCTTCTCCAGGGAATCTTCCTGACCCAGGGATCAAACCAGCGTCTCCCACATTGGCAGGCGGAATCTTTACCGCTGAGCCTGGAAGGCTCCACAGAGGTTCAGGGACTTTATCTAAAGCAACAAAACTTGATTACAGCAGAGCTAAGGCCTGAGCGAAGGTCTTTGCTTGTTTGCCTAAGATCCTCTTCTGGGTCATGCTGCAAGTTAAAAAATAAATAAATAAAATTATTTTGCATCAAAGAAACTGGATGACAAATGAGAGTGATTTTTCTCTTTTGTTTCAAACTAAATACTAGCAATATACTAAAGAAAGTATGTTTCACCTAGGCTTTCTCCATTTTCTTCATAGAAGGGAATGTATGCAGTTATCCCAGAGAACTACCTTCCTACAACAACAATCTAGATTGTGGCTGCAGCAAATGTGTTTACTTGGGTTAGAAATATAAAACCCAACAGCTTATAAAAGGAGCTGGAGAAGGTTGTAGCAGAACCACTATAGCTCTAGCTTTCTTCTTTCTTTCAATTCAGACCCTGCCACAGAGTCACACTCCCTCTTGGGTATGCATGGTTTGCAGAAAGAAAGGATATCCAGTTTTATAGCTTCTCTGCTGAAATGCAGCAAAATGAATAGTCTGTACCTCAATCCAATAATGTAAATCCTTAGATGGGCTAATCAGCCTTTATAGAAATCTGTTCATCCCTATACACAAGAATCAACTATAGTGTTTCTTCAAATGCCCTTTAAAAATAACTACAATTCAATTGCTTTTCTTTTATCCAGGTAATCCAATTTTGTTTGGGGATTGTCCTTTTGTAATGGAGAAAAAAGAGTATTAAACGCTTTTGAAATGAATGTAGTCGTTCTATGAAAACAATGCACAACTCTAAATGCTCCATACTTTACCTCACAGATGTATTAATACATTGAGGGCAGTGCCTGAGGCAGCAAAGGTCCTGAAATGAATAGGACCCACTGTGATTCACACTTGGCAACTCTGTCATTATTAAGAAATTTATGATTTCAGATACTTTCTGAAAGAGTATTTTTAGATCTTACTTGGTTTTGCTAGAGATGGAGACTTTTTGGAAGTGCGTTGGAGGAGATAATCCAATCAAACATATTTGATAGAAATTATTTTTGTAACATAATATACCAAATCCAATATCTATTATATGATGATTTAGTAGATACTGGAAACTAACAGGGGAGATTACTTATGCTTTCTGTAGAGAATATCTTTTTCTTTTTAATAAGTAGATACTGATATACTTACTGAAGAGGAAAAAAGCTAATTTTTTCCCTAATAGACATCAAGATCATTCTGTGGTTTTTGGACATGGTAAAGGTTAATAATTGTCACCCTGCTTATTTAAATTATATGCAGAGTACATCATGAGAAACGCTGGGCTGGAAGAAGCATAAGCTGGAATCAAGATTGCCTGGAGAAATATTAATAACCTCAGATATGCAGGTAACACCACCCTTATGGCAGAAAGTGAAGAAGAACTAAAAAGCCTCTTGATGAAAGTGAAAGAGGAGAGTGAAAAAGTTTGCTTAAAGCTCAACATTCAGAGAGCTAAGATCATGGCATCCAGTCCCATCACTTCATGGCAAATAGATGGGGAAACAGTGGCTGACTTTATTTGAGGGGGCTCCAAAATCACTGCAGATGGTAATTGCAGCCATGAAATTAAAAGATGCTTACTCCTTGGAAGGAAAGTTATGACCAACCTAGATAGCATATTAAAAAGCAGAGACACTACTTTGCCAACAAAGGTCCGTCTACTCAAGGCTATGGTTTTTCCAGTGGTCATGTATGGATGTGAGAGTTGGACTGTGAAGAAAGCTGAGCGCTGAAAAATGGATGCTTTTGAACTGTGGTGTTGGAGAAGACTCTTGAGAGTCCCTTGGACTGCAAGGAGATCCAACCAGTCCATCCTGAAGGAGATCAGTCTTGGGTGTTCATTGGAAGGACTGATGCTGAAGCTGAAACTCCAATACTTTGGCCACCTCATGCGAAGAGTTGACCCACTGGAAAAGACCCTGATGCTGGGAAAGATTGGGGGCAGGAGGAGAAGGGGACAACAGAGGATGAGATGGATGGCATCACCGACTTGATGGACATGGTTTTGGGTGGACTCCAGGAGTTGGTGATGGACAAGAAGGCCTGGCGTGCTGCAATTCATGGGGTCGCAAAGAGTCAGACATGACTGAGAGACTGGACTGAACCGAAAGGTTAATCAGTAGAGTTCACACACAGTAGTCTGAATCATAACCAGAGGCAATCAGCATCTTAGTTCCCAGACCAGGGATCGAACCCAGGCCCCTGTAGGGGAAACGAGGAGTCCTAACACTGGACTGCCAGGAAAGACCCTAGGAACAGCTTCTATTACTCTTCTATTAATTCTCAAACTAATGACAGAATGAAGAAAAGATGCTGGGACACAGGATTGAGCAAGACAGATGGCTGGAATGAACTAAACTGATGAATTAAGAGAGAAAAGGGAAAAACTTAGGGACGTAGAGAAAACCCCCCAAAATGAAGATAAAAGCAAAACACACAAAAAATTACATTTTTGCACTGTGTGCTAAGTACCCAAATTATGAATATTTCTGCTGACAGTTCATCATTGTTCTGATATGATATGGGCGACACAGAAATTGGCATAAAAAAATTAGAAATGCTTTTAAAGGCATTTTGATGCAAATATATGCAAATGCAAAGGGAGAATTTTGTAACTTTTATCTTTCTTTAATTGAAGTATAGTTGATTTGCAATATTATGTTAGTTTCAGGAGTACAGCAAAGTTATTCAGTTTTATATATTTTTTTTTTCAGATTATTTTCCAAGACTTATTATTACAAGATACTGAATATTGTTCCCCTGTTTCTCATCTATTTTATGCATAGAGGTTTGTATCTGTTAATAGCATACTGCTAATTTATCCCTCCCTCTCCCTCCCTTTTGGCAACCATGTTTGTTGTCTATGAGTCTTTTTCTATTTTCTGTATAGATTCATCTGTATTATTTTTAAAATTTTACATATAAGCGATACATGATATTTATCTTTGTCTGAATTACTTCACTTAGTATGATAATCTCTAGGTCCATTTATGTTGCTGCTAATGTCATTATTTTACTCTTTTTTATGGCTGAGTAATTATGTATGAACCACATCTTCTTTATACATGCATCTGTTGATGGACATTTAGATTGTTTCCATGTCTAGCTAAAAGTGCTGCTAGGACCATTGGGGTGCGTGTATCTTTTAGAATGAGAGTTTTTGTCTTTTCTGGGTATATCTCTAGGAGTGGGATTGCTGGATCACATGAGAACTCTATTTTTAGTTTTTTAAGGAATCTCCATCATAGCTGCTCCAGTTTACATTCATCAGTGCAGAGGGGTTAACGAGAGAACTTTAAAGTTCAGAATCTGATGTTTCTCAACACCTCCACTGCGGCCTCTTTGGTCAGATCCACATTATTCAGTGCCTGGATAAGTGCAGGAGGCTCGTCACCAAATATCACTGCATCTCCCTTTTGCCGGAAAGATCCCACACGCCCTGGAACACCTAAGCCCATGCGCCAACACCTAAGCCTGTGCTCTGGAGCCTGGGGCCAGCAACTGCTGAAGCCGGCGTGACCTAGAGCTGCCCTCTGCAACAGGATCCGCCCAAACGGGGAGCTCACACACTGCTGCTTCAGAGCAGCCCCTGCTCACCACTGGAGAAAAATCTAGACAGCAATGAAGACCTGGCACAGCCAAAGTCAACCAATAAAATTATTTTAAAAAGTCATAGTGAAGAGAACATGAAAAAATATCATATATGTGTGTGTGTGTATGTGTGAATCATTTTGCTGTGTAGCAGAAATGAACACAGCATTGTAAATCATTTATACTTCAATAAAATAATTTAGAAAAAAAGAAATATGAGGGGTGTGTCTTACAGAAAATAAAGAAAGGGTGTCTGCTAAACCTCTCTTTTTTCAAATATTTTCTCTAAAGTCCCACTTTCTCAGTGAAGCTTACTCTGGGAACTCGACATGGCAAACTGCCCCTTTTCTACATGTATCTCCTACTTCCCCTATAATGCTTGATTTTTCTCTTATTTTCCCATAATAATATTCACCATCTAACACGCAACATGACCTCTTTACTTATTTTAATGAGTGACAATGTTTCATTGTTTGCATTCTTCCCCTGGGATGGAGGTTTTAAAAACTGGGATCTCTAGTTTGTTCACTGGAATACCTAAAACTTGGAGACCATATAGTAAGCCCTTGATCACATGTTTCTGAATGAAAAAATGAAAAATAAGGACTTTATTCCACTACAGGGTAGATGAGGAGAAGACTGAGAAAGCCAACGCCAAACTAATGACCCATGTATTTAGATTGGTAATATCATAGTTATTTGACAGTCATTCACTAGGAAAGAAACTCTCAGGGAGAGAAAAGTTGTGTCAACAAAAAAAAAGGCTCGAAATAAGTATGTGGAGGTGTGCAAATTTGCCTCTTAAGTCAGGGGTCTGAGAACTATGGCTTGTGGGCCAAATTCAGGCAATTCAGGCCATATTCTTTAATATATATATTACATATATAATATATATATATAGTTAGAACATAACTATGCCCTTTGTTTATGTATTATTTATGGCTACAAATGGTCCTCAAAGACATTAATTTCTGAAGGTTTTAAGAAAAAGTTTGTTACCCCTGTCTTAGTAATGAAGGAATAAGTGAAAGCTTTAAGCTAGAAAGTGCATGTTCCACATCATGATAGGGAAAAATCATTTTCTCTTCAACTCAGCTTTCCTAGTTAACCTTCCCCCCAAGATATCTCATAAATTTTGTTATTTTTTAGCTTTTTGCATGTATGTATGCTGATGTGTAGATTTTTATTTTGTCGTACCAACTATAAAGGAAAGTTTCATCTTATACAGGATATTTTATTTTTATCTTCAATCATAGTTCCCTGGTCTCTGCAGATCTTCCTTATAAAATATAGCATGCAAGCTAAGTCTCTTCAGTCATGTCTGACTCTTTGTGATACTATGGACTATAGCCTGCCATGTTCCTCTGGCCATGGAATTCTCCAGGCAAGAATATTGGCGTGGGTTGCTATGCCTTCCTCCAGGGAATCTTCCTGATCCAGGGATCAAATGCATGTGTCTTACATCTCCTACATTGGCAGGCTGTTTTTTGCCACTAGAGGCACCTAGGAAGCCCAACAGCACTTGCTACTAATGACTAAATGGGTGATGATAGCATGGAATATTAAAATTCATCCAGCCTCAGGGTCTGATGTGAGATGTTTCTGATGAAAACATGAAACAACAGATGGTTTCCAACGTACTTATTTGTGTCATTATTTGGATTTGGTTGGCTTTCCAACCTTTTTATCTTCTTTTGAGAAACTGGATAAAAAACAGTATATTCGGAGAATAAATTAATTGCTAAGGTGGGCCAAACACAGTTAATCATGCAAAATGTCTGGTAGAAAGTGAGCTAGAATCATCACACTAATTTAATTTATAAAACTCAAACTGGCAAGAGACTACGCAACACTAATGATAGCCAGTTGCCTAATTAGCTCTGCAACAGTCGTTCAAATTTATTAAAGCAGAATGAGCCGTAGTGGTGAATAAGCAGATAACTTCCTGTTAAAAATCTGAATGTATCGGGAGGTGGGTTTAACAATAGAGGTAGCCTAGTATACATAGGTGTCTTCAGCAAATAAGAGCCTTCAAGTGACATCTGGAAATTTCAGTTATATTAAAGGGTGAAAAATTTGTCTTTATCTAAAGCAACAAGCACAAATCCAAGAATAATCTAGTATATTTCTCAATAAACATTAATTGTTTATATAATGTTTATTAACATTATATCATTAAAAAGACTCTCCTTTATTTTTTAAAGGGGGTTTATTTCGTTATTCACTGTTTATTGTTTACCCAAACTGCTACTTTAGTTTTGTGTATTGCTTTGAGAAATTAAAAAAATAAAGGAATCTCTTTCAACTAAGTCATTTCTAAGATTTTTATGATCATTTGTCAGATATCCTGTCTCTGTAACATTCAGGTGTGGTTCAGAGGATAATCCAAACTATGAATGGCATGATAATGTGGCTGATTTTTAAAATTTACAACCTAGACACTTAGTTCCCTTAATACCAACAAGAATTTGCCTTAAAAAAGTATATGGAGTGGGAGTCATTTCTTCTGCTTTCAGAGGTTTCCTAGCATTATTAAGTTGCTAAAGTTCTCTAAGTGCTCTAAAAATCTGAAGTTATCTAGAAGAAAAAGGGAAATGAGATTGAATGAAGGAACCAACAGTATGAATAGATTAGGATATTCCAGACTTGCAACACTTGAACTAGGTAACACAACAATATGGAATATCAGGTAATTTCCTTTGGGTATTGCTCATAACTCCCAGCACAAAACCACATTAGCCAGGCATGTGGACATTAGCAGCACAGATGATATGATTGGAAAAAGTCTAAGGTCCTCTTTTCAACATAGAGTGGCTATAAATTTCAGGCATACAGGTAGAGGGGAGCTGGAACAAACGACAGCTAAACATCATGTAGATATTTAGTTGTTCTTTATGAATGACTAGAGAAACATATTTGTCTTTTTTTAAAAAATTGGAGTAAAATCACTCTACAATGCTGTGTTCGTTTCTGACCGGAATCAGCTCTGCTGCCGCTGCTATGCGCAGTCCTGCCGGACCCTGGACAACGCCATGGACTGTAGTCCGCCAGGCTCCTCTGTTCCTGGAATTTCCCAGGTAAGAACACTGGAGTGGGTTGCCATTTCCTACTCCAGGGGATCTAATCAGCCATGTGTATGTATATATCCTGGCCCTCTTGAGCCTCACTCCCCCTGCACCCCCATCCCAGCCCTCTAGGTCATCAGAGAGCATGGGGCCGGGCTCTGAGTTATAGAGCATCTTCCCACTAGCCATCTGTTCTATGCATGGTTGGTGTACGTATGGGGCTTCCCTGATAGCTCAGTCGGTAAAGAATCCGCCTGCAATGCGGGAGACCCCGGTTCGATTCCTGGGTGGGGAAGATGCCCTGGCGAAGGGAAAGCCTGCCCACTCCAGTGTTCCTGGGCTTCCCTGGTGGCTCAGCTGATAAAGAATCCACCTGCAACGTGGGAGACCTGGGTTCGATCCCTGGTTGGGAAGATCCCCTGGAGGAGGGTAAGGCTACCCACTCTAGCATTCTAGCCTGGAGAATTCCATGGACAGTCCATGGGGTTGCAAAGAGTCGACACGACTGAGCGACTTTCACTTTCACTTTCTCTCAGTGTACATTCGGGCTTCCCTCATAGCTCTGTCGGAGAGGGAAATGGCAACCCACTCCAGTGTTCTTGCCTGGAGAATCCCATGGACAGAGGAGCCTGGTGGGCTGCTGTCCATGGGGTCGCACAGACTCAGACACGTTTGAAGTGCGTTAGCATGCATGCATGCATGCATTGGAGAAGGAAATGGCGACCCACTCCAGTATCCTTGCCTGAGAATCCCAGGGATGGAGAAGCCTGGTGGGCTGCCGTCTATGGGGTCGCACAGAGTCGGACACGACTGGAGCGACTTAGCAGCAGCAGCAGCAGCATAGCTCAGTCAGTAAAGAATCTGTCTGCAATGCGGGAGACCCAGATTCGATTCCTGGGTCGGGAAGATCCCCCAGAGAAGGAAATGGCAATCCACTCCACTATTCTTGCCTGCAAAATCCCGTGGACAGAGGAGCCTGGAGGGCTACAGTCCATGGGGTCTCAAGAGTAGGACACGACTTAGCACCTAAGCCACCACCACCGGTGTATCTATGTCAATGCTACTCACTCAATTTGTCCCACCATCCTCTTCCCCTCCTGTGTGTCTACATGTCTTCTTCTCTATGTCTGCCTTGCATGTCCTGTTCTCTATTTGCCTGCAAATAGGTTCATCTGTACCCTCTTTCTAGATTTCATATTTAAGTTGCTAATTCAGGATGATTAAATGAGGTAGCTTACATGCTTTCAAACTGACACTAGGATAGAAGAAAGGTTGGACCTGGAGGGAAGGTGTTATCATTCTACCTAGTTGTTCACTCATAGATTCTGGCTGTTAATTTTACTTTACAGAGGAAGAAAGTGACATGGTTTCTATTACGGTATAATCAACATAGCATCCCCATGTATCTGATGATCAGTCAAGGAACTCTAGCAAGGCAAAGAACTCTCAAGGAATCAGCAGGTTCTCAGTTGCCTGGGAGAAAGATGTTCTTAACACAAGCCAGGTGTCCAGTGGTTTTCCAATTGAATGTAACACAATATCTTGACTTTCCTTTCTTGGAGCAAGTTTCATTTCCAGAGAAAAATAAATTAGTTACATGTTTCTTACAAGGCTGTCCCCATAAAGATCAATTTACTTTATCATTATTACAGAGCTCACAGAAATCATTTGCTTTAACATATATTTGCAAACATCAGTGAAAGAGCAGTATTTTACTAGAAATTCAGTACCAAGTTTGGAATTATTCTAATAATACTTCTGCTGCTTCAGAAATTCAGCTGTCCAGATGAGACTCTAAAATGAATAAAAACAACTCTCACCCTTATGTGAGGATTTAAATTAATTACTGCAAAATGCAAATAGTATTTACCTGGGTCACACCATACCTGTTAAGATAGTGATTGGAGGGAAAACACAGAAGAAACACCACTCTTTCTTTTATTATATAAGTTTGATTTCTAGAACCATCTTACATGACATTTACAAACTTTCCAACTTATGAAAAGGCAGCTTGTGCAATGGGAAACTACAAGCTTTGGAGCTGTACAGTAACTGTCAACTGTCGTTTACTAGTTAATTACTAGATCACAACAGGCCTTGTTATCCAAGTCTCTGAAATGAGGACTAAACACTTAAATTATAGGACCTTTGTGAAGAGTAATTGAAATAAGGAAAGCAAATCTTTTAAGGCACAGTAATTATAAAATTACTTATTATATTATCATTATCAAATAGAAGTATATATAATCATTTACCAAATAATTTATTAAACAGTATTTACTTCCATTCCTTTGGCATTGTTGAGTCTTTCTGTCATTGTAAACCCTGTAAACATTTCTCGTGTGTTCAGGTTAGTTCTGCAAAACAAAAATACTCACACATACACACACCCTAGTATCTTTTTCCTTAGTGTTAAGTATTTTTCATAAAGCACAACACAATATTTTATTTCATAGCATAATTCAATAGCAGAATCTACATAACCATTAGCTTTTAACATAATTTATTTCAAGCAAATCTTTGTGTGTATGTTTAATTTGATGGCTTTCAGAGTTCTTTTTTGCCTTTTTAGCAATCAAGCCCTCCCTCCTCCCTTCTGAAGCAAAACTTTACATAGACCTTGGATATATAAAACTGACACAAGTTGAGACTTTACTAAAGCTGAAATAATGGGTCAGAGCTGTTTACTCACCTTTCCCTCCTTCCTGCTTACCCACCTGACCTAGCAATCCCTGAGTCACTCTGAGAAAACTAGACCCAACCATAGTTTAAAAACTGCCATTTTCATCAACCCATTGCATGCCCTTCTGCTACGTAATGCTAACACAGTGACACTAACTTTACCCAACATAGTGACAAAATGTTAAGAAAAGAAAACACTGAATATTACTTTTACTAATGTATTTGACGTGCTAACATTTTTTTATCTGTTCATGTTCATCATGGGACCCAGCGTGACTCCTCGTGTCTTTCTGCTCAGTAACTTGTCTGCTCTCTTAGATGTAAAGAGTAATCCTGGTCTTGAAATGTATAATTTGAATTTCCTTTAATTGTCATCATGTTATCATGGGCATTTTTCAAGGTCACTTTGAATGTCAGTTCTACATTTTCTATCACCCTGCCTGGTGTATAGACTGTCTATAGGATGAATTTCATGTGATGTCAGTTGACCAATAAAGTGAAAGAAAACACCAGGGTGATCACATTTTTCTATAACTGTTGTTTATTATATATTTTCTGCACACTTTAAATTTCATTATGACAATCATATGCACATGAATTGACTTTCCTTCCTGTCAGGAGAGGAATATATCGCTCACACATGAGAGAAAAGATGCTTCTCTTCTTCTGCCCAACCACCTTAAAAATTATGTACAGACTAGGGACTTGTTCTCTATCAAGAAAGAGGGAAAGCGTTAAGATTCACAGAGTGTTTAAAATGAAAACAAACACACATTGCCATCGATTTAATCTATCATTTTTGATCAGCAGAATGTTCTCCTTGGGAAACTTCATGACAAATTTTGCATTTTGGAAAGTCATAAGGTGTTGCTGGTACTTCCAGCAGAGGCAGATATAAAATTGTTTCAAATGAGCAAAATTTAGGTTTCTGTCTCTATAGCTCATTAGCATTAGCAAGTTCCAGTCTCATAGCAACCCAGATCTGATGATGAACACCTGCCAGCCCAGATGGTTTAGAAAGAAAATTTTTAGCCAAATGGAACAAAGTTCTGCTGTTGAGCTGTCTAGGCCGTGATTTAACAGAGTTGCTATAAGAACTCTGAACTCTTATTGTGGAGTCATGATAAACAAGTATCTCCCAAGTTGTCATCTTCAGTTGCCACAACTTCTCATGTCTAACTAATGCTCCTACTTTTTAAACTTGTGTAAATAATATATAGTTTTATGTCACATACATGTTACAGAATGTGCATGCTCAGATGCTCAGTCGTGTCCAACTCTTTGCAACCCCATAGACTATAGCCTGCCAAGCTCCTCTCTCCATGGGATTTCCCAGGCAAGAATACTGGAGTGGATTGCCTTTTTCTTCTCCAGGGGATCTTCCCAACCCAGGGATCGAACCCACATCTCCTGTGTTTCCTGCATTGCAGGCGGAATCTTCAGAAGATACCAGATGTCAGTTGGTATGAGCAGAGCATTGCAGCAAAATTGATAGCATCTGCACAATTAGCAAACAGATGCTTGCATTTTCATATTTGCTTTTAAATGAACACAATCCTTGCTTCTTCTAATGGACTGGCTAATGTCCAAAAAACCATCTACTGAAATAGAATCTTGACTAGAAATGGAGTCAACTATTCCAGCCCACAGCACTTTCTCTCTCTTCTGAACCAGAACTTTACCACTTCTGCCACTGGCAGAGAAGAACATAGAGCAGCAGACGAAGGGCTGGATGGGGAGTCAAAAGTTCTGGGCTACTGGGTATCCTTGTTCTGCTGTTGTTGTTTTTGTGACCTGATTGAGCCATTTAATTTGAGCTTTCCTGTCTGTGAAATAATTTGGAAGAAAACAACTAATTGTGTTTTTATTTCCAAGTGTGGAAACAGAATTTGCTTATCTTTATATGTGCATAGCTGCTTTACAAAGACTGCACTCTAATATCCCTGACTAGAGCTTTGTACACAACAGATGCTCAAAAAATATTAGTGTTCTCATTGATTACCTCTTCAGTTAGTGGAAATTACAGAGATTACAACTTGGGTAGAAGATTTACTACTTCATAGCTCTGTGATCTTGGGCAAATTACCTAAGTTCCTTGAGCCTCTCTTTCTTCAGTACTTATCTCATGAGATTGGAAAGTGTATTAGCAAATTGATACATGTATATAGTGGATTCTCAGTAAACTTGATTTCTCATGTTTCTTTGTCTGTGGTTGCTGGCACTGAAGATTGCATAGAGTTGATATTTAGGGTGACACCATGCAGTAATTAAGAAAACAAGAAAGTTTAGGTTCAAATCTGGCTTTGCCATCTCCTACCTTTACAAATAATTTAATCTTTGTTTTTCTCAATTTCCTCATCTTTAATAGAAACAATGGTAGTATTTACTTCATAGCAATTTTATGAAGAGTCAATGAATTTAACACATGTAAATTATTCGAAGATGATAGGACATAGAAGTATTATATAAGTTTAGATCTTAATTTCAGCTTTACAAATATCCAGGATTTAGGGTTGTGAGGAAAATGCTATTATAATGTGGATTGTTCCTAAATTTCCACCTTGTATACTTTATATTAATTATGTTCAAAATGAGCATGATAAGTATCCTTGAATTTTGTGGATTGTATATAATATACATTTTATAAAACAACAGATGTGTGGTTTTTAAACAAATCTCTATAACTTACCTTTTTAAATTATACACTAATCAATATTTTAAAAGAATGCAAATAGATTTCTTGCCTACTCTCTACACATTGTGTTAATTTCTATCTTTTCAATCTATGTATATTCACACATCTTCATAATATGCTAATGATAATGATAGTCTAATCTTTTTAAGGCCACAAAATTCTGCCAGGTTTGTTCATTTCAATGATACTTAAAATTTATAAATATAGTCTATGAGTGCTTTTTCATCTGTTTGACTCTCAACTTCTTTTAAACCAACATGACTCTAGTGTTGGGATGTTATTCCATACCACAGCTTCATAATTGAGAGTACTGTATCTTTTAAAATTATTGAAGACCTTTCTTGTATTGTCTATTTACCCCTATATAACAAACAAAATGCATTCTAGGAGACTGTCTCACAAATATTTTAATGTTAATTGAAAGATATGATGTTCCTAGGGTCAAGAAAGATGGACCACTGGCAAGGGTGTTAATAGATTATAAAAACTCAAAAACTATTGAACAGAAGACCGTGAAAGCTGCTGGAATGGAAAACTGTGGTCTTTGCCCAGGCCAGTTCAAATTAAATTCACAAACCCAGAGCTCTTGATTAAAGGGGGATCCTAAAAGTCTTGAGGAAGGACTCTACCCACACGATCTGTGGTCATTTGCAGATCTGTGTGGTCTAACACTGATACCTGGGAAACCAAAACATCAACCAAAGTGTTGGGTAAATCTGTATTATAACATTTCTAAAAATTTTCAGAGATACTAGGTGATTATTACCACAGTCCTGAAATGTGTTCTTGGAACTATATATTTAGCAGTTGGCAGAATAATCACACTGGTTTCCTGACTAAAGAAGTAAGAGATATTATTATATGAAATGCCAAAGGAAGCCCCAGAAACTACTCAAAACTATCCTGCCCCTGCCAAGACAGTAAATCAGAAGCAATAATGCCTCTGGGAAGAAATGCCAAGGGTTTTCATGTCATTATTTAATTAGTTATTATAATCCTTCCAAAAATGAGATGAATAAATGGTCAATGAGTATTGACAGACTTAAATTTAACCAGTTGGTAGCCCCAATTTCAGCTGCCATGTTGAATGTTTATACTTTTATTTGAGCAGATCGTTAAAGCCTCTGACACTTGGTATGTGGTCATTGATCTGGCAAATGTTTTCTTCCTGATCTCCTTCAGCAGGGAAAACTAGAAACATTTTGCCTTTGCATAAAGTGATGGCAGACCTCAGTTCCTGCCTTGCCCCAAGGATATGCTCTCTTCCACTCTGTTGTGATATATGCACGGGGATGTCGATTATTTTGACACTCCACACACATTATCCTAGCTCAGTATATTGATGACAGCATATGAACTGAATCTGATGATAAAGAAGAGACAAGTCCTCTAGATACTGCAATAAAATATTAATACAAACTCGTCACAACTTTCCTGGTGGTCCAGTGGTTAAGACTCCATGCTTCCACTGCAGGGGCATGGGTTCTATCCCCGGTCGGGGAAGTTCCACATGCCCCACAGTGCAGCCAGAATATACATGTTGTGCTCTTTCGTGTACAGTTGTGTCTGACTCTTTGCGACCTCATGGACTGCAGCCCACCAAGCTTCCCTGTCCATGGGATTTTCTAGGTAAGAATGCTGGAGTGGGTTGCCATTTCCTCATCCAGGGGATCTTCCCCACTCAGGACTGGAACCCAAGCCTCCTGTATCTCCTGAATTGGCAGGCAGATTCTTTACCACTATACCACCTAGGAAGCCCAATATATATATACACACATGTATATATATACACACACATAAGAAGATGGAATTTAAGTCCTTAAATACTCATGGATCTGTCACAATTAGTGAAGTTTTAGGGTCCAGTACTCCAGATGCTGAGATAGCCCTCTAAGTTAAAGTACAAGTTGTTCATGCTTTGCCACTTTTATTTTTTTTCCTTTACAAAATGTTTCAGCTCTTATTGGACCTCTTTAGATTTTTGAGGCAGCACAAAAGAGAACTTTGGAAAAGCATTTCGAATCATTGATTAGGTAAGGTGAGAGGCTTCCAGCTTTGACTCGGGCATAGAGAAAGACCGCGGGTCTAGGCTGCGGTGCATCTGCTTTGCCGCTGTGACTCCTAGGTCCAGTGGCGGTAGGATCCTTGGTGGACAATGATGCTGTGAGGTTTTTGGCAAAGCAACGTAGCATAGATCATGCTTTCTGCAGCTCCTTGTGTGCTACTAAGCCCAGGTAGAGACTGAGTACCTGATCATCAGACAAAGTGACTAAGTAGCTTGAGGTTCGTCATGAGCTGGGTTAGCAAACCCAGAAAGTAATAAAACAGGGCAGTAAGAGCAGCACTTCATTCATATTTTTTTTTTTTTTAACAGAAATGAGTTTGGCATGAGCGAAGTTATGGAACCAGAAAGTAGCATGGTAGTTGCCGGGTGCTGGGCAGTGGAGGAAACAGGGAGATGGTGGTCAAAGGGTACAGACGTTCAGTTATGAGTATGTTATGGGGAATCTATGTACAGCATGGTGACTATAGCTAATAGTTGTTGCTATTGTTTGGTCACTGACTCTTTTGTGACTCCATGGATGATAGTCCACCAGGCTCCTCTGTCCATGGGATTTTTCAGGCAAGCACACTCACTGGAGCCATTGTCTTCTCCAGGGGATCTTCCTGACCCAGGGATCAAACTTGTGTCTGCTGCATTGGCGGGCAGATTCCTTACCACTGAGTCAGCAGGGAGGTCCATAGTTAATAGTATTGTGTTTTATACTTGAAATTTGCTAATAGAATAAATCTTAAGTGTTCTCACTTCCCCCACTACCAAGATAACTATATGAGGTGATGGATGTGTTAATTAACTTTTATGATACTGATTTAATAATGCATACATATATCAAATCATGTCATACACTTCAAATATTGATATACAATATATATAGTATATTTGTACGTATAATATGTATATTATATAATTTTGTCAGTTATACCTTAATAAAACTGGAAAAAATGACTTCACCCAATTAAAAAAAGTATGAAAAAGTACTAAACTATTATTTTAAGGCAATGTAAAACCTAAAATAAGAATATGTTCAAATGGATGAGATTAAGCATTTTGATAATTCATTGTATGACCAAGGGTAGGTAGGGAACCTCACATTCATACACTGTAAATAGAAACACATATTGATACCCTCTATATTAGTAGGTTATCACTACTACAATGACCCCTTCCCAATCTTAGAGGCTTACAATAAACATTTATTTCATGTTCATAGATATGCAAGTCAGCTGCCATTTGGCTAAAGTTGACTGAATTTCAAAGGGGATTGGGTGGGCCAGGAAGGAAGGCAGGTTTTACGTCAGTTGAAGGTAAGCATTCAGAAAACTAAGATCATGGCATCTGGTCCCATCACTTCATGGCAAATCCATGGGGAAACAGTGGAAACAGTGAGAGACTTTATTTTTCTGGGTTCCAAAATCAATGCAGATGGTGATTGCAGCCATGAAATTAAAGGATGTTTACTCATTGGAAGGAAAGTTATGACCAACCTAGATAGCATATTAAAAAGCAGAGACATTACTTTGTCAACAAAGGTCCATCTAGTCAAGGCTGTGGTTTTTCCAGTGGTCATGTATGGATGTGAGAGTTGGACTGTGAAGAAAGCTGAGCTCCAAAGAATTGATGCTTTTGAACTGTGGTGTTGGAGAAGACCCTTGAGAGTCCCTTGGACTGCAAGGAGATCCAACCAGTCCATCCTGAAGGAGACCAGTCTTGGGTGTTCATTGGAAGGACTGATGCTGAAGCTGAAACTCCAATACTTTGGCCACCTCATGCGAAGAGTTGACTCATTGGAAAAGACCCTGATGCTGGGAGGGATTGGGGGAAGGAGGAGAAGGGGATGACAGAGGATGAGATGGTTGGATGGCATCACCGACTTGACGGACATGGGTTTGAGTAAACTCCGGGAGTTGGTGACGGACAGGGAGGCCTGGCGTGCTGTCATTCATGGTGTTGCAAAGAGTCGGACATGACTGAGCGACTGAACTGAACTGAAATCTGGAAGGCCTGGAGCAAGCAGGGCCCTCAGGCATGATGACTAAGTTGCAAGTGTAAGGTCCTGAGCTATCAGTTCAGTTTGGTCTCTCAAACTGTGGTGGCTGAAGCAATTAATTTGAGTATTAAAAAATATATATATAGTCCTATATATGCTATGGGTTTCTGAAGTGAATATAGGATGTGATTTGAGTATTACCCGAAATGTTCTGTCCCAAGGAATATCTCAGACTTCAAGCATTCATGTCACACAATCAGTAATTCTCATTCTTTTTTGTCAAGTCATTGAAAGCTTTTGTTGAAATTCAAGTGTTATCTAGATCATTGATTGAACATATGTTGCCTAAATAAATGAATGCTGTATAGAGAAGAGGAGAGCAGAATTCCAATATGGTAGATTGGTTGCCAACAAGCATGAGTTAAATTAAGTAAGAAAGGGGGAACAGTTTTTTACAGTCCACTATTGAACAGATGACAAACCAAAGATATAGAAATCAAGTCTGAGAAGCTCAGAGAAACAACCTATGATGTAATTGACAGGGTTCAGGGCAGATCATCCCAAAATATGCCACTTTGGCATATTGATTGTTTGAATTAAAGTTACTAAGTCATGACCAGTGCAAGAAAAATGCTGACCCTCCCTTGTTCCCTTGAAAATAATAAATAAACTTACCATGTGAAAAACACCCTTCCTGTATAGGAAAGTAGAGAAAGATCTTCATCATCAGAGATATGGAATTAAGGACTGTAAAGGTTGTATAAACAGTAGAATGGCTTCTTTACAAAGTTATTACCCCCAACCTCAAACTTCTTTTTCTTGTCATTTTCTCACAAATACACTGTTTCTTTGTCTAAAAGCCATTAAAATCATCTGCTTTGGTCACTTCTTTTAATCTCATATTTCTATGATCTCCTATATATACAAAGTTTGAGTATGTTTTTTTCTCCTGTTAATCTACCTTGTGTCAATTTAATCTTTGGTCAGTCAAGGAACCAAGAAGGGAAGAAGAAAAATTTCCCCCCAACATAATTTTTCTTTTCCCAATCTAGGTCTGCATCTTTTGCAATGATATCAGTTCAGTTCAGTTCAGTCGCTCAGTCGTGTCTGACTCTTTGTGACCCCATGAATCGCAACACGCCAGGCCTCCCTGTCCATCACCAACTCCCGGAGTTTACTCAAACTCATGCCAATCGAGTCAGTGATGCCATCCAGCCATCTCACCCTCTGTCGTCCCCTTCTCCTCCTGTCCCCAAGCCCTCCCAGCATCAGGGTCTTTTCCAATGAGTCAACTCTTCGCATGAGGTGGCCAAAGTATTGGAGTTTCAGCTTCAGCATCAGTCCTTCCAATGAACACCCAGGACTGATCTCCTTTAGGATGGACTGGCTGGATCTCCTTGCAGTCCAAGGGACTCTCAAGAGTCTTCTCCAACACCGCAGTTCAAAAGCATCAATTCTTTGGGGCTCAGCTTTCTTCACAGTTGTACCCTAAAAAAAAAAAAAAAAAAAGACTCTGTAACTTATACCAAGAATAAAAAAAACAATACAAAGGTCTTGAATCATAAATGAGGTCATAGTAAGAGGGCCTAGATGCCATGAGAAATGATTGGAAACGTGGATCAATGGTGAAGTGGGAATGTTAGTAGACCGGGGTACTAAAAGGAGGAAAATTAGAAGAAAAGGAACAGTACAGTCTTTTCTTTCTGACATCTTTGCCCTGTTGTTGACTACAAAACAACTTTGCCTTTTGCAAATACAACAAAGAGGAATACCTGCATATTCTGTGTCTACCTGGTGATCACAGAAGGGTATTTATTCAAAAACCCTTGATTTAGATTTCAGTCAAATCATTAGCCATAACTTAGAGGATATCCTTGGCTATAAGGAAGAGGACAACTGATTTAATCAAGCCCATCTTTATCTGATTGAATGACTTTGTAAACAACATCTGAGTTTTCAAATCTCTGAGTTTGAAGACACCATTAATAAATTATTACTAATAGGAGACATTATTAAATACAAGTACATTCTAAGAAATGTATCTTTGTGGCTTTTGAAACCTGGCTATATTGTAAAATGATCTGGAGAACTTTAGAAGAGATTCCTGGTGACTGAGCCCCTCCTTAGAATAATTAAATGCAAATCTTTGGGAATGAGCCTGTGACTTGAACAGGTATTTGAACAAATGAACAAACAAACAAAAATCTCTCTCCAGGTGATTCTAATGTGTAGTCAGGGTTTAGAAACACTGACTTGAAGAGCATCATTACCTACATCCATTTTTACCTTGGCATATTTGTATTTTCACTGGGGCAAAAAGAAGATATTCAATTTTTTGTTTCCCTGAGAACTAGTAGAGTTGTTTCAAAGTGTTACGGATTGTGTTATTTTACCACAATTCTTCCATCCCCACCTTCCCCTGCCACTGCCTTCCTGGTGCTGAAATACTTTTCCACACTATTGACTTTAAACTTGGCCATATGACTTACTTTAACTAGTGGAATATGGAAATGACACTTGGTCAGTTTTGATCTAAGGCTTTAAGAAGCATGACAAATGTCCGGCAAGACTCAGGGGGTTTACCCCTTCCCTCATTAGGCCTGCTGGTAGCTATTTGCATGGTCATGTCACTCAAAATGGTTGATCTCCTGCTCTCTGTACAGCTCCTGCTTCAACAGTGCCTGCGTCAGCTACATCCTGCTCAGAGAACTGACTTTCCTACATACTTACCCCAGGCCCCAGCTAGTGATTGTTCCAGCTTTAGATCAAAACTCCCCACTATACTTGTCAAAGGGGCAGTGAGGGGTGTATCTCTCTGCTAGTTTCCCTGGTAAACAATGATCCAACTTGACGTAGTTCAATTCAATTCAGTTCAGTTCAGTCGCTCAGTCGTGTCTGACTCTTTGCGACCTCATGAACCACAGCACACCAGGCCTCCCTGTCCATCACCAACTCCCAGAGTCCACCCAAACCCATGTCCATCGAGTCGGTGATGCCATCCAACCATCTCATCCTCTGTCATCCCCTTCTCCTCCTGCCTTCCATCTTTCCCAGCATCAGGGTCTTTTCCAATGAGTCAACTCTTCGCATCAGGTGGCAAAGTACTGGAGTTTCAGCTTCAGCATCAGTCCTTCAAATGAACACCCAGGACTGATCTCCTTCAGGATGGACTGGTTGGATCTCCTTGGAGTCCAAGGGACTCTCAAGAGTCTTCTCCAACACCACAGTTCAAAAGCACCAATTCTTCGGCACTCAGCTTTCTTTATGGTCCAACTCTCACATCCATACGTGACACTGGAAAAACCACAGCCTTGACTAGATGGACCTTTGTCGGCAAAGTAATGTCTCTGCTTTTTAACATGCTATCTAGGTTGGTCATAACTTTCCTTCCAAGGAGTAAGCGTCTTTTAATTTCATAGCTGCAATCACCATCTGCAGTGATTTTGGAGCCCAGAAAAATAAAGTCAGGAACTTGATGTGAGTTCCTCATAGGATTGGTAACCTCCCCTCCCCTTGGGGGCGAAGACTGTTGCCGTGTCTTGTCTGCAGTCTGCCGCACTTGCTGTGGCGTCTCTCCAGGACCTTGCTTTGGACTCTTATAAAATCCCCTGTCCCTTAAGCCACTAACGTTTCTGTTTCTGACTCTGGGGCTCTTTCTTCAGTCTTGATGTTGAGTAAGTATAGGCATGATAGGCAGTCCAAAACCATTAATCTTTTGACCTGAATCCAGGAATAAAGCCATATGGAGGTCATCCATAACCCAAAGTCTAGAGGCCCACCTGGAGGCAGCTAAACCAGTATAATATCAGCAAAACTGTAACTGACCAATAATACTATGAACCTGAAACAAATTTCTTTTTTTTTTTTAGTGGAGTGCAGTTTATTACACCGGCGGGCCCAAGGCAGAGTCTCCTCTTAGCCGAGGACCCCGACCAGCATTTGTGAAAATCTTTTATACCCCATGTGTACACATCCAAACCCACTACCCCAATTCCCTTGAGACTTACATAAACAAAGGAAGGGTAAATACAACTACAATAACCCCATCATTCACGTGTTATGTGTTCAAACAGTCAATAATCAATAAGCCCGCAGTTACATTCCAAATAGTTAATAACCGATAAGCCTGTACTTACATTCTGATAGATAGTGTCTGGAGGCAGGGGTGATTAGTGTCTGTTTTCTCTTCTTCAAGATTCCCCTGCCCAGAGGGGGGTCTTATCCTTCCATTGTCATCCCCACAGGCTCTAAGCACAGAGTTCAGAGTCCACTGGAGAGGTGGCCGCGCACGATCAGCACAGACAGGCCTGAGATGGAGTTCAGGCCCTATGAATTCCTTCTTTATTCCCCCCTCTTGATGCTCTTAGTTTCCATAACGAGCATCATTTATTGAGATATATTGTACCTTAGCCCTCCTGCCACCCACATGAGAGAATGCTATCAACCTCTGGGTTACAAAATTCACGAGGCATTGTAGGAAGGAGGGCCCACAAAGCAGTATGGTCAAGATTACTATAACAACAGTTCATTAGACATGGCTTTCACTTGATTTTGCATATCCTCCAAGGCAGCAGATACATCTTCAGACAGGTCAGAGATGTGCACACCATTCGCCAAAGTCCCTCCTTGGGCTGCTGTGAGTATGTCTAATGCCATCCTAATTTGAATTACTGCCTTCCTTATCTGAATCTGTTCTTCGTTCAAAGCTTGAATGGCTTTAGTACTGTCTAAGAGGGCCTGTTTAATGAAATTAGTTAAGACCTCTACCTTAACCATGATATCTGTTACCCCTACAGAGGGTATAAACAAGGCAGCAACATAGTCATACCATTGGAACACAGATCGTGTCCATCTTGCATGCAGATAAGGCAGGTTTACTGGAGGCTGGTGTAGGCTAGGCTTAATTCTGCCATGGGGGAAAGCAAATCCTAATGTGCAACGCTGCACCCAGCCAACTGGTAACCATGGCCATAAGTTAAGCCCACAGAGCCACTGGGTCCCATTGGGGGCTACCCAGAGGATTCCAGGATTATATTTCCAGTCGGAACCAGGCCACTGAGCAGACTGATTGGGGTGATAGGTAACTTCCAAGATTTGTTTACTTTGTTCAGGGGACAAATAACAATTCTTTTGGGTCTAGGGGATGGTCTCCAAATCCAACTTTCTGTTCTTTTTGTTCCCAGCAAATAGTAGCAGGGGCAATCAACTGTCCTTTCTCAGGAGTCATCCAGAAATATTCATCCCAGACCTGGTAGTATTGCTCAAGGCACCAGGAGGCCTGTCCCCCTTTTGTAAGGGAGCCCTTTTCCTCTTTAATTCTCATATATGAGGTATAAGCCTTTGTTATCTCTGTAAGGCTGGTGTTCATGTTAAATGTAACCCTATGTCCCTGGCCCATTGATGGCTTCTTCTAACACCAGAGGGCAAAGAAAGGTTATGGTTGGTGAGAGAGAGGAAAGTTCCTTTCTGTTGTTAAAGTCCCCATAAAGGAGTGACGATACCCACCAGGGGAGTCTGTCTATTACTGACAGGGGCATAGCCCCACATACCCAAGTTCAGAATTGCATTGGTGAGGCCGAGCAGCAGGAGTCGTTTACCCAGCTCCATCCTGTAGAGGGCTCGTCTGGGACCTTGTTTTCTTCTTCCTCCTCAGAATGATCTTAGTTTCCCGTGGGTCGGTGGGGTCCTTCTGGGTGGTCCACTTGGCGTCCTCCGGGTCAGCGTGGTATGCCTTCTTTGCTCTGGTGTGATGGATCAAGGGACAATACCTGCAACTTTAACTGAGGCAAATTTGTTGACACCTGTTTTCTTATGGGAGGCAAATTTGTTGACACCTGTTTTCTCCACACACAATTTCGTGTGGAGAATAGCCTTGGGACTGTGGGGTCATCCTGAGTCTGAGCAGAGCCATTGGGAGCAAGTCCACTCAGGAGCAGTCAGTCTCTCTGATCCACTTGGAGAGTCTCTTTAAGTGTCCGGTTGGTTCATTCCACCATCTCAGAACTCTGGGCCTCCTCTTGGTAGATCTGTGCCTTCTTCTTCAACACCCGGTAACCTGCTTCCATCAACAGCTGGAGCAGTGCATTTGTCCCTTTCCAGCATTTTTCCTTGGTCTCAGGCAGCCAGCAGCAGGTCATCCCCCTATTGTAGGAGTTGATATCCATACTCTTCCGGATGGAATGAGTCCAGATCAGAAGCCAAGGCTTCCCCAAAGATGGCTGGGAAGTTTTTAAACCCTTGTTGGGGAGTCCAGATGAGCTGTTGTTTGGTGCTCCCCACTGGATCTTCCCATTCAAAGGCAAAGATGGGCTGTGACGCTGGGGCGAGGCGTATGCAGAAGAAGGCATCCTTGAGATCTAGGCTAGTGTAAACTTTAGTCCTCGGCGGGAGGAGGCTAAGTAAGGTATAGGAGTTTGGAACAGTGGCGTGTAAAGTCACAGTAGCCTGGTTGACTAGCCTGAGATCATGTACAGGCCTATAGTCCTGTCCTCCTTCCCTTTTGACTGGCAGGATTGGCCTATTCCAAGCCGACTGGCACTCTACTAGACTGTCTGCTTGTTTCAATCTATTGATGTGGGGCAATATGCCGGTTCAGGCCTCCATCCATAGCGGGTACCGGCGCCCTCTAACCGGGATGGTGCCTGGTTTGAGTTCCATTATCACTGGGGCGTGATGTTTAGCCAGCCTGGGGGGAGGGGGGGTTGTCTTCCACCCAGACCTCAGGGAATAATTGAGTTAGCTCCCTCATGCTCTTCTGGCCCACCCGGTTCTGCCTTCAGAGGCTCATGCAACCTCCACTCATCTTGGGGTGGTATTGAGAGAGAGGGCAAATAAGTCATAGAGTCCGTCCAGAAGGTGGGCCTCTCTCAGGGGAGAAAGTCACCTGTGCTCCTAGTTTGGAGAGCAAGTCTCCTCCCAACAGGGGTACTGGGCACTCAGGAATGTAGAGGAATTCATGAATCATTTGGTGCCCACCCCCCCGCCCCTGACATTTTCTGGGCTGGCAAAACGATTTAGTCATCTCTTCTCCCGATACCCCAGTTACAGCGGTAGTCTTTGTGGACAGTGGGGCCACAGGTTTTGTTACTACTGACAGTTCTCCTGTATCCACCATGAAGTCAATGTTTTGGTCCCCCACTTTTACGGTTACCATGGGCTCTCAGGGACCTGATATCTCTGAGCCCTGGCAGCCCTAGTTAATTTCCAAGTCAGCAAGCCCCACAACTGCGGGTGCTTCCTCTTCCTTCCTTGCCTTAGGGCATTCATTCTTCCAGTGGCCAAAAGCTTGCACCGGGCACACTGGTTTGGCTGTAACGGGCCCAGGGCTTCCCTTGGGATCGGCTGAAGGACTGTCCTGTCCCTGGGGCAGATGAGGTTTTCCGGAGGGCCCGAGATAGACTTTTCCCAAGCAGCAGCTAGCACTGTAAGTCTCTTGTCTGTTCTCTTTTATTCCCTCCGGCTCTCTGGCAGAGCGCAGTCTCTGCTTAATTCCAACATCTCCCTCCCCCTCTTGTCAGTACTCACCGGGAGAGGCGGGTATAGCTTGGGCAGTTCGGTTGGAGCCGGATCCTGGAAGTGTTGCCCAGAGGCTTCTGTCACCGGGATCGGAGCCTGCCCAAACGGCGGCTCTACGAACTCCGGGAAAGCTGGCGGAGGAGCAGCGGCTGTTGCAGAAACTTCACCTGGCCCTGGATCGGGCATTAAGGCGGCCTCTGGTCCTGGTGAAGCACTGGGAGGCAGGCGTGTCATTATCCAGCATGGGGGAGGGGTCAGGTCATCCCCGTCCAAATCCTGTAGAATTTCCTTTTTTATCATCAGTCAATTTTTGTGCCATTAATATTTTTCCCTTTCCCTTCTGGATACAGAACCTTGTCCAAGTAGGAGGGTCTCAAGCTAACCCTAGCCATGAGTCAATAGATGGATATAGATCCAGGTATCCTGGCTCTCCTGTGACTACTGTATAGATTGCTTCCACTATTTTTAAGTTCACGGTGTTCTCTGGTGGCCATCCTGCTCCCGTAGGGGTCCATTCAACCTCACAGTGTATGTGGAGGCAGTTAGGCTTCATCTTCACCCCATAGTCTCCTCCTAATCCCTTCTTTAAATTTTTAATCATGCACTCCAATACAGTTGCCTTAGATTCACTTTCCCCCATCTTGCTTACCTTCTCGGACCTTCTTCTACTTTTCCTTTTCGTTCTGTCTACGAAGTTCTCAGTACCCTATGTACTTCTGATATTTCCACTCAGTGACACTTAAATTGCCATTCTGCCTCCTTCCTAATTGGGGTGAGAAGAGCCTTACCTGCCAGACCCCAGAGGGAGAAGGGGGATCGGCGTGTCTTCACCTGCCAGTCAGCATAGCTGAACCAGAACATCACATGGTCCAAGACTGTTTCTCCCTTAAAGTCCATTCTGCCCTGGTGGGCTTGATCAGGTGCGAATGAAAACACAGATGGGTTAAATATCCCATGTCCCAGGCCATCTCCGGAAAAGCCGATTCATACTCACTTCTGTTTCCCCCTCCTTCTAGCCTAACAATTCCGGGGGGGTCAAGAATTTCACAGCAGACAGGACACCTCCTGGGGGAGGGCAGAATACGAGCATACTAGGACCAGTTTCTTATCTTAAAAATCCCCTGGCGATCGCTTGGTAATAATTTTCCCTGAGACAGCGTGGACACACCTCCTAAATGTCCTTCACAAATTTCCTTCCTAAACCTTAGCATGCTCGTCGACCTGTGTACCAAGCAATCGCCACCTGCCTATTCCAGGCTCCTGTGGGTCCCCGCTCCTTCTAGTCCCTCCCAGGGGGGTGATCAGGCCCCCTCTCCCACCCTACTGGGTGGGCTCCTCCTCACCTGAGAGCTCAGTTCCCCTGCTGCCGTCCACTACCTGCCAAAGCGAAGAAACCGGGCTTTGAAAGGCTGAATTCTTCCAGAGGGGCGAGGCGCCTTCCCCCCTCTAGGAGATTCAAGCCACAAAGCCTCGGGGTGGCCTCAAATGAGACCTGTCTCCTCAAAGTGAGGAGTTTCCCGGCCCATGCACCAAATGTTATAGCCACGCTTTCCGGGAAACAGACTCACTCAGAAGGACAGTGCAGATAGTGGAGTGCAGTTTATTACGCCGGCGGGCCCAAGGCAGAGTCTCCTCTTAGCCAAGGACCTGAAACAAACTTTCTTGTCACAAACCTCTGAAATCTTGGAGCTGTTTTTAACCCAGCATTATTGTAGGGGGTAAAAAAAAAAAAGAAAAAAGCAAAAAACTAATATACAAGTATTTGTTTGTAAATAATCTGTATATCAAGCAATAGCAAGCAAATAATAGCTGCCAAATAAGTATTTGTTAAGTTAATCTTCTTTTATGTAGATTAAACTTGTTGATACTAAACAAATTGGAAATCACCAAATTTTAAAATGTGTTACATTTATTTTATGTATGTTAAAAGATAATGTGATTTTCAGAGTTTAATGAATTAAATGGATTGCATTTCTATGGCCAGCTAGTTAGTCTGTCCATTAATGAAAAGAATATTAGGAGGTATGCTTAGAATTGCTTTTTCCAGGAGCCAAATAGATCAACTTTTCACCTAGATGATGGTTTTGTGGAAAGCATCTGCCTTCTCAGCAAGCATGTATAGATGGAGATCAAACATGGCACTGATTTGGAAATACTATCCCCTACCTCTAGGATACTGGCAAATTTTCAGTTAAGATTCAGAAAATTCAATTTGTAATTAAGAAATCTGTGTATTTGAGATAGGTTTTATCATTAACATTGGAAATTATTAATAGCAATAAGCAGATAACACTTCTGGGGCAGTAACTTAGTCAAGATAAAGAATTAAAGAATAAAAGTCATTGAAAATATATTTTGTGATATATTAGGAAGTTATAGTCAGGCAAGAAATTATAGAATTCTTTGAAAGAGAAAATCCTAGTTTGAAGGCAAAATTGAAGGTAATGTCAATTAAACTGTCGTTTTGAAACTACTTGTCTAGATAAAACATACTTATTCACTTTTGAAAGTGTTTTCGTTCATTTGAATATAACCCTTTTCTTTTTTAAAGTCATTGTCTTAAGTTCTTCCTTATGGTAATCATAAATTACTTTATATCTGATTTTGATGATTCATCAGTGATTACTAAGGGATTTAGACATAAAAAGTAGAGATACCAAATAAATTATCTTTGCATTATGGATAATACCAAGATGTAATTATGTTGTTACCTCCTCATGTTTTGAGACCTATCAGAATGCATTAGATGCAAAAAATACCCAAACTTTTTTAGACTATGAAACTGCCATTCCTATGTGATGTTATTTATAGCAAAGGCAAAAATAGCATAGCACAATAATACAAGAAATGTGGCGCTCACACAAATTGGCTTTGGTGTCCAGGTGTCTTTGTAAAAAAGTATTAATTTTACAGTATCTTGGGGACCAAGTTGATGCTCCACACATAATCCACAGTGTCACAAATGTCCATAGTTAACCACACTCCCAGTTGCAAAGCCTTCACACTTAATATAGCAGAATGTCACTCTGTGCTCACTGGGTTGCCAAAAAGTGCTAGCAAGGTTACCACTATATCACCTACCCTCCCCCCTGAGATGGGAGAGAGGAGACAATTCAAATTAAGTGTAAAGAAGGCAGTTAAGTAGGGTAGTGCATTTTGATTCCAGGTATTTGAATGTTGGCTAAAGTCTTATTCCAGACATTAATGTGGTCTTACTGTAGGTTTGCATGAGACTTTTAAAATACATTAATAGAATCTAGGAATCTCCTGCATTCAATAAATAGTGTCTTATAACTAAATGTTATGTTGCTATCCATTTTCTCATGTTTTCACATTTTTTTCCATTCACAATCATGAATTTAGCACAAATCTATGGTAAATATGTGCCTGATTTGGATTAATAAATATTAAAATACTAGAAAAGTCATCTTTCTACAAGGAAACTATTTGATGGAAAAAAGTCTAAAGTCCAAAGAGGAAGACAAGTCAGCACTCAGTCATATGCAGTCCAGGGGCAATAAGACACAAAGAAATTTTACTGATAGGGTGTACCCTTCCTTTAAGAAAGTTTAGCCAGTCTGTTCTGTCTTTTTGTGAAATGGGACCTCCTAAAACTTTTCAGTGATGGATTAGTTGAATAAACAGACAACCTCAGAATTCCTGATATAGTGAGGATAAGAGGTAGAAAAACTGTGACACCCAAGAAAAGTTTATAAAAGCCAGTTGTACCACTTACCTAAAGCAATAACTCACATCTAATCAAAGACATCATCAGAATTTGAAACAAAAGTGATGAGTAGAAGGAAGATATTGTTAAAAGAGAAAGATGGCGAAGTAAAACACTAATTATAGAACATTAATTGTAGGGCACTTATCTACAGATATATGTTGCGAGGTGGTTTTTTTAAAAGTTTGACTTTTCCATTTTTTAAGGGTCTAGTGTTTCACGTGTATACCTCAAAAGAGGTTTTTAAAAAAGTTATAGCCCATTCAGTATCAACATGATTCTTAAATTAAAATGTTATAGAAATGTGGGACACCCCTTAGTCCTCAGCTTTTTCATATATAAAATGGAAAGGTAGTGCTAAGGTCTGAGGTCTGTTCAGTATTACATCATATGATTATTAACTGAATAAGTAAGTTACTTGATTAAGATAAAATATACTAAGATTATGTCGTAATGCTCAGTGAAGTGATGACTCAGTCTAAGTGGTCAGGATCTCAAAAAACTATCTGCATGACATTCCAATAGGAAGTAATTTTTTGCATGTTTTCTTTGATCATATTACAAGAAGATGCACTACACTGATAGGATTGGCAAAAAGAAGTACAAGAGAGGGATATGACATAGATGTGGCAATTAGCAAGTTTTACTCTCAGTCCTATCTCCAGGTTCCCTACGTGAGGTTCCATAGATGGCAAAAAGAGATAAGAAGCATTTCCGTACACTTGTGTGGAGTAGTTTACAGCATCTCTTATCATGTGAAAATAGCAAAGTGCTGATACTGTTTATAGTATTATACCTTATAAGTAACAAAGGAGGGAATTTTAAGTAAGAAGTAAAAGAAATGATGGCCTAGTAAACCAAAAATCAATACTAATTCTAACCTTCAGATGGGAGGAGAAACAATGTGAAAGATGCCCACCAGAAGCAAGTCTTCTGTGAATGTGAATTGTTTCAGAGTTTTCAATCTTTCCTAACTTAAGAATAATCAAAATGAAACCAGAGAGGGAGAAACACTAATGCATACAAAGTTAAAAACATATGGGAGCAAATGGACTTTATTATATACAAAGTTGGTGATAGAAAAGAAAGACACTATTTCAAGTGATTTTAACAGCTTTTTTCAACAGCTTTACTGAAGTAAAATTTACTTATAATAAAATTCACTCAGTTTAAACTTAAATGTAAGTTGAGTTTCATACACAGTTACACAATGTACACAGTTATATAATTTTCACCATAGTCAACATGTAGACTATTTCCAAGTCAAAAAACTCTCTTGATTCCTGTAAGAGTTCATATCCCTCAGATCCTGACCACTGGTGAATACTAATAAATTGTCACTTCCCCTTTTATAGAATGTCATATAAATATAATTATCAATATGTTCTGTTGTGTGTGTGTGTTTGTGTGACCAAGATTGAATTTTTAACACTTTTCCTCACAGCAACATGTCTGCATTTCAAAGAAAAAACAAAACACTTTCTCTGGCACTTCTCTTGAAACTGTAGAGTATTTTACGTTCCTTCTGACAAAACGTGGTCCACTGGAGAAGAGAATGGCAAACCACTCCAATATTCTTGCCTTGAGAGCCCCATGAACAGTATGAAAAGGCAAAAAGATAGGACATTGAAAGATGAACTCCCCAGGTCAGTAGGTGCCCAATATATTACTGGAGATCAGTGGAGAAATAACTCCAGAAAGAAAGAAGAGATGGAGCCAAAGCAAAAACAACACCCAGTTGGGGATGTGACTGGTGATGGAAGTAAAGTCCGATGCTGTAAAGAGCAATATTGCATAGGAGCCTAGAATGTTAGCTCCATGAATCAAGGTAAATTGGAAGTGGTCAATGAGTGAACTAAAATGGACTGGAATGGGTGAATTTAACTCAGATGACCATTATATCTACTACTGCAGGCAAGACTCCCTCAGAAGAAATGGAGTAGCCCTCATAGTAAAAAAAAAAAAAAAAAAAAAAAAGAGTCCAAAACGCAGTACTTGGATGCAATCTCAAAAACGACAGAATGATCTCTGTTCGTTTCCAAGGCAAGCCATTCAGTATCACAGTAATCCAAGTCTATGCCCCGACCAGTAATGCTGAAGAAGCTGAAGTTAACAGTTCAGTGAAGACCTAGAAGACCTTCTAACTAACACCCAAAAAAGATGTCCTTTTCATTAGAGGGGACTGGAATGCAAAAGCAAGAAGTCAAGATATACCTGGAGTAACAGGCAAATTTGGCCTTGGAGTACAGAATGAAGCAGGGCAAAGGCTAATAGAGTTTTGCCAAGAGAATGCACTGGTCACAAAAACACAATAACACAAGAGAAGACTCTACATGTGGACATCAGCAGATGGCCAATACCGAAATCAGATTGATTATATTTCTTTGCAGCCAAAGATGGAGAAGCTCTATAAAGTCAGCAAAAACAAGACTGGAAGCTGACTGTGGCTCAGAACCTGAATCAAATCCCTTATGATTATACAATGGAAGTGACAAATAGAGTCAAAGGATTAGATCTGATAGACAGAGTGCCTGAAGAACTATGGACAGAGATTCATGACATTGTACATGAGGCAGTGATTAAGACCATACCCAAGAAAAAGAAACACAAAAAAGGCAAAATGCTTGTCTGAGGATGCCTGACAAATAGCTGAGAAAAGAAGAGAAGCTAAAGGCAAAGGAGAAAAGGAATGATATACCCATTTTGAATGCAGAGTTCCAAAGGAAACCAAGGAGGGATAAGAAAGCATTCCTCAGTGATCAATGCTAAGAAATAGAGGAAAACAATAGAATGGGAAAGACTAGAGATCTCTTCAAGAAAATTAGAGATACCAAGGGAACATTTCATGCAAAGGTAGGCACAATAAAGGACAGAAATTGTGTGGACCTAACAGAAACAGAAGATATTAAGAAGAGGTGGCAAGAATACACAGAAGAACTATACATAAAAGATCTTCATGACCCAGATAATCACGATGGTGTGATCACTCACCTAGAGCAAGACATCCTGGAATGCAAAGTCAAGTGGGCCACAAAGAAAAAAGCTAGTGGAGGTGATGGAATTCCAGCTGACCTATTTCAAATCCTAAAAGATGATGCTATGAAAGCGCTGCTCTCAATATGCCAGCAAATTTGGAAAACTCAGCAGTGACCACAGGACTGGAAAAGGTGTTTTCATTCCAATCCCAAGGAAAGGCAATGCCAAAGAATGCTCAAACTACTGCACAATAACACTCATCTCACACGTTAGTAAAGTAATGCTCAAAATTCTCCAAGCAAGGCTTCAACAGTATGTGAACTGTGAAATTCCAGATATTTAAGCTGGATTTAGAAAAGGCAGAGGAACCAGAGATCTAATTGCCAGCATCTACTGGATCATCAAAAAAGCAAGAGAGTTCCAGAAAAGCATCTACTTCTGCTTTATTGACTATGTCAAAGCCTTTGACTATTTGGATCACTATAAACTGTGGGAAATTCTGAAAGAGATGGGAATATCAGACCACCTGACCTGCCTCCTGAGAAATCTGTATGCAGGTCAAGAAGCAACGATTAGAACTGGACCTGGAACAACAGACTGGTTCCAAGTCGGGAAAGGAGTACATCAAGGCTGTATATTGTCACCTTGATTATTCAACGTATATGAAGAGTACATCATGTGAAATTGTGGGCTGAATGAAACACAAGCTGTAATCAAAACCACTAGGAGAAATATTGATAACCTCAGATATGCAGTTTAATCCCTGTGATAGGAAGCTCTGCTGGAGAAGGGATAGGCTACCCACTCCAGTATTCTTGGGCTTTCCTTGTGGCTCAGCTGGTAAAGAATCTGCTTTCAATGCAGAAGACGTGGGTTTAATCCCTGGATTGGGAAGATCCCCTGAAGAGAGGAAAGGCTACTCACTCCCGTATTCTGGCCTGGAGAATTCCATGGACTGTATAGTCTGTGGGGTTGCAAAGTGTCAGACATGACCAAGTGATTTTCACTTTCACAATGTGTCAAAGAGAGGGAACTGCTAGTTGCAACAGTTTTTTATTTGCAAAGAGGTGTGCATATAAAAATCATGTTTACATTGTACTGCAGTCTTACGTGTACATTAGCATTGTCTAAAAAAAGCACATACCTTAACTCAAATAGTTTATTGCCTAAAAATACTAACCATCCCATCTGAAACTTTAGTGAGTTTTAATCTTCTTATTGGTGGAGGGTCTTACCTCAATGTTGATGGCTGCTGACTGATCAGGTCAACTGAACATTGGGGTGGCTGTGGCAACTTCCTATAATAAGATGACAAAGAAGTTTGCCACATCAGTTGACTCTTCCATTCACCAATGATTTTCAGTTGCATGTAGTGCTGTTTGATAGCATCTTACCCACAGTTGAACTTCTTTTGAAATTAATGCTCTCAAAACCTGCCACTGCTTTATTGACTAATTTTAAGTAATATTCTAAATCCTTTGTAGTCATTTCAACAATCGTCATAGCATCTTCACCAGGAGTAGATTTCATATTTAGAAAACACTTTCTTTGCTCATCTGTAATAAGCAACTACTCAGTCATTCAAATTTTATCATAAGATGGCAACCATTCAGTCACTTCCTCAGGCTCTACTTCTGATTGTAGTTCTTTTGCTATTTCTACCACTTCTGCACTTACTTCCACCACTGAAGTTTTGAACTTCTCCAAGTCATCCATCCAAGCCAGGCCTCAACAATACATGAACTTTGAACTTCCAGATGTTCAAGTTGGTTTTAGAAAAGGCAGAGGAAACAGAGATCAAATTGCCAATATCTGCTAGATCATCAAAAAAGCAAAAGAGTTCCAGAAAAACATCTATTTCTTGCTTTATTGACTATGCCAAAGCCTTTGACAGTGTGGATCACAATAAACTGTGGAAAATTCTGAAAGAGATGGGAATACCAGAACAGCTGACCTGCCTCTTGAGAAACCTGTATGCAAGTCAGGAAATAACAGTTAAAACTGTACATGGAACAACAGACTGGTTCCAAATAGGAAAAGGTGTACATCAAGGCTGTATATTGTCACCCTGCTTATTTAACTTATATGCAGAGTACATCATGAGAAACACTGGGCTGGATGAAGCACAAGCTGGAATCAAGATTGCCAGGAGAAGTACCAATAACCTCAGATGTGCAGATGACACCACCCTTATGGCAGAAAGTGAAGAAGAACTAAAGAGCCTCTTGATGAAAGTGAAAGAGGAGAGTGAAAAGGTTGGCTTAAAACTCAACATTCAGAAAACTAAGGTCATGGCATCCATTCCCATCACTTCATGGCAAGTAGATGGGGAAACAGTGGCAGACTTTATTTTGGGGGGCTCTAAAATCACTGCAGATGATGAGTGCAGCCATGAAATTAAGGCACTTACTCCTTGGAAGAAAAGTTATGACGAACCTAGACAGCATATTAAAAAGCAGAGACATTACTTTGCCAACAAAGGTCTGTCTAGTCAAGGCTATGGTTTTTCCAGTGGTCATGTATGGATGTGAGAGTTGGACTGTGAAGAAAGCTGAGCGCCGAAGAATTGATGCTTTTGAACTGTGGTGTTGGAGAAGACTCTTGAGAGTCCCTTGGACTGCAAGGAGATCAAACCAGTCTATCCTAAAGGAGATCAGTCCTGGGTGTTCACTGGAAGGACTGATGTTGAAGCTGAAACTCCAATACTTTGGCCACCTGATGCGAAGAGCTGACTCATTTGACAAGACTCTGATGCTGGGAAAGATTGAAGGTGGGAGGAGAAGGGGATGACAGAGGATGAGATCGTTGAATGACATCACTGATTCAATGGCCATGAGTTTGAGTAAACTCTGGGAGTTTGTGATGGACAGGGAGGCCTGGCGTGCTGCGGTTCACGGGGTCGCAAAGAGTCAGACACAACTGAGCGACTGAACTGAACTGAGCTGAAGTCATCCATGAAGGTTGGAACCTTCTTCTTCCAAACTCCTGCTGATGTTCATACTTGGACTTCTTTCCATGAGTCACAAATATCCTTAATCACACCTAGAAGGTTGAATCCTTTCCAGAAAGTTTTCAATTGACTTTTCCCAGATTCATTAGAGGAATCACTATGTATAGTAGCTATAGCCTTATGAAGTGCATTAAGTAAGACTTGAAGTTGAAATGACCCCTTAATTCATTAGTTGCAGTACAGGTGTTGTGTTAGCCAGCAAGAAAACAACATTAATCTTGTACATTTCCATCAAAGCTCTTGGGTAACGAGGTGCATTTTCAATGAGCAGTAGTAATTGAAAGAAGCCAGTGGGTCTCAATAGCAGGCTGAAAATATTCAATAAACCATGTTGGAAACGGATGTGTAGTTATTAGTATACTGGAAGAAGAGGCCATTTAGGACTTTCATAGCTCAGGAAGAGAAGTCAATACCTGATTTCAGGGCTTCCAAGAGCAAACTGACTCTGTTGTCAGGGTCTAAGGCAACTTGTGATTTTAAGTTGAAGCCAATGCTTATGTGCAGGACTTCCTGGAGGCTCAGACAGTGAAAAATCTGCCTGCAATACAGAAGACAAAGGTTCAATCCCTGGGTTGGAAGATCCCCTGGAGAAGGGAATGGCAACCTATTCCAGTATACTTGACTAGAAATTTTCATGGACAAAGGAACCTGATGAGCTCTAGTCCATAGGGTCACAAAGAGTCAGACACGACTGAGTGAGTAACACTTTTGCAACAATGTTTATTTACCATTCTGCAAACCTTAGGGCTTTTCAATAACATATAATACTCCTAACAATTAACATAATAACATCAAAATTCTGTGATCACAGATCACCACAGAATAATGATGAGAAATTTGAAGTATTGCAAGAATTACCAACATGTGACATACAGAAGTGAGAAAATGCTTTTGGAAAATAGCACAAATAGGTTTCAGTTAGTGAAAAATACAATATCTACAAAGTGCAATAAGGTGAACTGCAGTAAAATGAGTTATGGTTGTATGGAACTCTGCTAGAAGCAGGGCAAATTTCTCAAAGGCAGTGGACCCGGAGGCTAAGAGCAAATACTAAAGTAAGACAAGCCATTGTTTTTAAGTCAGCTTTGTCACCTGGTGATATTGCGACACTTGGCATTTACTAAAACATTACTAAACTTTAGTTTCCTTGTTTACACATGTGGACTGTCATAACTGTCTCATGGGACTTAAATGACCTAATGAAACTACTTGAAGTACTTTAATCAGTGCCTGACACATGGTAATCATTATATATATACATATATATGCATATATATATTTAAAGTTTTAGATTTATTAATGAGAGTAAAACATGCATTATTCATCCAAATAAATTGCTTAGGTATCAAATATTCATCTGATTCTTATCTTGTGTTTCATAGGTGTAATGGCAGACAGAGAGAGTAAAGTGAAATCTGAAAAAGCTCAGATCCTAAACTGACATTTTACAATTGCATGTGGTGTGACTTATTCATCCTTTTTTGTTGTTCAGTCGCTAAGCCGTATCCTACTCTTTGTGACCCAGTGGACTGCAGCATGACAGGCTCCTCTGTCTGCCACCATCTCCCGGAGTTTTCTCAAATTCATGTCAATTGAATCAGTGATGCTATCCAACCATCTCATCCTCTGCCACCCCGCTCTCCCCCTGCCTTCAATCTTTCCCAGCATCTCTTCCAATGAGGCGACTATTCACATCAGGTGTCCAGAGTACTGGAGCCTCAGCCTCTGCATCAGTCCTTCCAATTAATACTCCCGGTTGATCTCCATTAGGATTGACTGGGTTGGTCTCTTTGCAGTCCAAGGGACTCTCAAGAGTCCTCTCCAGCGCCACAATTTGAAAGAATCGATTCTTTGGCGTTCAGCCTTCTTCACGGTCCAACTCTCACATCTGTACATGACTACAGGAAAAACCATAGCTTTGACTATATAGACCTTTGTTGGCAAAGTAGTAATCCTTAAATATTCTCACATGATACAAAAAAAAAATGTAATATCTACATCATTCAGAATTAATTGACTCTTACTTGTTATTTTTGTATATAATTCCCTATGAGGATACAGAACTCATCTAGTGATGGCTATTGAGTCAGCCTCACAGTAGTCTATCTAGATGGCAACAATTTTATAACTATAATGTTATTTGGTGTAGTGAAAAACAATTTATTGAAAATGAAGAAAAATTTAAATGATTCCTGTAAAGAAATTAAATTAATGTTAGGTGCTAGAACACAGATGTTTTGTGTGCCATACCTATGCAACCATGTCATTAAACACAACTCTCTAATTAACTGACATCTGTTCCTTGTTCAACTTTGAAATGATTCATTGAGACCATTTGCAGAAACAAGTAAACTTATACAGAAAAAAAAAATGCTCCTGACCTTTTCTCTCCTTCTACTTCTTTCTACTTTATTAATATTTTTTTAATTGACAGACTGACAATGATAAAGAATTAAGACATATCTGGCAGTCCAAAGCCCTTCTATCTTAGGTCTTAGCTTCAGATCCTGTAAAATAAAAGTTTCCATGATAAAATCAGAAACACTAAATAATATTAAGCCATGAAAAAAAACTTGGGATGATAGTCAATTAATTTTAGAAGTAAAGCAGAAGAGCTAATTTTAGACTATCCCTGAAGCTCAGCTTCTATTTATCAAAAAATATTAATATTTAAATTTAATTAAACAAATATCATTGCACATATATCTGTTAGAAAGATAGCTACATTGCAGTAAACCAGAAGATAAACAAGGGCTTTGAATAAGAGAATTATTCAAACTCTAATTCTGAAACTACCATTGTAACTTTGATAGTAAGCATCTCTGAATTCCATTTTGCTTACACATAAATGGTCGTATTATTAAGAACAAGATCAAGGGGTGGAGTGAAGAGTGACATAAATGCTCTTTGAATCTGCCGTTGTGGTATCTTATTCATAATAGATGCTTAGTAAGTTATAATTTAAAATTTTATTACTCCTCTAGTACTTTAGAATATGCTTCTTACATGTTGGTGATTTCCCACATTAACCACCCATTTTGCTATGATAAAAGCCAGAAAATTTGAATTGTTAGACTCTCATATTTAAGGATGGGTGTAAGTACTCAGGCAGTAAAAAAATCTGTCTGCGATGCAGGAGACCCAGGTTTGATCCCTGGGTCGGGAAGATGCACTCCAGTATTCCTGCCCAGAGAATTCCAGGGACAGAGGAGCCTGGTGGGCTGCAGCTCAGAGCTGCAACGAGCGGCGCTGAGGAATTAGCACTTTCACTACCTCACTTTTTCATAAGTACTAGATGTCAGGCAGGAGCTCAGCTGAGCTGCAGAGAGCTGTGTTGCCAGATTTAGAAATAGTTGATTAAAACAACAAGTCAAAAGTAAAAGTAATAGTCAAGTCTTTGATCTCTTACTGCAATAGTATAATCAACGTCTAAATCAGAGAAAGCAGCAGTTTCTCCTGTCCCTTCCTGCTTTCATTTCCCGTCAAGAATGGCATGGAGGTCAAAGGAGGTAGACAGTGTAGATGTGTGGGTGTCTGCTGTGGAGAAGGTCCCTGCAGTGGTGTGAACCTAGGATGGTGAGGGGGAAAATCTAGGAGCGGAGATGTGCTGAGTTCTGACTCAGAGTGAAGAAAACTGAATTTAGGTTTCCCCTTTATCCCTTCCCTGAATAAGGAGATTTCAGAACAGGAAGGCCTCTGTTCAGTACCCAGATAAAATGGACTCCAGATGAAGGTGTCCGAACTAAGAATGCAGATATGCATATGAGCAAGGCCGGCCAGGAGTACCCGAGTCCTTGACTGCAACTCCCTTCAAAGACTGTAGTTCACGGCTTGTGCACAAGCCAGGTGTGGAAAAGGAAGCTTTTTCCCCGTGAGGCTGCAGGTTAAGCCTTTGTGACTGCCAGTGGTGGGGCCTGGAAAGTCACAGACAGAATTTTGGCCTGGAGCTGGACTTCTCACGGGACTGGAGCCTTCAGTCAGGTAAATTCAAAGGATGCTTAGGTACAGACTTGACAGAAGTGAAGAGGTGATCTTATTTGGGTTGGGGTTGGGAGCAGTATTTTTCCTTTCAAACTCAGATAAAGAACTAGCTAGTTGAGTTGATGTGGTAGAGGTGACGCTTCTTGCATTTGAACCTGATCATCCTGAATGCTGAATGAGATGCAAGCAGTGTTACCACTGGAGCATTTAGAGTTTAGGAGACTTCCATATCAAAGAAAATTGGATGCTAAATCTAGAATAAGGTCTAATGTGCAGTCATCAGCAGAGGTATAAAGGCAGAATTTTATGATTCTGAATAGCTCTCTATAGTGTCATTTGGTGAGATTTATCCCCTGATGCTGGGAGGGATTGAGGGCAGGAGGAGAAGGGGACGACAGAGGATGAGATGGCTGGATGGCATCACCGACTCAATGGCCATGAGTCTGAGTAAACTCCGGGAGTTGGTGATGGACAGGGAGGCCTGGCGTGCTGCGATTCATGGGGTCGCAAAGAGTCAGACACGACTGAGCGACTGAACTGAACTGAACTGACTGATTTACTTTACTTTTTAACATTAAAAATTCTTGGTTTATAAATTTATTTACAAATGAGGATACATGATATATTTATGTATTGTGTTTAGGTCTTACTGTAGCACAAACTCATACATATTTTAAAGCAGTGATGTCATAGCAAAGATATGAATGTACATCCGTTTGCATGGAGCCATCATGAAGAAAAGTGAAAGTCGGTCAGTCGTGTCTGACTCTTTGCCACCCCATGGACTATACAGTCCATGGGATTCTCCAGGCCAGAATACTGCAGTGGGCAGCCTTCCCCTTCTCCAGGGGATCTTCCCAACCCAGGGATCGAACCCAGGTCTCCTGCACTGCAGGCGGATTCTTTACCAGCTGAGCCGCAAGGGAAGCCATCATGAAGAAGTGGGTCTTAAAGTTAAGAAGAGAATAACTTCATACTGCAAATGTCAACTCAGGAAATGGTAGTTTTTAAATTAACTTTTTATCATGATTTAGATTCTTGTATGAATATTAACATTATCTTATTTGGAGATAGTATATATTTAAAGATAAGTAAAAGTAATCTAAAAAGGAAAACAAAATGTCTCTTTTCCCAAAGAGCACAAGTTAAAATATATTGACATAATGTCAACAGGATATTCAATTTGCTGCACTTTTGCTGGGAAAACAAACAAAGAAATGCTGATGATACAGACTGAATTTGGATTAAATAGCCACTGTCATGAAGGTTTTAGTCTTGTTTCTTAATGTTTATATTTAGGAAACTTGGTAGAAACACTCTCTTTGATCCTTAGTGAAATCTTTATGTAAAAGAGAAATAAATCCCTAGCTGGTTTGTTATCCGAACAAGATGGAACACTCCTCATATTGAATGATTTTATTGAGATCACTTCCCAGTGACATTAAAGTATATTCTTCCCTACCTGTAAGAATATACACTTAAATATTAATTTTTCACATGTAAACCCATGGCTGATTCATATCAATGTATGGCAAAAACCACTAAATATTGTAAAGTAATTAGCCTCCAACTAAAATAAATAAATTAAAAAATATATACATTAATTTTTCTTTACTTTTAAATATATTTTTATTTTTTATTTCCTCCTCTTAAAATGAAAATTGGTCTGAAATCAAATGCTATTGTGTTAAGACAGGTCCTCTCTGAGAGGCCAGCAGGAGATGCTGCTGAGAGAAGAGAGATCTTTTAGTATCATTCCTTGTAGATTTCATATTATGGTATCTGTGATGTATTATGACATAATATGGAGTTATAACCTTTTCTTTCTTTCTAACTTCCCAGTCATTGCCCTTGGGACTATTTCAATGGCAAAAGCTTCATTGTACAGCCATGATCATTGTTGTTCAGTCGTTCAGTCGTGTCTGACTCTGTGACCCCATGAACTGCAGCATACCAGGTTTCCGTCTTTCAACTTCTCCCTGAGTTTGCTCAAACTCATGTCCATTGAGTCAGTGATGCCATCCAACCATCTCATCTTCTGTTGTTCCCTTCATTATCACTGTGATCGTAACTTGCATGAAAATTTGTAGCAAGGATAGGAAAAAAAAAACAAGAGGAAAGATAAAACACAACTCTTGCCCTGAATCTGGATCAAATCAGGAGAAGAATTCCTTAGAGGAACTTTGTCAGATTTACGATTTCCTGGAGAATCGGCTCTGCTAAAATATAGCATGGATTCATGGATTTAACCCAAGTAACTGTAATTAGGTCAACTTATTTTGCACATTGTATCCTTTATCCCTTTTCTCCAAAATAGATAATCCAATCACTATGTGAGGAGTTTCTAACTTGCTAGCAGAGATTTTGGAAAAGAACATTGAGCTTCTTAATTAAAATATGAAACTGAGTTTTATAATAGCTTCGGTGTTTAGGTAGTCTCACTTATAACACAGGTAGGAGATTTCTTTGGCATACATAGACAAGTTTGTAAAAAGTTTTACCTATAGTACCTTGATAACACCAAATATGTTATCCGATAATACTGGCGTGTTCTGCTGTTTGCTGCTTTTGTATTCATTTGATTAGTTACGTTATGGGCATTTCTGACTCTATTCTTGCATCGTTTTAGGAAGTAGGGCAAGGATCATTTCCTTCAGTCTTGATTCCATCCAATATTATCAGAATTTGAAAGCAAAGAATTAAAAGTTTAAAATGTACCTGGAAACAAAGAAAACAGTCCTCTGTAAACTTCAAATACTACTAAGCTATTTCTTTCCTTTGTTATCTCATAGAGTTGTAAAAAAGAAAAGATTACGAATGTATCTTGTAAATCATAAAACTCTACATTAATTACATGTCAAGGGCAACAATGAATAGTTTATCCTCCTGCCTTTTGCTACTCCTACTGCTTCATTTGCAATTTCTAGAAGTCCAGAGTATGATATTTATTCTGTAATTTAGTAAAACACTAAGGTGTTACTCTCAAGGAGTTTTGCAATCTCTCTCCCTACTTCAATTCACTAATCGAATGTTTGAAACAGTTTCAGTGTAAAATATTTGTTATAACTTTATTAAATAATTTTACTTTTATTTATCTTTAACTTTATGTTTCAGATATTTTCTGTACCATCTTTAGCAATAATCTTGGTTACAAAGTGTTTTACTCATATGAGGCAGTTAGATTTTATGCTAAAGTCTGCCTTGCCAAAGTCTTTGCATAATTCAAAACTATTGCAATGCAAGATAGAGCGTGACAAAAATGGTGACTATCTCTGTCTATTGGTACACAGAATAATGTCTTGTAGCATCAACATAAACACAGCTTACAATCATTCCTTATTCCTCTGCTTTAGAGTATGCTAATTTTAAAGATTTTTACAGTTTTGGATGCTCATTATTTCAATCTTTCTTGATGAAGTGAGATATATTAACATACATGTTTTTCAAATTATAAAATGTAACATTCTCAAAATAATATCCAAATATGTAAAATGCTAAACAAGAGAAATGTATTATATTTGAGTATGAGCAAGGTATTCCTTTCAAATCTAAAACAATGTTTTTAATTTTTAAATAATGAGTTTAGTTTTATACCAGATAAAACTATCCCAGAAATTCATTTTCTTCCTTTACATGATGGTCATGATGGAATACTTAGTAATGGACCAGCTCTTCTGCTGAAAATAGCTATAAAAGTCATAAAAATATTAGGAAATAAATTGTGATAGACAGAATAGTGGTTCTGTAAAGATATCCAGACCCTAAACCCCCAAATCTGTAAATGTGTAACCTTACATGACAAGGGAATTTGCAGATGTGAATAGACAAAGATGTGCACCTTGAATAAGAATATTGTCTTTTTGGATTTTCTGGTGGGGTCCAATCTAATTATAAAATCCTTATTTTGGGGGGTTCCAAAATCACTGCAGATGGTGATTGCAGCCATGAAATTAAAAGACACTTACTCCTTGGAAGGAAAGTTATGACCAACCTAGATAACATATTAAAAAGCAGAGACATTACTTTGTCAACAAATGTCCGTCTGGTCAAGGCTATGGTTTTTCCAGTGGTCATGTATGGATGTGAGAGCTGGACTGTGAAGAAAGCTGAGTGCCGAAGAATTGATGGTTTTGAACTGTGGTGTTGGGGAAGACTCTTGAGAGTCCCTTGGACTGCAAGGAGATCCAACCAATCCATCCTAAAGGAGATCAGTCCTGGGTGTTCATTGGAAGGACTGATGCTGAAGCTGAAACTCCAATACTTTGGCCACGTGATGCAAAGAGTTGACTCATTGGAAAAGACCCTGATGCTGGGAGGGCTTGGGGGCAGGAGAAGAAGGGGACAACAGAGGATGAGATGGCTGGATGGCATCACTGACTCAATGGATATGAGTTTGAGTAAACTCTGGGAGTTTGTGATGGACAGGGAGGCCTGGCATGCTGCAGTCCATGGGGTCACAAAGAGTCGGACATGACTGAATGACTGAACTGAACTGAACTGAACTGAAACATGGGCAACTTTCTAGGCTGGGTTAGAAAGATGAGACAGAAGGAGAAGGAAGGGAGATGTTATATGAGAAGAACTCAATATATTGTTGCTTCTTGGATGCTGAAACAGAGGAGCTATGAGCCAAGAGATGCTGGCAATCTTTAGGAATGCTGAATAAGGCAAGGTGATGGATTGTCAACCCTGAATATTCATTGGAAGGACTGATGCTGAAGCTGAGGCTCCAGTACTTTGGCCAACTCATTGGAAAAGACCTTGATTTTTGGAAAGAATGAGGGCAGGAGGAGAAGGGGGTAACAGAAGATGAGATGGTTAGATAGCATCACCAACTCAATGGACATGAGTTTGAGCAAACTCTGGGAGATGGTGAAGGATGGGGAAACCTGATGTGCTGCAGTCATGGTGTTACAAATAGTTGAACATGACTTAGCTACTGGACAACAATAATTAGTGAGGTGGATGAACCAAGAATCTGTTGTACAGAGTGAAGTAAGTCAGAAAGAGAAAAACAAATGTAGTGTATTAATGCCTATGTATGGATTCTAGAAAAATGGTATTGATGAACTTAATTGCAGGCAAGGAATGGAGACACGGATGTAGAGAAGGGACTTGTGGACACAGTAGAGGAAACAAAGAGTGGGATGAATCAAGAAAGTAGTGTCTACATACATATACTACAATGTGTGAAATAGATAGCTGGTAGCATTGACATTACATACACTACCATGAGTAAAATAGATAGCTGGTGAGAAGTTGCTATATAAAGCAGGGAGCCCAGCCTGGGGCTCTGTGATGACCTGGGGTGGGGGCGGAATAGAGAGAGGGGAGGGAGGTGATATATGCATAATTATGGCTGATTTGCATTGTTGTGTGATAGAAACCAACACAACATTGTATTGCAATTTTCTTCCAATTAAAAAAGAAAAAAAAAAAAGATAACCTTAGTCATCTTTAGCCCCATGGAACTCTTCTGTCAGGGCTGATCAGTACTTCCCCCCAAAATATGAATGATGATAATAGAATAAGAAGCCTAAAGGTGAAGTGAAGTGGGAAGATAATTCAAGGAAAAAGAACACAGCCAAGTAGGGATGAGAGGGCTTCCCTGATGGCTCAGATGGTGAAGAGTCTGCCTACAAAGTGGGAGACCTAGTTTCAATCCCTGGGATGGGAAGATCCCCTGGAGAAAGGAATGGAAACCTACTTCAATATCTGTGCCTGAAGAATGACGCAGTAGCCTGGTGGGCTACAGTTACAGCCCATTCCACTTTCACCTTCAAGTTAAGGATGAGGTGATTTGATAAAAAGAGCTCGGACAAGGCTAGAGGATAGAATTGATCTCTGCTTAGTTGAGAACATAGCTGACAAGGTATGTCTGGGTTAGAACTAGTCAAAGCTCCAAAGAGTTTCTGATTTTTATATCAGCTCATGTCCAGAATAATTACTACAAATAATTTTGGTAGGATAATAAATGGGGGAGAGACAGGGCAGAGAATCAAATTTACCTTAAATTTTCCATATTTTAATATTTTGGTTTCAAAAGCCAAAGACAATTATTAGACAAATGATCTCAGCAGGAAACTGAGAGGATTGATATCAGTCTCCAACAGATTAATTAGCAAGAGATTTTTCTTCCCCTGGCTATGAAGAAAGAGAGAGAGAGAGAGAAAAAAAAAAAAAAGAACAGAGACAGATTGAGACATATGGGAGTCCTGAGAGTTATTGGTTCTTATAGCCTGCTGCCCCCAATGTTGCAATGGAAATAACAAGACCCAAATGATGACTATATGATATGACAGATCAGATGGGATACCCAAGTCCTATACTTTGCATATAAGTAGCAATACAGTCATTTCCAAGTCCCATGGACTACATAGAAACAGCAATAGAAACATTGGAATATCAGAATTCTGGAGCAATAGAACGAAGGACATTTTAATAGCAACCTATGTAAAATGCCCTTTGTTCTAACCTAAAGAAAGCTGAGCGCTGAAGAACTGATGCTTTTGAACTGTGGTGTTGGAGAAGACTCTTGAGAGTCCCTTGGACTGCAAGGAGATCCAACCAGTCAGTCCTACAGGAAATCAGTCCTTAGTATTCATTGGAAGAATTGATGCTGAAACTGAAACTCCAATACTTTGGCCACCTGATTCAAGGAACGGACTCATTGGAAAAGACCCTGATACTAGGAAAGATTGAAGGCAGGAGGAGAAGGGGATGACAGAGGGTGAGATGGTCCGATTCCAAGGACATGAGTTTGAATGAGCTCTGGGAGTTGGTGATGGACAGGGAAGCCTGGCATGCTGCATTCCAAGGGGTTGCAAAGAGTCAGACATGACTGAGCAACTGAACTGAACTGACTGACATGAAAGGGAAACCAAGCATCAAATGCCTCCAGCTCCTGAATTCCCTCCCAAGCATCTGAATAGGATTAAACTTTGGGACTGTGGCAACACAATGGAAACTAAACCACAGATATCAAGTGAAGTCAAAGGTCCGGTCATCCTGACAGGTTGGTATTGGGGTGGGGGTGTCAAAAAAGAAATGGAATTTTCTTAGTGAAAAATGGAAAAATCGACCGTTTGGCACCTTAGCTTATGAATGGACATTCCTAATACCAGTCCAAATATTTAATGAGTGTTTTGTATAAGACATTATGATAAGAACATTACATGTAGTATCCCATTTAATCTTCACAACAATCCTTTCTATGAATTATAAAGCATTACTTTAAGTTGTATAGTGCACAAGGAAATCTCTAAAAATTGCATTGTTGTCATTCAGTTGCTGAGTCATGTCCATGTCTTTGCAACCGCATGGACTGCACCATGCCAGGCTTTCCTGTCCTTTACCATCTCCTGGAGTTAGCTCAAATTAACATCCATTGAGTCGATGATGCTATCTACATACATTTTAACCTCCATGGTTAAAATTTCTTTTTTAGCCTCCATACTAGGCTTAGAAATGCAGTACAGTTCTATCAGTCAGCCAAGCTGGTTTTTCTCTTTGTCCATGCTAATTATTGCACAATACCGCCCAGCCTACCTTGAGGCTGCATAGAAGTGAGCAAAATCTCAGAGAGGTTTCTTTCTCAACCAGTTGATGGGGTTTTTTAAAAAAGAAAAAAAGAGAGAGAGAGAATTGCTTGCTGAGAAGGGCTAATATGGAAAAAGAAGAAGAATACATGGTGTTTATTGCATGTTACCTTTATGTATATAATTATTATATTTTAGAATATGAAGAATTTAGAACAATTTAAAAATTATATTAGGCCACCAACCTGTTTAGTGGCTTCCAGATTCCATCAATAAATTAGCCCCCATTCCAAGTATTTGGAAAAAGCTTGCTTGTAACTCTTTGCAACTCTTTCAAAATATGAAAATATGATAGTGAGAACAGCTGGCATAGGGCCCAAAGCCCTATATTCAGTTATCCCCCAATCCTTTTTAAGAAATAATACAAGAAAATTTAAAAGTGTTATTATTCATGAAACATATCCTTTTTAATTTGGGGTTTATAATGCAGGCTTATTGTATCTCTCCCCACCCTCTTCACTTTCAATCCTCATTCTCCAGAGAATGGCATATATCTTGCATAAGACCTATTACTGTTGCTCCATGATATTTTCCTGAGGTCATGTTTTTCTCCTTGTGCACACATTTACAAATCTATGAAAGCATATTTCTTGAGAAGAATATCTAAAAGGGAACAGAGGGATGTGGATCAATAGGAACCATAGCTTTAAAAAGAGACCAGTGGGAAACCACAGAAAATGTCAATATGAAAACCCTTATCAGCCATACACAATGCTGTTTAAGAGGTAAGCTTTGCCTTGGGGTTCTCTGACTCAGTTATTCATTAACTGACAGGAAATGCCTGACCTGAGGGATAGTATTATTATTTCAAACTTGGTCTTTTTCCTCCTTTTCTCCTGAAGCCTGCAACATCTCTATTTCAACTGAATCCTTCTAATAAAATCCTTTCTGTGTGACTATACATTTTCTAGAAAATGATAAATTGTGTCCAGCAGGAAAAAGTTGAATTTATTTTAAATGTTGTTTGAACGTTACAATCTTATTAGAAGTCCATAATTTTGAAAAATGTTAACTATGCACATATGACAGTTCCTGTTTCAAACAGCCCAGTGACAGCAAGTGAGAGCTCAGGCACTCTTTCTGTGAATATCTCTATTCAGAAAAACCACCAAGTGCAATTCTATTTACTCAACATGTCACTATTGTTCCTAAGAATGTTTGATATTTGTTTTGTCAGGAGAGTGTGTAATTTCCTTGGTTCTGTCTCACTGCAGCAAAAATTTGAAGCGACGGGCAGACCAGTGTTATAGCTCTGTGTTACAGCTCAGTTTTATTTGGCAAGCAGAGGAAAATACATCTTCAAGACATGAGCGTGGGCTGACCCAAAAGACTTGAAGAGACGCCCCCAGCTCAATTTTGGCTCCTCTTTTTATATGTTTTTTCTCCTCCCCTGAGCCTATGTATGTAAGTTGGGCTAGCCAGGAGGGCTGTTTGTTTTACCTGAGTTCCCCACTCCAGTCCTTGGGCCTTCCGTTGTTCTATTTTCTTGGGCTTTTCCTGTTTTGGTCTTTTAGCCACTGCCATTTTGTATTCTTTTTCCTATTTTAACTACCTAACATTCCCCCCTCAAGAGATGGGAGGCTCAATTCTTTGGGAATAGGGGCATTGAGGTCTCTCTGGCTACTTCCTGCTGAACTGGGATGGTGAGGGACATTGGGCCTCCCCCTCTTGCTAGTCTCAAGCCTCAGAATCCTTACAATGGTGTCCATCTAAGTGTGACTGATATTTTCTGTGGTCAGTTGTAGTTTTATATATCTTTGTTGAACTAGCACTGCATGCTGTAGCTTGTTGACTTGGAAAGAGACAAAATGGGTTAGACAATTAATAATACATGGCACAATCATAAGCAATATCAATACGGTGATAACAAGGATTGGTAGGGGCATTAGCCAACTCCAAATTCCCACTTGCCTGGAGAAGGATCCCCCAAAGAGAGATTGTAGTCACCCCGAAAACTCTCCAGCTTGTTCTTTGAGATCCAGTAGGATCTGAATTTTTTTTTTTTTTTTGAGGACTGTGAGACTTTTTAAACTTGGCTGAAGGTATTTTCCCAGAAACAAAACATCTCATTCAAGATAGATCAAGTTCCTCCTTGTTCAGGGATCAGGAGACCTATCTCCTGTCTATTTTGGAGTACAACCCCTGCTAAGCTGTGTTGGCTCTTTAGAGTTGCCCTGAGAAATCTTATCCCCAGAAACTTGATTTTGGGATGTTTATTAGAATGGCACTCATTTGTAGTTCTGAATAGGTATCTGAGATCTCCCAGGGGCTCACAGGTGTATTGAGTGTCCTCTTCTGTTTTCTTCCATGGCTTGACTCATGAGTAGTGAATCCAGGAGTCAAGTCCTGGTACCTTGACTGCTGTGGGGGTAGAAAGTATTACAGGGTAGGGGCCCATCCATGTGGGCTGGAGCTGAGCCTTTGGGGACCCATCTTTCCAGGCTTTAATTAGGACTTGAGCCCCTGGATCATATAGTGGTGGCTCTTTAGAATCTTTTGGAAAACTCAGCAGTGGCAACAGGACTGGAAAAGGTCAGTTTTCATCCCAATCCCAAAGAAAGGCAATGCCAAAGAATGCTCAAACTACTGCACAATTTCCCCCAAAAGAGAGTTTTAAAACATGTTCTATCACAATTGCAATACCTGCAAGATTTCAAATGAAGGGAAATATCTCTTCCCAATAAGGGAGTAGGACACTCAGGGACCACCAGATACTGGTGGGAAAATATTTGTCCATCCCAGAAACAAAGAAGTCCTCAGGTGAATATTCTTGTAATTGTTTTTCCTGTAGCACCCAAAATGGTACATATTTGGGAGGAGAAGTCTCCAGAGTAGAAGATCAGGACAGAGTAAGTAGCCCCTATATCAACCAAGAAATTCCTGGACCTGCTTGCCACATCCAGTTGCTCCTTTGGCTCCAGCCCCATGATGGTTATCTGTAACAGGTGGGTTGGCTGGAGCAGGCCACCTGAGTCCTGTTGAACCATCATGAGTGAAGGCTTGGCACCTGATTTTGAGGCCTTTGGGTCCCAAGGGCAGAGTGTTAGCCAAAGAAGTGTTAGCCAATTGAAGGCATTTGTAGCAAGTTGTTTTAGGAGACTTGTCATGGTTTGGACACTCTTTGGCCCAATGTCCCGCCTGCCTACAGATTAGGCATTTGCCCTCTGCCTTGTCTTTCAACGACTTGGGGTTTGCCATAGGGCTTCCCCGGAGGGCGGCCAGCATCGGGCATGCCTTGTCTCTTTCCTTTTCTCCCTTTCCTGGGTCTTGGCCTCCCTCTCCTGTTCTCTGTTATAAAATATATTTTGGCTGTCTGGACCATCTCATCTAAAGAGGCAGCAGAGGCCTACTGCTGGAACTGTTGTAACTTTATCCTGATGTCTGATGCACATTGGAACAGGAATTTGTCCTTTAAAATCACCTGTCCCTTGTAAGAGTCTAAGGCCATATTGGTAAACTTGTGGAGGGCCTCTTCTAGACTTTCCAGAAAGGCAATGGGGTTCTTTTTGGACTCCTGAGTTATTGCTGAGACTGGGCACAGTCCCACAACTATAAGGCTTCCTTCTATTTCAATGGTGGGCTTCCTAAGGGGTAAGTCTTTCTGAATCGTATCCTACCCAGTACTGTTGGAACCTGAGAGCCAGGCATCCCCAGTCAGGGTGCAGATCCCCAGGTAGGTTGAGGCATGACAGCCTTCTGAAGATTGAATCCCCTGGCAGGTAGAGGCATTTCAGCTTCCCAAGAATTGAATCCCTGGGCAGGTTGAGGCATGTTGACCTCCTGGGACCTGAGCAGATTGAGGCGTGACAACCTCCCAGGGACCAGATCCCTAGGCAGGTCGACCTCCTGGGATCCCCAGGCTGGAGTTGGGTGTCCCCAAGGTTTCCAGCATGACCAGTGCTAGGGAGGATTAAGGGGTTGTCATCTTAATTCATTGCTGATTTGTCCACCGTGGATGTGAATAGATACCATGATGTAAAGTAATCCAAGTCTGTTCCCTGAGATTGGGAACCTGGTGAAACAGCCATAAGCCTTATCCTCTTATTGCTCTGAGGGAATGTAAGTCACTGACTTCCTCCCCTAGTCCTCCATAAGAGCAGTTTAGGGTGTCTCCAATGGTAAACATCTCATTGTCATAGACCCATTCTAGGTAATAACAGAAGTAATGACAAAGGAGTGGGTTTCTGGTCCTGTTAGGGACATTAAGAATATTGTAATAATAAGCGAGGTGGAGCAATGTTGCCTACAAGGGGGCAGGGTCCTGATTGTAGGAGTTAGTAAGTGGTTTAAAAACAAATTGATAAGAGACAATAGACCAGATGTTCCATAAAAGTGGAGTGAGGTTTGATCCGGGGGTTTGTTTGTAACTTTAGGAGAAGAGTGGCAAGGGTTTGGGCCCAAACGCCCTGCAGGACTGACTCCCAAAATGGCGAACATCATCCCTGGAAGCCCAGTTGCCCTTGAAGAGATGCCACCAACAGATGGACTTCCAGCAGGCATTGTGTGCCTGTCACCCACCCTAGCAGGTTCACTGAGAGACGCTGTTGTTGCACATGTAGGAAACATGAAAGATGAAGCCCCGAATATCTACAGGGATTGGATGTTATACAGTATTTTTCTCCCAAGAATCAGCTGTTTTCTGGTTGTCCCTCCAGAAAATTGTAGAGGCAACATTGTGGGCCTGGACAGGGCTCGGGAAGAGCATGAAAGAGGAGTGACGCGGGCAGGGCACAACTTTTGAAAGAGTGACATGGGCCAAGAGCATAACATAAACTGGTTAAAATCAAATGGGTCCAGGATGGCAAGTCAAATACAACTAAACCTTGATCCTCAGTCTGCGGAGCTAAATGACACAGCGAGGGGCCAGGACAGTTCCAAGGCATTGTCAAAAGACCGAGGAGTGGGTGGCTCCCTAATTGTTGGAATGATCCTCCCACTCATTAGCATATGAAATCACCCAGCTTGCAAAAACTAACCACATCACCTTCCATGGCTGCTCCCCTCTGCTGGCCCACACTCTGTGGAGTGTGCTTCTTTCTGAATCTGAACAAATCCACCTCCTACCTATGGATGTGTCTCTCACTGAATTTTTTTGCAATGAGAACTCAAGAGCCTGATCTTCATTAGGTCCTAAAACCAGGCACCATGGGTTTTGGCCATGCTCAAGTCCCAGTCGGATATGACTGAGTGACTATGCATAGCACAGAGTCCCTGCCACGAGGGTTTGGGTACAAATCTTAGGTAAAGGGTTTCAGGCACAACTTTCAGAAAGGGAAAGATGATGACTCACCCAATACTTTGTAATCAGTGGCAGATGGACAGAGGAGCTGAAGGACAGGAGGAAAAAGCAGTGGGAAAAACGTGCTGAGGAATACCTTTCATAACCTGCCAGGAAATCTGCTAAGTATCTGACCTGTGCTCACAGTTTTCATTGGCTTGATCCTTGGCATAAAGAAGATTAAGGGCAGAAGAATGCCCACCCACTTGGGCAACAGCTACTAATGCACAGCAGATAGTAGGGCCTTCAGGACACCCTGGGGCACCCACTGCCGCTCACCTGTTCGCAGGGGGTTTGAGGAATCAAGAAATGAGAGGTTGTAGAGGAATTAAGATTTTGTTAGCCATATGTCCTTCCAGCCATACGAGCGAGGACTTACTACCCCAACCAGACGTCTTCTGGAATCTGAGACTGAGCCGCCGAGTTTGGTTTTGCTTCTGGTTTCTAGCACGCTGGGCTTCTTGTCACTGCCACCGTGCTGGGTTTTCATCACGTTCAGCTTCCACCGTGGGAGCTTTCACTGAGTTGGGCTTCTGCTGTGCTTGGCCTCTGCCTCGCAGGGGCAGAGCCGAGGTTGTTTCAGCCAGGTTAGATCCAAGTCACGGCACCATAAATGTCAGGGGAGTGTGTAATTTCCTTGGTTTTGTCTCGCAGCAGCAAAAATTTGAAGCAATGGACAGACCAGTGTTACAGCTCCATGTTACAGCTCAGTTTTATTTGGCAAGCAAAGGAAAATGCGTCCTCAAGGCATGAGGGCGGGCTGACCCAAAAGGCGCAAAGAGAAGAGAAGCTCAATTTTGACTCCTCCTTTTATATGCTTTTTTCTCCTCTCCCTGAGTCTGCCCTATGTAAATTGGGCTAGCCAGGAGGGCTGTTTGTTTTACCTGTGGTCCTCACTCTGGTCCTCGGACCTTCCTTGTTCTATTTTCATGGCTTTTCCCTTCTTTGTCTTTTAGCCACTGCCATTTTGGACTCTTTTTTCCTATTCTAACTACCTAACAGTTTGATATTCTTTCAGTTCATAATTTATTAGTTTTTACAAAAGATCAGCTGATGACTGCAAAGAATTTGAACTAATGAAATGAAAATTCAATTTTATGCACACTTTTACTTTTGCCAAAAAGTGGTGTCTTATTTCTCTTCAATACTATATACCACTTTGTGTTTAACATTTGGTTCAACTGAATACAGATGGTGGATATTGGCTAGTGTTTTGAAGCTGATCCCTAACCTGAAGACTTTTTTTTTTTTTTTTCATCATCCATTGTTTTGTTTTGAGAAAAGTCCAAAGCAATATTTACAGCTGATAATACCACCTGTGTAGAATTCTGCTTTTTTGTTTAATTTCTGAGTTTTGTCTCCATTATTCCAACCTTAATCAATGAACTTTGAGATGAACTATTAGTAAAAGAAAGTACACATGCAATCAGAGTTGTAGTGACACATGATTTAAGTTATTTTTATTGTTATGCAGTGAAATGAAGTTCTAGGTTAAACTCCAGGATGTACTGTATTCCACATCTGCTTAGGACATTGCTTTGTCAGGAAAGAGGTAGATAATTTACATAACAATTAGTGCCATTCTGTCCTACACCTATTATGTATGAGTAATCATCCGCTGCTTGTCTTTTCTGGATATGATAAGTACTCTTTGGTAAGGTTTGAGTGATATCAAGAAGGTGAACAATTTGGGGATTCTGGTTGAATGACAAATGAGAATACTTAATACAAAAGAGAGAAGACAGGGGGTATTTAAAAATGTTACTGCATTATGAAAACATTTCAACTGGTTTCATAGATCTCATCTATGAATTAGAAGGAATGGCACATAGCCATGGTTTTTCTAAGGATTACATTTCTAAATGTGAGTACTTCATAGTGTACTTTGAAGGATGAGTACTTTGGGCTTCCGTGATAGCTCAGCTGATAAAGAATCCACCCACAATGTAGGAGACCCTGGTTCAATTTCTGGGTGGGGAAGATCCCCTGGAGAAGGGATGGGCTACCCACACCAGTATTCGTGGGCTTCTCTCGTGGGCTCAGATGGTGAAGAATCCTCCTGAGATGCAGGAGACCTCGGTTTGACCCCTGGGTTGGGAAGATCCCCTAGAGGAGGGCATCGAAACCCATTTCAGTATTCTTGCTTAGAGAATCCTCATGAATAGATGAGCCTGGTGGGCTACAGCCCACGGGGTTGCAAAGAGTCGGACATGACTGAGCAACTAATCACAGCACATGAGTACTTTAGGGTTCAAAATATAGCAAGTAAACGATCCCTTGCAGGGCAGTGCGTGAGTGCTCAGTTATGCCTGACTCTTTGTGACCCCATGGATTGTAGCCCACAGGCTCCTCTGTTCACGGAATTTTCCAGGCAGGAATACTGGAGTGGGTTGCCTTTTCCTCCCAAAAGGGATCTTCCCCATCCAGGGATCAAACCCACGTCTATTGCATTTCTTGCATTGTCAGGTGAGTTTTTTTTGTTTTTTTGTTTTTTTTAACCACTGCACCTCCTAGGAAGCCCAAGTAATCCCTTACTGTACACTGACTTGTTATTATCTTAATTTTAGCCTAGGTAGACTGGGTTGTCTTATGTGACTCGCATATTAATATTAAGTAGGCATGTTGAAATGGAGCAGGACTCTGCGGTCCTTGCCTTCCCATCATGTCCTCTGCCTACCTTTAGTCTGCGGAAAACTTTAGTCAAAGAGTAAGTCTAATCAGAGAACTGAGAAAACACAAGAGCAAAGCAAAACAGTCAAAGGAGATCAAATAATAATAATGTAACCATTACGCATAGACAAGAACCTTTAGTTCCTGATCAAGGCCCATCGATGATATTCTGAGCCACACCCTGTGAGCTGTCTTGTAGATAACGAAACCCCGCCAGGTGGGAGAATTTCACTACATGATGGCAAAACTGTACTCACAACATAAGCTGCCACAATTCTCAGAAACGACCTCAAAGAAGTAGAAACAACTGGTCCTGGGACTGAAGATTAACCATACCTGAAGCAATCAAGATGATGCTAGTCAGACCACTGATGACCAATTTCAAGATTATTGTCAGAGCTGATGGTGCTGTTTCTTCATGTAGCCCCCTCCCTCTATAAAAGCTCTATAAAAGCTATAGAGCTTTTATAGCTATGTCTATAAAAGCTCTCACCCCCTGTATATCTGAAGTGAGGGTGGGGGTCAGCCTTTGGACAGATGTCCTCCCTTCCCCTGCAGTTGCCGGCATCTGAAATAAAGCAAACTTTCCTTTGCACCAACCTGGCCTGTTTATTGGCTTTTGAATGGTGAGCAGCTAGATCCTACCTTTCAGTATTATTAAATATTAATCTCTCAAGCTTTTATTAGTGAAACAGAATTATAAGAAAAACATCTTAGCATTATTAATGAGGTCTAAATTCCTTGAATATTTACCATTTTAGTTTAGTTTCTCTGCAGTGGTGAGATAATACCATTCCTACTTGGGCAGAAGAAATGAATGAAATAGAGAGTCCAGGGAATTTGAAATAATATAAGAGATGTCACTATGAAGAAATAGGAGCACAGGGAAGTGTAAGTAAGTTGTGGCCATGTAATAATTAGATGGGAGGGATCGATGCAAACTAGTTTTCACTATGTATGGAGTGGAACAATCATTAGCCATCAAGGAGACTTGACTCATAGCTAATATTTGAAAATTCACAATTCATTTAAAGCTTCTCCTTTGAAAAGTGCCTATAAATCTATAGATTAAACAAAAATGATATTTCTATGTTTGCATATTTCTAGTCTATGACTTTTATAGGTTCCTGACAAATCAGATTTTCCAAGTGCTACCTTAAATTGTAGTAAATACAATTTATTTCTTGCAAAATCTCTTTAACTTGAAAGAGTTCAGGAAAAGTAGCAGAAATCAAAACTATTAGTTTTGCAATCTTATTATGCAAATTGAAAAACCATTCATTGTAGTGTACAAGCCTCTGCAGGCATTAGTGGTCTCTGCAATTGGAGAATGAGATATTTGCATTTTTTAATTTGAACATACAGGAATGCCAGAATGTCTGTGCTCCTAACCTTAATGAGTAAAAATAAATTTTGGTATTGAGTTGGTTTAAAAAATATATTTCAGCAATGAGAAAGCAGGATTTTTTTAAAACTATCTTTTTATCAATCTAATATTTTAAATATTCCACAAATGCTTACTGATATTCAGATATAACCGTAGGCACTTAGGATACAGAGATCAGTAAGACTTAGGGATGCTCAATGCATTGGATTGGATGATTGGAAAGTATTCAGTTACAAGTCAAATGTAGTGTGCTGTGACTTAAACTAGAGGATAAATCCTGTGGCTTATCCTGTCGTTTATTTTGTGGCTTATTCAGGAGGGACTGGCCAGTTGACAAGGCACAGCCCCAAGGAGAACGACCAGGAAGTCATGATCAGTGTCCTGCGGGGCTCACCTCCTACCTTGCCTCTCTTTCTACTGTTGTCTTCACACGCTTCTTCCCCTGGAATTTCACTCTGTTTTCTTTGTCCTCTCACAATACCTTCCAGTTGAAGTGGTAGTATTTCCCCAGAGCGTCTGTCTAGAGTCCAACTCAAGGTGCAACTTAGAGGCACAACAGCCAATCCACACTTTCATCTTTTTTCCTTTCCTTTGGCTGAAAAGGAAGGTAATTTCTGAGTGTCTAGAACCTGCCAACTTCCTTTTTTAACCAAGTGACTAAGGCGGCTCTTCCTGCCTAACTACCCCAGAATAGAATGCCAGAATAATTCAGGCTGTTGGGAAATCCACTGAGAAAGCATGACTGTTAATGTAACTTCTCACAACTACTGAGGCTGCACTCTAGAGCCTGCGAGCCATGACTACGAGCCCCACTCACCGCAGCTGGGGAAAGCCCGTGCGCAGCAATGAAGACCAGGACAGCCATGCAATAGATGGATAATAAATAAATGAATAAATAGCCATGCAGTGCATAAATAAATCCTTTAAAAAGTGTAACTAATTTTTGAATTCTATTTCCTGTTTCATCAGATTAAGAAAATTGTCAGTTCTTCTAGGGTAGGTATCCTTTGTATATTTATATGTGCCAAGCAGTCTCTATGGCTGGTTGGGTAGTGCTGCTACAGATGTCTCATAAGCCTCAGCAGTGCCAGGCTCTGACTTTCTAGTCTCTGGCCCTCCAGAAGGACTGACAGGCAATAGAGACCATATATAGACATCCTGTTTTACAAGGCTAGGCATAGCAGAGACAGCTGTGACCATCAGTATCTGTCACAAATCCTCATTGGCATTCAACAGTGACTAGAGCTGGAGAGTTTATTTACTCTCTTATGTTGCATATATCTTGTGTCAACACTTGATTTACTTCATCGTAATACAGAATGGAATTCCCTGCTACTTTGATTTTTCTGGGTCTTTTTAAAAATAATTTAGAATGTTTCAGAGGCTGACAATCAGTCTTTGTCTCATATTATACTTTTTTTTTTTAAATCAAAGATACTAGAGGGATGACACCAGGATAAGGATAAGTTCTTAGTATCAGTGTACGCAAACAGCAGGGAAAAAGCAAGTCTTTTTCCTATAAATAGTGAGTATGACATTGTTCAAGACAATACAGTCATACCTCTGGACTTTATATTTTTGTGCTAAGTAGCTTCAGTTGTGTCCAACTCTTTGCAACACTATGGACTGTAGTCTGCCAGGCTTCTATGTCCATGGGCTTCTCCAGGCAAGAGTACTGGAGTGGGTTGTCATGCCCTCCTCCAGGGGAATCTTCCCAACCTTGGGATCATGTAAGACCTGCCTCTCTTACATTTTTTGCATTGGCAGATGGGTTATCTACAACTAGCACCACCTGGGAAGCCCCCAATTACTCAAAATACATGGTTTAAATCAGTGGATCCAGAGCAGAAGGACATGTATTTATAGAGATCTTGGTGTCACTGAAAGGAATTTGTACAAAAATCCATATAAACATCATTTTTTTTTCTCCTAGATTGAAAGAAGGTTTTGTATACACACATATTATAGTTTTTAAAATATAAACAGATGCCTTTCAGATTAATAAACTACAACTATATTTTAAAGTGTTATCTAACTATGGACTATGGTCAAATAATGACATGATAATGTCTGTCAGATTATTTTGATATGGGAATCTACAAATGTTTTGAATTTTAAAAGGTCTTCATTCTCAAAAATTAGCAATTTGCAGCCATGAAATTAAAAGATGCTTACTCCTTGGAAGGAAAGTTATGACAAACATAGACAGCATATTAAAAAGCAGAGACATTACTTTGCCAACAAAGGTCCATCTAGTCAAGGCTATGGTTTTTCCAGTAGTCATGTATGGATATGAGAGTTGGATTATGAAGAAAGCTGAGCACCAAAGAATTGATGCTTTCAAACTGTGGCACAGAGAAGACTCTTGAGAGTCCCTTGGACTGCAAGGAGATCCAACCAGTCCATCCTAAAGGAGATCAGTCCTGGGTGTTCATTGGAAGGACTGATGCTGAAGCTGAAACTCCAATACTTTGGCCACCTGATGCAAAGAACTGACTCATTGGAAAAGACCCTGATGCTGGGAAAGGTTGAAGGTGGGAGGAGAAGGGGATGACAGAGGATGAGATGGTTGGATGGCATCACCAACTCAACGGCCCTGAGTTTGAGTAAACTCCAGGCACTGGTGATGGACAGGGAGTGCTGCAGTCCATGGTGTCGCAGAGTCCAACATGACTCAGCGACTGAACTGAACTGAACCTAAGAAAAATATATACTCTTACCCTTATAGGTAACGAATGAGGCAGACATAGGATCCTTATTTCTTTTTCATTTTCCAGAATGATCTTCTATTTGAAAATATCAACTCTGAATCCTCTTATCCTATTTGCGTATCTTCCTGGTGGCTCAGCAGTAAAGAATCCCCCTGCCAAGGCAGGAGATACAGGTTTGATCCCTGGGGTGGGAAGATCCCCTGGAGAAGGAAGTCACAATCCACTCCAGTATTCTTGCCTGGGAAATTCCATAGACAGTGGAGCCTGGCGAGCTACAGTCCATGGGGTGGCAAAGAGTCAAACAAGACTTAGGAGCTAAACAACAACAAACAACATCCTATTTGTACTTTTCAAGTTTTTAGTTACTGAACAGCAATTTTATGCCCAGAACTATGAAAATAACATTACACTCATCACATTATTTATAGTTCACAATAACCCCATCATGAAAGTGAAGTAACGTGAAGTGAAAGTTACTCAGTTGTGTCTGACTCTTTGCAACTCCAGGGACTATACAGCCCATGAAATTCTCCAGGCCAGAATACTGGAGTGGGTAGCCTTTCCCATCTGCAGGGGGTCTTCCCAACCCAGGGATCGAACCCAAGTCTCCCACATTGCAGGCAGATTTTCTATCAGTTGATGCACAAGGGAAGCCCATCATGAGGTAAGTTTCATTTCTCCTCTTTTATAGAGGAGGAAATTGAGGCATAGAGAGATGTAATTGGCAGTGGTGACACAGTCCTATTATGTGACAGAGCATAAATCAAGCCATGTCAGAATTACTTAATACTTCTGTACACAAGCCACCAAAAACAAAAATAACCTTTCAAGCAATGCTGGAGATAGAAGTATCAGTAATTCTTAAACAGGAAGTTGTTGCTTAAACAGGAAGTTCATTTATCAATAATGGGTCAATTTTTCCTAGCATTTATAATATTTTAAAAATAATATTTATTTATTATTGCTCCTTCTTTGGAACAGCTGAGGGAAATAAAATCAACAAATAAAAAATCTTCTCAGTTCTGGATTGTTGTTGCTGAGTCATTAAGTCATGCCAGACTCCTTGCAACCCAATGAACTGCAGCACATCAGGTTTCCCTGTCCTTCACTATCTCCTGGAGTTTGCTCAAACTCATGTCCATTGAATTGGTGATGCCATCCAACCATTTCACCCTCTGTCACTGCCTTCTCCTCTTTCTCTCAGTCTTTCCCTGCATCACAGTTTTTTTTCCAGTGAGTTGGCTCTTTGCATCAGATGGGCAAAGTATTGGAGCTTCAGCTTCAGCTTCAGCATCAGTCCTTCCAGTGAATATTCAGGGTTGATTTCCTTAAGGATTTGACAGCAAGCATATCAAACCAGACAAACCAGTTAAGTCTGGATAGGTAGATTTTAAACTGGTAATTAGATGTCAATTATAGTTGCTCTGTGATCAATTAAATTTCCTTTTCAGGAGACCTTGCTACCCAAAGAAACCTGGACATTGTCTTCAGTGGCTTATAGATTGCTCCTTCAACTGTAACGATCAAGAATAATTCAGAACCAAGAGGATTCTGAGTTTCTTTCCTTTTACTTTGCAGATTATCTCTGGATGAGTAGTAGAAACATTGCATGCATGCCTACCTTCTCCAGAACAAGTCTGTTTTTATAGCTTTTGCATCAGTGGCATGACTGCTGCTGCTAAGTCGCTTCAGTCGTGTCCGACTCTGTGCGACCCCATAGACGGCAGCCCACCAGGCTCCCCTGTCCCTGGGATTCTCCAGGCAAGAACACTGGAGTGGGTTGCCATTTCCTTCTCCAGTGCATGAAAGGGAAAAGTGAAGGTGAAGTTGCTCAGTCATGTCTGACTCTTAGTGACCCCATGGACTGCAGCCTACCAGGCTCTTCCATCCATGGGATTTTCCAGGCAAGAGTACTGGAGTGGGGTGCCATTGCCTTTTCCGATATTTTTATAAATCAAGTTTTTTGTCAGATTTCTCCACTGTAAATTTATTCTTTTTCCTGTGTTCTCCATACCTTCCCAATATATACATGAATATCAAGCTTAAAATTTAAAAGAAATACAATTTTTAGAGTGTGTTTGTGGGCTACACAATTGATACAGTCTTATTTATCAAAACAAAAGTTTGGCCATTTAAATGTATCAAGAAATGATGTTAGCTAAAAAGGTCAACACTTTGTAACATTGTTTTGGTGAAGTAAGCACTTCAACAATTCGTAGTGGTTATAGAGAAATATTCATTTATTTCCCATATTCTCCAAAATCATTTGTAAGTGAAAAAAACATGTAGTTTTTTTTTTTGTTGTTGTTTTTTTTTTACTAAATGCATCAGCTTTTGAGAACAAGAGATTTTAAGATAAAGAGACATTATTCTCTGTGTGCCATACCAGAAACAGAACTATATTCTTTCTGTGCTGCCCTCCTCACACTGAGAAATCTTGCATTTTGGTTTTCTTCTTAAAAAGAGAGAGATAGAGAGAATAATAGGAGAAAACATGTAACTAGGACAAAAATATTATTAAAAAGATAAAAGAGGATACAGAAGACCTGTTATATCATATGAAATCCACTGTATGAAAAGTGATGTGTCAGGCAGAAGGAGTTTCTAGCCAACACTGAAACAAAGTTTAAGCCCCCCTCTTTTAGATTTTAGTTCCTTAAGAAAAGCCTACACAGGCCTCCCAAAATTCTTGTCCCTTCTCACATGACTAATAAAGACTATGTTTCTCAGCTTTCCTTACTGTTGGTTGAGCCTTGCTATTCAATTCTAATCAAAAGGAAGTCAGATCAAGTTTTTCTGTGTGTGTGTTCAACTTCTGGGAAACGTCTTTAAGAGTTAGTCTATGCCTTTTATATCTTCTTTTTTAGCTTATTCTTTACTCTGCTCACTTGAATGCAGATGGGTGAGACGATATGGTAAAGCCAAAGTTGATTATGAATTCAGTGGCGGAACTGACAACATACTTAGCAGAACAACAAGATGGAGTAAACTGGGTTCCAGAAGATACATAAGCCCTGAAATGATTATCTCCAAACTTTTACATGAAATAGAAATAAACTTTTGTCTTTTTAAAGCCACAGTCATTTTGAGTTTTCTTCTACTCACAGCCAAACCCAAGTTTAACTAGTACAATAAGATTCGGAGCCTAAGCTCTTGCTTTTGCTAATAAAAGCTAATATTAATTGAATTTTTCTTTTTTCCATGCTCTGGTCTACATGATTTGTACATGTTTTTTCATTGAAAATTTACAATAATTGCATGAAGCATGATGACTACATATATTTTACAGATGTGCCAACTGAAACACCTCAACTTTAAATAAATTGACTCAAACCTCAAAAAACTGTTCAGTAGCAAAACCAGGATTTGAATTCGGTTCTGGAGTCAGATCAGGCAATCTGAAGAACATGAAATCTCTGTATTCAAATCAAGACTTTTCAAAATATTAGAATAAAAATAATTTTACATTAAAGAAAAAATTGAGGTTTGACTATTGTTAATAAATACCTAAAGTGGTAACATACCATAATTTTAAGAACATGGGCCCTAGACACAGACTACTGAGACTTTACCCATGTCTGCTTATTAGCTACTTATTAGCTAGGTGTGTGAGTCAGTTGTATACGACTCTTTGTGACCCCATGGACCGTAGTCTGCCAGTCCATGAAATTCTCCAGGCAAGTATACTGGAGTGGGTGGCCATTCCCTCTCCAGGGGATCTTCCCAACCCAGAGATTGAACCTGGATCTCCCACATTGTGGGCAGATTCTTTACTATCTGAGCCACCAGGGAAACCCCTACCACATAACATTGTTATATTGAGTATTAAAAAAGACAATTAATGTATAGTGGTTAAGCACTGTGCCTGGACCAGTGTTAATCTTCAAAAATAAATGTAGATTAGTACATTAATTTCTGACAACAAAAAGAGAGAGAGAAAAAATCTACCATCAAACTTGTGAAAGTATGACTAAGTTTTTACAAATTCTTTAAACTTATATTATTTGACCTTTTTTTTTAAGGATCCATTCCTAATTACATAGATTGAATGGCCAGAGCTTGTTACTCCACCTTGACCTCCTTGCACTCTAGGGAGATACATATCATACTCTGCAAATAGCAAAGATTTACTTTGCAATAAACCTTTTGAGAAAAAAAAATAATTGAATTTTTTCCTTCTTACTTGGCAGTCTATGATAATGGCCTAATAAGACATAACACATAGAATGTGACAAGTGTCAGAGATGAAGTAATTTGCAATTTGAAATAGTGGAAATTGCAATTCAAAGATCTTATACAGTTTTATTCTCTAAACATATTATGGTGGCAGGTGTGCCCAAGAGACTATTGCTGCATCCATTAATAAGTGAAAGTTTACTAGCATATTTTCATCAATTTTATTTTTTTGTGTGCTTATTTTACATTTCTAAGTTGAATCCACTGTTGATTGTCTATTACCATGTACTAGAATTGCTACAATCAAACCAGGAAAATGTAGGTAAAGTGTTTAGAATAGTCCAAAATCATTTCCTCAGAAACTGTAGCGACAATACACTTCAGACATGCTGAGTGTTAGCTGTGTCTATGGTATTCTTCTTGTGTTTATTTAACTCTAGTTACCCCAAGATAGGACATTATTATTTCTATTTAACAGATAAGGAAGGCAAATCACAGAGAGGTTGAAATACTTGTGGAAAGTCATAAAATAAGGGGCAGAGCTGGAATCTGAACCCAAACAATTAGTTTTTAGAATCTCCCTTCAACCATCATGCTATCTTGTTTCTCAATGTCTGAAATATAAGGGCAAAAGAAATTTAAAAAATAATAGCTAAGAAGACAATTTTGGAGTCAAAGATTCTCTTTAATTAGTGCTTAACTGTGAAAATCAACAGCAGAGATGCTGTATTAAGCCTTTGTTTTAAAAAAAGAAATAAAACAAGTAAACTATATGGGGATAAAAGCCCACAGAAATGTGAAATTACCTCTAAAAATTATGTTCAAACATATTTTATTATGCTTTTTCATTATCTATATATAGTATCTTCTACCCTGTGTATCTTGCTTAACATACAGAAAATTCCACCATCTAAGAGCTTTTACCTTGAAATAAGAGGTATAGTCAGAACTCAATGAATGATCATCCATCCAATATCCTCAATCCTTTGGAATAAAAACCATGATTGAGTCTGTTTCTCTAAATACTTTGAACTGGTCATTTAAATATAAGGATTTTATATAAGGCATTTTCTCCTATCAGTCTCTAAATGTAAATGCTCTATAAATCTGAGCTTCAGATGAACTTCAAGCAATGGAATTCTTTAAACATTTATTTTTAATTGTAGGATAATTTTTTTTTACGTTATTGTGTTGGCTTCTTCCACACAACAGCGTGAATCAGCCATGAGTATACATTTGCCCCCTCCCTCCTGAGCATCCCTTCCACCCCTTACTCCGTCCCAACCCTCCAGGCTGTAGCAGAGAACTGCCTTGAATTCTCTGTGGTGGTTTAGGTGGTTTAATCTGTAAGTCGTGTCTGACTCTTGAGACCCCAAGGACTGTAGCCTGCCAAGCTCCTCTGTCCATGGGGTTTCCCAGGCAATAATACTGAAATGGGTTGCCGTTTCCTTCTCTGAGGGATCTTCCTAACCCAGGAATCAAATCTGGGTCTCCTGTATTGTAGATAGATTCTTTACCAACTGGGCTACCACTCATCCCTTGGAGCTCTCTGTGGTATAGAGCAACTTCCCCTTAGCTAACTGCTTTACATATGGTAATGTACATGTTTCAATGTTACTGTCTCAGTTCATCCCACCCTTTCGTTCCCCTGATGTGTCCAAACTCTGTTCTCTATGGCTAAGTCTGTATTCCTGCCCTGCAAATAAGTTTATCAGTACCATTTTTCTAGATTCCATACATATTCTAAGCAATGGAATTTTTATCAAATTATTTCTGGACTTATAAACTGCCTCAGTACACAACCACAGAACATTTGGATTTCAAAATTAATATTAGGTATACACTAAGTATATTTTGAAATGCAACCTAATTATTAGCATTTTAAAATACTCTGATCTCTATCATTAGCCTTTAAAATGTACTCCTATTTTAGAGGAGAGTCGTGTACTGAGCCATTTCCTGGAGCCATGTATTGATGATTAAAACCAAAGGTGTAGTCTTTCATAAAGGTACATGGACTAGAGATTTTGAGCACTCTAAAATTAATTGCTTTCTTAGCAAATTTAGTCTTCCTAGTAGCCCTTACCTAGGGATAATTGATAATTTAAAAAAAAAAACAAAAACGGAATTGTGACCAAAAAATTAGGCTCGTATCACTTTAATGACGTTATTTAGAAATACAGAGCTTGCACCAATGTTTTCAATTATTCAGTAGTTCAATAACTATTTTTGAATTCTTTGGATGTACATAATAGTTACTGTGCTAAAGAAGTTGCAAAGATACATGAGAAAAGTTCTATAGTTCTGGAGTTCAATTTCTTAATAATACATGGTGTTATAGTGAAAATACTTCTCTCATGCCACCATTTTTTACAGTGGGTTACAATCATATATTTATGTTTCTATCTCTTATGGAATCTCTGAAAAACTATATTTTCTTCATTTTTGGATCTCTAGCAAAAAACTCTCAACCTGGAGCAAAGGAAATCAAGATTCAGTCTGGCAGAGAAAATAGACACCAAGACACAAGAATAGATGGATTGTTTAGAGAACAGGAAACTGCTTATGTGTCTGGAAGTCAAGTAACAGTCCTGCAAAAGGTGAGTTAAAAGACGCCACCTTGATAACATCCAAATAAAATACTTCAGTAAAATTTGAAGGTTTTAAAAAAAATATGTTGGATATCACAGAATGTTTTTCTCACAGCAATGCTGTTTATGCTGTAAAAATAATAGTAAACAAAACCCCACCTGATTGGTCCAAGTTCTAAGAGAACTTCTACCCTTTTTTAATGAAGAAGGTGGTCCCTCTTAGGTGAGTTATGCTGCTGCTGCTGCTGCTAAGTCACTTCAGTCGTGTCCGACTCTGTGCGACCCCATAGACGGCAGCCCACCAGGCTCCCCCGTCCCTGGGATCCTCCAGGCAAGAACACTGGAGTGGGTTGCCATTTCCTTCTCCCGGTGAGCTATGACCTGCATCTAATTCCCTTCTTAAACATTTTGAGTATCAATCCAGAGCACTCTCTTTTTATCTGAAACTTCGTCTTTTTACAGATACCTCTGTATGAAATTTACACATACTTAAATCTCTCCCATCCTAAAAGAAACGTGTCCCTCTTGACTCCCTCTAGTAATCCAGGTGCTGTCGAGCTCATGTTATAACAACTTCTTAAAGGGGTCACTCTACATGCTTTCCTCTGGTTTTTTTCCTCTTTTTTTCACTTCCCATTCACTTTTCAGTCCATTCCATTGTAGATGCTTCTTACCCCATTCAAAGTGGTTTTATTAAAATCACCAATGTTCTCTTTGTCATGGAGTGAAGAGATATTTCTTAGATATTATATCGTATGGCCTGTTAGTATAATTTCACCTACTTCTCCCTCCTTGAAATACTATAGTTCTGTTAAATATCCTTCTGGTTTCTGTATCTTTTTCTTTACATTCCTATTTGATTTTATTTTACATACTCTTCCACAGGAATCCCATTTATTCCAAAAGTTTCAACTCCCTGTCAACAGCTCTTACATTGCTATTTCAGTTCAGATCTCTTTTCTGTGTATCTCAAAATCAGCTCCATCTAACTACTTAAAATGGAATGCCGCAAACCTCACTTAACTACATAGCCACTTACTCCCCATTTCTAATAAAAACTAAAAGTTGGCTTTTAAAAAAACACTTGTAGGATTTTATTACTTTTCTTTTCTTTTTTTTTTCCTATGTTTAAATTTCTTTTAAAATTTTGTTGTGATAAAATGTGTATATGTTACAATTTTAACAGTTTAGTGGCATTAAGTACATTTACACTGTTGTATAACCATCACCACTCAGTTCAGTTCAGTTCAGTCACTCAGTCATGTCCGACTCTGCGACCCCATGGACCACAGCATGCCAGGCCTCCCTGTCCATCACCAACACTCAGAGTTTACCCAAACCCATGTCCATTGAGTCGGTAATGCCATCCAGCCATCTCATTCTCTGTTGTCCCCTTCTCCTCTTGCCTTCAGTCCCTCCCAGCATCAGGGTCTTTTCAAATGAGTCAGCTCTTCGCATCAGATGGCCAAAGTATTGGAGTTTCAGATTCAGCATCAGTCCTTCCAATGAACACCCAGGACTGATCTTCTTTAGGATGGACTGGTTGGATCTCTTTGCAGTCCAAGGGACTCTCAAGGGTCTTCTCCAACACCACTACCCATCCACAAAATATTGTTTTTTTAAATCTCAAATAAAAGTTTTCAATCCAGATAATTTCTATAAAATCCACTTTTTTTTCATATTCATTGTTACCACACTGTATTATTGCTGTTCCTTCCTAAATTACATTTCCACATCTATCCTTCATATTTTAATCCATTCTTCACATGTTAGACTTAGCTTTGAAAAGTCTCAGGTCTCTACAGATCCCATTGTGCTTAGGGAAAAGATGAATGCACGAAGCATGTCTTCTCTAGCTTTATTTTCCTCTACTCTCCTTTTGGTTTAATATGCCTGATTTTTCCATCTACAAATTCTAAAACCTTTTCAAATGAGTATTGTTTGCTTACTCAGCAGTTTTGTACTTGCTTTTCCATGTCTTAGAGTTCTCTTCCCTGGCCATCTTCCTTTATGTCTATCCACATCAAAGTCAAATCTGAGACCTTCCCAGATAACTCTATGAAGGATATGCTGACTTGTGGCCTGCTTCCGTACTCACTGTGAGAGCCTCAATCTTATTAATATCACCTGGTACTCTTACAACTACAAGATCAATGTCTATTTTTATCTATTAGATTTAACTCTTTTAGAAGATAGTGAAAGATGTATCACTGTCTCCTTCAAATCTTTATCACTAGAGACTTTTATCAGATCTTATTTCTGAGACAATAAATATTTGTTGAATGTGTGATATTTCAAATATTCATTGAGTGTCTACTATTTTCCAGACACTGTTTTCTGGACTAGAGGTGCAGTGACGAGCCAAACCAAAGTCAGTACTCTCTTGGAGATGCCACGCTAGTACCATGAGATTAATGACACAACAAATTAAATAGTTTACATCAGTTGATCATGTGCTCACAAGAAGATTAAAGTGAAGAAGGGGAGTGTACCTGGGATGCTATGTAAAAAATAGATTAAAGTCTTTTTTACAAGATCGCATTCAATCAGAGATCTGATGAAACTTGGTGCCAGGGTGGATATCTCAGAGAAGAGCCATCCAGTGAGAAGGATTTTCAAACAGCATGAAGCAGTGTGTGCTAGGCTTGGTCAAGGACTGCCAGTCTGCGCAGGGTGGGGCTATGAGAACGTGGAAAGAGAAGAGCAGATGACAGGTCTGTAGGACCTTGGACACCACAGCTAACACTTTGAGTGAAGAGCAAGCTATTGCAAGGTTTTGAGCACAAAAGTGACATAATATGATTTACTTTCTCAAAAGAACACTCTAGTTTTGTAAAGAGTGGGCTATGGAGAGCTAGCATAGTATTAGACAGGTCACTGGGAGGCTACTTAAAATGGTTCTGGTGAGTCATGATAATGGTTAAAGTGATCAAAGTAGAATTCATGAAGAATGGTTTGATTCAGGATAAATAAGATAGAACTACTAATATTTGCTAATGAATTTGGTGTGGAATGTGGGAAAATAGGGCTTCCCCAGTGACTCCTCCGTAAAGAATTTGCTGGCAGTGTAGGAGCTTCAGGAGATGCGAGTTCCACCCCTGGGTCAGGAGGATCCCCTGGAGGAGGGCATGGCAACCCACTCCAGTATTCCTGCCTGAGATTCCCATGTGCAGAGCAGCCTGGCAGGCTACTGTCCACAGCATCGCAAAGAGCTGGACACAGCGGAAGTGACTGAGCACGTGTGCACGTGGCAAAATTTTTTAAAAAACTATGATTCCAGTATTTTTGGAATGGCATTACTTTTTACTGAAAAGAGAGAAATGAAGAGAAGATTTGATAGTGACAATAAAGAATTCAACTTGAGACACATAAAGTTTGAGATAACTCAAATACATCCAAGTGGAATTTTGAGTAGAGTGTTGGACATGTGAATAAATGAATTTCACTTACTCTCCATGTATTCAGGGGAAAAAATTACCTAATTTTTTTGAGTCTCACTTTCTTAATCTACAAAATGACACTGCTGGACTATTTAAAGATTTAAAGGTAGCATACTTGTAAATACCCCAAATACGCCAACACAACAAAAGCATTCAATAAGTTTTAGGAATTTTTTTCTCCCATCGAAATGCAGCCTATATCATAAGATTTTGTGAGATTCACATGAGGCATGGGGAAACTTCTGTAAGTTGAGAAATATCAAAATGTAAAGTATTAGTTCTATCATTTCTGTTACTGTTGGCAGTAATAAGGTCTCAGTACATTACTTTTGTTTTTTATACTAGCATTGCTTTTGAAAAATAAAACATCACCTTAAACATATATAGGAAATATAAGTTCTACTTCTCCAGCTTTTTATGGAAGTGTCAACAAAGAAAAGCTATTTTATTTTCTTGACCTTTATATAATTTTCAAGTCAATAGAAAACTGTAGTTCTTAATCATTACTTGAACAAAAGTCGTATGAACATCCAAGTATTATTTATGGTGTTAATTTCCTAGAAGATACATAAGTGGGATTATTTACTCTGCAAAGAAAAAGATGTAGCCAGCTAGGAATCATGGCCACTTTTCAGCCTACAGAAATGGATGACATCCAGTGCTACAAATACAATTTTTTTTTCCTGGTAAAATCTGGCTCCAGTTTGATTAGATGTCAGATAACAGAAGCAAGGCAAGCAGAATGTCTTCTCCGATAAAACTACATCTTCATTATAGACCTATCATCAAAGCTTTTCATTCCATAATCCTTGCCAATGTCAGCTACTCTAAGTCCTGAATACTCATGAGACATTGGATTACATTTATAGTTTTACCTTTCAGCCCTCTCTATCAGCATAATGTAGAAAATGAAAAAAAGCATTCCATTCTGATATCTATCACATCAATGGTCTTGAAAAGTAAGATAGAAAAGTGACATATTCATTTATTTAAACTAATGTGTTCAGGTCCAAAAGTTGGAAAGAAGAGATCAAGAGTGAGATAGTTGTGTCTGCATTTAAGAAACTGTGATTATGGGCTTACAGAAACTCACTGGTAAGTGTTTAACAGCTTCCTTGACAGAGATCAAAAAGAGCAATTCAAAAAGATTTTCAACCGAAAGTAGAGTAAGTTATTTATTTTTGTATATTTTTGCGAAAAGCTTCCTTATCTAAGAGAGTGATTGTTAAAACAAAAAAGTGGAACAATGAAACTAACAAATGGTACAATGTTGAAAGGGACAATTTAAAAAATCATTGTGAAGGTTTGTGCAGGAAATAAGCTGAACACTGGAGAATTAAAGTCTGAATGAGAGTTAGGTAGAGAAAAAGGAGGCATCATGGGTAGCTGCTGGGTATAAAGGCACTGAAATATGCTCTTTAACTAAAAGCTGGTCTTTCATTTCTGACTTTGTTGTGTTTAACCCAGAAGTCAGTTGTAATATGTTTCTTATCCTAGTGTGTCTGGTAAAGTGACTTTTAACCTAGTCACGACTTTCACCCTGATTATGATTTCCTTTATCCTTGCTGCTGATCTCTTAGTTTTTGCTTATTATGCTTCACTGATTTTACAGCTTCCGCTGTTTTCCTGACTTATTTCTTACTGATTTCTTTACTCTGTGGCTTTGCTGGTATATCTGATCCTCATATCCTCTGCTTCTGTCTGTCTTGATTCCAGTGGTCAGTGGAAAAAGCCAGATATCCACGGACAATGAAGCTCATTTAGTCTGGTTAAGAGGCAACTGAATGTGTGTTACAGTCCCTTTTACAATCAGAACATGCTAGCAATAGTCTTCTCAGAGTCCAATAGCTGAGATGCATCCCTGTTATCTTTGGTTAGTCCTTTTCTTTAGTGGAGAGAGAATTCCATGACTCCAGCATGTTCTCATTGAGAAAGAAAAAAGGGAAAAAAAAAAAAAACTTGGCTGTTTGCAAAGCTATCAGCTGTCCTACAGAATATATTGCTTTACTAAGTAAATAAATAAATAGTTCTCAAATGAGCAGAGCTCTATGGTAAACATTACCAGGGATCTAAAGCAAGGTAAGTCTCAGACCTAAGACCTTGATCTTCTCTCTTCTGGGCACCTGGACCAAAAGGCCATCTCCAAATCTTTATTGCTATATTCTGAGCTCATGCGTGTAGGCAGCAACTCTCCTAGGCTCCACATAAAATCATAAGTGATATCTAAGTATCTTATATTGTGACATTTTCCAGTCTTTGTCTACTTAGAGATAATGTAACTATAGATTGAAGGAAGGAAGAAAGGAGTTACATATACTTTCACCTTATTAATGTGTAAAATACACAGGGCTGAATAAATCTATAATCAGATTAATCAAGATTAAATATATAGACTTATATTTGAGAAAGAAGGAAACAACATTTTCTTAGAATAATTCCAAAATGAAATAGTTTACCAAATGAGAATGTAAAAATATTTTTATGGGGAGTCTTGCAATTTGATTATATATGTATATGATGATTTTTAATCATCCTATTTTTTATGAGCCCAAAGATGTCTTTTATACCAATATTTGGAATCCCTATTATTGAAAGCTTATGGTGAACAGTGTCAGATTCATGATCTCCAAAGAAGAAGAAGATTTAACTTTGGGACCAGGGACCAGGCTTGATCACTCAAGAGTTTTTGTATAGTAGAGTTATATTAAACTGAAAAGAGACAGAGAAAGCTTCTGACACAGATGTCAGAAGGAGACCAGAGAATGTCCCCCTAGCTAGTCTTATCAAGGCCTTGCATACTTTTTTCAGACCCACTCCCATAATATACATTTTAAGATGACAGGATCAGTCAGAAGGTTCTTGTTAAGGAGAAGTATGTCCTCAAGCAAGATACATGGTTATATTGACTAAGACAAAGCAATGTAGAAAAGAACATTTGTCCTTTTCTCCTTGAGAGCCCTAGACCTCTTTCTCCTCCTCAGGAACCCAGGACTTCTTATCAACCTACCTAGGAATTGACTCTCTCATTATACTGTGTTTAAAAGCTATATTGTAATTTTTACTGTTCAGTAGCTTTTAACATTCCAACTGATTAACAGCAGCTGAATTCCCTTCCCAGGTTCTTTCTTTAATTATACTTTCTTCTTTTGATTTACAAATCTTTCCATAAGAAATATTTCAGAATCATTTTAGAACCAAATAATTCACTTCCAAAAGCAAATACAGCTCCAGATACTGGATGAGGGCTGCTGATCTTAAGGTGAACTCTTCACAAATGAGGGCCCTTCCATTTATATCAGGCTGTTTCTTTTAAAATTAGACCCTCTTACCTAAGCAGACCTTTGAGAAAGACATATGGTTTTAGTACCAGGTAAGTCACTTTCTGGCTGTGTGACTTCTGGCAAGTCAAGCGTTCTCTCCACTGTCAGGCAAGTGTATGCTCCTCGGTTCTTTGTCTCGTCACAACAAAGATTTGGAGTGACGGACATTAAAGCCCCCTTGGTGGGTCACAGCTCTCGGGTCTTGGACAGACCATGTTATAGCGCTCAGGTCTCGACCGGGCTGTGTTACAGCTCTTAAATAAATCAGTGTTACGGCTCCGTGTTACAGCTCTATTTTATTTAGATAATAGCAGGAAAATCCATCTTCGAGGCATGAGGGCACGTCGATCCAAAGACGCAAAGAGAAGAGTGCCCCATCACACAGGAGAGAGAGAGAGAAGAGAGCTTTGGCTCCTCTTTTTATGTTTCTCTGTCACTGGGCCTGTCCTATGTAAATTGGGCTAGCCAGGAGTGTTGTTTGTTTTACCTCAGGTTCTCACTCCGGTCCTCGGACCTTCCTTTGTTCTATTTTTGCGGACTTTTCCCTTCCAGGTCTTTTAGCCACCACCATTCTGGACTCCTTTTCCCTATTCTAACTACGTAACACCATCATCATTGTTCTTACCTATTAAATTAGGATAATAATATTCCACACCAACCAGGATAACATGTGATCATACATCTGAAGCACCTAGTGGGGTGTTTAATAAAATCTTTTCTCAGTTTGAGAATTAAGGAGTGTCTGGGTAGAAAGGTGAGAATAATTATTCACAGGCTTGTCTTTAAAATCTAGAAGAGACATCTAAACAAAACAAAGGAGAGAGAGTACATATATATTTTGGGGACCTGAGGGTTTTGGCATAAGCAGATGATGAATAATACAAAATTTGCACCCTGGTAAAGTCAATTGAATAAAATATATTCATTAATAACTAGGTGTACTAAACTCTCCAGGGGAATATAAAAGTGTAGTGGAATGTGATTTGTGTAGATTTATATTTGAGAAAGAAGGAAACAAAATTATTTTCTTAGGATAATTACAAAATAAAATAGTTTATCCAATGAGACTGTAACATTTTTATGGGGAGTCTTGCAATGTTACAGACATGAGTGTCTACATGTAATCGAATTTTTTCATAAGCCTGAAGATTTCTTTTATATCAGTATTTAAAATACCTATTTAAATAATCCATTGAGGGTCATGGGTGGCATAGAGATAATGACAGGTCTTGACTGACCATGTAACCAAAACTCAGCTAAGAATTGAACTCAGTTCAGTTCAGTTCAGTCACTCAGTTGCAGCCAACTCTTTGGAACCCCATTGACAGCAGCATGCCAGGCTTCCCTGTCCTTCACCTACACCTGAAGCTTGCTCAAAATCATGTCCATTGAGTCAGTGATGCCATCCAACCATCTCATCCTTTGTCATCCCCTTCTCCTCCTGCCTTCAAACTTTCCCAGCATCAGGGTCTTTTCCAAAGAATTGAACTCAGGTAACATAAATCTCAATTCAGAACCACTTCATCTTTATTTCTTATGTCTCTGGAATGAGATTCCTTGACTTTTTGTTTATATGTTTTCTTTTATGTTAATGCAATGATTTGATGACATAAACTTCAGATGCCATGTAATAGCACACTCAAACTCTTCTATAATTTAGAACTATTCTGGACTAGCTTAGTCCACACTTGCATTTGTTTCTGATCAAAACTGTAACATGTAAAACCCCCAGGATAAGTAATTTTGGTTCCTGAGATGTGTTTCTCTTAAATAATGACAAATTTCAAAGTAAAGGATTTTGCCCATTTCTGTAGCAATCCTGTCCTATTTTCTTGTTCACTTACTGAAGTAGAAGCGATGACAAGTTTACTTTGACAAGGTTTTAATTCATTTCCATATGCAATACTTTTTTACCATGTGGTCCTGAAATTTTCTTTCTGTGTGGGTAAAAAAAAAACAATGAAAAGCCACTTAAATTGTTTTAATTATTACCTGCATCAGCTCTGATATTCCCTAAGCAGATGGCTCTGACACTTTTTTGCTTGTTTCAGCTTGAAAGCTTTGCTCTTATTCCACCAATTCAGATGGACTAGTTTAGTTTCTGAGCAATTGAATTAAAGAAAAAGTAAAAAATCAACAGTAGGTCAACTGAGGACTTTTCTGCAGTTAAACTCAAATACAGGCAATGACTCAAATGAATTAAAAATGGCCTTTCCTGAAGGGCGGATGAATGCTGTCCTCTAATTTCTGACAGGACAGTGTTTGTATGGCTTTTTCAAAATGAACAAGCTTTGGACATTTCTTATCTTTTGTTTGTTTGTCTGGCTGTGGAAGCTGGGTGGCAAAGAAGGAAGTTGTTGTTTGGCTGGAGCTTTATTCAATTTCTACAGCTGCACTAAACCAACAAACAGTTTTGGCAATGTTGAATTATTCTGTATAGGCAGATGAGGCATTTATATCTGACAGGAGTGATTTAGGCAAAGGAGAAAAGGAAAGATACCCACTTGAGGGCAGAGTTCCAAAGAGTAACAAGGAGAGATAAGAAAACTTTCCTCAGACACCAATGCAGAGAAATAGACTAAAACAATAGAATGGGAAAGACTAGAGATCTCTTCAAGAAAATTAGAGATACCAAGGGAATATCTCATGCAAAAATGGGCTCAATAAAGGACAGAAATGGTATGGACCTAACAGAAGCAGAAGATATTAAGAAGAGGTGGCAAAATACACAGAAGAACTATACAAAAAAGATCTTCACAACCCAGATAATCACTCACCAAGAGTCAGACATCCTGGAATGAGAAGTCAAGTGGGCCTTAGGAAGCATCACTACAAACAAAGATAGTGGAGGTGATGGAATTCCAGTTGCGGTATTTCAAATCCCAAAAGATGATGCTGTGAAAGTGCTGCACTCAATATGCCAGCATATTTGGAAAACTCAGCAGTGGCCACAGGACTGGAAAAGGTCAGTTTTCATTTCAATCCCAAAGGATGGCAATGCCAAAGAATGTTCAAACTATTGCACAATTGCACTCATCTCACACACTAGCAAAGTAATGCTCAAAATTCTCGAAGCCAGTCTTCAACAGTATGTGAACCGTGAACTTCCAGATGTTCAAGCTCGATTTAGAAGAGGGAGAGGAACCAGAGATCAAATTGCCAACAGCCATTGGATCATGGAAAAAGCAAGAGAGTTCCAGAAAACATCTACTTCTGCTTTATTGACTACACCAAAGCCTTTGACTGTGTGGATCACAATAAACTGTGGAAAATTCTGAAAGAGATGGGAATAGCAGACCACCTGACCTGCTTCCTGAGAAATCTGTATGAAGTTCAAGAAGCAACAGTTAGAACTGGACATGGAACAACAGACTGGTTCCAAATTGGGAAAGGAGTATGTCAAAGCTATATATTGTCACCCTGCTTATTTAACTTTTATGCACAGTACATCACGTGAAATGCTGGGCTGGATGAAGCACAAGCTGGAATCAAGATTGCCAGGAGAAATAATCAGTAACCTCAGATATGCAGATGACACCACCCTTATGGCAGAAAGTGGAGAAGAACTAAAGAGCCTCTTGATGAAAGTGAAAGAGGAGAGAAAAACCTGGCTTAAAACTCAACATTCAGAAAACTAAGAGGAGCCAGAAGAAAATGGTGGAGGAGTAAGATGAGGAGAGCACCAACCTCCCCCCCAAATACATCAAAAACTCATCATGGAACAACTCCTACAAAGCAACCTCTAGGGGATAGCAGAAGACCGCAGGCCTCCAGGGCGACAGGCCAAGCTCCCTGAAATGAGATAGGAGAGAGTAGGGAGACATACAAAGGGACAAAGAGAACTTCAGGGCAGCAGCTTGTGCCCCAAGGGAGGGAGGGAGCCCTGAAACAGGGGTTCCCGCGCACGGGGAAACTTTCAGAGACGGGGCCCAAAGGGGAGCTGAGAAGTCTTGGAAAATCAGGCAAAGCAGGGACTTGAAGGGCAGGAAACAGAGAAGGCCGCACTTCTCAGCCCCTTCCCAGCTCATGGACTACGGCCCCAAACAGCCGATGGGCTCCCGGAACCGAGGGCGGTGGGGCATACAAACCCCGCCAGCAGCGCGCATCCCTTGAAGCACGGAGGGCGGGTCCAGGCACTGAGCTGACCCCGGCAGATTCGGGGGCGCAAAGGGGGGACCGGGGAGCTGATAGACGGGAGGCATACAGACTTGGGCGGTGCACACAACCCTCCCGCACAGCCTGAAGAAGAACAAATAACCCCTGCGACAAAGCGTGCAGGGACGAGACAAAACGCGTGCCCGGAAACCCCGCGACGCAGAGGGTGCGCACGGGGAGCTGGGAGAGAGCCACACCAGCCCGAGCGCAGAGGCCAGCCGCGCCCGGCAGGTGCGCGCAAGGCCACGGCGCGGAGGCGGCGCACACGAAGGGGACGCAGGGTGAGCTGCGGCGCTGAGCGGGCCCCGCACAAGTCGCCGCGATGCGGGAGGATGCATCCGAGCACCTGCCTACCCAGGAGGTTCCGGCCGACAGTGCAGCGCCAGACGGGGGGACAGAAGCGCCCGCGATGATCCCAGGGACGAGGAGGCGCCCGGTGGCCCTGCGGTCATGCTGAGAGGGCCACTCTGAAATGGACGCGCCTGACACCACGAAAGCTAGACCGACTTCCCAAAGGCATAGGGAACCCACAGACACTCCAAAACCTACCGCTGGACACTGCCCTGCCTTTCAGAGATGCGATCCGGCCCCACCAACCAGAACACAGGCACAAGCTCCGCCAACCAGGATAACATCGTAGGTCACAAACCCAACCCCACCCACAGGGGCAGACTCCACAACCAAGAGCCACAACCTTGAGAATTTTTTAAAAATTATTTTCTTCATTTTTTTCCTCTTATAAATCACACTGTTTATTCCCCCAAGATATCACCACTTTCACACTAGTATTTAGCAGTTCTGTGGAGTTTTCCTCTGTTTTTTTTTTGTTGTTGTTGTTTTATATGTATATAAAAAAAATCATTTTAAGATTTTTTCTTCTTATAAATCACAGTACTTATTCCCCAACATATTTCCACCATCACAATAGCTTTTTGTGGTGCTGTGAAGTTTTCCTTGTTAAAAAAAAAATTTAATATTTTTTTCTTTTTTCTTATAAGTCATACAGTTTATTCCCCCTACATATTTTTCCACTTCCATATTAGCCCTTTTGCAGTGCTGTGGGGTTTTCTTCTTTGTGTTTCTTGTCAAAAAAAAGGAAAGAAAAAAATTGATTTTAAGGGGTTTTTTTTTGTTTCTCACTTTTTTTTTCCTTTATGGGTTTTTTTTTTTTTTAATTTTGATTTTTATTTATTGAACTGCCTTTCCTACTGTTCTTTCCCGGCTGTAACTATTCCTGAATATATAAACATATATATACATATATATGTATATACATATATACATATATATAAATCTTTTCCACATAAATCTATTCATCTTTACTTTTCTACTTTTTCTTTTCTCTCTCTCTGATTATCTTTTAATCCTCTTCTCTGCCCCTCCTTTTCTCTTTTCCCTCCCCTCTCTTCTTTCTTTTCTCTCTATACTATTCTCTCTATCCCCCTCCCCCTCACTCTCCTCTTTCTTCTCTCTCTTTACCTCCCTATTCCTCACTTTCCCTCACTCTCTTCTTTCTTCTCCCTCTCTATCCCCCTCCCCCTCACTCTCTTGTTTCTCCTCTCTCTCTCTATCCCCCTCCCTCTCATCTCCCTCACTCTCCTCTCTCTGTCTCTGTCCCCGCTTTCCCCTCACTTTCCCACCCCCTCTTCTTTCTCTCTCTCTCTGTCCCCCTCACTCTCCCTCACTCTCCTCTCTCTCTCACTCTCCCTCACTCTCCTCTCTCTCTCTCTGTCCCCCTCACTCTCCCTCACTCTCCTCTCTCTCTCTCTATCTTCCTCACTCTCCCTCACTCTCCTCTCTCTCTCTCTGTCCCCCTCACTCTCCCTCACTCTCCTCTCTCTCTCTCTGTCCCCCTCACTCTCCCTCACTCTCCTCTCTCTCTCTCTGTCCCCCTCACTCTCCCTCACTCTCCTCTCTCTCTCTCTGTCCCCCTCACTCTCCCTCACTCTCCTCTCTCTCTCTCTGTCCCCCTCACTCTCCCTCACTCTCCTCTCTCTGTCCCCCTCACTCTCCTCTCTCTCTCTCTCTGTCCCCGCTTTCCCCTCACTTTCCCACCCCCTCTTCTTTCTCTCTCTCTCTGTCCCCCTCACTCTCCCTCACTCTCCTCTCTCTCTCACTCTCCCTCACTCTCCCTCACTCTCCTCTCTCTCTCACTCTCCCTCACTCTCCTCTCTCTCTCTCTGTCCCCCTCACTCTCCCTCACTCTCCTCTCTCTCTCTCTGTCCCCCTCACTCTCCTCTCTCTCTCTCTCTGTCCCCGCTTTCCCCTCACTTTCCCACCCCCTCTTCTTTCTCTCTCTCTCTGTCCCCCTCACTCTCCCTCACTCTCCTCTCTCTCTCACTCTCCCTCACTCTCCCTCACTCTCCTCTCTCTCTCACTCTCCCTCACTCTCCCTCACTCTCCTCTCTCTCTCACTCTCCCTCACTCTCCTCTCTCTCTCTGTCCCCCTCACTCTCCCTCACTCTCCTCTCTCTCTCTGTCCCCCTCACTCTCCCTCACTCTCCTCTCTCTCTCACTCTCCCTCACTCTCCTCTCTCTCTCTGTCCCCCTCACTCTCCCTCACTCTCCTCTCTCTCTCTCTATCCCCCTCACTCTCCCTCACTCTCCTCTCTCTCTCTGTCCCCCTCACTCTCCCTCTTCTCTCTCTCTCTCTGTCCCCCTCCCCCTCACGGCCCGGTCACCAGCTGAGCTAACTCGCTGAGCCCTCTGCGCTCTGTCCCCAGCGGGCCGTCCGCTCACGCTCTGATCTCCACCTCCGGCTTTCGCTCCCTCTGCCCTCAGCTGGTTGGTGTCACCTCTGGTCTCCCTCGCTCCCCAAGTGGGTCTCCTATGCTCTTTTCTTTAGAGCACTTTGGTTTTAACCATGTGTGTGGAAGTCTGTGTATATGTCCCCATATTTCTGTAATTACCTCCTTGGTCTCCTCCCACTAGAACACAGGTACAAGTCACCCCAACAAGAAATCAACACAAACCACCCAACCAACATTTCCCTCCAAGGGAAAAAATCGAAAGGAAGATCTAATACAGCCCTAAAGCCTGGGGAAAGGAGACCTCAAGTTAGAAAACAGAAAAAAATAAGGTGAAAAGACAGAGAAATACAGCACAAATGAAACAGCAAGGTAGAAAGTCACAAGACCAAATAAACAAAGAGGAAATAAGTAACCTCCCTGAAAGAGAATTCAGAATAACGAGAGTAAAGATGCTCCAAAGACTTGAAAATAGAATGGAGAAAATGCAAGAAGCATTTAACACAGTTAATACACCAAGGACATAGAAGTAATAAAGAATAAGCAAACAGACATGAATAACACAATTAATGAAATTAAAAATACTCTACAAGGAACCAATAGCAGAGTAACTGAGACAGAAGAATGGATAAGTAAGCTGGAGGATAGAATGGTGGAAATAACTGCTGAAGAACAGAAGAAAGAGAAAAGAATGAAAAGAACTGAGGACAGCCTCAGAAACCTTTGGGACAATATTAAATACACCAACATTTGAGTTATAGGGGTCCCAGAGGAAGAAGAAAAAAAGAAAGGCACTGAAAATTTTTGAAGAAGTTTTATAATTGCAAACTTCCCCAACATGGGAAAGAAAATAGTCAGTCAAGTCCAAGAAGCACAGAGTACCCTATAGGTTAAACAAAAGGAGAAACACATCAAGACACATATTAACCAAGCTAACAGAGATTAAGCACAAAGAAAGAATATTAAAAGCAGTAAGGGAAAAGCAACAAGTAACATACAAGGGAAAACCCATACAATTAACAGTGGATCTTTCAGCAAAAACTCTATAGGCCAGAAAGGAAAGAAAGGATACATATATATATATATATTAAATTTAAAATATATACATGTATTTAAATATATATTTAAAATATATATTTAAAGGATATATTTCAAGTACTGAAAGAGAAAAACCTACAACCACAATTACTATATCCAGCAAAGATCTCATTCAAAATTGACAGAGAAATCAAAAGCTTTATGGACAAGCAGAAGTTAAGAGAATTCAGCACCACCAAACCAGCCTTGCAACAAATACTAAACGGACTTACATAGCCAGTAAACAAAAGAGAAAGGAAAGACCTACAAAAACAAACCCAAAACAGTCAAGAAAATGCCAATAGGAACATATGTGTCAATAATTACCTTAAATGTAAATGGATTAAAAGCACCAACCAAAAGATTCAGACTGACTGAAAGAATACAAAAACAAGACCCATATATATGCTGCCTACAGGAGATCCACTTCAGACCTAAAGAAACATACAGACTTAAAGTAAAAGGATGGAAAAAGATATTCCATGCAAATGGGAATCAAAAGAAAGCTGGAGTGGCAATCCTTATTTTAGACAAAATAGACTTTAAAATAAAGAATATCATAAGAGACAAAGAAGGACATTACATAATGATCAAGGGATCAATCCAAGAAGAAGACATAACAATTGTAAATATCTATGCACCCAACATAGGAGCACCTCAATACATAAGGCAAACACTAACAGGCATAAGAGAAGAAATCAACAGCAACACAATAATAGTAGGGGACTTTAACACCCCACTTTCACTAATGGACAGATCATCAAAACAGGGAATCAATAAGGAAACACAAATCTTAAATGAAACATTAGACCAAATGGACCTAATTGGTATCTTCAGGACTTTCTATCCAAATGCAGAAGAACACATTTTCTTTTCAAGTGCCCATGGAACATTCTCCAGGATAGACCACATCTTGAGCCACAAATCAAGTCTCAGTAAATTTAAGAAAATTGAAATTGTATCAAGTATCTTCTCTGACCACAACGTTATGAGACTAGATATCAACTACAGGAAAAAAAAAAAAACAGCAAAAACCATAAACTCATGGAGATCAAACAACACATTACTAAATAACAAAGAGTTTACTGAAGAAATAAGAAAAGAAATCAAAAGATTCCTAGAAACAAATGACAGTGAAAACACAATGACCCAAAACTTATGGGACCCAGCAAAAGCCGTACTAAGAGGGAGGTTTATAACGATACAATCATACCTCAAGAAGCAAGAAAAGCATCAAATAGACAGCCTAACTCTACATCTAGAACAGCTGGAAAAAAAAACCAAAAAGCCCTCAAAGTCAACAGAAGGAAGCAGATCATAAAAATCAGAACAGAAATAAATGAAAAAGAAATGAAGGAACAGTAGCAAAGATTAATAAAACTAAAAACTGGTTCTTTGAGAAGATACACAAAATTGACAAACCACTAGCCAGACTCATCAAGGAAAAAAGGGAGAAAAATCAAATCAATAAAATTAGAAATGAAAAAGGAGGTGTTATAACAGACAACACAAAAATACAAAGGATCATAACAGAATATTATGAGAAACTATATGATAATAAAGTGGATAACCTAGAGGAAATGAACAGATACTTAGAAAAGATTAGCCTCCCAAGATTGAACTAGGAAGAAATAGAAATTATGAACAACCCAATTACAAACACTGAAATTGAAATAGTGATCAAAAATCTAACCAAAAACAAAAGCCCAGGGCCAGATGGCTTCACAGGGGAATTCTATCAAACATTTAGAGAAGAGCTAATGCCAATTTTTCTGAAACTTTTCCAAAAAATTTCAGAGGAAGGAACACTTCCAAAATTATTCTACAAGGTCACAATCACCCTGATACCAAAACCAAGGAAAGAGAAGAGAATATGAAAAAAAAAATTATAGACCAATATCACTGATGAACATAGAAGCAAAAATCCTAAACAAAATTCTAGCAAACAGAATCCAACAACACATTAAAAAATTCATACATCATGATCAAATCGGGTTTATTCCAGGGATGCATGGATTCTTCAGTTTATACAAATCAACCAATGTGATACACCATATCAACAATTGAAAGATAAAAACCATATGATCATCTCAATAGATGCAGAAAAGGCTTTCAACAAAATCCAGCATCCATTTATGATAAAAACGCTTCAAAAAATGGGCATAGAAGGAACCTACCTGAACATAGTAAAGGCTATATATGAAAGTGAAAATGAAGTCGCTCAGTTGTGTCTGACTCTTTGTGACCCCGTGGACTGTAGCCCACCAGGCTCCTCCGTCCATGGGATTCTCCAGGCAAGAATACTGGAGTGGGTTGCCATTTCCTTCTCCAGGGGATCTTCCCAACCCAGGGATCGAACCCAGGTCTGCTGCATTGCAGGCAGACACTTTAACCTCTGAGCCACCAGGGAAGCCAATATATGAAAATCCCATAGCAAACATTATTCTCAATGGTGTAAAACTAAAAGCTTTCCCTCTAAGATCAGGAACAAGACAAGGTGGTCCACTCTCACCACTATTATTCAACATAGTTTTGGAAGTCCTAGCTATAATAATTAGAGAAGAAAAAGAAATAAATGGAATCCAGATCAGAAAAGAAGTAAAACTCTCACTGTTTGCAGATGACATGATACTATATATAGAAAACCCAAAAGAAGCTATCAGAAAACTACTAGAGCTAATCAGCCAATTCAACAAAGTCACAAGGTCAATACACAGAAATCCATCGCACTCCTATATACTAACAATGAAAAATCAGAAACAGAAATTAAGGAATCAATACTGTTCACCATTGCAACAAAAAGAATAAAATATCTAGGAATAAACCTACCTAAGGAAACAAAAGACCTGCATACAGAAAACTATAAGACACTGATGAAAGAAATCAAAGACAACATAAACATGGAGATGAACATAAACAACATAAACATGGAGAGATATTCCATGTTCCTGGGTAAGAAGAATCAATATTGTGAAAATGACTATACTACCAAATGCAATCTACAGATTCAATGAAATCTCTATCAAATTACCAATGGCATTTTTCACAGAACTAGAACAAAAAATTTCACAATTTATATGGAAACAAAAAAGACCCTGAATAGCCAAAGAAGTCGTGAGAAAGAAGAATGGAACTAGAGGAATCAACCTTCCTGACTTCAGATTATACTACAAAGCTACCATCATCAAGACAGTACTGGCACAAAACCAGAAGTATAGACAAATGGAACAAGATAGAGAACCCAGAGATAAACCCCTGGACCTATGGGTACCTTATTTTTAACAAAGGATGCAAGAATATACAATGGGGCAAAGACAGCCTCTTCAATAAGTGGTGCTGGGGAAACTGGACAGCTACGTGCAAAAGAGTGAAATTAGATCACTACTTAATACCATACACAAAGATGAACTCAAAATGGATTAAAGACCTAAATAAAAGACCAGAAACTATTGAACTCTTAAAGGAGAACATAGGCAGAACACTTGATGATGTAAATCAAAGCAAGATCTTCTATGACCCACCTCTTAGAGTAATGGAAATAAAAACAAAAATAAATAAGTGGAACCTTAACTAAAAATAAGTAGGTCCTAAACCTAAAAGCTTTTGCACAGCAAAGGAAACTACATACAAGGTGAAAAGACAACCCTCAGAATGGGAGAAAATAATAGCAAAGGAAACAACTGATAAAGAATTAACTTGCAAAATATACAAGCAGCTTAAATAACTCAATACCAGAAAAGCAAACAACCCAATCAAAAAGTGGGAAAGGGACCTCAAGAGACATTTCTCCAAAGAAGACAGACAGATGGCTAACAAGTACATGAAAAGATGCTCAACATCACTCATGATTAGAGAAATGCAAATCAAAACTACAATGAGATATCACCTCACACCAGTTAGAATGGCCATCATCCAAAAGTCTACAAACAATAAATGCTGGAGAGGGTGTGGGGAAAAGGGAATGCTCTTGCATTGTTGGTGGGAATGTAAACTGATACAGCCATTATAGAAGATGGTATGGAGACTCCTTAAAAAGCTGGGAAGAAAACCACCACATGACCCAGCAATCCCACTCCTAGGCATATACCCTGAGGAAATCAAAACTGAAAAAGACACATGTACTCCAATGTCCACTGCAGCACTATTTACAATAGATAGAACATGGAAGCAACCTAGATGTGTGTCAACAGGTGAATGGATAAAGAAGCTGTGGTACATATATACAATGGAATACTACTCAGCCATGAAAAGGAACACATTTGCATCTGTTCTAATGAGGTGGATGAAACTAGAGCCCATTGTACAGAGTGAAGTAAGTCAGAAAGAGAAATATAAATATTATGTGTGTATATATGTGTGTGTGTGTGTGTGTGTGTGTGTGTGTGTGTGTGTATGGAATCTGAAGAGATGGCACTGATGAATTTATTTTCAGGGCAGCAAAAGAGAAACAGACATAGAGAACAGACCTATGGTCAAGGTGGGAGGAGAGGAGGGAGAAGGGGAGATCTATGAAGAGAGTAACACAGAAATTTACAATACCATGTGTAAAACAGATCACCAACAGGAATTTTCTGTATGACTCAGGGAACTCAAACAGGGGCTCTGCGACAGGCTGAAGAGTAGGGCAGAGAGAGAGATGGGAGAGAGGTCTGGGACGGAGGGGACATGAGTGTACCTATGGCTGATTCTTATTGATGTATGACAGAAAACCACAAAATTCTGTAAAGCAATTATCCTTCAATTAAAAACAAACAAACAAACAAAAAAACCTAAGATCATGGCATCCAGTCCCATTACTCCATGGCAGAGATGAAGAAACAATGAAAACAGCAAAAGATTTTATTTTCTTGGGCTTCAAAATTGCTGTAGATGGTGACTGCAGCCATGAAATTAAAAAGACTCTTGCTCCTTGGAAGAAAAGCTATGACAACCTAGACAGCATGTTAAAAAGCAGAGACATTAGTTTGTTGACAAGGGTCTGTCTAGTCAAAGCTATGATTTTTCCAGTAGTCATGTATGGATGTGAGAGTTGGACCATAAAGAAGGCTGAGCACTGAAGAATTGATGTTTTTGAACTATGGGGTTGGAGAAGATTCCTGAGAGTCCCTTGGACTGCAAGGATATCAAACCAGTCAATCTTAAAAGAAATCAGTCTTGAATATTCATTGGAAGGACTGATGCTGAAGCTGAAACTCCAATACTTTGGCCATCTGATGCAAAGAACTGACTCATTTGAAAAGACCCTGACGCTGGGAAAGATTGAAGGCAGGAGGAGAAGGGGACAACAGAGGATGAGATGATTGGATGGCATCACCAATTCGATGGACATGAGGTTGAACAAGCTCCAGGAGTTGGTGACGGACAGGGGAAGCCTGGCATGCTGCAGTCCATAGAGTCGTAAAGAGCCTCAGTCATGATTGAGTGACTGAACTGAACTGGAGTGATTTAGTTCTAACACAGATACATTTTTTTTTCCATTCGTGCAGATGAGGGCACTAACTCTACCACCCTTGGGACTCAAGTGGAGATATTCACCTCCTCTTTTCTCTTCCTCTTCAGCCATAGCTAGTCTTACACCTGGCATAGAGCTGCAAACAGACATCCTCAGGAAAGCTTAAAACCAACACTTGCTCAAAAGCTCTAACAACCCCCTCGGATCTCAGAGTTTCCTCTATTCCTCTGCCAGTTTGGTATTTTCATTTTGCCCACCTCTCTCCTTTATTCCAAAACTCTGCTTGAGCTTCATCTTCTTTGAGAAACTTCTATTCAAGCTCATTCATCTTAATTATTTCCCAGTGCATTTTGTTTGAAATTTACAACATGATCATTTATTCTTCCCATGTTTTGACTTGAACTTGCCTTTTACCACACCTTAGGTAAGTCCTGTGATCTTTTCTGTTGATAGATTTTAAAATTTTACCTTTTCTTTCTCTTCCAAAGACCAGATGCTGTGTTCCATAAACTTTGAAATTTCCTCTTACCAGCTCTTGTCGCTCACTGGTATTGAATTGATGTTGCCAGTTTCTTTCCTTTCCATTTTCCTGATTCATCATTTTTCCTTTGTTTTAGCAGATGTGCTATTAGCTTCATTTGACCTCATCATTATTTATTACTCCTTTAATTTATCTCTAATATTCTCTCTTACTTACTGTCACGTTTGTCCCAAATCTTCACCAGGCTTCTCAGTCTCAGCCTTATAACCTACTCCTGGCTTTAACAAATTGCTTTGCCTTCTACTTTACTATTAATGCAAAGTTGATGTCCTTTCTCCTTACCCCTGATTTTCTCTGTATTTTCACATCTCTCTCTCTCACATCTCCTACTTTAAAAAAAAAAAAAACTTTTATTCATTTATTTTATTTTTGTCTGTGTTGGTTCTTCATTTCAGTACCCAGGATCGTTTGTTGTGGTGCATGAGTTCAGTAGTTGTGACACACAGCTTTAGTTGCCCCAAGGCATGTGGGATCTTAGTTCCCTGACCAGGGCTTGAACCTATGTCCCTTGCATTTGGGGGCAGATTCTTAACTACTGGACAACCAGGGAAGTTCCTATATCTCCAGCCTCTGAAAATGTCTTTTTCCTTCCCAGCCTGCTGCTCTTTCAGAAACACTGATTACTACAGTTTCAATCTCTATTCCAGTTCCTTTAGAATATACTGAAATCCATCTCTGATATTACTTGAGAGGTTTCCCAAGATGAAAGGAACAAATAATTAATCTTTCCTAGTATAAAATCAATGGATAGGATGTCTCTTTAATTACACAAACACTGTATGAAGGCAAATACTTATTTATCTCAATAATAAATGGGTTGGGTGCAAGGTCAATATGCACTGAACTAGGAAGTAAAGGCAAAAAGTGTTGCTCCCATTCCACAGGTTAGAATTCACAGGCATAAGGCCACATCACCGTAAGTCGTGCAGAATAACATCCCTGGCCATTCAGGCACTTCTCAGTGACAATACAACAGCATGGGAAATGGAAAGGGCTGCACAATGAAAATTACTTCAATCGGAAGCCAGCTGGGTCCAGAGTTTGCTCTACAGGATTTATTTTCTTCTAGTAATAGAATAGATTAAATTTCTTTAACAAATATAAAAGCCTCTCATCACCTGCATGCACAGCTTAGGAATCAGAAATCAGAAATAGCACATAGAATGTTGGGCACACTTTTATGCAGTTCTATATTGTCTGAGATATTGGCCCATTATTCTTACTTCCTTGCTGGCTCTAAAATCCAATTGTTGTGTCTACAGGACAATGAGGCTGCCACAGCTTTTGGCTGTTGCTTTCTGATTGGCTGTTATGCCTCATGAATAGAAAGAGCAAATGATCTTAAGTAAAAAAAGAAAAGAAAGTTACGGCAAGTGTAGGGCTCACCACAAAACAATTACTTTTTCTTGGGAATATTTTAGTTTTGTTTTCAGCAGAAAGGTTAGTCCAAGGTCAACCACTCTTTTATAGTCATGAGCAAAAGTGCCAATAAAGGATTTGGAGCAGAGAGGTAGAATTATATGGCTTGAGTTACATTTTAAAATACCACTCTGAATACTAGGCAAGAAAAGATTAAAAGGGAAAAGAGTAAAATTGAGAAGAAGAATTAGGAGGCTACTAAAATAGTCCAGGTGAGAGGGGAGCAATATGAAAACAGTGGTTGCTCTGTTTAACCCCTGTATGTGAGGTCACTCTCAGAGGGGGGACTGAAGGTCCAGGGTAGAGGCTCTTAAATCCCACCTTGGCCTTGGTTTAAATTCTTCCTGGATACCACATAAAGTCAATATTATGAACACTAAGTTGTTCTGTGGCAGCACTCTAAATATGTATAATATTTAGAGCATTTAATTAATCTGCTCCCTACTGTACATTTTCATTCCCATAAAAGATTGTATGAATATTTCCGTTCAAGTGTTACTGATATAAATGAGCAAGATAAAATGTCAACAATGATTTGCTTCACATTCAAAAATATTTTTTCTCTCGCTCAAGAAAATCTGTGATTGATTTATTTACATAGTGTAAAACACATCAATTTTTCTTTTAAGTATCAACCCCATTTATTATTGAGATACACAAGTATGCTCCTTCACATAATGTTCATGTATTTAATCATACAGCATATTAGCATTGATTAATTTATACTACATCAATTGTTTAGATCATCCAACCATGGATACAGACCATATTTTCCTTAAATACTTTAGTTCTTCAAAAGGGGGTATTCCCTCCTACACTGTTGGTGGAAATGTAAATTGGTGCAGCCACTATGGAGAACAGTATGGAGATTCCTTTAGAAATGAAAAATAATTACCATATGATCAAACAATCCCACTTATGGTAATATATCCAGAGAAAAACATAATTTGAAACTGTACATTTACCCCATACTAGCACTGTTTACAAAAGCTAAGATATGAAAGGAACCTAAGTGTCCATCAAGAGATGAATGGGTAAAGAAAGTATATGTATAGGTATATTTATCTATCTATCTATATACATATATATATAATGGAATATTACTCAGCCGTAAAAAAGAATGAAATAATACCATTTGCAGCAACCTGCATTGACCTAGAGATTATCATGTTAAATGAAGTAAGCCAGTCAAAGATAAATATATGATATTGCTTATATAGGGAACAAAAAAAAGATACAAATGACTTATTTACAAAACAGAATTAGACTCACTGACACAGAAAACAAAATTATGGTTACCAAAGGGAAGGGAGAGAGAGGGATGAATTAGGGTTTGGGATTAAAACATACACACTGCTATGTATAAAACAGATAACCAACAATGACCCACTTCATAGCACAGGGAACAATACTCAAGAATATATATTTGTATATATGTGTAACTGAATCCCAAGGAATGAGTTTGAGCCCCAAAGAACGCTCAAACTACCGCACAATTGCTCTCATCTCACACGCTAGTAAAGTAATGCTCAAAATTCTCAAAGCCAGGCTTCAGCAATACGTAAACCGTGAACTTCCAGATGTTCAAGCTGGGTTTAGAAAAGGCAGAGGAACCAGAGATCAAATTGCCAACATCCGCGTGATCATCGAAAAAGCAAGAGAGTTCCAGAAAAACATCTATTTCTGTTTTATTGACTATGCCAATGCCTTTGACTGTGTGGATCAGAATAAACTGTGGAAAATTCTGAAAGTGATGGGAATACCAGACCACCTGACCCACCTCTTGAGAAACCTGTATGCAGGTCAGGAAGCAATAATTAGAACTGGATATGGACCAACAGACTGGTTCCAAATAGGAAAAGGAGTATATCAAGGCTGTATATTGTCACCCTGCTTATTTAACTTCTATGCAGAGTACATCATGAGAAACGCTGGGCTGGAAGAAGCACAAGCTGGAATCAAGATTGCCAGGAGAAATATCAATAACCTCAGATATGCAGATGGCACCACCCTTATGCCAGAAAGTGAAGAGGAACTAAAAAGCCTCTTGATGAAAGTGAAAGAGGAGAGCGAAAAAGTTGGCTTAAAGCTCAACATTCAGAAAACTAAGATCATGGCATCCGGTCCTATCACTTCATGGGAAATAGATCGAGAAACAGTGGAAGCAGTGTCAGACTTTATTTTGGGGGGCTCCAAAATCACTGCAGATGGTGATTGTAGCCATAAAATTAAAAGACACTTACTCTTTGGGAGGAAAGTTATAACCAACCTAGATAGCATATTAAAAAGCAGAGACATTACTTTGCCAACAAAGGTCTGTCTAGTCAAGGCTATGGTTTTTCCAGTGGTCACGTATGGATGTGAGAGTTGGACTGTGAAGAAAGCTGAGTGCCGAAAAATTGATGCTTTTGAACTGTGGTGTTGGAGAAGACTCTTGAGAGTCCCTTGGACTGCAAGGAAATCCAACCAGTCCATCCTAAAGGAGATCAGTCCTGGGTGTTCATTGGACGGACTGATGCTGAAGCTGAAACTCCAATACTTTGGCCACCTCATGCGAAAGGGTGACTCACTGGAAAAGACCTGATGCTGGGAGGAATGGGGGCAGGAGGAGAAGGGGGCAACAGAGGATGAGATGGCTGGATGGACTCAATGGACATGAGTTTGAGTAAACTCCGGGAGTTAGTGATGGACAGGGAGGCCTGGCGTGCTGCAGTTCATGGGGTCACAAGGAGTCGGACATGACTGAGTGACTGAACTGAACTGAACTGAACTGATAACTGAATCACTGTACTCTATGCTGGAAGCTAACACAACAATGTAAATAAACTATATTCCAATAATTTAAGACAGTACTGCATTAAGGTTGAGTATGTGTGGCCTGGAATAAATTTACTCAGTATAATCCTTAGCTGTACTCCATGCTAGTGAGTAACTTGGGCATATATACCTAGTTCACCAGGTAATTGCAAAATTTAAGTATGATGATTATGGAACTTTTTAGGACCATGTTTGGCTCACAATATATTATTCTCATTTATAAATTCATGTAAAGACTGCTTTTGCATTTTAAGGCAAATATTTAATATAATCCTTTAAACATTTAGACACACTCTCTCTCTCAGCTACCCTATCATGGATGAATAATTTACCCTGATGTCAAGATAATGCTAAGAGATTCCTTAAGCAGATAAGACTAACATTAATATTTTCAATTTTCAAGAATTGACAAGCCAAAAAATGCTGAAGTTCACATTTTTCTCTTTGTTTCAGCAGTTTTATAGGAATAGCAACTGAGGAAAAAATCTTTCCCATTTCCTTTAGAAAATTGAAATATATAAATTGTTACAAGTAAGACTCTGAATTTTTGAGGTATAACATACTCTGTCAAGGGACTAGGTGTTTCATAATCTTTCTCAATTTCAGTTGGATTGTTGATATATTAAACTCCAAATACATAAATTATTTTGACTGATTTGTTTTACCATCAGCAAAATGACACCTCAAACCTGCATGTGAGTTCATGGTGTAAGACGTGGCAGTAGGAATTGCTAGGACTACGTTCTCGTGGATGACTGCTGCAGTATATTGAAGAAAGCATGCTATTAATGGGTTATACTTAGTACACACCGTTTAGTCAGCAAGTAGAAAACAGTTTTTGTTAATAAATACATACACAATGGATGTTGACTCAGTGAAACAGTTTTAAATTTGTCAAAGGTGTTTCACTGATAGAAAACAATTCTGTGTCTACCCTATGATGTCCTCCCACTTCTCATTTTTATGATTTATTTAAAAATATTTTCAAGCACTTTTTATACGAAGGCACTGTGGCAGATGCAGAGATCAATAGACATTATCTGTATTGTCTTTTTTTTGGCCATACCATTTGGCTTGTGAGATCTTAGTTCCCTGTCCAGGGATTGAACCTGGGCCATGGCAATGAAAGTGCTAACCACTGGACCACCAGGGAATTCCCTTATTTCCTTTTTCTCAATGTAAGATATAACACTATAGCTGATGAAAGAGGACCAATATAATACTTGAGATTAGCAAGAGTTTACTCTGGCCAAGCTCCTTCAAGGACCACAGCCTTTTCATGGCAGAGGGGCCTGTGCAACTCAATGAAGCTATGAGCCATGCATGCAGAGCCACCCAAGACAGACAGGCAATAGTGAAGAGTTCTGACAAAAGGTGGTCCACTGGAGGAGGGAATGGCAAACCTCTTCAGTATTCTTGCTGTGAGAGCCCAAGGAACACTATGAAAAGGCAAAAAGATATGACATCAGAAGATGAACCCCCCAGGACAGAAGGTCTCCAATATGCTACTGAGGACGAGCAGAGAGCAAGTACTAATCACTCCAGAAAGAATGAAGCAACTGGGCTGAAGTGGCCGGGCCAAAGCAGAAATGACACTCAGTTGTGGATGTGTCTGGTGGTGAAAGTAAAGCTCGATGCTATACAGAACAATACTGCACAGGAACCTGGAATGTTAGGTCTATGAATCAAGGTAAATTCAGTTCAGTTCAGTTCAGTTTAGTCACTCAGTCATGTCTGACTCTTTGCAACTCCATGGATTATAGCACACCAGGCCTCCCTGTCCATCATCAACTCCAGGAACTTGCTCAAACTCATGGCCATTGAGTCAGTGATGCCATCAAACCATCTCAACCTCTGTCATCCCCTTCTTCTGCCTTTACTCTTTTCCAGCATCAGGGTCTTTTCAAATAAGTCAGTTCTTCACATAAGATAGCCAAAGTATTGGAGCTTCAGCTTCAGCATCAGTCCTTCCAATGCATATTCAAGACTGACTTCCTTTAGGATTGATTGGTTTTATCTCCTTGCTGTCCAAGAGGCTCTCAAGAGTCTTCTCCAACACCACAGTTCAAAGTAAATTGGATGTGCTCAAAAAGCAGATGGCAAGAGTGAACATCAACATCTTAGGGATCAATGAACTAAAATGGACAGGAATGGGTGAATCTAAATCATATGACCATTATATCTACTACTGTGGGCAAGAATCCCTTAGAAGAAATGGAGTAACCTTCATTGTTAATAAAAGAGTCTAAAGCTAAAGCCTTTGACTGCGTGTATCACATCAAACTGTGGGAAGTTCTTAAAGAGATGGCAATACCAGACCACCTTAACTGTCTCCTGAAAAACCTGTATGTGGGTAAAGAAGCAACAATTAGAACCTTACATGGAACAAATGACTGATTCAAAACTGGGAAAGGAGTATGACAAGGCTCCATACTGTCACCCTGTCTGTTTAACTTACATGCAGAGTACATCATGCAAAATGCCAGGCTGGATGAATCACAAGCTGAAGCCAAGATTGCCGGGAGAAATATCAACCTCAGATATGCAGATGATACCACTGTAATGGCAGGAAGTGAAGAGGGACTAAAGAGCCTCTTGATAAGGGTGAAAGGGGAGAGTGAAAAAGCTGACTTAAAACTCAACATTCATAACACTAAGATCATGGTATCCACCCCCATCACTTCATGGCAAATAGAAGAGGGAAAAGTGGAAGCAGTGACAGATTTTATTTTCTTGGATTCCAAAAGCATTGAGAATGGTGACTGTGGCTGTGACATTAAAAGATGCTTGCTCCATGGGAGGAAAGCTATGACAAACCTAGACAGTCAATTAAAAAGCAAAGACATCACTTTGCTGACCTCAGTTCAGTTCAGTCGCTCAGTCGTGTCTGACTCTTCGACCACTTCCAATTTGCCTTGATTCAAACATTTGCCTTGAACCTAACATTCCAGTTTTCTATGCAATATTGCTCTTTACAGCATCGGAGCTTGCTTCTATCACCAGTCATATCCACAACTGGGTATTGTTTTTGCTTTGGCTCCATCCCTTCATTCTTTCTGGAGTTATTTCTCCACTGATCTCTAGTAGCATATTGGGCACCTACCGACCTGGTGAGTTCTTCTTTCAGTATCCTATCTTTTTGCCTTTTATACTGTTCATGGGGTTCTCAAGGCAAGAATACTGAAGTGGTTTGCCATTCCCTTCTCCAGTGGACCACATTCTGTCAGACCTCTCCACCATGACCTGACCGTCTTGGGTGGCCCCACACGGCATGGCTTAGTTTCACTGAGTTAGACAAGGCTGTGGTCCTGTGATCAGATTGGCTGGTTTTCTGTGATTATGGTTTTAGTGTGTCTGCCCTCTGATGCCCTCTTGCAACACCTACCATCTTACTTGGGTTTCTCTTACCTTGGACGTGGGGTATCTCTTTATCTCCAGCAAGGCTCATCTGCTGCTCCTTACCTTGGACGAGGGGTATCTCCTCATGGCCACCCCTCCTGACCTTGAACATGGAGTAGCTCCTCTCAGCCCTCTCCCACGCAGCCACTGCCCCCTGGACCTGGGGTTGCTCCTTTTGGCCACCGCCCCTGACCTCGGACGTGAGGTAGCTCCTCTTTGCTGATGTGAAGTGAAGTGAAGTGAAGTGAAGTTGCTCAGTCGTGTCCGACTCTTTGCGACCCTATGGACTGTAGCCTACCATGCTCCTCCATCCATGGGATTTTCCAGGCAAGAGTACTAGAGTAGGTTGCCATTTCCTTCTCCAGAGGATCTTCCCGAAGCAGGGATCAAACCTGGGTCTCCCACATTGTAGGCAGACGCTTTACCATCTGAGCCACCAGGGAAGCTCCATATAATTAAAGCTATGGTTTTTCCAGTAGTCATGTATGGATGTGAGAGTTTGACCATAAAGGCTGAGTGCCGAAGAATCAATTCTTTTGAACTGTGATACTGGAGAAAGCTCTTGAGAGTCCCTTGGAGTGCAGAGATCCAACCAGTCCATCCTGAAGGAAATCAACCCTGAGTATTCATTGGAAGGACTGATGTGTAACTGAAGCTCCACTACTTTGGCCACCTGATGCAAAGACTCGACTTATTAGAAAAGACCCTGATGCTGGGAAAGGTTGAAGGCCAAAGGAGAAGAGGATAGCAGAGGATGAGTTGGTTAAATAGCTTTACTGACTCAATGGACATGAATTTGAGCAAATTCCAGGAGATAGTGAAAGACAGGGAAGCCTGGCTGGTTGCAGTCTGTGGGGTTGCAAAGAGCTGAACATGAGTTAGCAACTGCACAACATCATTCTGGCCAGGGGATTATAGCAAGAATCCAAAAACCAGTGTCATTTGACATGCATTCTAACAAATAGGTTACATCTTTGGGAATAGGGAAAAGAAATTGTAGGGAACAAAAAGTGTGAAATTAGAAATAGGGAATAGAAAGATCATTGGCAAGAAACAAAAAATAGACCAAAATGTATACAGGGTTAAAAAATTTAGGTTAGGATCAGATTGTCAAATAATATAGAGTTTATTTTTTTCACTTTTGGGGCAAGTTGGGACAACGGCAAGTTTTTGAGCTAACAAGATTTGTGATGTGTATTAAATAATTACCATTGCCTCAGCAATGCACCATACTGATTGGAGAGAGAAAATAATGAAAGAAAGACCATTAAGAGCTCATTAAAGTAGACTAGCTAAGCAGATTTTACAGTATCAATTTGACTAGGACTAGAACTAAGATGCCTGGAAAATCCCATGGGCGGTGGAGCCTGGTAGGCTGCAGTCCATGGGGTCGCGAAGAGTCGGATAAGACTGAGCAACTTCACTTTCAACTTTCCCTTTCTTGCACTGGAGAAGGATATGCAACCCACTCCAGTGTTCTTGCCTGGAGAATCCCAGGGACGGGGGAGCCTGGTGGGCTATGGGGTCTATGGGGTCGCACAGAGTTGGACACGACTGAAGTGACTTAGCTGCTGCATAACTAAGATAAACCCTTTTTTGTTCTTACTTAATGATTCTCCTAAATTATTGGTTCTATATAGCTTAAATCCAAATTTGATTTATTAAAAAAATGAAACTGCAAGTGAAGTTATAAGTAATATATATATATATTTGATATGAAAAATATATACATATTTGGTATGAAAAAGTAATTAAACCATGATTTTCAAGTTCCAGTAATCGAATCTCAAAACTAGAGGAGAGACAGCAGCATAAGAAACACATTTGGAGCTTAAAAGAAATTAAGATGCTGGGCTATGTACCTGGGAATAACCAATTCAAAATGTTTGCAGTAGGAATTCCAAATGTAAGCTTTGAAGGCTTCCCAGATGGTTTTAACAAAAGCTAAGATCTAGAATTCTTGCCTATGCTCTTTTCACTCTATTTCTCTGAATTTTAAAGCCAAAAAGAGAAAGCAGTCAAGTTTCCCAGATTTCTTATTGTTGAGAGTTGTTTTAGGAATATATGCTCTAGATTATGTACTGAGAATATCTGGTAAAAAAAAGTTTTTGTTTCTGTTTAAGTTCATAACCATCTTCTATGTATAAATTAGGGCTTCCCTGGTGGCTCAGAGGTTAAAGCATCTGCCTCCAAAGAGGGAGACCCAGGTTCGATCCCTGGGCTGGGATTTGTGAAAAGGTTTCACTGGTTATTATATGTATGCATACTAATATTAGACATAAACAGAACATATTGGCAACACAGTAAATTGCTGCATCAATGACTTGAATAACTAAAATACTTAAGTAGAAATCTTGTTTATTTACTTTCCCTTCCCTGATATTTTCCTGTTGTAAATACCTTTGTCATTCTTATTTTCATTAGCAAAATTTTATGTGCCTTTACACTAATGACCACTTAAATAATAATTTGTTAATGACATACAAACAGAATTAGGGGGCTGCGTGCTACTGTGAATGAAGATTTTCAGTCTTGGCACATATTAAAATAACAACTGAATGACTGAACTAAATTGAACTAACACAGTTTTATCTGCTAATGAATAGGTGGTAGAGTAGGTATATTAAATTGTTTTAAATTGAGCACCTACTATGTTCCAGGAATTTTACTAGGAATTTTCTATTTATAAAAAACAAATTCAGTTCAGTTCAGTTGCTCAGTCGTATCCGACTCCTTGTGACCACATGAACCGCACAGCTCCCCAGGCCTCCCTGTCCAGCACCAACTCCCGGAGTCCACCCAAACCCACATCCATTGAGTCGGTGATGCCATCCAACCATCTCATCCTCTGTTGTCCCCTTCTCCTTCTGCCCTCAATCTTTCCCAGCATCAGGGTCTTTTCCAATGAGTCAGCTCTTTGCATCAGGTGGCCAAAGTATTGGAGTTTCAGCTTCAACATCAGTCCCTCCAACGAACACCCAGGACTGATCTCCTTTAGGATGGACTGGTTGGATCTCCTTGCAGTCCAAGGGACTCTCAAGAGTCTTCTCCAACACCACAGTTCAAAAGCATCAATTCTTTGGAGCTCAGCTTTCTTCACAGTCCAACTCTCACATCCATACATGACCACTGGAAAAACCATAGCCTTGACTAGACAGACCTTTGTTGGCAAAGTAATGTCTCTGCTTTTTAATATGCTATCTAGGTTGATCATAACTTTCCTTCCAAGGAGTAAGCATCTTTTAATTTCATGGCTGCAATTTAGGATTTAGAAAAGCAGTCTTAACGCTCCATTGTGCACGTGATATAGTGGAGGCTCAGGGAGGTGAGGCCAATTGCCCAAGAATACTCAGCTCATAACTGGAGCCAAAATGAATGTAGGCTAATTCCACTCTAAAACACTTGCTTTTTACCCTGTATGTAAAAGACTATAATGTTTATGCTCAGTGTCCTAGGGAAACATCAATTTCTTATTTCTGTAAACAACATTTATTTAGCAATTGGTAGAGTAGAAAAAGCTGTGTATTATGAAACAAAAAATCTATGCTTATGTTACCTATTAACCAAATGGATTCATAGTGAGATCATATGATCATGATCTTTGGAATCAGACAGCTTGGGATCAAGGGGCTTCTACTAAGACCTCTCCCTATTAGCTTTATTCAATTTTTTCATCTGAAAAATGGGAAAAATATGGAACTTATAGCTTAGCATTGTTGAGAAAGTTTAATGCAAAACTAACTACAAAATTGCTACTAAAAAGTGCTTACTATAATAGGTATTCCATAAATACAAATATTGTTATTAACAAAAATTCTTATTAATCAGCTATATTGTTCCCATTTACTTCTCTTAGCTTCAGGAAAATAAGTATATCGCATTTTAAGAACTGAAAGCTTATCTAAATATTCAGTAGTTTTTACTGACATTATTGCCACATGTACATTTATATAGTAAAAGTCTGTGAGCATTTTTTAATACCACAACCCCAAATCTAGGAAATTTAACTGTGCCATCCAAATAAAAAAATATAGATATGAGAATAATCATGATTAAGAGATCATTGGGGCATGACGGACAAATAGTCTGGATAAATTTATATGGAAATTTATATGGAAAGGGAATTGATGACTCTGAGCTTATATCAGGTTAAATCAAACAATCTTGGAAACAGGTATATCCAAATACCTTTTACAAAATGTAGAGAAATAGGAGAGTGATGTTCTGGGAATACCACATGTTCAGGCCATTCATTCTTTCTGCATTTATCAAAAGAATGACAACTGGCACACCAGTCCCTTCTGTAAGACATCCAAAGGAAACATAATAAATCTAAGAAACAGCAACAAATATTTGATTACTGTTGGAAATATAGTCACAATAGATATCTAGCAAACTGAAGCAATTAACAAATTTCAGTATCAACAGTCATTCTTGAGAAAATGACAGACTCTGCAAAATCAGAAGAAATTGTGAAAGACTCTCATTTACACACTGACCTTTGAAAAGGCTAGTTCTAGAAATAAGGTGTTGCAGGAGAGATGCTTTACCCTTTTGGAAATCAGCTGAGGTGGATCCGCCAAGAGCAAACATTGCCGATTCCTAAAAAGAAAGCATGTGTGGCATTTTATGGATTTCTATTTTACCTAATGTGGCAGATTTCTTCCCTATAGCAATTAACAGTGTAAACAGGAAGGAGACTCATATAGACATCTTGTATACCATGAACCTAAAGTCAAGGCAGGGTAGGATAGAAAACTGCATGTGAAAAATCCGACTCTAAAATACAGTAAATAGATGAATGAATACATATCAGGGAAGAAATTAAAATATTTTTCCAAGAAAAAACAATATTGATTCCTGATATTAATGAAACATTAAGGAGGCATCAGAATTCAGAGAAGCATCTTAAAAAGGGACAGCCACAGAGTGGAATGGTAATGAGCACAAGATACGGAGCTAGACCATAGGTACAGGTCCAATTTAATGGCTGTGTGAACCAGGGAAGTACTTAATCCCTCTTTGCCTCAGTTTTCTCAACGTTAAATGGAGATGATAATAATTTTTAATTAGATTATCTAAAATCTTAAATGGATCAATAACTGTAAAGTGCTATTATATTAAAAACTTTTACATAGCTTGGAGAAGGGACTGGCAGCCCACTCCAGAATTCTTGAATGGAGAATCCCATGGACAGAGGAGCCTGGCGGGCTATGGTCCATGGGGTCGCAAAGTGTCGGACATGACTGAGCAACTCACACTTTTTACATAGCTATAAGAAGAATTCAGACAAGTGCAAAAAATCAAAGGAAAAAATAGACAATGTAGCAGAAGAGAAAATAAGAACTTAGGAAAGAATCAGAAAATTAGATTTCAAAATATTGTCATAAATAATAGTGAATGTTTCAGTTATGTATGTTAGGTTGAATCATATGAAAGTGATTTTTATGGGTCATAAAATATCAAATATCAGCAATATCATGTGGGTTCACTAAAGACATAAATAGGTTTAAAAACTTATCTTTAAGAGAGATCAATTAATTTTTAGAAACCTATCCTAAATATAATCACCTACAACCTTTATATACTGAGATCTTAAAGTCTTCAGTGAACCCTGAAAATAGTTCATGTTCTAAATCATAAAAATAGAATTATATAGTTACTATTCATGTAACTTCTTTGTAAGTGAAATAAATATTATTATGAATTATGAAGAGATAATGTATTAATTGCTATTTCACTTTAATTTTAATAAGACAAACTTATTTTTTAATTTCCTCTTTTTGAAACTAATTTGAAGCTAAGATGAAAGTGCTTGATATGTATTTGATGTACTTAGAATGCAGAAAATATTTTCTAGAGGTTATAGCAATTAGACATATAATTATACAGAGGAGCAATTCATTTAATGAGATTTCACTAAAGGTATTTAATTTGTGTTTAGATTATATGAGATTGTAAAATATTAGTCATTAGAATGACTCAAAACATCTTTTCTTATTTTAGTTTACATAATTGTGGGTGCTTGTGAAATGACTCTGAGATATGTTTAATCACGTATCTGCTATTTTGTTTATTATTTACTTATTCTTTATGTATCTGTTTTTTTCAAATCTGGTATTTTAAATGGATAATCCTTTTGATGACTGTCATTCAGTAAATATATGTATATCCTACTATAATGGAAAACATTAAGAAAAATGAAATTAATGATGCTCAAAGTAGTTTTTAAATAATGATAAGCCACTTAGGTATGTTACCATATCAAGTATTTCACCAGAATATTATTAGTGAGCGCATGTTTTCAAGGGAATAAGCAATACCTATTTCAATGCATCATTTGGTTATGAATAAAATTCTGAAATCTCATTTAGAGCAAAACTTCTTGGTAGGCCAAAAATAAAATTTGCTTGAATTTTAAATGTTTATTAATCATTCTTTTGCTTCAAGCAAAATGTAGTAAGGTCAATAACTAATTTTTTGAGTCTTTAGAGAAAAATAGGTAATGGGAAATAAGCCACTCTTTTGTTATGTAATATTTTTAGCAAACACAGTGAAGTAAGAAGATTTCTTTTGATGCAGACATGTAGAAAGAACACTGAAGAGATCTGAAACTCTACATAAGAGGAGGATGCTGCTGTTGGAACATATTCCCTGTTCAGGTCTTCACTGAGATCCAACTCTCATTTGATTCTCCCAGGTTATGTGTATTATCACGTGTGTCTCTAAAATGACCCACATGGTCAGCTGCAGCAAACCCAACACAGGGGTGTCAACATCTGCAGAGGATTCTGCCCAGAAATGAGGCCTTGGAACAATGTGGGCATGGGCAGTGGTTATGTGTCCACATTCCAGGGCAGATGGTCTATGACCAAATTCTAAATCTTCTACTTGCTACCTGTGGAAATATGGGCCATCAATTAAATGACTCTGCTCATCACTTACTTTATTCATAACATGGAGTTACTGGTACCTACTCATAAAGGAGCCAACATTCAATGAGTTATTTCATTGAAAGCGTTTTGAACAATGCTGGGCATATAGTAAGTACTAAATAAATTTCAGTAATTGCTGCTGTTTGATTCTAGCAGACGAGGGAAGGACTAGAATCAAACACATATGAAGACTGGAAAAGAGAAGGAAAAGGTAAAAAGATTAGGTGAAACTTGAGGGTAAGAAGCAGAGAGTGTGAGGAACTCATACTAAATGGCTTTAGGCTTCCCACTAAAGAAAGACACAAAGTCATGTAGCAGCAGTGAGGGACAAAGGGACTTAGAACTTGATAGCAGGTGCATGCGTCATCAGAGTTCTGGGAAATGCCACTAAGAGATTAAGGAACTGAGGCTTCTTCCTTATGAAGAACTTTTTTGGCTGATAAACGTCAGAAATGCAAATCAAAACCACAAGAGGTATCACCTCACACTGGTCAGAATGGACATCACCAAAACATTTATAAACAATAAATGCTGGAGAGGGTGTGGAGAAAAGGGAGCCTTCTTGGGCTGTTGGTAGGAATGCAAATTGATACAGCCACTCTGGAGAAGAGTGTGGAAATTCCTTAAAAAACTAGGAATAAAACTACCATAAGACCCAGCAATCCCACTACTAGGCATATACCCTGAGAAAATCATAATTTAAAAATACACATGTACCCCAATGTTTATAGCAGCAATAAATATACAGTAGTTAGGACATAGAAACAACCTAGATGTCCATTGACACATGAATGGATAAAGATGAGGTACATGTATACAATGGAATATTACTCAGTCAGAAAAAAGGAATGTGTCTGAGTCAGTTTTAGTGACATGGAAGAACCTAGAGCCTATTACAGCATGAAGTAAGTCAGAAAGAGAAAAAATTTTGTATATTAATGCATATATATGGAATCTATAAAAATGGTACTGGTGAACTTATTTAAAGAGCAGGAATAGAGACACAGCTATAGAGGACAGACTTTGGACACAGTGGCATAAGGAGAGGGTGGGGCTAGTTGAGAGAGTAGCATTTAAACATACATATTACACGTGTAAAATAGATAGCTAATAGGAAGTTGCAGTAAAACGCAGGGTGCTCAACCTGGTACTTGGTGACAGCCTAGAGAGATGGTGTATTGTATGCCAATACAATATCATTAAGCAATTATTTTCCAATTGAAAATAAATCTTAAAAAATAACTATCTCAATCCAGAAAAAAAAGGAAAGTGTTGGGAAAAGGTAAACGCATTTACATCTGGATGGTTCTTTGAAAAGGTAAATGCATTTACATCTGGATGGTTCTTTTGGGCTACCTCTTCACATTTTACCCAAATCTCCTAATGTGAGTTATCTGTCACAAATGACGAACACAGGATACAATTTTTGAGGAAAAAAAAAACTATATAAGTTCTCCCATCTCAATTTAATTCTTACGTCTTTCTCTCTCTCTTGTTCTCTTACCTAGTTCTCTCTGACTTTCTTTCCCTTTCTAGAGTGGCAATTTTAGTAATGAGGTTTAGGAATGAGGATGAACTCTGGTTAGAAGACCACTCAGATTAGAAAGAATCCATTTTCTTTGACTTTATAAAACTAAGAGAATCAGGGAATAAAGTCAGGGGAGAGAAAATAATTTGCTAGCATTTCTTATGAAGAAGGAAGTCCTCAGGTATCCAACCTCCTTCACCATGAGGAAAGAATAAGCAGGAATTCCTGGAGGAGGGCATGGTAACCCACTCCAGTATTCTTGCCGGGAGAATCCCCATGGACAGAGGAGCCTGGGGGCTATAGTTCTTGGGGTCACAGAGTCAGACATGACTGAAGCAACTTACTACACATGCACAAGGAGATGCATTGCTAAAGATACATTGTAACCTGCCTGTTGTTATTTAGTCACTAAGTCATGTCCAACTCTGTGCAACCCATGGACTGCAGCCCGCCAGGCTCTTCTGTCCATGGGATTTTCCCAGGAAAATGGGAAAATGGGTGGGTTGCTATTTCCTTCTCCAGTGTTCATGCTTGTATAGTGGCAGTTCAGCATACTTTCATTTCTTTATTTCTTAGTATTTTAGTAGGTGATTCTTACTATTACAGATCTGTCATTCTCAGTTTAGAAATGAGGGGAGATTTTTTAAAACTACAAGTAATATATATCACCTCTCAAGATTCTCTTTCAATTGGCCAAGAGCAGAGAACAGGCATCCACTTTGTAGAGATGCTTTGCGAGTAGTTTTTCCATGCAGCCAAGAATTCAGAACCATTGGTCTAGACACAGACAGAGCACCTCTTCTGATACTCAATTTCTGTATTATACCAAAAAGTTCTGAACCTAAATTTTCATAGCTCATGTTTAAATCTAGAAACTATATTCTTGGCATTCATTCCTGGGTCAGTTCTATGAGATCTATTTTGCAATGTTGGATTAGCTGTGTTTCCTGCAATGTCACCCTTTCGCTGTTACAGATTTAAAAATTTTAGAGACTGAGGTTCGGACTGGCGTGCCAAAGCAAAGTGATGACTTGATGGCTCTGAGACAAGGAATGACACAGCAATTCAGTTTTTTAGGGGTGCCCCTGGATAGCACTTGGCTGTGGTGAATCAGAATGTTAGCTGGCATATCAGCTCCACAGAGAGAGATGGCAGTGACCAGCCAGGGACCAGAAGACCTTGAGAAAATGAAAGGGTGAATGAAGGGAAAAGAGGATCCTGAGTGACAATGGAGGTTAGGTCTGAATGTTCACTAAACCAAAGTTTTAGTTCAGTAAGACTTTCTCATAATTTTTGCTAGCTGGGAGTCATGCTTGCAGATAGCCAGTCCATATTTTCCATAATCTGCTTAGAAGGTTCTGAAGTGGAAGCTAAGTGGGATATAAGCTATTAGGAACAAAAAGTTAGAAAAAAAGAAAATAAAACATCACTACCTTTTGTACTGTTTCATTTAATGATCACTGGAACTCTGAGTCTGTAAATAGGGTAATGAATCAATATCAGTAATAGGCATATTTTCAAGTTATTTATTATTGGATTAAGGCAATGCCTGGCGAGACATATGTTGCCTTTTTCATATAGTGCTGTAAAATCTTATTAGAAAATTCTGCTTTGTAAATAGGAGACTATATTGCATTATTATTTATATTCCTTATTTTATCAGGGGCTTAGTCAGCAGTGTGGTCAACGAGGCCCTAAGATCAGAAACCTCTGAAGAAGAACCAGTAATAGTCAAAAACTAGACAGTGATCCTACAGAGGGTGAAAACACACGTGGAATTCCAAAACAACCAAGAGACCACAAACTTAAAGATAAATGACTAGTATATGCTCTATTAATTCCACTGCTGGGTATATATCTGAAGGAAATAAAATAAACATCTCAAAGAGATATTTGTGCCCCAATGTTCAACTGCAGCATTAGTCACAACAGCTAAGATACAGAAACAACCTAAGTGTTCATCAGCACATGAATGGATTAAAAAAAAGTGGGTGTTTTACACACGCACACACACACATACACACACAGACACACACACACACACACACATATACACATACACACACACACACAACACATATATACACAGACACACACACACATACACACACACACATACACACACATACACACATACACACACACACATACACATACACACATACACACACAACACATATACACACACACATACAGACACACACACATACACACAGATACACACACATACATGTACACACACACACACACACATACACACACACACACACACACACACACACACACACACACACGGGGCTTCCCAGGTGGTGCTAGTGGCAAAGAACCTGCCTGCCGATGCAGGAGACGTGAGAGACATGAGTTTGATCCCTGGGTCAGGAGGATCCCCTGGAGGATGGCATGGCAACCCACTCCAGTATTCTTGCCTGGAGAATCCCATGGACAGAGGGGCCTAGCAGGCTACAGTCCATGGGGTCACAAAGAGTCAGACGTGACTGAAGCCACTTAGCATGCGCACACATATATATAAATATGGATATCTACCTACCTTCTTTATATAATTTATCCATAGGAAAGAGAAGAAGGAAGTCTTGCCATTTGCCTTGAGAGCACTAGACTTGCTCTACGGCACAAGTCAGACAAGTAAGACAAATGCTATGTGATCTCATTTATATGCGGAATCTAAAAGTGGGACTCAGCGTGACAGTAAGCGGAACAGTGTTTGCCAGGGGCTGAGAGTGGGGGGAATGGGGAGATGTTGACCAAAGGACGCAAACCTTCAGTTATAAGGTGAATAAATTTTCATGATCTGATGTAATGTATGGTGACTATAGTTAACAATACTGTATTTTACACATGAAATTTACTGAGAGTTATGCTCTCACCAAATACACAAAAAAGGTAACTATGTGAGGTGATAACTAACTTTCTTGTGGTCATCATTTAACTATATATATATATATATACACATATATATATATATACACATCGAATCATGCTATAAACCTTGAATTTATACAATTTTGTCATGTTAATCAATATATCCTTAACTATTGATTATATATCCTTAACTATTGATTACATGAATATATTTGGACCTTATTTTGTGCCATTGTATTCTATAGTCCATGGGATCACAGTGAGTCAGACATTAGCAACTGAACAATAGCATTCTACCAGAGAGTTTTTTTTTTTCATTTATTTTTATTAGTTGGAGGCTAATTACTTTACAATATTGTAGTGGTTTTTGTCATACATTGCATGACTCAGCCATGGATTTACATGTATTCCCCATCCCAGTCCCCCCTCCCACCTCCCTCTCTACCCAATCCCTCTGGGTCTTCCCAGTGCACCAGGCCCAAGCACCTGCCTCATGCATCCAACCTGGGCTGGTGATCTGTTTCACCCTAGATAATATACATGTTTCGATGCTGCTCTCTTGAAACATCCCACCCTCGCCTTCTCCCACAGAGTCCAAAAGTCTGTTCTGTACATCTGTGTCTCTTTTTGTGTTTTGCATATAGGGTTATCGTTACCATCTTTCTAAATTCCATATATATGTGTTAGTATACTGTATTGGTGTTTATCTTTCTGGCTTACTTCACTCTACCACAGAGTTTTTAAAAACAGATTTATTGAAATATAATTGACATATAATAAACAGCATATATTTACACTGTACAATTTGATAAGTTTGACATCTATATAACATGTGAAATTATCACCAAAATTAAGAGAATACAGATATTCATCACTCTCTTTCTCTTGCATTTTTGTAATTTCTCCCTCCTCTGCTAGCCCTCCACACTCAACCTTTCACTGACCTGCATTCCTCAAATACAGACTATTTTACAATTTTGTTGTTTTATACAAGTGGTATAAAATAATATGTATTCTTTTGCTTTGCCTGGGTTTTTCTCATTGAGCATAATTATTTTGAGTTGTGTGCATCATAGTTCATTTCCTTTTTTATATTCTTGAGTGGCATGCCATTGGAGAGATAAACCAAAATTTGTTTCTTAATCTCTTAATGGACATTCATGCCCTTTCTAGATTTTCATGAAATAAAACTGCTCAGAAGATTCATCTAGAACTCCACCACCTGTAGAATCCGTGTGCTTTTAGAGTATAGCTATTCAGCTGAGGAAGTCAGAACAAATTATTGAAAGCCTATCCAAGAGAAGCTGTAGACATGTATCCTCAGTGGGAATTACACTGAAATCTCATCTCCTCCCTGACAGCTTGTTGTTTTCTATCAAGGCAAGCACGTACTGTTTTCTGTTGGTTCAGGATGAATATGTGCCTGTATAAGACTCTACGATGTAGAAAGTGTATTGAAGCTAAATTCTTTGTTAAAGTCCTAATATCCATCATTACTTTAAAAAAAATTCTCAGATACTTTTCTGAGGAATTTAATGATGATATCCAAGTTTCATAACTGTGAATTTTGAAATATAATCATTTCCAAATAGGTTCTAATCAAATTTTAAAGTTTTCATCTAAAGGGAAGTCATATCTCTATCCTTTGATTTCTAAAATTCTCTAAAAGACAAACTTGAAATTCATTAAGTTTGAGAACATTTAAGATTCATTACAAACTTTTCTTCAAAATAATGATAATGCAATATAAATAAGAATATTAAAACTATGTTTTCTCAGTGACCCAATAAATACTTTACACGAGTTAAAATCATTGAATGTGAAAATTGGTTGAAAGCTTGTGTTAGTTGCTCAGTCATATCCAACTCTTTATGACCATATCCAACTCTTTATGACCCCATGGACCATATCCCTCCAGGCTCCTCTGTCCATGGGATTCTCCAAGCAAGAATACTGGAGTGTGTTGTCATTCCCTTCTCCAGGAGATCTTCTCAACCCAGGGGTCGAACCCACATCTCCTATATAAGCAGGAAGATTCTTTACCACTGAGCCACCAAGGAAGCCCCAGGGGTCATCTAATCAAGGTCACATGTTTCACATTCCTGGAGGGGAAGCGATTGGCTTTGAGTCACATAAGAACAGTTGTTAGTGACTGAGTATTATATATTTAATCCCGTTACCAGTCAGACTTCTGATGTAGTTTTATTTCTACAATGCCTTAGTATTTCTGTTGCCTCAATTTTTAAAATCATAAATTTTGGGGACATATAACATTTTTATGCTAATTTTTAATGGAAAGAGATGTGCACTTTCCTGGCCAAAAGGTATCATTTTACCAAGACGAGCTGTCACCACTGTAAGAGCTACAAATATCTGTCCATGAAGAAATCCAAAATCTATATTTTTTCTCCTTCCTCTAAGTAAAATGTTGTCTTTATTTACTTTACTTCAAAGCTGCTCTTGGTGGTGGAAATAGCAACAGTTTGCCTTAGATTAAGTGTTATATTAAAATGTCATATCTCCCTTTCCTCCTACCTAAACATCCACACCCATCCAAGGGGACGTTTCTCCATATAAAATTTTTTTCTTCAGTTTTAAATGAAGATGAAATAAACAAATTTAATAATTTAATTGTCACATAGTGAACTATGTGCCTGAAGTAACAATATTATGCCACTTGGTAAATATACAAACTTATACATGTGAATTTAGCTCTCACACCTTTAATTTCACTAGCAATTGTGCCTGATATCATCCTCTGTGCCCAATTGTAAAGACTGTCATGAGAAGGAAATGAGATCTTTATGGGAAAAAGCATAAGCAAAAAGTATACTGACTACAACAGGCTATAGATAACATAGTTGCAACTTTATTGGGTCTTTGAAGTTGGATAAGGAAGATGTGAAAATCTTGTCAAAATGCTATCTCTAGTACACTTGGGTTCGTGCCTGTGGCAAAATAAGGAGTAAAGAACAACACATTTTAGCAATGCAAGAGCCACTTCTTCAAGATCACTGCAATGATTTTAGAAAAATATGTCTAGTTCTTTGCCCCAGGGTGTGCTGAACACATGAAAAGGATATTCTTACGCTGGTGGAAGCATTACTGGGGGCAAAGAGGATGCATAAGTTTCCCATAAAGTCAAAGATTTCTGTGTTTAAGGTACAGATTCCTTCCGCTTGGTTCACATACTCGATTCGAGTTGTATGAGTGAGGCCTGGTTAACTGAAGCAGTCACGTTTTCAATTTAGGTGCATCCATTCAGTACGTGTGTATATGAATAATTTTCCATGGATCAGGCATTGCTAATTCCTGCATATACACTGATGGACTAGATCAATACATGTTCTGACTTTAGTAATTTATAATTGGGTACCCATATTTCTCCATGGTTTAACTAGAGCTTATAAATAGAAGAAGATATATGTTGTTTTATTAATCTGATCAAGATTTTAAAAGTATCAAGCCATGAAAAGACAATGAGGAGTCTTAAAGGCATATTACTAAGTCAAAGAAATCAATCTTAAAAGGCTACACTCTGTATGATTCCAATTATATGATATTCTGGAAAAGACAAAACTATGACGATAATAAAAAGATCAGTGGTTGCCAGGGCGGGTGATGGGTGAAAGAGTGGATAAAGATGAACAGACAAAACACAGAGGATTTTTAGGTAAGTGAAAACATATTGCATGATATTATAATGATGGATATTTGTCACTATACATTTGTCCAAACCCACAAAATGTACAAAACCAAGAGTGAATCCTAAAATAAATGTGGACTTTGGGTGATTATGATATGTCAATGTAGGTTAAAAATGTAACACTCTACTGTTGATAGTGAGGAGGTTATGCATCTGTAGAGGCAGGAATATATGGAATAACTTTCCTGTTAATTATTGCTGTAAAATAATAAAATCTTTAAAAAAAAAAGTAGAGGTTTCTAATGCAATAAAGGGAACACTTCTCTGCATCTTCATTTAGTATTCATGCATCTAATTCCAGTATGCATTTTCACTGTCTATTGTTGATAGTAGTTTTCCATTTCTATAATATCATTTTATTTCATCTTTTCAAGAGAGCAATGAAAAATGACAATGATGTAATATACATAATATCTTTGACATACTTCCAATGAATGGGATAAATATATTTTGAATTTTGAAACATAAAAATTAGTTGTCCAGCAAATGATATTGATTGATAGCAAGCATTAAAAAAAAAACTTATGCTTAAAATACTATAGAATATCTGATATGTGTAAATACAGCCTTGGTGTAAGATGAAACTGCCAGACTACTTTATGGAGAATAATTCTGATTTTAGTTTATAACTGAATTTTTAAAATATAAGTGAACTTAAATATTTTATTGAGTGGAGCTCCTTGGTTTTCACTGCAATTATAGTTATGGGAAAAAAAGAGTAATTTTAATTTAAAATATGTAGAAAATAGATGAAAATATACTTGCTTTCAGAAATTAGCTTTTCAACTGAAAGGTTAAATAAGCCTTGAGTAGATCCCATTTTATTGCCTTTTATTTATAAAGATTTTTTTATTCATATATATTTTAATTTCCAAAACTAAAAGATAACATTTGGAAGGAATATTATGACTTTCAGTCTTATTTTTGCTTTGATAGTTTTAGCTGTTAAGGGAAGTTTTACTGTTCTATTTTATGGACAGCTATGGAAGCATAAACGGAAGTTATGCACAAACATCATAGCACGGCTTCCCTCTCCCTAAGGCTGATCTAGCTGTTACTGAATTCCTGAAGCATGAAAGAACAGAGGAATGATGAGTTTCAGATAGTAGCAACGTCTCTCAGTGATCTAGTCAGGTAATTGGAACCCCACCGATTATTTCAGAACCCTTTCACTGTCGAGGTGACAAAGTTTTGATCTTGTTGAGATATTCGTCTACTCTGGATATAGATTTGCCTTCTTGCCTACATTACTTTGGCCAGAATAAATATATGATTCTTTACAGAAAATATGCCTTACTGACAAAGGATTCTTCATAAAACTACCTTGGACCAAAGGACAAGTCTGGGGATGACAACTTTGCAGGGTTGGGTTACTGTTTTTCACGAAGCAGTATAAATGGGGTATCCCAGGTGGTGCAGTGGTAAAGTATCCATCTGCCAATGCAGGAGATGCAAGAGATGGAGTTCGATCCCTAGGATGGGAAGATCCCCTGGAGTAGGAAGTGGCAACCCACTCCAGTATTTTTGCCTGGGAAATCCCATGGAAATAGGAGCAGACTGCACAGAGCAGTCTATGGGTTACAGAGTCAGACACAACTGCACACACACACACACTGAACCGAAACATAAAGATGGTGCACTTGCCCAACAGTCAGAATAAATTAATCCAAAACCAGGCAGTAGAGTGGAAGTAGGATTAGCTCCTGTAATCATCACTCTCAGCTGCTTTGCAGATTTGAACTTTGTGACCATGCAACCCTTGGCTCTCCTGGATTAGAGGTCCTGGTCCCCAGGCGGGGCATCTCCATCAGGGTACAATGAAGAGTTCCACTGAGGATCTCTTGAAACTTTCACGGCTTTTGACAATAGTGCATGGACAACTTCTGAAACCCAACCTGACAAAGGAAAGGTGCCAAGGACGCTGAAACCCAAGGTATGGTGACCCCACCAGATAAAAATTTTATACCAGCTGAAGTGCTGGCCAAGAGTGAAGGAAATCTAGAGTGGGTGGATGGATGAAAAAGATGATGAATATCAATTGTAACCTATACATGAGCAGCATGCAGGGACTATAGTTTGTTTTCTTTATTGTAAACAAATCTTATTTTAAGAGGTTTCAAACAGTACCACCTACAAGAGTCAGCAAGAGTAGACAATATTGGACACAAGCAGATTCAAGTGATACAACTGATGATCTATGCTTGGATGTATCATGCTAAATTTCATTGCCCCTCCTGAATCAGCACAGCCATAATACACTGCTCATTCACCTGGTCTGAGTGCCACATTACATATGCACAGTGCAGCCTCCGTGCCTGGCTGCCTTGCAGTCCTCCCCATAGCTACAGAAGGCTGCCTGGCATTGCACTGCTGCAGCCTGAGATTCAGGGTGTTTAAAGCCCCCTGGGTCACTCCTGAACAAGTAAGGAATGAGATTGGGTATATAGTTAAGACATTCTTCTTATCCCTTGGAAAGAAGGGTCAGTTCTGAGGTGCATTCTATGTAACTCCTCATAGTTTCCCTATAATGCTGAATCTTAGTTTTCAACAGAGGTAACATTAATGAACACAAACATTATTGACTTTGCTGCCTTCTATGTCTTACATTCTTTTTTCTATTTAAAATTTAACGGCTGTCACAATATAAAGTATGTAAGAACTAAACGGAGGTCTTCCCTGATGGCTTAGTGGTAAAGAATTCACCTGCCAATTCAGGAGACACGGATTTGATCCCTGATCAGGAAAGATCCCACATGCCATGGAGCAAATGAACTCATGCACCACAACTATTGAGTCTGTGCTCTAGAGCCTATAAGCCACAACTACTGAAGCCCGCGTGCCCCAGATCCTGTTCACCACATCTAGAGAATAGCCTCTGCTCGCTACAACTAGAGAAAAGCCTGTGTGCAGCAATAAAGACCTAGCGCAGTCAAAAATAAAATAAATAAGTAAGCAAATGAAAAGAACTAGGGGGATTCTCTATGTTATTTCTACAGCCTCATTACTTTATGTGTTCATATGTAAATGCAAAGTTGAATCGTGTTCCACAAGAATATTCACTCAACCTATTTCATTTAACCTGCTTTTGGTAGCACAAATGAGCTTCCCTGGTGATGCTAGTGGTAAAGAACCTGCCTGCCAGTGCAGGAGACACAAGAGAAGCCCACATCTCTTGCATCCCAATACCTGGGTTGGGAAGATCCCCTGGAGGAGGAAATGGCAACCCACTCCAGTATTCTTGCCTGGAAAATTCCGTAGGCAGAGCCAGAACCCAACAGTCTGTGGGTTCGCAAAGGGTCAGACATGACTGAGAACAGTGTTAGTGAGTTGGTGCAAGTGGTGACTATCAGCTGTATACAGAATCCCAAGTTCTCTATTTCAGGCTGTGTCTGCATTTCAGTATTGTCTCCATATACAGATCACAAATTTTTAGTGTCCAATAAATTGCCTTTAGACTTGGTTACTTTTATGGAACTTAAATTTCATCCCTTTCATCTCCAGATCATGGTGATGTTGAAAATGTAATAGATGTTCTGGTAAAATGATTTGACACCAGGGAGCATGGAAAAGAATATATATCTGCTTATGGTTAGTTTTCAATTTCACTTTGAAATGTTAAATAATGTTTGGACTATCAAATAAAGCTGAATCAAAGGAATATCAAATGGGTAGTTATTTTATTTAGACCTGCCAATTTCATTCATTCTAGAATAGCTAGTACCAAACTTTCAAATCAACTATTCTCTAGCATGGTTTATGGTGAGTGGACTTTATACTTATTTATTGAAAACTGTTCTTTAGAATGAGAGGAAAAGGAATTTATGAGGTGTTTCACAGTTCTACTTGTAGTCTTAGGCGACTCTGAGGACAATAAAATTGAATATGTTTCTGAATATTCTTTTCTAAATACTACCCAAGGAAGATTTCTTCAATAGTGCCATGATTTTTATTTTTTCTTGTCAATCTTGAAACTATATAATATTTTGCTGATTCCAAGAAATAGGAGCTTGGTGGGCTGCAGTCCAGGGAGTCGCAAAGAATCAGACTTGACTGAACAAGAAAAATCAATAAGGTGTAATTTCTTAAAAGTTAGGTACAATGTGAGATCTGACCACATATCAGTGAAATTTTCATACATTGTTATATTAAGATTTATTTTCACTTTGGTGAATCTTTTTCTCATGTATAATTTTTCATCATCAACCATTGATCATTGGGAAAATATTGATTCATTGTGTTCTCCCATATGATAAAGTTTTATTATTGAAAACAAAACATCATAGTTTTTGAACAGCTTCACTTCATCTGTTTTGAGAAAATTTCTGTCAAATACCCAATTTCAGATAATCATCTTTTGTCTATAAGTTTTCCTTTCAAGTAAGAATGGCATTGAATCAAGTAAGTGGCTGGTTCCACTTGCAAATCAAGCAGTTGTCAAGTGCTTCTGAGGTCTTTATGCATGCTTCCCACTTTATCACACAGATTATTAAAAAGACAGACTCACAAGAGTTGAGATACGGTAATACTAGTGACTCTTAGTTTTTCATTACGATTACTTTTAAAGTGGATTTTTTTAACAGAGAATGTATGACAATGAACAAATCAATGGCTACTGGTAAGTTTGGTGCCACTGTCTCGATGTGTGCTTAGGTGTTAGCAGTATTATCCACCTTTGTTTCTGCACCATCAGCACAAAGGAGAGAAAAGATATTTTAGTATTGTTATGAAAACAGTTCTGATCTAACAGGATCCTCTCTGGGACTTGGAGGTTTTGGATCACATTTTTTCTGAGAATAACTAGATTATTAAAACCCAAAAATATCCAAGAAAAGGAAATTGATACATTTTAAAATGGTATAAAATTTATCTCTTGTAATTATATTTGGTCATCATATAGTGGTCTCTTTAAGTGTTTAGACAGCAGATAAATAAATTAGAGATTAAATGTGTTCTATGTTTGGGTTTCTGTGGGTAGAACTAAAAGCAGTAAACATAAATGACAATCAGATATATTAAGGAGCAGCATAAACATGGGTTCTTTAAGCATCACTGGCTGTCTCAGACGGTGACTATTTTTGTTAAGTGATAAGTTTTTAGGAATTGAGCCAATGCAGGAAAATCATGAATGCCACAGACTAGGTTTAAGTATGGAGAAATTGTTGAACAAAATTACTTCCATATTTTCTTCAAGTGAAAATTTGAAAAATTGAGACTCTATGATTTTTTATTTATTAGACTGCATCCAATCTAAAACAGTATGAGCCACACACACAAAAATTATAAGAAAAGATTTTGTCAAATTAATTTTTCAGAATGGTTTTGCTGTTGTTTTAAATCCCAGTTCCCAGATTCCCACTGATCTATTGTGTAGGAAAAGAAATTCTATTGGTAGCTTACTTGGCAAAAGCATTTATCCAAACACAATCTGATTAATCCTTTTGGACAGTGACTGTAGCCTTGGAATTGAAAGACCCTTGTGCCTTGGAAGAAAAGCTATGACAAACCTAGACAGCTTATTAAAAAGGAGAGACACACTTTGCCAACAAATATACATATAGTCAAAGCTATGGTTTTTCCATTATTCATGTATGGATGTGAGAGTTGAACCATAAAGAAGGCTGAGCACCAAAGAATTGATATTTTTGAACTATGGTGCTTGAGAAGATTCTGAGAGTCCCTTGGACAGCAAGGAGATGACAGCAATCAATCCTAAAGGAAATCATCCTGATTTCATTGGAAGTGTTGATGCTGAAGCTGAAGCTCCAACACTTTGGCCACCTGTTGCAAAGAGCTGACTCACTGAAAAAGACCCTGATGCTGGGAAAGATTGAGGGCAGGAGGAAAAGAGGAGGATAGAGGATGAGATGGCTGGATGGCATCACCGACTCAATGGACATGAGTTTGAGTGAGCTCCAGGAGATGGTGAAGGACAGGGAGGTCACAGAGTTGGACACAACTGAGAGACTGAACAACAACCATGAAAATGTTGCACATGCTAGCGCAGAAGCAAGCTAGTTCTAGTTTTTATTAGTGCCAGAGCTAATTAATTTTTATGAATTCTGCTTCATCTTTCTAGTTCACCATGATCAACTTTTCTGCTTTGTTGATTTTTTAAAAATATTTTTTTAATGTGGGCCATTTTTAAAGTATTTATTGAATTTATTACAATATTTTGTTTTGTACAATATTTTGTTACAATATGTTGTTTTGTTTTATATTTTGGTTTATTTTTGGCCACAAAGCAGGTGGGATCTTTGCGCTTCGACTAGGGATGAAACCTGAACCAAAACCCTGCATCGGATGGTGAGGTCTTAACCACTGGACGGCCAGGCAAGCCCATTTTTCAGTTTTTAAGTGGACAATGAAATCTGTATCAATTCAAAATGAGTTAGAACAACTAGACTTGAATTAAAGAGTGACATAATGAATAGGTTACAAACTTCTTAATTGTTTTCATGAAAATTTACCTCAAGTGAAATTTATGTGATACCCACACGATCATTTAATTCAGTTAATTTGGAGAGAAAAAAAGCACAGTGCTGTTGGATGACCATCGACTTGACTTCCTATATATCTCAGTAAAGTTATATTGCTAATTTTTGATGTTGTGTAGGCATAGTAAAATACACTTTGGTATGGGATAACAAAGATGTTTTGTTAACTTTGTGTTAAAAAGAAGATCTCTTTCTCTCTTTTAAATTAAAAGAAAGGTTATGAAGAGACCTGAGAAGCTAAGAGATAAAAAGATGCCGATTAGTTCTGTGAAATACATGGAGGTAAAACCATGTGAGATTTTGAAAAACAAGTGTAAAAAGAAATCCACGGCATCCTTTCATTCTTCATCCTCATTTGTTTCCTTGCTAGTGAAGCACATTCCAATCACATCACTCCTCATCTGAAGTGCTATTGTCTGCTCCCTTGTTCTTTCAATCTTTTCTCTTCTGCATGGTAGCCTCTTTCATCTTTAGCTGTTAAAAGATAATTCTAACCATTGTTTAAAGAACAAGTAATCCGAGGTGAAAAAAGCACTGAAGAGCATGACATTTATTGAATTGGACTTAAGATCGTGTATTATGAATTTTCTATTAGTGTTCCTTCACTATTTTATGGACGCATTGTCCTGTTCTTTGTTTGATATATATAAAGCACCAAGCCTGAATGTAAGCATGTCCAGCTTCACCTACAGTCTTGTCTTACTTTTTCTCATGTGGGCTTTTAGTAATTCACTCTAAATCAATATTTGTCCTTTCTATTAAAATACAAGCTCTTACAAGCAAGAAACCATTTACTGTGGATCCTAAATCAACAGAATATAAGCTCAGAATTGTGTTCTTGCTAATGCCTGAGATGCTGATATAAAGAAAAATAATTTGACTGCAATGTGAAGTTTGTCTCCCAAAAGTATTAATTCAAAATTATTTAAAATACTTGTTGTAAGATAAGCCTAGGTGAACAACCTTATAAGGACACAACTGAAGTAGGTTATAATTCATTCTCAATATTATAATTATGATATTTTGGAGTTGATTTTATAAGTACCCAAACTGAACACATTTGATATATTTTTCTTTTACTCACCATGGTTCTCATGTTTGCATGCTCAGTCTTGTCCAACTCTGTGACCCCATAGACTGTAGCCCTCCAGGCTCCACTGTCCACTGAATTTTCCAGGCAAGAATACCAGAGTGGGTTGCCATTTTCTACTCCAGGGGATCTTCCCAACCCAGGGATGGAACACACATCTCTTATGTCTCTTGCATTGGCAGGCAGATTCTTTACCTCTGCGCCACCTGGGAAGCCCTGTGGTTCTCAAGAGTCAAAGAAAAAATTGCCCCAAATTTAAACAGGGAAGAGAGACTGAACTCCCTGAAACAAAAGTTTGGAGAGATTTTAAGAGCTGGTGGAGGGATGATCCTGAGTCAACTGTGTTTGATAATTGGCTTTTCTGAAGGGAAAAGTATACTTTCTTATATTTTCATGACAGCAAGTAGTTTTACAACTTGGAGTAAGGAGCTTACAGAGTTAAGCTCCAGCCTTCCCAGGGAGACTGAGATAGGGGTGCTGTTCTCCTCCATGTTTCCATTTCAAAGGACAGTTCTTAGAACATTGGGATGCACACATTCTTTCAAATTAGTGTTTTCCTTTTCTTTGATATTTGCCCAGAAGTGGAGTTGCTGGATCACATGGTAGTTCTATTTTCAGTTTTTTGAGGAACCTCCATATTGTTTTCCATAGTCGCTGCACCAATTCACATTCTTGCCAACAGTGTAGGAGGGTTTCCTGTTCTCCATATTTTCACCAACATTTGCTACTTGTAAACTTTTTGATGATAGCCAAGGGCTTCCAGGGTAGCTCAGGGGGTAAAGAATCTGCCTGCAACATGGGAGACCTGGGTTCCATCCCTGGGTCAGGAAGATCCCCTGGAGGAGGGTATGGCAACTGACTCCAACATTCTTGCCTGGAGAATCCCCATGGACAGAGGAGCCTGGTGGGCTACAGTCCAGGGGGTCAGAAAGAGTCGGACACAACTGAGCAACTAAGCATAACACATTCTGATAGGCGTGTGGTGACATCTTATTATTTATAATAGCCTAGATATGGAGCAACCTAAGCGTCAGTTAACAAATGAGTGGCTAAAGAGGATATGCATATATATGTATGCATATATATATGTATATATATATGTATATAAGTGTATAATGAAATATTAGTCATTAAAAGAGAAATTCTGCCATTTGCAGCAATGCAGATGGACTTAAAGAATATTATGCTTAGTGAAATAAGTCTGACAAAGACAAACACTCTATAATGTCACTTATATGTGAAATCTAAAAAGTAAAATAAATGAATAACTATAACAAAATACAAACAGAGTCACAGATATCGAAAACAGACTATTGTTTACTAGTGGGGAGAGGGAAGAGGGGAAGGGCATGATGAGGGTAGGGGATTAAGAAATATAAACTACTATGTATGAAATAAATAAGCAACAAGATATACAGTGCAGAGAAATATAACCATTATTTTGTAATAAATTTAAATGAAGGATAATCTATAAAAATATTGAATCACCATATTGTATATCTGAAATATATAATAGTATAAATCAACTATACATTAAAATGAAAAATAATAATAAAAGGATGACTCTTTGAACATTAAGAAAAACATCCTTAGGTTGTAAAACTGGCAAGAAGCTTGAAGATTTATATACATATCAAAGGAGCAGAGAAAGAGTTTGCACTGGTAAGTTTTCTGAAGTAAATGCTCTAAGGAATAGGAGGTCAAGGGCCTGGGGACCGGAAGACTGCCTAAAATTTCATCAAGCTGTGGGAAAGGGGAAAAGTGTGCTCATCACATGTACAGTTTTTCTCTATTGAGAACTGTTTTCTATCCTTTCATGATATTGGCTCATCTCAATTACAGACAGGGAAGACAAAGTAGTCATTATATTATAAAATGCGGAGGTGATTATTGTTTTTTATATATTTATTATAAAAATATCTTTGGAAGTATTTCTTGGCTTAGCTATTAAGGGCCTACAATTTATAAATTACCATTAAGTAACATGAAGAAAGGCTTCCTAAGTGACTCAGTGGGAAAGAATCTGCCTGCCAATGCAGGAGATGTGGGTTGGATCCCTGAGTCTAGCAGATCCTCTGGAGAAGGAAATGGCAACCCACTCCAGTATTCTTGCCTGGGAAATCCGAAGGACAGAGGAGCCTGGCAGCCTACAGTACATGGGGTTGCAAAAGAGTTGGACCCGACTGAGCAACTAAACAATAACAACAAGAAGAGACAGGGTATATAGGATATCCTCTAACCATGAACATCCATAATCATACATTCTTATACTAATTGGTGACTGTGATATTTCTAATATCTACAAGTGAGGACACACTAATATCTACAGTTGGACACACTATTAGAATTTGTCTAAAATCTTACCAAAGGCTGAGGGTTATCGCATATACAACATGCACAACCACTCAGTTTTAAAAGATACCCCTTTGATTAACACATTTCAATCACGTCAACATTATCAACTCTGTGGAAGTCTGAAAGGACATCAAGAGGAAAGGAAATTAGAATCATACATTGTCAGAGTGAAGTACAGTTGTAGATAATGTCAAGTTCTCCCTATTATTTTATAGATGAAGAAGAAAACAAAAGAAAAATGAGATGGTCCAGAGTCACAGGATTACCTGTAGGACTTCAATCCTTCTTCTAAGCTTTTGAATATTGCTTCAAGTGACAGGAGGTAAATGTGGTTTAAATATGTCTGAAGAGTTGCTAAGCACTTGATTTAAAAACACTTCTTAGGTAATTACGGACAAGAAAAGTATGAAAGTAAAGATGAAAGAAACACTGGCACAGACCACAAAATAAATATTCAACACATGGCTGAGACAGCTGTTAAGAAGCACCTTTTAATTATTAAAATTTTACTTTGACCATATAGTTGTGGATATTACATTTTATTAATACCAGATACTTTAAGAGATGTGATTTCCCTATGTGTTTTATAATTATATATTGACTCTAACCAAATGTGTGTATGAGGAAAATCTAATCTTATGTGTTAAGGAAGAGTAGTTTTTACTCCCACTCCAGAGAAACAAGTCACTTTGAGTGACCCCTTTTTGTATAGGTCTTGACTGCTCTTAATTTGAATTGAATGGATAATTAGCAGGCAGAATTACCTAGAGAAAACAGGCTATTTTCAGCTCTCCAGAGGGAATTACTAGTAGGGATTCAGCCTATTGTGCAGAACGTCTCATTCAAATTATTGTATCTTAGAAATGTCTTATGTATGGCCATGAAATAGTACCGTTTAAAGACTTTTCTAAGGCTATGGATTAAATAGGACATTTAATAATGAAACAAAAGAACAAAGTGGCATGATATGGATGTAAACCTAATCAGACTCCTTTCCATAAGCATCCTTTTGTTGCCTCTTATTGGTAACTGCCTTTTCCTTTCTTTTAAAGTATAGTATGTAGATGCAAGTAATAAAATGGGAGCTTAACAGAATATTGTTTTAATGGAGCCAAAGGCAGAGTGCATCTTACAGTATAATTCAAATGTACCTAGGAAATTAATTTCAAGATGCCTCACATGACACCGCTGATTTTGGTTTTAAAGCAAAGTGATGTGAATGGGACAATAATATTATTTTTTCCATCTTTACTATCTGTGTACTGACAGGGTTCAAGCTGCATAATTAGATTATAATGAGAAGCAGATATTTCCAGATTTTAGATAGTGATGTGAAATGGTCAGGTTGTAAAGCCTCTGTCAGGAGATAACAGCTACACTTTTCACACTGTGCCCGTTCAAAGTGGTTTGCCGGTAAAAGAAAAATAAGCAGTTTTAGAGAATCCTTTTAGTATGGATGCTTTCCTAAATGATCTGTATTGAATAAATTTTTAAATAGTATATAGCTGCTGGTGAATTTATTTTTAAAGGGAGTAGTGAAGGTGATTAGAAAACCTACCTTTGAGACTGTGTATGAGGATTCTAACTCTTAAAGGTGATGTTTATATATGTTGACTGTTCTTAATTTGAATTAAATGGATAAGAAGCAAGAAGAAAGGCAGACATACCTAGAGAAAATTAATTATTTTTCGTTATCCAGTGGGAAAGGAATTAGCTAGTGAGATTCAGCTTTCTGTTAAATGGTAGCTTCTTCTTATTGCTATGTCAAACTATAAAAGCAATGGAAATGCCAAATATTATTCATATTTGGCTTTAAATTATAATCCGTGGGACTTCCCTGTTGGTCCAGCGGCTGGGACTCTGCACTCCCCATGTAGAGGGCCTGGGTTCAATACCCGGTCAGGGAACTAGATTATACATGACACAACTAAGACCGAGGCAGCCAAATAAATAAATATCTTAAAAAATAAAATATAGTCCTTGCTTATCATACAACTAATAAATGGATGTATTCTCACTATAAAAGATTTAAAATTCACAAATATAAACAGTAAATTGTGCTAGTTCCCTTTTCTTCCTCTCCCAAGACCTGCTTCCATCCTTAGTTTTATCACTCGAGAACTTGGTATTTATACTTTTGCTGTGCATTTATATACATTTACATGTAAGCAGACAGTGCGTATAACTTTTTGTTTTAACCTACGTGAGATCATAGTATATGTACTTTTTGGCAACCGCTGTATTTCTTTTCTTAAATGTACTGATCTATTTATTAGTATTCGATTTATTTGCGGCTGTGCCGGGGTTTCGGTGCTGCGCGTGCGCGTTCCCTGTTTGCGGAGAGCAGGCTCCTCTCTGCTTGCCCTGCAGCGGCTTCTCACTGCGGGGCCTCTGCTGTCTGGGAGCGTAGGCCCCAAGGCCCACAGGCGTCAGTTCTGCGACACCCGGCCCGGTAGCTGTGATGCACAGGCTTGGATGCTCCGAGGCAGGTGGGATCTTCCTGGATCAGGGGTCAAACCCATGTCTGGTGGATTCCTAACCACTGTATCACCAGGCAAGTCTGGCAACTGTTATATTTCAATCACTTATGTTTTGCTGATCGTTCTGTCTGTGCACACAGGCCCACCTCATTTTTCTTAACGGCTCAATAGCCTCCCCAGTGTGAATGCTCTATATATTAAATAACTATATGTCCCTTGATCAACAGTTTGGTCATGTACAATATTTAGCAATTACAAGCAAATCTGAAACGAATATTCTTTTACAACCTTTGTTAACTTGTATTTCTGGGTGTAGAATGTCCCTCTTAAATGTACAAAGTTTTTAAAATCTGTTAGGTCCTGCAAACATATCTTTCACAAAACTTTATGGAGGTAAATTCCAAGCACCAGTATGTGTGTGCTCACTTTTCCCACATCCTTGCTCCTTGTGTGGCCATTAAGCGTTTTTGTCAAGCTGTGTACATAATAGGGTAGGGCCAGTGTGATTCTTGACTTGGCCGAATACATAGTAGTTCATCATATTTTGACAGATTCTACAGGGAGCTATTCTGGACACAGGGCATTATGAAATGATCAGTGGCATTAATTCTCTTTCAACTAATATTCTGCTGAAAACACTGCCTTAGAACCTCTAAAAGCTTAAAAAAGCTTACAGAGCTTTATGAACTTTTGAAATCTTTTATGAAAGCTTCCCTTGAAGAAATAAGCCCTAAACATTTATGATCCAGTGTTTATCTTTAGATTTATTATATATATTTATCTTATAGCTTAGTTTTTATTATTTTATCTTTCTTCTTGTATAGAATAAGAGTTCATGCCTATGTTAAAGCTACGAAGTATTTAGGAAAATGTTGATGAAACATATCACTAATAATTACTTTTATGTCATCTTCAGGTTTAACTTTTGATTAAAGTTATCAATGTCATGAGGATAACCTATTATCTGTATAAAAAATCAAATAATACAAATTTAAAAATTTAGATTTTCTTTATATAGTCTTCTCTGGAAAGTTTTTATAGCTTTATTTATTGACTACCATTTCTTACACTTTCTTTCTAAGATCAAGACAGTGCTGGATGAATTGTAACACATCATTAGGAAACAATTTGCTTTTTGTGATATTGTTTTCATTCAGGCAATATTTTTCCATATCCTTTAAGATACAGAAATATTCATGCTAAAATGGAAAGAGTGCATATTTTCTTATCATATACTTAATGTGATATATGACTGGAAAAAAAACCTTGAGCAATAAAATCAAAAGAGCATTTACTGAGCATCTACTATTTCCCAGATATAATGATCTAAAAATTTGGCTTTTCCCATATGCATGTAAGGGTGTTAGATGACAATTTATTTTATGTATTATTATACAAAGACAGACAGCCTCATACTCTTAGATTGTAAAATGTTCCAAAATGTTAATAGAGACATTAAGAATGTCTAGTTCTTTGGCAGAAAAATGTTTACTAATTGAAAATAAAATCTTCTTTATTGACTTTTTTAAATGATGAGTTATGCCAGAGAGCTCAGGGAAGTCATACATATTTCAACTAGATTTTTAAAAATGCCTCAGTGGGCCAAAAAAGACAGATTTCTGCTCTCTCGTTTTTATACATGCTTGGCTCATCCTAAATTACAGCTATGTTTCATTACCACCAAAATTCTCAAGATAAAATTCCTAGCACAACTGCTTGCTAAGCAAAAGGAAAAACATAAATTGTATCCGTGCTGAGCAAATGGATTTGAAAACTGACTTTTATTTGGCTTGCAACTCCCTTTGCAGAACAAAGTTTCTGCTGATTCTGTTGAGGAAGTGGCTAAGGTCAAGTGGATAATTTGACTGACAATCAGCTGATCTACAAGAAGGGTAGACCTAGTAGACATTCTCTGTTTTATAAAAGGCAGTGATTCCTTTAAACTAACCAGTTTTGATGTGGAAAAACAACTGTTCACTTCCATTATCTTTTCTAAAAGAAACATTTTTGGTTATTTGTTTATATACAGCTGTATAGTTCAGCTGTAATTATTTTATTCTTGCAAAATTACCAAAAAAAAAAAAATCTCTTTACTTAGAAATGATCCTTTAGAACAAAATATAGGCCCATATCAATCTGTTCAATAAAGCTCATTTAAATCACTGACATGTTTCTTGCAGTCTCCTCAAAAAAGACATTTTCTCTTTCTTAATGTGTAGGTTGTCTAAGGTTTCTAAGAAGTCAAGTAACCCACATTTACTTTCGTGTACTTCCATTCCTGAACATTTATTTTTCTCATATAGTAATTGCTAGTCCAATGAAATAGATTTTTAACATGATTCTTCTTTCCTAAAAATGTATTTCTGTTTATTAATATGAAAATTCCTAAGTTCTGCTATGTTACTCTGCTTCTAGTGTTGCCATAGAGTGTAAATCAAAACAGATACTATATGGCTGCTTTTACATACACGGGATTCTCCATTTTTCTGAACTGTCATTGTTTAGATGCCCCATTTAAGTTTATTATTGTGCACAGCTGTATTCTGTATTTTGATTTGACAGAGCAGGAGCTGAAAACTAATGGTCAATTGAAAATTTGGCAATTAGTCAAGTAATACTTACCTAAGTGATAAGTACATTTATTTTCTTTTTATAAATAATTTATCTGAATGTAATACAAACTGGTTTCAATTTGCAGGACTGAACATATGTTTGTTTTCACTCTTTTCTAAACTCCACTACAATATAAATATAGAGACTTTAAAAAGGCATAAGATGTCGAGGACAATAGAGTAGAAGTGACAAAGACAGCAGTGACATTTTGAGGCTGGAAGGCAGAGCCAGTAAGTCGCATACGGACACATCAATCTTCCCTTCTTGCTCAATTTTCCCCCTTAGCGCTCATTGCTTGGTTCTGACCTAATGCCTGAGTCTCTGCCAGAACAGGACCTACATGAACTGTTTAGGACATAACTTCCCAGGAGACAGCGGAGCATGTGTTATTCATGTGCTAGAGCCCGAATCTTCTCTCCCAACAATGGCCCAGTTTGTAGAAGTTCAATTTGAATATTAGCTTATGGCATTTTTTTTGCACATGTTTTATAGAGTTCATAAGTGATGATCCTGTAATTGTGTCTTCATAGATATTCATAATGGAAAGTTTGGAGGCTCTTGTAGTTCACTACCATTTAACCAGGTAGACAGGAGTACTTTTTTTCATAAGCATTTTTGATTTTGTATTCTAAAATTTTTACACCAGATTATGTTTAGTAGGAAATGCTTCCTCCAACTTTAAATAAAACATCTTGGCCAATGGAGCATGAGCAAAACTGATATATGAAATTCTGGGTAAAATTCTTAAAGGGAAGTAATGTTCTGGTCCCTTCCTCTTCTTTTCATGCTGGGTGAAATAAAGATGAAAGTGAAAGAAAGTGAAGTCACTCAGTTGTGTCTGACTCTTTGCGACCCCATGGACTGTAGCCCACCAGGTTCCTCCGTCCATGGGATTCTCCAGGCAAGAATGCTGGCGTGGGTTGCCATTTCCTTCTCCAGGGGATCTTCCCAACTCGGGGATTGAACCCAGGTCTCCCACATTGTAGGCAGATGTTTTACCCTCTGAGCCACCAGGGCAGTCTAGAAATAAAGACAGTGACTCTCAGAATCACCAATGTAGTCAGTACATCCTATAGATAGATATTGGAAGAATAAGAAGAAAAAAACCTGGATCAATTATTATTTTGCAGACATGCATTATGCTTGGGAAATCAAATGATCTTATTTTAGCCATGCTCTTTTGGTTCTCATTTATAACTTGCAATGACTAGAACTGTGTCTTCCCAAATTTCAAGTGTTGAAGCCCAAATCCCTACTGTAATTGTATCTGGAGATAAGGCCTATAAAGAGGTAATAAAGAGTAAGTGAGATTATAAGGGTGAGATCTTAGCCTGATAGGAGTGGTGTCATAATAATAATAAGAGGAGACATCAGCAATATATTTCTCTCTCTTTGCAAGCAGAGGAAAGGCCAGGGGAGGACATGGTGAGAAGGCAACCATATGTAAGCCGGGAAGAGAGGACTCACTAGAAGCAGATGCTGGCATCTTGATCTTGGGCACAAATTCAGTCATTTCAGTGAGGAGAGTAGATTAAAGTTTGTGTACGTGAAGGAGGCTTTTTCAGCCAATGGACTATTAGAATATTTGGTACAAGTAGCTTGAGTTTGAGGATTTGTTTTGCTTTCTCACACTCTTGTAACCTGCCTCTGGAAATACGGACTCTAAGTAAACACCACCACCCCTTCAGCCTGGTCTGCACAATGAAGAAACATTGAACCCATCTGAATTCAGCTGAACTCCTGGAGCGGAGAAGACAATGGCACCCACTCCAGTACTCTTGCCTGGAAAATCCCATGGACGGAGGAGCCTGGTGGGCTGCAGTCCATGGGGTTGCGAAGAGTCAGACATGACTGAGCGACTTCACTTTCACTTTTCACTTTTATGCATTGGAGAAGGAAATGGCAACCCACTCCAGTGTTCTTGCCTGGAGAATCCCAGGGATGGGGTCGCACAGAGTCGGACACGACTGAAGTGACTTAGCAGGAGCAGGACTCCCAGAGTCCAGACTCACCCAGTTCAGCCCAGGTTAGTTGAACCACTCTCACCTGGAGACCCTTGAGCATGAAAGTAAATGTTTGTTTTGTTTGATTTTGAGATTTTTTGGGGGGTTATTGTTATGCAGGATATTGTGGCAACAGCTGACTGATGAAAAACACCAGTAATAAACTATTGAGATATTGATTGATGTGTTAAAGTGTCACTGTAGAACTTTTGTGTCATAGATGAATTTTGATTATTTTGTCAAAAAGATTTGAAGAGACAACGTGCTGTGGTAAAAAAACATTCTTGGATTAACAGTCACATACTACAGACAGATTTCGTTTTCTTTACAACTGATACATTCTAAGTGTAGTAGGTGACTCTAATTAATTTATGGATATATTTCAAGTAATTTATCTTTTGCATTTGCTCTGATTTTTTTAGGTTTTTTCATCTTCTTTTATAGTTCATCAATTTTATTTTAAATTTCATTTGCCTTTCATATTGGTTTGGAATTTATATCATCTATTTCTTTTCTTTTTAATAAGCTTAATATTAAAAATACACACATAATAAAAACAAGTTAATAAGCATATGTGGTTTGCTCTCACTTGGTACATTTTAAATATTTTAATTTGCCTTCTCTCACATGATATTTTGGTCTAGCATTTTAGTTCTGCAAAAGCAAACGTTTTTATTAAGATTTTTTTTTAAGCTTTGCTTTATTTAACAATTTATCTGCTCACAATTCGTCCTTACCTTTATGCTTTTGACTTTTGAGTTCCATTTTCTTTTTCTGAGATAAAGTCTTCAGCACTTTTTTATCGGGGAATGTTGGGGATTGGGCCTGCCCAGATGGTGCTAGTGGTAAAGAACCCACTTGGCAACGGAGGAGACATTGGAGGTCCCGGTTTGATCCCTGGGTTGGGAAGATCCCCTGCATGGCAGCCCTCCAGTATGGAGAATCTGATGGACAGAGGAGCCTGGCAGGCTGCAGCTCAGAGGGTCGCAGAGTCCGACCTGACCGAAGCGACTTAGCACGCCTGCACTTGGGGTTACCTCTACTGTGTATATGATGTGTGTATGTGAAAATGGTTGCATCTCCCCTTATTATTCCTGTATTTTTAATTAATTTGACATAAAATTCTGAGATGACTCTAGTTTTCTCTTTTTCTTTTGAAACAAATTTCTAGTTTTCTTGATTTAATTACAATTATTGAGTAGTCTAGTGTATAGTCCATGGAGTCGAAAAGAGTTGGACACGACTGAGCAACTTTCACTTTCACTTTCTTTCACTGTCAGTTTTGGTTCTATATCTTTTTCCTCTGGGTGATTAAAAAAAAAATTAACTCTGTGTTTTCACAATGATATTAAGTTGTGGTCACTATTTTAGTCTTCTGCTTTTCTGCTTCTGACTTTTGAGACTTGAATTTGAGAATTCACTTTTCATCAATTATGTAAATTCTCAGCAATTATTTATTAGTAGATCAACTCCTCTTCATTTTTTTATATTTTTTTCTTCTAGAATTCAATTACCTTATTTTTGATCTTTATTCTTTTCCCCTCTTAACCTCTACTCTATTTTTCAGTTTTTTGTTGCTGTATATGCAATTTCTTTATATTTCTCCCCTTAATCATTAATTCTATCTTGAGCTACATGTAATCTTATCATTTAACTTGTCCAATGAATTTTACATTTTAAAGATTATAATTTATTATAGTTTCTTTTGATCATTGGTTCTTTAAGAATTCTACATATCTCTATTACTCTGTATCTGCTAGCTCCACTTAGGTCTAATTATTCAGGAATTTTGTTTGTTTTTGCTGCATTTCATTCAGGGTGGCTTTCCTTTTTATCTCTGATGTTAGGAAGGCCTTTATCTTTGAGATTTCTACAGGGACTGGGAATGCAGTTCTCCAGCGACCATCAAACACTGAAGAAGCCAAGCCTAGCAGAGTGCTACCTATCTTGGGAAACTTTAATTTCTCACCTTGAGGATTTTTGAAGCACATCAAATTATAATTTCAAACTTTAACCACAAATAAGGGGATAGATGTAATTACAAACTATTAAGAGAATTTCCTTTCTTACACAACACCCAAGTCTAGATAGTTAAGGTGCTTTGATAGCTGGCATTGATGGAAGGTGTATTTTTAATTGTCCAAATATTCAATGAGTTTTGGAAATTCTCTCTTCTAACCCTCTTCCACGTAGAAGTTCAGTTCTTATACTTAACCCCCTATGCAGGTGACATAGCCCAAGATTACTGGAGCCTAAGATTGACGAACTTTTCCAAGGAAGCTATAATTTCAACATCAGCTTGTTTCTAGTTTCCTAATCTTTTTTTTCCCCCCTTTGGTTTTGGAAATTTTTTTATATTTTTTCAGTTTTATTTTTTTATATTTTATATCTTCACTTTTTTTTTTTCATCCTCTCTAGTGTACCACATTGCCAAAATGTATTTTGTGATTTTCTCTATAATTATATACAGTGTTTAAGGGGGCTGGGGATGATCAAGGAAAAAGATATGCCCACAGGAGGTAGTAACACACAATTAACTTTATTGGGAGGTGCTTGGACAGGGTTGCATGCAAGAGAAGTCTGTCATAGCATAAGAATGTCCAGAGATTGACAGCAAGGAGGCCACCACCATCTAGAAGAGGAAGAGGGCAAGGGAACTCCTTGGGAGTGAGGACAATCAAAGAAGGGGATTACATAATTAAGTGACACCATTTAGAAGTACAGTAGGGAGATTGTGGGCCAGAGAACTCTGAAGACCCATAGCAGTTTGGGGACCCATAGCCACAAGACACTGTCTTCAAAAATATGGCATATATGGGATGATATTTCACAGCGTATGCAAAGCAAATAGGCTCTAACTGGTGAAAAATCTGCTTGCTTGGGTTTTTTAAAGAATGATTGGATGTGTAAAAATTTGATTTTGGCACTGGTGAGTTTTTGGTCTAACATTTATTTATTAGCTTATAATAAAGAAATATACAACCTAGGGCCCAATATACAGAGGCCATCTTTAGCTTATTTATGTGATAACTACCTGATCCCCAGTACTTTGCTTTTATAAATACAGAAAATATAATTGTGAGAAAGTGTTTATTTGATTGTTGTTTAAGCCCTCATAATGTATACAAGATAAATAGCAGACAAACCAATGCATTTCTCACTACTTCATTTTCTCATTTCCCAATCTGCCTTCCTAAATGCTAAGGAATTTGAGGAAAATAAAGATATGTACAGATAAAGCCGTATTTACTTTTTTCTAATTAAGGTAGACAAAACCAGGCTTCTATTAATATTTATGCTGACAGATCAGTATTCTTGTGAACTAGTTGTTTACGGGAAGCTAATTATGAGCATCTATCTCATATAATATCTAACTGATTGGTTAGTTATTAACCTTGATGTCAGCTGTGCTTTCATTCTTTGGATATATGGGGTAAATTCAGTCAAAACTCCAATTCTATGACCTAAAAAAACCTAAACTCCTTCCAAGGATGTCTGTGAAACACATTTGCTCATCAGCCTCCCTAACTCTGGTTTTTACATTCACATGCTCAGTTTCTCCTTATTTGATGTCAGTATGGATGTGAAATCAGTGGTTGACAGGTTTCTATATACCCGTAAGCCATTCACACCAAGGACTTCAAAGCCTGCGGTTATAGGTTAACATCTTTGAATGTATTACTCTATGACATTTATCTTACTCCATACTTTTATCTTTTATTTTAATATTTGCCTTTTCTCTTTTCTTCTATTCTTTTGAGAACAAAAGAAAATTTTCTTCTGTTATACGAAGCAGTATAGTGATCCCCTTTGGAAATCTGAGAACACTCATCTCAGATTATAAAGTCATTCTTTATATCATTTAGTTTTCTTATGAAAACTTTACTATTCTTTTAAAAAGTTTTTCTGTATGTATTTGATGGCAATCCAAGATAAAAGATTTCAAATCTGTCCCTTTATCCTTCCTTCTAAGTTGTGCAGTAAACATAGAAGTTTTCAATAGTTTTGTATCTTTCCTTTCCACTCATGCTGAATTTCAAATCAGATACTCGATACAGTGTTAGTGGAATTGTTTCAGCTTGCTTTTTTTTTTTTTTTTCATTTCATCTACCTGAAAGGGTTGTTAAGACTTTAAAACTATATCATTTCCCTCTTAATAGGGCCACTTTTCATCCCAGTCAGTGAGCTGGATTATGATTTACATGCTTCAATAAGACATGAGAATTATCCTTAAAACAAGAAGTACAGATCCCCATTTTTTTTTTAATTTTGTCATTCTGCGGGGGGGGGAGGGGGTTATGTGGTTAAAAGTGGTCTAAGGTGATCATGACGTTTTTGCACCTTGTTTTATGTCCCTGGATATGTTCCAATGTCTCATAGTTTACAGTCTGTGGGAACTTGAATAGAATTTGTATCCTACTGTGTGAAAATTGTATAAATTTTAACAAGGTTCGATTGGTTCACAGAGTTTTTCAGGCCTACTATATCATTTTACTACTCTGTATAATCATTCTATTAAGTTTTGACAGTTTGATACTGAAACTCCAACTAAAAATCTTAATTTATCTACTTAAAAATAATTATAATATTTAGTGGAACTATATGCAACCTTGTTCTGTATTTTCCAAGTCTCCTGTATGTGTTATTATACTTTCATATTTTTAAAAAAATGATTTTTTTTAAATAAGAATGGTCAAATGTGTCACCAACATTGCTTTTAGAGGCAGTGGAATGGGGTATATGAACTGGGAGCAGGTAGGCCTGGATTATAATCCTGACTCTGTGGCTAACTTGGTCATCATTTAAACCATTTTGTGTCTCAGTTCTCTTCTCTATAAATGGGGCACAGCTATCCTGTGACGCAAGGACGGACCAGCCCAAGCACAGTGGAGGACATGGCTTTCAGTGGAAAGCCCTTAGGAGTAAAAAGACTTGGCTTCCAGACCAGCACCCCAGCCTGAGGTCCCTTACTTTAAAATGCTCTATTTCAGGGTTATGAAGTGACTTAGCAGCAGTGGCAGCAGAGATAAGCTATTACATACAGAATGGATAAGCAACAGGTCCTACTGTATAGCATAGGAAACTATATTCAATATCCTATGCTAAACCATAATGGAAAAGAATATAAAAAATAATGTATATAGGTTTATACCTGAGTCATTTTGCTATACAGCAAAATTAACACAATACTGTAAATCAACTATACTTTGGTAAATATTTAAAATGGGAAAAATTTTAAAAAGTCTCTGGAAAACAGTTTTCTTCATTATTTGCAAGAAGAGCAGAGGTGCATATTTATTCATATGTGTGAACATTTATCTGGAATCTCTCAGAGTTAGTTTTATCTTTTTCTTTGTTTAGGACACTTACTGCAGGTGTATAAAAATATTCTCAAGCTGCTTATGCTTGTCATAGAAATAAGATGATTGCATAGTGTCTATCATGATTATTCCCATGCTAACTGTTACCTTAAAACTGACCAAGTGCCAGAATCACTTGTAATCAATTATAGAGGTCGTCACTAACTATAGAAAGAAAAAAAAACCCAAAACAAACTGGTTCTTTTCAGAGGGAACAAGCATGAACAATATTCCTATTGAACCACATCTTGAAACACTGCAAAGACAGGTTGAAATTCGTGAGCACTGTCCCCAGTGAGTTGTTGATCATCGTGAAGAAGGACAAAGGCGATCCAGAGCAGGGCTTCACAGTGGCTACCTTTTATGGCTGTCTCAACACAAAACTCTTTGCAGAATCGAGGTTTCGTTTTTATTTACATACTGATGTCGGATAATATGGGAGGATGGCACAATCAGTATACGGTAATTAAAACAATAATGTTTGGCTATAGTTCTGAATCACCAACCAGTGCTTGCTGCTTTCTAGCTGTGCTATTTTCCCCACTTCTATTTGTGTTAAATTAACTTGCAATCAGTTATTCTAATATTCTCACTCTCTTGGAATCCACAACAAAAATATCACTGAGAATGAGTTTATTTGCAAAAGAATAAAAAAAATGTGGTGCAAGTGATGATCATCAATTCAGACCTATATATATAAATGCTAATATTTCCAAATTTTATCTTTATCATCTACTCTGATATGTTGGCTATCACATCCTACCTAATTAACTAGATAGAAAATCTGCACTTCACGATTTTTTTCAGAGCTTACAATTTTGAGTTTTCTGCTACAACAATTAAAAAAAAAGTGGCATGTCCATACAATACAATAGTATTTGGCAATAAAAAAAATGAAACACTGGTATGTGCTACAAAGAGGATAAATGTTGAAAGCGTTATGATGTTTGAAAGAAGTCAGTCACTAAAGATGACATATTTTATGTTTCTATTAATATGAACTTTCACTTAAGAAGCACAGACATACTTAACAAAGACTTAGAAGCTTTTCAAAGTTCTGATAAACCCTTGAAAGATGATCTTTCTAGCTGCCATGTAGAAAATGAATTAGACACAAGAGTGGACAAAGAAAACCTATTTCAGTAATTCAAGTTTAGGGTTGTAGTGACTTCTTGGTGCAGTACTAGAAAGACAGCAATGGAAAAGTGAGAAATAGATTCAGGATACCTATTTCTGAAAAAACATACAGGATTTGCTGATGGGTTAGATGTGAGGGGAAAGATGAAATCAAGAATAATGAATGGATTTTCCCTTGTTCAATGAGTGGAATGATTCTGCCATTTATTAAGATAGAGGAGACTGAGAAAAACATATTTGAAGGCAGAAAATTTTACTTTGAATATTTTGTGTGAGATGCTTGTATGTAAGCAAGTTCAAATTTAATGTAGGCTGTTGGAAATACTTGTCTGGATCTCAGAGGAGATATCTGGGCAGTGTGAAACAAATACTGTATTTTGGACTCCTCAGCACTTTTAGCTACTGTGATTTTGTATAACATGGGGACAAGAAAATAAACAGATTTGGCCTCAGGGACTTCATCATTGGCCTTGACAAATTTCAGTCAATGGATGGTGACTGAAGATGGTTTGGAGCTAGTGAAAGCATAAAAGTTGAGTTGAGGATTTTAGTACAGTAAGTATAGAGTCTTGTTGACAATGAGTGTAGGATTGCAGTTAAAAGAATGGAGATGAGGGAAATAGCCTATGAGAAACTGCATCCCTAAGTTGAGATCATACATAAAAGAGGCATCCTAATGCTTTCTTTTTGTGTAATCTTGTGAAAAACTAACTGAAAAGTTAGTTTAGGAATTATAAAATATGAGGACCTGGACATAAAGAAATGTAAAGTTGCTTTATTAAGACATATCATCAATTCAGGAAAAATTATATTCCCACAAATAAAATAGCGATTTAACAGATGACGGTAGTAACCACAAAAAATAAAATAAAACAGAACCCTATAAGTTATGAATTACTATAAAGTATATTCAACAGTTACAAAAAGACAGGAAAAGCATTTTCCTAAAATTTGAAATAACGGAACAATCTCAGAGTGTTTATAACAGACTTCATTTAAAGAGAAATACACAGTAAAAATGTTAAAGTAAAAAGAAATAAAAAAAGGAAGCAAACTGAAAAAAAATGTTTAATGTTTCCTTTAAAGGGTAGGATGCCCAATAAAGGACTAGGAAATGAGTGGTCAGAATTCAAGAAACAGTTCATGATGATAGATACAGACCTAACAGCAGGCACATCATTCAACTCTTGAGATGCAGCATTTGGTAAAAAAACAAAATATATATATATATATATATCTCTCTGAGGATATCTCTGTGGGGGGAAGAAAACACTTATTAGGTGGCATAATGTGGTTAACAGCAGTGCTAAAATCAAAAGGAAGAATATTAAGGAAATGCTTGATTGAATTTCTGGAGTCTGAAAACATCTAGTGTTTCAAATAAGGAATTAAGCATTGTCCAGACATTTAGTCACAAGACCATTCTTTCTCTCCTCTTTGCCTCTATCTCCCTTTCTCTTTCACCCTCCATTAAACCATATAAATAATCTGATTGTTAGTGGGCACAAGAAACCTATGTCTTTTGATCTGAAATTCTAATGCCAATCACGTTTGATTTAACACACTTCCATTTCTTTATTTTTAGAGTGTTATTATTAGGACAATTTCACAGTGAAAATACGTAAGATTGAGAGAGACTTGAGCAATGCTGTATGCCAGAAATAATATATTATATGGTATGTTTGATTTTAATACTACGTTTAAAATAATATGAAAGTCATAGAAAGTCATAATTAAAATCCTAGAGTAAAACTGTAATAGCAACTATTAAAAATACAGTGTTTTAAAAATATGGAAAACACTGTCCTTCTAGTCTTTTTATGGAGTTCATAAATTATATCGGGTACCTGACACCTCTTTCTTTCAAAACTACGGTGCAGAACTAATAAGAAAAATGCTTGATGTTTTGGATAAATTAAAAGTCTTATAAGTCCATAGTGTGATGTGGCTGCTATTTAAGTTTTTTATGGGATCCAGAATAAGTCCCATACAGATTTATTCTATTTTTCTCGTCTGTCCATAACTATAATATTACATTCAGTTCTACGCTCCATGCCTTGAAGGATATTGATCGACTTTACTGCATTCAGAGAAGAAAATAAAGGGTGATAAAAATGAAAAGAAATGAAAGGAACAAGGAATATTTACTATAAAGACAAGAGGATTGCCAGCGATATGGTACTTATCTCCAAAATTTGAAGGTCTATCACCTGGAAGACAGATTAGATTTATGCTTGGTGTCTCTGAGGAGTAGAGCTAGAAATAAGGTGGTGACTCCAAGGGGAGAACTGCTTTGGCTCAGCATATAGTGATATTAACTCTGCTTTGTAATGATGTTCTGGGCAAAAGAAAAGATACTTGGATCTCCCTGAGTTTCAGATTTCCTCTAATACTGATTTCTTTATTTACGTCAAAATCTACTCTTCGTTGTTATTGCCATATCATGCCCAATAACTAACTTTGAGATGAGGAGACATGCCACGAAATGATGGGGTGAACCTGGGCTACAGAATCACAAAGACTTGGCTTTGAATTTGGCTTTTGCCACTCACAAGCTCTGAGAACTTAACTAGCCATTTATTTTCATGCATACCCTTTTGTTTAAGGGGATAATATTTTTTTCAACTTTCTTGTTTTTGAGCACTGCACTCTGGTCTTCTGGTCACTCAAACTTTAAATTTTAGGGCAGATCAGTAGAGTAATAGTAATCATCAACTGCTCAGGTTTGAAGCCTGGCTTTGCCACTTAATAGCTATGGGACGTAGGGAAAATAATGTAGTTTCTATGAGTTTCAATTTATTCATCTGTAAAATGGAGATAACAACAGCACCTATTTCATAGGTTTAGGTTAGCATTAAATGAGTAAGCATCAATAAATCTTGAAGAAGTGATGGTACATAGTAGACTTAAGTAAATACTTGCTAATATTATTATATTGAATATTAGTAGTAGTTGTAGTTGTCTGTCCTTCATAACTTGTCACACAACCCATGTGCAGTCACTCTTGAGGTTCTGCAGATATTTACCTAACCATATTTCCTATTTTTTCACAATATAATTGTATTTCAGATTATTTGACTTTTATGGGATCTATTTACTAACCATCTAAAATGGCATACATCCTTCTGATTTCAACCATTCCTTTCAGTCCAGACTATAGATTGCTGCCAAGTCTTTCGAGGAGAAAAGAAAAAAAAAAAGATAAAAGAAAAAAAAATACTTTCTCATTGTCTTACCCTTCTTCATAAACTTGCAAAATTTCTGAAATAAAGTCTCTTTATAATCTGACTTGAACCTATAATTTCCACATATATTTTCAACTACTTCTGCAGAAACTTCTACCCAAGCCTTGCTTTGTATCTTTTCTAAATTTGCATTTCTGCTTTTCCTTTAACCCTTTGGCTATAAGCACTTGACATACTTATATTCTATAAGTTCTTTAAACTTCAACCTGGACCTTAGTCCATCATATCTCCTTCCTGGGACTCTGGTGATGTCTCCCTACTATGAAATTTTATTGTGCTAATCATCCTGCATATTCTCTTCATAATGTATATCTCCCACATTGAAATGTTTTTTTATTTATATATTTTATAACTTCCACAATATTTAACACCAGTTTCACAAAATGTATTAACTGATTATTATATACAGATTTTTTTCACATATTTAAATTTTTTCAATTAGATAATTAATTATGTCTCACAGTGGTCAAAATTTTGCCTTGCACATACTGATTTTTTTTTTCAATTTAAGTATTTATTTTATTTTTTTAATTTATTTATTTTAATTGGAGTCTAATTACTTTACAATATTGTAGTGGTTTTTTCCATACATTGACATGAATCAGCCATGGGTGTACATATGTTCCCCATCCAGAACCCCCCTCCCACCTCCCTCCCCATCCCATCCCTCTGGGTCATCCCAGTGCACCAGCCCTGAGCACCCTGTCTCAAGCATTGAACCTGGACTGGCGATCTGTTTCACATATGGTAATATACATGTTTCAATGCTATTCTCTCAGATCATCCCACCCTCACCTTCTCCCACAGAGTCCAAAAGACTGTTCTATACATCTGTGTCTCTTTTTTTGCTGTCTCACATATAGGGTTATTGTTATCATCTTTCTAAATGCCATATATATGTGTTAGTATACTGTATTGGTATTTAATCTTTCTGGCTTACTTCACTCTTTATAATAGGCTCCAGTTTTATCCACCTCATTAGAACTGATTCTTTTTAATGGCTGAGTAATATTCCATTGTGGATATGTACCACAGCTTTCTTATCCATTCGTCTGCCGATGGACATCTAGGTTGCTTCCATGTCCTGGCTGTTATGCACATACTGTTTTTGAATATGTGCAGGTGGGCTGGCTTTATATCATCAATGAATTTAAGTATACTTAAATCTGTGACATTTGAGCCCATCTTTAAATTTTCTCATTCCTAAAATGTCCCTACCATACGTGCTGAAATAGTTACATTTTACAATAAAGTGCTAAATGTTATATTGAATAGTTTCCACTGTGCATAGTAGGTTTGGAAGTTTAAGTGAATTTTTGTTCTATTATGTTTTGCATTGGGAGTAGGTAGTTTGAGAGACACATTGTAGAACTAAGTAGAAAAAGCATGGTGTTCTGAATCAAAAGATCTAGGTCTTTATTATGCTATATCTTAGTTTTTGTCTGTGAGCAAATAATCTCCCTGAACCTCTTTCCCCTTATACAGAAAGTGGTGATAATTCCAACATAATTAAGGTTCCTGTGGGATATTTACCTGTTTTGACAACTGTTATACCTCAAGTATCCAGAAGAGGGTCTGGTACAGAAAAAATACTCAACATTTGTTGAATAAACACCTCCTCCAAAAAGTGTTTGTCAGATTGAAAAATATTAATATTTGTGAATGTTCTGATGAGAGATTCTTTAGTTTTATGCACAATTTTGTGTGACGCCCTAAAGAAAATGGAATATCATTTATCAACTTATCCTTCATTCCTGGCACATAGAAGATGAAGTATTCACTTATAACTTGTCTGAAGGCAAAATCAGAGGTTGATGATAGTAATTCTTGTATTTGGCATTGTATTCATATGTCATTATTTGCCTGTAGATTTTCTCTCATCATTTTAAGTATGCTCTTATTGATATAGTTCAGGAAACTAATTTGTGTCTGGGTATCAAAGTCAGGTGTCACTAAATTACAATGTAGTCTGGTACAGCTATCTGTGAGTGTATGTATTTAGAGATAGATTAAAACATTTCAAAACCTTCAGGGGAAATAGGAATATTAACATCTTTCTGCTCTGTTATAAGGCTATGGTTTTTCCAGTGGTCATGTATGGATGTGAGAGTTGGACTATAAAGAAAGCTGAGCACCGAAGAATTGATGCTTTTAAAGTGTGGTGTTGGAGAAGACTCTTGAGAGTCCCTTGGACTGCAAGGAGATCCAACCAGTCCATCCTAAAGGAAATCAGTCCTGGGTGTTCATTGGAAGGACTGTTGTTGAAGCTGAAACTCCCATACTTTGGCCACCTGATGCGAAGAGCTGAAAAGACCCTGATCCTGGGAGGGATTGGGAGCAGGAGGAGAAGGGGACGACAGAGGATGAGATGGTTGGATGGCATCACCGACTCAGTGGACATGGGTTTGGGTGGACTCCGGGAGTTGGTGATGGACAGGGAGGCCTGGCATGCTGCAGTTCATGGGGTCGCAAAGAGTTGGACACGACTGAACGACTGAATTGAACTGAACTGAGGATCTAGATATTTTTATTATCATTTATTATCATAAATGCTTCATGTTCCCACTATCTGAGCAGAGATGAATATAAAACATTCACATTCTATTTGTTTTTTTTAAAGAAAACTGTTAGCCCTATTTAATAAATGTGTTATTAGTCCCTCTACAAATATAATAAATAGGATTTAGTTAGAGTGGGTGAGACCACATAGTTAAAAAGAAAGTGCAAAGTGCAAAGATAAGAATCTAGGCCATTAATTTCCAGATAGGGTCAAGTCGTGATCATGGTACTATCAAGACCATTTTTTGAAGGCTGTTGTGCCTACTTCAGAAGCCAAAACTCATGTTTCCTTCATCATTGTATCTTCATTGCCCATATTTTTGAATAAGTGAATAAGTAAAAGAAAGCTATATTAGAAGTTCAAATAAGTTGCCAGGGAAAATCAAAATGACATTATTCCTTTTTAGATGGGAGAATCTGAAGATGTTTTTAGAACCTAAAGAACTCTACTGCATTCAGATTAAGAGTGGGAATCTCGTTACATGAGGAGGGAGTTGTGAGAGAAATGTATTGTGTGCAAAGATTGGAGCATACTCATGGATAACGAAGTAAAGAAGGGGAGCATGTTAAGAAACTAGAGGTTTTATGATGATGAGAGGAAAAGATATAGAATGGAGGGTATTTAGCTAGAACGTGGGTTTCCCTAGTGGCTCAGCAGTAAAGAACCTCCCTTCAATGCAGGAGACGCAGGAGATGTGGGTACGATTTCTGGGTAGGGGAGATCCCTTGGAGGAGGAAATGGCAATCCACTCTAGTATTCTTACATGGAAAATCCCACGGACAGAGGGGCCTGGTGGGCTACAGTCCATGGGGTCTGTCCATAAAGAGTTGGACATGACTGAGTGACTAAGCAGCAGCAGCAACTGGAATATACCCTACTGCTCTGAAACACCAGGCTTTGGAGTTTGAAGTTAAGTTTTGTGTGATAGGATCTGTACTTTAAACTTGCAATTCTCATAACCCTATACGAGGTATATTGGTGTCAGGAAAGACTGAACCTAAGAGCTTATTTGTTGTTGGTGGTGTTTAGTCACTAAGTCGTTTCTGACTCATTGCGACCCCATAGTCTACAGAACAGCAGGCTTCCCTGTCCTTCACTACCTCCTGGAGTTTGCTCAATTTCCTATCCATCGAGTTGGTGATGCAGTCCAACCATCTTATCTTCTGTCACCCCCTTCTCCTTCTGCCCTCAATCTTCCCCAGCATCAGGGTCTTTTCCAATGAGTCGGCTCTTCACGTCAGGGGACAAAGTATTGGAGCTTCAGCATCAGCATCAGTCCTTCTAATGAATATCCACAGTTGATTTCCTTTATGATTGACTGGTTTGGTCTCCTTGCCATCCAAGGGACTCCCAAGAGTCTTCTCCAGCACCACAATTTGAAAGCAGCACTTCTTTAGCCCTCAGCATTCTTTATGGTCCAACTCTCACATCTATGCATGACTACTGAAAAACCATAGCTGAGAATAATATTAAATAGTAGCTCAGCAGAGAAATAACCTTTGCTTGAGACGCAGTGGGTCTGGTGAGTGCGGCCGGGCCAGGGCCAGCAGGGCAGCGCTGGTTCTGGGGATCTGGGAGCGCACAGAGTCCTTGGCTCTGGAAAGCTCCAGCCCCTGGGTCTTCAATGGCTCAGACTTCAGTGTCTTGGGTGGAGAAGGCTGCGAGATGAATCTGCGGCTGCAGCAAGCATGAGAGCTCTGGCGGTCACCTTGCTCTAACCTTCTCCCCCATGGAGGATGGTAGCAGAGAGGATTCCCCTTGACGCAAGGCTGTGACCACCTGGGGGATGAGCTGACAATGCTAAAATGCCTCCTACCCTTTCTTCTGCTGCCATCCCTGGACCCTAGGCTCTACTGGGTTATGGCTGCTTGTCATCTGCATTCTGGCACTCTTCAAGAACCACATTCATCCACAGACAGTTGTAAATCATTGGTTTTGCACTAGATGGAAAGGCGGGAGCAGGCAAGGCCTGGGACCTCCTATTCCACCATCTTGCTGACATCACTGTCTCCTAAATTCTTCCTCTGGACACAGTTCTGAGGCCTTAGCTGGAGGCTGATCAATTCCCCTTCTTGAGCAGCTGAGGATGTCTATGCTCAGCCACTTCCCTTATCAGGTTCTCACAAACTGTGCGCTGTCCCCGTTCCCTAAACATCTTGGGGCCAGGCCAGATGACTAGGAAAGCTGCTGTGTCCAACACCAAGAATTCCTTCTAAATTAGCCAACCCACAGAGAGCCTGTGAAGTCCCTTTAGCCCTACCTTTCTTGCCGTTCACAGCTTGCCCTCTACAGCGCTGGCTCGCCGCTACTCTGCCCCCAGGGGAAGGTCTGAGCGGCCTTGCCCGGTCGCCCTCTGTCTCAGAGCTGTAAGTAACAGCATCCTGCCCTTCATTTATTCTCGTGTCAGTGTGTTGTGCTCCACCATCAAAAGCTATTGTAAATCTTATAAAACAGATCCTGAGACAGATTCAGTATTATCTGGTAGCTGAATAGAGGAGTGGAGTGAGATATTTGGTAGAGTGCATAACTAGCCACGGGATTGTCAAGGGGGAAAACGGGGGTAAAAAATCCAAGAACAGTGCAGTTTTATGCCTCCATTTAAGGAATTTAAAGAGTAAACGAGGGGGAAAATAAGCAAAGTAGGAGTAAGTGGTCGAAAATGGCAGACAATCTAGAAGAGTGAAGGGAATGTAAGCAAGGGAACATTATGGGGTCTGTACTGATTGTAAGGCAGGAGGGCAGATTGAGGGCAGGAGGAGAAGGGGGAGACGGAGGACGAGATGGTTGGATGGCATCCCTGACTCAATGGACATGGGTTTGGGTGGACTCCGGGAGTTGGTGATGGACAGGGAGGCCTGGCGTGCTGCGGTTCATGGGGTCGCAAAGAGCGGACACGACTGAGTGACTGAACTGAACTGAACTGATAATAGTTAAGGGGCTTCCCTGATGGCTCAGTAAAGAATCTGCCTGCAATGCAGGAGATCGGCTTCAGTTCCTGGGTCAGGAAGATCCCCATGGAGAAGGAATTGGCCACCCACCCCAGTATTCTTGCCTGGAGAATTCCATGGACAGAGGTGCCTGGCAGGCTACAAGTCCATGGGGTTGCAGGAGTTAGACATGACTTAGCAACTAACCACCACCACCACCTCTCTTAATGGTTAAGAGAGAGAAATGATCAATAGAGAGGAATGCTATAGCAAAAAAGAACTTGAAGAGGGCTTAAATAAGCTGAATGACTTTATTTTTTAATGGCTATTTAATTTATAAATTAATCTCCGCGGCAACTTCTTCAAGCAGTTAGTGGTTTTCTCTGTTGTGTTCCCGTAGTCCTTGGTGCATGTCCCTTATTATGGCACATACATGTCACATTGTCATAATTTGTTTATACATTAAAATGTAAGCACTCTGAGGACAGAAATCATGGACTTATTCAGTGGTCTTTTTTTTTTTTTAACATCACATATAGCCACCAAGATAGAGCTCTGACTCATTGATTATTTGCTGAAGGAAACAAATGTTTGCTTTACTCTGATATTAACATTTCTTCTTTGTATTCTGGAGGGTATTAACTTCATGATATCCTGGAAGTGAGAGAGATCTCTTTTTGATTTCCTGATTTCCCTAATAGAGCTCTGACATTCTACAGTAGCTCAGCTCTTCAGCCACTTCAAAATTTGTCCTGCCACATGTGTTCAATGTGTTCCTTCTAATATTTTTCGAAGCAAAATGAGAGAAACTAGATGTTTTCTAGTTTCTAGAATTTTGTGCCAAAATTCGGTATTATGTACTCCTCAAATTTATCATACTCCCATACAATAACCTCACCTCCCTCTGCAAAGACATTTTGTGCAAATGTGCTATATATGTGATATGGAATCATAAGATTTTCCATTAATAAGTCAGTAGGTTAAAATCCTGTGCTTATGAGAACAGTGCTATTGGGAAATAACTTGTCTAGAGACCAATTAACTTTGTTTTGCTAGATGAATACTGAGTATATTCTTTTACCCTAATAAATCATCTTGTAAGCCTGTGTTTCTGATCACAGGGGCAACTAAATAAGAAAATGTATATATGAATTTGAAAAATGAAAACATACAGCAAAGAAATACAACACATGTACTTATGTTGATTTCCTATTCTTTGCCAGGCGATTGGACACTGGGACTCTGCCCTATGCAAAAAGAGGACGGTAGATGAGGAGAATGTTAACAGAGTAAGGAATGCTTATTTTGATGATAGTGGCTGCTTAGTATCATTTGCTCCTAAAAGTTAGAAGATGACAGGCATGAGAATTAAGTCAATTGCTTTTAAAGAGCTTAACAGAATATTAGTTATTTTTTTAATGCTCCAAGATATTTTATATATAACTGGCTAGTAACCTTACAAAAGTTGCTGCAACTCTGACCACATGTTAATATCACCTAAGGAGCTTGGAAAAAAATATATCAATGTCTGCTGTTTCCCCGCCCACCCCCTCTGCTAAAACTTTTGATTTAATTGTTTTGTGTTTGGCCAACATTTATTATTAAACCACAGAAAGACTAAATTCTCTTCATTATGGGAGAATGAAGGATGACCACAAAAGAATATTAGAAACATCCAGAGATCACAACAATCCCTTACTTCTAAACAGTCAGATATTCTTGCATTGAGTAAGGCACAGTCTGCCTTCCAAAAACAGAAGGAAATAAAAGAAACAATATGGGTTCATATTTCCAAATGAAATATGAGAACAGTCTTTACATAAAAATGAGCAAATATTTGCTTTATTTCCAATGTTGCTGCCATTGACAACACAAATTTCATTGTCTAATTTTATGAAAGTTCTGTTTGTTTATATTTTTACATTTTAGAAACTAAAAGACAAACTTGTGTTGTGTCCTGGCTTTATTTACAGATGCAGTCTGTTTACTGAAAACAAAAAAATAAATGAAGAATTTAGACCATCCCAAACTAGAGAAAAGGTAATTAAACATTTAGTTGTGAGAAACAAATAATTTGTATGGCAGGAGTTCACATGGGCCACATTTCAGAATTTTTAGCGTATAGCAGGGTTTGAGAATGCAGTCGTTTGAAAACACTATCCGTTAATATCTAACTTTAAAATGTCATAAAATAAGGATTTTATTCACGATAGACATAATTACATGCTAAAATTAAACTGAACAAAAATGTTTTTAAAACCTGTGAGAAATACCAAGGGGACCTTGGGGAAGAATGAGTAAATGAAGAGAGACACCATGTTCTGGAATGTCAAAACGTTTCCAGTATTTTAACTATGACTGTTTGTCCCCAAAATAATTTTCAAGCTTAAGATAATTCAAATAAAGCATCCAATGAGTCATCATTATTATTTTTTAGGACTGAGAAGAATGTCAAAAAAGCAATTATAAATGTTGGGTACTTTTCTACTGACTCAACATGTTTAGGATTTTGCTGAGCATAAAACAGAATCTTAATAAATATGTGCTAATTGAGATGTTGGTAGTTCATTAAGTAATTGAGACCTCTTACTTGGTTTTAAATAGGTTATATATTTGACACAAGTTTATTATCAAATAGTATAACAAATGTTAGAATAGTTTAAGTATTTCTATTAGGAAAAGTTCCTCTGAATTTTAATAACTGAAGATTCAACAGATCTTCAGCCTTTCAATGGTCATGAAGAGACACAATATTTATTTATTTATTGTTGACTTGCAATAATAGTTAAAACTAATGTTGTTAGCACTGAGCATAGTGATTTGGTATTTTTAAAGCTCACAAACTATACAAAGTTATTATAAAATATTGGCTATAATTCTTTGTGCTATGCATTGCATCCCTGTGACATTTTATAACTAGAGGTTTATACTTCTTAATTCCCTTCATCTGTTTTTGTTCTTGTTTTTTTTTCTTTTTTTTCTCCTCCTACCCTCTCTCCCTTGGCAACCACTAATTCTTTTCTCTATCTGCAAATCTGCTTCTGTTTTGTCATATCTGTTCATTTGTTTTTTTAGACTCCACGTATAAGTGAAAATGTACAATATTTATCTTTCTCTGACTTATTTCACTGAGCATAATCCCTTCTAGGTCCACCCATGTTATTGCAAATGACAAACTTTGGTTTTTTTTTTTTATGACAGTAATATTTCTGTTTGTATCTCCGTCTCTCTCTCTATATCTATCACATTTTCTTTATTTATTTGTCCAGGGGCACTTTAATTCTTTTCATATCTTGGTTATTGTAAATAATGCTGCAATGAACATTGGATTGTACCTATCTTTTGAAATTAGTGCTTTTGTTTATTTCAGAAAAATGTTCAGGAGCGGAGTTGTTGATCATATGGTAGCTCTATTTTTAACTTTTTGAGGAACCTCCACACCGTTTTTCATAGCGGCTGTACCAATTTACATCCTTGCCAACAGTGCACAAAGGTTCCTTTTTCCACATCCTCTCCAGCACTTATTTCTTGTCTTTTTGATGATAACCGTTCTGACAGGTATGTGCTGATATCAAAAGATTCAATATTTGACCTTAATAATGTACAGTAATATTTCAACACAGGCGCAAGTTTCTGATCTTAGGAGTCCTGTGGGAATACAACATATGAAAACCTGCCACTCACGGTCTCCTGGGGATGAACTTCACTTCACTCTAGACCCACCGGCAGCCAGTCCTCAGTGAAGCCAATCTTACTTGTTAATCAATTGTAGCCCTGGGCCAAAAAGCCATTGAAAAAATCAATGAGCAAAACGCAGGATGTGTTTCTTTCTCTTATTTTTACCTTACTTCTTCCAGATTCCCATTTCGTTTTTTCTTCATTCTCATTGTAACTTTCTATCTCTCTTCCACTGACTTGTAAAATATGGCTACATAAAGGTACCAGGAATACTTTTCATGGATTTATACCCAATGAATCTGTTGCTGTCTTCTAATAAACAAGTTACAGCTACTCTTCTGTAGAAAAATTATAGATTGATTTCTCCATATAATAGCACATTTGAAAGGTTTATCACCTGTTAATGCGTTATGATATGTTCTCCTAAAAGTATATGAAGAAAACTTTGAGAAAACAAAAATATTGAAGACAGAGACATTATAATATCCAAAAATTATGTGAAATTATAAACATTCATAACTAGGTGCCACGTTATGGAATGGAAACACATTTGCCATATCCATGAATGAGCACTGGGATGAGATAATTCCTAAGTTCCACTCAAATTCTTACTAAGATGGATTTACTATTAATTTCATTTCCAAGTACAGATATAACTTCTTTTAAGTACTAGAATTGATTAGGAAAGAGAAATATGTAAAAGAGAGATTTTCTAAGTATTTACATGGGCCAAAAGAAAATAAAGCTCCCTAGATGATGCATATCCAAATGACTAATTAAACGCCTGTCTAGACAAGAATCCCAAGTCCTCAAATCAGTTTTTCTAAAGTGTACTCAGAGAACACTAGATTTATAAGAACCTACCCCTCCTCTTCTCTAAAAGGAAAGAGAAGGAAAGAAAGAAGGAGGGAGAGAAGGAAGAAAGAAAAGAGAGGAAGAAAAATAGAAAGAGTTGTTTGTTCCATTTTAAACAAGCTTGGGCTTCTTTAGGCAAAGTTTCTTTACTTCACAGAATTTCTTAATGCCATTAATATGGTTCTGAGAAGTATGAATCTGTAGGCAGGAATACATATTTTTCCCCAAAACTGATTTGGTCACAACAACTATTTTTACTATTTAATACTTAATGCATTATAGGGTTCATTTAAGAAATACTCCTCCAAATCATTAGACGTTCTTCATAGAGCAGTTAACATTATTCTTTCAATCATTCCAATTCTATGATGCCATATTTCTTTTCAATTATTAAACGAGATCATTCCTAAATTGCTTCTGGTAATGTGACTCAAGAAATAAACTTTTGTATTCTTAGGCTAATATGTAGTATATAATATTATTTCATTAAGGACTAAAACTGCAGTCCATTGCCTAATAGTTGTTTTTCAAGACCAAGCAGTTATCTAATTTACCTTATAACTATGTAATAATTAGTGTTCAATTATTCATCATTTTTATTAATATGTCTCTTTATTACATTTCCAATGGGAACTTAAAATGATTTTTTTAGGAGGAATTAACTATTAAATTCACAGTCAGATGCATGCTCCTTTCATTTTTTGATGCCCTTCTGTAAAATGGAACAGAGCTGTCACTGGTTAATTTATTTCCATGCCAAACCATTTAAACTCTCCAGAGAAACTTCTGTTTAAATAAGGCATGCTTGACCAAGAAATGTTGTCATGTATTAACTGTCTCTGTGGGGAGTGGGTGTTAAAAGTACAATTGGTTCAGTGGAGGGAACAGAAAATAAGCTCTTCTATCCGCAGTCAGAAGAGCGGCTTCCGGTCATCTGTGTGTGCTGTCACTGCTAACTAAGAAAGTGCCCGCATACCTAATTAGCGGCAGGAAGACTTCTGCTTTTCAAAACCTTGGGACTTTTCTTCTTCCCCAAGGATAAAAATTATCCTAATGTGCATTCTCTGATTGCCATTTATCTGTTTGAGTGTGAGGATGTACTTTTGTACTCTTAAACCTCTCCTTCTTCCTATCAAAGAGAAAAATCAATTTTCTCATATTGTTTCCTTCTTCTCCTCAATTTTTCATGATATTGCATTCTTCTTGGTATTTCATATTTTCTTCTAAAACAGAAAGCATTTATGCCATGGGGTTTCAAGGTTATTCCTGTGCTATATAAGCAGAAGTATTTTCCAACGCTACAAAAGCAAACCATTTTTAATGGGGGAGAAAGAAGATTAAAGACAACATCCATTGTGAGGAGAATCAGAATCCTCCTAGGATTTTTAATCCACAGTTCAAACAAGGTTCTAATTTCTTAATCTTGGTACAGAAGGACTAATGCAACCAACAGAGAAAACTGCTTATTCCCTCCCTCTTTAAACAGCTCTCGTCAGCAATAGTTTCAACTTGGGGATAAAATACTTTGGCAGTTCTTCACTGTGATTACCCAGTGTTGATATTGCAAACCACAAAGGCATTTGCAACCTAAATCTTAGTTTATTTTAGAATATGTGTGATTTTCCCTTGGCAGCACAATTTATTGTTTCTATTGCCTTTCCAACGGCATTAGGTCAGGCCAACTTTTTCAGCTTTCAGAAATGATGGCTTAATACGATCCCTATTCTTTCTTATAAAGAAGTGCAAAATATAGAGGCAGATTTGATTTATAACAGTTTAATGTGTACTTGATAATTTACTGTATCTGCTTGCCTACAATACCCAGAAGGACTATTAATTTTGTTTTAAAAATCTTCTATACCTTTGCTAGATTTTTGATCTATCTGATCACAAATTTCTGATAGGGTATTATAAAGATTTCCCACTATGATTAGTGGGTCTGTTAGTATTTCCATATAAATTTCAACAAGTTTTGCTACATATATTTCTTGAAGATGCCAATAAGTTATTGTAATATATTCTTACCCATTTTTATTACCTAATGCTAATATTCATCTTTATTAATGCCCTCTACCTACTTTTCATTTTTATCTATCAACATTGCTAACAATAGTTTTCTTTTAATGTTTATGTAGTAAATATCTTTCATATCTTTATTATTTGTTCATTTTGCTTTTGTTTTTGATGTGCTTAAATGATCTTACTTTGTATTAAATTATCTTATTTTGTGTTGTCAAAATAGTCCCTTTTCTTTATTTCTTCTTCTTACCTCCTTTTCTTGCCTTCTATTAATTGATATATGTTTATAATTACTATTTCTCTATTAGTTTGAAAGCTATAGATCATATTTTACTTTTTAATTGTTATGTTTATATTTCAACCTATATATTTCAACATAAATATTCTAACAAAAAATATTAAATATCTTCATCTACCTACAGAAGGAAAGTTTATTATTCTCCCCTCTTACCACTATCCCAATCTTGTTACTGGCACCTTGAGATATATTTTTATTTTAATGTTGTTAAGTAGTTTGTTCCATTTTACACATAACAAAGTTGTGGAAAATAATTCTTGGAGTAAAAGAAAAGTTTGGAGTAATTTACTTTACTCAACACAAAAGGTTTTAAAAGATAACTTTTTCTTTTTTTTGCTATTCAAAATTATTTAATTACAAGGCTGGATAACTAGAAAAGAATTTTCCTTTCAAAACAGTTTCATAGGTAGAAAGTAATACACTGGTTAACAGGTTAAAAGATAACTTTTAACTTCTGTCTTTATAGTCTATTTTTGGAGATAGTTATAAGCATTCAGGTGAAGAAAATCTTTCTCACTGCCAACTCTTATGAATCCAACTTTTCTGCTTTATATCTATCTTAGAAAGAGTCTCTGAGGTTCTGTGGCATGATGGAAGTGGTATTTAACATGATGACTTCCCGATTCAACATGGAAAGCAGAGTAACAAAGCCTCTTGACATTTAGATGCTCTCCTAGTTTGACTTATTTTGTGTGTCCCCTGGAAATGCCTGAAAGCTTCATTACTCACTGAAGCAAAGTATCATGTTATTCCATAGAATAACCCCAAGATTAAGTCCAATTACTCATTTTATAATTTACAGTTGTGTGCTTGTATGTGACCTTCATAGAATATCCATTTTGTGTGTTCTTTTCCTAGTAAAACTTGGAGTCAATGGCTAGGTAAATGGAACCATATTCAGTTAATCATATTTTTTCTTAATTGGTTTGAAAGGACATCTGCAATGTATCCACTGAACACAGGAGAGAGAATGGTTTCTTACACTTACTACCTCTCATCTGATTTTTGTTCCTTATTCGAGACAAGGGAGAATGGCTTATACATCACACTATCACAATTACCAGGAGAGGACTTTTCATCTTTGGCTTCATGCAGCTTCCCTTGTAGCTCACTCAGTTGGTAAAGAGTCTGGCTGCAATGCAGGAGATCCTGGTTCTATTCCTGGGCCAGGAAGATCCCTGGGAGAAGGAAATGGCAACCCACTCCAGAGTTCTTGCCTGGAGAATCCCATAGACAGAGGTACCTGGCAGGCTACAGTCTATGGGGTCACAAGAGTTGGACATGACTGAACGACCAAGCACACAAAGCAGACAAGATTTATAAATGTCTACTGAGAAGAATGAATGACTAATCTACACACATGCAGCATCTTTGAGTTCTTCCTAATTTAGAGATTTCAAATGAAGAGAATGTTACAACTAAACTCATGCTTACTAGCAAACAAGAGATACACTTCATTATTGGCTTTTTCATTTTTCTGGTAAAGAGTAAATTTAGGAGTTGAGACTGGGGTTTATTAATCTATAAGAATCTTATCATCTGATTAAGTTTTCTGAATTTACAACTTTATGATATCTGTGTGCATGACTCCTCTCTCTCTCTCTCTCTCTATATATATATATATATATACACACACACACACACACACATACACACATATAAATAAGTTGAGCTAACTAAAACATTTGTAATCTTACACTTGAAATGAAAATATCAGTAGGAACTCATAACTTTAATCAACAGAATAGCATTTTTTGCTTTGTGCAATTTTAAGTCCAAGAAGCAGAAACAATTCAGTCGCAGTGAGTTCACCCACTAACCACATGATTCTCTCTAAATACCACTTTCTACAAAAAGATAAGGGATTTCTTTTGGGGGAAACATGGTTAATTCCAGGCCAGGGGAAGAAAATATGCAAAGTTAACTTGAGATTATATTTCTATACCAGAAAGAAAGGATGAGTCGTGTAAAAGGAAACAAGACAGTCTGTAGGTGGACAAACGTGAAAACCTTGAATTCATCAGACCAAAACACATCAAATACATAGAAATCTCGAGTTCATATAGATACTCAAATGAATTTAGGTAGCAACTAGAACATTAACTCATTATTCTGAAAAGTGGTAAATAAAGTAAAGGAAGGAGCATTGGTTTTGTATGCTTATATTGTTGGATAGCCAATAGTTAATGAAGTCTTCATAAAAAAATAAAGGTAATAAACATGGGAGGCATGATAAAAATTTTATACTACTATTTTGCAGTCTCTAATGAAATAATGGATCTAGGCAATGATCAATAGTGAATGCTAAAAGCATCTGGTGCAAGGCTGATGGGGAAATTATAAAAAAGGAATAAATCTGATGTATTAAATTTCCATTGCTGTCATCATAAATTACCACAAATTTAGTGGCTTAAGAGAACACATATTTATTATTTCACAGTTCCATATATTAGATGTCCAAGTACAGTGTGGCTCAGTTCTCTTACCTAGATTTCACAGGTCAGAAAATGAGTTGCCAGCAGGGCTACATTCTTCCTAGCAGCTCTGGGAATGAACCTATTTCTAAACTCACCCCGGTGTTTGGCAGAGCTCAGTTCCATGTAGTTGTAGGACTGAGGTTCCAGGTACTTTTCCCTGGGGGTCGTTCCCAGCTTTAGAGGCCACTTCTGTCTTCATAGTCAGCAACGACAGTTTTACTCTTTTTCATGTTATGAGAGTACTGACTTCCCCATTTCTCTCCTACTACCTCTTCTTTCTCATCCCAGCCTGAGAAATCCTTTGATTTTAAGGGCTCATGTGATTAGACCAGATCCACTCATATAATCTAAAATGATCTCTTCGCCATAATTGGATCTCTTCACAGCAGTACCTAGATTACTGAATAACCAAGGCAAGGAACTTGGCTGGGCACTTTTAGAATTCTGCCTACTACACGTGAAAATACTTGAATCTACTAATCAATCCCAATCAAGTCCAAATGTAGCTGTGGTTAAAAAAAAAAAAAAAAGGTAGAGACTGAGTTTCCAGTTCTGCATGTAAGGAGCTTAGACGTTACCATTTCAATTTAACAACATACAAAAATCTGAAAATACTGAAAAATCAACAATTCTTGACTTCACGTGACAGAAGAGAAGACACAGTGCAGACCATTATCCTCCCGGAATGGAGAGTCGGGTGAACACCGGGAGTCAGCGTTTACAAGGGCAGGTTCATGAGCAGAAACTGCCTTGGAAACCACTGCCTCCGTAGGAAAACCTGAATTCAATTGTAATTGAATTGCTGGAGGCTCAGTGTGGCGGCTCAGAAGGTAAAGAATCTGCCTGCAATGCAGGAGACCTGTGTTTGATCCCTGGGTCGGGGAAGATCCCCTGGAGAAGGAAATGGCAACCCGCTCCGGTATTCTTGCCTGGGGAATCCCATGGACCGGAGCTGGGGTCTCAAGAAGTTGGACACGACTGTGTGGATAAGTCTGAGTTGAAAATTTCAGGAGGATCCATTTATGGCCAGGGGTGTGGAAGCAGTGGGCACCCATAAAACTGTGAGGTTTACCTTCAGGAGCTCTCCTAAATTCCCATGGTAAGTATCAGAGAATACCTCTTCCTGCTTTCAGCAGAGAGAGGAAAAAGGAACCATTCTGAAATATGCCAGGGCACTCTTCTTAACAAAGCCTGATTTCAGGGGAAACTAGCCAGCCAGAACCTAAAACCTATTATCAAAGCTAAACTGACCTGGAGAAAGAAAATACCCAACTCTAGCCATCTCTCACTACCACACACAAAAAGGGAAAGTCTTAAATGCAATCCATTCCAGGCATCCTCCCCCAACCTCAGGGGGAGAAAAACAAAAACAAAAACAAAAACAGAGAAACACACTTAAGAGGCTAGAGGCTTAGGCTGATAAAAAGACTGAGACCCAAACACAGGACTGTAGAATGCTTCCTGTCCTCCCACACCTTAAAGATCTAGTTATAATAGTTTCTTTTACCCAGCACATCATGTTTGGCTGTCAAGAAAATATTTCAAAGCATTCTAAAGGGTACAAACAGGAACTCTTTGAAGATACAGAGAAGGCATCAGAACCAGACATGGCAGGAATGTAGAAATGATCAGATGGTAACTTAAAACAGCTGTGGTTCATATGCTAAGGGCTGTAATGGACACAGAGGACATGTTAAAAAAAAATAATAAAGATGGCTAATGTAAGCAGAGAGATGGCAATTCTAAGAAAAGAACCAAAAAAGAAATGCTGGAGATGAAAAACACTCTAAGAATGCCTTTGGTGGGCTCATTAGTAAAAGAACACATGTGAAGAAAGAATCTCTAAGATAGAGGATATATCAATAGAAACTTCAAAACCAAAAAGAAGAGGGAACAAAGACTGAAAAAAATGGATAGGATGTCTATGGACTGTGGGTCAACCTCAAAAGATACAACATACACATAAATGGGATACCAGAAATAAATAAAAGATACCAAAATAAAAGATACCAAAAATAAATAAAAGAAAGATCAGAAGGAATATTTGAAACAATAATGATTAAGAAGTCTCCCAAATTAATGTCAGATACCAAACCACAGATCCAGGAAGCTTAGAGAACACCAAGCAAGATAACAGCAGAACAAAAATAAAAATAAAAAAACCATACATCATCATTTCAAAATACAGAAAATCAAAATAAAAGCATTACCAGTTGCTAGCAACTGGGGCTGCGAAGAGATGAACAGGTGGAACACAGAAGATTTGAGGGAGAGTGTAAATACTCTACAGGATACCATAATAATTGATTCATGTCGTTACACATTTGTCCAAACTCACAAGACATATTTGTCCAAACCCACACCATGAGTGAACTGTAACTTAAGCCATGGACTTTGAGGGATTATGGCATGTATGGAAGGTCATCAACTGTATCAAATGTATCATTTAAGTGGGAGATATTGATAAAGGGTGAGGCAATGAATGTGTGGGAGCAGCAGAGAATATATGAAAAATCTCTGTACCTTCCCTTCAGTTTTGCTATCAATCTGCAACTGCTCTAAAAAGAGTAAAGTCATGATTAGAAAAACTCAACAAAGTTTAAATCTTTCACAAAAAAGAAGGAAACATTTAAAAATGTTAACTGTTAATGCTAGGTGATGGGTACATGGGATTTTATTATACCACTATAAAATTCTTTCTTTTTTTATGTGTATGCTTCAATAATAAAAAGAACAAACGAACGTCCACCTTAGATTTTTTCCAGAGTAGTGCCTCAACTGCATATAAGAATGAATCCATAGATCCTTTCCCTCCAGCCTTCCAGCGTATTCTCTGTCTCACACATTGATGACATTACCACTTTGCTTGGAGCAGAGTTTTGGCTGGCGATTGCAATTGGTACTGCATATCTCGAAGGTATGGGGTAGGGAACCTATCTGCAAATATCTAGATGGCCATTGCTGATTATATTCCTTCTTTGTAAGTCAATCTATAAATTGAAAGTCTGTTGTATCATTTGACATCCATTAGCAGTGTCCTGGTTACAGCTGCTGAAGAACCTGGCCACCTGCCTATGATTAAATTTGCTGCAGTTGGGAATAAGCACACGTACATAGTTGGGCTCCTTCCTGGCCTATTTCCCTTTTGCCAGAGGATCAAATTTCTATTCTTAACATATAATTTTACCTCTTCCAAGCCTGAAAGTTTGGCCCTGAAATGAGTTTTAGAGAAATGACATTTTTACTATAAATAGAGCACTAATTTAAGTTACCATAAATAGAAGGTAATTATAAAAATAATCCACATAAACACTTAGTAATGTAATTAAAATGTATCTAAATTCCCTCATTCTTTGAGTTTAGAGACTGTCTCTGTTGCTGCTGCAAGATAAAACTCTTCTGAGGTGCATGGCGGCAAAGTCAGCTTCCAGTGTGTCTGCTACTTTGCGTTTTCTCTTGCAGCCTCAATCACAATTATAATTATAAAAATATCATAATTGCTTCATTTTGAAGGCTGGATTGTTCAGTATTGTCCATGATCACATTTCTTCCTGAGGACACACATGATCAGACTTGAACATTAAAAAAATCTAAGAAAACTCTAGCAATGATTCTCTGACTCCGTTTTGGGATCTGTATATTGCTCACATGATTTCCTGCTTATTTCTGAGTGTCTTTCTCATTCTTTAGTCATAAAATGGACCCACTTCTACATGTGTTCTAGAAAGCATCAGTCATGAGAATCTTGCAAATTAGCCTAATCCCTATTGATAAATTCATGGACAGTCCAGGTCATTGCTTCTAGCAACCTCATGGGTCAGTTATCACCTAAGCCTAAAAATAATCTTTAGTTGGGTTAGTGTCCTGATCACAATCTAATCAACTCTCAAACTTAACAAAACATAGTCGAGAACTCTGGCTTAACAGAGGCTGTGTATGGGTAATTATATCTACTGTAAATTGGACCTGGCAGGAACCCTGAATGACATGCTCAATATATTCTGAAGCAAATGACTTAAGACAAATAGTAAATATACTAGTCAGAATGAAAGACAAGAGAAAGACAGTGAATTAGAAATATTTGGAGGCAACCATCAGCAAACAAATATTTTGAAATATGTCTACTGTTTGAGGGACTTCCCGGGTGGTCCAGTGACTAAGACCCCACATTCCCAATGCAGGGGGCCCGGGTTTGATCCCGGGTCAGGGAACTAAATCCTACATGCTACAACTAAGGGTTCCTATGCCACAACTAAAGATCCCGCATGCCACAACAAAGACCTGGCTCAGCTAGAAAAAAAAATAATAAATAAATATTTGAAGTCCATTGTTTGAAAGAAAGGATGAAATAAAAATAGTTATTGGAGTTCCAGTAAAGATTATTTATTTACTCTTGTTTGTCTTTACCATCAAGGCCAAGACAGGCCTACGTATATTTGAAGATATGATTTGAGGGATACAGGGAAAACATTGGTACTTTTGGATAAGGAGGAAATATGTGATCCATTCAGAGTTAGGAACAGAGTAGAATGTCAGCCTATTTCAGGTATAAATGACAACAGACTACTGAGACTCATCAAGAAGGACAGACTTGACACTGATGTAATCTGCATTTAAACAGGAGAGGGAAAAGAAAGACTGTTTCAGTTCATACAGTACCTTGGTTTGGTTCTTATTTTCTTAGCTTGACGGTAAAGATGTGGTCTATGTATTCTATGAAAGGGAAAGATAGATACTGTACAATATCACTTAAATGTGGAATTTAAAATAGCCAAACTTGTAGAAACAGAGTCAAATGAAGGTTATCAAGTGCTGGGGGTGGGTCGGGATGGGAGGATGGGGGAGATTTTGATCAAAGAGTATAAACTTCCAGTTAGAGGGTAAGTTCTGAGGATCTAATGCACAGCACAATGATTATAGTTAATATACTATATTATATACTTGAAAATTGCTAACAGAACAGATCTTAAATGTTCTCACCACAAAAAAGAAATGGCAGTTATGTGATGCACTGGCGGTGTTAGCTAACACTACAGTTGTAATCATAATGCAATATAAAACTGCATCAACTCAACGGGTTATACACCTTAAACTTACACATCTGTACAGTTAAAACTATAACCTAAGGCTATGACTTGTTTCCTCTCTGAACTATTCCTGAAAGTCTGGTTTTGAAGAGGTCAGGGAAGCACATCAGATTAGCGCTGTGCAGATGGGGGCACAGAAGGGCCGAGACAGGTGAGAGCATGCATGTGACAGTCCTCCACAAGGCTCATCACTCTGACTTGTGGGGAAGAAGATGACACCATCTGTGCTGTCAGCCTTGCTAACCTTTTGCTTTGAAAAAGAAAGATAAACTATATACGGAGAACAGCTGAGTGGACACAAAACAGCATTTGCATTAGAGTTATTGAAAATCAAAGGATGAGTAACCTTGCCTTTGTCATGCTTATTGTGCATGTTTTTGTAGATAGTTATCTTCATGACTGAGAAACTATTTGTTTTATGGGAAAATACTGAGCATAAACTCTAGTTTAAATTTGAAATTCGCCTGTTTTTATGCATTAAAATTTACTTTGGATGCTAATGAGCAATTTGTTATGTAATCTTTAACTATGGCTCTTATTTTTAACATCTGAGTAATTTTAATAACCAATAAGAGAGAGAGGAAGCAATTTTGATTTTTATATGTAATTTAGTAAAAAAGAAAGGAGAAAAAATTTAATGTTAATGAATCCATATTTTCCTGATTCGACTAAAACTGTGAGAGAATAATATTGTCTTTTGTTACACTAGTCTTTCCGTTTTGTACTATTGGAGTGGTTTAATTTCTCAGACCCTTAAGACATTCATTTCTTTTCTTTTATCAGATCCTGCTCAAGGGAAGAGAATTAATCTATTCAGAGCCTCAAATGTCTGTGGTTGGCTATGTATACATACATTGATGATTGATACAATGATTTCATTATTTAGTTTATATAAATATCTCATGCTTGCTATGAATGAAGCAGCAAAAGTAACACAGAAGAAACTCACTGTTGAAAGTCAGAATGGTCAAAAGTTGAGGAGTTTTCCCATGGGCAACAGAGAACCAGCTGCTGATAATGGGTTCGGTGCTTAGGGAGTTCAATCTTCACCTGCAGTCAAGGGAGCATATAAACACAAGTAGAGAGACTGTAACTTATGGATATTATTTCTGATTTTTAATGTTATCTTATAAAGAGTTAAGAATCAACTTCAAACATCATTTAATATCCCCCCCCATGATCATGTATTGATATATGACCAAGGGAAAAATTTAGTGGATTTGATCATCTTTATATTTATATGCTTACTTTTTTGTCATAATCTTAGTTGTAATTGTCACTTTTCTCAAATCCTACTTTTAGCCTTCTCAATGTACCTAACTCTGACTAAGGTTCTATTAAAAATTAGCATATGTGTCCAAACTTCTGTGTTTTTTCAGCCTCAAATTTCATTTGGAGGTGTCATGGAGATTAAGCCAAATGTAGAAACTCAAATGACTGCCATAATAGAAAGGCAGAGGTAGAAAATAATGAATAGTACTCTATTCATTCAAAATATATACTTCAATACTTAGTACAATAAGATATAAATACAATATTTTCCCAGCCATTTATAGAGCATTTAATGTGCACACAGAGGCATGACTTGACATAATTCATTTAAACCAGGATTCTCATAGAATAAAACAAATCCATATTACATGCACATGAATATTAAGACACATTAAAATTTAATTAATCTGAATAAGCTGTTGTATCCTATATTCTAAATTTATTGTTAGGATGTTCAATATGAGAAACTAAGAAAAAATATTGAGTATTTTCACATATATTAAATTGGGATTAAAAAAACTCTGGAACTTTGCTCAATGTTATGTGCCAGCCTGGTTGGGAGGGGGATTTGGGGGAGAATGAATACATGTGTATGTGTGGCTGAGTCACTTTGCTGTTCATCTGAAACTACCCAGTATTTTTAATTGGTTATAACCCAATACAAAATGCTTTTGGTATTAAAAACATTAAAACTTTAAAAAACCCTTCAGCTTACATTATTGACAGTAAAAATATTATTTTTTGATATATTATTCTACCATTCAATAAATTATAAACTAGAATCTCATTTTTATAACTGAAATGCAAAGGCCCAGAAAGAAGAATATGCCGAAAAATACTCAGAAGTTTCTGCTTGTATTTTATCTTTTCTGGTTCAGAATTCAGATATCTAATAAAATAAAATTGTTTGATATTGTTGACTACTAAGCATATCCTATTTAACTATTTGTGTTTTAGTCACTGCTAAAGGAGAATCAAAGACATATAAGGCCCCATATAAAGTTGGTGCCTCAGTAGCCCCTCATTGCCTTTAGTATAAAGCCTTTTAATATAAAGCAACTTCTAGATCTTAGAGTTGGAAATGCAAGTGACTAGTCCAAACAGAGTTAAGTTTCAAGCCTAGATGGAGTGCAAGATTCACTGTTGAGTCAAAAGGAAGTGAATAATAAGAAATAATGTGAGGCAAACAGAGTAAGATGACACAGAGCGTTGGATTTCGATATGTCCTCCAATGTCCCCATAGGCAACAGAGAATTATAAGAAAGAGTATTAAGTTTCAGTTACACTAGGTGAATAATAGTGCCCATAATTAACAGAATGATATTGTGCCTTTCAGAATTTGTTAAGAGGATAGATCTCAGGTTAATTGTTTTTACCTCTTACCCTCACCAAGGAAACTTTGAGCGGTGTTGGATGTATCTATTACCTTGATCATGGTGATGGTGTCAAATTTACATGTGACCAATTCATCAAACTGTACATGTTACATATGTACAGTTTTTTTATATCATTTATACTGTCAAATTTAAATGCATGTTGAAATATAAAACATGTTTTCATTCATTTTCTTTGCCTTTTTTAATCTAAGTTTTAAGTGTGTCCAAATATATATAGATATAGATGTATGTTATTCATTATTAAGATGAATGAACTATGATGACTGACATTGACCACACAACTAGATTGCGTGTAATGAGCTTGCAGGGGTTTTTGGAGGAACTTCAAGTTCAGGTGACTATTTGCCTTTCCTTTTTCTTTACTTAGAGCTCATATCTGAAGAATACATAGTTTATTCGATATCATTTTTCTTCTTTCATAATGCCTATATCTGTAGCTTTTCTCACTGGTTTTAAAGTCTTAGTCCAATGTACAGTGATGAATGCATTCTAGTCTAGCTTTGCCCTTTGCCAACCATGCAACACTGGAAAAATTACTTTCTCTCTCTGAACATGAGATCTCCCCACTGCCAAAATATGTTTCTGTATTCCTTTCATAGGAATTTTGTGTGGATGGTATGACACATTTACAGCATCTAGCAATGTGCCTTATTGATTTTAATGTTATCAATAGGTAATTCACTTTCCCAACCCCTTTTTTGTTACTTATATTTTTCATCAAATATTCCATATGCCTTTAAAAGAAGGGCAACACTGAACAACGTTCAAACTTCTCCACAATAGTGCTCAGTTCACATGCTTGCAAGGTAATGTTCAAAATTCTCCAAGCCAGGCTTCAACAGTACATGAACTGAGAACTTCCAAATGTACAAGCTAGATTCAGAAAAGGCAGAGGAACCAGAAATCAAATCGCCAACACCCGCTGGATCATAGAAAAAGCAAGGGAATTCCAGAAACCATCTACTTTTGCTTTGCTGACTACACTAAAGCCTTTGACTGTGTGGATCACATCAAACTGTGGAAAATTCTTCAACAGATGGGGATACCAGGCCACCTTACCTGCCTCCTGAGAACTCTGTATGCAGGTCAAGAAGCAATGGTTAGAACCGGACATAGAACAATGGACTGATTCAAAATTGGGAAGGGAGTGTATCAGGGATGTATATTGTCATCCTGCTTATTTAACTTATTTGCAGAGTACATCATGCGAAATGCTGGGCTGGATGAAGCACCAGTTGGAATCAAGAATACTAGGAGAAATATCAATAACCTCAGGCATGCAGATAATACACCCTAATGGCAGAAAACAGAGAGAAACTAAAGAGCCTTTTGATGAAAGTGATAGAGGAGAGTGAAAAACCTGGCTTAAAGCTCAATATTCAAAAAATTAAGAATATGGCACCCAGTCCCATCATTTAATGGCAAATAGATGGAGAAAAAAAAATGGAAACAGTGGTAGGCCTTATTTTCTTGGGTTCCAAAATCACTGCAGATGGTGACCGCAGCCATGAAATTAAAAGATGCTTGCTCCTTGGAAGAAAAACTATGACAAACCTAGACAGCACATTAAAAAGCAGAGACACCACTTTGCTGACAAAGTTCTGAATAGTCAGAGCTGTGTTTTTTCCAGTAGTCATGTCCTGATGTGAGAGTTGGACCATAAAGAATGCAGAGTGCTGAAGGATTGATGGTTTAGAAATGCTGTGCTGGAGGACTGTTGAGAGGCCCTCGGGCTCCAAGGAGATCAAACCAGTCGATTCTAAAGGAAATCAACCCTGAATGTTCATGGGAAGAACTGATGCTGAAGCTCGGGTTCCAATACCTTGGCCACCTGATGTGAAGAACTGACTCACTGGAAAAGACGCTGATACTGGGAAAGATTGAGGGCAGGAGGAGAAGGCAGTGACAGAGGATGAGATGGTTGGATGGCATCACTGACTTAATAGACATGAGTTTGAGCAAACTCCAGGAGATAGTGAAGGACAGGGAAGCGTGCATGATGCAGTCTATGGTATCACAAAGAATTGGACGTGGCTGAACACCTGAACAACAACTTTTAATTTTTAATTGAAAACAGACTTGCATTTTATGAATATTTCAAAGCAGAGAACTTTTCCCCACCCATGTACATATAACAACACATGTCATGTCTATATACTCTTTGGCCTCTAAAAATTGTCTTGTCATTGCTGCCTCTTTGCCATCAGAGACAATGAGCACTATGCTGATTGACAGCATGATTTAGACTGGTTTGTAAACATTTGAGTTTTTATAATAAAATATACTAATGCAATTTAATTACAGATTTATGACTCTCATGAAATATACATATAAGTTTTCTCTTTGTCATTGTTTCCTTATTTCTCTTAAAATCTAAGAAGTTCATTAAAGAAACACTAATTTACAAGAAGAGCTAAGATTTCCAAATAAGAAGTCAGAAAAATGCAAATGTTATTCTCATAAGAATACTTTTCTAAAATTATACATACTGCATAATCAACAGTTCATTTAGCTGTCTAGCTAATAATTTATAATAATAGCTATGTGCTGTATTTGAATAAATTCATTTATACTTCTCATATTCCTGCAACTTCCAATTTTAAATCATCTAACTTATCTTATCATTAGCTTTTCCCCTTTTATTAGGTAACACAACTTTTTCTTTCTCCAGTGAAAATGAAGAAAAATGGAAATGAATTTATAGTACTTACTTCTCTTTCATTCAATTATTTCATTTTATTAATTTTTAAAAAATGTGATCAGCATAAGTTCTCCTATTTAGGAATTTTAAGTGTTGATTATCATCCACCTTTCTCCATTATCTACTAAGCTCTTCATTCCAAATTCCATTGTTAACCTGCAAAACTAATTATCAAATTGCGCCTACTGACAGTGAATTTCCTTCCCTTCTCTATTCTCTCTGTATATTTATGTGGAATGGAATTTAATACGTGAGGTGCAACTGACGACATTAAGTCCACAAGCAAGTCTTTCCTGATACAGGCACAGTCAGCACAGTGGGCTGTGCAAAGGTTCAGGATTGACGTTTTCCTCACTGGTACTGCCGTGAAGCTCATATATATATAATAGGTATATGTATAAATACCAGTTCAGTTCAGTTCAGTTCAGTCGCTCAGTCGTGTCTGACTCTTTGCGGCCCCATGAACTGCAGCGCTCCAGGCCTCCCTGTCCATCACCAACTCCCGGAGTCCACCCAAACCCATGTCCATCGAGTCGGTGATGCCATGCAGCCATCTCATCCTCTGTCGTCCCCTTCTCCTCCTGCCCCCAACCCCTCCCAGCATCAGGGTCTTTTCCAATGAGTCAACTCTTCACATCAGGTGGCCAAAGTACTGGAGTTTCAGCTACAGCATCAGTCCTTCTAATGAACACCCGGGACTGATCTCCTTTAGGATGGACTGGTTGGATCTCCTTGCAGTCCAAGGGACTCTCAAGAGTCTTCTCCAACACCACAGTTCAAAAGCATCAATTCTTTGGCACTCAGCCTTCTTCACAGTCCAACGCTCACATCCATACATGACCACTGGAAAAACTATAGCCTTGACTAGACAGAACTTTGTTGGCAAAGTAATGTCTCTGCTTTTTAATATGCTATCTAGGTCAGTCATAACTTTCCTTCCAAGGAGTATGCATCTTTTAATTTCATGGCTGCAATCACCATCTGCAGTGATTTTGGAGCCCCCAAAAATAAAGTCTGGCACTGTTTCCCCATCTATTTCCCATGAAGTGATGGGACCAGATGCCATGATCTTAGTTTTCTGAATGTTGAGCTTTAAGCCAACTTGTTCACTCTCCTCTTTCACTTTCATCAAGAGGCTCTTTAATTCTTCTTCACTGTCTGCCATAAGGGTGGTGTCATCTGCATATCTGAGGTTATTGATATTTCTCCTGGCAATCTTGATTCCAGCTTGTGCTTTTTCCAGCCCAGCGTTTCTCATAATGTACTCTGCATATAAGTTAACTCAGCAGGGTGACAATATTCAGCCTTGATGTACTCCTTTTCCTATTTGGAACCAGTCTGTTGTTATATACATATATATATAGACACATACACACAGTGACAAGGCAACATTTCAGCCAGGATTGGAGGCGCTGCATTATCAACTATTCCTATAAAGTGGAGCAGTACTAAGTTCTATCCGGTGAAATAATTTCTCCAACAAATCTACTCCAGTCAGAGGCCATTTCTGAGCATAACATTTATGTGGAAACATCATGAGTACTGTGCTGTGTTTTGGTTGGTCGGTTTTCCAAAGGACTGAAGGGGCTAAGCAAATACAGTTAAACTCACGATTAACTTCTCCTATGAGCTGTGATTTAAAGCAATTACTCGGGCTCACACTGATCTCATCCTGCTCCAACTTCTTGTTTCACTCTGGAGAGGAGAGCTGTTTTCTGCATTTTCTGCATTCTTGAGTTACTACCACATCTCTTAAAATAGGGGTTAATAGCAATCTTCAGCCATGTTTTAGTGGTAACAATAATAAAAACTGCAATAATATCTAAAATTAAGTGTTTATTACGGTTCACATGGAGCTTCCATAGTGGCTCAGAGGGTAAAGAATGTGCCTGCAATGCAGGAGACCCAGGTTCGATCCCTGGGCTGGGTAGATTCCTTGGAGAAGAGAACTGGACCCACTCCAGTATTCTTGCCTGGAGAATTCCATGGACACGAGGAGCCTGGTGGACTATATCCATGGGGCCGCAAAGGTCGGACATGACCAAGTGAGAGAGCTCTTCTGTGGATCACACACTATTCTATGTCTTTGACTTAATCCATTTAATCCCTACGACTGCCCACAGAAATGGGTACCTTGTTACATTTCTGCAGACAAGGACATTGGGACTCAATTGAACGGTTTGCCGAAGGCTGTTGAGATAAAAACCACAAAAGTTGAGATCCTAACAAAAGTGTTATGGCTGCAAGTCCAGTTCTTAACCACTATGCTGTACTGAAGAACAGGGAAACATTTTTCTGCCAGTGATGCTACCAAGTTGCTCTCTCATAATAGGTCCTTCCTCTGCTCCTGTTTGCATAGTCAGAGCACCAGAGTTGGGGCTTAAGTCCTGTTCTACCACAGGTATTCACCTTGCAGAATAGAATTTCACTGAAAAGATATTGCATGGTTCACAGTATTGCCAAAAAAGTGTTAAGAACCAAGTTTTAAAAAATTACACAAAAGAGGTAACAACAGGCACATGGATCCCCAAACTGCTGACATCGAGCTTTGTTCTGTCTTACTTTGGACAACGAAATGTAAACGGAATTTTTTCACAGCACTTCTGAAAAGAAGCTTTAAAAGGCATTGCATGATTCTACCATCTCTCTTTTCTGTCTCACAGACTCAGCATCTTCCACAGAAGGACTGGTCTTAAGGTATAAGTCCTAGAAATAAATGCTTATCATTTTTAACCCTGAGATTTTGGTTTGTTCATTCAGCAATATTATCTTAAATGGACTCAAACAGAGGACACAGCAGAAGATAGAACCATATTCAAAAGGATGCGATAGTGTCAATTCAGTGAGAAATCTGATTCTTTTTACGTGGAAAAGTGTGTTTACTGGTGCTGTTGTCATCATGACAATTCAGCCTTGGACCCCAGCCTTGGTACCACAGCATCATCATCCCAGAAAGCATTTGCTGTTGCCTCAGCCCCTGCCACCAGGGATTTTACACAGTTCCTGCTTCTCTAGTTCCCAAGTCGGTGTCTGGGAGAGAGGCATCTGGCTGGTGAAGTCTTGGACTAGCACTTTTGTCTCAGACACCAGGTGTATTTGGAAAGCAAATCTGAGTTTTTCAGGTTTAGGGTAGGAGGAAATTCTCATCAACACGCATACCGAGGAATTGCTCAAATAACAAAGGGAGATCTCCTCTCATGCATCAGAACCTCCAAGAAAGCAAATAGCTTAATCAAGGCAGACTGAGTTTCCTCTCCCTCTGTCTCCTGTCTTCCTGAGTCCCCTCTCTCTCTTTTTAGTTATAATGAATTTTAATAACGCTATGATCCTCCATGAGTATGAGTGAATTATGTAACCGAGGAAGTAGGAATAAGACCCCTAATGAAAGTTACATTATTCAGTCCAGATTTACCATTAACAAAGATGATACCAATATCTTACTTTGAAACCTATATTTATTTCTCATTTTATGCAGAATCTATATGAAGGGAAGAGTAATGATAATTAACACACCTCAAAACTCAGTACACTTATTGCTTGAACAATGAAATCAAAGTGTCTTGGCTCTTAACTCAGGAGAGGATGAACAGGGGCAGCCCCTCATTAGAGCTGTTGTCCCATACCGTGGTGTATGGCCCTGCAGTGCTGAAACTGGATTTTCTCTGTGTCCCATATATGTTTACTTTTATCAAAGATTCACATAAATAAAATGTATGCTATGCATATATGTGCATTATATATTATCTACATATTATCCCAAAGTAGTAAGTGAAAATATTTCTTTCTAAGAATCGACATGGTTTCCCTCGTCACATTTCCTTACGGAAAAATTGGTGGCCAAAGGTGGCTTGATGTGATGATCCCATCGGTTAGGCAGCACAGCTCCCATTTTTAAACCAGTTCTCTCTTGCTAATTCCAACTACAGTGGCTTTCTTACCTTCTCTTGAGTTAAAAATGGCCACTTGTCCCAGATATAACCAATAAGTTGTCACTGAAAGTCTAGGGGTCATGGAATTCTGAGAAAACTTTTGCTTTACTGATAGAACACTTCACAATCTAGCTAACATTACCCCTTTCCTTTTAGTATTGCCTTTAATGCACAACTGGAACTGTGGCTACCATTTTGTAAAATTGAAGGACAGCAGGAAGAAGAAACTCCAATATGTTTGAGATAGTAGGGCAATAATACAGAAAGATACCAGTTCCCTGAATACATGGATTAACAGCTAGGTAAATACCATTCCATATAGTTTATGATATGTGTTAATTCAACAATAAATGTCTGCATATTTCATGCCACTATTGGTCATACACTGATATTTTGTTATTTGAGACCAAAGTGTTCCCCTGTTATACATAGTAAATAGATGATCCCATGAAAAATAATGTTTAAAAAGGTTTATGTAATACAAACTTTAGAAAACCCAGTGAAATAATCCTATCATACAAATTAAAGATACTTCTTTAGAGATAAAATTTGTTCCTATAGCTTTATTTCTAGTGTATTTCTTGTGCAGGCAGTATTTAATGTACTGTGCCTTTTGTTTAGTAAGCTTATTTTCCACTCTTTTATACTGGTCATCAACAGCATGGAAAAATTCACATTTCTAATTAAATTGTTTACTTTTTTCTCATAGACGTTGTGTCTTTTATACTCAAGAGTTGATATTCATTAGTCTGTCAATTACAATGGCATCTTAGAGTTACTGCTTTGAGGGTTAAAGTCTGATTTTGCAATTAATTAGATGTTAATCCTAAGTAAATTAGTTAGCTAGAGCTTTATAAATCTATGTCTTAAATTACAACTTGGGTGTTTAATTTTTTAAGAATATGCTGAAGCTTCTCTAGCATCGCAATATCCTAGGCTTCCCTCCAAATGAAAGCACCCAATTTCAATAGATAGTTTACAGTTTTTGTTTCTCATAGATTTTTAAACTCTTGCCTCCATATTTCCTCTTTGGAAAAAAAAAGAAACATTTAAAAGAGTATCTACTATTTTTTAATTGAAATTAATACAGTCAAAATAATAGAAGAATAATTAATATCTACTGCCCTCCAAGACTCAGGCATGCAGATATTTAATTAACCTTAGTACTTATTTTTCTCTTAAAAAAAGAGAAATCTGTAATGCATTTTTTCAGAGACTACTATCTGCAATAAAAGTCATTTAAAATGCAAGTTTTCTGGTAATAGAGTTATGAACAATCATATCATTTATTTAGTGTAAAGCATGACCCATGTGTATCTGAGATATATAGAGAGCCTTAATGGGTTGGTTTTATATCTAAATCTTAGTGAGGCTAAAAAATGAGTTTCCCTTTCTATCTTGAGTATTATCATTTAGGTCATTGTAGTATTTGCTGCGTATCTAGAATTTCAGTTGGCTTTAATATCTTGTAGTGGAATTAATAACTACTCTTTTATGAATGTTTATACCTATTCAATACTGGATTATTTAAATTCAATTTTAATGTGTGATAATTTAAGCAGATAAATTAGGCTATGCAGAATGAAATCTGATTACATGATCATTGAAAGGTAATATCATATGCAGCTTGGTACAACCCATAAAATTATTATTTATAAAAGAACTGAAGCTTTAATTACATGTGTATATCATTTCATACTACTATCTAAATTGTTATACTCTGCTTTACATGCAATTCTAAAATAGCTTTGGTCTCCTTTAATTTTCCCACATTTATTTTTTAAAGTTCTTCAATTTTAACTTTAGGCCTTTGTCATATATTAGTATTAATGTTATATAGGCATTTATTTATTTTTACCTGCCTACTCCCAAAAGATATTTAATATTACCATAATGTTCTTTCACAAGGAAACTGAACAATAATCAGAGATCAGGGAAATGATTTTGAACTATAATAATGAATAACAGTTTTGATGTTTGATTCCTGACTGCTTTCAAGCCCCACCATTTCTCCTCTACATTTGGTGAAGCTGATAAAGCAAACCTGATGCTCTCTCTTCTTCTGTTTATAAGAAGTTCAAAGTAAACAATCTCTGGCCTATGTGTAAGAATCCTCAGTCAGCTCCACTCCCTAACCTGTTATAAAACAGAACCTGTCTTCTTTTAGATCATCTTGGGATGTGATCCTGCTCTCACCCCAGAAAGCCTCATTATATAAGTAACAAAACTTTTCATAACCTCTTGGAGGGTGTGTGTGCATGTGCGTATGCGTGTGTGTGTGCGCGCGTATGTGTGTGTATGTGTGCGTATGCGTGTGTGTGTGTGTGCGCGCGCGCGTGTGTGTGCATGTGTGTGTGTTTAGCATTATCAGTCTCAACACTGGAACCAAATGCTGAGTGCAGTGTCTCCCCTATCTTTGTGGATTGATTACAACAGTTGGCATTATAAGCAGTTTGTCTAGGTAATGATCACTAGTTGTCATTACTTTTTGCTTTGGTTTGCTGCCTGCTGGCAAGCATGTTCTTTGAACTGTGCTTGTCTGTGCTGGATTTGCTGAGTTCTACTGAGTCTCTTATAGATTAACAAACTATCGATATGTTGGAAGTTTCAATGATTGACCTTTAAGGGCAGGAGTATGGGACCTGGCCATCCTTAAAGGGACCCTGAGATGAGTGTCACTGCCCAGACTATCTTTGTGTCTTAGACTAAATCACGTGTTGCAATTCCAGTATAAGCCGTGACTGATGCTAGGCTCAGGAGAACAGCTCTTGCCCTGTGACTGCTGTGTGTGTGTCCAAACCAGAGATAGGCCCTTGTTCTATGAGGCACTCAGAGGGAAAACTGATATTCTTTGCAACACATTGCTCGGTGTTCACTTGTATGGAGGAAGGTCACCATGTGGTGTGCTGAGGTCATAGTCCTAAAAGCAGATGGTTATACAACACTTCTACTGGTGCTGCTGCTTATGTCTCTGGGGTCAAAGAAAAGACTCTGTTCATTGGGGTTTCAGAGAAAAATATCCATGGCTCCTCTATGGCACAGTTCAGTTCAGTTGCTCAGTCGTGTCTGACTCTTTGTGACCCCATGAACCGCAGCACCCCAGGCCTCCCTGTCCATCACCAACTCCCAGAGTTTACCCAAACTCATGTCTATTGAGTCATTGATGCCATCCAACCATATCATCCTCTGTCCTCCCCTTCTCCTCCTGCCTTCAATCTTTCTCAGCATCAGGGTCTTTTCAAATGAGTCAGCTGTTTGCATCAGGTGGCCAAAGTATTGGAGTTTCAGCTTCAACTTCAGTCCTTCCAATGAACACCCAGGACTGATCGCCTTTATCCGATCACAGGACCACAGCTTGTCTAACTCAATGAAACTAAGCCATGCCGTGTGGGGCCACCCAAGATGGACAGGTCGTGGTGGAGAGGTCTGACAGAATGTGATCCACTGGAGAAGGGAATGGCAAACCACTTCAGTATTCTTGCCTTGAGAACCCCATGAACAGTGTGAGAAGGCAAAAAGATAGGACAATGAAAGAGGAACTCCCCAGGTCGGTAGGTGCCCAATATCCTACTGGAGATCAGTGGAGAAATAACTCAAGAAAGAATGAAGGGATGGAGCCAAAGCAAAAACAATACCCAGTTGTGGATGTGACTGGTGATAGAAGCAAGGTCCGCTGCTGTAAAGAGCAATATTGCATAGGAACCTGGAATGTTAGATCCATGAATCAAGGCAAAATGGAAGTGGTCAAACAGGATATGGCAAGAGTGAACTTCGACATTCTAGGAATCAGTGAACTAAAATGGACTAGAAGGGGTGAGTTTAACTCAGATGACCATTATATCTACTACTGTGGGCAGCAATCCCTTAGAAGAAATGGAGTAGCCATCATAGAGAACAAAAGAGTCCGAAATGCAGTACTTGGATGCAATCTCAAAAACGACAGAATGATCTCTGTTCGTTTCCAAGGCAAACCATTCAACATCACTTTAATCCAAGTCTATGGCACAACCACATGGTTAATTCAAACTGTGGGTCCTTAAACCATACAGCAACTACTGTCACAAGGGAGCCCCCTAATCCTGATGATACTGATTTAAATTATATATAAGTTTATAAAGAAACTTATAAACATACTCAGGGTAGAGAGAACCCCCCCCCCCCGGAATAGATCTAGTAACCAAGAAGAAGGAGAAGAGGAAGAAAAAGAAGAAAAGAAATGAAGTAGCAGTCATTGTCTAGATACAGAGGAAGGACACAGAAAATAAAACCAAGGCCCAAAATTTGACCCATTTGAAAATCCAAAATTTACTAAAAGCATTTATGCAAAAAAGCATAAAACAGCACTGATTTGGCTTTTATACCTCCACAACATAGGTTCTGAATTAACTTTGACATCTGCTAAAATGAACCAAATGGCAAATTTAATAGCCTTTATTGATGCTGAATTTCAAGTTACATTCATACCTGGGATTTCACTAAATTTAAGTAAAGTGTTAGTCTTTCAGTGGTGTCCAACACTTTGAGACCCCATGAGCTGCAGTCCACCAGGCTCATCTGTCCATGGAGTTCTCCAGGCAAGAACACTCGAGTTGGTTGCCTTTCCCTTCTCCAGGGGGTCTTCCTGACCCAGGGATTGAACCTGCATCTCACTATGTTTCTTGCATTGGTAGGCAGGTTTCTACCTCTAGTGCCACCTGGGAAGTCCCTTGGGGGAGTTAACAAATTTAAAAATTTCACTTTATATTGCAGCCATTGCCTTGTCTAAAATACCCTATAGTTATAGCACCTATAACTCTAAAATATCTCCTACTAGGCATGGCATGCTGATCTAATGAGTAATATATTTAAATGTTTAGGTCTTGGCACTTAACAATCAGCTTGACAAAAATGGGGTCTTCCATAGACCTCACCTTATCCCTGCTGCTGCTGCGGCTGCTAAGTCTCTTCAGTCGTGTCTGACTCTGTGCAACCCCACAGACGGCAGCCCACCAGGCTCCCCAGTCCCTGGGATTCTCCAGGCAAGAACACTGGAGTGGGTTGCCATTTCCTTCTCCAATGCATGAAAGTGAAAAGTGAAAGTGAAGTCGTTCAGTCATGTCTGACTTTTTGCAACCCCATGGACTGTAGCCTACCAGGCTCCTCAATCCATGGGATTCTCCCTACTCAATTAAAATTGTCAATATGATTTAATATAAATTTAAACAGGCCTTCAAGGACTGAAACTCATTATACAAAATTTATTTTGATAAGGAGAGATTTGTTTCAGCATTTCTCCATTTAGCTGCATAATTTGGCCTGATTTTAAACTTGGAAAGAATGAATGGAATCTCCTTGTGGATTTCAGCAACCTTTATACTATGGTTTCCCCCATTAGGTCTCTTATTTAAAATAATATTGAAATTCCAGACTCTACCCAATCAGAAAGTAATAAACACTTTGAAGTCATAGATTTGGCTAATATTTCTCTTCAGTGCCTATTTCAAATGCCTCTTGGCTGCAGTTAACTTTTAGATTAAAAAAAATGTATTTTTGCCTGACTACCCTTTGCGCTGTGTTTTGCTCAGATGCTCAGTTGTGTCCAACTCTCTGCCACCCCAAGAACTATAGCCCACCAGTTTCCTTTGTTCATGGGATTTCCTAGACAAGAATGCTGGAGTGAGTTGCCATTGCCTTTTCTATCACTACCCTTGGAATACCTCAATATCCGGCCATCTCTCACAGTCTATATATTAATAGAAAAGAATTTAACCCCATTCAACTTTCTTCAGGAGAGCAGTTAAGGTAGCACATCAGTGATACCTTTCTCCAAGGAGATTCATTTGAGAAACTCATTCAAGACACACAAAAAAGTCACAAAAGAGCTTTTCCACCAAAAGCAGATGGACTGTTGACCCACCCATAGCATGGGAACCACCATCTTGGTTAAAATTTTAAAACATTATTTGGTCAGTCAAGTGTAGCTCTATCACTGATACTGCTGCTGCTGCTAAGTCACTTCAGTCATGTCCGACTCTGTGTGACCCCATAGACGGCAGGGGTCTGTCTACCAGGCTCCTGTCCCTGGGATTCTCCAGGCAAGAACGCTGGAGTGGATTGCCATTTCCTTCTCCAGTGCATGAAAGTGAAGAGTGAAAGTGAAGTCACTCAGTCATGTCCGACTCTTCGCGACCCCATGGACTGTAGCCTACCAGGCTCCTCCATCCATGGGATTTCCCAGGCAAGAGTACTGGAGTGGGGTGCCATTGCCTTCTCCGATCACTGACACTACCAAGAAACAAATATTAACCACTCAGTACCAGCAATGTTAACATGAGCCAGATATCTTTTAGACCTTTTTGTGTTCTGAAGACAACACCTTCTCAATTTATAAATTTTATTTAAATCCATGTGTAAAGCTACTTACAAATCAGCCCACTTTGAATGGAATACTTTACTAGAAAAGGTTCTAGAATCTATCCAAATTACAATACAATAGGAACTCTCTTTAATGACTCCAAGGCTTCCCTGTGGCTCAGATGATAAAGAATCCTCCCGCAATGCAGGAGACCTGGGTTTCATCCCTGGGTTCGGAAGATCCCCTGGAGAAGGGAACGGCTACCCACTCCAGTATTCTGGCCTGGAGAATTCCCTGGACTGTACAGTCCATGGGGTTGAAAAGAGTCAGACATGACAGCGACTTTCACTTTCACTTTAATGCCTCCTAGATACTTCTTCACCATAGAAGTTTTACCAATCTCCTCTCATACCTCCTAGAGTAACCAGATCAACTGTGATGCCAATAAATTTCCCTTAGACTTTTGGAGCGTAAAATGCCCATGGACTCCTGCACAACATACTATTGGGGTGTCGTTTGCTGGCTGTATACTGAGCTCAGATAGGCTTTAAGCCTGTGAAGTCCATGTCCAGCTGCTCATTATGCTTTTACTCATGAAAACAGTACCCATGAAGGTCTCCTTGATAAGATGTTAAAAGGTGGAGCTAGATCTGGGTTTTATGACGTATCTTGGCTGTGGGAGAATGGCCCCCTTTGTGTAGAGTCCATTGTCAGATACGAGGTGTTACAGGTGGTCACTCTTTCTCCCACCCCTCTGTTTGGAGAGACTCATGGAATGGCGTGAATAGCAAATGGTGTTTTATTCTTTAAGTATGGCAGCAAATCGTACATGATAGAGCTTGCTGGAGAGCTGCTGCTTCTTACCTCGTAACCAGTATAGTAAGTAGTGAAAGTTGCTCAGTCTTGTCTGACTCTTTGCAACTCCAGAGACTATAGCATGCCAGACTCCTCTGTCCTTGGAACTCTCCAGGCCAGAATACTGGAGTGGGTAGTCGTTCCCTTATCCAGGGGATCTTCCCAACCCAGGTCTCCCGCATTGCAGGCAGATTCTTTACCATCTGAGCCACAGGGAAACCCTTAACCAGCATATTTCTGATCAGTAATGAAACCCAAGGGTTGTCACAATTGGCTGAACTTGGTCAGTGATCTTGGCATTGGATTGGCCCCAGGTCCCTTCTGTATGTTTTTATTGGCCATTGTCAACAGTCTGGCTATCTGGTTCAGTCAGTGTTAGCAACAACAATTCATTATCCGGTATTGCTTGTTGCCTTTGGGATTAAGAAACTCTTGCCTCACAGATACACAAAATATAATTCCAGATCACATATATTTCTACCCACACAGAAACCACTATGTAAGACCTCATCAATATACTTCTCAATGCTTTCTGAGTTTATATATTATTGAGAGTGACCAGGGCACTCATCTTACTTCTTAAAATACATATTGTTGCACTCTTAAGTAAGACACACAAAGGACTTTTTATCTCCCTTGTCAGCACTGGGCTATAGGTCTCACAGGCCAACAAAGCATCTTAGGTTCCAATTCAATTATATAAAACCTGGCATATTTTCATCATCAAATAACAAGATGAATTGCAATAAAGAGACTGACTCCAATTTTGACATTTGATGACAGACCGATTACAAACTTCACCACTCCCTCTTCAGCCTCTGCTTCCCGCCTCTGAGCAAATCTTGTAAGACAATCTGTCTGCTCTCTCCTTTGGCACCAGCAGCAAGTTCAAACTATGCAAGCCATGCAAGGTTTGTGCGAAACCTCCCACCAGGCCTGCTCTAATAACCATAAAAGATGAGCCAGTCTCATATCCCTGTATGAAGTCATGTCAGGGCAGTTTTGAATACTATTATGCTCTTCCCAGGAAGACTTACACCATTAATAATGCTTTTTATACCTTATTGGTGAATGTGTGGCACCTTGACATCTGAACTAAATTTTTATTAGGTTGATCTGTCCTGCTTTTATGTAGTGGCTTCCATGGAAACTTTGTGCATCAAACACCATTCTTTCTGTTTGAGCCAGCAGGGGAAAAACATCAACATCCTTAAAAATATTTAAGGCAGAAACCACAATGGTCATCTGATCATCATAAGAATTACAAAGATTCCCACATTAAGGAAACACTGTTGTTGTTATAGGTTTCCCAGGTGGCACTTGTGGTAAAGAATCCACCTGCCAATGCAGATAGACATAGATGTAAGAGACCAAACTAGTCAGTCATAAAGGAAATCAACCCTGAATATTCACTAGAAGGGCTGAAGCTGAAGCTGAAGCTCCACTACTTTGGACACCCGGTGCCATGTAAGAGACACAGGTTTGATCCCTGGGTCGGGAAGATCCCCTGGAGGAGGGCATGCCAACCCACTCCAGTGTTCTTGCCTGGAGAATCCCATGGACAGAGGAGCCCGGCAGGCTGCAGTCATAGGGTTGCACAGAGTCAGACATGACGGAAGCAACTTAGCATGCATGCGTGGTTGTTGTTATAGATGAGTATTTTAATCCAAAGGGATAAAATACGATGTTTAACAACAACAGAGTATTACTGTCTTTGTTCAGGACACAAAATATGTGCTCAGAAGAGAAGAAATAGTTTGCTGGTGTTTTGTTCTACATTATTGAAGTGGTTGGTTTTTATTTTACTGCTTACTTTGGTTCTAAGTGCATGAGGAAAAAATTTGGAAGCATTCATTTTTCTTTACAATTATTGTAATGAACATAAATATGATACTCACACAACAATTAATTCTATTAATACATTTCTAACCTTCAGAAATAAGTGAATCATTTGCATGTCTACCTTCAGAATCATTTCCACCCACCAGTTAATTGCTAGTCAACTGGTACCCATGGGAACTTGATAGCAAAAAAGAAGAGACAAAAAAATTCAAATGAAATTTGCTTTTAACAAATATAATGAAAATATAACGAAACCTGTAAAATACAGTGAAACCTGTTTTATATTTGATATAATGAAACATGAATTATATTTGCATGGAAAAAATATAATGAAACCTGTAAGGCAAAAACAATTTTTAGCAGCAACTATAATGTTTTGATTCGCAGATCAGGGTAAGAACAACATTCCATTTCCACCCAAGGAGACTCAAAGCTCAGTGTTCAGTTATAGGTCTCTTTTCTGAGTACGTCCAGGAATGTGTGGGTGCTTAATAATATCCCAAAAGATAGTCCTACTGTTTTCTGTCTCATCATGCTGAGAAAGGAACTCACATGGACTAAGAGGATTCCTCAGTTTTTCTGAGAAGCAACCTTTCTTTGAATGAGCTCCTTTACTGAAGAGTCATTGAACCGCTTAGATTAGGACCAAGTTTAGACAGCTGAAACCCATACAGACTTAAGGCAGTTGCTTGCTGCAGGACCACTGGTTATGCTCTTACATCACAGCATCTATCGGAACTCCAGAATAGGCCATTTCCTCCATCTTTAGTGCGAAATGATGCTCAGATGACAGGAAAGTTTCAATGTGTGAAATAAAATGATTTCCCCCACTTCAGGATGATGTTCAGCTAAAAGTAGCACCCTTGCCCAAACCGATTTAAACTCCTAATATTAAAAACAAACTCTGTAGGGGGGAGGGAGAGCTAGGGAATTTGGGACTGACATGTACACACTGCTGTATTTAAAATGGATCACTAACAAGGTCCTACTGTATAGCACGGGGCTCAATGTTATGTGGCAGCCTGGATGGGAGGGGAGTCTGGGAGGGAACGGATACGTGTAAATATACGGCCAAGTTCCTCTGCTGTCTGCTTGAAATTATCACAACATTGTTAATCGGACATACTCCAATATAAAACAAAAAGTAAAAAAAAAAAACAAAAACAACTCTAGATTCACCCACACTGCCACATTTTCAGAGTTAAGTTTTCCCCCTAACAGCATTAGGTGAGGTCTCTGACTCAGAACGACCATCTCTTTTTCTACTTGGTGCAGGTACTGTGAATAGTTCTGCTGGTTGTGTCTCTTTCTCCTCCCACAGTGATTTCTTTTCTTAACTATATGGACCTATTTTCTCACCACAGTGGGGCTGTAATAATTTAGAATCTCAGGGAGAAGTGGTAAGAATATCTAACATTTGTCTCCAAGGAGACTTCTTTTCTCTTAAAAACTCCCCATGTTTACCCAAGACATTTTGATCTCTTTCAATAAAAATTTTTAAATATTGTCAGTAGTTATTTCAATGAATAGGCATTTAAACATCATATATCAACAGAATTCCACTTTACAATCATACTATAAGGTGCCTTAAAAATAGACAATCAAGGATACTGTTTATACATTGAAATTTCTAACAAGGATTTTTTTTTCAGTTTTATTGAGAACTGATTGATGTATATCACTGTTAAAGTTTAAGGCATTCAGTATGATGGTCTAATATATACAACCATATTGTGAAAAGAATATATCACAAGTTCAGCTAACATTCACCATCTCAAATAGATACAATAACAATAAAAGAAGAAGAGGAAAAAAAAACACAAATTATCCTTTTAATGAGACTATATACCACACAGCAGTGTTAACTATAGTCATTATGTTGTACATTACGTCCCTACATTTATCTGAAAACTGGGAATTTGTAGTTTTTGACCACCTTCTGCAAATTCACCCTCTTCCTTCCCTCTATCTCTGGTAGCCACATGTCTGACCTCTTTTCCTATAAATTTCTTTATTTTAGATTCCACATATAAGTGAGATCATACAGTATTGGTTTTTGCCCGAAACTTTACTTGGCATAATGCCTTCAAGGTCTGTCCGTGTTATCACAAACGGTAGGGTTTCCTCATTTTGTATGGCTAAATGTTCTACCTGTTCACCCTAGTTACCCGTTCAGCCGCTGACGGGCATTTGGGTTGTCACCACGCTTTGACCATAGTGAATGTGCTGCCAGGAATAAGAGGTGCAAATATCTTTTAGAATTACTGTTTTTGTTTCCTTTGGATATTCTCAAAAGTGGAGTTGTTGGATCCCTTATGCAAGTTCTATTTTTAAATTTTTGAGAATTCTCTACACTAATAGGACTTTTCAACTTTCAAAAGTTTTTTTTTTTTTTGCTTTTCAATCTTTATCATGCTTTGCATAAATTAAAATAACATAAATATTTATTATTTTAAAATTTACTTTTCTGTGAATCTCTAAGAAATTAGATAGTTTGAAAAACTTTGAATGTTCTTAATTACTTGTAGATTGTTTAGATTTCAGGCTAGGAAGTAAAATTAATATTTGTAAGATTAATGTTATAGACTGTAAATCTTGAGGGGAAAATAATTTGTGTTTAAAATACAAATAAATTTGTTCTCTACCCACGGTAAATATTTCCTAATAGTTGAGTTGAAATCAGAGTCATTGGTAGGAATTAAGATTTTTTAAAGCTTGAATAAAGGTAACCAGCATTTCTGTCCAATGAGGTCAGTGCAAGTGTATCAGCTTCCAAATGGAGACTCTCAAACATAGTGTATTTTGCCTCATGGGGTTATCTTCATAGGCTTGGAGAAAAATAGTAACTGGTGAAAGCAGTTATTAATATCATCTGCATATATTTTAGTTCCTTATTCTAAATTGAAGTAAAGTTATTATAAGACTCAAGACAATTGTCACCTCATCTGAAAAGCACAACATTGTTATATGATGTCAACAAACATCAGCTATTATCAAGCCTAGAAAAATTAATTATGTATGTTTATGCTCTTTACATCATACACTAATACTTCTGATACTATTAAAGCCCTTATCAGACTCCAGTTTCTTTACTTTGAGATCCTCAGTGATAACGAGAGCCTTCATCTCTCAGCTTCCAGTATTTAACACAGCTTCATGATATATTATATATACTCAGGGCATGTTTTTAGAATAACTGTAACTGCATAGTCTTATTTGAATTATAACACTGCCACTTGCAACTATAGGACTCATTCTACCCCTTGAAAAAATTTTCCATTACATGTGACTTTTAAAAAGCTCTACATTTATTATAAATGAAAAATAAAAGTGTTGATAAATTTAATTTTAGCTTTTGAAGACATTATTAAGAGTATAAATAAAAGTTAGCCTATAAGCACTTGCAAGGTTATTAAAGTAATGATTTGGGTTGACAGATGTTCAGTAAAAACTCATCTTTATTCTAATAAATATTTCTCAGGCAAATTTAAGAGGAAGCAGTGCTAATGTTTCATGAACTTTTAAAAGGAAAATTAACATCAGTTACACTGACAAAAATCAACAGAAAAAATAAAACCTATCATCTCCTCAAAGACAGAATATTATTAACAATACTCATGTTATTATTAATCATAAAGTTTATGGTAATATCTAACATTTAGTTTACTCACATTAATTTCCTAGTTTCTCAGTGGGTTAACTGTAGCCTATTCTCTATTTTTAGGAGAAAAAGTAGTAGTAAATTCTATGTCAATGTTACCTAGTAATTAGCTAAGTTGGGACTTGAACCCAAGTCTTCATGTTTCTATCGATACAATGCTTAGCATATTAGATATGCATTGAAAATGATTAATTCAGAATTACAGTGAATACCTTAAGTCTGTTTTCTCAACAAGCCCCAACTTGGACATAAAGAACTTACCGCTATTCAAAGATCTTACTGTTCCTCACCTTCATGTTTTTACGGAAATACTGCCTTGTGCCTCCAATCATTTTAGTTTCTAGGTGAACCTTGCTAAGTCACTTCAGTCGTGTCCGACTCTGTGCGACCCCATCCCTGGGATTCTCCAGGCAAGAACACTGGAGTGGGTTGCCATTTCCTTCTCCAATGCATAAAAGTGAAAAGTGAAAGTGAAGTCGCTCAGTCATGTCCGACTCTTCGCATGGACTGCAGCCTACCAGGCTCCTCCGTCCATGGGATTTTCCAAGCAAGAGTACTGGAGTGGGGTGCCATTGCCTTCTCCGAGGTGACCCTTACTCAGCATTTAATGTCCACTCAGTTTTAGAAAATCATTCCTGATTTTCTCAATTAGATGTGCGATATCTTTTTTGAACACTCATAATGAATTCCTATTCTCTTATTGCATAACTTGTATCCTATTTGCCCTTTAGTTATTTTTATGTTTGTACGCTTTCTCCCCTCAAAATTTTATAAGCTTCTAGAGCACAGAGGTAGATCTTGTCCATTTTGTATCCACTGTGATACCTGGCTCAATAGAGTAATAATCTCTCATACTTGTAGAAACCTATGAAGTGTATTAAATAGCTTTATTTTTTTAATGATATAAGTAATACCATCTAAAGTGTTGTGCATAGATAACCCAGTCACCAGGTGGAGAACTGGACTGACTTCTAAGGCATCTCCCCTGAAATTCTATAGCGTTAGCTTGATCTTCCCAACACTTCACAAAGTGAGCAGGAGAACCATTTAAGAGACACATTTTTCTACTAGATTATTAATGCCCTAGACATCAAAATATGAGTACCTGTGAAATGTTTAAATCTCTGATTATAATATTTATGTAGATTGCCCACCGGCAGTTTTATCAAATCATCTAGGATGGCTGTTTGCAAATTATTACTGCAGAGTCAAATGACAGGATTGATGCACAAGGAATATCAGGCACTGTGGGAGAAAATGTTAGGCCCCCTCCTCCACTGTTAATAGAGTATTTACTTTATTTATTACATAGAGTTGGATTTGTTGGCAACAAATTTTATTAAAAATAGTTTGTTTTTAAAGAAAAGGGAGGGAGATGACATGCCCTGCTCTAAGCAACTCAAGATACAAGGAAGAACAGAAACTCTCAAGTTTTCCTGAGAATTGATGACTGAGAAGTGAAAATCTTGCACACATATAGTTCATGTCAACATGCAAATAAGGAGACAAAAATAATTGTTCCACGTAGGAAATGTCATATACTTATCTTTCTGCAAATATATTAATTGATAGCAGAAGCACATTTTAATCTAGCAATTATCTCCAAGCAAAACATGCTAAGGAAAGAGACTAAATTGGGGGAGCTAAAATGCAATAGTCTTATCTAGTTGCTTATTCAATGTTAGGAAAAAAAAAGGAATATGTCCTACTCATTTTCTCCAACTTATTACAAATATATGCTGGGAGAATTTATCGGAAATCAAACTCCTTGAATTAGAGAGACAAATAAAAATACTCTGACCTTTAGTGCATTCTCTCATTTTCAAGTGACAAGACATTCACTTTGGTTACTTTGTCATTGCTTTATATCCCTTAGGTTTGTTATACAGAGGCTGAACTTTGGTCATTTTTAGTGGGATTGTTTCTGTCACCGTTATAGGTGGGGAACAGGCACATGCCACTTGTACTTGAGGCTTGAAGTCAGGGAGATGATGCAAAAAAGAAGGGTGAACTATACTGTTACTAGATAAAGTCTCATAGGCTGAAGTAAACCTTGTTTATACGACCTCTGCATCTCCCACCTCCTCCACCCCCAGCGAAGAGAAAGTGGTCTAGAAGTCTTAAAATGTCTACTAGGAAGCATCATAGGATTGTGGTTAGGAACTTGTATTCTGGAGTAGGACTGTCTGTGTTCTCTAATTCTATACCTTAAGAACTTACTTACCATTCAATGCTCATTTCGCCATTGATAAAATAAAGATTATGAACTATTTTCTCTCATAGATGTGTTAATTGAATGAGAAAACCTATGCAAGAAACTTAATTATTATTATTATCATGGACTACGTCAGAACAAATACACAAACCCTTAAAATGAGAGCAACCACTGTTCTCCACGACAGGACTTCTGTCACTTTGCCTTGAGCAATTGTGGGAGACGTCACCGTGAACACGAGACAGAAGAAAACTGCATCCTAAAAAAAAGAGAAACCTGCATCCTATTGAGTGAGTTAGAATTGCCGATGTCACTTTGAGCAATTTCAAAATCAGTTTCTTTTTTATGTGAAGTAGGAAAAAAAATGTGTTCTAGGGATGCTCAGATGAGCAAATAGATGCGATTTTATCACAGGACCTAAGAAACGTGACCCACTCGTGAAATGCACTCTCACTATGAGTGCAACGGTCTGACTCCGTTTTTGATGTGTGAATCCTGGCAGCTTTTAAGCCCCACCTCTCCCTCTTTCCTTTCTGCCCCACATTTGAGCAAGAAATCCCAGTGCTGCTCCCTTTAGGGAGTGGGTGACGGACAGACAAGCCTGGCATGCTGCAGTCCATGGGGTCGTAAAGAGTCGGACGTGACTGAGTGACTGACTTGACTCCCTTTAGCCCTAGCAAGAAGTCCAAAGATGCACCCGCACCGGAACCCTTATCCACTCCCTACTCAAAAAACAGCAAGCCAATTTCCTTTCCCTGCCTTCTTAGACAATTTTCAGAACAACGTGGTAAGTCTGACTTCCTCTTCCCAGAAAGTTACCTTTATAGAGTAAAGAAAAAAAAAAAAAAACACCACCAACAACAACCCTTTTATACTCTCATGGCATGTGTGGGCATCCGTGGTTTGGACATCTTAAACGAATTTTAGGTGGGGACTACCTTGCTTCTATTGGAAGGAAATGGCAACCCCCTCCAGTATTCTTGCCTGGAAATCCAATGGACAGAGGAACCTGGTGGGCTACAGTCCATGGGATCACGAGAGTTCGGCATGACTTAGCAACTAAACCAGCACCCTACTTCTATAGAACGGCTACAACAAAAAGTTACTCTTGAGTCATGTGATCGTTTTCTTCATGTGAAGTAAGGTTCTTCTATGAAGTACACAGTTAGATAAACTGCATCTGAAATGCTCAAGCCATACTGTAAGGGAGAAGAATTAATGGAATGCCTCAGGTCACATTTTTAGCAGCTGTAGGTAGGGAATTTAGCAAAGTTTTCACTGGAGGTTCTTTGCAAATCATAAGGAGAAAACATGACTTTTACTATTGTTCTTTATGTACCTTTGTTTTGTTTTTTGTTATGTAATAAATATATTTGAGGGTATTCTTACATATTATTTTCTCTCTTAACTTGTCTTCTTATGTATGTATATTGCCTTTTCATGCCATTTATATTTCTCATTAGTGAAATTGTTCACTTCAAATTAAATTTTTGTAAAGCTGTTTTCATTAATCAACCTATCTTTATAGTTTCTCTATTATCAGGGGGTTTTTTTATGAGTTACAGTCTATTTTGTTTATGCTTCTTTTAATTTACCTTTGGTGTGTTTCTCTTCTGCAATATACATCACATTTGCTCATCGTTTGAAATGTGTTGTCATAATAGCATTTATTATAAGCATGATGAAATTTTGTTCTCAGATTTTCAAGCTCTTTGTCTTAGCCTCTAATAATCAATTTATGTTTTTTAGTCCATAAACAAAACCTCAAAAATCCTGTTATGACCTGCTTGCTCATTTGTATATCTGGATTCCAGTCATATGCAGTCTTTATTTTCTTTGGAGACAAATTATATTTCATGAAAATGGATTTTAATTCTTTAAGGATAAATAAAAGGTTAATAAATCTATATAGTCTTAATTTCAAAGGCCATTACTATTGATTGCCATTATTTATGAAGTCACTAGACTTAGGTAGTCAGCCCTGATTTCAGGGAGAGAAATCTTAATAAAGCATTAGAGCTGAGTGGTTTTTTTCCTATGTTGCCATTTACCCTACTTTGTTGTACTGTGGATGTTTACAAATGAAAATCGTGTTTTTGTTCCAACAGTAATTGAACAAAAAGGATTTAAAACTGAACTCTTTGATTTTCTTGGATGAAAGTTCTCAATTCAATAACTTTATAGCTATTGGGTTTTTACATCATCTTGCATTTTATGTGACTTTTAGATAAATAATATATACTAAGTTCCCATTTTACACTTAATAAGTGGCAAAGATTTCTAGAAGTCGAATATGAGAATGAGAAGCTGATATTTAAACAGATTGGATGTAATTTGATCATAATTTGTATTTCTGTTTGTACTAAGTACATTTTTCTTCAGTGACTCAGTTTATGCTATATGGTGCCTTGTTAGATTTACTTTATTGAGCTCCTCTCAGGTCGAATTCTGATATACCTGGCTCGAAATTTTTTGAGAAGAGGCTAAGATTTATATGCACATTATTTACTTCCAACCTCAAAAACAGTAGAAATGCTAAAAAATTCCTGTGCACTGTCGACCTCATTCACTTTTCCTGGCACTGTTCATTCTTAACTTAAGCCTCTTTATTGCTGAAGTGTCATTCTATTTTTTCCTGAAGTTCCTAAACAAATATAAGCTTAATTAGAGAATGCTTGAAAATCTGTTTCAACATCTCACATTTTAACATTGCTTTGTTAGTCGTTCTTACTAAAAGCATGTGCATTGAAATAAAGTGTTGTGGTGAAGTTGGACAAAGCGCACAGAATGGAAAAGGGCGGAGGGTAACTAGAACTTCTGTGAGCCAAGGACCGCTTCATGGGAAGGCCACGGGAATAGAATGTGCAAGGACTGGAGTTGGGGGGCAGGGGAGGACGGGACAGGAAGCACGGCATTATACCTCAAGTGTTTATATCATCGATTGACTGATTGGTTTCATTAAGGTATAACAGACAGTGAAATGTATCGATCTCAAGTGCAAGGTCAAATGTGTACAAGCTAAAACTAAAAACTGTCTCAAAATTTACTTTTCCATCGTGGGTAATTATATTTGTGATAAAAGGAAACTGTTATCTGGGCACAGAATAACCAGTATCTAACAGAGAAAAAACTCAAATTCTAGTTGCTCCTTTTTGACTTGCATATTATAAATTTAAACATTTGCAGTAAAGGAGTCACAAAACTTCTTGTTTCCTTGTAAATAAACCTATCATATTTAGCTAATTTTGCTAAACTTTAATACATTTTGCTGCTTCTAACTTATCTACATTTATTATAACCCAGGTTCACAGAGTACATTTTGTTCATACTTTCAACACTTTTTACATATCTTCAAGTACATTTCACTATTTTCTTTCATATTTTGGCGCAACCAGACCTTTTTTCTTTAAAACAAAATATTTTCTTTTTATCTCTTTTCCCAGATAAACAGCCCATTCTTCCACAATAGACATTAGGCTGTTTTTATGTCTCAGCAATTGCAAATAATGTTGCAGTGAACGTGAGAAAGCAGACTCCTCTTTGAGATGCTTATTTAACTACGTTCAGCTACGTACCCAGAAGTAAGATCGACGGATCATGTGGTAGTTCTGTTTCTAATTTTTTGAGGAACTCTTACAGTGCTTTCCATTATGGCTATACCAACTTACATTCTCACCAACAGTGTACAAGAGTTCCCTGTTCTCCACATCCTCACCAGCAGTTTTTGTCTCTTGTCCTTTCTTGTAACAGCCATCCTAACAGGTGAAAAGGAGATATCTCATTGTGGTTTTCATTTCCTTAATGATTCCTAATGTTGAGCACCTTTTGATGTATCTGTTAGCCATTAGAATATCTTTGGGAAAATGTCTACTCAGGTCATTTGACTATTTTTTGAGCTGTTTGATTTTTTGATACAGAATGTAATAACATTTCTTATCAAAGTGGGACAAATAATTCTAAAACTTGTAACAAAAAAGACCCCGAATAACTAAAGCAACACTAAGAAGCAATGAAGCTGGAGGCATCACACTTTCTGACATCATCTGCATTATAAAGCTATAGTAATCAAAAGAGTATGGTGCTTGCATGAAAACAGACACAGAAACCAATGGGACAGAACTGACAGCCCAGAAATGCATCCATGCGTGTACAGTCAACTGATCTTTGACTAATACTCAATGGAGACAAGATAGTCTTCCATCAATGGTGCTGGGAAAACTGAATATTCACATGGAAAAGGATGAAACTGGATCCATATCTCACATCATTCACAAAAATTACCCTGAAATTGGTTAACTTAAACACAAAACCTAAAACCACAAAAAAATCTATAAGAAAGCAAAACTTGACAAGCTCTTTGACACTGGTCTTTGCAACGATTTTATGGATATGACAACAAAAGCATAGGCAACAAAAGCAAAGCTAAAAAAGTAAGACTATATCAAACTAAAAAGCTTTTGCACAGGAACATAATGATCATCAAAATAAAAAGTCAGCTTACAGAATGGGGGAAAATATTTGTAAACCACATATCTGATAGGGGGTTAATATCCAAAATATATAAGGAACTCACATAATTCTTATTCCTATACAAAGTAGAATATCATGTTTACTGTGATAGAAAGAAAACAAAGAGTTGTTTTAAAACAAATATTAGTAACTCTAATTAAAAAATTCTACTTATCAGAAACATACTAAATTAACTTTTTAGAATAAAATGATAAACTCTGTATTCATTAATCATATTTTAAAAGACTCTAAGTTACATTAAAAACTTCCAAATATCACATTTTTCTCTAACCACAGTCAAGGATACTACCTTAATTCATTGAATTTTAGAATATTTTTTTACAGAAAAAAATTACTATCTAGCTTTTAATGGACTATTTTGGGGAGAAAAGAAGTTTCTTTAACATTTAACACATTAAATTTTAAAAAGGTAAACTTTAAAAAAAATTTATGAATTTTTTTTCATTTTCAATTAATATAAATCCTAACTACATATCAATTAAAACCTGAGCTCCTGTAGATAATAAGAGACTTTAAAATCTCATTTACTGAATGCTTGTTTAATGGAGCCTTTCAAATGAAGACCCTTGTTCATAACAAAAGTTCCTATTACTGCCACAGCAATTCCAAATTGCCCTTTATGAAATTGTGCTGAGTAAAGAGATCTGCAGGGACTTCCCTGGGGGTCCAGTGGCTAAGACTCCACGCTCCCAGCGCAGAGGGCCAGGTTTCCATCCATGGTCAGGGAACCAGATCCCACATGATATAACTAAGAATTCACATGCTTCAACTAAAAGTCCTGAATGTCACAACCAAGACCTTGCACAGCTAAGTAAGTAAATAAATAAACAATTTTTTTTAAATAAAGAGATTTATCTTTGAGTTAAGATTGTAACAAGAATTATGAAGAAAGCAGATTTTTAGTCTGGAGGGAACACTGACTTAAGAACCTCATGAAAACAGCAATAGTCAGTAAACACTACAGTTGTGAAACCATGTGTCTCCAGAACCTGGCCAAAAATTAACTGTCACCAAGACTAATGGCCCAGAGGAGTTCCCGGCCCCGACAGGGGGAATTATACTATTCTCAGAAACATGAAGACAATACTGAGGAATGTCCTTATAAAGTTTTCAAAGTGTGACATGATATTTTGAAATCATCAGCTTCTTTCCATTTGAGAGGATGATTTTTCCAACCTTTATTTGTTTCTTGCCCTTTCAACTTCATCTTATAAACCAGGGGTCAGCAAACCATAGCCAGAAGCTTAACTCCAGACCAACATCTGTTTGTGTAAATAAAGTTTTATTGGAACACAGCCTTGTGCACTCATTACCTATTGTCCACAGTTTTCAGGCTGCAATACAGATTTGAGTAGTTACAGCCAGGACTGTCTGACCCAGAGAACATAAACATTTACCACCCGGCCTTTTACAGAAAAACATTTGTTGAACCTTATTAGAGGCATAAATCCTTACAGACAACAGACAGGCCGAGATGGTAGCTCAGTTCAGTTCAGTTCAGTCGCTCAGTCATGTCCAACTCTTTGTGACCCCATGAACCGCAGCACGCCAGGCCTCCCTGTCCATCACCAGCTCCCAGAGTCCACCCAAACCCATGTCCATTGAGTTGGTGATGCCATGGTAGTTAGTGGTATATTAATGCTTTGAAAGACCCATGTAAAGGAAATTGTGTACACCTTTGACCAACGACCAACAAGTCTGGGGGATTCTCTTCCCAGAATGGAGAAGAAAACACAATATCGCGGAATCTGAAATAATTGAAGCACAAATGAAGCATAAAAGTTACATTCACAGGCAGGTGGCCTCAGTTGGGGAAGACTGTAGGTATCGCTGATGTCCACACTGTCACAGAGGTGAGCTCCTTGTCAAGGCCAGGGAGGGATGTGGCCAAGTCCTGCCGGAGCTCTGCTCACTAAGACCATCAGAGTCACTCTGTTGGTAGGTTTATCACCTTGCTACGACAAAGGAAAATGCTAACCGTGAGGAACTCTGAGGAGTCTCAGAATGAGGGATCAGGGAAGGTTATTTATCTCATTTTGGATACTGGCATTACTCATGGGTGGTATTCACAGGAGCTGAACTGATACTGTAAAATGAGAAGGTGCTGGAAGATCAGTACCATACCTTTAAAATATATGAGCCTCTATAGGATTACTATTTGGTCAGTTGGTCTGTGTTACAACCTGAAACATACGGGTCTGAAAAAACTGGTGTTAAATGGGTTTGACCTTAAATAGATTATCTTGCATGCAATGCTTTGGCACAGTTTATCTGTTTTTTGAGTCCTTTGACTGTTCTGATGTGTGGTTTCTATTTTAAGGATCAGTATAATAACATGAGTTTGAATAATAAATATCACATTTAGATGTGCAGGAAGAAGATGCCTCTGAGGATGTACGGCTTCTATTTGTATTTTTCTTATATTGGCCTAGCTTAGGTTATATTTTTTATAAGATGCCCCCTCTTCTCTTGGCCTATGGACAGCCATTGATAGGCATCAAGAGGAGAGTCATCAAATGCTAAGTGCTCCTCCCAAGATCTTGCCCTCTTTTTCTTCTCAGACATAATTCAGCTCTATTTCATTGCTTTCTGCTTTAAACTCCAGGGGCCTCTCAATGTTCCTTTTAGCCCATCACCTCCAGAAGCCCAGGTCTCCTTGGGCTTGTCTTATGTTTCTAACCTACAGATTTTGAGCTTACAGTACTTTTACATGTGAGCTTTTCTTATTCCCTACTTGTTTTATTATTTCTATGGCACTTATCATCCTTTGACATAACACACATTTCACTGATTTTCTTAAATATCGGTGTTGCTTATTATGGCAGGCAGAATTCTAAAGATGCTCTCTTCCCAAGATTTCCATTTGGTTGTTATTCAATCAAACATTAATAGAGGTACTGCTGTGAAGGGACTTTGCACGTGTAGAAAAATCCCTAAACTGTTGACCTTAAGATAATAGAGATTATCCATCCATCCAGGTGTAACTGACTCTGCCAGACAAGCCGTTTTAAAGCAGTTTCTGCTGACTGGTAGCAGAAAGGAAAGACAGAGATATTCAGATTAAGAGAACTTGATGTGCCATTGCTGGTTTTGTTGAAGAAATGGATCACATGAAAGGAGCAGTCACGAGAAGCTGAGTGATTCTTGGTTGACAGTCAAAAAGCAAAGGAGGACCTCAGTTCTGCAACTGCAAAGAAATGAACTCTGCCAACAATGTGAATGATCTTGGAAGTAGATTCTTTCTCAGAAACTCAGATAATAACCTATCCCTGCTGACATCTTGGTTTTATCATCCTTGTGAGAATATAAATAGAGGACCCAACCAACACAAGTCAGACTTCAGACCTACAGAACTGAGATAATAAATACATGCTGTTTGAAGCTGTAAGAATAAGCTTAAGAATAGAGAATAAGAATAGAGTTATTTCCCCTATTTTTTCACTGGTACATCTTTAGCACCTACTATTGTGCCTGATGAATAAGAAACATTTAAGAAATAATTCCAAATTAATATTTTAAACTAAACACAGTGAATAATACGAGACTTTTTTAATCCTGTAGACTCCACTCTGTATATTTTATTGTAAGTTCAGTTAACTATTAAGAGTTAAGCATTTGAGAGTCCATCTAACAACCTTACATAACTGTAATCTTATTAAACTTATAAAAGGCATCAATGTTACACTTACAAGTGTTTAATTCTTTTTTTTTTAGGATGAATTGATTACCAGACACTGAATACTTAATTTAATGCATGTTTTAGTGCACTTTATGTGACACAAATTAATTTGCAATAGAGGCAGGAAGCCTATCTCTAAGGTAATTAGTCATGGTCAAGTCTTAATTATCTTCTTAAATAAGAAAACAACAGATTTATAAAGATATCTACTATGGTATTCTTGAGGAGTACTCTGTCTTATTTGTTAATAACTCTTTCCACTAAAATAAAACATTCTATGATACAGATTTCAATGCAAGGACTTTGAAATAGTGATACCTATTTTTGAACACCTACAATTTTTCAGGCTCTGTGCATTCCTTCCAACCACACCATAAGGTGCTTTTATTTCTATTTTATACATGAGGAAAGTGAGCCTCTGAGGTATTAAGTAACTAATGCAGTGTAAGAAAAATTGAATCAGGAAATCTAAGATTGGACACACAGTTGGACACGACTTAGTGACTGAACAACAACCTATTCGGCTACATTGTCAACCAGTGATTTTTTTGTTGTTGTTTATTAAATGCATCCATAATTACCAAGAATATATATGAGTTTACATCCATATCTGAGTATATGCACAGTGTATGTAACTAAGATTTATTTTGTATCAACAAAATATGATCATCATTTTCCTAGACAACAATTTGACCTTGGAAACTTGGTTAGAAAGACAGAGTTATATGTCATGACAGCAGTAATCATATTTACAAAATAAGTGCAAATGTGAGCTGAGTTTAATCTACAAAAGGACTGAATAACCGTAAAGTGACCAACTATTAATTAATTGTTCTTCCCTGGTGGCTCAGAGAGTAAAGAGTCTGCCTGCAATGTGGGAGACCCGAGTTCGATCCCTGGGTGGGGAAGACACCCCTGGAGAAGGAAATGGCAACCCCCTACAATATTCTTGCCAGGAAAATCCAATGGACGGAGGAGTCTGGCAGGCTACATACAATTCATGGGGTCACAAAGAGTCAGACACGACTAAGTAACTTCACTCACTCATTAATTAATTGACATTTCTTATTCTTTTTTACAGTACATGGTGATTGAGAGTATATTGTGTGCCTGGCATTGTACCCTAGGCTAAATACAATATGAGATTTGTCCTTGGTATTTTGGGAGCTTTGAGAAAGGGATCTGAGGTGATAGATTGACAGCCAAGGCTGAGAGGTGAGTGTTAGCCTGAAGAAGGGACGTTTAGAGGGGGAAAGAGAAGTGCAGGAATATTTCAGACTGAGAGAAAGTGAGAGAAAAGGACTTAGAATGAAGAAGACCTTGCTTTTTTTCTGAGGAACTTAAAGAAGTGCACTGATGTTGGATAATAGAGTCCATTGTAGGGAAACGTAGCACATGGAAAGAGAGATTAAAAAAGATGAGGTTTCAGTGTGCAATGCCTTCTAGGTCACATTAATAAAGCTGAAATCTATGTGGTGCCACTGAAGGGAATGCCATGAGTAGGTTTTATATTTGTTCACTCACTCACTCAGCAATAGTCATTAAAGGCTTGCTCTGCGCCCTGTGCACCAGGCCCAGGCTTCTGGGTTAGGAACTGCAGGCTGCAGTGAATTCATCACTGTCAGGGTCCTTTCCCAAAAAGAGCTTATTATCTGGATTAATGACTTTGAAAGGGCAATATGTTGCAATATAAATAATAAATTGTAACAAAGAAAGACCAGATAGAGGGAGGTGGAAGCACACAAGGATAACTTCCTGAGCTAAGGACACAGGATCTAGCAGCAAGGAGGTCTTGGTGACAGAGATGGGGATATAATGGATGGCAGAGGCATTTAGACCCCAACTTCTTTTGTAGAGGTGGGACTCGATGGAGAACAGGTACAATATATACTCATCACTGTATTTCCAGTCCTTGTTTCCTAATTTAACCTTGAGTCTGAATCATCATCTTTGCAGGGTCATTGATTCCAAGAAATCTTGATTTGAAAGTGTGCCCAACATCTACCTAACCTATTACCTGGGGTTGAATGTGGTGGTTTCAGGCCCTTTATCACAATATTTTAAATTTGCAATTACTATCTTAAATTTGCAATGAATGAAAACCTTGACTCTTCAGACATTTTTATTTTCAGTATTGTTGGGATAGAGTCACATTCAGTTAAATTATGCTTAGCGTGGTGATGATGACTGGTTAGTGATTCTCTCTTTCCCCCAAATATCTACTAATGTAGTTAAAAGTTTACAAGATGGTCACTTCTCAAATTGATGGCCTATTTCAGTAACTATTCTGTGCATTGATTTTTCTGTGCTGTGAAATTGATTCTTATATAGATAGGTTTGTGTTGTAGCATTTCATAGGTAAATGTTTCTTTTCCTTCACAGTATTCAAAGCAAAAATGTTCAAATGGTTGCTTCATTTTTCTTTCCTACCCTTAATAGAAAAAGTAAATTCACTCATTTTCTGGCTTTAGTGTGCTTTTTAGTTTTTAAATTTGTAGTAAGTTTATAAAATACATGCTTTTAAAACTATATTATTGGTTTATACAAAGATAAATATAGTCAACAATTTATCTAGTTACTTTTTAAATATTAAAGATAGGATGCAACTATAATTTGCAAAACAGTTCATTCATCTATTACATTCCTGCAACAAAAATATGAACATTCATACTCTCTGTTTACAGACCCTCATTTTCTTGCAAAAAAAGGTATTTGGAGATTTGAAAGTTTCAATTTATATTTAGATCTGACAGGAACACATTTCAGAATAAATTCTAAGTCCCCTGACAATTTTTAATGTCTAAGCTTAAATTTTTATTAGTTGTGTTATGATTTATCTGATGGAAGTCACAGAGTTTAGATTTAAATTTATTTGTGTTTAACTTCTCTTCCATTAAAGTTTGTTTTAGTAGACTGTCTAATCTTTGCTCTGAAGTGTTATACATTCAAACTTCAGTAGCATCATGTTATAAATCATGAAAAAGCTTGACAGCTTTGGAGAAAAAAGTATAGAATTGTTTCTTCAAATTGTCATAATGCTTTAATGTTTTGAACATTAATTAAAAATTAAAATATATGACAAAGTGTTTAATATTTCTTAGACATCCTAGGGCCACCCCTATTTCTAATTTGATATATTTTCTTTATTAAAAATTTCAGCTTTATTTGCTTAGTCCACTTTTTTCCATCTTCTTTTTCTTCTTATTTCTAGCAATATACTTAACACCACAGTTGCACAAATGAAAAACTTAGAATAAAAATCGTCAGTCAAAACCTCTGAGGACTTCCCTGGGAGTTTTTATGAGGACTTCCCTGGTGTCCAATGGTTAAGAACTTGAGCATTTCCAGTCCACAAGTGTGGTTTGATCCCTGGTCAGGGAACTAAGATCCCATGTGCCTTGTGGAGTAGCCAAAAACAAATAAACAAAGCAAAAAATATTTCTGTTTTATGCATTTCCTTTGATTCAATATATATCAGTGTTTACAGCATGCAACACTTGATGTAAGCTAACAAGTACCTTAAATGATCAAACATTTTAACTTACTAATAAACTATTTAAGTACTCAATAAAGATGGGTTTCTCTGTTCTAATTCTTAATCTTGCCTTTAACCCTTTAAAGGCAAAGCTTGTAAAATAATACAAAGCTTTACATTGGGATGTAACTTGATGGCTACATTATAAAAATCTATAGGATAAGGAAGAAGCAAAGCCTCTCTTTCGAACAGTAGTTTCTAGAACAGTAAATTTCATCCACTTCTCTGTCGTTAATTCTATGATAAATCTCCTTTGTGAAAAGTTTCTATATAATTCAAGCAAGTTTTCATTATAATTGGCAAGAAGGTTATAATCCGCAAGAAGGTTATAATCCATATTTAAGGTTTCTGTCAAATTCAAATGTTTTTCTCTTGCTTTGAAGACTTTCAAATGTCATTTGTCTGCATTAAAATTGTGTTTTTCCCACTTAAAATCATCTCGCTTTTAATAATCGAGAATGATAGGTGAGTGAATATTCTCCAAAGAAATTAAAAACTGTGGATTTAAAATTCTATTTTTTTCCTTATAAAATCTTAACGGTATCTTTTCTACTTTATGGAAGCAGACTAAAAACTGATTGAAAAGCAAGTTAAAATTTTCATTTCACCGTTATGTATAAAAACTGATACGGAAAAATCAGGTGTTCAAAGATTATTACTCTTTTCTGTATTTCAGACTCTTGAACATAGAGGGCGCTGTTACATTAATGAAGATGAACTTCAAGCCGCGTTTATCGTTCCTTTTAATGGCAAGATCATCAGCCCAACTGTGTTCTATGACTGCTATGTATTAATCATTTTATCTATCAGTAAATTTTTTTTTCATAATGCTTTAATGGAGTCCTTCTCATAGGTTTTCATCTGAGATAAGTGAAGATGTGAATATGAACATATGGAAATGTTTATGGAAAACATTAGCTCATATGTTAAATGCCTCGTGAAGTTTTCTGACAGCACCGCTATTCATTTTTAACACATATAATAGTATAGCGTGACAAAAATCAGTTAGCATGAGTCACTAGACATTAAATATCACAATTTATGGAAAGACCAATAACTTACTTTGACATTTTGGAAAGACACACGCTCTTTTCTGTCATATTTATGGCAGGTGATGCCGACCACCATCTTTAGTCTGAGTGATGCTAAATAATTCTGTCAGTACATCAAGTATCCCCAGTTAATTCTCAGAAGTGATCATTCCAAGAAAAACAAGGTTGTTTAAAATATTGTGATTTAAATTGCATTAGTCTTTAGATTTTTTTTTTCCCCTAGCTGGCTTGAAAATAACCTAATAAGGGTATTATGCCTCTGAATGTTTTCTAAAGTGAAAACAATGAGAAGAAAGGTACCAGGTTCTCAATTTGGAATATTATTAATTCCTCTCCTCCAAGGTCTTAAGTGTTTTACTCATCCCTAAATGCTGACTTCATGTTTACCAGCTGCACCACTGTTTTCTTATAGCAAAATACTTACTCAGACTGGCCCAGCTTCAGAGAATGAGTCTTAGCATACAGAAAATGTTATTGGAATGCTTAGGAGAAGTGGTTATTAATTATCACCTGGCTTTACAGCCATTAGATGCCAGGAAAAAAAAAAAAAAAAAACTTTGTAAACAGCACATGCATCAAGAGCCTTAAAATGTGTTTGTCTCTTTAGACACGCTAATCCTATTGTCTAGAATTTCTCCTCAAGATAATATTCTGAAAGAGGAATGATACTTTCATGCAAAACAAGATGATTTTTGCAAATGCTGGAATCATCACAAATAATTACTACTGGTATACGACTCAGTGTGGTATAGAAATATTAAAATAATCATTTTCAAAATGGTATTGACATTTTAAATGAGTTTTGAAATAGAATTATCTGGTAAGAATTATTGATATGCATATTATAGATGGGCTTCTCAGATGTCACTAGGGGTAAAGAACCCTCCTGCTAACGCAGGAGATGTACCAGACGTGGGTTTGATCCCTGGGTCGGAAAGATCGCTGGAGGAGGGCATGGCAACCCACTCCAGTATTCTTGCCTGGAGAACCCCATGGACAGAGGAGCCTGGTGGGCTTCTGTCTGTAGGGTGGCAAAGAGTTGGACATGACTGAAGTGACTTAGTATGCATACGTGTATTATAGATGACGTAACATATGGTAAATAATGAATACAATAATATAAAATAAATTAGGATAAAGTACAGATTCTGAAGCCTGATTCAGGTTCAGATTCTAACCTAATCGCTCGGCGGTCTGAAAAAGGAATAACTTCTCTGCCTCAGCTCCCTCATCTGGAAAATGAGCATGAAGTAAGATTTCAACGATGTGGTCCTTATGAGAACGTTTAATATTGTGTTTAGACCATATCGAAAGTGAAAGTGAAGTGTTAATCACTCAGTCCTGCTTGACTCTTTGTGACCCCATGGACTGCAGCCCACCAGGCTCCTCTGTCCATGGGATTTTCCAAGGCAAGGATACTGGAATGGGTAACCAGTTCCTTCTGTAGGGGATCTTCCCGACCCAGGGATTGAACCTGGGTCTCCTACACTGCAGGCAGATTCTTTATTGACTGAGCTACCAGGAAGCCCACCATATTAAGGGCTTGCTATTGCTATTTTCATGGTTTCTAATATTAAAGTGATATTTTGTAACAATATGTTTGCATTTATCACTATCTAAATCATAACCTTTATCCATGTGTTCTGCAAAGGAAAGATTCTACCAAAAGTAAACTTTAAAAGATGAATTGGTGTGCGCGTGGTGACATTTGAAAGGGAGGAAAATTAAGACTTGGCGACTGCTTTAAAATATACAAGCAGTACTGGAATGAGGTCATATTAGAATATTCAGTCACATCTTTCTTACTTGTGTCTGGGAACTACACGGACATCAAAGCATCCATCTATTATCACTCAGTCTTTTTGCTCCCTGTCGTACTTTAATTATGATGTCTGCGTATCATATCTCACGGTTCTATAATGAGATTTTTTTGGTGTTTTATGTTATCTCTTGATGGAAGAGATATCAATCCATAATTTAGAGATTTTGTGACTACAAAGTTAGCCTCTTACCTGCCACTGGTAAGCTTGTTTTTCATTATAGTTATAATCATAAGTTATGAAATGTCAAGTCACTCTGCTTATCTTTTACAACTTGCCTCCTCACCTGATGCTACTCAGCTCGCTGGGCCCCAGCACTCTCTCTCCGTGAAGTGGAGCACGTTAAGCTTCCCCCATCACAGGACTTCACCCTTTTGTTCCCACACTGCCTCGCTTGCCAGAGGGCCAGTCCTCATTTTCGTTCAGATCTGCTTAAACCTGACACATTAGAGAGGGCTTCAGCAGCCACAGGCATTAAAATATCCCCACCCTCATCCCTCTATGGGCTTTCTCGGTGACTCAGATGGTAAAGAAATCCCCTGCAATGCGGGAGACCTGGGTTAGATCCCTGGTTTGGGAAGATCTCCAGGAAGAGGAAACGGCAACCCACTCCAGTATTCTTGTCCAGAGAATCTCATGGACAGAGGAGGCTGGCTGGCTACAGTTCCTAGGGTTGCACAGAGCCGGAGACAGCTGAGGTGACTTAGCATGTACACGGGGAAGCATGCACGCATCACTCTATACTGTATAATTTGTTAATTTTTCAACACAGCTTTTATCATAAACATGTATCTATCTAATTATGAGCTTTTGTCTTCCCCTACTAGGACATAATTTTACTGAAGCATAAACTTTTATTGGTGAAGTGAAGCTCTTATATCACTTGCCTCTAGAAATAAGACTAGTCAATTAATACGTATTAAACGGCTGAATGGACATGACTGACAAATTTTATTTCATAGCAGAAGAAATTTATTTTCAAACAATCTTGAAACTTGGTAATTGTAACTAGGTAAACTGTCACATGTAATTTCAACCCAATATATTTACTTTAAAAAGTTGTAGTGCTATTCATGGCATTTTCAAATATTTATAGACTATTCCTATAGGAGAATTAAGCTGGACATCATCAATGAATTATGGAGCAACTGAGGCAGGGCTATGTAAGCACCAAAGCAAAAATATTTGTAAAAATTTGCTCTAAAAAAATGAAGAATAGGAACTTCCCTGGCCATCCAGTGGTTAAGATTTTGCCTTCCAGTGCAGGGAGTCTGGGCCCAGTTTCTGGATGGGGAGCTAAGATCCCATATGCCTGGTGGCCAGGAAACTAAAACATAAAACAGAAGCAATACTGTAACAAATTCAATAAAGACTTTAAAAATTGGTCATATCAAAAAACATTTTTAAAAAATGAAGAATAATTTTGTTCCCATTTTAAAGAGAATGAGTAGATTTAGAAATAAAGGGAAAATGACATCTTACCCAATAAATCTTAATCTAAATACTATTCTAATTATCCAATGATCAGATATCCCCCAAATTAAAAGATAAAATAATACATTATAATTTGGTTTATGGAACTACAATAAGATTTCCTATTCTGTCATCTAGCTAAATTGTGTGATCTGAGCAAACAAACTGAATAAAGATTAATGCCCAAAGGTGGTTTAGTGGCATAAGTGTCCAACTCTTACAACCCCATAGACTGTAGCCGTCAGGGTCCTCTGTCTATGGAATTTCCCAGGCAAGAGTACTGGAGCGGGTGCCATTCCTTCTCCAGGGGATGTTCTCAACCCAAGGGTCAAATCTGGGTCTTGTATGTTGCAGGCAGATTCTTTACTGACTGAGCCACTAGGGACGCTCAATCGCTAAAGGTCTATTCTTAAATATTCATATCTTATGATTGGAATAGAACAAGCAATATTTCTCTCTGAGGAAATATGTAATACACAGTAAAGCCTTTAAGACCAATCTTTGAGACTAAAGAGCCCTCTTGACTTTCTGCATGAAATGACAATATGATAATCAGAGAATCTCAAGTATGGAAAAACAATTATACACATTCTTCCATTGATTCACCACATTTTTAGACCGACATAGGCCTTTTGTTTCTAAGTGTGCTGTTTTTGCTCCATTTTCTAGATAGAACTCCTGTTTAAATCACTAAAGCACACTTCAGTGCTTGTTATTTTAAATAACTGAACAACTTTTAATGATGACTGATCAAAAAGATAACTTCAAGACAGTAGATCCTCAGAAATGCATTCAGAGGCCATGTAAGAAGTGCCACATGCAGTGACTTCTGAAAAGATAGGATCCTGAGGCTTGAAGAGGTTGACTTACAACCATACTACTCACATTCAAATCTTGGCTTGACCACTCACTAACCAACAAAGTGTAATCTTTGGCAAGTCTTACCTCCTCTTGTCTGAATCTCCTTGTAAATAAGATAGGCATTAATAATGATATCCAGACAAGTTGTTTTAAGAATTCACTCAGTAGAAAATCTGGCTTGTTATAAGCCTTTACAAAGTTTGTTTGTTTTAATATAGCTGTTATTATCTTTATGGGCTTTTCCAATTTATTTTGGTATTATGAGGTTGTTTTGACCATTCATGTTAGCCAGTTTATTTGAAACATTGCTACATAATGGTATCAAATTCATGAAAATAAATATCTACATGAGCATCATGTAGTCAATTTTTAAAGACTATGAATGTGAGTCACAAATTATCCATATTCTCCTGATGGCCTGGGTTCCATCCCTGGGTTGGGAAGATCCCCTGGAGAGGGAAGTGGCAACCCACTGCAGTACTCTTGCCTGGAAAATTCCATGGATAGAGGAGCCTAGTAGGCTACAGTCGGACATGACCAAGCGACTTCACTTTCTTTCTTTTCTTCTTTTCTTGCTGATGACTTGATGTGACATCCTTGCTTTCTTTAACTACACTGTAACTGTGTTTCTGTAGTAATAATAACATGACCATTGTGCTAACCAAACTTCATCCTAATAAAAAGAGAATTGCTAGGAAGGGAGAGATAGAGAACATTAAAAAAAATGTTTATGACATAGTCTTTGTCCCTTAAAGGAGAGAAGAATATTCAGAATATAACTTATTTTTCATAAGTCAGGTATAGGTTAATTCACTTAATATTACAAATGTTATTTATTCTATTATATGTATTCTCACTTACTAATTAATTTTCACATGTCTTAGCAAAACTGAAGAACTCCTTCATGAAACTTGGTGAGCAACCTCCTTGGGGAAAACCACCCATTTAGAAGTGTTTTTGGAGGAGATACATTATGCTGTCATTGGAAATTTGATCAATGCCTTGATATTCATGTTTTGGTAAATGGCCTGCTGCTGAACTAATTAGAAAAGGATTGACATGAGTAAAATTTGCATTATTTATTTTGATTCTTCATAATACTTCACATTCTTAACTCCTTCCTATCTCTCTCTTTCTCTGTCTATTTAACACGCACACACACACACACACACACACACACACACACACACACTCTCTCATCTGATACAAAGTATTCTCAATGGAGAATCTAAGTAGTCTATTCACTGAGAAATGAACCATTAAGAATATAAGGTCGGAAAAATCCAGCACTCTAGAACTGTATTCAAACATGGGGCATATTCAATTCTTGTATGATATTTGTTAAGAATTAACTACTTGACTATGTAACCCATGTAGTATTTGTTAAGACTTTTTTCCTTTTTTATTTTACATTCAATCGTGGCTTTCCAGGTTGGTTTTATATTGTTGGTAATTTTCCTGTGACTACCAGAACAAGAGTTAAAATTACAATATGCCATTGCTATTGGGACTCTGCCGTGTGTCTATTCTAACATCTTTATTCTGTGAGAAGAACATGCTGTGCCCAATAAGTAACCTGCCACAGATTTTTTTTTTTCCACAGATATTTTTAAGATGAATCTTTCTTGGAACATTTCCTTTTGCTTTACTTACTATAATCCCATTGGTCAGTTTGTGCCCTCACTCTTTGCTCCTGATAACCTAAGTCCTAAGACATTTTGTGTTCTGGCTTTCAACAGGTGGGTGAGATAACTCAATTCTGTCAGAACTTAACAGCTGCACCTTTTCAGGTTTTTCTTACAGAGTTCTTCTAACATTTAATAATAAAAAATAAAAGCAAAAAAAAATTGAAGGCAAGACTGGAAAAAGCTGAAGTTAACTATGATACAAATAGTTATTCAATGAAGTATACAGTTATCCAATGTTATTGTTAAGTCTTTAAATGTTAGAATGACATAGGCACTGATGTCTGACTCTGCAGAGACTGTTCAAATATGATCAGATAGCATAGCTTAGTGTTAGATCTGAGAGAAGTGCCTCACTTATTAAAAAACTCATTAAAAATAATTATTTTTGTTTCAGTCAAGATACTTAAATACAAGAAATGAAAAACTAGTGTGACCAAAGTAAGAAAAAATCATTTTATTAAAAGATCACTGGTGGGAAAAACAGTCACTAAAAAGTCTACGGGATGAGACTCAGAAGACATAAGGACGAAATCACATCTAATGCTGAAGCACAGTAATATTGCTCTGTCATGGACTAGATACAACTACTTGTGTCTTGACCCTGCCCCTTCTTCGTGTTCTTCGGTGACTGCCATTACTGATGCAGGCATTGCTGCCCTTGGAAACTAACTGATGTTGCCACTGTTGAAACCACTGCCCGAAATGACTTTCCATAGACACATCTTTCTTGTGCCATGGGCTTCAGATCCTAAGGCCTGGATTGCTGTATGTGTGTATCAGAGTCTAAGGCATATGTCTGTGTCCTAACAGCACATGACCAGGAAAATAAGTACTTGGCAGGTTTCACTTTTTGGAGTTATTTCCCCAAGATGGGTAAAAAGGATCCGGTGGTCAATGTAAAAGATATCAGTACCACCAACCATTTACTTCTCCTTCTGTAGAATCCTCCTCTTGAATTTGGTTAACTCTGTAATCTGCTCTTTTTCTTCTTAATATTTATTTCTTTTTAGCTGTGCTGGGTCTCCACTGCTTCTCTTATTGAGGAGCATGGGCTTCAGTAGTTGTGGTGCATGGACTTCGTTGCCCCATGGCACGTGGAATCTTCCCAGGCCAGATATCAAACCCATGTCCCCTTCATTGGCAGGCAGATTCCCAACCTCTGGCCCACCAGGGAAGTCTCTGTAACCTTATCTTGATTAACAAGATGTGATGGAAAGGAGGTTAAAAACAAATCACTATGGCTTCCACTTGAGTTTTCTGGAGCATATACTGTTGAGTTGCCGTTCACATTGAAACCTCAGTACCATACAGTGGTAAGTCCAGGAGACCATGTGTAGAAATCCTGACTGATAGCCTAGTACTAATAGAACTTCTCAACCATGTGAATGAGCCCTCTTAGATATCCAAGCCAGTCAAACTCTAAGACCACTGAAGACCCAGCTGACACGTGACTGCAACACTGTGAAAAATCACACTCAGCTAAGCCTAGGAATCCTACAAAATCCACAGCCATGAGATGTCATGTACACGGTTGTTTAACCACTGTATTTTGCAATTGTTATGCAGCAACAGAGGTCATTGAAAGAAGAGAATTTCACAAATGCAGGAAAGGCTTGTAGATCTGGAGCAGGAGAGGTGGAGGGAGCAAGGGAGAGAGCGTGAGAGGAAGGAGGGAAATCGGGCAGAAGGGGAAGAAGAGGACAAGGAAGAGAAATAAACTACAGGTTTACAAATTTTGTTTCTTTTTTCATTCATCCCCTTGAACAGGACATAATAGCTGCTTAAAGCACTAATGTTTCTAAAGCGACAAGGTTTACACTAGATGCTTTCTCTTGGAGGTTTGCTTTCTTGACTATTTCATCATAATGCTTTTCATGTTGAGTTGAGTGTGTGTTCAGTCATGTCTGACTCTTTGCAAGCCCATGGACTGTAGCCTGGCCAGGCTCCTCTGTCCATGGGAATTTTCAGGGAAGAATACTGGAGTGGGTTGCCATCGTAAATCATTGCAATTTTTTGAAGCATGCAATTGTTTTAAAAGATAAAAGATTAAAGCTTTGAGAGAATAGATAATTTGCATAAGATCACATAGTTAATTGTTGCCAGAAGGGAATTCTGAATTCCAGTCTTTATGTATCCCAAAGCAAAGTTTAACTTATTAGATTGTCACGTTTGCCTATTTGTTGTTCTTTTACTTGGCAACATGAAACTGGTTTGGTCGTTTGCTTAGTTATTTCAAAGCAAAACATAGCACTTCAGAACTGATTGTTTAGAATTGCCCACATGATTTTGGGAAGATGACAACAATACTTGGTGATGTATGTTGCAAATTATATGTCTAGTTTCATGAAAAAGCTCCCTGAAGTTCTCTACTTGAAATTATTATATTTTTTTGGAAATATACTTGACTAATTACTGCTTCTATCAATATATGCCTTCAGAGCCATTCTGTAGACATACAAAGACCCACTTATCCATAGGCTGTGCCCACAAATTTAAGGACTTAAATATAAGCATAACAGTGACTTCTGGGGTAACTGCAGATAAATTGCTCATACTTGGTACTTATTTATAAAAATTAAGTAGTGTATTGGGAGAGTTATTGGGCCTTTTTAGCTGGCTTGTCAAACTGAATGATTATGGGGTCACACAGTAAGATACTTACTAAAATAAATTAGCCTATTTGTAATGAATCTTTGTTTAGGCTGTACTGCTAACCAGTTGTTGCAATAGGACAGTTATAACAATGGATATGTGCAAGTACATTATTCCCTAATAGCTTGCTAAATTAGAATCAAAACAGGCCTACACCAGCATGTGTCAAAGTTGAATGGCAATTTAATAAACACCGACATATTTTCTGATCTGCCTTCTCAAATTACTTAAACAGTTTGTTCAAAATTGTGACAGTCAGAAATGGTGCTAAGAATGAGGATTCAAAGGGTATTAATACTAACAAAATTCATACAGATGGTTAACAAGAAATCTTACAGTCAAAAGGGAATATGAAAGTATGTATCTTTGAGCTTGCCTAATATTTATTATTTATGAAATATGTATTATTAAAGTTAAAAAATTGGATAAACTTTCCAGAAATAAAAAATACATCTTCAGTGTTAATTTATACTGAATATATTGTGAACACACATTAAAACAAAGTGATTAATGAAGCTTAATATGACTGACTCATTATTGCAGAGAATAACTTGGCTATTGGCACATAGAGTGTGCAATTTCTCCAAATTTACAAACAACTTCTTCATATCTTACTTCCCTATCTAGTTACTGCTCTACATTTCTTTTTTTTTTTTTTGGATCAGCACCACCTTCTGTTGGAAAATCACTGTCTCTTTTGATCTCTTATTCTCTGTTGTTCCTCAGTAGTCTGATTTGGTATTTTCTCTGAGCTTCTTTCCTGGTGGCTCAGTTGGTAAAGAATCCACCTGCAATGCAGGAGACTCTGGTTTGATACCTGGGTTGGGACGATCCCCTGGAGAAGGGATAGGCTGCCCACTCTGGTTTTCATGGGCTTTCTTGGTGGCTCAGAGAGTAAAGAATCTGCCCGTGATGCAGGAGACCTGGGATCGATTGCTGGGCTGGGAAGATCCCCTGGAGGAGGGCATGGCAACCCACTCCACTCTCTTGCCTGGAGAATCCGCATGGACAGAGGAGCCTGGCTAACGTCCATGTGGTCGCAAAAAATGGACAAGAGCACACTGCGCCGCCCAGCCCCACAGTCTTCTGAAACTCTCGGTATCCTAGAAAGACACTGAAACACAAGTCTGCTGACTCCTTCCCCAAGTGGGCTGGACTCAGAAGGGCTGACCAGAGCCGTGCCTGGCCTCCTCCACACACATTATTTGAGAAACCATTCATCCCAGAGGCAAATGAGCTCACAACACACAATGACAAGATATTTGCAGGGCACCTTTACTTCACAGGAAAAGAGGAAAGGAGATCCTTTTACCACGTGCTCAGTCGCTCAGTCGTGTCTGGCTCTTTGTGACCCCGTGGACTGTAGCCCGCCTGACTCCACTGTCCATGGGGATTCTCCAGGCAAGAATACAGGGTGGGTTGCCATGCTTTCCTTCAGGGGATCTTCCCAACTCAGGGATCAAACCCAGGTCTCCCGCATTGCAGGTGGATTCTTTACTGTCTGATCCACCAGGGAAGCCCAATCCTTTTATCAGCCCCCACTAATTTCCTACCCTTAGCAACCATGAGCTTTTTTTTTTTTTAGATTCCAGATAAAAGTGATACCATGTAGTATTTGTTCTCTGTTGGGCTTATTTTACTAGCATAATGCCATTAAGTTTCATCCATGATGTGGCAAGTGATAAGATTTCTTTCTTTTTTTTTAAGGCTGAATAGTATTACATTAAATATATCCATTATATATTATCTTTATAATGGATAGAAATATATTCATTATATATTTATAATGGATATCATACATACCCATTATATATAATCATATAGTAATATGCATTCATTATACATACATATGCATATGTGTGTATATATATCAGTTCAGTTCAGTCCAGTAGCTCAGTCATGTCTGACTCTTTGAGACCCCATGCGTTGCACCACACCAGGCTTCCCTCTCCATCACCAACTCCTGGCACCTACTCAAACTCATGTCCATCACATCAGTGACGCCATCCAACGATCTCATCCTCTGTCATCCCCATCTCCTCCCACCTTCAATCTTTCCCAGCATTAGGGTCTTTTCCAATGAGTCAGTTCTTTGCATCAGGTGGCTTAAAAATTGGAGTCTCAGCATCAACATCAGTCCTTCCAATGAATATTCAGGACTGATTTCCTTTATGATTGACTGGCTTGGGTTTGATCTCCTTGTAGTCCAAAGGACTCTCAAGAGTATTCTCCAACACCACAGTTCAAAAGCATCAATTTTTGGCACTCAGCTTTCTTCACAGTCCAACTCTCACATCCATACATGACTACTGGAAAAACCATAGCTTTGACTAGATGGACCTTTGTTGGTTAAGTGATGTCTCTGCTTTTTAATATGCTGTCTAGGTTGGTCATATCTTTTCTTACAAGGAGCAAGCATCTTTTAATTTCATGGCTGCAATCACTATCTGCAGTGATTTTGTAGCCCCCACAAAAATAAAGTCTCTTACTGTTTCCATTGTTTCCCCATCTATTTGCCATGAGGTGATGGGCCTGGATGCCATGATCTTAGTTTTCTGAATGTTGAGTTTTAAGCCAACTTTTTCACTCTCCTCTTTCACTTTCATCAAGAGGCTCTTTAGTTCTTCTTTGCTTTCTGCCATAAGGGTGGTCATCTGCATCTCTGAGGTTTTGTAAATACCCAGAAGTAGGGGTTCTGAGTCATATGGTGGCTCTACTTTTAATTTCTTGAGTAGACTCCATACTGTTTTCCAAAGTGTTACACTAATTTACATTCCCACCAACAGTGCAAATGGGTTCTCTTTTCTCCACATTCCTTTCAGCATTTGTTATCTCTTTCCTTTTTAGTAATATACATACTAACAGGTGTGCCAACAAAGGTATGTCTAGTCAAAGCTATGGTTTTTCCAGTGGTCATATGTGGATGTGAGAGTTGGACCATAAAGAAAGCTGAGCACTGAAGAACTGATGCTTTTGAACTGTGGTGTTGGAGAAGACTCTTGAGAGTCCCTTGGACTGCAAGGAGATCCAACCAGTCCATCCTAAGGGGGATCAGTCCTGGGTGTTCATTGGAAGGACTGATGCTGAAGCTGAAACTCCAGTACTTTGGCCACCTGATGCGAAGAATCGACTCATTAGAAAAGACCCTGATCCTGGGAAAGGTTGAAGGTGGGAGGAGAAGGGGACGACAGAGGATGAGATGGTTGAAAGTCATCACCAACTCAGTGGACATGAGTTTGAGTAGGCTCCAGGAGTTGATGATGAACAGGGAAGCCTGGCATGCTGCAGTCCATGGGGTCACAAAGAGTCAGACACGACTGAGCAACTGAACTGAACTGGACAGGCGTGAGGTGATATTTCATTGTGGTTTTGGCTTTCATTTTCCTGATGCTTAGTGATACAGAACACCATTCATGTACTTGTTGACCATGCGTATGCTGTCTTTGTTTTTTTCTTTATTGAGGCCTGGTACTGTGCTACCTACTATGGAGGGAAAGGTGTAAAAAGCTGACACAGACCTTGTCCTCAAAAAGCTGACAGACCAGGGGACCAGATGAGGAAACAGGCAGAGACAGCAGAGGCTCCACAGCACAGCACTTAAGAACATGGGGGTCTCTGGAGCCGGAGTGCCCATCTTCGAATCTGGTTCTACCTCTTGTCAGTGATTCTGTGAAAGTGACTCATCTTTGTGTGCAGTTTTCTTTTCTGTAAAGTGGGAGCTATAACAGTAGTCCCTGTCTCACAGGTTGTTTTGAGGGTTTAAGTAAAGCACTTAAAACAGTAACTGGTACACAAAGTAAGCTCCATATAAATATTTGATAAAGACCGTGATAGATACTAAAGAGCAGGATGTGCGCACATAAGAGGTACCTGGCCCCTCTTGTGGGATCCAGGGGACCTGATGATACGTGAGAGTTGCCTAGTCATGCCTGGATATGGTCTTGTTGTAAGAAGGTTCCAGACCCAGGATCACGTAAACCAGTGCTTCCCTCATTCCAGGCAATTTCAATCTTTTGCGTCTGGAGATCCAGTTTTCCCAGCGCCATTTGTTGCAGGGACTAAGCTTTCCTCACGTATGTTCCTGGCCCCCTTGTCAAAGATTAGGTGACCGTGTATGTGTGGGTTTATTTCTGGGCAGCCTCTTGTGTTTCACCGGTCTGTTTTCAGCCCAGGACATACCGTTTTGATTACGACAGCCTCATAATAGGGTTTCAAATCAGGAAGTGTGATGTTTCCAGCTTTTTCTACTGCCTCAGAATTCTTTGGCTATTCGGGGTATTTTGCAGTTCCACACAAATTTTAAGATTAAAAAAAAAGATTTCTGTCAAAAATGGAATTATGATAGAGGATGTACTAAATCTATCGTTGCATGTTTTAATTACCTTACTTAGGAAATCCATTCACAATATACACATATGTCAAATTATTATGTTGTGCACTTGACATATATACAACTACACGTGCCAATTATACCTTGGAGAAAAAAAGAAAAAAGTGTACTGCATTACAAATTGTATCAGAACAGAAATATCAATATAGAAAGACCTACAATTTCATAGTAACTTAAGAAATCATACTAAACTGTTTAAGTAAATATATTATCAAAAAAATCACAAAGAATCAATAAAATATCAATAAAACATTTGGTATGAAAAATGTGAGAGTTAACAAAAGAAGACAGTAGGTAAAATAGAACTAGAAACAAATTAGAAAATTGTAAAATCAGAATTGGAAATTTCACAAAAGTATAAAACCCAATAAGGAAACACAAGAGATATGAATAAGAAAAAAAAAAGTGACATGCAGATCATAGGTGTCTCAGAAAGACTGAAAAATAAAAATGAAGAATAAAGATATTTGAAAAGTAATGAAGATAAATGTATTGTAATAAAAACAAAGCAAGAAATTGATAAGAGATCTGATGCTATTAAAAGGGCTCATGCATCACCAAAGGGATAGAAAAAACTTTAGTCCTAAATATAAAGTGAAATTTAAAATATCAAAGACAAAAAGATTATAAGAAAAAAGAGAAGGTGACAGATAAGCAAGACAAAGGACATGGACAAGAGGGATATATTCATACCTATGGCTGATTCATGTTGAGATTTGACAGAAAACAGCAAAACTCTGTAAAGTGATTATCCTTCAATAAAAATAAATTAATTAAACAAAGAAAAAAAGACAAAAAAAAAACATGAATGAGAGAAGATGATGAAACTGTATTTCTAGAATCTGAAGGAAAATGATTTAGAATTTTATTCCATCAAATTTCCATTTAAATACAGTGCTTAACAATATATTCTTGGCTTTACAACTTTTAGAAGTTTGCTACCTGAAAACCACACTAAGTACAGTTATGCGTGGAGTATATAAATAATGTGTACGTGCATGCTAAGTCACTTCAGTTGTGTCTGGCTCTTTGCAACCCTATGGACTGTAGCCTGCCAGGTTCCCCTGTCCATGGGATTCTCCAGGCAAAAATACTGGAGTGGGTTGCCATGTCCTCTTCCTAGGGAATCTTCCAGACCCAGGGATCAAACACCCTCATCTCTTATATCTCCCCCATTGGCAGGCAGGTTCTTCACCACTGTGCCATCTGGGTAGCCCATATAAATAACAGTAGACATCAATTCAGGAGATACCTGAAGAAAAGAAAATCAGATGCCTTAGTAACATTTATTACTGTTTTCATATATATACAGATATAATCCATTTCTGTATCTATTTATTTAGCTCTATCAATCATCATAACCCAATCTTAGAAATCTATATAATAGTATGATAAAGTGGAGGTCAAGAGTTTTTAGAATGAGGAAAATTATTTTATTCTTTTAGACTGAATATAAGGATACCAAATATTTTTAAAGTGAGGAAAGGTGAAAAATGTTTAAAAAATCAAGACAGATATAAGATAAATTATTACTGAAGCAGATATAAATATATTGGTGTTAACAATTAATAGAAATGGATTAAATTCACCAGTTAAAAGACAAAGACTGACAAAAGTAATGAAGGCTTGGAATATACCTGGACTCTTTTCTGCCTGTTCTCGCTTTTGTGTGGTCATGTCATTTAGCCTTGTAGCTTAAGTTCAGTTCAGTTCAATTCAGTTGTTCAGTCGTGTCCGACTCTTTGCGACCACATGAACCGCAGCACGCCAGGCCTCCCTGTCCATCACCAACTCCTGGGGTGCACCCAAAGTCATGTCCATTGAGTGGGTGATGCCATCCAACCATCTCATCCTTTGTCATTCCCTTCTCCTCCTGCCCTCAATCTTTCCCAGCATCAGGGTCTTTTCCAATGAGTCAGACCTTCACATCAGGTGGCCAAAGTATTGGCGTTTCAGCTTCAGCATCAGTCCTTCCAATGAACACCCGGGACTGATCTCCTTTAGGATGGACTGGTTGGATCTCCTTGCAGTCCAAGGGACTCTCAAGAGTCTTCTCCAACACCACAGTTCAAAAGCATCAATTCTTTGGTGCTCAGCTTTCTTCACCATCCAACTCTCACATCCATACATGACCACTGGAAAAATCATAGCCTTAACTAGATGGACCTTTGTTGGCAAAGTAATGTCTCTGCTTTTTAATATGCTGTCTAGGTTGGTCATAACTTTCCTTCCAAGGAGTAAGCATCTTTTAATTTCCTGGCTGCAATCACCATCTGCAGTGATTTTGGAGCCCAGAAAAATAAAGGCAGACACTATTTCCACTGTTTCTCCATCCATTTGCCATGAAGTGATGGGACTGGATGCCATGATCTTAGTTTTCTGAATGCTGAGCTTCAAGCCAACTTTTTCACTCTCCTTTTTCACTTTCATCAAGAGACTCTTTAGTTCTTCTTGACTTTCTGCCATAAGGGTGGTGTCATCTGCATATCTGAGGTTATTGGTATTTCTCCCAGCAATCTTGATTCCAGTTTGTGCTTCTTCCAGCCCAGCATTTCTCATGATGTACTCTGCATAAAAGTTAAATAAGCAGGGTACAAAATACAGCCTTGACATACTCCTTTTCCTGTTTGGAACCAGTCTGTTATTCCCTGTCCAGTTTTAACTGTTGTTTCCTGACCTGCATACAGGTTTCTCAAGAGGCAGGTCAGGTAGTCTGGTATGCCCATCTCTTGAAGAATTTTCCACAGTTTATTGTGATACATACTATTTAAATACTGTCCACCCCAGATTTGTATTTCCAACCTGGATTCTTTCTAGAACTCTAGACTCAGACATCCAATTACTTGCTCAACATGCACATGATCCATTATTACAGAAGTTACTGGGATTATAATCTAGGGAGTTCAGTGAAGGTTTCCATCCACATGTGTAGTAAACTTTGAAGAATAAAAACAGGGGAATGTCCAAGTGGAGCTGCGAGCAGGGAACCTTCAGGAAATAGGAAGAGATTGAGTAAAGGCTTTATGTGGGTTGGGCAAGGATCCTCTACAGCCCTATAAACCTTGTTACAGATTTTGATCTCTATCCTAACAACAGTAAGAGATGCTTGAAGGATATTAAGCAGGATGACTAAATGATAAATTATGATTTGGAAAAGATCCTTAAGAAAATAAATTGAATTTTACTCATCTGGTGTATTTAGCAAGACACATAGTATATAGCAGAGGCTCAAAAATGTCCTTTGAATCTATGTGAAAATATTCCGAGCTACATCAGTTGTTAATAACCAAGTTTTAAATAATTTCATTACCATATTCTTATACTGGAAAATAGCTCTTTCTTCAGCTCTGTTAGATTGCATTATTTCATGTAAACATTCTCCTCTTTTTATGCTATATTAATATTCTGTGAGTTAACGATGAGTTGCACTTTTCAAGTCATGCTTTATCCATTTAATATAAAATTGAAAAGGTAGAATGCATTTATTGGAGTTGTGAATATCTACTGGATGTTTAAAAATCCTTGGGTCATTTTATCTGCCTAGGTAAAATGTCAAAACCCACTTCTGACTCAGTTTCATTTTAGCAGAGAGGGCCGCTAATTGAAATTAAAAAGAAAAAATATTTCGCACATGGTCGACAGACCAAATCTGCTGAGGTTTCTATAAGTTTAGCTTGCTGTTGTCTGCTATTTAATTAACCAGTGCACAAATAAAATGTCCTCAGTTTAATTTCCAGTCTGTAGCTCAATACTGTAAACTATTCACAGCATAATTAAAAGTCCTAAAGTCTCCCAGGAATAATATTACCAAGTAAGCAAGCAACCCATGAAATAGAGAAGCCTGACTGTTACTCTGCTAAATTGTGTGTGTTAATAAAGCTGCACAAGTGTTCTTTGCTTAATCTGACTGAGCCGAGAAAACCCCAGCTGGCATCCAAGTCACCTTCTTTTAAAAACCTTTTCAAGCATCCGAGCTCTGGGAGAGCTTCATTAAAGTTAATATTGGAGTTGCATTGTATTTTATTGAATTTCATTGAATTTTCTTCATGAAAGAACTTACTCTCAGATAAATTCACTCCAACGTCACCAAGTATAATTATTGTCAGGTTTCAAGTTTGATGTTTATCTTGAACCAGAGGGAAAAGAAATGTAATAGAAGGTTTTAGAAGAAAAACAAAAGGGTTGCAGCTTGACTAATGTCACTTAGAAAAGTTATTCAGTTTTATGTGTATGAGGTTTAAAGGCTACTTCTTTTCTCGGTGGTTATTATTCAAAGAAGTAATTTGAACTTTTAACTAAAATAGCTACATAAGACACCATTGACTTAGTTACTTCAGCCTTATGCAAAGAATCTGATCACTATATGGTGAATACCTCCAACTGCTTCAGTGAAGAAAGTGAAGAAAGGATAAACATAGAATTAATATTGTATTGCTACAATGTTTGTATAATGATTCTACATATTCCAGCTCTCCCTGAAAGTCAAATATTTTCAGAAACCTAGCCCACTACGTGTTGCTTTGGTATTTTTGATGAAATACGTTAAAAATATTTCATGGTTTGCATCAAATCAAGGTTTTATGAATAGTGCTCCTCCATCTGAAATATCCCAACACAAGATCATTTTGTTGACAAATAGGAAAAGAATTGGCCTGATTGCTTCTTTCCTGAAGGACTGCACATTCTCTCACACTTGAACCATTATCACCTGAACGGCATACATTTATTCAGTGTCAGGCTGAGTGCTTCGTGCAGGGTGCTGTGAATGGAGGAAAGGACGCCTGCTGGGCTGGATTTCACAGATGTTTGCTCATCTGGCGACAGTGAGGAGCCAGTGTTACTGATTTTGATGTTGACTTGCATGTTGCATATTTAGAAAAATTCAATATGAGAATTGGTTTATGGTAAACGACAAGAGTATGCAGACTAGACCATCTCAATTGTCAAATTCATAGAACTAGAAGGCTGAAACAAACATACAGGGATTTCTCAGAATTTGGTTTAGGTGCCACGTATTAAAGTGGTTATAAAAAATTCAGGGAAAATGTTCTGTAATCTCCTTTGATAACTCAGTCTGGTGGTAAAAGTGTTTTAGAGAAGCATTTTCCCGTAAATATCCTCATGTTTTGATTTTTAGTCTTGACCAGAGTGGAAATGAAGGACTGTGTTTTGAGGTGGGTATTCCCTCTTATATATGTTTGACTCAGCAGAGGACAGTGACTTGTCACATCTGCTGCTAACATGTGCTCAGTTCCTCAGCTGTCTCTGACTCTTAGCAAACTCACGTGCTGTAGCCCGCCAGGCTCCTCTGTCGTGGAATTTCCCAGGCAACAACACTGGAGTGGGTTGCCATTTCCTTCTCCAGGGACAGCTTATTTTTTCATATCTCTTATCATCTAGAAAACTTTCCAGGCATATATTCATACAATATGCTGTTTATACAGTATACATTACTATTCACCATTTCTTACTTTGAGGTATCTAACATTTATGTTCTAATTGTGTGAGGATTGAGTTCTTCATTGGGTAAAAAAGTACTTAGTCTTATGGCTAAATTATGTAGTTTTTCCTGATTTATGAATAAGAGATGTTTTCTCAACTTTCTTAACACAGGAACAATTTTTTAAATGAAAAAATGTCTTATTTTTTCCTAAAAAAGTAACCAATTCTATCTAAATTAAAACAAAGAAAAACAGAATAAAAATGCAGTACATTTTCAATGTATAGACACCTGTTTTACATGTACAATTTTTAAAAAATAAGTGCTTACATTAAATAAATGTAATCTGAATTTATTTGACTTAAACACTTATTTGTAGTATCTAACAACTGAACTAACTATTGCAGTTCTATGAAATGGATTAAATGTTCTTATAAAAGGAAAAGATATAGCACACAAGTGCAGAATGTCTGGATAGTAAACTCAGGACACATAAAATTGCAATAAACTATCTACTTGGATCTAATATTTGTAAGTTTTTTTAAAAAGCTCTTAAACAGTGTTTTTAAGATAGTGTAGATAAGCCAAAAGAAGAAAAATCATAGCATAAACTCTGCCATGTTACTATCTAAGAGTAGTAGAGCCAGATAAAAATTCACATTATACAATTTTAGTGTTATTGTTCGCAGGGTTTTCACTTACCCTTGTCAAATCCAGTCAAAGTCTACTGGAAGAAAGTAGAGGTACATTCCTTTTCAAGTCCCCTTGGTCTTAATGAGATATTTTCCATGCCTTGGATTCTTGGTTCTGCAGTAGTGGACTGTTTCCCCTATTACAGAAGGAAATATAAATTATTTTGTATCCATATTTCTAATCAGAGGGATATACTGAACAATTTTAGTGTTCTTATTGTTCCAGTGAAGGCTTACAACTTTTATTCACTGCCTCAATCTATACTTCGCCCTTTTTTCTTGCTTTAGACTCCTAACTCACTGTGGACCTGGTCCTTAACCTGAGGCTAGGAGAGCACTTATCCAGATAATTCTAAGTCTGCTCTGGTGGCAAGATATAATGCTGTTCAGTCAACAATGTGTGAAAATTATTCTTAGTTCCTTCAGGAACGGAAACCATGAGTGCCTTTCAATGCTTTCAGCTTCTATAGTTAAAATATTAAATAATTGCATTGTGGTATTCTTTTTTTCTTTAACCTAGTGTTGCCATCTTAAGGCTAAGAAAGATAATATATATTTACAAAAGCAATGCTGTATTTTAAAAGGTAGAATGATTTTATCTCTTAATGACTTTAACCAATTTTAGTTGAATTTAATAAGATTATCTGTAATCTTCTATATGCTATTTGGGATAACTTAAAAATCAAATTAGAAAGATGTAATATGCTGTCTCCACATGTAAAGACACAAATATGTAGAATGTGACATAACTTTAATGACTCATCTGCCAAAGCAGTAAGGGAGAATACATGATTCTGAAGCAGAAGGACAGTAGGAGAGCAAGGACGGATCAGATGTGGTTTAGAAGTGGATCGAGACTATGAGGCAGGAACCAACGGAGTTGAGTTAGAGGGATCTCTGGATTGAGATGAAAATAAAGAGAGGAGAGAGAATAAACAGGGATAGAGTTAAACAAAATATTATCAGATGTATCAGGCCTAAAATAACTCAATAGATAGAGCAAAAGGGATAGACTGCATAGAAAAAAGGGCTTTCCTGATAGCTCAGTTGGTAAAGAATCCACCTGCAACTCAGGAGACCCAAAGGTAGATATATCCTATCTAAAGGCACATTATCTTTAAGGATGCAGAGGCAGAAAAGAAGAGCGTAATTTCAGCAGTAACAGTGGCAGTTCTTAGCGGAGTTGGCGTGGATCTGTGGGTGATCATTTGTTTTTAGCCTGGTGGTTATAATTGTAAGGGGCTTCTCTGGTGCCTCAGAGGGATAATCGTCTGCCTGCAATGCAGCAGACCTGGGTTTGATCCCTGGGTCAGGAAGATCCCCTGGAGAAGGAAATGGCAACCCACTCCAGTATTCTTGCCTGGAAAATCCCATGGACTGAGAAGCCTGGTAGACTACAGGTCCATGTGATCGCAAAGAGTCGGACCGGACTGAGCGACTTCACTTCCACTATAATTGTAAAGTCTTCTGCACCATCTCCCTCCATTTGACCTGATAATATTAGACAAGACCCATTCACTCAAACAACCAAAGCTTTTAGCAAAGTATGTCCCTACATCCTGAGCACATACAACCTTCCTTATGAATACACATTCATGAAATTCTTCATATTACTTCTCTCACTTTGAAACTTTCACAGCACACTGGATATTTAGAGGCTCTGTAAAACTCTTCCTTCACACAAAAGTGACTACCATGTGTAACTCAGACTTTCCCCGTTTTTTTAACTGGCATTAGGGTATGATTTCACTTCTTATACAACACACTTTAAGAAACACTATCTTAATTATTCTTTTTTACTTAGAATAGTCCTTTGATGTTTGGAAAGAGTTTATTACTCTTATTAGTCTTACTTTCCAGGCTTTAGTTTCAAATTTCCTTCTATGAAAATATTTCTAAATCCTTCGTTATTATAGTTTTTAAAAAGCATCATAAAATTACATTTGTGGAATAATATAAAGGAATGAGATATTGGGGGGGGCACATATATATGAGTTCATATTTTTTTCTACTACTTATTTGTTAAGTTAATGTGAGTCATTTTTTAAAATCACTGTGCTATATTGTCCTCTTCTGGAAGAGAAAAAAGAAAAAGATAGCTATGGATCTCTCATGATGGATCATGAAAATGACATAAAACAGAATAATATATATATAAGAGCTTATTTTTGTTCCTATCTCAAAAAATTTAGTCAATTCCATTTCCTTATTATTTTCTCCTTTTATGAAATATATCTTTTTCCATTTTTATTCATGAGAATTTTTTAATAATTTATAACAGACTGTTTTATATCATATGTTCAAATATATAGAAAACATTTTACCTTGATGGATGATGGGAAAAATATTAATGATTTTATTAATAAAAAGATTTGATGAATATTTGAGAATAGAAAAATCCACAGTATGTAAATTTTAAGAAGTCAGACTTTTATGTCAAAATCATTAAAATGTTTTTTCTTCTGATTCACATTTCCTAATTTTATGAATTATGAAATAGTCAGATAAGCAGACAAATATATGTAGAGAAGCTTAATGAAAAGTTCATTGTGATCATAAAGTATACAATAAAATAATGTGTAGCTAACAAAACGCTCCATTTAATGTTGTTAAGTACTATATTTTTAGGGGATTCTGGTTGGATATATATAAAATTCTACACTTCATACTTATTAGAAATGAGAAAATAAGTGCGTTTTTTCCCTTTTTGCTTTGTATATTTTGCTGAATTTATATAAAATAAGCATGGATTATTTATGTAAAATTTTAAATAATGAAAATCAGTTGGCACAGAATAAGAATTAAATATTTCCTTTGATATTTTAAGAGCCTTTGAATCTTTGTAAACTATCCTAAAACAATCCAAACTTGATTTAAATAAAACGCTTCAAACTCAGCTTACCTGTGAAAATTGCATATTTTTCTATAGTATCCCTGAACCTGTGTCTATCCTCACTGAGTACAAATGACAAGATGAAGAAAGGATAAATATGGGGAAATGCCCCAGAGTTTTGCTGATAACAGTTATAACATTTGTCATATCAATATTTTGTAAATCAACTGAATAGTTCATACTGATAGCAGTTAGAGCACAATTCTGTTTCATAAAATTAGGTCACTGAAATTTCAAGCAGGACTTGATTATTTGAACCAGTCTAGCACTTTTCAGAGTTCAAATAGACTGTAAATGTGCAGACAGAACTAGGCTTTGGCACTAATTATGTTCTGCTTTGTGTAGCATGGACTTAATTTAATATTCTTGGGGCCACAGTAAATCTTACCAGTTTAGGCTTCCTGTTGAGATTTAGTCAAGAAGAACCTTGAATGGGAAAAGCTACTAATAACTCAACCTTAATTTGAATGTTATGGGATGTTATGGGGTCAAACTACAGAATCAGAAAATAGATACCAAAAACATCAAAGGGCATGAAGCCACTGCCTATTAACGCTTGTGGATTGTGATACAGCAGGGAGCCTACGTATTCTGTTCCTGCCTCACACTGCTTGGCCCAGGGCTTATTACTGTTTTGGACAATGGAAATGAAGATTGAAAAACAAAATCAGGTAGTTATATAACCCACAAAAGCTCTACTTAATTAACATAGAAATTCATCAATTGATGATATCAGTGAATAGTGAGAGTCTTAATTGGAATTATGACACGACCCTTATGGCAGAAAGTGAAGAAGAACTAAAGAGCCTCTTGGTAAAAGTGAAAGAGGAGAGTGAAAAAGTTGGCTTAAAGCTCAACATTCAGAAAATTAAGATCATGGCATCTGGTCCCATCACTTCACGGCAAATAGATGAGGAAACAGTGGAAACAGTGGCTGACTTTATTTTTCTGGGCTCCAAAATCACTGCAGATGGTGACTGCAGCCATGAAATTAAAAGATGCTTACTTCTTGGAAGGAAAGTTAAGAACAACCTAGATAGCATATTAAAAAGCACAGACATTACTTTGCCAACAAAGGTCCGTCTAAACCAGGCTGTGGTTTTTCCAGTAGTTGTGTATGGATATGAGAGTTGGACTATAAAGAAAGCTGAGCACCAAAGAATCGATACTTTTGAACTATGGTGTTGGAGAAGACTCTTGAGAGTCCCTTAGACCACAAGGAGATCCAACCAGTTCATCCTAAGGAAATCATTCCTGAATATTCATTGGAAGGACTGATGTTGAAGCTGAAACTCCAATACTTTGGCCACCTGATGCAAAGAGCTGACTCATTTGAAAAGACCCTGATACTAGGAAAGATTGAAGGCAGGAGGAGAATGGGATGACAGAGGATGAGATGGTTGGATGGCATCACTGACTCAATGGACATGCGTTTGAATAAACTCTGGGAGTTGGTGATGGACAGGAAGGCCTGGCATGGTGCAGTCCATGGGGTCACAAAGAGTCGGACACAACTGAGCAACTGAACTGAACTATTGGTATTATGGACTTTAAAACTACATCAATACTTCCTTAGAGTATTATTGCATAGACTAGTTAAAAATGATTATCACCAGTCAGAATTTCAAATATTTAAAGATAATTATAATACACCTTTTGACATATGATTATGTGAAGAGATCTACATAATCTCTATCTCTCTCTCTCTCTCTGTATATATATATATATATATATATATACATATCTCCACATCTATATACCTATAGATATCTATCTCCACATCTATCTATCTATATCCTAAATGGTATATAACATGATTTCTTTACTCTCCTTATTTCTAGTGGAGGCTTTCAATGATTTTACAAGTTTATGTGAAAGATGAGTTACTACCTTAAATTTTCTGTCTCAGAGACTAATTTTGTATTCATCTTACATATTTTAAACTTCTACTGTTTTGAAATAATTTTGACTTATAGAAATGCTTGCAGTAATTGTACACAGAATTTATTTTATTTTTCAGAAGCTTCTCCTAATATTAACCTCTCATGTAAGCACACTAAAATAATCAAAACCAAAAAAAGTAATATTAGCATAATGTTATTAAGTTATAGACCTTATTCATATTTCACCAGTTTTTCCACTGTATACAAATTGATAAACAGAAACCTCAATTAAATAGAGTTAGGAGGCCAGAAAAGGGAGCTTTCATGTGGCTATAGCAGAGCTAAGTGGGAAGAAAAAAGATTCCTCTTCTTTCCTGGCAAGGTCTCAGTCAATGAAAAGCCGTGAATTCTAGGACATTAACATAACATTATATAGCAACCATACTTCAATTAAAAAAAAAAAAATCCATGGACTCTTTATTTATTACAGTCTTCCTAACTTCCTTTTCCTTTCTGTAAGGGTTCTTCCTATGCCTTGTGTGGACTTTCATGTGGCTCACCATGGTTGAGACCCCTAAATGCTGATCCCTAATAAGCCTATTTTTGATGGGGAAATATCTGGCTGTCTATTTTCTTTTTCCAGGTCAACATACTAAATGTGTTTCAGGTCAAAATACATAATTTTTATGTTCTTGTGTCCAATCCAGGATCATATTGTATTTAGTTGGTATGTCTCTTCAGTCGCCTCCAACCTGTGACAGTATCTCAGTCTTTCCTTACGTTTCACGATTTGGCACTTTTGACGATTATTAGTTAGTTACTTAGTGGTTTCTTGGTAAAATGTCCCTCATGTTGTATTTGTCTGTATTTTCTCATGATTGGGATGAAAATATGTATACTTACAGAAATTTTCCAATTAGTAAATGCAGAAAGAAAGAACTAGAAAATCATCTTTAGAAAAATGCCACAGTAATAATTGCAGAAGATAACATCTACTGATAGACGGGGCTTCCCTCATAGCTCAGTTGGTAACGAATTTGCCTGCAGAGCAGAAGACCCAAGTTCAATCCACGGGTCAGGAAGAGCCCCTGGAGAAGGAAATGGCAACCACTCCAGTATTCTTTTTTTTTTTTTTTAATTTATCTCACTAGTTTATTAGGTGCCATGATACTTATAAAAATTAGTGAACTAAATAGTGTGTTTTAAGTACAGGATTGAAAATAACACTATTTATATTAGTGCTTTTAGGGCATATAGTATGCATTTTTAGAAACATTAAAATATTACTGGCCTGGAGAATTCCATAGAGAGAGGAGCCTGGCGGGCTACAGTGCGTGGGGTCACAAGAGATGGACACGACTTAGAGACTCCACCACCACCACCACTGATGGATGCTACAATTAACAGCCCTGGTTCCTTTTACTGCAGAACAGAGCTTAGAAATCAAGATCTGGTTGCTATGAGTGCTCATTGCTGCTGGCATTACATCTAGGCTCTCTCGGTGGGAAAAACTAAGCATTATAAGTATCTATATTAACCCATCCATGCAAACACATCTGTATTTACTTCTATATCCGTTTGTCTATATAATTAAAAACATATTTCTCTTTCTTTGTAATTCAATAACACAAAGTTTATCCTAGCCTTCTCCCTTTATTAGAAAATTTTCTCCAAACAAACAAACAAAAACCTTAGTTCATAACACGTACAAACTTACATCATCAATTCTAATATATGCATAAAGGCATTTCAGAATCGCTAGAACATACCTGTGTGAGAAGACAATTTATTAACTGGACTAATGTGTTTCTGTAGTTTCTTTTTTTCTTTAACCTTATGATATGTAGTCAAGACACTATTTTCCAAAGTGAAATATTAGTTCCTTTTCCTGCATGATACAGTTATGTTATTCACTTACAATACAGTTTAGTTCATTTGTCATTGTTTTTAATTCCACTTTGTCTCCTTCATTCTTATATGTTTTATTTATCTTTTCCAGGATTTGTGAAACAGCACTATAATGTTATATAAAAATGTAAACTAAAAGAAGTGTCATTTGTTCTGTCTCTAGTACCCAAGTCAAATTTCACTCTTCTTTTCAGTCCTTTTCCTTCAGCACCTCTAAGCAACCGATTTCTAATTTTCTGCTTTGTTTTTCCTGCGCTTCTTTAGCAAAGATGGAAAGATAACTCTCCTTTTCTTGCTTACGTTAAGCATGGCGTGTTCCTTTTTACTTAGCCGCTGCATTAATTTGCAGGGCTGCTGTAACAAAGTATTGCAGAGTAGGTGGCTTAAATAACCCTCAAGCTCTTTACATGTTACTGCTAAAGCAAGAAGCCTTGCAAATTGATTTGAAAAGCCTAAAGTATCCTAACTCTTTTGCCTTTGTTAATTATTTAAACTTTTGTCTGCAGGTTTAGAAGATTTATTCTTTATCTTTGAAATCTGAAAGATTTACTCTGATCAATCTCAGAGCTGATCATTTTGGGTTAATTTTTGCAGGTACCTGGTGAACATTTATACTGTTAGTTTCAGCTCTTTTCTGTTACTAGAAAGTTTTCTTAGATTACTGTTTTAAGTAATAGCTATATTTCATTGTTTTATTTTATTTCTTTAAGGATTTTGATATTTTAAATGTTTTACTTCCCTGTATTTTTATTATTTTCAATATTATTCTCACTTCCATTTTCTGCTTATTTCTCTCTGATCATTTTTACTTCTTTCTTTATGTTTCTTTCTCTGCTTGGTTATTTTTCTGCTTCCCTTTAATGCCCTTTATTAATTTATCATTTGAGCCTTTTCTACTTTGGGCATCTCCTAATTTATTATCTATTTCTGAGCTAATTTTGTCTTTTAAAAAATATTTTTTTTGCTGAGTGCATTCAAATATTTTTCTTCCTGATTTTTATCCATTTCAGTCTATAATTTGTAAGTTTCTGATTGAAGATTATTTATATCATTAAATACTTCTTCAATTACATTAATTCTTTCTGGACTATTGACACAATTTCTTGTTTCATGGAGTTTTTTGTAAGGGGTGTGAATTTCCCTCAGTATATATTGTCAAATAACTTACTTGTATGAAATGCTGTTGCTGAAATTCTGTAATTATGGTGAACTTGTCTTTCCTTCTTTTCATGTTTAACATTTTCAGGCATTTTATAAGATTTCTACTTTTACAGTCAGAAGAGCAGGTCTAAGCACTTTGGTGATTTTCCTTGTTCATTTTGGTGGTGGGAAATCTTATTTTATGAATTTATTTTGTCTTATAAGATCTTACATCTTTTTTTCTTATTTCTTCTTGTTCCTTTGTTACCTGACTCTAAAAAGGTGCTTCTTTCTTTATTTTCATTCTTCTTTCATCCCTGGAATCTACCTGTCTCAGTCTAAATTTTAAATTGCATCTTTAAATTTTGCTCTTCCCTTTAAAGCATAACTACCCCTTTGATTCAACTATACTGTGAGTATAGTCGAGTATATTTGAGTCAACTATACTTTGAAGTTTATTCCCTGTGGCCTGTATTCCAGGTAGAATTACTTTTTTCTTCTGCTGTTTTGTATTGTCCTGAAAAGAATGATTAGGAGGTAAGCAGCAAGGCTAGCCATAATTGTCTATTTCCATTCACCTGTATGTAGGTCAAGAAGCAACAGTTAGAACCAAACAAAGAATAATGGACTGGTTTCTAATTGGGAAAAAGTACATTTAGGCTGTATATTGTCACCCTGCTTATTTAATTTGTATGCAGAGTACATCATGTGAAATGCTGGGCTGGATGAAGCACAAGCTGGAATCAAGATTTCTGGGAGAAATATCAATAATCTCAGATATGCAGATGATACTATCCTTATGGCAGAAAGTGAAGAGGAGCTAAAGAACCTCTTGATGAAGGTGAAAGAGGAGAGTGAAAAAGCTGGCTTAAAACTCAACATTCAAAAAACTAATATTATGGCACCACTTTATGGCAAATAGATGGGGAAACAATAGAAACAATAACAGACTTTATATCTTGGGCTCTAAAACCACTGTGAATGGTGACTGTAGTCATGAAATTAAAAGGTGCTTACTCCTTGGAAGAGAAACTTTGACAAACCTAGACAGTGTATTAAAAAACAGAGATATCACTTTATTGACAAAAGCCTATGTAGTCAAATCTATGGTTTTTCCAGTAGTCATGTATGGATGTGAGAGCTGGACAATAAGAAAGGCTGAGACCTGAAGAATTGATGCCTTCAAACTGTGGTGTTGGAGAAGATTCTCGAGAGTCCTTGAACAGCAAGGAGATCAAACCAGTCAATCCTAAAAGAAATCAGCCTTGAATATTCATTGGAAGGACTGATACTGAAGCTTCAATACTTTTCCACCTGATGTGAAGGGCCGACTCATTGGAAGAGACCCTAATGCTAGGAAAAATTGAAGGCAGGAGGAGAAGGTGGCAACAGAGGACGAGATGGTTGGATGGCATCATTGACTCAATGGACATGAGTGTGAGCAAGCTCTGGGAGACGGTGAAGGACAGGGAGGCCTGGTGCGCTGCAATCCATGGGGTCAAAAAGAGCTGTCACTACTGAGCAACTGAACAAGAAGACTCAGTATTTTGAGAAAAGAAACTTTTCTATAATTTGTATTAAAAATTAGTTCTATTCTCTCCAATGAAAAATAAAAAAAAAATAATTATTCTAAATGTACATGCTTCTATGAGAAACTAATACAAGTGTTTCTCACTTTTAAAAATTCGGTTCCAAACCATTGATATCCCTATAAGTGATATCCACTAAGGGAGGAATTTAGAAAGCAATTTCATATGCCTGTAGTGCCTCCTGTGATCAAAGTTTCCTGACACTCTTTAGAAGTGCTTTCTGAACTAGTTCCTACTCCACATTTAAAAATTCCCTCAATCTTTTCAGCCATACCTTTTTTTGGGTTCTCAGTGACGATACTCTGCCTGAGCATTAGCTTCATTATGTTCAACTACTGTCATAAAATTGAGTTTAGTCTCAAAGGATAAAAATTTTGTCTTTCAGTCTAGTTGTAGAATTGCTTTTATGGAACATAAAAGAATTTTAATAGAGGAACTAAACATATTTTGGACAATCAAGATGACTACCATGAAGGAGGAAGCTAATTTAGGTACATAATACTAGTATCTACAGCTTAAAATTTTTTTCATCACTATATAGTTTCAATTTTCCTATCACTGGTAAATGTGTTGAATATCCATGAACATAATGACACATCCAGTTCATCCTTTCTATTTCATTTTTTTACTTATCAATTAATAAGTGACGATCAGCTGGCTATTTCAATTTTAGTTAAATTTCACAGTAGTTTTACAAGTGCTTTATAATTATAATTGGAACCTATTTTAAGTATAAAATTGTATTAGTTCAAAAATATATTCCATACAAATCTTAAATTAGCATCATGTATAACTATGCTCGTTTTTTTTAATAAGACATTTCTCAATTTTTGTTTATGGTTTTATAATTCTTAGTATTGTCTTCCTATATAAAGCTTTGCCAAGTTAAATAAATATCTCCTCTTGTGATTAGTTGTCTATTTGGAAACATATAGCACTATTTTCTATATAGGCATTCATGCTACTAGTATATATGAAAGTTCCCTTTGACATAAAAAAGATGAAAAATAATGAAAAGCAAAAAAGCAATGGTAATCAGAATATAAGACTCTTTTGCTTATAGTTTTCTTCCATATCTTATCATTTGCTATTCAATTTTTTTGTGACAAATGCTTATAGTTTTCTTCCATATCTTATCATTTGCTATTCAATTTTTTTGTGACAAAATATATTAATTTTGTATTTCCCTAAGATGTGAAATGTTTTAAAGGAAGTGATCTCATTCCTTACATTAATTTTGTTGTTGTTGTTTAGGATACAATGACATACTCTTTTAAAAAGTGAACCCCATGCTATGCATTCAAAATGAAGATTTGCTCTAAAGTAAGTAATTTATATCTCTGATCTTTTACCTCCTGTTTAGTCTTTCAAATTTCCACGTACTGCACAGTGAGGACTCATCTCACATCATGAGAGTGGGGAAGGGAACTCATGTTCTGTCACTAAGAAAAAGCAAAGAGAAAGATTGACTCATTTTAGGATACTTAGATAAGAAAACTGCGTGGGTCTAAGAAATTTGTTAAGATAAAGATTATACCCTCACATATTAAGATAGACTAAAGTAATGATTATCAAAACATATTAATTACTTTTAAATTGATGTTTATAATTATCAGGTTATAAATTCCAACTTTCCGCGCTATAGAGGATCCTAATGTCTGAAGTCTGTAAGTCTGATCATTTAGTAAGGAGTCTGTATTTCAGTCAAGCAGGATATATATGATAATCACTTGGCAGGCATTTTTCAGGGATTAAAAATACAAATATAAACTTTCCTCGTTCTTTGTCTTTCTTTTAATTTGCTCACTATAGCAAACACATTCAGAACTTATTTTTAAAGTAAGTCAGAAGACACTTAACATTATTTTTATGAATAAATTTCTTTAAACTTTATTGGTACAGATAATATGTGTTTGAATCAAGTATCATAGTACTTCTGCTTGGAAAATAAAGCTGTTTTTTAAGCTGTTAGTCTAATAGAAAGTTTCTAGTTTCACACTGATAGATGATTATTACTCTAATTTGATCCAACTAAATGTACTTGGAGCATAATCTCAAGTGTAGTTTTCTTTATATTTATTAAAAAAATACAAAATCTAATTATTTCTTACAAAGAATTTCTCTCTTTATATAAAGGCTTTGACACATCAGCTGAGCCCCTCTTTTGGACTTTAATTCAACAATCACAAGTTTCACAAGACCATTGGAACACGTTTACTGTTACTAGTTTCCTCAATGGGAATACTTTCAAATTAGATAGAGCCTCACTCATGATAGACTTAGTATAGTTTTTTTTTTTTTTTCTCTATAGGGAATTTCAGGGACTTCCAAATATCCATCTCTTGAAATACTGAAGGATTATTCAGGAAATTATATAGTAAAGAACAGAAATTTTGACTGGGCAATAAGCCATGCATGTATAAACTATCTGTATATATATGTGTATGTGTGGGGGGGAGAGAGAGAGACATATGGACAGAGAGACAGGCAGTACGGGGTGGGTGGAGGGGAGAAGCCTAGATCAGCTGGATCTCTTGCTTCCCTGCTCCCCAGTAGGATTTGTCTCAAGAAACATCTTTAGAGATGTTAAATGTTAAATGCACTAAAATAGTACTGGGTTTGGGAAAATCAATATGGTTTTATAGAGCAACTAGTGTATAGTCTTGAAAAAAAGAAAATTATTCTCATTTTCTTATTAGGAGCAGTAGTGTATACACAGTGTACCTGAATCATGTGTATACATATGGCCTGAGCTTATATGCACCATGAAGTAAACACATGCAAAATATTGACATAAACCCTTTGTTCTTAATTAGAAAATTCGTATAATTATAACACAGAGAAGATTCCAATCACAAAGGTGAAGTAGAGGAGGTAATAGTAGGTTGTTTCTTGACTTTTAAAACCTCATAGCAGATTTTGAATAGAAATCTGAAATGGAAAGACCCATTTCAGACCAAGAAAGAAAAATACTATATGATCTCACTTGTGCATAAAATCAAAAAACAAAATGAAAGAAAACAAAACTGGACTCCAGATACAGAAAACAGATTGTTGTGTGAATAGGGTTAAAAAGTACAATCTTCCAGTTATACAATAAATAAGTTCTGGGGATATAATATACAGCATAGCAACTAGAGTTAATGACACAGTATTGTATATTTGAAAGTTAGTAAGACACTAGGTCTTAAAATCTGTCATCATGATAAAAATAATAGTAACTATGTGGTGATTGATGTTAACTAGACATTGTTATAATCATTTCACTATATATATATATGTATATATATATATGTAATCATTATGTTGTATACTTGAAACAATAGAATGCTATATATGGATTACATCTGAATAAAAAAATTAAAAGAAAAAATCCATAGCTATTAAACTGTCATTCCAATTTTGTCACTTCCTTCCAGTATCATTCTAATATTTGTAGCACATACAGTTCACTTTAGCAAGATGACAAATTCATGCCCTATGCTTTAGAATATTAAGTATGCAAATATTTAAGTAGAGCAAGAAAGAATAGAAAAAGAGGAAAAGAGCCCACAAGAAATGAGCAGATTTAGGCTATATTTTCCTTTTGTAAGCTGTGAAAATCCTCCTGAGAATACCATAATTTCTTACATATCGTCATTTCCTTTTGTTATTATTACATGCTATAAGTTAACAGGAGCTGGTATATTTCCAGAAGATGTAGGGAAGGCGGGGAAGTACAAAGCCTTTTATCAGTGTGATGCACCTAAGGTATAAAGGGGAGGAAGCAGCCTGATTAGTAGAAGCTGGTTATCTCTGAAACTGCTTCCACGCACAACTCTGCCAACCCAGGGCCTGATGGGAGGGGCTGCCAGGGGAAATCAGCCAGAGAACTGTCACCAAGTTCAGTCCAGTGTTCCCTGCTGGAGACGTTTCCTTACTTGTTGCATGAGTATCTAGTACATGTGATGACCATACATGAAGAGTGAAACAGAAGGGAAAAAAACATAGTTTACCCAGCCGAGAAATTAAAAAGGCATCAAAAAGTGACATGTCATATGAAGCTTATGAGATACACAGGCATAAGGCTGGCTCTTTATATATGTGTGTGTATATATATGTGTGTGTGTGTATATATATATGTATGTATACACACACTTTTTCAGGCTTCAGTTACCTTATGAAGACCTTGGAGTATTTTATTGGTTCTCAACTCTGGTGGCACATTAGATTTATCTGAAGAGCTTTAAAAGTACTCATATCTGTCAGAGGCCCTAAAAGTACAGCCTAGGTGTACATTTTTATTTATTAACTTCCCTTATGTGATCCTGTGTATAACTGGACATTAAAAACACTGAACAGTGTTTTAAGTGATTTAAATCTCTTCCACATTTAATTTTCCATATTTTCTAGGAAAGCTCCATCTTTCCTAGCTTTCTCCATTCTCCTTGCTTCTTTGTGTAAATACCCTCTTTACATACTGAAGACTAAAAAATATAAAACGGATATTATTTTATCTACAAGTATTTAACTAAATATTTGATTGTTTCATATGCATATTACTCTGCCACTACAAACCTACAAATGGTAAACCACGTCAGGAAAAGCTGCTTCATGTGGATGGTGGAATAACTGGGAAACAGGGTACACCTAAGATATTCTAATGTTCCATTCTATCCTAGAATCATGACCTCCTTAGTCCAGGATGTTCCAGGAAGATTTTTAGTAAAATCCTCAGTGAAAGCATTCTACTTGACAAGGTCCAGACTCTGAGTCAACTATTAAGATTTGCTAGAATTTATTATAAGCACTCTTGGGCATGTCATGGAGGAATTCCCCAGCTATTCCAGAATAAGAAATGAGCACATGGGAGTTTGTGCCATTTCTTATAGTACATGCTGTGGTAGGAACTATTTAACTACATGGATCCCAGTTCTGAGTTCTATTATATAACTAAAGCAGAGTCAACAAACAATGAGCAATTTCTAGAAAATAAAGACAGGTTTAAATGGTTAAAAACTATCATAACAAACATAACCAAAAATATATGTCCATTAAATAAAAATCCCAAAGTGCTGATTTGAAATCAGGACTGTGAACTCAAACTATATTTTAAACAAAGCACATATTTACAAGCTTTTATTACCAAAAAAAAGCCCAGAAAGTGACCAACTCAGTAACAGTGAGCACACTTTGGAAAATAAATTGCATTCTTTAAATATCATTTTTCACCAAAGAAACCAGACTTCTTGAATAAATAGCTAACTAAACATCTGGTACCAGAAGTATTCAGGAAGGGCTTAGGATATGCAGTCCTACTGGAAGAAGCAGGACCCTGTGGTCCTTGCTCCCCACGTCCTCAGCCTACCCTCTGCCTGTGAAAAAACTTTAGCCAAAGAATAAATTTAGTCAGAGAAGTGAGAACATGTAGAAACAGAGGAAAATTGTCAAAGGAGACCAAGTAATAATCACGTACTCATTAAGCATAATCAAGGACCTTTAGGTCCTCTTTCAGGCTATATGTAACATTCTGAGCTATATCCTGTGAACTGTCCTATAGATAGTGAAACCCCCTCCAGGGGGCAGAAGTTAAGTATATGATGACCAGACTGTAGCCATGACATAAATTACCACAATGTTGAGAATTGGCTTCAAAGAAATGGGAACAAGCCAACCCTGGAACTGAAGACTAACTGTACTTAAAACAATCAAAATGAGGCCGATCGGACCACCAGTGACCAACGTCAAGATGACTGTCAGACCTGACTGTGCTGGTTATGCACATACTACCCTCCCTTCACCCATAAAAACTCTTGCTCACTGATTATCAGTGGGAGGAGAGCTGGCCTTTGGACTGGAGTCCATTATCGTTTCCCCGGTTGTCCGCGTCTGAAGTAAAGCAAACTTTCCTTTCCACCAACCAGGCCTCTTTATTGGCTTTTGAGCTGCAAGAAGACAGACCACAACTTTTGGTAATAATACTAGAAAACTCTTAAAGTTTTCTTAAAGACCACTTAATTATGGTAGAGGAACTCAGGTGCCCCTGAGAATAAACTATGATAGCAAAATTTGTGAATTGATAATAATAACTACAAGAAGTTAAAATGAGTAAAATATACTAAAACCATATATTAATCATATTAACATAGAAGAGAAAAAGTGAACTCAATTTCACTTTCAGAGGATTCTAGGGAGCAACTCATTATTTCAAAACTGGTGAATTAACAGAAGTCAGATTTTAATCTTCCTTTTTTACATAATATTCACATTAGCTTAATTCAATAGTTGATAAAATGTTTAAAGTATTTTCTAGCGAATAAGTGAAGAAATAACCATAGATTTAAAGTATAACATTTTTCAGCTTCTAAAAATTCACGGATTTCAGCATTGATAACTATGTGTGCTAACACTGCAAAAAGAAAGGCAGATAGATAGTAGAAATAGTCTCACTAAAATGGTTAAATCTGAATGTTATCAAGTCTCTGGTTTAACAAGAAGGAAATACAGAGAAGTGCTGAAGGATATCACAAGCCTGGAATGAGTAAAATTCAGATAGTTATGTTAACAACCTGATTTCTTCAACAAAATCTTTCAAGAAATTTAGGAAAATAATAAATGAGACAAAGAATTAATAGTCCATGGCAGAGGAGGCAATGGCACCCCACTCCAGTGCTCTTGCCTGGAAAATCCCATGGATGGAGGAGCCTGGTGGGCTGCAGTTCATGGGGTCGCTAAGAGTCAGACACGACTGAGCGACTGAGCGACTTCACTTTTCACTTTCATGCATTGGAGAAGGAAATGGCAACCCACTCCAGTGTTCTTGCCTAGAGAATCCCGGGGATGGGGGAGCCTGGAGGGCTGCCGTCTATGGGGTCGCACAGAGTCGGACACGACTGAAGCGACTTAGAAGCAGCAGCAGACCTATAGATTGGGCTTCCCCAGCAGCTCAGTGGTAAAGACAGTCATCAGATTAGCTTGATACATTTGTGAAGGGCTAAGAGGGCTATGGATTATCACCAAAGAGCTAGGCCTATGAATTTGGCCATGTCCTTGAATTCTTCTCATTTGTGAAGTAAAGAGATATAACTGGATATTTTTTTCATGTGATTGTCATGATCAGTATTGAGTATTTACAGTAAGTTGAAAGGTAGATGAATAGATTATGATTGGTAGAATGATAGGTAGGTATTAATAAGTAGAGGCATAGAAGGCAAATGCTAGAATTGAACTCATATTTGTCTAGCATCATGATTAAACTAGTATAACATCTCTTAATGCTACTTATAAACTTGTTAGCTGTGATCAAAGACAGAAAGGGCAATTTATTGCTTGCCATTTACATTTTTTTTCCATCTATTTTTATTAGTTGGAAGCTAATTACTTTACAATATTGTAGTGGTTTTTGCCATACATTGACATGAATCAGCCATGGATTTACATGTATTCCCCATCCCGATCCCCCCTCCCACCTCCCTCTCTACCCGATTGCTCTGGGTCTTCCCAGTGCACCAGGCCCGAGCACTTGTCTCATGCATCCAACCTGGGCTGGTGATCTGTTTCACCCTAGATAATATACAGTTTCGATGCTGTTTTCTCGAAACATCCCACCCTTGCCTTCTCCCACAGAGTCCAAAAGTCTGTTCTGTACATCTGTGTCTCTTTTTCTGTTTTGCATATAGGATTATCATTACCATCTTTCTAAATTCCATATATATGTGTTAGTATACTGTATTGGTCTTTATCTTTCTGGCTTACTTCACTCTGTATAATGGGCTCCAGTTTCATCCATCTCATTAGAACTGATTCAAATGAATTCTTTTTAATGGCTGAGTAATATTCCATGGTGTATATGTACCACAGCTTCCTTATCCATTCATCTGCTGATGGGCATCTAGGTTGCTTCCATGTCCTGGCTATTATAAACAGTGCAAGGTGAAAAGACAGCCCTCAGATTGGGAGAAAATAATAGCAAACGAAGCAACAGACAAAGGATTAATCTCAAAAATATACAAGCAACTCCTGAAGCTCAATTCCAGAAAAATAAATGACCCAATCAAAAAATGGGCCAAAGAACTAAACAGACATTTCTCCAAAGAAGACATATAGATGGCTAACAAACACATGAAAAGATGCTCAACATCACTCATTATCAGAGAAATGTAAATCAAAATTACAATGAGGTACCATTACACGCCAGTCAGGATGGCTGCTATCCAAAAGTCTATAAGCAATAAATGCTGCAGAGGGTGTGGAGAAAAGGGAACCCTCTTACACTGTTGGTGGGAATGCAAACTAGTACAGCCGCTATGGAAAACAGTGTGGAGATTTCTTAAAAAACTGGAAATAGAACTGCCATATGACCCAGCAATCCCACTTCTGGGCATACACACCGAAGAAACCAGATCTGAAAGAGACACGTGCACCCCAATGTTCATCGCAGCACTGTTTATAATAGCCAGGACATGGAAGCAACCTAGATGCCATTTACATTTTAAAGATATTCCAGCTGCCACCGCTATTCACCAACACATTCAGTTTAGATTTAAACATTTCTCAGGGAACTGTCAAAGAAGATAATATTGGAGTATTTAGTCCATTTAGTATAAATGTATAATAGCTTCAAGATGGTAGCTCAGAAATGAAAGATGATGATCAATGTTTAATCATTACACTTAAGTCACTGCTGTTTAAACTTCCATGGTCACGCAGGCCAAGTAAAGCAGAGGGCTCCTACAGTTTATATCAGGTGCTTCCTTTTTATTCATGCTTATCTTCAGCTGTACAACTTATAATGTGGAATTACTGAAATGGAAGCCTATTGTGACATTTCAGAGTAGTCGTCCACCTTCTCCTGGAGAGAAAATTAATTATAGAACAAAGTGAAGATGAAAAAACACAAATGAATGGTGATAAAAATAGCAACAATAAACTGTCTTTTTAGGGACTTTTAGAAGTCTGAATATCATCTGAGAACAATAATTATTCTAAGTGCCTTCAAACTTCCAAATTCCTTTGCTCTTCTTAAAGAAATTTGTTATTTAATATTATTAATGAGATTTAATATTAATGAATCTTATGATCTTTTCTAGAATTATTTTGTGTCAATCTGAATGTCAGCTTCCTCATTTCGAGCTATAACTTTTTAATGACACATATGATCTAACCTTTTTTAATGCTTCCTTCTGAAATGTTGCATTTGCTATTCTCTCCCTTAGAACAATCTTTCTGGATTGCCCTAAAGCTAGTGTCTCTTAATTATTTGAGCCTTTGTTGACTGCTAATACTTAGTTGTTGCTCTCATCTTTTCCTTGTTTGCTATTTCACATTATTAAAAACCATCAATAGTTAAAATCATCATGACAATTTATGTTGCTATCATATTGTCTGTATCATTGTACAAAGCTTCTTAAAAGCAGGACTACTTTCTTATCTTTTGTGTAACTCCAGCTAGTGCACATTATGGATGAAACTGATCTTTTAATACACACCCTAGAGCTTGTTCATAACATCCACGTTGTCACCAATGGACGTGTATTAAAATTGAAAATTTAGTCAATTGTCTACACAATTCAAATAGAAACACTTGATTAAATGGTTTTGGGAAATGTGCTTTAAAGTTCTGTCAGTGAATGATGGGACAGAACAGACCAGAGGAGTCAGATATTAAGAAAATAGTGATGTTTACTAGGGTCAGTCAGGTATGAAGTTCAATTTAGCTGCTGATAACCAGAAAGATTAGGAGCTTTCCTGGTTGCTCAGATGGTAAAGAATCTGCCTGCAATTCAAGATCCAGGTTTGATCCCTGGGCCGGAAAGATCCCGTTGAAGAAGGGAATGGCAACCCACTCCAGTATTCTCGCCTGGAGAACTCCGTGGACAGAGGAACCTAGCAGGCTATAGTTGTGGAGTTGTAAATAGTCAGACACGACTGAGAAACTAACTCTTTCTTTTCATCCAGAAGATACGACAGATGACTTGGTGATTCATACCAGCAGTGAACGTGTTAGCGTTTAATAAGAAGGAGCAGGTAGTTGCCAACAGGCAAAACTACACAAGGACAGAGCAGTCTGTGTGAGCAGAGATGCATAGAGAGTTATCAGGAGAGTGGAATTCTAAGAAGGAAAGGAGTAGGAGCGGGTGCCCAGGATCTAGATAGGGCTTTACAGACTTTCTTGAGAAGAACTGGTAAGGCAGGGACCCTGTTTCTCAAGCTTTAATGTACAGTGTAGGAGGAAGGTAGGAAGAATCCTGCTTTCTGGTATTAAGACATAATACGCTGATTTTGCTTTATTTTTTAAGCCTGCTCAATATTGGAAAGGTCTCCTTACCTCTACAGTAAGTCCCCTACATTTGAACCTTTGAGTTGAGAACTTTCAAGGATGTGAAAATGTCTTCACTTGTCCAATCACATAAGTTAGGTTAGTTCACGTGTCTGTTGCACATTGTCAGGTGCGTGAATCCTCTATAAATAGTAATGCTTTTGTGTACTTTACTGGACATTACTGTATAGAGAACAGTAGTACATCATCTTTATTTCAAGCCCAGGATGTCCAAAAGTAACCAAAAAACAATGATGATTGTAGCTAGGGCTGCTAAGGCGTGCCAGGCACCAAGAAGGATGAAGAGAGGCAAGAGAAAGAGGAAGTAATTGACAAGCTGAAGGCATTCATGATGCAGAAAGAGCAAGGGGATCTTCTTTATCTGAGGAGGCACTGTTAGGTTTTGAGGAACAGGACCAGAATGTAGAAAGGTACACAGAGGTTGCAGCGGTTATTCAGAATGCAAGCCAGTGCTACTGTGTCATCTGTGATGAGAAAAACAGAGCTACCACCGAGACATCACTGGATCATTTTTTTCAAGAGGGTAGATAGGATTGAATCCAGCAAGGAACCAGAACCTGTGCCACCAATGCCAGGTGTGAGTGAAATTGCAACTTGCCCTCTATCTCCTTTTGTTGCGGATCTTTCAGTTCTGCCATCTTCCACCTCCTCTTCCTACTTGTCGATAACTCTTCCTGCCTGTTCACTCAATGCCCGCCCCTGTATGCAAGCTGTGGTACTGTACTACTGTACTTTTCAAGGCACTGTATTGTACGATTAAACATGTTTTTATTTTCTGCTTGTTTTTTATGCAGTATTTGTGAGAAAAGTATTATAAACCTTTTATAGTATAGTATATATAGCTGATTGTGTTAGTTGGGTACCCAGGCTAACTTTGATGGACTTACAAACAAATTGGACTTAGGAACACACTCAGAACAGAACTCATTCATACTTAGGGGACTTACTTTATTTGTATAGCCACTCCTGTTTTCTTTTGATTACTAATTAATTGGAATATATCTTGCCATTCTTTCACTTCCAATTCTTTCATTTCTTTGAATCATAAAGAGTCTCTTGCATCCAGCATATAGTTGGATCTTGTTTTTGTTCCTGGACCTGTGACTGTGCTCTCAGAATAGAATTCATTTGTAGATAGGCTACTTACTGCCCTGACTAAAAACACAACTGATCCAAGACCATGATCAAACTCAACTTGACGGCAAAGGGAAAAGAAATGACTGGATGATGAGTTTATGAAAAGTAGTAAATGATTCTGTTTGGCTGTTATTTGTAGAATCTGTGTTTGGATCATTCTTCTTCATAAGCATACCTTAAGGACCATTATCAAGTTCAAAGTCAACCGGTTCAAAAAAGAGACAATAATCCAGTTTAGGAAAAGTCCATCTATTTTTTTTTTTAAGCTATATATTAATAAGAACAGAAAGGTGGAATTGTGTGTGTGAGGTATGTGTGTGGCAGCAAGACAAGAAAGTAAAAGCTTGGAAAGTAGGCCTTTCCCAAGTGGATTAAAAAGGGAGAATCATCTCACTCTTTGCTGAGCACATGACTTGGAATATTAGAGAGAGAACAGCATCGAAACAGGTATATTATCAAGGGTGAAACAGATCACCAACCCAGGTTGGATGCATGAGACAAGTGCTCGGGGCTGGTGCACTGGGAAGACCCAGAGGGATCAGGTGGAGAGGGAGGTGGGAGCGGGGATCGGGATGGGGAATACATGTAAATCCATGGCTGATTCATGTCAGTGTATGACAAAAACCACTACAATATTGTAAAGTAATTAGCCTCCAACTAATCAAAATAAATGGAAAAAAAAAAAGAATATTAGTGCTAAATGTATCTGGTAGGCGTTCCTACATGTTCACAATTCTATTTTGACCACAATTTGAGCTTCCAAATAATCACTGGCATACTTTCAAATCAAACTCTGATTCTGGAGGGAAAGAAGATAGAATAACTCCATGAATAGAATCTTTTATTGGTAATAAAATCAGCAAACCTCACATGGTAGAAATATCTCAGAGTAGTTCTACACCAGAGGAAGTCTTAGCAAAGGCAACCCATTTATTTGGCAACACATTTCCTTTTGAAAGTCACATTTACTTGCCTTAATCCAACCCCACAGATTTCATTTCACTGACAAACCAGCAATCTTTTAAAAAGGAAAGAGGAACTAAAGCCACATTCTTCAGAGTTGAGTCATTCTGATTTAATTACATCACTGAAAAAGGCAGAGAATTACAGTTCAATTAAGGATGTATAACAAGAGTCAGATTATAGTACAGAGGAGACTTCAATTTGTGGATTTCAGGATGAAACTTTTAAGGATTAACAAATGAACTTCAGTGGTTTCCCTAACAATTCTGAGTGAATTTCAACTAGAGTATTTAATCAGAAAGATCTTGAGAGCAGATTTTATTGCTGCCATTTCAGCTAGGTTACCTTCACCATCGAACTGAAATCTGCCCAGATGGTGTCCTCTCTTGAGTGTTGAGGTGCTACATAAAAGATGATCCTGACAATAGTAATTAGATCATTTTTATTGATAAGAAGCTTTTAATCTGTTTCTTTAGAGTCAGGTTTTTTTTTTTTTTTCCTCTTTACTGTAAAGAGCATTTTCTCTCTAGGTTTCTCACTGCGATAAATAGCTCTAAACTTAATTTTTAAAATGCTCTGTGGTTGTTTCAAAGTCAGTTGAAGGATGCAGGTCAATTTTCTTTAGGTTCATTTTTCTTTTCCTACTTTCAAGTGTATGCTGAGTTCACTCACAAGGATTTACTGTGGGGTGAATCCAATAAAATTTACCAGGAGTGAATGAGACTGTAGGATCCATTCCAAAAGAGGAAATTGGAATCAAGAAAAGTATTGATAATTTAATGAAATGTATTATTTGAGAATATTAAATGAATGGAACCAACATTCCTTTAAGAATACCTGACTTTATTTAATTTTCTACTGCTATTGTGTTAGTCTTATTCTCATTATATTTAAATAAATGATAGTCTAATTTATACATTAGGAAGGTAATAGAATGATTATTTTTACTTAATAAGTGGACATTTCTGTTCTACCAGATTATTTTATAATTACTCATTCTAATCATAGTATTTTGAATTTTTTTAAAAAAATTGCTAATTAAAAATATTTTATTCCGTAACATGTGGTGAACACTGAAGGATAGATGGGTAGTGATAGCCTATTTATAACTTTGGAATTATCATAGTAAAGCTATAAATTCATCCAATGTGGATTTACCCATTTACTTAAGAATTAGAATATTTTGGTAACTGTGCCTAATATGCTTCTCTAAGAATCTCTCTCCTATGCAACTCCAGCAAAAACCATGATTCTAAGTTCCGTGTTTATACTTCTTTGATTTGCTGCATAGTTTTGCTGTAATTTTCATGTTTAAAGAGACACATATGTACAGCAAAAGTGAAAGTGAAGTTGCTCAGTCTTGTCCGACTCTTTGCGACCCCATGGACTGTAGCTTGCCAGGCTCCTCTGTCCATGGAACTCTCCAGGCAAGATGCTGGAGTGGATTGCCATTCCCTTCTCCAGGGGATCTTCCCAACCCAGACAGTGAACCCAGGTCTCCCGTACTTTAGGCAGATTCTTTACCATTTGAGTCACCAAGGAAGCCCATTATTTCACTTAATTCTCACAACAGCTTCATGAGGTATCTATTTCTATTCTCATATTGAGTGTAAGATATCAAAGCTCAAGAAAATTGAAGGACATAGCTCAAAGTTAACATCTCAGGAAGATGACACCTACCCGTGGTTGGTAACTATGCCTCTCTTGACTTCTAACTCCGTGTTATTTAATGTAGAACAACTGAGACTTCCACATAGCAGAAAAAGCTTAAACCTAAATTGTTTTTGAGGTTGTATCACCATTTTACACATGAGCAAAGTGTATATAAATGGAGATATTTCCAAAAGTTGCCTATTGCAGGAGGCAAAAGAATGACCCCACCAAGATGTCTATATGTAATTCCCAGAACCTATGAAAATATAATGTTACATGAAGAGGGCTTAAAGTTGTTGATGGAATTTAGAATGCTAATCAGCTAACCATAAAATCAGGGCACTTTACTGGATTCTATGGGTTCAATGTATTCACAAGTTATCTTTTAAATATCAAAGAGAGAGGCAGAATTGTAAATGAAGATACCTGCTTGAATAAACAGATTTCCAATGTGATGAAACATTTATGACTGCTAGTATATTGCATTTTCCACACATCATACTTGAAATTTTAAAATGTTTAATTAAAATAAAATAAAATGTTTAATTAGTATATTTTGTTGATGTAATACATTTACATAGTTCAAATTCAAAAAATATGAAAGGATAAAGAGTGAAAAAGTCCATTTGCCATATCTGATCTCTACATTATTTCTTTCCTTGCAACCTATATTATTATTTTATATGGTTATTTTCCACATGTATTTTATATTTGTATAGCCAAATGTGCTTATAAATATATGCTGTCATCCTCATCTTTCACATAATTGCTAGCATACTATACACTATAGTATGCTATTGTACACCTGACTCTTAACATTTGCTAGAAATAATTTCATTAGGTGAAACACATTCTTGTAATTTATTAACCAGTTACTTAGAATTTTAATGCATTGATGAACCATGATTTATTTCACCATTCTCTTATCAATAGAAAATTTAGACTGTTTCCAATTTTTTACCATTTCTCATCCCCAAATAATGTAAATGAAAGTTTATTTTACCCAAACCTTGTCAGCACAACGTATTCTTAAGCTTTCTGGTCTTTATCAATATTAAAGGAGAAAAAAATTGTATCAGGGTAATTTTAATTTATATTTATTTTATTGTGATTGATGATAAGTATGTATTATCCTTTAAGATTTATTTGCATTTCCTTGCCTGAAAAATCTCATTATTGCTTTGTTCACTCTTTTATTATTGATTTTTCTCTTGTTAATATATGGAAGCTCTCTATATACTATGAAAAATGGCATTGTGTAAACAAATGGCATGTATATTTTTTAATAGAAATTTTTGTTATGTAGCTGCATTTCTGATATTTTATTGAAATGCTAACCTAGCATTTCAATCAAATGCTAAATTGAGTGATAAACTGCAGGATGAGGTCATCATTACGGCCATTCTGATCCAACTCGGCAGCCAGGTCTCATCCCATCATGGAGTAGCACCTCCATTTGAGGTTTTCCAGGTAATAGGAGTAGATTCGTTTCTGAGAACTTAGAGTTTTTTCCTCCACTGATGAAAGAAGTACAGGAGATAATCTTTGCCTTGTTCCTGACAGTAATGGGGTGAGTTTGAGATTCTCATAATTATGAATGATGTTAACTATAGGTATTTTATAGATATGCTTTATCAAGTTGAGAAAGTTCCCCTCTATTCCTAGTTTGTTGAGAGTATTTTTCATGTATAGATTCGGGATTTTGTCGTACCCTTTTTTCTGCATCCTCTGATATGATCATGTGATTTTCTTTTTTGCCTAATCTAATGGATTATATTAATTGATTTTCAACTATTTAAACCAGCCTTACGTATCTGGAATAAATCCGACTTGTTTCTGGTGTATAATTCTTTTTATGCATTGTTGGATTTGATTTTCCAATATTTTGTTGAAGATTTTTGTGTCTATGTTCATGAGAGATATTGGTCTCCAGTTTTTATTCACATATTTTTTTTTTATTTTATTTTATTTTTTTTAATTTTTTTATTAGTTGGAGGCTAATTACTTCACAACATTTCAGTGGGTTTTGTCATACATTGATATGAATCAGCCATAGATTTACACTTATTCCCCATCCCGATCCCCCCTCCCATCTCCCTCTCCACCCGATTCCTCTGGGTCTTCCCAGTGCACCAGGCCGGAGCACTTGTCTCATGCATCCCACCTGGGCTGGTGATCTGTTTCACCATAGATAGTAGACATGCTGTTCTTTTGAAACATCCCACCCTCACATTCTCCCACAGAGTTCAAAAGTCTGTTCTGTATTTCTGTGTCTCTTTTTCTGTTTTGCATATAGGGTTATCATTACCATCTTTCTAAATTCCATATATATGTGTTAGTATGCTGTAATGTTCTTTATCTTTCTGGCTTACTTCACTCTGTATAAGGGGCTCCAGTTTCATCCATCTCATTAGGACTGGTTCAAATGAATTCTTTTTGACGGCTGAGTAAAATTCCATGGTGTATATGTACCACAGCTTCCTTATCCATTCATCTGCTGATGGGCATCTAGGTTGCTTCCATGTCCTGGCTATTATAAACAGTGCTGCGATGAACATTGGGGTGCACATGTCTCTTTCAGATCTGGTTTCCTCAGTGTGTATGCCCAGAAGTGGTATTGCTGGGTCATATGGCAGTTCTATTTCCAGTTTTTTAAGGAATCTCCACACTGTTTTCCATAGTGGCTGTACTAGTTTGCATTCCCACCAACAGTGTAAGAGGGTTCCCTTTTCTCCACACCCTCTCCAGCATTTATTGCTTGTAGACTTTTGGATAGCAGCCATCCTGACTGGTGTGTAATTGTACCTCATTGTGGTTTTGATTTGCATTTCTCTAATAATGAGTGATGTTGAGCACCTTTTCATGTGTTTGTTAGCCATCTGTATGTCTTCTTTGGAGAAATGTCTGTTTAGTTCTCTGGCCCATTTTTTGATTGGGTCATTTATTTTTCTGGAATTGAGCTGCAGGAGTTGCTTGTATATTTTTGAGATTAATCCTTTGTCTGTTTCTTCATTTGCTATTATTTTCTCCCAATCTGTCGGCTGTCTTTTCACCTTACTTATAGTTTCTTTTGTAGTGCAAAAGCTTTTAAGTTTCATTAGATCCCATTTGTTTAGTTTTGCTTTTATTTCCAATATTCTGAGAGGTGGGTCATAGAGGATCTTGCTGTGATTTATGTCGGAGAGTGTTTTGCCTATGTTCTCCTCTAGGAGTTTTATAGTTTCTGGTCTTACATTTAGATCTTTAATCCATTTTGAGTTTATTTTTGTGTATGGTGTTAGAAAGTGTTCTAGTTTTATTCTTTTGCAAGTGGTTGACCAGTTTTCCCAGCACCACTTGTTAAAGAGGTTGTCTTTTTTCCATTGTATATCCTTGCCTCCTTTGTCAAAGATAAGGTGTCCATAGGTTCGTGGATTTATCTCTGGGCTTTCTATTCTGTTCCATTGGTCTATATTTCTGTCTTTGTGCCAGTACCACACTGTCTTGATGACTGTGGCTTTGTAGTAGAGTCTGAAGTCAGGCAGGTTGATTCCTCCAGTTCCATTCTTCTTTTTCAAGATTACTTTGGCTATTCGAGGTTTTTTGTATTTCCATACAAATTGTGAAATTCTTTGGTCTAGTTCTGTGAAAAATACCGTTGGTAGCTTGATAGGGATTGCATTGAATCTATAGATTGCTTTGGGTAGAATAGCCATTTTGACAATATTGATTCTTCCAATCCATGAACACGGTATGTTTCTCCATCTGTTTGTGTCCTCTTTGATTTCTTTCATCAGTGTTTTATAGTTTTCTATGTATAGGTCTTTTGTTTCTTTAGGTAGATATACTCCTAAGTATTTTATTCTTTTTGTTGCAATGGTGAATGGTATTGTTTCCTTAATTTCTCTTTCTGTTTTTTCATTGTTAGTATATAGGAATGCAAGGGATTTCTGTGTATTAATTTTATATCCTGCAACTTTACTATAGTCATTGATGAAATGGACAAATTCTTAGAAAAGTATAACTTTCCAAAACTGAACCAGGAAGAAATAGAAGATCTTAACAGACCCATCACAGGCAAGGAAATCGAAACTGTAATCAAAAATCTTCCAGCAAACAAAAGCCCAGGACCAGATGGCTTCACAGCTGAATTTTACCAAAAATTTAGAGAAGAGCTAACACCTACCTTACTCAAACTCTTCCAGAAAATTGCAGAAGAAGGTAAACTTCCAAACTCATTCTATGAGGCCACCATCACCCTAATTCCAAAACCTGACAAAGATGCCACAAAAAAAGAAAACTACAGGCCAATATCACTGATGAAGATAGATGCAAAAATCCTTAACAAAATTCTAGCAAACAGAATCCAACAACATATTAAAAAAATCATACACCACGACCAAGTGGGCTTTATCCCAGGAATGCAAGGATTCTTCAACATCCGCAAATCAATCAATGTAATACACCACATTAACAAATTGAAAGATAAAAACCATATGATTATCTCAATAGATGCAGAGAAAGCCTTTGACAAAATTCAACACTCATTTATGATTAAAACTCTCCAAAAAGCAGGAATAGAAGGAACATACCTCAACATAATAAAAGCTATATATGACAAACCCACAGCAAGCATCACCCTCAATGGTGAAAAATTGAAAGCATTTCCCCTGAAATCAGGAACAAGACAAGGGTGCCCACTCTCACCACTACTGTTCAACATAGTGTTGGAAGTTTTGGCCACAGCAATCAGAGCAGAAAAAGAAGTAAAAGGAATCCAGATAGGAAAAGAAGAAGTGAAACTCTCACTGTTTGCAGATGACATGATCCTCTATATAGAAAACCCTAAAGACTCTACCAGAAAATTACTAGAATTCACATATTTTTTTTAAATTTTGAAATAGTGTAATACTGACTTCATAGACTGAGTTTCCTCTTTTTCTATCCTCTGAAAGAGAATGTAGAGAATTGGTATAATCTCTTCAGGATAACTGAACATTGAAACATAACATCCATTGAAACACTTAGTCTGTGATTCATTGAACAATTAAACGTTTTACTTCACCAAAATATCTCTGATATTTGCTTCTGTCCAAAATATCCATTGAGCCATTTGGTCCACACCAAAAATTCCTTGAAATTGATCCTGTCCAAAACATCCATTGAGGTATTTGGCCCATGATTTGTTAATAATACAAATAATACTAACATTCAATTTTAAATGCTTAAATTTATTTACATTATATTTATTGCAATTCATGATGAATTTGGGGTTTCACATTTATTCTTGTTCTTACTCATGAATTTTGGCAGAGCTTCTCTTAATTCAATGAGGAATCACTCCCAAGTATATTTTGACCTAATTATTGGCTTTATATTTATTACATATGTTAAAATCTCAGTTGTAAAATCTGATTTTTGTCTATCATCATGAATTTGGTGGTCATACTTGAATGTAATCATCAAGAAACTGAGTGATAACTTGTTCATTGCTTTGCTATTCATCTTTTAATTCTTCAATATATCTCAAAATTGAAGGATGATGCACTATCAGCTTGTGGAATTTGCTATACCAGCCTTCCTCATCACTGTTCATTCCGTAATCACTGTTCAGTAACGATGTAGAAACATTCCAAGTTACTGGTGGGAATCTTGGAGCTTCTGACCTTTTGCCCCTGCCACATCTTACATAGACATATGGTCTCTCAACATAATCCACCAGGTCATCTGAAGTTTCTTCTGCGTTCTCCACAATGTACTCAAAATTTAATTTCCATTTTCCAAAGGCACAAATGAAAATGCAAACAATTGTGGATGCACCCTTGTGAGAGTCATCTTCCACTGTCATATACTTCCACGTAACACCCAAAGAACATATTTTTCACCACTGTGATTGTGAAAAGTAAAATAAGCATCCTTTTCCTTGTGCATTTGTTAGTAGTAATCAAATTGCGTTCATATTTGCAACCTTGAAATCCATCATACACAGTTAAGGGTTGGTGCCAAGACTTCTTTCTTGTTCAAATGCAAATACTTTCCTCTCATCTTCTCATTGTTAGCCCATAAATTAATGCCATAGTATAACCTAAAACTTCATTGTGCACAGTAAATAATTGAATGGACTGTGTTAGTACCATATTGAAGGTGTCATCACTGAATAATGTGTACTGGCACTTAAGTATCAAATAATGCCTTTAAGTTTTATAAATAAAAACAGTTAGAATTGGACATGGAGCAACAGACTGGTTCCAAATAGGAAAAGGAGTACGTCAAGGCTGTATATTGTCACCCTGCTTATTAAACTTAAATTCAGAGTACATCATGCACAATTCTGGGCTGGATGAAGCACAAGCTGGAATCAAGATTGCTGGGAGAAATATCAATAACCTCAGATATGCAGATGACACCACCCTTATGGCAGAAAGTGAAGAGGAACTAAAAAGCCTTTTGATGAAAGTGAAAGAGAGGAGTGAAAAAGTTGGCCTAAAACTCAGTATTCAGAAAACTAAGATCATGGCATCCGGTCCCATCACTTCATGGCAAATAGATGGGGAAACAGTAGAAACAGTGGCTGACTTTATTTTGGGGGGGCTCCAAAATCACTGCAGATGATGACTGCAGCCATGAAATTAAAAGATGCTTACTCCTTGGAAGGAAAGTTAAGACCAACCTAGATAGCATATTAAAAAGCAGAGACATTACTTTGCCAACAAAGGTCCATCTAGTCAGGGCTATGGTTTTTCCAGTGGTCATGTATGGATGTGAGAGTTGGACTGTGAAGAAAGCTGAGTGCAGAAGAATTGATGCTTCTGAACTGTGGTGTTGGAGAAGACTTTTGAGAGTCCTTGGACTGCAAGGAGATCCAACCAGTCCATCCTGAAGGAGATAAGTCCTAGGTGTTCATTGGAAGGACTGATGCTGTAGCTGAGACTGAAGCTCCAATACTTTGGCCACCTGATGCGAAGAGCTGACTCATTGGAAAAGACCCTGATGCTGGGAAAGATTGGGGGCATGGGGAGAAGGGGACGACAGAGGATGAGATGGTTGGATGACATCACCGACTCGATGGACATGAATTTGAGTAAACTCCGGGAGTTGGTGATGGACAGGGAGGCCTGGCGTGCTGCGGTTCATGGGGTTGCAAAGAGTTGGACACGACTGAGCGACTGAACTGAATGACTGATTCTTCTGTTATCCTGAACATCAGAATAGTGTAATTGTGCATGAGAAATGCTTCTCCACATCTGGTCACTTTATAATCCTCTGAAATTTCGATTCTATGCAATAAAGTTGGGTTTGGAGGTCAGTGTTCTATTTACTCACCTCTTTATTGAATTTCTTTCCGGCAGCATTTACAGAACCACTTCATCATGAGTATCATGGAGAGCTCTTCCAAGTACCTGTGATGGTGTTTGTGTCCGGCTCTTTTTTCTGCTTATTCTTTCAAAGCAGGCAGGGTTTTCCTTACTTCTCCTTCAACATCAATTGGTGCTGATGTTTTTCTGTCCCATCCCGAACGATTAGAGTGTTATTTAAATCCCGACTAGAGTGCATCAAACATTGAAGATTTTCCTCTCTTCATAGCACCAGAAACTTTTGCTCCCATCTCCCTTAAAGAAATGAAAATGGTGACAAAATCATTATAACATAGCATTTAATGCACGCATTTACTGCATCTCACACATTTTGATAATTTGTGTTTTCATTTTTATTTAGTTTTCATTTTAATTTGCTCTTGATATTTCTCCTTTGACTCATGTATTACTTAAAAGTATGCTATTTAACCTCCATTTATTTCAGGGTTTCCAGTTATTTTTTATTACTGATTTCTAGCTTAATTCCAGGGTGGTTTGAGAGCAGACATCGTATGATATCTGTTCTCTTAAATTTGTCAAGATGTGTTTTATGGCCCAGAATGTGGTTTAATTTGTTGAATATTCCAAGTGAGCTTGAGAAGAATGTGAACTCCACTGTCATTGTCAAAGTAGTCTATAGATGTCATTTATATCCAGTTGATTGATGGTGTTGAGTTTCACTATGTCTTTCCTGATTTTCTGATTTTCTGCATGCTGGGTGTGTTCACTTCTTAAGAGCTGGGTATTGAAGCCTTCAAATATGTTAGAGATTCATTTATTTCTCCTTGCAATTCTATTGTTTTTTTGTCTCATGTATTTTGACTATTAGTTGGGTACATACATATTAAGGATTATATGTCTTCTTGGGGACTGAGTCTTTTATCATCATGTACTTTAATCCTGATAACTGTCCATAGTTTGCAGTTTATTTGGTCTGAAATTAATATAGCTACTATTGCTTTCTTTGGATTAGTATGATATAATTTCCTTCATTTATTTATTTTAAATCTATATGTGTCTTTAAAGTGGGTTTCTTGATGACAATATTTATTTGTGTCTTGTTTTTTGGTCCACCCTGACAATTTCTTTTATAAATGATGCATTTAGACCTTGATATTCAAAGTGATTACTGATTTAGCTGGATTAATATCTAAGCTATGAATTGCTTTTTTCTATTTTTTATCCTGTTCTTGGTTCCAATTTTATCTTCCATCCTACTCTCTTTTGTGGTTTTAGTTGAGGATTTTAAAAATTATTGCATTTTATCTCCTTTTTTAAACACATCAGCTATACTACTCTTTTTAAAAACTTTTTTAGTGGTTTCCCTAGAATCAAGTGTACATCTAATGATTACCAGAATTTCTTATTGCTGTATGCATGTCATATGAGCAGAACATTTTAGCAACAAACTGGCTATTTTAAAAAATGCAAACAAATATATAAGAATGAAATTATATAAGCTTTGAGACTTAGAATTTCAGTGGATAAGAATTTCATTAATATTAGTGAAAAGAAGAGAAATCTTGATAATTTTTGAACATTTCATATGTATTGGGGATTTGACTATACTCTTTATCTACTTTGCTGTGTTTGAATTTTTTTTCATTAAAAAAAAAAAAAAAAAACTACTTTAAAATTTGTAATTTAAGGACTTCCCCAGTAGTTCAGTGGTTGCGAATCTTCCTGCCAATGCAGAGAACGCTGGGTCGATCCCTGGTCTGAGAAGATTCCGAAGCAACTAACCCCAAGAACCACAACTACTGAAACCTGAGCGCCGAGAGCCCGTCTCCGCAACAAGAGAGGCCACCCAATGAGGAGCCTTTGCGCAACCAGAGCGTGGCCCCCAAACAGCAGTGAAGACCCAGTGTGCTGAAAACAAAACAAATAATCACAAATTTGTAATTTAAAATATCCTTCAGATTCAAAGCTATGTATGCATTAACTCACAGACCTTCAGATCATCTGTCTGAAAAAGGTATTATAAAAAATCTAGTTTTTCTGGATAAGAAAAACTTTAGGCACAGACTGGTCTAGAAATGTGCCCAAGGCAGCAGAATGAATCTGTCTTAGGAGAGATATTGGTTTGGACTCATCTGTTCTTGCTGCCTGGCCACCCTTACATTAGGCTATGATGTTCACTGACATTGCCTGAGGTTTGAATTAGAAAACACAGGATTATGTTTGAGTGATACTTTCAAACTGATCTGAAATAATAAAAAGTTTAAGTCTTAAGCTATCATCTTCAGTTAAAAAATAAAGCAAGTTTTCTTCTACTGCCACAGGTGAGTGGTAGGAAAGGTTTAAACTCAAATCAAAACTTCCAAGAACTTAGCAAAAAGTTAGAATCTCTTGTGCTTTCTATAATCATCATTTTTAGATGTACTTTATTTTCATTTCTTTGAAGAAGCAGGAAATGAATTGAACAAAGATTTATGCCATTTAATGTCACAGTTGATTACCAACAGAAATTGGAAGAATGCAATTTTTATGACTTTATGTAAAAGTAAGCTATAATTCAGGATGAAATGGAGATTGGCTAGACAGACATTTAATTTTTAAGAATATATGTTATCTTGCAGGAAATATTTATATTTACTTCTATAAATTAAGAGTATCAAATCTCTAAATTATTTGTTTTAAATAACTCATCTGACCTGATACTAAACACATAAATTTCTCAGATATAACTTCACTACTGATACCACCAAATTATTTTTTAAAATGCATAAAATGCTGAAATCTTACTTATGTATTTGACTTAGTGAACTAAGCAGTTGTTATCTGACATTTGTTTTTCAAATTCTATAAGGTCTAACATTGTTGATATTAAATGCTTAGCAAACTTTTATACATTATACCTATTTATTAGTGAATGAGTATAGGCATAATGTTTTATCATTCAAAGCACGATAGCCTTCATAAGATAATTATTCTTTTCGTGTCAAAGAGTAAGAACCTGGTTGTGAGAGACACAAAGAGAAAAGTTACCACCCGACAAGAATGGATAAACATTTTCTGTCTTTTTCTCCTCTACCACTCCAGATTTTTGTGATTTTTCATGAATGTATTTATCTACTCATTTATTTCATTAATATTTTGAGGTACCAGTCCTTATTATGTTCCAGGACACAGTACTGAGTGCTACAGATGGGCTCAATTTACAAGATCTCTGCTGTTTTCAGAGCTTTTAATTACAGTTATTGAATTATTTGTCATTCTTTAAAAATATTGTGCAACTCTTTGTCTCTATGCATTTGGACATACTGATCCTTCTGCTTTAAATGTCCTTTCATATTTAGCCCACGTCATGAATTTCTCTTTATCCCTCAGGTTAAATTGTGTGGTGAGTAGATGGCTAGCTTCTTTTATTTCTGAAACTCTCTGTGAATTTCACTACTTCAATAATACTGTTGCCTATATTTAGAAATGACATCCCCTAGCAAGCACATGCCATCTCTCTGAGAAAGTTTAAATATTTTGCTGCTCGAATTTGCATAACAGATATATCATCTGACTTCCCTTATTCTCAGTAAATATAGAAAAATTTAATATTATTTTATACTACTCTTACGCTATTAAATCAGCATGTGTCTATTCAATTGAATAATTAAGAAACTGCAAAATTCAAACACCCAGCTTAACATAATGCAAATATATGACTACAGATTTTGTAAATAGCAATTCGTTTTTCTCATGCAGCAGAAAACCTCAGGCATAAAGGAGATCAGAGCTGGTGTAGGTACTTACATGATGTAATCAGTTTACAAGGGTGATTTTATCTTTCTTTCCTTATTCTGTTATTCATTGCCTTGTGCAAGATGGCTGCTATAACTATTTAGAAAAGAAGGAAAGAAAGAAAGAAAAAAAGAAGGGAGAAGGTGGAACTTCCCTGGTGGCTCCGTGAATAAGAATCCGCCTGCCAATGCAGGGAACATGGGTTCGAACCCTGGCCTGGGTAGATTCCACACGCCTCAGAGCAGGCCTTAGAGCCCTTGAGGCACAGCTACCCAGCCTGCGAGCCGCCACGACCGAAGCCCCCGCGCCTAGAGCCCCCGCTCCGCAACCGCGATGCCCGAGCACTCTGCATGAAGAGGAGACCCCGCTCTCTGCACCTAGACAAAGCCCGCGCAGAAGCAATGAAGACCCAGTGCGGCCAAAAATAAAAATAATTAATGAATTTTTTAAAAAAGAAGGGAGAAAGTGAAAGGCAAAAGAACGTCAGTCAAGTTTAACACTGCTTTTAGATGACAACAACTTTTTGGAAGTGTCACTAGTACATTGAAGCTTATATCTAATTGATCAGATATATGGGTCACCTGCACAAATGTAATTCAATGGGAATCTACAAGGTTTTCTTAGTGCATTAATCTCTTGAAAATATCAGAGTTAAACTAGAAAAAAAACTGAGAATGGGTAAGTAATAGGTATCTTTAAGTGTTTATCACATAGTCATGCCAGATAACGATATTTATTGTAATGTTTCTTCACATATAAGGGGTTGCCTGGTGTCTCAGACCGTAAAGAATCTGCCTGCAATATGGGAGTCCAGGGTTCAATCCCTGGGTCAGAAAGATCTCCTGAAGAAGGGAATGGCAACCCACTCCAGAATTCTTGCCTAGAGAATCCCATGGACAGAGGAGCCTGGTGGGCTATAGTCCATGGAGTCACAGAGTTGGACATGATTGAGTGACTAACCCTTTCACATATCAATTTCAGAGTGGTTTCAGTACATGCGTGTACTTTTAAAATATACATGTTCCCAGCGTACATTTGATCTATATATTGTGTTGGCCTCTAAACTATCTTTAGCTCAGTTGGCAAAATAATTTCAGAGACTTGAAAGAAATGACTTAATATTTATTGCAGTTAATGAAACAAGTAACATTTAAAAATTTTAGCCAGATGGTCAAACTATTTCACTGATATTTAAATATTAGCAAATAAAGTAGAACACTAAAACTAGAAATTCCTCAGTATAACTGCTGATGTTCCAAACATGAGATGCATATGCAGACTGAAACATTTATCCTATGAAGTGTAAAATCTTAGTGAAAATACATATTTGTCTAGCAAAGTCATTTCTTTCCCCATGTGAAGAACTGAAGCCAGGAAAATAAAATGACTTTGTTAACTTACACTTCTAGTACATGACAGATCAAATAGAGAAGAAAACATTCTGGGTCTAACTTAAAAATATACATATATAAGTATAAAAGATAATATAACTTTCTTATGCTTTGCATATAGATAGACATGGTAATCAAGTAAATATCATTTAAATTGTATAATATGATGCTCTTTTGCATGCTTCAGTTTCACTATAAAATATGTAAGTAAATGCAAAAAAATCAGGAAACAAAGTAACATTCAGAAACTCAAGAATATTTTATTCTTGAATGCAAGGTAGATAAAAGGAGATTTCTAAAAATACTATAATAGCTACAGGAATTTAAGAGAATTCAATGTATACTTTCTCTTTTTAACCTTTTGTGTGTGTTCATCGCTCAGTTGTGTCCAACTCTTTGAGACTCCACGGACTGTATTCCACCAGGCTCCTTTGTCCATTGAATTCTCCAGGCAAGAATATGGAGTGGTTGCCATTCCTTCCCCAGGGAATCTTCCCGACCCAGGAATTGAACATGAGTCTCCTGAATTGCAGGCAGACGCTTTACCGTCTGAGCTACGAGGGAAGCCCCTTTTAACCCATTGGTAAATACATTTTGGTTGTTATGGAGATAATATTACAACAGACAATTTCCATTTCTAGAAATTATTGGTAAATATAATGCTCAAGAGATTTTCTCTGTATGCAAATATATCCTTATAAAAACTTTAATTTAGTACTTCAGTTCAGTTCAGTTCAGTGGTATCTGAATCTTCGCGACCCCATGGACTGTAGCACACCAGGCTTCCCTCTCCATCACTAACCCCTGGAGTTGCTCAAACTCATGTCCATTGATTTGGTGATGCCATCCAACCATCTGATCCTCTGTTGTCCCCTTCTCCTCCTGCCATCAATCTTTCCCAGCATCAGAGTCTTTTCCAGTGAGTCAGTTCTTCACATCAGGTGGCCAAAGATTTGTAACTTCAGCTTCAGCATCAGTCCTTCCAATGAATATTCAGGACTGATTTCCTTTAGGATTGACTGGTTGGATCTCCTTGCAGTCCAAGGGACTCTCAAGAGTCTTTTCCAACACCACAGAATCAAAAACATCAATTTTTGGCACTCAGCTTTCTTTATAGTTCAGCGCTCACATCCATACATGACTACTGGGAAAACAACATAGCTTTGACTAGATAGACCTTTGTTGGTAATGTCTCTGCTTTTTAATATGTTGTCTAGGTTGGTCATAGCTTTTCTTCCAAGGAGCAAGCATCCTTTAATTTCATGGCTGCAGTCACCATCTGCAGTGATTTTGGAGCCCCGAAAAATAAAGTCTTTCACTGTTTCCATTGTTTCCCCATCTATTTGCCATGAAGTGATGGGACCAGATGCCATGATCTTAGTTTTCTGAATGTTGAGTTTTAAGCCAACTTTTTCACTCTGCTCTTTCACTTTCATCAAGAGGCTCTTTAGTTCTTTTTTACTTTCTGTCATAAGGGTGGTGTCATCTGCATATCTGAGGTTATTGATATTTCTCCTGGCAATCTTGATTCCAGCTTGTGCTTCATCCAGCCCAGTGTTTCACATGTTATACACTGCATTTAAGTTAAATAAGCAGGGTGACAGTATACAGCCTTGATGTACTCCTTTCTCAATTTGGAACCAGTACATTGTTTCATTTCTGGCTCTGTTGCTTCTTGCCGTGCATGCAGATTTCTCAGGAGGCAAGTAAAATGCTCTGGTATTCCCAACTCTTGAAGAATTTTCTGCAGTTTTTTGTGATCCACCCAGTCAAAGGCTTTGGTGTAGTCAATAAAGCAGAAACAGATGTTTTTTTGGAACTTGCTTTTTTCTATGATCCAACAGCTGTTGGCAATTTATCTCTGGTACCTTGCTTTTTCCAAATCCAGCTTGAATATCTGGACATTCTCGGTTCATGTACTGTTGAAGCCTCGTTTGAAGAATTTGGGGCATTATTTTGCTAGCGAGTGAGATGTGTGCAATTGTGTGGTACTTTGAACATTCTTTGGCATTGCCTTTCTTTGGGATTGGAAAGAAAAATGACCTTTTCCAGTCCCGTGACCACTGCTGAGTTTTCCAAATTTGCTGACATATTGAGCAAAACACTTTAACAGCATCATCTTTTAGGACTTGAACTATCTCAGCTGGAATTCCAAGTCCTCCACTAGCTTTGTTTGTAGTGATGCTTCCTAGGGCCCACTTGACTTCACATTCCAGGATGTCTGGCTCTAGGTGAGGGATCATGCTGTCATGGTTATCTGGGCCATTAAGTTTTTTTTGTATAGTTCTTCTGTGTTTTCTTGCCACCTCTTCTTAATTTCTTCTGCTTCCATTAGGTCCATACCATTTCTGTCCTTAATTGAACCCATCTTTGCATGAAATGTTCCCTTGGTAACTCTAATTTTCTTGAAGAGATCTCTAGTCTTTCCCATTCTACTGTTTTCCTCTATTTCTTTGCATTGATCGCTGAGGAAGGCTTTCTTATCTCTCCTTGCGATTCTTTGGAACTCTACATTCAAATGGTATATCTTTCTTTTTCTCCTTTGCCTTTCACTTTCTTCTTTTCTCAGATATTTGTAAGCCTCCTCAGACAACCATGTTGCCTTTTTGCATTCCTTTTTCTTGGGGATGGTCTTGATCCTTGCCTCCTGTACAGTGTCACAAACCTCCATCTGCAGTTCTTCAGACACTCTGCTGATCAGATCTAATGCCTTGAACCTATTTGTCACTTTCACTGTATAATTGTAATGGATTTGATTAAGGTCATACCTGAATGTGGTTTTCTCTACTTTCTTCAATTTAAGTCTGAATTTTACAATAAGGAGTTCATGATCTGAGCCAGTCAGTTCCCGGTCTTGTTTTTGCTGACTGTATAGAGCTTCTCCATCTTTGGCTGCAAAGAATATAATCAATCTGATTTCGGTGTTGACCATCTGGTGATGTCAATGTGTAGAGTCTTCTCTTGTGTTGTTGGAAAAGGGTTTCGCTATGACCACTGAATTCTCTTGGCAAAACGCTATTAGCCTTTGCGCTGCTTCAATCTGTACTCCAACACCAAACTTTCCTGTTATCCTACATATATCTTGACTTCCTACTTTTGCATTCCAGTCCCCTATGATGAAAAGGACATCTGTTTTTGGTGTTAGTTCTAGAAGGTCTTGTAGGTCTTCATAGAACCATTCAATGCAGCTTCTTCAGTGTTAGTGGTTGGGGCATAGACTTGGATACTGTGATTAGAAGAAATGGAGTAGCCCTCATAGTCCACAAAAGTCTGAAATGCAGTACTTGGGTGCATTCTCAAAAATGACAGAATGATCTCTTTTGTTTCCAAGTCAAACCATTCAATATCAATTTAGTACTTAAATGTTATGAATTGACTTGCAATTTAAGATGAAAGACTTAGCACAAGAATTTACATCCTATTATTCCTAAAATGCATACCTAATACTCCTTAGAAATGAGAGAAATAGAAAAAGAATGAAGCAACAACAAAGAAAAACAAAAGGGTCTTCACAGGTGGATGAGATTTTTTTAACTTTTTTGTAGTTGGACTCTGGAGAATGCTAATAGATTAAGCAGAGAGAAAGATGTCAGTGTGTTATAAATGCAGATTTCCTAGTCAAACCAAGACCCACGCTTCTCTTTGGCAATTTGTTATAGGGCCAGGGTGAGGATGGTTACTGAAAACAAGGAAACTGGTTGATGTTTAATTAAAAACAAATCAAAACAGCTGTATCTTTTCACATACTATCTAAATGAAAAATACTAGGCGACTAGCATTCAACCCCAAGGAAAAAAAATTGTAGAGCTAATCTCCAAGAAACTGAGCAAACCTGTGGGGACATGACATTGTTTTCATCATCTCGGCATTTGAGAGGCCATAACAATAGACAGCAATCTAACTCACTGTAAATGGAAGAAAATGTCCCTCTCGTATCTCAAGTTGAGTACAAGCTTCATTGTAAATGGTCATGTATTACATGTTTGGGCTTCCCAGGCAGCATAGTTGTAAAGAATCCATCTGCCAATGCAGGAGACACAAGAGACACAGGTTTGATCCCTGTGTTGGGAAGATCCTCTGGAGTAGAAAATGGCAACTCATTCCAGTATCCTTGCCTGAAAAATTCCATGGACAAAGGAGCCTGGTGGGCTACAATCCATGGGGTGGTAAGGAGTCAGACACCCCTGAGCACTCATGCATTATATGTTTAGTAGAAGACGTTCAAAACAGCAATGGAGTGAAAAATAAAGACTGAGAAAAGAAAATAAACAAAAAAGTAAATCATGGAGACACCAGAGATCATTCAGGGAACAGGAAATAATTTAAAAACAAAATGTATAATTGATTTTCAGAGATTTTTTAAAAGATACTGCTATTGATTTAATTTAATAGTATATGGAAATAGAGAAAATGAATGTATTCTTAGAAATTAAAAATATAGTTGCTGAGTTGATAGAAGTGTATACAATTTCTTGAATATAATGGCAGAAACTGTAGCAAAAAAGATAAACATATAATAATCCTTGAAAAATATTAAAAAACCATAAATACTCAGTGCAAGTGGACCAATATTCAAGTATTAATATTAGGAGTTCCAGGATGAAAGAATAGGTAAAATATATGGGACAAAGTTAACAGAAAAGATGGAATGAAAATTCCCACTGCTGAAAAGAAACATGAGCCTATGAAGATAAAATTTCAATTTGTTGTCCAAACATACACTAGTAAAATTTCTAAGTAACAAGGGAAGACACATTTTCTTTATTTCTTTTTCTTTTTTTTTAATGAAGACTTCCAGCCTCGACAAGATGGTATAGACCTGTCTTTCCCTAACTCTCCCTGCTAAGCGCAACTATATTATCCCTGGAAAAGGCATAAAAGACAAGCAAAGAACTCTGAAAGGTGCTAAGACAGGGAGTTGGTGCTGGCATTCTAAACAGGAGAAACAGCCCAGCAGCAGAGAGTTCTGTATGCTCCCAGTCAACAGAAGACTACTCAGACCTGTTGTTTGCTGACCCCCTACCTAGCAACAGAAGACTGTACAGGTAGATTCATTGTTTCCCTTGATGGAATAGCAATAGCACACCAGCCTAATATCAATGGAAAGAGGGATAGGTCTGGAGTTCTGCCAGAAATATGTAGCCAGGGGAAGCGTCTCTCCTGGGGGAAGAGGCTTCCTAGTCAGTAGATCCCCTTAGGCCAGAGATTCTCCTCTCCTTCCCAGAGACACTGGGACAAATCAGGGAGGAGTTGAACAGTAGGAGGTTTGCACCGCATTTCCCCTACTGAGATACATCTGGCAGTCTGGGCTGGAACCTTGCTGTCCTCCCAGGCATCATCTGTAAGGACCAGTGGAAGCCCTGCTGGCACCAGTTACATGAAGCAGTTTCAAATAACACTGCTAAAGCCAGAAAATTTGACAGTCATTAGAGCTGCAGCCCACGGAAATAGGCTAGGATCTCAAGAGGGACAATTTTACTTTTTCCTTTCCAGTTTGGATGGCTTTAATTCCTTTTTTAAAACCTGATTTACCTGGCTAGTACTTTCAGTACTATGCTGAATAGAAGTGGCAAGAGTAGGCATCTCTGTCTTGTTCTTGATTTGAGGAGAAAAGGTTTTAGCATTTTATCATTGGGTAAGATGATAGCTATGGACTTATTATAGGACGCTTAGTGATGTTGAGGTATGTTCCTCTCAGATTGTCGGGAATTTTTATCATGAAAGGATGGTGAATTTTGTCAAGTGATTTTTCTACATCTATCAAGATGATCATATGGTTTTCACCTTTCATTCTGTTAATGTGGTGTATCACATTTATTGATTTGCATACATTGAAGTAGCCTTGCATTCCAGCAATAAATTCCACTTGATCATGATGCAGTATCCTTCTTATACGCTGTTTAATTCAGTTTGCTAGTATTCTGTTGAGGACTTTTGCATCTATGTCTATGGAGACATTGGTCTGTAACTTTTTTTCTTACAGTGTCCTCATTGTTATCAAGGTAATGTTGACCTTGAAAAATAAATTTAGAAGTCCCCTTCTTCAGTTTTTGAAAGAGTTTGAGAAGGATTGGAAGCAGAAGGAAGAAAATAATGAAGAATGGAAATCAATAAAATAGAAAACATTAAATTCATAGATAAAATCAGTGAAACAAGAACTAATTCTTTGAAAAGATCAATAAAATTGACAAACTTCTTGTGGAAAACAAGGAGAGAAAACACAAGTTACCAGTATTAGAAATAAAATGAAGGATATCTCTAGAGAAATGAAGGATATCTGCAGCCATCAAAAGGATGACAAAAGCCATTAAAAGGGAATATTATAAACAGTTTTAAATGCATAAATTTGAAAATATAGATGGAGTAGACTAATTATTGGGAGAAAAAAACCCCACAAACTACCACACTCACCTAATGTTAAATAATTATTTTGGACTACCTTAAACCCATCCAGTTCAGTCTCTCAGTCATGCCCGACCCTTTGTGACCCCATGGACTGCAGCACACCAGGCTAAAACCATTAGGTAAATTGAATTCATAATTTAAAAACTCTCTCTTCCCCAATAGCATACAATTCCTCAAAAACCACAAACTACTAAACCTCAAGCAGGACTAATTAGAGATCTGAGCAGCCTGTACCCAACAAAGGAACTGAATTTGTAATTTGAGTTTTGTGTCACTGGAGAATTCTAACAAACTTTAAAAGAATGAATACCAATGTTACACAATAACTGAAAAAAAAAACAGGAAAGTAGGGAACACTTTTGAAAACATTTTTTGAGTTAATATAATTCTGTTATCAAAACCAAACCAAGACAAACCACACACACACACACACACTATAATCCAACATTTCTCATAAACTTAGACTTAACCCTTAAGAAAATATTAGCAAGTGGAATTCAATCACATATAAAAAGAATTATACAAATTGACCAAGTGAGATTTATCCTAGGTATATAAATCTAGTTTAACATTGGAAAATGAATCAGTATAATCCACTATATCAACACGCTAAGGGAAAGAAATCATAAGATCTGCACGAGACAAAATAAGGTCTCCTCCTTCAAAGATATCCATGTCCTAATTCCCAAACGTGTGGATATGCTAATTTATATGGCAAAAGGGATTCTGAAGATGTGATTTTAAGTTAAGGATTTTGAGTTGGAAAGTCCATCCTAGATTATTGAGTAAAACAAATGTAATCACATGAGTTTGTTATGCCATAGAGGCAGGGAAGTCAGAATTGGAAAATGATATGTGATAATGTAAGCAAAGGTGGAAGAAGCAGTGTAGATGGGAAAAGACCTGAAGATGCTATGTGGCTGATCTTGAAGATACAGAAATAGCCATGAGTTAAGAAATACAAGAGGCCTCTAGAAGATGGAAATACAAGGCAACAGCTTCTCTCTAGTCTTCAGAATGAACATGGTGCTGCCAACACATTGTCCTAGGATTGCTGAAATTTAGAATTGTAAGGTAATAAATCTATGTTGTTTTACTCAAGTAAGTTAATGAATGCATCACAGCAGCAATTTGACAAAATTCCATCCCATCCATAAAAAAGAATGAAATAATGCCATGTGCAGCACCATGGATGGAATTAGAGCTTATCATACTAAATGCAACAATTCAGAAAGAGAAACAGAAATGCCAAATGGTATCAGTTACGTATGGACTCTAAAATATAACATAAATGAACTTGTCTATGGAACAGAAATGGATTTGCAGAGACAGAAGACAGAACAGACTCCTGGTTGCCAAGGAGGAGGTTGGGAGAGGAATGCAGTGGGGGTTTGGGGGTAGCAGGTGCAAACTATTATATGTAGAATGGATAAACAATGGGGACCTACGGTATGACACAGGGAAATGTATTCAATACCCCATTATAAATCATAAGAATATTCAAAAAGAGTATTTATGCATGTATAACCAAATCACTTTGCTGCACAGCTGAAATTCACACAACACTATAAAGCAATATACTTCAATAAAAAAGTTTGTTTAAAAAACAGGTATAGACTGATTATGAAGTTATTAAGCTACAAGGATATTTTATACAGCTGTGTAACATAGCCAATATTTTATAACTGTGAATCTATAAAATTTTGGAATTACTATGTTGTACATCTGAAAGTAATAATGCTATAATCAAATATACTTCAATGTAAAAAATTAATAAAGAAAAAGTCTATACATAATTCTGAGTACTAGGAAGTCAGTTTAACAAGGCTGCAGGAAGCAAGATAAACACACAAATATCAATTGCATTTCTATATACTAACAATAAATATGTGGAAACAGAAATTTAAAACACCATACCATTTACAATCATCCCCCCAAATTAAATATTTATACACTTAAAGCATGTACAAGATAAGTGTACAGAAAAATCTCAAAATTATGATGGAAGAAATCAAAGAAGATCCAAATGAGTGGAGAGATAAAAGGTGTTCATGAGTTAAGACTCAATACATTGAAGATGCCAACTCTTTCCCAATAAGCATATAGGTTTAGTGCAACTCCTACGAAATCCCAGCAAGATTTTGTGTAGATATGAACAGGTATTTCCAAAAAATTAAAAAGAAAAGCAGAGGCCCTGAGATAGCTAAATATATTGTGATAAGGAATAAAGTGGGAAGAATTATTCTATATAATATTAAAGCTAAATATATAGCTATAGTAATTGATAGTATATTTTGGTGGAAGGATGACAACATAGATCAATGGAGCAGAAATAGACCCATATATTCAATTGAGTTTTGACGAAACTGAAAAATCCAAATGAGGAAAAATATCCTGTTCAACAAATAGTCCAGCAACAATTAGATATACATAAGAAAAAGAATAAATGTCAACTTAGACCTCATATCTTAAATAAAAAGTATACCCAATGGAAAAAGGTATTCAATATAAATAGAAATAAAAAGATATCTGTGGAAGCAATACCTGTATCAGGCAATATAGACTTTAAAACAACGACTGCATGTAAGAGACAAAGAAGAACATTGCATAATGGTAAGGGATCAAATTAATGAGAAGATATTACAGTTGTAAATAAATATGTATCTAACATAGTACCAAAATATATAAAGCAAAGATTAACAAACATATAAAAAATAACAGTAATACAATAATAGTAGGGGACTATAACACCTTACTTACATAAACATATAGACCATCCAGACAGAAAATCAATATGAAAACAATGGCATTAAATGATACATTAGATCAGTTACACTTAATATATATGGACCAGTCCATTAAAAAGCAGAATACACTTCATTTCAAGTGCATATATATATATATATATATATATATATATATATAATGGAATATTACTCAGCCAAAAATAAGAATAAAATATTGCCATTTGTCACAATATGGATGGACCTAGAGGGTAATTAAGTTAATGTGAAATAAGTCAGACACAGAAATAATCTCATATGTGAAATCTAACCAAAAAAAAGAAAGAATAAAACATAACAAAGCAGGAATAGAATCATAGATAAAAAGAATAAAGCGGTGGTTGTCGGAGAGAAATGGGTGGGACATGACTAGGTGAGGACTATTAAGAGGTACAAATTTCCAGCTATAGAAAAAATAAGTCACAGGGATGTAATGTACTTCATAGGGAATACAACCAATAACAGAGTATTAATTTTGTATGTTTTTAGAATAGATTTATTATCTAATACACTTATCATGGTAATCATTTTGTAATGTTTAAAAACATCAAATCACTATGTTGTACACTAGAAACTTATATACTATTGTAAGTCAATTATACTTCAGGAAAAAACCTCTAAATGGAACAAAGATTAAACAGTAGTACATACAAATATACAACATTAAAAAGTATAAAGTCTTTTTGATTTGGGTTTGGCAATACTTTCCTACATCTTATAAAAAGTATAAAGTGAAGTGAAGTGAAGTCGCTCAGCCGTGTCCAACACTTTGCAACCCTATGGACTGTAGCCTACCAGGCTCCTCTGTCCATGGGATTCTCCAGGCAAGAATACTGGAATGGGTTACCATTTCCTTCTCCAGGGGATCTTCCCAACCCAGGGATCAAATCCAGGTCTCCCACATTGGAGGCAGACGCTTTAATCCATAAAGAAAAACATTGATTAAAAATTATAAAAATGTAAATGCTCTGTAAATACCCATGTGAAGAGAATGAAAACAAAAAGTCACAGACTGGGAAAATATATTTGCAAACCATTTATCCAATAGAGCACTAGTATCTAGAATATATAAAAATCCCCAAATTAAACATAAAATATACAATATAAAGATGAACAAAATAAACATAATTGTCACTAAGTTGATATACAGATGACCATCAATATGTGAAAAGTGTTCCACATCATTAGCTCATTATGGAAATGAAAATTAAAACTATGATGAGACATCACATATCTACTGGGATGGGTGAAGTAACCAATAATGACACCACTAAATTTTGGTAAGCATTTGGACGCTAGATTGCTGATACATTGCTGACGGGAATGTAAAATGGTACAGGCACTCTTGGGAGAGTTAAGTAGAGTCTGAGAAAACTAAACATACATCTACCATATGACCCAGTACTTGCATCCAGGGGCATTTATCTCAGAAAAAAACAAAACAAAACAAAACACTATGTTCATACACAAAAGTCTGTATGCAACTATTAGAAGCAGCTTTATTTGTAAAAGCAACAAGGGATCAGTCCAGATATCCTCAGCAAGTGAATCACTTAACAAACTGTGCTGCATACTTATCCTGGAATTCTATTCAGCAGGAGTGACGCACGAACAGCTCAGATGAATCTTCAGGGAACTGCACTTAATGGAGAAGTCAATCTAAAAGGGTATGATTCTCTTTATACAACATTCTTGAGATGATAACATTTTAGAAATGGAGACTGATTAGCAGTGTCTAGAAATTGGAAAGGGGAGAAGGAGATAGGAAGGTGGTTCTGGTTATGAGATCACAATAGAGGGATATTTGTGGCATTGGGACGGCTTATCTTGACTTTGTGGTGGAAGTAGGAAGCTATACAGGTGACATAGCTGCATAGAATTTAATACATGCACATGTGTGTGCACACACACATGAGTAAGTAAATCCATAAGAGTGATCTGATGTGACTGGTGCATTGTATCATATCGATGCCTTTATTCTAGATATGATTATTACAGTTTTGCAAAATATTACAATTGGGGAAACCAGGTAAGGGGTACAAAGGAGGGATTCTTTTTGTTATTCTTTTACAACTTCATGTGAGTCTATATCTGAATAAAACACTAATAGAATATCCAGAAACCTTAAAAAAAAAAAGGAACAAGAGACAAGATACAAACTTCGTAGATTATATTACTTTTTAATAATTTTACTTATTTATTCATCTTATCCCCATTCAAACCTCCAAAGAACAATCAAGCATGAAGTAAAAATAAATATATTTTCAGACAATTTTATTGCTTGTACTCCTTTCAGAGGAAGATAACTGAGAATGAAACAATTCAAAAAACAGAAAAAAGACAAAAACACCACCGAAGAAGATTGAGATTCCAGTAACCAGAAGATTCAAGTGAAGAATTTAGTAATGTGTTAAGAAAGCAATTAGTCCAGATTAAAAGTTCAGGGCTTCAGCAAGGATTTTTTTTCAGGGAAAAATAAATGGACCTATGTGTATGATCAGTTGCTAAACAGTGTCCGACTTTTTGTTGACCCCATGGACTGGAGCCTGCCAGGCTTCTCTGTCCATGGGATTTCCTAGGCAAGAACACTGAGCCAGTTGCCATTTCTTTCTCCAGGAGATCTAGAAAAGGAACCCCAACCCAGGATTGAACCTGTGTCTCTTGCACTGAAGGCGGATTCTTCACCACTGGGCCACCTGGGAAGCCCCAGTTAGACCTGATGTCACAGGATATATGATTTTAAGACTAGATACACATGAGTTGAATAAGAAGTTATACTATTTGATACTTTCTTTTCTTTCTTGGTTAGCATGAAGAAATGAAAGCTTTTCAATAATTTCAAGGAAATGGAAAAACATGGTCCACATTTGGAGCAAATTAATGTGGCGTTGTTTCATAGAACTGAAGTGTATGATAAATGAATGCATTTGTCTTTGATGTTAGGGACATTCTCTATTTAATACAGAGACATTCTCTAGTGATTCAGAGTTTCATAATCTGTTCTTCATTATATGGTTACAGGACTTTCTGAAGTTGATTAATCTTTGACAGTATTAAAGATACATTTAAGTTGAATTTTTAGTCATGTTCCATGTAAGCTGTATAATTCTAGCAAATGTGACAACTGCCAAAAATAAGGAAAGTGATGATTTCTCCCAAAATTCAAAATAAAACCTTTGATTACAAATGAATTGAATTATTGAGTCTATTTTATTAAACGTATTTTCCTTCACTGTAATCATTAACATTTATAAAGTAAAATAAAATTTATTTCAAATTCAGTAATAACCAGTGGGGCTAAATGGTCATCTGTTATTTCTACAAAATATATTTGCTTCTCAGGAATGAATGGGAGTTTGCAAGCCACATTAATTAGGTGTGATTGTTTATCTGGATGACAATATGTTGGATATTTATTAGATTCAGAGAAATCTGTGAGCATCATGTAATAGTAACATAATGAAAAAGCCAGACTGATATGAAGAAGGGAAGTGTGGATGGTGGAAAATGAGCTATTAAAATATAAACATGAAGCTGGCAAAGAAGCAAATATAAAACATTAAATTGAGGAGCAATTTCTTAACCTTGGGAATAGGGTCAGGATGAAAAATGTTACTATAATGGAATCGTCTCAACTATTACACTTGTGGGTTTCCTGTAATGAGTGAGAAACTCTTGTCAAAGAAAAGCAATTACTAATGAATGTACCTTCTGGGAAGCAAATTTATAAGGTGAACACACTTAACCTAGAGATTAAATCTGAAGAAAAATAAAAAGATCACTAATGTTCTCATAAAACAGTAACTTTTTTTTGGTTGCCAGAAGTTGCTAACCAGTGCACTTGGTTGTTAGGTTTAGAGATTCATTTTATTGTGTGTACACATTACCAGATAAAACCAATAAGTGGGTTGGTTTCGTCCCACCCCCACCGCACTTTGACTTGAGAAAAAGCACTGATATTTCTATTCAGCTATGGACCTGATTCCTTCCTGAAACATTAATCAACCACAGCCAGAATGAAAATCAATAAAACCCTGAAACATAGCTCCAGATACCAAAAATAAGTGTGAAAAAAGACAGAGCACATGGCATCTTTCTCAATATTCTGGAGAACTGTGCTAGCATTACAAAGCGTAACGGCTTTTTTTTCTCTCTGTAAACAGTTATGGATATGAATTTTATATGACATTTTCAATGCTAGGTGATGTATTCCCAACACAGTATTATTGAAGGCTGAGTGTTCTCTCTTGGCTGTTGTTTATGATTGCTGCTTTGTGGCAAACCAAACACCAAACATGAGTAAATAATGGTGCGCTGTGTATGCTATGTAAGTATTTCTCCCCCTGCAGTGTAAGAAACCAAAGTGTACACTTTGATATTTGCTCAGGAAAGGGGTTATTGATGTGTAGCAATATTCCTTTCAAGAGGGTGTGTAAGGAAGTAAAACTAAACCAGACAATAAATTCTGTTATATGAATTTATTGATTGATTAAGCTGATAACATATAATCTGGGGCATGACAGATGGAAAGCAGTCCATCACAACTGAATCAGGAGGCCGTGCCTGAGTATTCTCTCTCTCTCTCTCTGTGACACATACACTAGACTACTAAAGACAAAAAAGGTATACATAAAGTCTCTGATTTTGAGATGATTCTAGATGTTTAATTAGCAGTTAATTTATAATTGTTCATTCATCCATATCTATTAATAGTTTGCTTTTTGGAATAAATATGTGGTATACCTTAATAATAATCAACCCTGGCTTTACCATTAGTGCTTTTTATTAAAGGGGAAGAATAGATAAATAGTGATAACCTGACCATATTTTAGTTAAAAATTGATATATAAAAACAAGGTGTTAGGACTTCCCTTGCATTTCAGTGGTTAGGACTCCATACTTCCACTGCAGGGGGCATGGCTTGGATTCCTAGTCAGGAAACTTAAAGATCCTGCAAGTCACTGTGACATGGTTAAACCATACTCCCACCCCACCTCCCCCCAAACACATGTCATTTGCTTACAGATCAATAAAATAGTAGGGATTTAAGGATCAAATTTTGTTCACAATCCAGGTAAATTAAATACAACCATAGGGAAATATTTCATTTCATTACTGATCTCATTGTATTGGGATTTGTGTTCTCCTACATTACCTCATTCTCACTGAAACATGGACATTACAATCTGCTGCCGATTTCACAACTCCTGCCTTCTCTTTTTTCATGTTATTGCTCATGCATTAGCTCAGTGTCCATCACACACACACAAATGAAAAGAATATTTGTTGCTACCTACACTATTTTACAGATGAGGAAACTTGGGTTCAAAAGGCTAGAACATATATACCAAAGGGATAGTATCTGTCCAAACAAATTATTCAAAGTTTACTCGGGTGTGGCTTTCCCTGTATTCCGTAAACATTTACCTACCTCACAATTTCAGGGAGGTTCTGCAGTAACAGATTTCCTCTTATCTGCATGTTATTTTCCTTCTTCTTTACTGACGCTCAGTCAGAACTTAATTCCATTGGATAACCACTAAGCCATAGAGTCTGTTTTCCTCTGTATCATATTCCTCCATCTAAAAGTTCTTGACAACAATTTGATTCTGATTCAACATAGGATAATTTATTTTTTCTCATTTCTTTTCAGGATTAGTGCTTTTATCCTCTCAATTCATGTCTCTCCTATGTTGGAAATAACTGACATTTTGCAAAGAGATTGGTGCACACATTTAGTGCACATGATCACTGATTGCCTCATTTGAGGAAAGGATAATTCATCCTTCTGTGGCCCTACATTCCCTGCAGGTTCTACAACTCTGGCATATCATTTTGACCTACGATCTTTATTCTTTAATTCTGAGATTCTATGCTTCTGTTGTAAATGGAAATAAACTGAGAAAACTGTCCCCTCGGTTTATGTTTTTTAAAGCTTATTTCAGGAGTAAGATTCTGGGCAAATGGGAACACTGTATTTACATCAGTCTAACTGCTCCCATCTCTGTTAACATCTGCTAGATAGCACTGTTTTAATAAGCTCAAGCCATTTAGCAACAGGAATTGTGGAAAGTGTTAAAACTAGTAAAAAAAGAAAAATAGTTAATTTGAGCTACACCACTCATCCCTTTTATTTCTTCCCCACTGCTAAAGAAGGCAATTGCTCAGCAAGTATTCAAGTAAATTCTCAGACAGGAGCCAAGGGAAGATATAAATCCCTAATAATGAATAATAAGGTGCAGGCTTTAAAATATTAGAACAACCTGTATTGATTTAGATGGATCTTGAAATTCCTTAGGTATAAAAAAGATGATTTCTAATCCCTACAATTATGACATTTTGATAACCTAAGCCTGTTTTTAAAATAATTGGGTGCAATATTTTTAAAGTTTCACATATATTCTTTGGCTCTATTTCTCAAAAAAAAATGTTACAATATTCTGAATTTTTCACAATTGTATCATTATCCTCACCAGTCCCATCCTGAAGTGCTGATAGAAACTTTTTTTCAGGACATTACTCATAAAGCTTCTAAGCAGGGATGAGGTATTTTATTTATTTGTTTTCTTATAGTTATACCCCGGCAACTCACAGCTATGTACGGAGTGAATATTATAGGTCTTCAGGAGATTTGCTTTGCAGTTACTTGAAGGCTTCATCCTGTGTTAATCTTTTTTGCCTAATTCGAGGCATTCTGAGCCATTCTGGAGTTTTTAGGATCTCTAGATAAGTTTTATATCAAAGAATTAGTAATTGTCGATTTTCATGTTACTGAAAAATTGTGAATAAAGATTAAACATTATATACTCGCGTAATACTGAAAAAGAGGACCATTAGGTTTGGTGTTTCATTCTCCAAACAGAACTGATGATTTTTTCCTCTCCTGCGATTTGCATGCTCAAAATGCCATGAAGTTTTATTAGGCTAATAGAATTTATCCTGATTATGTATGTCAGATAACAGATTCTATCCTAGAACCATATATATGTACAATATATACATGGTTTACATAAATTGATACATGAAAAGGCTTTAAAATCTACCATGGCACATAACAGACAATATGGTACTATTTTTCATGTGATATACCCCTGAATTCTTACCATGTGACATAAGAGATTATCCCCCACTTTATCAATAAGTAATTAAGGTTCACAAGTTAGTAGAGCTCTTTAACATATTTAATGAACTAACTGTTCTATGATTTAAATTCATATTTCTGATTCCAAAGCAGGTACTAATTTCACTAGACCATTTTATCATCTATTTAAGAAAAAACATAATTTCAACCACACTATAACTTGGAATTACTCTCGTGTAAATTGTTTTTACAATAGAAAATGCCTCACTTTTACACAGTTTGATTTCTGTGAATATCAATCCCACAGAAAAATTACATGCTTCTGAAAATTCATGAAAAGAAAAAAATGTTTAGGAACAAAATTTTTTATCGCAAAGCTCCTCAACTAAAGCCTTGAATTCTTACTCATATAGTTTCATTTTGTGTTATATTGATTCTTATATTAAGTATAACTCATAAGAAACTTTGATATAGTTTTTACTAGGCACCAACAGATTAAAGGCAGCAGAAAAGGTATAAAAGCTATTTGAAATAAGTATTATTATTGTTAAATTTTCAGTGATTGACAGAAAGAACATGAACGATTTAAAAATAAAATGTCACAAAGAAACACATGGTATCAAATATGAAAATCAAAACAGAAATTGAGGCATCAAAACAACAAAAAAAAGCGAACAGTGTGTTTTCTGCTTTTAAAGACCATTACATTTATAATGTGTTTGATGAAAAGCACCACCACGAATTACCATTTCAAAAGTATCAGTGATAGAACTAAGCTTCCTTTTCCTGGGAAAATTCATTACACTCAGTATATTTTTCTCAAGAATTCTGTACCTACAAACACACACATACTCTCAAATAATCCCATTTGTGAACAGTCCTCAACCACAACCAGAATGTAGGAAGATAAAATCAGGATCCTGAATGTAAATGTAGCAAGATTAGAAGGCTAGCCAACGACTAGGAAACACAATACCTGCTGTACATTTCCTCTTACTGTGCATTAGCCAGACAATGAGTGTCTAAAGAGCCACTTCCAAGTGAATTAGAATGTCATTTAGCTTTTTACTTGTCATTATTTCTCAATATTATTGATAGCTAAAGTGTAAAGTAATGAAGAAAAAGAGTAGAATATCTATTAGTGGCCAGAGTTTCAACGGAATGCAAAAGACTGTTGCAAAAGCCTCGTAACCTGAAGTAATTGGCAAATTACACATAAAAGCAGGAAATATATAAAGCACACTCTTAATATGATGTATATTATTAAAATATGATGTGCAAATCTCAATGTATTCTTCCAGCTAAAACATAAATACATAGTGTTTCTAGCCAAAGAGAGGTAATGTTGGAAATGATAAGAAAATGCATACAGTTCACATGTATTTATGAATTTATTATAGTGTAAGTAATTTTGTAGCTCTTTGGCCTTTCACAGTTAAAACTCTTTATTGTATACTTATTATGTGCCAGGCACTGGGATAATGTGATCACATACTATTGAGGCTCTGTTTCATTCATTCATTCACTGTTTGCAGATTCATTCATTCACTGTTTCATTATTTGGTTCACCAAATTTTTATCATACACTCAAATATCTACCAAGAAGACTGCTATGCCTTAAACCTACATTCTAGAGGAGATATTCCAAATTCTTGCTCCTATAGAGTTTAAACTCTAGATGAATTTAGATCATTCAGTTAGGTTCCACGTTAGAGTTACATATGGACAGCTCTGGATGCACTCAGAAAAACAGAGTAGGGAAGAATAGAAAGTACTCTTTATGGTTTGTGGATTCTGACAGGTAAAGCTTTTGAGAAGTGACACTTGAATATATCCTTTAAGAGGGAACCTGTGTATTCAAGGAGAAGAGGATTAGAAAAAGAAGTTCAGGCTAAAGGAAAAGCTTAAAATAGTTGCTCACCAAATTCTGATACTTTATACCTAAATTCAAAACAGAACTATATGTCCAGGTGCATGCCTACTAGACATCTCCAGCATGATGAGCAATAAGAAATGATGACAAAATAGATCAAATTGATTCATTATCTCTGTCTTTTCCCATTCACTGATCTTTCTCTTAATACCCTCTATTGATAATTAGGGGCTTCCTGGTAGCTCAGCTAGTAAAGAATCCACCTGCAATGCAGGAGACCCCAATTCAATTCCTGGGTCAGGAAGATCCCCTGGAGAAGGGATAGTTTACCCACTCCAGTATTCTTGGACTCCCTTGGTGACTCAGATGGTAAAGAATCCACCTGCAAGGCAAGAGATCTGGGTTCAATCCTTGTGTTGGGAGGATCCCCTGGAGGATGGCATGGCAACCCCCTCCAGTATTCTTGCCTGGAGAATCCCCATGGACAGGGGAGCCTGCCAGGCTACAGTCCTTGGGGACTCAAAGAGTCAGACATGATTGAGTGACTAAGCATAGCATATGGCACTGGTAATTAGCCACACCTTTCAAAGTTGATTCTTCATTCTGTGTTTTCAGCTAGATATTCAGCCTTATGGATGCTACCTTATAAACTGCAATTAAACCCACCTCTTTGTCTTCATTCCCATTACCCATCAATGCAGGTCCTTTATATTTCTCACCTGGATTATTATACAACCTCTGTGTTTAAAGCTCACTCGCCTCATATATGTTCCCATCACAGATGCCAGCATGCTCTTTATTAACTAAAGCCCATATCAACTCATGTCCATCTACTTTAAATGCTTTGGTGGCTTTCTATTTCTTTATAATTAAATCCATATCACTTACATGGGTTAACAGGTCATTTGAGATCTGCTTCTTGTCTGCCTCTGCTGTTTATATAGAGTAATTTTCTTACTTACATCTGTCTTTCCAATTTCCATGAACCATTTATAGCTCGGAATATATGAAATCTATGTAGCTGTAGGTATCTGTACCTTTGAACTTGGTAGTCAATTGATTCACTTAAATAAAAAGTTATTAAAACCAACATTGAACTGTGTATCTCTTCTTCTTGCTTCTTTTTATGATTCGTACTACTGTTGTACAGCAGAGACCAGAGTAACTGTCTTACTCTTGTCAGAGGAGCATGGATACAACCAAAATAAAGCCAATCAGGTTTCCTCTGGGGAAATATGCATCTCGAGCGAAGATAACAGGAGTGAAAGGCAATTAGACAAGAGCATATATAAGAGATGGCCCAAATTTTCTTGTTAGAGAGGAGGTAATGCTTACCAAATTCTCTATGCCAATTCTCTCTATTCCAATGCTATTGAAATTCTCTATTCTCTCTATATACTATTTATCAATTGTTTTATCTGCGTCTACTGAAATGATTAGATGAGCTTTCACTCCTCTGTTCTGCTAGTCTGGTGAATGGCAGTAATTTATTTTAAAATGTTAAACGAATCTTGCATTCTTAGAATAAACTCTACCTTGTTTTGATGGGAAATCAGGATTTGAATAACAGATTTGAAGATTTTGATGTCCAGACTACACACAAAAATGTTTACAACTTATTCGTGTGTAGTTCTGACAAAACATGGTCCCGGGAGAAGGGAATGGAAAACCACTTCAGTATTTTTGCCTTGGGAACCCCATGATAGTATGAAAAGGCTAAAGGATATGACACTGAAAGATGAACTCCTCGTGTGTAGGTTTCCAATATGCTACTGGAAAAAAGTGGAGAGATAGCTTCACAAAGAATGAAGAGGGTGAGCCAAAGCAAAAACAACACCCAGTTGTAGATGTGACTGGTGATGGAAGTCAAATCACATGCTGTAAAGAGCAACACTGCATGGGAACCTGGAATGTTAGGTCCATGAATCAAGGTAAATTGGGAGTGGTCAAACAGGAGGTGGCAAGAGTGAACGTCGACATTTTAGGAATCAGTGAACTAAACTGGACTGGAATGGGTGAATTTAACTCAGATGACCATTATATCTACCACTGTGGGCAGGAATCCCTTAGAAGAAATGGGGTAGCCATGATGGTCACAAAAGAGTCTGAAATGTAGTATTGGATGCAGTCTCAAAAATGACAGAATGATCTCTGTTCGTTTCCAAGATAAACCATTCAATATCACAGTAATCCAAGTCTTTTTTTTTTTTTTTTTTTAATTTTTTTATTAGTTGGAGGCTAATTACTTCACAACATTTCAGTGGGTTTTGTCATACATTGATATGAATCAGCCATAGATTTACACTTATTCCCCATCCCGATCCCCCCTCCCACCTCCCTCTCCACCCGATTCCTCTGGGTCTTCCCAGTGCACCAGGCCGGAGCACTTGTCTCATGCATCCCACCTGGGCCGGTGGTCTGTTTCACCATAGATAGTATACATGCTGTTCTTTTGAAACATCCCACCCTCACCTTCTCCCACAGAGTTCAAAAGTCTGTTCTGTATTTCTGTGTCTCTTTTTCTGTTTTGCATATAGGGTTATCGTTACCATCTTTCTAAATTCCATATATATGTGTTAGTATGCTGTAATGTTCTTTATCTTTCTGGCTTACTTCACTCTGTATAAGGGGCTCCAGTTTCATCCATCTCATCAGGACTGGTTCAAATGAATTCCTTTTGACGGCTGAGTAAAATTCCATGGTGTATATGTACCACAGCTTCCTTATCCATTCATCTGCTGATGGGCATCTAGGTTGCTTCCATGTCCTGGCTATTATAAACAGTGCTGCGATGAACATTGGGGTGCATGTGTCTCTTTCAGATCTGGTTTCCTCAGTGTGTATGCCCAGAAGTGGTATTGCTGGGTCATATGGCAGTTCTATTTCCAGTTTTTTAAGGAATCTCCACACTGTTTATGCCCCAACCAGTAATGCTGAAGAAGTTGAGGTTGAATGGTTCTATAAAGACCCACAAGAGGGTCTAGAACTAACATCCAAAAATGATGTTCTTTTCATCATAGGGGACTGCAATGCAAAAGTAAGGAATTCAAGAGATACCTGGATTAATAGGCAAGCTTGGCCTTGGAGTGAAAAATGAAGCAGGACAGAGGCTAACAGAATTTTGCCATGAGAATTCACTGGTCACAGCAAACACCCTCTTCCAGCAACACGAGAGAAGATGCTACACATGGACATCACCAGATGCTAAATACCAAAATCAGACTGATTATAGTCTTGGCAGCCAAAGATGGAGAAGCTCTATCTAGTCAGCAAAAACAAGGCTGGGAGCTGACTGTGGCTCAAATAATGAACTCCTTATTGCCAAATTCAGACTTAAATTGAAGAAAGTAGGGAAAACCACTAGGCCGTTCAGGTATGACCTAAATCAAATCCCTTATGATTACACAGTGGAAGTGACTAATAGACTCAAGGGATTAGAGCTGATAGACAGAGTGCCTGAAGAACAGGTTCATGACACTGTGCAGGAGGCAGTGACCAAAACCATCCCTAAGAAAAAGAAATGCAAAAAGGCAGAATGGCTGTCTGAGGAGGCCTTACAAATAGCTGAGAAAAGAAGAGAAGTGAAAGGCAAAGGAGAAAAGGAAAGATATTCCCATTTGAATGCAGAGTTCCAAAGAACTGCAAGGAGAGATAAGAAAGCCTTCCTCAGCGATCGATGCAAAGAAATAGAGGGAAACAATAGAATGGGAAAGACTAGAGATCTCTTCAAGAAAATTAGAGTTACCAAGGGAACATTTCATGTGAAGATGGTCTCAATAAGGACAAAAATGGTATGGACCTAACAGAAGCAGGAGATATTAAGAAGAGGTGGCAAGAATACACAGAACTATAAAAAAAAAAAATCTTAATGACCCAGATAACCACAATGGTGTGACCATTCACTTAGAGCCAGATTTGCTGGAGTGCAAAGTCAAGTGGGCCCTAGGAAGCATCACTATGAACAAAGCCAGTGGAGGACATGGAATTCCAGCTGAACTATTTCAAATCCTAAAAGATGATGCTATTAAGGTGCTGCACTCAATATGTCAGCAAATTTGGAAAATTCAGCAGTGATCACAGGACTAGAAAAAGTCAGTTTTCATTCAAATCCCAAAGAAAATCAATGCCAAAGAATGTTCAAACTACTACACAATTGTACTCATTGCACACACTAGCAAAGTAATAATGAAAATTCTCCAAGCTAGGCTTCAGTAGTATGTGAACCAAGAACTTCCTGATGTTCAAGTTGGATTTAGAAAAGGTAGAATAACCAGAGATCAAATTGCCAACATCAGGTGGATCACAGAAAATGCAAGCGAATTCCAGAAAAACATCTACTTCTGCTTTGTTGACTATGCTAAAGCCTTTGGGTGAATCACAACAAACTGGAAAATTTTTCAGGAGATGGGAATGCTAGACACCACCTTACCTGCCCCCTGAGAAATCTGTATGCAAGTCAAGAAGCAACACTTAGAACCAGGCATGGAACAATGAGCTGGTTCCAAACTGGAAAAGGATTATGTCATGCTATGTATTGTCACCCTGCTTATTTAATTTATATGCATATTTAACTTATAGACATCATGCAAAATGCCAGGTTGGATGAAGCACAAGTTGGAATCAAGATTGCAGGGCAAAATATCAATAACCTCAGATACATAGATGACACCACCCTTATGGTAGAAAGCAAAGAGGAACTTAAACAGCCTCTTGATGAAGGTGAAAGAGAAGAGTGAAAAAGCTGGCTTAAAACTCAACATTCAAAAAATGAAGATTATGCCATCTGGTCCCATCATCTCATAGCATCTATAGATAGGGAAACAATGGAAACAGTGAGAGATTTTATTTTCTTGGGCTCCAAAATCACTGCAATGGTGATTGCAGACATGAAAAGACGTTTGCTTCTTGCAACAAAGCTATGACCAACCAACCTAGACAGCATATTAAAAAGCAGACACATTACTTTGCCAACAAATGTCTGTCTAGTCAAAGCTATGGTTTTTTCCAGTAGCCATGTATGGATGTGAGAGTTGGACTATGTGAGCGCCAAAGAATTGATGCTTTTGAACTGCGGTGTTAGAGAAGACTCTTGAGAGTCCCTTGGACTGAAGGGAGATCAAACCAGTCAATCCTAAAGGACATCAGTCCTGAATATATGTTGGAAGGATTGATGCTGAAGCTGAAGCTCCAGTACTTTGGCCCCCTAGTGCAAAGAACTGACTCATTAGAAAAGACCCTGATGCTGGGAAAGATTGAAGGCAGGAGGAGAAGGGGACAACAGAGGATGAGATGGTTAGATGCTATCACCTACTCGATGGACATGACTTTGAGCAAGTTCTGGGAGTTGGTGATGAACAGTGAAGCCTGGGTGTGTGGCACTTGATGGGGTCAAAAAGAGCTGGACATGACTGAGTGACTGAAGTGAACTGAGTGTGTAGCTCAGTGAGTATTCAAAAGAAACATACATTCCTGTAACCTAAACATGATTGATAAACAGAGTCATATAAGCATCCCCAGAAACATACATTTCTGTAACCAAAACATGATTGATAGACAGAGTCATATAAGCATCCCCAGAAACACATTTCTGTCCTTCCTGGCAATGCTTCCACCAATTAAAAACTCTCCTGATGTCTATCGTCTTGTTTATTAATTCTGTGTGATTACGAGGACTCTCTGGAGTAGCCTGCATGCTATGATTTGTTGACACAGGCTCTAAAAGGCTGAACTCTCCCTGACAACAACGGGGACAACTTGAATGTTCACTGGAATGACCGATGCTGAAGCTCCAATACTTCGGCCACCTGATATGAAGAGCTGTCTCATTGAGGAAGACCTTACACTGGGAAATATTGAAGGCAGGAGACTGGGATAACAAGAGGATGAGACGGTTGACCGGCATCACTCACCAGTGGACATGAGTCTGAGCAAACTCTGGGAGATGATGAACAGGGAAGCATGGCGTGCTGCAGCCCACAGGGTCACAAAGACTCGTACATGACCGGGCATTTGAGCAACAATCCCAACTTCAGAGCGTCCATTGGCATCTGTGAGGCCTTATTGTATACGCGACACAACAATTTACTTAACCTCTCTGAGCTTCTGCTTCTTATTTTAAGTAAGGACAGCTATAGTCCATAAATGCAGAGTTGTTACAAGAATTTCATATGATTATGCATGTGTGATCATTAGCATAATCTTAGGATCTAGTGAACACTTATTACATGTTTTACCATATGCAATTAGAGTCTGAATCCAGAGTCCATCATTTTAGTCCTAGATTTAGGGTTAGGTTTTTTGGTCCAAATTCTAAAATCCTTGTGATATTTCCATTATTTTCCATGTTTCAGTTACTACTGATTTGTAACAAATTAGTTAGTGAAGTCGCTCAGTAGTGTCTGATACTCTTTGCGACCCCGTGGACTGTAGCCCACTAGGCTCCTCTGTCCATGGGATTCTCCAGGCAAGAATACTGGAGTGGGTTGCCATTTCCTCCTCCAGGGGATCTTCCCGACCCAGGGATCGAATCCAGGTCTCCCGCATTGTAGGCAGACACTTTAACTTCTTTAACAAAGCAGACGCTTTGTTACCAGGGAAGCCCTGGTAACAAATTACTTACTAGGTTAAAACAACAACTGTGTTACATGCACAAATTCTGAAGGTCAAGAATTTAGAAAGGATATCATGGGGACAGCCTGGCTATCTTCCACAATATTTGAAGCCTCAGCTACAAAGACTCCAAGGCTGGGGTGGCTTGTAGCTTGGGGCTGGAAGCATCCGAAGGCTCATCCATTTTCATGCTTGGCACCTAGGCTTGGAGGCTAAAAGCTGTGTACACTGATGGAGCACCTATGTGTGGCTTTACTATGAGGCTGGCTTACTTGCAAAGCTCCTTCTATAGGTGTTTGCATAAACCAAGGCTGGAGACTCTATCGCCTACTCTAAAGTAGCCTCAGAATTTCTGCCAGCATAATTTCTGCCAATTTTATGCTTATGAGAAAGCTCTAAGCCCACTAAAGCCTCACCAAAATAATTAGTATCCCAGTTTATCTCCTTGCATAACTATTTTTTTTTAAGATTTTATAATGTGGGTCCTAAAGTTGCAAAAATGTGTACTGTATCTAACCTGTAAGAGATTTAAAAAACTAATTTGGGGACATAATTGCAAGCTGTGGTAAGTGATAGAAATGAAAATTGAAAGGTATAATGGAGATTATAACTCAGGGTCCTGATTTAAAGTTTAATGTGGGCTTGTCTAAAGAAGTGACAATTAGGCTTAAACGTCAACGGTCATTGAAACTATAAACTCTCAATCTTACCCACTATTAACCCTGAAGAAAACACAGTTGTCTAATAATGAACATCTCTCAACTAGATGAACCATGATTAGAAAATTTCCTTTCAGAGATTAGTTACTCAGTGGTCATTGTTTATCACAGATAAGTTAACATACACTTGTACTGAAACAAAATATAATCAAACGTTTTGTGAAAACCTTCAAGAGTCTCTGTCAACAAAATAGACCTAATTGCTTGGAGTCTTCTGAGCCCTTTTGCTGCATTAACAATTAGATGTGCTATACTTCACCATTCCCAAAGGAGACCAGTGAGAGAGTCGGTCCTTTTCTCTAACGGTTACTTCTGATTTTTGTATAATACTTACTATAGGCTATAGTGCATTTTAGGGGACTCTGTGGCATCTAAAGATTTCTGTGAGCCTTGTTTGCTAAGTCGTGTTCAACTCTTTGTGATCTAACGGACTGTAGTCCACCAGGCTCCTCTGTCCACGGGATTTTCCAGGCAAGAGTATTGGAGCCGGTTGCCTTTTCCTTCTCCAGGGATCCTCCTGAGCCAGGGCTCGAGCCTGCGTCTCTTACGTCTCCCGCATTGGCAGGCGGGATCTTTACCAGCAGTGCTGCCTGGGAAGAGTTTTGTTTAATGAATAGAAACAAAGACAGAGAAGCTCTACCAGCATCATACCACCATCATCATCACTGCTAATGTTGAGTGACTTCTATGTGCCATGCACATCATCACTGTAAAAAGAGCTATATTATTTTCTCACTTTTACTATTTTTTCCCCATTTATTTTTATTAGTTGGAGGCTAATTGCTTTACAATATTGTAGTGGTTTTTGCCATACATGTAAATCCATGTCTGATTCATGTCAATGTATGGCAAAAATCACTTTTGCTATTAAAAACTACTTCGACAAAAAATAGGGTGCTTAGCTTTCCCAAAGGCAAACATCTTTGAAGTGACTTAATCAATATTCCAACCAGTGTCTGTTTTGTGCAGTTTTGTTTTTTACATCAAATCCCATGTACTGGTTCTTGATTAATTTGTTTTTTGAAAATCTAAAAACTTTTGAGATTAATCCAACTTTCATAAATACTGTTCTTCATGACAATAAATATTTTCCAGACAGGTTCAGGTCATGGGATGGCATTCCTCATGATTGTCAAGTCAATTCTTAGGCAGGTTGATAAGAAGTCGTGGGTCCCTGAGGAGGAGGGAGGGGTCTGGGGCTCTCAAGGAGGAGATAGGGGTCTGGAGTTCTCAAGGAGGAGAAAAAGACAAAGGTTTTTTCCTTTAAGCCCAGAGCTGATGATTGCACAACAAAACAACTAATCTTGCTCAAGGATATGATTTCCTTTAGTGAAACTCTGTACAAAGGACAACAATGTATCCTACTTGAGGACATGTTTCTCCTTCTTGAGAACCTTCTGACCAATCGTGCCATCTTAAAATGTATTTTATGGGAACTGGTCTGGTAACATCTTTCTATTGTTAGTTCTAATCCTGTCATTTTAAAATGTGAATTATGGGAGTGGGTCTAGTATGAGCTTTACAACCTTGAGACATTCTTTTGATTTATTGTAATAACCAATTTAAAAAGTACGTAATTCCCTTGCTGACACTAGCGAGGGGGGTGCTCTCCATCCCCCTTCTGATGTCTGTGTCAGAAGCTTTCTCTGTCCCCTTTCACTTTATTTTTTTTTCTTTTTTTTCAATTATTTTTATTAGTTGGAGGCTAATTACTTCGCAACATTTCAGTGGGTTTTGTCATACATTGACATGAATCAGCCATGGAGTTACACGTATTCCCCATTCCGATCCCCCCTCCCACCTCCCTCTCCACCCGATTCCTCTGGGTCTTCCCAGTGCACCAGGCCCGAGCACCTGTCTCATGCATCCCACCTGGGCCGGTGGTCTGTTTCACCATAGATAGTATACATGCTGTTCTCTCGATACATCCCACCCTCGCCTTCTCCCAAAGAGTCCAAAAGTCTGTTCTGTACATCTGTGTCTCTTTTTCTGTTTTGCATATAGAGTTATCGTTACCATCTTTCTAAATTCCATATATATGTGTTAGTATGCTGTAATGTTCTTTATCTTTCTGGCTTACTTCACTCTGTATAATGGGCTCCAGTTTCATCCATCTCATTAGAACTGATTCAAATGAATTCTTTTTAATGGCTGAGTAATATTCCATGGTGTATATATACCACAGCTTCCTTATCCATTCATATGCTGATGGGCATCTAGGTTGCTTCCATGTCCTGGCTATTATAAATAGTGCTGCGATGAACATTGGGGTGCACGTGTCTCTTTCAGATCTGGTTTCCTCAGTGTGTATGCCCAGAAGTGGGATTGCTGGGTCATATGGCAGTGTGTGGTACTGGCACAGAGACAGAAATATAGACCAATGGAACAGAATAGAAAGCCCAGAGATAAATCCACGGACCTATGGACACCTTATCTTTGACAAAGGAGGCAAGGATATACAATGGAAAAAAGACAACCTCTTCAACAAGTGGTGCTGGGAAAACTGGTCAACCACTTGTAAAAGAATGAAACTAGAACACTTTCTAACACCATACACAAAAATAAACTCAAAATGGATTAAAGATCTAAATGTAAGACCAGAAACTATAAAACTCCTAGAGGAGAACATAGGCAAAACACTCTCCGACATGAATCACAGCAGGATCCTCTATGACCCACCTCCCAGAATATTGGAAATAAAAGCAAAAATAAACAAATGGGACCTAATGAAACTTAAAAGCTTTTGCACAACAAAGGAAACTATAAGTAAGGTGAAAAGACAGCCCTCAGATTGGGAGAAAATAATAGCAAATGAAGCAACAGACAAAGGATTAATCTCAAAAATATACAAGCAACTCCTGCAGCTCAATTCCAGAAAAATAAATGACCCAATCAAAAAATGGGCCAAAGAACTAAACAGACATTTCTCCAAAGAAGACATACAGATGGCTAACAAACACATGAAAAGATGCTCCACATCACTCATTATCAGAGAAATGTAGATCAAAACCACAATGAGGTACCATTACACGCCAGTCAGGATGGCTGCTATCCAAAAGTCTACAAGCAATAAATGCTGGAGAGGGTGTGGAGAAAAGGGAACCCTCTTACACTGTTGGTGGGAACGCAAACTAGTACAGCCACTATGGAAAACAGTGTGGAGATTTCTTTAAAAACTGGGAATAGAACTGCCATATGACCCCTTTCACTTTAATAAAACTCTGCTACACAAAAGCTCTTGAGTGATCAAGCCTGGTCCCTGGTCCCGAAGCTAAATCTTCTTTGGAGATCACGAATCCGACATCTTTCACTGTAAGCTATCAATTGCATATCTCCATTGCCCGAAAATATCTCCTATTACTGGACCATACTGAAATAATTTTAAAAGACAGAGAGGTAGTTTGTTAACCTGCCATTATGGTCTTTTACACCTAAAGGGATGCAATAAAAGGAAGTAGGAAGGTTGGTGCAGCTTTCCATATTATTGATTCCTAAATAATTTCAGAAGACTCCCAATTTCAACTCTGACATATAAACCATGCAGAAATAGTCACTCCCATATTTAGCACAAGTAAAGAATAAAACAAAGTCAATAATATTCCTTGGAACCATCAAATATTTAAAGTTACCAGGTAACTATCAATGTAACATGCAGAATTGGGATACCAACAGAAGGAAAGAGAATAAAGGAAAAGAAATATTGGAAGTAATAATGGTTAAGGTTTGAATGGAAAGACACATCTTAACAAATTTAAAGGAACAGAAAACATGTTTTCAGACAACAATGAAATTAAAGTAGAAAGTAATAACAGAAAAATCATGGGGAAAATCCTAATGTTGGGAGATTGAACAATATATTTCAAAGTAACACGTAGTCAGGGTTTTCCTGGTGGCTCAGTGGTAAAGAATCCACCTGTCGTTGCAGGAGACACAGGTTTGATCCGTAAAATCTGGGAAGATCCCCCATGCCACACAGCAAATAAGCCCATGCACCTCAACTACTAGGCCTGTACTATGGAGCCCAGGAGCCACAACTACTGAAGCCCACGTGCCCTAGAGCCCGGCTCTGCAACAAGAGATGCCGCCCAATGACAAGCCTGAGCACCGCAACTAGGGAGGAGCCCCCGCTCACCTCCACTAGAGGAAAAGCCCACCCAGAAATGCAGACCCAGCACAGCCAAATAAAAGTGACTAGATAAACAAAATTATTAAAAAAAAAAAAAGTAACACATGATCAAATAATACGTCTCAAGGTAAATTTTAAAATATTTTAAACTGAAATGAAAATAGAACTTCTCAAAATGTGTGCTGATGGAAATGCAATAGCCATTTTGGACCACAGTTTGGGAGTTTCTCAGTAAGCTAAAAGTAATTTTACCATGAGATCCAGCAACCATACTTCTAAATATTTACCCAGTGAATTGAAAATCACATCCACATAAAATCTTGCATGTGGAGGTTAAAAACAGACTTAGTCACAATCTCTAAAAACTAGATGCAAAAAGAAGTCCTTCAATGTGTACACAAATAAACAGAATATTATTCAATATTTAAAGGAAATGAGCTATCAATCAGAAAAAGAAGTATATACTAAATGCATACTGATAAGTGAAAAGTGTGAGTGTGAAAAGGCTATAGATTGTATGATTCCAATAACTGGACATTTGGAAATGACAAAACTATAACTATAGTGAACTGATTTGCGGCTGCCAGGAAATCAGAAGGAAATTTGAACAGAGTAGGTTGAAACACAGGGGAATCTTTAGGGTGAAGAAACTATTCTGTTTGATGCTGTAATTGTGATTCATAATAGAATGAACTTTAATGTATACAATTTTGAAAAATAATTAGAAGTTTGGGGATCCAAAGAAGGAAAAAAAAAATAATGGAACAACTGAAGTGTATTACAAATACAGTTGGTCCTTGAACAACATGGGTTTAAACTATGCGGGTCTCTTTATACACAGATTGTTTTTTTAGTAACAAATGCTACAGTGGCGTCTCAGGTGGCTCAGTGGTAAAGAAGCTGCTTGCCAGTGCAGGAGACACGGGTGATGTGCCTTTGATCTCTGGGTTGGGAAGAACCGCTGGAGTAGGAAATGGCAAGCCCTATTCCACATTCTTGCCTGGAAAATCCCATGGACAGAGGAGCTTGGTGGGCTATAGTCCATGGGGTTGCAGAGTTGGACATGACTTAGCAACTGAGCATGCACTTGCAGAACTACATGATCCAGGGTGGGTTAAATCTAGGAATGTAGAACTACAGATGCAGAGGAACCATGGACATAGGGGGTTGACTATAAGTTTTTTACATGGATTTTTGACTGCAAGGAGGGTCAGCACCGCTAAACCCCAGCTGTCCCAGAGTTACGTGTATGTGAGATAGCCTCATCAGTGTGACGTGGGGGAAATGCTGGTGGCAGTAATACCTTTGGAAATGACTCATGTCTGTAATACTAGAGGCAAAAGGGACTACACATACTGTATTCTAGTTAATAAAATTTCTTCCTAAGAAAGTACAGGTTAACAATTCTGATGCTGCTATATACATACACTGCACTTAAACAGTTAAAGAAATGGGATGGTGGACAGTGGGAGTCAGGCTTTCACTGTTAGAGTGGGAGGTTAAAGATAAGCAAGGGGAGGATGCTATAATGAGCCACATATCATTTTCTTGGTATCAAAGCAAGATACAAATGCTAAACGAATCTTGCAGTGCAAGGGACTCTCAAGAGTGTTCTCCAACACCACAGTTCAAAGCGTTGATTCATTGTCACTCAGCTTTCTTTATAGTCCAATTCTCACATCCAAACATGACTACTGGATAAAAACATAGCTTTGACTTGATGAACCTTTGTTGGCAAAGTAATGTCTCTGTTTTTTAATATGCTGTCTCCAGGCTGGTCATAACTTTTCTTCCAAGGAGCAAGTGTCTTTTAATTTCATGGCTGCAGTCACCATCTGCAGTGATTTTGGAGCCCCAAAACATAAAGTCTCTCACTGTTTCCATTGTTTTCCCATCCATTTGCCATGAAGTGATGCGACCAGATGCCATAATCTTGGTTTTCTGAATATTGAGTTTTAAGTCAACATTTTCACTCTCCTCTTTCACTTTCATCAAGAGGCTCTTTAGTTCTTCTTCACTTTCTGCTATAAGGGTGGTGTCATCTCCATATCTGAGGTTACTGATATTTCTCCTGGCAATCTTGATTCCAGCTTGTGCTTCATCCAGCCCAGAATTGTGCATGATGTACTCTGAATTTAAGTTTAATAAGCAGGGTGACAATATACAGCCTTGACGTATTCCTTTCCCGATTTGGAACCAGTCTATTGTTACATGTCTAGTTCTAACTGTTGCTTCTTGACCTGCACACAAATTTCTCAGGAGGGGGGTCAGGTGGTCTAGTATTCCCATCTCTTGAGAATTTTCCACAGTTTGTTGCGATCCACACAGTCAAAGACCTTGGCATAGTCAATATAGCAAAAGTAAATGTTATTCTGGAATTCACAGTTAACATACTGTTGATGCCTGCTAGTGTGTGAGATGAGTGCGATTGTGCAGTAGTTTGAGTATTCTTTGGCATTGATTTTCTTTGTGATTGGAATGAAAACTTTTCCAGTCCTGTGGCCACTGCTGAGTTTTCCAAATTTGCTGGCATATTGAGTGCAGCACTTTCACAGCATCATCTTTTAGGATTTGAAATAGTTCAACTGGAATTCCATCACCTCCACTGGCTCTGTTTGTAATGATGCTTCCTAAGGCCCACTTGACTTTGCATTCCAGGATATCTGGCTCTAGGTGAGTGATCACACCATTGTGGTTATCCGGGTCACAAAGATCTTTTTTGTATAGTTCTTCTGTGTATTCTTGCCACCTCTTCTTAATATCTTCTGCTTCTGTCAGGTCCATACCATTTCTGTCCTTTATTCTTCTCACCTTTGCATGAAATGTTCCCTTGGTATCTCTAATTTTCTTGAAGAGATCTCTAGTCTTTCCCATTCTATTGTTTTCCTCTATTTCTTTGCATTGATCACTGAGGAAGACTTTCTTATCTCTCCTTTCTATTCTTTGGAACTCTGCATTCAAATGAGTATATCTTTCCTTTTCTCCTTTGCCCTTTTCTTTTCTTCTTTTCTCAGCTATTTATAAGGCTTCCTCAGACAACCATTTGGCTTTTTTGCATTTATTTTTCTTGGGGACAGTTTTGATCACTGCCTCTTGTACAGTGTCATGAACCTCCATCCATAGTTCTTCACACACTCTGTCTATTAGATCTAATCCCTTGAATATATTTGTCATTTCCACTGTGTAATCATAAGGGTTTGATTCATGAGTTCACAGTGATATAAATAAATGATTAGATAATAAACAAAAGGGGGAGAAGAGATAAAAGCTCCTATATAGGAAAATTTCAAACAGTTTATGGAGATACTCTGCCTGAAGGATAAAGAGCATAAGTCCAAACTCCTTAAGTGTGTTGAATTTCTTCCAACAAAACACAGTATGGAAAGTGGGAGGAAAGGTTAGTTTTACAATAGAGAAACCTGACAAACACTACTTTAGTCATATGATGAAGATCAACATTAACAGTGTGCAAGCTGAGTTGATAGTATGTACCCTCGACAGTTATGGGATGAAAACGGTGTTCTTCCCCAACACACACAATAACAACATCCCCATCATGAAAAAAACATAATAGTAACTCCAATAAAATTTCATCCTCAAAATACCTGAAAATCTGAAAAACTTTCCCACAGCCGAGAGGAGCCATAAAGAGACACAACTCCTATCTGTGATAGCCTAGATAGTATCCTGGAATAAAAAGGGCATTAGGTATAACCTAATGAAATCTGAAGAAACTATGGACTTAATAATAATTCACCAATATTGGTTCATTAGTTGTGACAAACACACTATTCTAATATAATCTGTTAAAAGTAAGAGAAATTGAATGTGGGTATATGGAAATGTTGTTCTTAAATAAAGTTTATTTAAAATTATTCCTACCCCCACCTATCCCCTGGTAATCATGTTTATTTTCTACATCCATAACTCTACTTCTGTTTTGTGAATAAATTCATTTGTACCTTTCTTTTTAGATTCCCCATATAAGCAATATTATATGGTATGTCTTTCTCTGATTAACTTCACTCAGTATGACAATCTCTGTGTCTATCCATGTTGCTACAAATGGCATTATTTTGTACTTTTTATAGCTGAGTAATATTCCATTATGGGTTTCCCTGGTGGCTCAACCCATCCTGCTAATGCAGGAAACATAGGTTCAATCCGTGGGTTGGGAAGATCCCCTAAAGATGGAAATGGCAATTCACTCCAGTATTCTTGCCTGGAGAATCTCATGGTCGGAGGAGTCTGGCAGGGTACAGTCCATGGGGCTGAAAAGAGTCACACAACTTAGCAACTAAAGACACAGTATTCCATTATATATATACATACATATGTATATATATATACCACACCTTCTTTTTATCCATTCCTCTGTGGATGAACATTCAGTTCACTTCAGCATCCTACCCACTGTAAATAGTGCTGCAATTAAACTAGGGTGCCTGCATCTTTCCAAATTATGTTTTTTTCTGGGCATATGCCCAGTACTGGGACCGCTGGTTCGTATGACAGTTCTATTTTTAGTTTTTTTAAGGAATTGCTATACTGTTCTCCACAGTGGCTGTGAGACTGACATATAAACACTGCTACATATAAAACAGATGACTAATAAAACCTGCTGTATATCACAGGGAACTCTACTCAATACTTTGTGATGGCCTCTATAAGAAAAGAATATAAAAAATGAGTGAATACATAAGTGTACAGATTATATAACTGATTTACAACACTGTAAATCAATTATACTCAGGAAATTTTTTTTTTAAAATAGCACAAAAAAGTTTATTTAAACTTATTTTTCAAAATATTTTACTTTAAAAAATATTTAAAATTATCCAGGGATTCATGGATATTTTATAGTTTGGGTTATAATGATAAAACTACATAACTAATCATGTAATGTAATTATATAATCATATACCTAATTATGTAACTATATGACTATATCTTTATATCTATCTAACATCATCATTTCTTATACCTGTACCTGCACCCGTTCCAAGTTTTCATGGGAGCCCTTTGAGGTTGTCAATTATATGATTGTACTTACTTTGAACTCATATAACTAAGATTCAAAGGTCTAAGCATATTCATTATGTTATTTAAAAACCTCTTCTCTAAGACTATCTTCTTATTAAGAGCTATATGAATTAGCCAGATGAAAAATTCTCATCTGTGACCTTGCTAACTGTGATTCTGAAAATGAGGCTATTTTAAGAATTTCTCATGCAGTTTCCATCAAAGCTAGTGTCTGATTTCTACATCGTTTAAGTTATTATAAGCCTCCTATTTATTCATAATTGAATTTCCTTGTGGCAGACCATGACCTGTTCTCATCCCACCTAGTTATTCCTTCTTTCTTTCCTTTCTTCTTGCCTGCTTACATGCAAGTAGCTAACACGGTAGAAGATTAGCAAAAGAGATATTAGTTATACCCTTTTGGAGCTAACAACTGGCTAAGAGGAGAGAGACGTTAAAGGCAAACAGCACAGTGATGGAAGTACATCATATAAAAAGGCTACATAAAGAATGCGCTATATATTGCTATAGTATACAAGAGACAGAAATGCACAATGGCTTAAATTAAATGTATTTCTTTTTTATATAAAAGTCAGGATGTGGGCAGTTCTGGGCCAGTGTGATGGCCCTGATCCAGGAGGTTATTAGGAATTCAGGCCTTTCTCTGGTTATTACTTCACCCACCCTTGTGGGCAGCGTTGTTGTAATGATTGAATATGGCAAGTAAAGTTTGGAACACGGTATCCAAATTCAGGCCGCAGATTGGAAGAAAGGGCCTCGGAAAACAGAACAGAGAGAAGAATGTATTGTCTTTAAGGGGACACCCCAGAAATTCGACATGTAACACTTTCATTTATATCTATCTTTGACCTAGCTATAAATCATGTTGGAGGACATGGCCTTTATTCTGGACAATTATATAACGAGCTAAAATTTGTCTGCAAAGGAAAAACAGATATTAGGAACAGCTGATAGTTTCTAATATATTCATAGAGAGATAGTTTGGTCTCTATGTAAGCATTTATAAATCACCATTACTTATATCCAGTCACACAGAGTTAACGTCTATAAAACAAGGCTGACAAATAGAACATTATACAAAGATGAAAAACTTCTGCATTAGCATCCTCCAGATGCAGTGGCAACACAAACTATTAGTGAGCACTTGAAATTTGTCTTACATGATTGAAAAACCAACATCTTAAGTTTTATTTTATTTTATTAAATTTAGATTTAAATATATACATGTGGCCAGAGGGACCACAGAGGGCATAGCAATAAAACTTTAGAATGTTCCCATAGCTGTGATCAGTTTAAACTTTCTTTCCAGCTTCTGGGTGCTTCCCAGGTGGCACTAGAGGTAAAAAACCCTCCTGCCAATGCAGGAGATGTAAGAGATGCAGGTTCAATCCCTGGGTCAGGAAGATTCCCTGGAGGAGGAAATGGCAACACACTCCATAATTTTTGCCTGGGGAAGCTTATGGACCGAGAAGCATGGTGGGCTACACAGTCCATCAGTTCAGTTCAGTCACTCAGCTGTGTCTGACTATTTGCGACCCCATGGAGTGCAGCACGCCAATCTTCCCTGTCCATCACCAACTCCCAGAGTTTACTCAAGCATGTCCATTGAGTCTTTGATGCCATCCAACCATCTCATCCTCTGTTGTCCCCTTCTCCTCCTGCCTTCAATCTTTCCCAGCATCAGGGTCTTTTCAAATGAGTCAGCTCTTCGCATCAGGTGGCCAAAGTATTGGAGTTTCAGCTTCAACATCAGTCATTCCAATGAATATTTAAGACTGATTTCCTTTAGGATGAAGTCCAAGGGACTCTCAAGAGTCTTCTCCAACACCACAGTTCAAAAACATAAATTCTTTGGCACTCAGCTTTCTTTAATAGTCCAACTCTCACAACTATATATGACTCCTGGAAAAACCATAGCCTTGACTAGACGGACCTTTGTTGGCAAAGTAATGTCTCTGTTTTTTAATATGCTGTCTAGGTTGGCCATAACTTTCCTTCCAAGGGGTCAGCATCTTTTAATTTCATGGCAGCAATCACCATCTGCAGTGATTTTGAAGCCCAAAAAAATAAAGTCTGACACTGTTTCCACTGTTTCCCCATCTATTTGCCATGAAATGATGGGACCAGATGCCATGATCTTAGTTCTCTGAATGTTGAGCTTTAGGCCAACTTTTACTCTTCTCTTTCTCTTTCATCAAGAGGCTCTTTAGTTCCTCTTCACTTTCTGCCATAAGGGTGGTGTCATCTGCATATCTGAGGTTATTGATATTTCTCCTGGCAATCTTGATTCCAGCTTGTGCTTCCTCCAGCCTAGTGTTTCTCATGATGTACTCTGCATAAAAGTTAAATAAGCATGATGACAATATACACCTTGACATACTTCTTTTCCTATTTGGAACCAGTCTGTTGTGCCATATCCAGTTCTAACTGTTGCTTTCTCACCTGCATACAGATTTCTCAAGAGGCAGATCAGGTGGTCTGCTATTCCCATCTCTTTCAGAGTTTTACAGAGTTTATTGTGATCCACACAGTCAAACTTCCCTGGTGGCTCAGATGGTAAAGCATCTGCCTACAATCCGGGAGACATGGGTCTGATCCCGGGGTCGGAAAGATCCTCTGGAGAGTGAAATGGCAGCCCACTCCTGTACTCCTGCCTGGAAAGTCCCATGGATAGAGGAGCCTGGTAGACTGCAGTCCATGGGGTCACAAAGAGTCAGACATGACTGAGCAACTTCATTTCACTGCTTCACACAAAGGCTTTGGCATAGACAATAAAGCAGAAATAGATGTTTTTCTGGAACTCTCTTGCTTTTTTGATGGTCCAACAGATGTTGGCCATTTGATCTCTGGTTCCTCTGCCTTTTCTAAATCCAGCTTGAACATCTGGAAGTTCACGGTTCATATATTGTTGAAGCCTGGCTTGGAGAATTTTGGGCATTACTTTACTAGCGTGTGAGATGGGTGCAGTTGTGTGGTAGTTTGAGCATTCTTTGCCATTGCCTTTCTTTGGGATTGGAATGAAAACTGACCTTTTCCAGTCCTGTGGCCACTGCTGAGTTTTCCAAATTTGCTGGCATATTGACTGCAGCAATATCACAGCATCATCTTTTAGGTTTTAAAACAGCTCAACTGGAATTCTATCACCTCCACTAGCTTTGTTCATAGTGATGCTTCCTAAGGCCCACTTGACTTCGCATTCCTGGATGTCTGGCTCTAGGTGAGGGATCACACCATCGTGGTTATCTGGGTCATGAATTTTTTTTGTATAGTTCTTTTATGTATTCTTGCCACCTCTTCTCAATATCTCCTGCTTCTGTTAGTTCCATACTATTTTTCTCCTTTATTGTGCCCATCTTTGCATAAAATTTTCCCTTGGTATATCTAATTTGCTTGAAGAGATGTCTTTCCCATTCTATTGTTTTCCTTAATTTCTCTGCATTGATCACTGAGGAAGGCTTTCTTATCTCTCTTTGCTATTCTTTGGGACTCTGCTTTCAAATGGGTATATCTTTCCTTTTCTCCTTTGCTTTTGTTTTTCTTCTTTTCTCAGCTATGTGTAAGGCCTCCTCAGACAGCCATTTTTATTTTTGCATTTCTTTTTCTTGGGGATGGTCTTGATCCCTGTCTCCTGTATCATGTCACAAACCTCTGCCCATAGTTCATCAGGCTCTCTGTCTATCAGATCTAGTCCCTTAAATCTATTTGTCACTTCCACTGTATAATCGTTAGGTATTTAATTTAGGTCATACCTGAATGATCTAGTGGTTTTCCCTACTTTCTTCAACTTAAGTCTGAATTTGGCAATAAGGAGTTCATGATCTGAGCCACAGTCAGCTCCTGGTCTTGTTTTTGCTGACTCTATACAGTTTCTCCATCTGTGACTGCAAAGAATATAATCAATATGATTTCAGTGTTGACCACCTGGTGATGTCCATGTGCAGAGTCTTCTCTTGTGTTGTTGGAAGAGGGTGTTTGCTATGACCAGTGCATTCTCTTGGCAAAACTCTATTAGCCTTTGCCCTGCTTCATTCTGTACTCCAAGGCCGAATTTGCCTGTTACTCCAGGTGTTTCTTGACTTCCTACTTTTGCATTCCAGTCCCCTATAATGAAAAGGACATATTTTGGGGGTGTTAGTTCTAGAAGGTCTTGTAGGTCTTCATAGAACCGTTCAGTTTCAGCCTCTTCAGTATTACTGGTCGGGGCATATACTTGGATTACTGTGATATTGAATGGTTTGCCTTAGAAATGAACAGAGATCATTCTGCCTTGTCTGATTCAGTGAAACAATGAGGCATGATGTGTACAGCCACCCAAGATGGACAGGTCGTGGTGGGGAGGTCTGACAGAATGTGGTCCACTGGAGAAGGGAACGGCAAACCACTTCAGTATTCCTGCCTTGAGAACCCCATGAACAGTATGAAAAGGCAAAAAGATAGGATGCTGAAAGAGGAACTCCCCAGGTCGGTAGATGCCCAATACACTACTGGAGACCAGCGGAGAAACAATTCCAGAAAGAATGAAGAGCTGGAGACAAAGCAAAAACAACACCCAGTTGTGGATGTGACTGGTAATGGAAGCAAGGTCCAGTGCTGAAAAGAGCAATATTGCATAGGAACCTGGAATGTTAGGTCCATGAATAAAGGCAATTTGGCAGTGGTCAAACAGGAGATGGTAAGAGCAAACACTGACATTTTAGGTATTAGCAAACTAAAATGGACTGGAATGGATGAATTTAACTCAGATGACCATTATACCTACTACTGTGGGCAAAAATCCCTTAGAGAAAATGGTGTGTCCATCATAGTCAACAAAAGAATCTGAAATGCAGTACTTGGATGCAATCTCAAAAACGACAGAATGATCTCTGTTCGTTTTCAAGGCAAACCATTCAATATCACAGTAATCCAAGCCTATGCCCCAACACAGTCCATGGGCTCACAAAGAATTGGACTTGACTGAAGCAGCTGGCCTTTCCACTTCTGCTGAGCCATGTGTAGACCTATTTGCTTAATTATCTGATAAGAGCAAGTTTTCCAACTTACTGGATACATGTTCTCTTCTTTTTTCCTATTTCTCCCATAAAGATTTTAGTCTAGGTTCCCCTTGGAGCATCTATCTTTTATGTTTTTCAATTAAGAATTTAGTAAGAAAAAGTGCAAAAACTTTCTGGTATGACCCTTTATGTGAATCTGTAGCATTGTCTAGGAGCATTTGAATACTTACCCAATTCAATAGGTGACGTCCTTAGGATATGTGGACAAGACTAGGAACTGTCTAAAAGTCTACCCCCCTCTCATGACCATTTGACATGTTTAACAGAAGTTATATTAGTAACTTTTCCTGTGAAAGTGTTAGTTGCTCAGTTATATCTGACTCCTTGCAACCCCATGAGCTGTAGCCTGCCAGGTTCCTCCGGCCATGGGATTCTCCAAGCAAGAGTACTGGAGTGGGTTGCCATGCCCTTCTCCAGGGGATCTTCCCGACCCAGGGATGAACCCAGGTCCCGGCAGTGCAGGCAGATTCTCTACGGTATGAGGCACCAGGGAAGCTACCAGAGAGCCAACATAGAACACACATGTTCTATGTGTGAACATATATGCATGTGCACATTTGTGTATGAGAAGAACAGAATGACCAAAGGGAGAGATATCAAGTTTAAGGTGTGTAAAGAGGAGACGTGTGAGGTCACATATGAAAGGAGAAGCTATTTCAAAGACATTGGGAGGGGGGGAGATGAAAAGAAACTTTCATTTCTTAGCAAATAAGGAAATTTAAAAATTTAAAGCTACAGCCTCATTTGCAAAGAGAAAGAATAAAAACTGCACAGAGGAAAAAGCAGTTCATCAAAACTTAGCCAGCATATGCATTTTCCGCAGCATACTTGCTTAAATTTTATTTCTTCTGACTGTATTTTCCTTCAGAACAATCTTCCTGTTCACTACAGTTAGAAATTTGAGGTTTGCTCATCTTATTCTTATAGTTTCAAAATTTAGTTCCTGCTAGGAGTGAATTATGTATATCTACATGTTGAGCTTCAGGCAGAATATCAAGAAAAAGCAATTCCTATTTCAATTTATTAAATGTATTGCAAGCAAATTTCTGACTATAGGACACCTCTGTCAGGAAAATTAGAGTTTTAGAAGTGGAAACTTCCAACTCTCGCACACTTACACTTAGCTTGTTATTCACTTGGAAAGAAGAACATGGTGAAGGTACTAGAATACAGTATTTAGTTTTAGGTGGCAGATTAAAAAAAAAACAAAATGGAACATTATTTCATTCAAATTTGACTTTTCACATGTTACATTAAAGTTATCATTTTTGTTTATGAGAAAAACAAAAGGTTTTACATTTTACATAAAAACTCTTATTACAATTCTAATATGGATAGCTAACACATTTACATGTCTAGAAATATAATCTGTAAGACTAATCCTCCATGTGCATGGAAAAAGAGCTGGGGTTCGTTGGAATTATGTAGATAAATTGGGCTTCCCTGGAGGCTCAGTGGTAAGGAATCTGCCTGACAATGCAGATGTGTGTTTGATCCCTGGGTCAGAAAGATTCCTGTGGAGAAGGAAAGGGCAACCCATCCCAAAATTCTTACCTGGGAAATCCCATGGACATAGGAGTCTGGTGGGCTGCAGTCCCTGAGGTTACAAGAGTCGGACATGACTTAGCAACTAAAATAACAACCACATGCACATATATTATACATTCAAAGTGAGAGAGTGAAAGTCACTCAGTCGTGTCCGACTCTTTGTGACCCCACAGATTATACAGCCCATGGAATTCTCCAGGCCAGAACACTGGGGTGGGTAGTCTTTCTCTCCTCCAGGGGATGTTCCCAACCCAGGGATCGAACCCAGGTCTCTCACATGGCAGGCGGATTTTTTACCAGCTGAGCCACCAGGGAAGCCCAAGAATATTGGAGTGGGTAGTGGTATCCCTTCTGCAGAGGATCTTCCTGACCAAAGGGGTCAACTAATAAAGAAATCAAAGATTTCTAGGGAAATTTACTAAAACTATATACAACCAGTTTGGACCAGTATAAAGTCTGGTCCAAACAATGTATTAGAGTGCATGGAAAACCCCTTAAGGTTTTCAGATGGTATAGTCAGAATAAAGAAAAGAAAAGGTTTGCTTTGAGGAGTGTTTGTTGGTTCTTAAACAGGGCAGGATAATTCTGTGCTTCAGTGCTTTAGAACCAACTTTGTCCTGCAAATTATCACAGTTAGAAAAGAGAATACATTGGAGAAGTTAGGATAAGACTTACAGCTTCTCTCCAAGAAGAGGGAAAACAGTTCAGATCTTTTTTTTTTTTTTCTTTTTCTAAGAGTAGAGTTTTATTACTAAGAGTGGAATGGGGGTAGGGGTAGGAGATGAAGGCATTGAGTGACTTAGGCAGGGGAAATCACATTCAGCAAAGAGAAGGGCACACCTCAGCTGAGGTTCAGGAAGTAAGATATCCAAGACGATTCATGTTATAAAAATAAGTTTTTAAGTTTCAGACTTTCCTAAAAATGCATGGCCTATGATCATTATGTTTTCATTAAGATAATATATACTGAACCAAAAGTTGGCATTTAACTTTGAGGATCATTTATATAAAATTGTTACCATCTAAAACCTAGAAAACATGCATTCAGGTTGAAACATTATTTCAGTAAGAAATACCTTTGCATTGCTGAGGGTTTTAACACAACATAGTTTTAGAGAAGAAGATGAACTAGAACCTTGCTGGATCTTTTGGAATTAACCCTCTAGAGTAGAGGGTGGTGGGCAGTTTAATTATAGAGACAATCAAAATTAACTTCATACCAACATACATGTGATAATAGAGTATGTGCTGCTTGCTTTGTTGTGTTTTTAAAAAATCATTTATATCACAAGTGTACACTGTATTACATTGTGTTAAAAACTTGATATCCATATACATTACAAATGATCGCCACCACAAACCTAGTTTCCATCCATCACTAAAGACTTGGCCCACTTCACCCATTTTGCAGATCCCCCAAACCCTTTCTCCTCTGGTAACCTCAATTCTGATTTCAGTATCAGGTTTTTGTGGTGGTTGTTGTTGTTTGTTTGTTTGTTTTAATTTTTTAACTGAAGGATAATTGCTTTACAGAATTTTGTGGTTTTCTGTCATACATCAACAAGAGTCAGCCATAGGCACACCCATGCCCCCTCTCTCCCAGACCCCACTCCCCTCTCCCCCCCCCCCCCATCAGCCTGTCGCAGAGCCCCTGTTTGGGTTCCCTGAGTCACAGAGAAAATTCCTGCTGGCGATCCGTTTTACACGTGGTATTGTAAATGTCTATGTTACTCTCTCCATACATCTCCCCTTTTCCCGCCTCTCCTTCCATCTTGACCATAGGTCTGTTCTCTATGTCTGTTTCTCTTTTGCTGCCCTGAAAATAAATTCATCAGTGCCATCTCTTCAGATTCCATATATACGTGTCAGTATACTCTGTTTATGTTTCTCTTTCTGACTTGACTCTGTATAATGGGCTCTAGTTTGTCCTCCTCGTTAGAGCAGATTCAGGTGTGTTCCTTTCTATGGCTGAGTAGTCTTCCATTGTATATATGTACCACAGCTTCTTTAGCCATTCATCTATCAATGGACATCGAGGTTGCTTCCATGTTCTATCTATTGTAAATAGTGCTTCAGTGAACATTGGGGTACATATATCTTTTTCAGTTTTGATTTCCTCAGGGTATATGCCCAGGAGTAGGATTGCTGGGTCATATGGTGGTTTTATTCCTAGCTTTTCAAGGAGTCTCCATACCATCTTCCATAGTGGCTGTATCAGTTTACATTTCCACCAGCAATGCAAGAGTATCAGTTTGTTTTTATTTTGTTTTGCTTTTATAAATTTAACATATCAGTGGGATCATACAACATCAGTCTCCATCTGAAATATTTCACTTAGCATAATACCTTCAAGGTCCACATGCATTGTTGCAAATAACAGGATTTATTCATTTTTATGGCTGGGCAGTATTCTACTGTGTACATATCTTCTATATTCACTCATCCACTGATGGACACTTATGTTGTTTCCATATTTTGATCATTGTAAATAATGCTACAGTGAACATAAGGGTGCATATATCTTTTCACATTTGTGTTTTTGTGTTCTTTGAATAAATACTGATAAAGAAGTATGGATAAGTTGATAGCTCTATTCTTAATTTTTTGAGGAATTTACATACTTTACATGCAACAATTCATGATTCATGAACAGTGCAAAAGGGCTTCCTTTTCTCCTTTTTTTTTTTTTTTTTCCTTTTCTCTTTTTTGATAGCAGCCATTCTAGCAGGTGTAAGGTGATATCTCACTGTTATTTTGACTTGCCTTTCCCTAATAATTAGTGATGCTGAATATCTTTTCACATGTCTGTAGTTATCTATAAGTCTTTGGAAAAATATCTGTTCAGACCATCTGCACATTAATTGGGTTGTTTGTTTTATCTCTGTTGAGTTCTTTATATATTTTGGATATTAACCTCTTAATGGATATATGCTTTGCAAATACTTTTCCCCTTTCAGTAGGTTTCCCTTATGCTGTGATGATGATTTGTTTCACTGTGCAGAAACTTTTTAGTTTGATATAGTCCCATTTGTTTATTTTCGCTTTTATTTCCCTTGCCTTTGAAGTCAAATCCACAAAAACATTGCTAAGATTGATGTCAAGAAGTTATTACCTAAATTTTCTTCTAGGAATTTTATGATACCAGGTCTTACATTCAAGTGTTTAATCTAGTTTGAGTTAATTTTGTGTGTGATGTAAGGTAGTGGTCTAGTTTCATTTTTTTGCATGTGGGTGTCTAGTTTTTCCAACATTTATTGAAAACACTATCCTTTCTTAGCTGTATGTTTTTAGCTACTTTGTGTAAGTTAATTGTCCATACATGTGTGGGTTTATTTCTGGGCTCTCAGTTCTGTTCCATTCATCTGTATTTCTGGGGTGTGTGTGTGTGTGTGTGTGTGTGTGTGTGTGTGTGTGTGTGTGTGTGTATGTGTGTGTGTGTGTGTGTGTGCACACCAGTACCATACTGTTTGATTGCTGTAGTTTTGTAGTATAGTTTGAAATCAGGGCGTATGATACCTCCAGCTTTGTTCTTCCTTCTCAAGACTGATTTGGCTATTTGAGATCTTTTGTGGTTCCATACAAATTTTAGGGTTATTTGATCTTGCTGTGTGAAATATGCCATTAAAATTTTGATAGGGATTGCATTGAATCTGTAGATTGTTTTGTGCAGTATTGCGATCTTAGCAATGTTAATTTGTCCAATTCATAAACATGGATTATCATTCCATTTATTCATATCTTCTTTAATTTCCTTCATCTGTGCTTGAAGTTTGCAGTGTAGGCTTCTTTTCCCTCTGTGGTTAAAATTATTCCTTGGCATTTTTTTTCTTTTTTTGCAGTTGTATATGAGATTGTTTTATTAATTTGTCTTTCTTAGAGCCCAGTGTAACTGTATAGAAAGACTACAGATTTCTGTATATATGGTGTTAGCTGTGGGTCTGTCATTTATAACCTTTATTATGTTGAAGTGTTTCCTCTATACCCACTATGCTGACAGTTTTCATCATAAACTGCTGTCAAACTTTGTCAAAAACTTTTTCTGCATCTACTGAGATGATCATATAGCTTTTATTATTCTTTTGTTTTAGTGGGATGTAACATGTTGATTGACTTGTGATTGTTTAACCATCCTTAAATCCCTGGAATAAAACTCATTTGATCACTGTGTGTGATCCTTTTTAATGTATTGTTGGATTTGGTTTGCTAATACTTTGTTGAAGATGTCTGCATCTGTGTTCATTAGTAATACTGGCCTGTAATTTTCTTTTTTGTTGGAGTTTTTGTCTGGATTTGGTATCTGATTAATGCTGGATTAATAAAATGTATTTGGAAGGTTTCCCTCTTTTTCAATTTTTTGAAACAGTTTGAGAAAAGCAGATACCAAATCTTCATTGAATTCATCATAGATTTTGCCAGTGAAGCCAACTGGTCCTAGGATTTTGTTTTTTAGGAGATTTTCTTGATTACTATTTCAATCTCCTTACTAGTAATCAACCTATTCAGATTTTCTATTTACTCATGATTCAGTCTTAGAAGATTGCATGTTTCTAGGAATTTATCCATTTTTTATAGGTTGTCCAAATTGTTGGCATTTGAATGTTCATAATGGTCTCTTATGATCCTTTGTGTTTCTGTTGTAGCTTTTTCATTCTCACTTTATTTATTTGAATCTTCTCTTTTTCTTTGTTAGTCTGACTACAGTTTTGCTAATTTTGTAAATCTTTCAAAGAAAAAATTCTTCATTGATCTTTCCTATTTTTTTTTAGTCTCCATTTCATTTATTTCTGCTCTGATCTTTATTATTTCTTTCAATCTGCTAAACTGGGCTTTGTTCTTATTTTTCTAATTCCTTTAGTAGCAAAGCTTGGCTTTGTATTTGGGGTTTTTCTTGTTTCTTGAGGTAGGCCTATATTGCTACGAACATCCCTCTTAGAACCACTTTTGCTGCATCCTGAAGATTTGGCTGTGTTGTATTTCTGTTTTTCGTTTGTCTCTTAGTATTTTCGTTTCTCCTTTGGTATCTTCAATGACCCATTTGCTGTTCAGTGTCATATTGTTTAATCTTCGTGTTTTTGCACTTTTTCCAGTATTTCCTTGAGATTGGTTTCTAGTTTCATACTATTTTGGTTGTAAAAACTGCTTGATATGATTCCAATCTTCTTGAATTTATTAATACTTGCTTTGTAAACTAAATGTGACCTACCATAGAGAATGTTTCATGTGTACTTGAGAAGAATGTGTATTCTGATGTATTTCAATATGTGAAGAACTGCATTTATATATATATATATATATATATATATATATATATATATAATCTGTTATATCTCTGGTGTAATGCATCATTTAATTCACTGTACCTCACTGATCTTCTTTCTGGATGGTCTATCCATCAATGTAAATGGTATGTTAAAGCCCCCTACTATGCCTCACTGACATTAATAAGTTAAAGGGAGAACTCCAAAATGGTGCCTACCAGCACCAGCATTAGCAAGGTAGGCTGACATCACAAAAATGGTTTCTACCAGTGTCTCACTTTCCAGGGAGCATCCCAACTGGTTCCTGCATCTGGTAAAGCCTGAGATTAGTAACTACACTGGCTTTTGGATCAAGTGAGCCTGTGTGAAAGCTATTTAAGAGTGAATTTTCCATTTCTTATAATTCTACATTTTTCTCCATTGGTTTTTAAAATTAGCTGTTTTGGGGACTTGTAGCTTGAGTTTGACTGCAGATTGCCACAGCTAGGGTACAGTTTTTTCCCTGGTGAGACTATATCTCTGCCTCTCTTGCCTGCATCATTGCTCTCCTTTTATCCTTTGTCTTAGAGGCTCTGTTCATCCCTTTCCAAGGAAATTATTTAATAGGTAATTGTATTAATAGATTTGTTGTGTCTATGGGAGGAGATGTGTTTAGGATATGTCATCTTGAACTCTCCCCTTCCACTGCTGTATTTTTTAAATAACCTATTCCTAAACTGGAAAAAAAAAAATGTAACAATATTACTTCAAGAGGAAAGTATTAACTGGCTTGGACAATAGAATGCTTAAACTTCAGAGTTTAATAGTGGTATCATTATGTGAACTGCATTTCCAAAACGTCAAAATAGAAAATTTATTTCTTTGAAATGTCTATTTCTAAAGAATTTTATAATTATTGAAAGTTTTTCCTAAGGAAAATGCAATTGAACTTTGATTACTGACTTCAAGAATCTAATAACTTTCATTTTGGATGAAGCATGGTGCATGCTGTCAAACATATATTGTTTACAAAACACTGTGATACTATTCTTGTTATTCTCCCTAGCATCCAAAAACAGATTTAAACACAAATCAAACATTCCCTGAGAAAGAAAGGTTAGTTTAATGAATATTCAGCTGGAACTAAAGAGCATTTTGTCTTGAATATAATACAAGAATTCCCCATAAATTGAGCAAGATAAGGAGCACAGTGGTATATGGTAATATTGTGCATGGCTACTATAGAACAATATTTTAAACTATTTTTCAAAATCCAGTGACATTTAGTAGAAATACTCTCATAAATACATTATTTCCTATTAAATTACTTAGTGATATCTTTGGTTGTATGACTAACAGTTAAAATGTTACTTGGCTATAGTTGCTCTAAGTTATACATAATTCACTGTGGAATATTTCAACCTGAGCTAAAGAAGAGATACTTGGCACAAAATGTGAACTTGTGGGTTTAAATTTAATGAATACTAGGAAAACTTACTTACTGCCACTGTGCATATCTATAAAAAAACTGAAATAGATCAACAATCTTAAGAGTTATCCATTACTGTACAACAAATCACCACAAACTTAGACACTTAAAGCAATATACTTTAGTATCTCACAATAATTGTGGGCAAGGAATCAGAGCTTAGTCTAGTTCCCTGGTGGGAAAGTCGGGACTGACTTCTCATCTAAAGACTCAGCTGAGGAAGGATTTGTTTCCAAGTTCACATGGCTGTTGCCTACATTTAGTTCCTTGAAAACTTCCTGGTGGTTCAGACTGTAAAGAATTTGCCTGCAATGTGGGAGACATTGGTTTGATCCCTGTGTGGGGAAGATCCCTGGAGAAGGCAATGGATTCCCACTCCAGTGTTCTTGCCTAGAGAATTCCATGGACAGAGGAGCCTGGCGGGCTACATGTAATCAATGGTGTCACTAAGACTTGGACATGACTGACTAATACTTTTTCACTGCTTTCAGACTCTAGGCGGAGTGCTTCAGTTTCTTGATGTCTGGAGGCTAAAGGCCTATCTAATTTCTACATTTATCCACATGAAATGAAGTTTATTGAACATGAGGATGTGTAAATGAATGGCTAATAGATGTTGACAGATAGGAAAAGATATATTTAGCTATATTTTTAGTGTTAATATTCTTTTTATTTTTGGCTTTAATGTTTTGAATTAATAAATGTTAATCATTATTTAAATTTATTTATGAATCCCTTTAGCAAAAGTAATATTAGCATTTGATTATTTTCTACATGATGTGTTTTTAGAATCTAAAATCCTTCTAACTTTACAGTTCCATGTTTTTGAGAAGGTACCTAGAAATTCTGGATAATTCACTTTTTTCAGTTAATATATTAAATATCCTTTTATCAAATGAATATAGCCTGAGGGAGTCAAAAGTATTCATTAACATCCATATATGATAGCATGAAACAGCTTGGAATATGAATCCAGTAACATCACAAAACCCAGAAGTTTCAGAGAATCACCATGCTTGCATCTGGAAAAATTCAGGAATATCTGATGCTGAGGACACTACTTGAAAGAAAAGATCTATACATGATATGAGATGGCCCTGATTTTTATTAATTGATTAGTTATTCAATATTATAACATATTCTTTAATAACTTTCCTGACGGATGAAATCCTTAGGGTTAAACAGCCCCCATAAGGATTTTCAAGCCTGTATTTCTACCCAACAATCACTTCTTGAAGTTTACTGAAATGATGAAGGCTACTCTCTTCTCTTAATGAATTTATGGGCTAGAGAAGCTTTTTGGTGTCTACTCCTTGGTAGCTTCAGCTGAAGTCTCTATTCAGTCCAAAAGCTAAGAGTAATCTACAGCACAGAAAAACAAAATCAAAGCACCCTATTCCACAAAGCCCCTCAAATATTTAAGGGCACATATCTACAGCACAGAAAAACAAAATCAAAGCACCCTATTCCGCAAAGCCCCTCAAATATTTAAGGGCATATATCTATATCTATATATTTATATCTATATCTATCTCTCTGTAAAATAGCATGTTATATGTGTTTTATATTATTTGTTGGCAAACACTTCTCACTCTTTAGCAGAGTTGGCCAAAGCATGTCATCTTTAGATGGATGTGTGTCTTAAACTAAGGTTTTTGTGTTCAGTATCTATAGATAAGTAAACTGAAGCAGCAAACCAGGAGCCATGGGCAAAGCAATTAATGAGAGAGCTGAGCACGAAAATCAAGAAGGTGGAAGGATATCACTTACTCACAGGGAAATACAAGTGCATCCCCTTCCTATTTTGACCTTAACCCAGGCTATAAATTGGGTCAGAAATACTAACTTCTAAGAAGTAAATTCTCCTTTTTACTTTAAGACACTGATCCAGGGTTGATGGACTGAAAAACAGATACAAATGAAACAGGAAGAAGAGAATGGAAAAATAAAAATAAAAAACATTCTTAGTATAGTAATGAGAAACTTTCTAATTGAATGACTGATTCACTCACATTCTCTTCCTTAATTTTTGTACAATCATCTTGGACAGATACTGTCATCTCTGTTTTTGTTGTTATTTAGTCACGGTCATGTCCAGCTTTTTGCAACCCCATGAGCGGTAGCCCGCCAGGCTCCTTTGTCCATGGGATTTCTCAGGCAAGAATACTTACTGGAGTGGGTTGCCATTTCCTGCTCCAGGGAATCTTCCCGACCCAGGGACCAAACTCACATCTTCTGCATTGGCAGGTGGATTCTTTACCACTGGGCCACCAGAGAAGCCCGTGTCTCTGTTTTACAGTAGAGGAAACTAAGCTTCAGAGCTGAGTGACTTCGCTAGGGTTCACAGCTGGGAAATGGTTAATACAGGAATTGCACAAATGTCTGTTTAACTCCAAAAACTACAGTCTTAGTTTAATGTGTCTTATTCAGAGATAAATTAAGCACACACCTTGCTAAGTGACAGTCCACTAAGGACATATACACACATAATTCTACTAAAAATCTTGAATAATACAAAGGAGAGCTCTACAATGTCACAGCAATTTCAGAACTTTTGTGCACCTGAAGGACATGGATTTGAAAGAGAAAACTCCCATGTTTACATATTTTTATAACTCCTTTCGAAAACCCACACAATACTCAAGAAGAAATTTCAGAAGAAATTTCAAGGATATCATTGATAGCCTCAGGAGGGTATTGCTTGTTCCCTTGGTAGAGAATTAAAGATGTGATTTAAAAGGCAGGCAGCAATTAAGAAGCATGTTACTAGAAACTCAGATTGAAAATAGCCACCCAGTAGATAATACATGAAGCTTTCAAAGAAAATCCATAATATCCTTGGAGAAATTGTAAAAGCTACTCAAGGGGTTTTGTTTCAAGGATATTTAAACTCTATTTAGTGTTCTTGTTTATCACATTACAAATAAAAGCCTCATAGTAAATGGTAGTGATTTAATATCTTGGACTTCAAATATCATACAGATTAGACAGCAATGGAAAAGCACACAACTTGGCTCCTAGGAGCTCATTTGTTCATAATTCTCTCCTACCTAAGTACTGATATTGTAGAAGTTACCTCTTTTTGGGAGGGCAGTTAACCTCTTTTAAATTATTATCCTAGAAATCTTTTTTTGTTTATACAGGTTATATCTATTGATACTAAGCCATTTAAAATATGTATTTATTAAGTCACTTAAAATAATCTAGCAAGTATAAAATACATTAATTTCAACATACTACTTCAACCAGAAAATAGTTATAATTTCCAAATAAAAATACAGTGGAAATAGTGCTGTTTTAAATTTTTTAAAATCTCTTTAACTTGTGGCTTAATAGAAGACAGAGGCATTCTGATATCTGCTTCTGCATTCATCCTGGGGCAATGTTTGCAGTAGGCTGAATAATCAATGGTATCAGGGACTAATCTTGAAACTGTAGTGTTACCATATCCATACATGTATACATATACATATACATACATGGATTATGTATATGTATTATCTGGGTTATCTGGGCAGGCCCTAAATGCAATTACAAGTATGACTTTGTAAAAAAGAGGTCAGGACAGATTTGAGCCTTTACCAGATCAGTAAGGAAGCATGATACGGAAAATAATTCTTAATGATTAGCAAGGCTGATTACCTGATCTATTACAGGATCTATAAGCTATTCAATATTACTTTAATAAGTCATCTTATATCATTCAGTATCACTATCACTAAATGCAACCCTTTAAGAACTTCAATATACAAAATTGCTGAACTTAGTACACAAATTAAACTCCTTCTCCCTTATATCCCTTATATCATTGTTTAAACTCTATGATTCCTAAAGATAGAACTAACATCCTACTTATGGTTCTAACTTCTACTTTGACATAATGCATAGTATGTCATGGACCCAAATTAAATGCTTGTTGACCTAAGGTTCTATAATTGATTATTCCACTGCTATGTATAGAAGAAACAAAATCAATTTTTCCATTACTTCCATGGTAATGTTCAAACACATGGAAAGTCCTTTAAAATCTAGCCTCTGATTTTCATACCAGCCTTATACTTGATCACTATTCACCTAAGCAACAATAAAACTGAATTAGTATTCTTTTTCTTAAAGCAATGGTTAAATGGTCTTAAACCATTTAACAAATACTGATTAAATTACCACTGAAACACGAAACATTTTACTAGGTGCTGGGGAAAAAAAAAAAGAGTTAAGTCTGAAACTTCTACTTCTGTCCATGGTAGATCAGCTTTTATACTTCATTCTTCCTGCTGAGAACATTTAGAAAATTTTAACAAAATATGAAAACAAAACAGAAGAAAATGATTTGAAGACTTTGAAAGACTACCAATTTAGTTGACTTATAGGACCAAAATCCTAGCAAGGAAGGAAATTCAGGGAAATGATCCTGACATTCTTGCCTCTTTTTCCCTTGTGGCATTTGCATTTATCAAGACATAGATTCGTGGCTGAGAAGCAAAGAAATTGAGTAGATATATTCATAATAAAGAGGACAGGGAAACAAAACATTATAGCTTAAAAACAACAATGGTAAACACCCCAAGATTTCACTTCTAGAGGCTACACTTCAGAAAAAGTGTATAGAAAAATATTAAACACTGAGCTTCAATTTATCTAAGTCTTAAATGGATTAAAGTGATATTCCTTATACTAGCTTTCTATTAAGTGCAAAAGTAAATTCTCTATGCAAAAAAGGTAATATACAGAGTCTTAAATTATCTCTACAGCTTACAGTATCAAGAACTCAGTAAAATTAATAACATTTGGAAGAGAAAACACTTAAACAAGCAGAAGAAAAATTCACATATCTTAGACTCAGAAGAGGTCTTTATTTTGGAGATAACAGAAAATAAATATAAATATCATTATATTTTAAGAGATTAAAATATAGAAATTTAACAGAGAAGAAAAAAGGAGGATTGGAAAGGACAGACAAAACTATGAGATATACAATACCTAGAAAATAGGCCAAGCACATATATGAAGAGATTCCCAGGTGGAGAAGAAAAATACATGGGGAAGAAGCAATATTTGAAGAGATAATGCATAAGAATTTTTTAAAAACCCATGTAATCCATAACTTTAAGAGGGAAAAAATAAGTATGGACCCTAATCAAGATAAGTTTAAATAAGACTATGTTGAGGCCCCTGATAGTAAAATTACTGAAAATCATAATGAAGAGAAAATCTTAAATGTAGTCAGAAGTAAGGGAGGGGGAAGACAGACTATTTTCAAAGGAACAAGGTGAAGAATAGTAACTGACTTGTAAACAGAAATAAAGGAACTCAAAATGGGCTTTTTAAAGATAAAAGGAAACAACTGCCCATTTTTAATTCTTTACCCAACAAAAATGACATTCAAAAAAATCCCCTAAAACAAAAGCTGTAAAAGAACGTTCGAAAACAAAACACTGAGAAGGTCAGTTAAGAAGAAACATTTAATAAGGAGTGCTTCAGGCAGGTGAACACAGATTCCAAGTGGAAGCAGATAAACGCAGGCAGGAATGAAGAACCCAGGGAGCAGTCCCCTATGTGGATAAATGCAGAGGGCATCTGACTCTATAAATTGAGAAAAGTAATTGCTTTTGAGGTATAAAAGCATGTAGAAGTAAAATATATGAACAAGACCACAAAGTCAAGAGGGAGAGGATTGGAATGAAAGTATTTTAAGTGCTCACAGACATAGAAAACAAATTTATGGTGACTAAAGGGGCATGGTGGTGGTGGGGAGGGATAAACTAGGAGTTTGGGATTAGCAGACACACACACTACTATACATAAAATATATAAACACCAAGGACCTTCTGTATAGCACAGGAACTATAGTCAATATATTGTAATAACCTATAATGGAAAAGAATCTGAAAAAGAATATATATATATATAAAATATATAAGTATTAAATATATATGGGCTTCCCTGGTGGTTCTGCTTACAATACAGGAGACCTAGGGACCTATATATATATATACATATACATACACATACACATATACACATATACATACACATACATATACATACATATATATGTAATAAAACTGAATCACTTTGCTGTGTACCTGAAATGAACACAACACTGTAAGCCCATTATAATAATTTTATTTTTTTAATTTCCAAAGTAAAGCCTACTTGAGGAAGCTTTAGAAAAAATAGTATTTTGATTCCCTTGCACTCTACTGGATGCAAAAAGACTATTTTATATTGATGAACAGGAGTGTCAAAACAGGAAAACTGTATTTAATTAGCAAATTCATAGAATGGACAAATAAACAGTGAAACAATCCAAAACAACCTAAACAATCTAATTGTTTAAACAAATTAAGCAATCTAAAACAAAAAATAGTAAAAATAAAATTTTAAAACCCAATAAATAAAAAATAAATGGTAAGAAGACAGTTGTCAGACTAAATGCATCAGTAATTACCTGAAATATAAATGTACTGAATGCATTAATGGATAAATAAAGATTGTTAGACTAGATAAAAAGAAAATTTAACTATATGCTGTTTTACTAGACACATGTTTTAAATACTATAATCTAGTAAAGTTAAAAGGAAAATTATAGAAAGACACCCATGAAATCTCTAACCAAAAGAAAACTAATGTAAAATATCAAAAGCAGCTTTTGAACAAGTTGTAGGTCTTGCATTCTCTGGACAACCAACTCAGATGGAAATCAGATGCAGCTTTTAGGAAGAATACTCTTAGGATGAGCAATTGGCAGGGAGAATAAAGGAGGCAGGTATGGTAAAGAGGGTAAGATGGATTCCACCACAGTTAGAATAGGGACTCAGGCAACTCCGTGTGTGGAATGAAACTAAGAAAGTCCCTCAGAGTTGCTGGGTTTGGAGAGAGATGACTAAGAATTAAAGGCTTCCTGCCTGGCTCAGTGGTAAAGAATCTGCCTGCCAATGCAGGCGATGCAGGCCACATCGGTTCAATCCCTGGGTGGGGAAGATCTCCTGGAGGAGAAAATGGCAACCCACTCCAGTATTCTCGCCTGAGAAATCCTATGGACAAAGGAGCCTGGCAGGCTACAGTCCATGGGGTTGCAAGAGTCAGACACACTTGGGCACACATTCAAGGCTAAGAAATATAAATTTCCATCAACACATTGCTAAATGTGGGCTGTCATTTGGACGGGAGCTTGACCTTGAGTCAAGAGGCTTACTTAGCTGAAGATTAAAGCCAAGGGTGTCAGAAGCACTTTTGGTAGCTGGGAGAATATCTCCTTCAATCCTGAGGGGGAACTTAAAGAGCGCAGCACACTCAACTACACATGCCTTGCTTGTTTAGGAATAGAATATGATGCCACTTAAATGCATTCATTTATCCCAACTGTTATCTGTGACTCTAATTTTCACAATAATCATATAAGATGAATATGTATTCTTATCACAGTCTTATTGATGAGAAAATTGAGAATCTGAAAGGTAAGCGAAAAGAAAATATGAAAGTTGGAAACAAAACCTAAGTTGACAGGACTCCAAGGTTACCATCTTTCTGCTGTATATGTTATTTCTAGGCCAGTTAGAAATTAAATTAACTTTAAGAAGAATCTCATGGCACAAATTACACGTTTAAATGTTAAGCATAGAGCCTACTTTTCTAGTTTATTTCCATCTACTTCACCTTTCTGTGTTAGACTTTTCTGAACAAATGACACTTTAATTCCATAAAGAGTTTCATTTTAGTCTGAAGGAGATTGATTCTATGACTTAAAAGCACTCTAGAAGCTAGATTCAAAAGCCCTTAAAGATTATTTGGTGTAGGTAAATCCTAAAAGATGATGCTGTGAAAGTGCTGCACTCACTATGCCAGCAAGTTTGGAAAACTCAGCAGTGGCCACAGGTCTGGAAAAGGTCAGTTCTCATTCCAATCCCAAACAATGCTCAAACTATCACACAATTGCACTCATCTCACACACCGGTAAAGTAATGCTCAAAATTCTCCAAGCCAGGCTTCAGCAATACATGAACTGTGAAATTCCAGATGTTCAAGCTGGGTTTAGAAAAGGCAGAGGAACCAGAGATCAAATTGCAAACATCCTCTGGATCATCGAAAAAGCAAGAGAGTTCCAGAAAAACATCTATTTCTGCTTTATTGACTATGCCAAAGCCTTTGACTGTGTGCATCACAATAAACTGTGGAAAATTTTGAAAGAGATTAGAACACCAGATCACCTGACCTGCCTCTTGAGAAACCTGTATGCAGGTCAGGAAGCAACAGTTAGAACTGGACATGGAACAACAGACTGGTTCCAAATAGGAAAAGGAGTACGTCAAGGCTGTATATTGTCACCCTGCTTATTTAACTTATATGCAGAGTACATCATGAGAAACGCTGGGCTGAAGGAAGCACAAGCTGGAATCAAGATTACTGGGTGAAATATCAATAACCTCAGATATGCAGATGACACCACCCTTATGGCAGAAAGTGAAGAAGAACTAAAGAGCTTCTTGATGAAAGTGAAAGAGGAGGGTGAAAAAGTTGGCTTAAAGTTCAACATTCAGAAAACTAAGATCATGGCATCTGTTCCCATCACTTCATGGCAAATAGATGGGGAAACAATAGAAATAGTGGTTGACTTTATTTTTTGGGGGTCCAAAATCACTGCAGATGGTGATTGCAGCTATGAAATTAAGAGACACTTATTTCTTGGAAGGAAAGTTATGACCAGTTGGTCATAACCATAGACAGCATATTAAAAAGCAGAGACATCTCTTTGTCAAAAAGGTCCATCTAGTCAAGGCTATGGTTTTTCCAGTAGTCATGTATGGATGTGAGAGTTGGACTATAAAGAAAGCTGAGTGCAGAAGAATTGATGGTTTTGAACTGTGGTGTTGGAGAAGACTTTTGAGAGTTCCTTGGACTGCAAGGAGACCCAACCAGTCCATCTTAAAGGAGATCAGTCCTGGGTGTTCATTGGTAGGACTGATGCTGAAGCTGAAACACCAATACTTTGGCCACCTGATACGAAGAGCTGACTCACTGGAAAAGACTCTGGTGCTGGGAAAGATTGAGGGCAGGAGGAGAAGGGGATGACAGAGGATGAGATGGTTGGATGGCATCACCGACTCAATGGACATGAGTTTGGGTTGACTCTGGGAGTTGGTGATGGACAGGGAGGCCTGGCGTGATGCAGTTCATGGGGTCACAAAGAGTCAGATATGACTGAGTGACTGAAATTACTGAGACTCAAAGATAAGCCAGAATGAGAAGTCCTAATAATATGACTTTCTGTATGTAATGGGACCATTGATTCAATTTTTCTTTATTCTCAAGATTTCAACTGTGAGCATTTCCAATCAAGAGTGTTCAAATGTGATCATTTCCAATGACCAGCCATCCATTCCAGAGCTACAGTCTTAGAGTATATTGCATACATTCCAAGTGTTTGGAATCAAGATACAAAATGAAGAAAAAAAAATCATTGCATACTTTGGCTTAATATGGAGAGATTCTTCAATGATCACATTAATCCTCTAAAATTTTGCTTACACTGAGAAGTATAGATCTCTGGGGGAGATTAAAAATATTTATCAGTAACAAAAATGCAAGTTAATTTTCACTTGATAATTCCAAGAAAAAGAAGTCAATGTCAGTGATGGAGGTTATTTCCAATATAATCATATGATTAGTTATTCCCTTAAGAATCAATGTGTGTGTGTGTGTGTGTGTGTGTGTGTGTTAGGCTTCACATATGTGTGAACCCTATGGCAAGGTGATATCACTCTACTGAACATCTATAAACAGGTAGGAACTTCATTTGGAGAACTGTGTTTCTCTGATCATCAGATACGCTTTTCTTTGTTTTCTGGAAGCTGAAGGGCTTAGGCTTTCACTGCCTTCTTTTGACAGAGATGCCACCAGGTATTTATATATCTTGAAGTCTAACACAAAATCAATTGGTGCGATTATGCAATTTAGTTGCATTTGTGGTGCTAATTTATCTACTGGCATCTGTAAATGACTTTATTATAAAAAATTCAAAGGTTCCCCTAAAAGCCAAATTAGGTTTGGTAGCAACACAAAAACATTATCAACCAGGGAAATCTCTAAAAGCACCAGCAAACAAGGAAACATCAAGTAATGTCTAGAAAGACATAAAATGTGGTATCAATTCCTTAAGTACTGACTATTGTTGTGCTAGTTGAGATCTGAGTAAAAGTGTACTGCTCGAGGGTTTGCCAAGTGTCTCTGCTGGGAGCCAATTTACCTTTTTTTCCTCTCAGGTACTTCACAGCAAGGTAACTAGGGCCTGCAGTTATTAGCAAGTTACAGATGCCAAAGTTCAGTGATTGCTCAATAAAGGAGAGGAAATAAATTTAAAAAGACATGCCTTTATATCACAGTTTCAAAATAAATATATACATATGTATATTTGGTACACTTTGAACATCAATCAAAAGAATAAAGTTAAAAAGTACTTGATCAAAAAGCAATGATCCTTCAAAATTCATACAGAAAGTAACTGACATATTAACAATGTTGATATTTGGACTGCTAATGCCAGTGGCAAAGTGAGTACTCAAAGAACAAAAAGGTAGAAATGAAGTTTATGTAAAGGCAAGAATAAAATTATTTATTTGGATCTCATAAATTCTGTTAGATTTAGTTACAGACATAACTTCTGTCTTATGAAAGTCCTGGTAAAATGTTAATTTGACAAGAAGCATAAAGGTTATTTGAGCTGATGTCCTCATTAAAAAAAAAAAAAAATGAAGAAAAGACATTCAAAAGTTTAATGGTTGCTCCACTTGAGGTTGAGATTAAAATCAATCAATTAACCAATGTCCCTTCATCAGTTGTCTTTCTTTCCATCATATTTAACAGTAGAAAAAGCTTCTTCCTTTTTGAGCAATTTTTAGCTAAAGGAATTTATTCACTAAACAATAGTCTTTATTTAAATGCCAGGGCAGACTTAAAATCTTAGAATTATACCTACCATCAAACTTCAAGAAAGTTCACAAATACAAGCCACTGAACAAATAAATAGAATGGCTTATGAATGGGCTTTCTAAAAGAACATGGCTTATTCTTCATATGGCTTAAAGGACCAATAAATTGAAGATTTATTAGATCAGAAATGTTGGTCTTTGATCTTTGAATGAAAGCAGCACAGTAGCCTAAGTTTCAAATTTGACAAATAGGTGTTCCTAATGCTTTATGAGTGTCAGACTTTATTTTGGGGGGCTCCAAAATCACTGTGGATGGTTACTGCAGCCATGAAATTAAAAGACACTTACTCCTTGGAAGAAAAGTTATGACCAACTTAGATAGCATATTAAAAAGCAAAGACGTTACTTTGTCAACAAAGGTCCGTCTAGTCAAGGCTATGGTTTTTTCAGTGGTCATGTGTGGATGTGAGAGTTGGACTATAAAGAAAGCTGAACGCGAAGAATTGATGCTTTTGAACTGTGGTGTTGGAGAAGACTCTTGAGAGTCCCTTGGACTGCAGGGAGATCCAGCCAGTCCATCCTAAAGGAGATCAGTCCTGGGTGTTCATTGGAAGGACTGATGCTGAAGCTGAAACTCCAATACTTTGGCCACCTCATGCAAAGAGTTGACTCATTGGAAAAGACCCTGATGCTGGGAGGGATTGGGGGCAGGAGGAGAAGGGGACAACAGAGGATGAGATGGCTGGATGGCATCACCGACTCGATGGACATGAGTTTGAGTAAACTCTGGGAGTTTGTGATGGACAGGGAGGCCTGGCGTGCTGCGATTCATGGGGTCGCAAAGAGTTGGACACGACTGAGCGACTGAACTGAACTGAACTGAATACTTTATGCATGTGATTAGAGAGACCTCAAAAGGTTATAAACAAGCTAACAATGTTCTTTATAGATGAAATCTAGCTATTTACATCGATTTTATTTCCAGACAAATTAATAACCAATTGGTATATATAAGGAAGGAAGATGCTTAAAAGTTGGGTACTAATTATCATTTAGCAATGCCATCCAGGTGTCCCCAAGTCATTTATATTGCAAAATTTATCATCTGAATAAACAGTAAGTGTTAGCAGCAGAAGGAATTGCTTAAAATGATATAGTTGAGTTTTTCTGTGAATGGTAAATGGATAAACTGACCTATGGCATTAATCCTTATAATCACAAAGAACACTATTGCAGTCTTCGCCCTTTAATGCAGTATGCTCTGCACAGTATGTAAAAGATATAGAATAGGATTGAAATAAAGTATTCAGAACATCATCCAAATGGAATTCAGAGTATTATCACCCCCTTCCTCCTGCACTGGTTAATGATTTGTAACTGTGTTGTGCACGTGTGTACACCCAGTTGTTTCACTTGTGTCCGACTCTTTGTGACCCCATGGACTGTAGCCAGGTCTTCTGTCCATGGGATTCTCCAGGCAAGCATACTGGAGTGGGTTGCCATGCCCTCCTCCAGGGGATCTTCCCAACCCAGGGATCAAACCCACGTCTCTTATGTCTCCTGCACCGGCAAGTGGGTTGTTTACCTCTAGTGCTACCTGGGAAGCCCAACTGTGTCATACCTTAATGCAAATTAGATATACTATGAAAGATTAAAATCTATTGGTTCATAAAATGAGAGACATTCACTATTTACATATTCATATACTAAACGGACAGGGAAGCCTGGTATGCTGCAGTCCACGGTGTCTCAAAGAGTCAGACACGACTGAACGAGTGAACTGAACTGAACTGATACTAGATGGTATCTCATTAATTTAATGTGACTGTCTGGAAGGAAGAGATTTTCCTGTCCTCCTCTAGGTTCTTCTAACTGGTCTAGGAATTACGTTGACATGAGACAGATTAACAGGAGAAAATCAAGCAACCATTTAATAACATATACACTGGAGAGACCCAGGAAAATAGAGTAACTCATCAAAATGACCGAAACCCTCACCTTAAATACTGTCTTCAGCTAAAGACAAACATGGTTTGGAGGGTAGCGGTTTGGGACTTCAAAGCAGGGGTGGGGGAAGTAATTGACATGGTGATAGAAAAGCAAATGTTTGGTAATAAAATGTTTGTTGGGCTTTGCAGAGACAATTCGACATAGAGAGGAATAACAGGCTTAACAGACTTTGTTAGGTTCTTCCCCTTCTACAACAGGTGTGTGTATGTGTGTGCATGTGTGTGTGTGTGTGTGTGTGTGAGCCTGCTAGTCTTCTCTGTTCATGAAATTTTCCAGGCAAGAATACTGGAGTGGGTTGCCATTTGCTACACTAGCACAGCTAGTTTATACCGAAGTTACCCATGGTGATAGCTCCCTTCCCAGAACACATCTTTTAGGCACTTTAGGAGAAAGTCAGACTTCCCTGTGACTCAAATGGTAAAGAATCTACCTGAGAGGCAGGAGACCAGGGTTCCATTCCTGGGTTGGGAAGTTCCTCTGGAGAAGGTAATGGCAATCCACTCCAGTATTCTTGCCTGGAGAATTCCATGGACAGAGAAGCCTGGTGGGTTACAGTCCGTGGGGTTGCAAAGAGTTGGATGTGACTAACACACACACACGGGAAAGTCAAAGTTTCTTCCTCAGTCTCTTGGGTCATAAAGATACGGAGCCTAAATTAATCCTTGTGCCCAACAGACATTTTGGGGTAGCAAATTTTCCTGCCCTACATGATTTATTTGACAATTGTATGTACCTAAAGTGAAACTAATGATCAGAGAAGGAAAAAAATCATTATTTAGCTTGATGGAATCAAGGACCACTGTATGGAAGAGATGTCCCTGATCAAGAAATTGAAGTAAGATTGGGTGAAAAAATGAGGGTATCCTAAACCATAAATTTTTTGCAGCACAATCACCTAAAGCCAGTTGACAGAAAATGGTGACTTAATACCAGTGAACTCAACCACAACTTATCCTGATGCTGTGTGTGACTAGGATACCGATTGACATTTTATCTATAATCAATCACTTTTTAATGTTTTAATATCTATTCAGATACCATTTGGGCTTTTGTAAAAACATTTTTGATTGAGGATAATTTAAACTTTTATATGTATCACTTTTTTTTTAACCAACTTAAGAATGAGAAAATTTTATATATTAGGATAAGAGTTATTTTTTCCCATTTATATTTGCTTTCAATCACATTATTTATATGTGTGAATCTGTATGATACTGTAGTAAAAATTTAATTACTTAAATTTTACTTTTACTAAAAAAGATGTCTCAGTGAGTGATTTTTAAAAAAAAATTTGCAGACATTTAAAAAGTGTTCTTTTCAGGAAAATTAATCATTTGTCAAACTGATGATTAGATAGAATGATTCAAGTTAAATTTTAGTTTGGTTAAATAATTGGAATTTAATTAAACTTAAATACACTGTTGAGGACCACTAAATATATTAAAAACACAAAACTCAAAGACATCTGGTCAGTTGTTTTTTTTTCCAAGTGATTTTAAACAAAGTCACATTTTCTTATTGCTTTCTGTTGACTTGTGTGGTGTCAGATGGCTTCAACTGAGGAGGTCAACAGGAGACCTGGACCAGCAATCTTGATCCTTGAGATAGTAAGTGAAATTTTGCAGACTACCACTTTGGGCTTGAGCCAAAAGCAAAGTTTATTAATGCATGAATGCACGCACAGAGGGAGGCAGGCTGTTTCTGCAAAGGGAAACCTACCCTCCTATACAGGCTTGAACATGTTGGTCGCTCAGTTGTGTCCAACTCTGTGTGATCCCACGGACTGTAGCTTGCCAGGCTCCTTTGTCCATGGAATTCTCCAGGCAAGAACAGTGGAGTGATACAGCAAATTCCCGTTGGCTATCTATTTACATATGTTGACTCTGTAATAACCTAGAGGGGTAGGAATAGGCAGGTAGTGGGAGGGAGATTCAAGAGGGAGGGGACATATGTACATCAATGGTTAATTCATGCTGATGTATGACAGAAATGAAACCAATATTGTAAAGCCATCATCAATAAATTAAAAATAAATGAATATTAAAGAAAAAAAAAGGATACTGGAGTGGGTAGCCATTCTCTTCTCCAGGGGCTCTTCCCAATCCAGGTCTCCCACCCTGCACGCAGATTCTTTACCCTCTGAGCCAACAGGGAAGCCCTGTACAAGCTTAAGAGTGTTTCTATGGAGTTGTTCTGCAAGGAGGTGGGTGCGATCATGGGTGAGTGACAGGTGGCTGCTATTTGAGTGACTATTCTGAGTTCTGTAACAAGTTCATTATTGTCTATGCCCTTACTCCTGATACACTAACAGAAACCACCTGGGGGAGAGCAAAACCACATACAGATTTTATTATGATGTTGGTATAATGATGCTGGGAAAGATTGAAGGCAGAAGGAGAAGGGGACGATAGAGGATGAGATGGTTGGATGGCATCACTGATTCGATGGACGTGAGTTTGAACAAGCTCCAGGAGCCGGTGATGGACAGGGAAGCCTGATGTGCTACAGTCCTTGAGGTCGCAAAGAGTCGGACATGACTGAATGACTGAACTGAACTGAACTGATAATGAATTTGGGTTTACTAGAGGTTATATTCCTGACCAGCCTGGGCATGCACAGCCTAGAGAAATTCACCTCTGTCATTGTGCTCCCTCTTTATCAGGACAAGTTGACCAGACCAGAGTTTCTGGTCAGACCACCACCTGACCAGAGTTTCATATTTCTGGGTGGGGAGCAGGGGAGGATCTTCAGATAGTTAGGGCCTAACTGGACTAGTCCCCTCTTGTCTTTAGCCACCATCACCTCTTTGCTGATAATGTCTAACTACCGAACACTTTGTAGTGTTCACTAACTTCAGTGTTGTTTGATTAACATATGGAAGGAGGTAAGTCAAAGACAACGCTATCGTATGATGTTCTAACTCAAGCTAACCAGTACAACTTCACACTTTGCCAAAATTGTAAATCTTTAGTTTATATAAGAGCATATGTTACCATATCAGATTCATGTTTTAATAACTGTATTTCAGTATAACTTATTTTGTTTACAGCCAAACATACATCATTTTATGTATTTAAGATGATTATCTGAGGAGAGTTTCATGGACTTCATGGAGCTGCAACTGCTATTACATGTGGTTGAAATAAACAAAGCCTCATGTAGTATGAGGGCTTCCCAGGTGGCGCTAGTGGTAAAAAAAACCTGCCTGCCAGTGCAGGAGACATAAGAGATACAGGTTTGATTCTAGGTTGGGAAGATCCCCTAGAGAAGGAAATGGCAGCCCACTTCTAGTATTCCTGCTTGGAGAATCCCATGGGCAGAGAAGCCTGGCAGGCTACAGTTCATAGTGTTGCAAAGAGTCAGACACAACTAAAGCAACTTAACATGCATGTGGTATGATACAGATAACACTCTGCTTAAAAATGTGCTAGACTCCAGGGGACCTTTGAAAGATAAAAATGGCCTAAAGTCCAGAAGGAAAGCACATCTTGGCAGTTACCATTAGCAAAGTTCATATGTGATTGAATGGGGAGAACTCACCTATAACTCTTTATTTGGTCTTAACTCTGACTTGGGTAACTCAAACTCTCTAAGCCCCTTTTCTAGTGGAAAATGTTGTATTTTTGATTATTCTAAAATTGATTTAAATGTGATTATATGTTTTCTGATTTAACATTGAGCTAGGAGGAAATGGGAGGTTCAGACAGGGATGCATAAGGGTGGACTCAAATTACAAGATTCAAAATTCATTTTGAGAGATAGGCTAACCAAAGGGGATGAATGACTCATTGTGGATCTGGGTCTCCAGGAAGAAGTCATAAGAGAAATGTTTGAAAACGAGTTAAGTGAGAATTTATGTCTATTTCAGGGACTCTATCTTTCTCCCTGGGTATTACTTCTATTATAAAAGAAATATATGATTTTTGTTACATATCCCTGTATACCTGAGGCTTACAAATTCATGCAAATTTTTCAGGGGAGGAAGCCATTTATTCCCTGTGGATCATTGAACTTTAGCCAGCATACTAAAGGAACAATTGATTGACTTCTACCTTCCAAAGCACTGGATGCATTAACTGAATTTCCTGAATTATGGGACTTCCCTGGTGGCTAAGATGGTAAAAAATCCACCTGCAATGTATGGGACCCAGGTACAATCCCTGGGTCAGGAAAATCCTCTGGAGAAGAGATTGGCTACCCACTCCACTCTTCTTGCCTGGAGAATCCCGTGGACAGAGGAGCCTGGCAGGCCACAGTCTATGAGGTTGCAGTCAGACACAATTGAGCAATTAAGCACACATGTCTGAATTATTCTTTGGATTAGACTTCATGATTTAGACATTATGCATACATTCAGGAATACTATTTCTGAGATATTACTAGTGTTTCTATTTGATTCAGAAATCTAAGTTGTTCTTAAGGCATTTTATAACTAGGATTAACTCTTCTACCTCAAAGAGGTTACCTTAGGTTGTAAAAATGTTCAAGATGTGACTTTTGGATTGTCAAGTATTTCTCTTGAGAGTGCTATCTGGTGTAAAATGATGCATGACTGTTTAAATTATATTTGTGTAAATATCAGAATTGCATTATGAACCTCTGACATAACCATGAAATGGTTCAGTACCTCTCATCAAATATCTCAGAGAAGGCATAAATCAAGCTTCCAAGAGAGTGGCTAGTATTCAAGAGGAGTTCAAAGGAGTCAAACAAAGCTACCAGAAGATGAGAGAGCGGAATGAGCCATCGCATTTCTGGTAACAAGCTATTCAGCCATGAGACCATTCAGGTTGCAAATTGTCAGATATTTAGGTGAGGTCACTCTGGACCATCCAGTCACAGATAAGATAACCCAGATAAGAACTACTCAGCCAATTTAGAGGATTATGAAAATAATGAATGTTTACTCTTTGAGGCCACTGAGTATTTTATTATACAATAAAAGGTAACTGAAGGAAGGATAGTGGAATCCAGTACTAGTGTTAGGGTGTTAATTTTTTGGTAGTGCTGACTTCTTAAAAATTTTTGTTTTGCTTAATTTTTAAACATGCTTAAGCGTTAATCAGTAGAAATAAATCTAGACAACATGTCTATGTTCCAGGAAAGAGAAGTGGTATTTCTAGTGAACTCTGAATGAAAATTAAACAGTGTGTAAATAAGAAAAGTTGGATGCAGGAAGATCTATTGTCTAAGAGAAAGAAAAGCAAATGGATTGTTCTGTTTGGGTTTGGTGTTGGAAAGCCAAGGTAAGAGATATTTGTTCACTTTCTATTTCCTTGTGAGGTAGGGTATGTATAGGGCCATCCACTGAATCTGAGATAAAGGTGATTCAGTGTTTTAAATACCACTGTGAAGATGAGAGGTAGAGCTGACTAAAGAAATATACTAGAAATGACAGTAACTTTTGTAAATGTGAAAGATGATAGCTGAGAATTTAAGTTTCAATTTTGTGATTTTATCGCCAAAAAAAAATGCAGTGTGCTGGTCATATATAAAGTATAGACTAAGCCTACTCTCTCCATATGTGTCAGAAAACATAATGTAAACCTTTGAGATTTGAGCAAGAGCTCCTCTCACATTACTTAGTTGAAAAGCCTCTCAATAGTCTGTTGTTTTAAAACCTAATGCTTAGATACCAAGCCCCAAAGGAATTTTTTTTTCATTTTTCAATGATTATTAACCCACTTCTAGATACAGCAAATTTTTTATATAATTGTGTCAAATTTTTAAATTTTGGGGTGTGCTTACCTAAAGTTCTTGTGTAGACTCTTTGTGGGAATAGAGCTGCTCTTTATTGACCATGGGCTTTGGGTTAACTCAAGAAAGAAGGACAACAATGATAATAATAATAATGAATGATGATAATAATAATAACAAAAACAATAGTAATAATAGTGCAAACTATGGTTTAAGAAGTTAGAGATCACTCTATAAATACACACATATAGAAAGACACATGTACCACGTACACACTCACATACATATTCATAATTCTCATAATGCAGCAGTACATATTTTCTTTCACACTTCAGTATGTTGAGGAACAGAGAAATGGAGTAACTTGTCCAAATCACAGAACTCAAAGTGGCAAAGCCAAGAGGCAAACCCAGGGATCTGGTTCTAGAGTCTGTGCTTTTAACAACCAGGCTGCTGTCCCTTCACGAGGTTCTGGACCATTTTTATCATATTATATTAACACATTCACAACAGACCTTGAGAGATTGCCAGTGCTATTTGACAAACATCTCAAGTCGTGAAAATTTAGAAAACATGATACCATCCCACCAGGCAGAATTTATTTTTAACCAAACACAGAAGAGTTAAGTACATGGATACAATGTTTAGTGGTATCAGCAGTCAGACCTAAAAGATAGTTTTGTTAGGTAGGTAGAATAGGAAACAGGAGTCCAGATTGGTGATGGCTAAAAGACAAGGAAGGGAAAAGCCCGCGAAAATAGAACAAAGGACGGTCCGAGGACTGGAGTGAAGTCCTCAGGTAGAACAAACAACACTCCTGGCTAGCCCAATTTACACAGGGCAGGCCCAGGGGGAGAAAAAACCATATAAAAAGAGGAGCCAAAGGGCTGAGGGTCTCTCTCTCTCTCTCCCGCGCGCAGGGGCGCTCTTCTCTTCTCGTCTTTGGGTTGACATGCCCTCACTCCTCGAGGATGGCTTTTCCTGCTATTATCTAAATAAAATAGAGCTGTAACACTGACTTGTCTAAGAGCTATAACACGGTCCGTTCGAGACCTGAGAACGGTCTGTCCAAGCCCCGAGAGCTGTGACACGCCGAGGGCTTCAATGTCCGTCACTCCAAATCTTTCTTGTGATGAGACAGAACCGATGAACATACACTCGCCTGACAGTTTTAAATAAGTGGGATTATTTCAGGATTTATATGGTTCTTCAAACTATATTTAAATGTGATGGGAATGTAGAATTCATTATTCCCTTGCACATAATTATGAGATGATTATGTAAATAGATAAATGTGTATACTATAGGAGAAATGCTTGAGTAGCACATGTTGCATACAAATGATAAACCTAAAAGATAATAGTTTTTGATTAATAATCTTTTAAAGTACTGAAATCAGTAATTAAATATATTCAAATTTACAATGACAGAGCTCAAACAGTGTATGTGTACTTAAACATGCACATTTATAATGATATTGAAAGCCTAGGAAAATGTAATCACAAAACTCTGGTGTGGGAAACAGGTTGTAATACTTGGGTGATGGTTCTTGGAAGGGAAAAAAATTACTAAAATAATGAAACTTTCTGATGACATTGAGAATTTCTGATTTTCATTCAAACAAAGCTTGTTGATAATCCAACGATCTGCAAAAGCTTATGGGTCTCAAAGTACTGTCAGATGGGTTAAATATTTAAAATATTGTAATGGTGTCTTAATATGTAGAATGGGATAACAGGAATCCCTTTAATTTCTGCAATTAAAATTTAAAAATAATTGGAAGAAAACATAAAGGATAAGTTAATGTTTCTGCTTTGGATCGTTACATATGAATAGCCAGGGACTAAGTTAAATATTCTTTTGTTTGTTTAAATGAAGAACAAAAGTTTAAGTGTAGTCAGCCTAAAAGTTTTTTTGAAGATGCATTACTTCAAACATAATACATAAGTTCCATTTGTTGTGTCATTTGTTGAAGTGGGTTTGAATCTGCCTCATAAAATATAAAATAAATATAGGACCTCTCTTCTCACTTAAAATCTTTGGAATAAAAATATTTATATTTTGGCTGAATTTAATGGTACCTCAAGCAGGCAACAGAGCATGAGATGGTTGGATGGCATTACCGACTCAATGGACTTGAGTTTCAGTAAACTCCAGGAGATAGCCTGGCATGCTGCACTTCATGGGTCACAAAGAGTGACACGGCTCAGCGGTGGAACAACAAGCAGGTAATTTCAGGGCCAACAGATAAGGCAAAAATGGAAGGAGTCAGTTATGCTAAAATTCCCAGACAACTTTTATTCCTTGTTGTTATATTTCATTACAGTTGATAAGAGGGATCAATTTCAGAAGTTTGATGGGACAGTGATGAATAGGAGTCTAGTGTCTATGAAAACATCCTGTTCCCTATGTTTCTGTTCTAATGAGTTCCACGGATGTGCACTGAACCTTTTGTCACTCTCCTCCAAGCAAGTATCACCTTTGCTAGTAAAAACAGGTTCCACATCTTTTAATCACTCTGTCAGCAAAGAAGTCATTGTTCTTGACATTCCAACATTAATCACTTTGCAGCAATAAGGAAAAGGTGAACAGGAGGGATTATGTGGCTTTTTAATAATATTATCACCAATGCTTCCTAATAGGGAAAACCATGAAATAAGAGCACATAGAGGTTTTTATTAGTTTCTTGGCTCTGCTTGGTTCAAGCTTTCTTATCCAAAACTTTGGGGAAAAGTTTAGACAGGTTTTATTTTTACTTTAAAATTTGGCATTGTAACTACTATCCATTTATTATGCATGATTCTGCTAATGAGCACTCTCCATTAGCAAGTGAGTAATGGTTCATTCCTTTAACTTTTTTTCCCTCCACAATTAAATATAAAATATCTGAGAGAGAGACTACATAAAAGATATGAAACATATCCAAAATAACTCAGGATAAACTATACCTCAACTTTATACCCCCAGCTGAGCTCTTTCCATTACTTGGCTATGTTCTGTTCAGTCTGGACAATTTGTCATTACCTGATTATGTCTTGGACATTTTAGCCTCATTATAGGTACAATTGTCATTCCATCTGCTAAAAACATCCATTTGCCAAAAGCCTAACCTTTTTTTAAGTGCTGGTGATAATGTGACTTTCATGAAATCATCTCCAATCCTCATAACAAAAATATTTCCTTTTACTCCAATAGCATCATGCATGCCCTTGAATTATGCATAGCATAGTCTATTGAATTTATTTTATTTCTTTATTGGAGTACAATTGCTTTACAATGTTGTGCTACTCTGCTGTGAAAGTGAAAAAAGTGAAAGTGTTAGTCACTCAATCCTGTTTGACTCTGTGACCACATGGACTTGTGGTTACAGGCTGTCTATCCACTGGAATTCTCCAGGCAAAATTACTGGAGTGGCTAGCCATTCTGTTCTCCAGGGGCTCTTTCCTGCCAAGAGATTGAAAACGGGTCTCCTGCCTTGTAGGCAGATTCTTTACCCGGAAAACTCTGCTGTGCAATGAAGTGAATCAGTTATATGTATGCATATATCCCCTCCCCCTTAGACCTCCCTCCTAAACCTCCCATCCCACCCATCTGGATAATCATGGAGCACCAAGATGAGCTTCTTGTGCTCTATAGCAGGTTCCCACTAGCTCTCTAGTTTACACATGGCAGAGTGTATATGTCAATCCTCATCTCCCAGTTTATCCCACTTTCCCCTTGCTCCCCTGGGTCCACATGTCCAGCTGCTATAGCAGCTGATTGCCTTATAAGCTCTGTTCATCTGGAGAGTGGGACAAATTTAGATAGGATCTCTATTACACATAGGAATGCATCTCTATTCCTGCCCTGGAAATCCATTTAAATTTAGAAGTAATTCTTTACATAGCATATATTCCACTGTTTGGTAAATTCTTTGAAGGTAGATCTTTGTACCTTCATACCTTGTCTTAGCCAAGGCCATCTTAAGCCAGCTTCCACCCAGTTCACCAGCTGTCCAAACGTACATAAGTTAGCTCAATCAAGATCAGCAGTTCCCAACAAGGCTAGCTAAACATTCAGATAATTTATTTTAAAAAATGAGAAAAAAAGATTATTGATTTAACACATGGTACTTTGTGATGACTGATTACATAATAATAGTTAATTGCTATAGCAGTTGATTGCCTTGTAAACTCTGCTTGTTTTAATGAGTCAAATTAGCTTTGTTTCATCTATGTTGACTATATATCCTCATGACTATTTCTCTTGACATCTTGTTTTTGGTGTCCAAGTTATTTCTATTAGAGACAAAGATTACTCAGAGCTAATCCTTAGGTGTTCCTAACAATTGCTTATCTTGCACTCTGGTTTTCTGGCCAGTTTCTTCCAGGGATGTTAAAGATCCTTTGTATGTCAAAAATTTTATTAGCATTTTCCAGGTACCTCAACTCCTCTATGGGCTTTCCTGGTGGCTCAGACAGTAAAGAATCTACCTGCAATGCAGGAGACCTGGGTCAGGAAGATGCCCAGGAAAAGGGAATGACTACCCACTCCAGTATTCTTGCCTGGAGAATTACACAGATGGAGGACCCTGGTAGGCTACAGTCCATGGGGTCACAAACAGTCAGACAGGACTTAGCGACTAACACTTTCACTTTTTCAACTCCTCTAAAGACAAGTTAATCATGTGATTAACGACACATCAAGTGATTGACTAAACATTTTTTTGAAAAGACCCTGATTCTGGGAAAGATTGAAGGTGGGAGGAGAAGGGCATAAGGGGACGACAGAGGATGAGATGGCTGGATGGCATCACCAACTCAATGGACATGAGTTTGAGTAAACTCCAGAAGTTGGTGATGGACAGGGAGGCCTTGTGTGCTGCAGTCCATGGGGTTGCAAAGAGTCGGACACGACTGAGCAACTGAACTGAACTGTCAACATTTTTGAGCCTATACTCTGGTCAGAAGATCATCTAGATGCTAAGGTTTAAACATGATAAATAAGACATGATCCCTCTCTGGGGTTTTGGGATAAATGTGGTACTTACTACTCACACATAGTGATTAAGAGATTTGCTCTGGTGTCATAATCTGGAATTAAATACCAAGTCAGCTACTTACAAAGAGATGTACTTAAACAATTTACTTCTTTCTGTTATACAAAATAAACTGAATTAAGTGTACAAATCTGAGAAATGAGGATAACAATAGATGCTATTGAGGATTACTTTGAAACTTAAATTGAAACAATGCATGTAAAGTACTTAGCATAATACCTGACACACAGTAAGTGTTCAACAAATGTTAGTTATTATTATAAATAATTAAATAAATTTCAATGTGATAAATAGCATGCTGCTGCTGCTGCTGCTAAGTTGCTTCAGTCGTGTCCGACTCTGTGCGACCCCATAGACGGCAGCCCACCAGGTTCCCCCGTCCCTGGGATTCTCCAGGCAAGAACACTGGAGTGGGTTGCCATTTCCTTCTCCAATGCATGAAAGTGAAAAGTGAAAGTGAAGTCGCTCAGTCGTGTCCGACTCTACGCGACCCCATGGACTGCAGCCTACCAGGCTCCTCCATACATGGGATTTTCCAGGCAAGAGTACTGGAGTGGGTTGCCATTGCCTTCTCCGAAATAGCATGCTAGAGATATGCAAAAAGAAATTTTGAGAACACAGGATAAATTATTCTCCCTTGAAAACTCAGGTAAGGCTAGAGATAACAGGTGACATTTGATCTAGAACTTAAGAGAATGAAGTGAAAGCTGGGCAGAAAAAGTAGGAAAGGCAATTCCAGATATGATATTGGAATAAACATAAGCTGAAAAATATCCTTGTATGTGAGAAATAGTATTTTGGTGGTGTTAGAACACAAGATATTTGCATTGATTGAGGGTTAGAGATCAGTATTACTACTTTGAAATTGAGTGTAGGAAAATAAATAATTTTCATTTTTATATAATGAACACTTTATTATGAGGCAAGGATTGTGTCACATTGTTAGGCTGTAAAATTTCAATGACACTGTGGGATTGTAGTAAAAGAATTATCCCACTTCTTTGATGAGAGGATGAAAAACAGATTTATTACTTGCCTAAGTTCACTATATCACCACAACAAAATTATTTATAGACACAAAGCAATTTTGTCTACTGTGATTTTGAACCCAGAATTTGAAACGAGGTAGCATAACTTCAGAAACCATACCATCTCCTGGACCATAAATAGTAGCTAAGGATACTCAATTTTATATATCAATCTTAATTAAAAGTAAAAAAAATATTTACTTCCTGTGTGAGCAAAGGAACATGTACACATATGAATCCAAATAGCAAATTATATTAATAGATATTATTATTAATTGCTAAGTTGCATAAAAGCATTAAGGAAGAAAAACTACCTGATCCTCCCTTCACATTTTTATGTTTTTCCTTGTATAAATTAGAAATATAAACTTTTAATCTCAATTTGGCATAGCCCACTATGGGGTAGTCAACTGGTGATGTGATTTATTAAGACACATTAGGTTTTCATTTTTAGATGAAATGTACATTATTAGTTTATTTAGCATAACTTCAAGATTATGTTCCATTTTTATACTAAGTTTGAATAGTTCCTTGGATTTCAGAAAAAGGAACTGAATTATTATTATTCTGTTAAGATAATAGCTTTGACTTCCTCCAGTCAGACAGAACTGATGTCATATGACCAGTCCTTGACTATACTAAAATATGTTTCCAAAGCCAAAATGAAGTAGTATAAACTAGCAAAGCTCTTACCCGACTCTCTTCATCTGCAGGCCGCCAGGCTCCTCTGTCCATGGGACTTCCCAGGCGAGAATACTGAGGTGGGCTGCCATTTCCACCTGCAGGGTATTTTCCCGACCCAGGGATTAAATTCGCATCTCCTGCATTGGCAAGCAGATTCTTTATCATCTGAGCCACCAGTGAAATCCTTCTATCCTATCCTAATCAGGCCTTGACTGTATCAACATATCTTACCAAAACTAAGATGAAATAGTATAAACTAGCAAAACTCTTACCTGACACTTTTTTTACAGTGATTTATATTAACTTGCAGAAATTTCATTGGCCTTTCTTTTGACTTCACATCAAAAGTAAATTTGATAGCTGTCTGTTCACCGAAATTCTATAAAATTTTTCCTAAGAATATAAAATTTCTTATTATTAAAATGAATGCACTGCATTTTGTATAAAATTTGTGAACAAAAATTGGATATGAACAATATGATACTGTCATTATTAGGAATTACTATATAAAAATGTGAATTTTATTTAATAGAATCAGAAAATTTTCTGCCTCTACGAGTAGAATGGCATAGAAAATTTCCATAAAAATTATATTATTTTGCTTTAATCTATAAAAAATATGTCTACTTTTACTTTTGTCCCAAGAAACATAGAAGAAACTGATTTCCATGGAAGCAAATAATGATAATAATATGCCATTACATGGCATACACACTGTAAAGTAAAGGTCACTGCCCAAAGCCCAGTCATCTTGAATTCCATCAAATATTGGGAAAAAGTGAATACCTAAATTCTGGTCCATTAGGTCCACTGGGGCCCTGGAACATGTATTTGGAAGAGGAGGGCAGATGTTTGTTGATTTACAAGGAATAATGCATAGATAGAGGAAGCAAGGCATTTGAATTTTCTCACTGCTTACTTCCGGTTGAATAGTATGTAAGCAAACATAAAGTTGCTGCCTATTGAGATTTTCCTGTTTGTAGACTACCTACAAATAGATTTTTTGACATCAAGAGTTAGGAATATTCTGGTCCTGGAATTTCAATGTGCTCTCTTTCCTTTTCCTTTGTTTATGTAAAACAAAATATGATTAGTATTGTTGATCAGTGGATAAAAGACCAAAAGCAGTGAGAGAAACCTCTTTCAAGGTCCCTCTGCCCATCATCTCCAGTATACAACATCAAACTGTGAGTCAGAGGGAAAGTGAAAGTGAAGTTGCTCACTAGTGTCCAACTCTTTGCGGCCCCATGGACTGTAGCCTACCAGGCTTCTCTGTCCATGGGATTTTCCAGGCAAGAGTGCCGGAGTGGGTTGCCATTTCCTTCTCCAGTGGATCTTCCCAACCTAGAGATCGAATCCAGGTCCTCCCGCATTACGGGCAGATGCTTTACCTTCTGAACCATCAGAGGCAAATTATCATGATGCATTAAAGCCCAAGTCACGCAATGTGATGCTACACCATAGTAAAAAAAGAAGCTATCACTGAAATTCATTTAATGAAACCTAGAAAGCCATGGTTTGAAGATTTCTTTCAGCACTGTATTTATGTAGGGATATGTACATGAGAACTGTATACTTACATTAAACTCATAATTTAATTAAATACTACTTATATTGAATGGTGTTTTATTTTATGTAAGTTGATTGAAAGAAAGTAGAATCACTGGAATTAGAGAGTTATGTTCTGTTCAGTTATTGCTAAGAAAGAACAGTGCATACTGAGGTGATAATTTGGATACTTTATACATTAAAAAAAAAGGTTTTTGTTGAAACATATTTTTAAAAGGTTAATTTTTCATTTTAATTTTTATTATATTTTGTGGTTTACTTATTTAGGTACTAATTTCATCCTGCATATGCAGACAAAACCAAGGTTAAAGTGAAAAAAGAAGTGATAATAAAAATGTGTGGGAATCATCCATGTGACCAGAAGCTATTTAACCCTTACATCAGCCCCAGAAAATATGTTCTGTGGTATTCATATTACACAGATAACTGAGGGACACAGAGATTAAGAAAAGTACCAAAGTTGCCCAGCTAGGATTCAAGCTCACATGGTCTGACTCCAAAGTGTATGTTCTTAACTACTACACTTGGCTGCCTTAAAATTACACTTTAACGCCACCATTTTTTCTGACATGTAGCATTCAACAATGATGGAAAAGAAAAGAAAATAGAAAAGCTTTATATAGACAAATTTGAAAACACAGGAGAGCAAATTCTACCCCTGCAAGTAATAGGTATATTTCAGAAATTTCTGCAATATTCTGAACATAATTTTCTGAATATCAATAATAACCATTAATCTAATATCTGCATATTTTGCTACCTTCTAAATTCTTTGCACATAGGGTCTTTACTTTTTCTAATATTGTGATCCACTATCACATGAAGAGAAAAATTTAATGTCAGGTGAAATTAATTTCCTAGATGAATTTTTTAAAAAAATCAGTGTTTTCAAACTAGTGAAAGAAATGTAATTTGTGCTAAGAAAAATTGTGACTAAATATATATGTATATGATACATATATTAGCAGAAAAAAAGTTCTGTCATGCAAGGAGTTAATTAGTCTGATTATCTATTGGACACTTATTGAAGAGAAGAGGAAAATGAATTAGAAAAAGCATCTTCATTAATCATTCATTCATTAATTTGTGACATAATTTAAAAGCCTCCTCACTATACTTAGGCATTATTCTCAGCATTTAGGATACAAAGGAGAACCAGAGAGACACAGTGTCCATTTTCATGGTATTAATTATCTATCTCACAGGAAATCATTAAAATGGTACAATCAAGAAATGCAAAGGCCTGTTCTTAGAAGATAGATTAAAAGAAAGTTCAGATGTGAAAAACATTAAGGAGGAAATGCTGAACCTCAAGAAATGAGGATGAAAAAGACAGAGGGTAATAAAAGCAACCAAAAGGAAAATTTGGAAGAAAATGTTTAAAACATTATTTATTTAAACATTCCATAACAAATTAGATCTTAATGACTGTATCACCAACATGACAAAGTGTATCTAAAAGTAATACATATTATACATATGAGATTCTAGAATCACTCAAATAAGGGCAAAATTTGTCATCAGTCTTCTATTATGTATGCATTTTTTTCTTGAGAAACTCAAAGTACTCTCATCTTCCACATATCCATTAGGGATAGCAATGAAGAAATAGTTGAGAGTTCAGTGGATGATATAAATGATTAGGTTGGTGCAAAAGTAATTGCGGTTTTGCATTGTTGGAATTTGCAGTTTAATATTGGAATACATTCTTAAATAAATGAGCTTATGTTATACATTATTTTAATGCACATTTCTTACTTTACCTTTTTTTTTGTTAATAACATTGCTTGCTGTTTATTTTATATTTATTTTAGAAGAGGGAAATGATGTTTAGATAAAAGAGCAAATTCAGGTGATTTTCTTACTCAAGTTCAAAATGGGTCATAAAGCAGTGGAAACAGCTCGCAACATCAACAAATGTATTTGACCCTGGAACTGCTAACAAGTGTACAGTGCAGTGGTGATTCAAAAAATTTTGCCAAAGAAACAAGAGCCTTGAAGATGAGAAGCGCAGTAGCTGGCCATCAGAAGTGGACAGTGAACAGCTGAGAGGATCACGGAAGCGGATCCTCTTACAACTACATGAGAAACTGCTAAAGAACTCAACATCAACCATTCAATGATCACTGGCCATTTGAAGCAAACTGGAAAGGTGGGAAAGTTCAATAAGTGGGTACCTCATGAGCTGACCAGAAATTAAAAAAAAAAAATCATCATTTTGAAGTATCATCTTTTCTTACTCTCTGCAACAACAACAAATCATTTCTTGGTTAGATTTTGATGTGTGATGAAAGTAGATTTTATATGACAACTGGCGATGACTAGCTCAGTGGCTAGACTGAGAAGAGGATCTAAAGCATGTCCCCAAATCAAACTTGCACCAAAAAAAAGTGGGGAAATCCACTAGGCCAACCAGGTATGACTTAAATCAAACCCCCTATGCATATGCAGTGGAGGTAACAAACAGTTTCAAGGGATTAGATCTAAAAAACAGTGTGCCTGAAGAATTGTGGGTGGAGGTCCATAATATTGTACAGGAGGCAGTGAACAAAACCATCCCAAAGAAAAAGCAAAGCAAGAAGACACAGTGGTTATCCGAGGAGGCTTTACAAATAGCTGAAGAAAGAAGTGAAAAGCAAGGGAGAAAGGGAAAAGTACATCCAACTAAACGCAGAGTTGCAAAGAATATCAAGGAGAGACAAGAAGGCCTTCTTCAATGAACAGTGCATAAAACTAGGAGAAAACAACAGAAGGGGAAAGACTAGAGATCTCTTCAGGAAAATCTGAACTATCAAGGGAACATTTCACCCTAGGATGGGTGCGATAAAGGACAGAAATAGTAGACAGTAGATTCTGAAGAGATCAAGAAGAGATGTAAAGAATACATGGAAGAACTGTACAAAAAAGATCTTAACAAAGCAGATTACCACAATGGTATGGTCAGTCACTCAGAGCCAGACATTTTGGAGTGTGAAGTCAAGTGGGCCTTAGGAAGTACTGCTGTTAATAAATCTAGTGGATACAATGGAAGGCCAGCAGAACTATTCAAAACACCAAATTATGATGCCATCAAGGTATCGCATTCAATATGTCAGCAAACCTGGAAGACCCAGCAGTGGCCACAGAACTGGAAAAGGTCAATCCTCATACCAATTCCCAAGAAGTGTACTACTAAAGAATGTTCTAACCATTGGACAACTGCACTCATCTTTACGGTAAAAGCATCTGCCTACAATGTGGGAGACCTGGGTTCGATCCCTGGGTTGGGAAGATCCCCTGGAGAAGGAAATGACAACCCACTCCAGTACTCCAGTACTCTAGCCTGGAAAATCCCGTCAATGGAGAAGCCTGGTAGACTACAATTCATGAGGTCACAAAGAGTTGGACATGACTGAGCAACTTCACTTTCTTTTCTTTCCATGCTTAGTAAGGTCATGCTTAAAATCTTGCATGCTAGGCTTCAGCATTATATGAGCCAAGAATTTCCAGATGTCCAAGGTGGCTTTAGAAAAGGCAGAGGAACCAGAGATCAAATTGCCAACATATGCTGGATCATAGAGAAAGCAAGAGAATTCCAGAAAAACCTCTACCTCTGTTTGACCTACTATGTTAAAGCCTTTGACTACATGGATCATAATATACTGTGGAAAGCTCTAAAGAGATGGCAATACCAGACCATCTTACTTGTCTCTTGATAACCACCTTACCTGTCTCGTGTATGTGGGTCAAGAAGCAAGAATTAGAACCCTGTATGAAACACCTGCTTGGCTCAATATTGAGAAAGGAGTACAGCAGGGTTGTCGGCTGTCAGCATGTTTGTTTAACCTGTAATAGGCAGAGTACATCATGAGAAATGCTGGGCTGGCTGAGTTACAAGTGAGAATCAAGACAGCGGGGAAGCACCAACAACCTCAGACATGTGGATGATACCACTCCACTGGCAAAAAGTGAAGAGGAACTAAAAAGTCTCTTGATGAGGGTGAAGGAGGAGAGTGAAAGAGCCAGCTTTAAGTTAAATATTTAAAAAAACTAAGATCATGGCATCTGGCCCCATTATTTCATGGCAAATAGAAGGGGAAAAGGTGGAAGTAGTGACAGATTTCCTCTTACTGGGCTCTACAATCACTGCGGATAGTGACTGCAACCATGAAATCAGAAGACGATTACTTCTTGGCAGAAAAATGATGACAAACCTAGACAGTGTATTGAAAAGCAGAGACATTACTCTGTCGACAAAGATCTGAATAGTTAAGGCTATGGTCTTCCCAGTGGTCATGTAAGGTTGTGAGAGTTGGACCATTAAGAAGGCAAAGGGTCGAAGAATTGATGTCTTTAAACTGTGGTGCTGGAGAAGACTCCTGAGAGTCCCTTGGACAGAAAAGAGATCAAACCAGTCAATTTTAAGGGAAATAAACTCTGAATACTCTTCTGAAGGACTGATGCCGAAGCTGAAGCTCCAGTATTTTTGTCATTTGATGCAAAGAGCCAACTCATTTGAAAAGTCTCTGATATTGGGAAAGACTGAGGGGAGAAGAGGAGGAGGGGCTCAGTGGATGAGATGGTTGGATGGCATCACCAATGCGATGGACATGAACTTGGGCAAAATTCAGGGATGGTGAGGGACAGGGCGGCCTGGCATGCTGCAATTCATGGGATTGAAAAAGTCAGACACAACTGGGAAACTGAATATACACACACACAGTAATGGGAAAGATAAAGTATACACTTGTTTTTTTTAAATTTAATATATTGTTATATGGTAGATATAGCAGCTGATAAAAATTAAACACAGGTAAGATGGATGCATAATATACTATAACAGATATCAACTAAAATATTTTATAACACAATTTAAATGCTCATTAACTGATTATTAAAATGCCTGTTGGGATTTACAAAGAGCAGCCTCTAGCATTCAAACACTTATATATATATGTATATACATATATATACTTATGTGTATATATATATATATATATATATATATTTCATTTATTTATATCAGTTGGAGGCTAATTACTTTACAATATTGTAGTGGTTTTTGCCATACATTGATATGAATCAGCCACGGATTTACATGTGTTCCCCATCCCCTCCAACTTCCCTCCCCATCACCCCCCTCTGGAGGTAGGGATGAAAAAAAAAAAAAGAAAAAAATCCAAAAGAATCTACAGAACAAGTCAAAACATAGGAATAATAAATGTTTTTCTTGAGTCAGTGCTGTCAGCGTCCTTTCCCTCGCTGGGAGTCACAGCCCACCTCCCCTCCCTAGGAAGCCCCGTGACACTGTGCTGATCTCTGGACCTGCTGTGGGGGCAGCTGAGATTCACTCTGGTCCTCCTCCTCTGCGTTCTTGCCTCCAATGTCCACAGCTCTCAGAACGAGTGCATTTTCTTTTGTGGGCATTCTCAATGACCTTTAATATATTCCAGAGAGATAGCGTCTGCTTAGTTGATCGTGTGGATTTAATCTGCAGCTTGTGCAGGTGGTGGGAAGGTTTTAGGTCTTCTTCCTTAGTCACACTGCCCCTAGGTTTCAATTGTGGCTTTATTTCCACCTCCGCATGTGGGTCGTCCACTGGGGTTTGCCCCTGAGGCTGTCCTGGAGGACTTGGGTCTGCCCCTGTGAGGGCCAGGTGTGGAGCTGGTGCAGCTGCTTGGGTCTCAGGGGCTCTGGCAGCACCGGGTACTCAGGGGGGTTCACGGCTAGGGCAGCAGGAGATATAGTGCTCTAGAAGGGTATGGCAACCAGGATTGGCCAATATTGGCTCCAGTATTCTTGCCTGGAGAACCCCCCTCCCTGACAGGGAAGCCGGGCAGACCACAGTCTACAGCGTTGCAAAGAGTCGGGCACTACTGAAGTGACCCTGCGTGCATAGATGCAAGACTTTTTTTGCCTGTGGCCGGTCTACCCCAGTGAGAGTGGAGCATGAAGGTGACACAGCTGCTTGGCTTGCGGGGACCCTGGTGGCGCCCAGTGTGCAGGGACACGGGCTGCCTCCGTCGCAGGAGTCATGGCCCGATCAGAGTCTCTTTTCGAGCCTCCTGTAGCTGGCGATCAGAAGGCCTCTTTGGCCAGTCTTTCTCCATTGCTCCGTCCATTCAGGAACTTAGAGGGCTCCTCACCTGGGGCCCTTCTCTGCTCTTTGGTTTGTCAGGCACATAGAGGGGCCCCCCTGGGTGGGGTCCTTCTCTGTAGTTCAGTGCATCAAGCGTTTGATGGACAGGCCTCTCTATTGTTCAGTTGCCAATGCTGGCGTGTGGTGGGGAGACACTATGGTGATGGCTCCACCCTCTATACGTGACTCAGCAGCATTGCCTTGCTTCCGCGGTTGTCCGGCTTTCCTCCAAAAGCATTTCCCACCACAATCTCCTCCCTCACTTCCCCTCGATCCATCTCTCCACAGTCAATAGCAACCCTCGCTGGAGGATTGCGCCACAATCCCTAAACTCCAGCTCCCAGATGCTACACCTTCCAGGGGACCTGGGTGTCTGTCCGGAGTGTGTATGGCTGCGGCAAGGACTGTCTGATTCTCATTCCATTTAGGCTGCCACAGGTCAGCTGTTTCACTCTCAGCCTTAAATGTTTCTCCTCTGGTTCAGACAACTGCCCTGATGTGGGGATCAGACCCCAGCTTCAGTTCCCCCACCCGCTGAGGACAGGTCCAGTCCTACTAACGCTCCTGTTTCCCCCCTAGTTCCCTCATCCTATGGAGTTTTGTGTGGGCCTATATATCCCTTCCCCTGGTCGGGTACTCCTGTCTGCTCTCAGCTGGTGTTCTGCATGCAGTTCTGTGTCTGAAGGTGTGTTCCTGATGTTTCCGTGGGGAGAGATGTACTCCACGTCACCTACTCCTCCACCATCTTCCCACTCCAGTATTCTTGCCTGGAGAATCCCCATGGACAGAGGAGCATGACAGGCTACAGTGCTTGGGATCACAGAGTCAGACACGATTCACATGGGGTGGTTGTTGACTGGTTCGGTTACTTCAGGGTTCTTGGATTGAGAAGCTTGATTCCTTGCTCACTGGTGCCCAATCTCAATCCCTTGCCACATGGCTTTATCAACATGGCAGACTGCTTCACCAAAGCCAGAAAGAAAGGGAGAGTATGATAGAAAAACAGCACTCACAGTCTTTTGTAACCTGATCAAATGAATGACATCTCACCATCTTTGTCATATTATATGGATAAAACTAAGTTACTAAGTCCAGCCTGCTGTCACAGGAAGAGGGTCACACAAGCCTAATGTCTCAGGAGGCAGGGTTCATTGGGGGCCGTCTTGGAAGTACAGAGAGGTTATCAAATGGTGCTACAATATGTGAATGAAAATTATTACTGTATTACTGCATCACTAGATAATAACAAACCAAATGTTCCTGAATATTTGGCAACATGTAGCCAAAGATTCAGATGATAGACTTGAAATATTCATTGTTAGTCTGTATTTTTCTTGTGCCACAAAACACAGCCATAAAGATAAATACACTTATTTTTGATACTTCCACCATTTCTTTTTGAAATATGAGAGCATTTTGCATGTAATCTTACATAAATGACATTTTTTGAAAGATGTTCAAACTATCTGGCCTTCTGAGAATCTGATTGCTTTATTATTGAACATCAATACTTTTCTTCCAACAATTTGACATGCCATTAATTGTGACTGTAAATCTGTGCTAGATCCTTATAGAATTGTAATTGATACCCAATGGTATCTAGCTAGTATCTTAAATTGTTTATAAATATAGTTAATTATGTCTTTGAATAATATACTAATATATATGAAAGTATATAAATCTATGTATATACAATTTGTGCATATTGATGCTATATAGATTTATTATTTCTAAGAAAAAGGTGGTAAACCGTTAAACTCTGCCTCAGTTCTTAATAAAACATTTTTTATCCCACCAAGTCTCTAAGCTCTGATTCAATTGACTAATTTACTCATATTTCTGTAAGATTTAAAATAGACATGTCTTAACTGACTATCAAGTGCCTGCACAGGCTCTAGAGTTAATTCCTTGAGTGCAAAATCTTATTTCATTTTACTTACGAACTGTGAATTTGGGGGCAATTTACTTAGTAACCCTTGATCTTAGGTCCTCTCAGATGAAAATGTGATTAATAACATTTTCTGCTAGATAGGGATATCACGAGGATAAAGTTAGTTAAATATTATAGAAGTTCTTAGAACAGTTCTATTATAGCTCTATATAAACACATCTAGAGATAGAGATGGAGAGATAGATATGGAGGTATAGAGGAATGATTGCTTAAAGCAAAAATAAAATGTGGCAACAAATTTGTTTTTCTTGTCTATATCTCAGTTCCTTATGTTTGGAGCTCCAGTTTTCAGCTTGCTGTGGGTTAGGGGTGGGGATCAAGAAGGTCAAAGCAAGGTTAATGAAGCACTTGAGCTTTCCAAATAAATATAACAGTAGTTTTTCGTTAAAGCAAATAAGAATACATTCTTTTAGGTTAAACAGTATCTTTTGGATAATTGCTCAGTTGATTGAACATTTAAACTTATTTTCATGGTTATTTCTCTCTTCTTAATCACTTATTTTTTCTTGCCAAATACAGCATATTTAAAATCTCTAATGATATAATTAAGCATTATAGTTTTATCAGGGACAAAGTGATATTTTTCTTTTTTTAATGCTCAATCTGATAAGGTAGAGAAGTTTCAGGGGCTCCTATTTAATCTTTCCTAATTCATTTTCCTAATGAGATGGTTCAGGGGCCTAAAACTGGAATTCTGCCATTACTGAGTTTGTATATTTCTACTATGCATTCAGAAATAAAATGGTAATTGGTATGAAATATTAATGTATTTTATTATCTATTAATTCTTAGTGTGTGTTTAATAATCTAGAAAGTCTTAGAACTTCCCTTTTCTCTGTGCTCATTCTGATAATGATCTTATGTTTCATTATGGGAAGGCAGGAAGAAAGACTTACGATATATAGTTCTGGGGGAAACTTGGGGTATTGCTTCAGGGTGACCTAGCCACATTGCTTTCCAGGAATTCCTAGTCTATGGAGTGGCTCATTGTGATTACCGTGTGGTTCTTAGCAGCAAAAATCCTGGGACATATTGGTCTTGGCTAACACTTGTTCTGTGACTCACAGGTTGGGTAAGTTTAGGCACTTAACATTCCAGAAAAATAGTTTCTTGTCAGTACAATGAGGTGTGTTAACATTTACCTTGCAGGTTTGTTGTGAGAATTAACCAAGTTAAACAGACAGTTGACTCCTAAACAACATGGGTTTGACTGAACAGGTCTATGTTCAGTAAGTCATGCTACATGATCCTCAGGTTGAGTTGAGGATGCAGAACTGCAGATAAGGATGAACAACTACAGGACTTGAACATATGAATATTTTATTCAATGTTTTTTTGAAAAATTTATTGGAGTATAGTTGATATATAATGTTTTTAGCTTCTGCTGTAGAGCAAAGTGAATCAGTTTATATATATATATACACACACACACACACACACACACATATATATACAACATGCATATATATACTCTTTCTAAGGTTCTTTTCCCATACACATTATTACAGAGTATTTAGTAGAGTTCCCTGTGCTATATAGTAGGTCCTTATTAATTATCTATTTTATATAAATTGCACTGTGTGTATTCAATCCTGATCTACCCATTTTCCCCTCCATCCCCTTTCCCATCTCTACCCCTGGTAAGCAACCTAAAGGTCCGCCAAGAGAGAAGTGGGTAATGAAGATGCAGCACATATTGATATAAACTGTGGAATATTACTTGGCCATAAAAATGAACAACAACATTGCAACAACATGGATGGACCTAAAGATTTACATACTGAGTGAAGTAAGTCAGACAGAGAAAGACAAGTATATGGTATCACTTACATGTGGAATCTAAAAGAATGGTACAAATGAACTTAATTATAAAACAGGAGTAGAGTCACAGATGTAGAAAACATCCATAGGTTTTGGCATCCACGGCAGGTCCTTGAACCAACAGCCGAGGATAATGGGGAAACTGTACACCTCTCAGCCGTCCTTGAGAGGCACAGGATTCCTTGGACCGCTGACTTTAACAATTTCCTGTGAGTTTGTCAAACATTATACTTCTCTACAGTCAGACTTCCTTCCCAAGGTCTGGTGACTATCCAAGCTTCTCCAGGATTTCTCTCCATTTGTCCTCATGGGCAATGAACATAATAAAATCTTGGCACATTTAATTGTCTTGATACTGGCTTCTCAGAGAATATGGAGCAAAGGACTTGCTATCAGTTGAGTTAACCAGCAAGCAGATTCTGAGATGAAGATTAGCATATAGTAAGCTAATAAAGTATTATTCTTGAAATCTATATCTGTGAGATGAATAAAGGGGGCATTAACGGGGCAGAGATAAGATAGCCTTCCTCAGTGATCAGTGCAAAGAAAGAGAGGAAAACAAGAGACTGGGAAAGACTAGAGATCTCTTCAAGAAAATTAGAGATACCAAGGGAATATTTCATGCAAAGATGGGCACAATAAAGGACAGAAATGGTATGGACCTAACAGAAGCAGAAGATATTAAGAAGAGGTGGCAACAATAACCAAAGAACTATACAAAAAAGGTCTTCAGGGCCCAGATAACCATGATGGTGTGATCACTCACCTAGTTCCAGACATCCTGTAATGCAAAGTCAAGGGGGCCTTAGGAAGCCTCATTATGAACAAAGCTAATGGAGGTGATGGAATTCCAGTTGAGCTATTTCAAATCCTAAAAGATGATGCTGTGAAAGTGCTGCACTCAATATGCCAGTCAATCTGGAAAATTCAGGAGTGGCCACAGGACTGTAAAAGGTCAGTTTTCATTCCAATTCCAAAGAAAGGCAATGCCAAAGAATCTTCAAACTACTGCACAATTGCACTCATCTCACACGCTAGCAAAGTAATGTTCAAAATCCTCCAAGGCAGGCTTCAACAGTACATGAACCGTGAACTTCCAGATGTTCAAGCTGGATTTAGAAAAGGCAGAGGAACCAGAGATCAAATTGCCAACATCTGTTGGATCATAGAAAAAGGAAGAGAGTTCCAGAATAACATCTTCTTATACTTTATTGACTATGCCAAAGCCTTTGACTGTGTGGATCACAACAAACTGTGGAAAATTCTGAAAGAGATGGAAACACCAGACCACCTGACCTGCCTCCTGAAAAACCTGTAGGCAGGTCAGGAAGCAACAGTTAGAACTGGACATGGAACAAGAGACTGGTTCCAAACTGGAAAAGGAGTACGTCAAGGCTGTATATTGTTACCCTGCTTATTTCACTTATATGCAGAGTACATCATGTGAAATGCCAGGCTGGATGAAACATAAGCTAGAATCGCTACTGCTGGGAGAAATATCAATAACCTCAGATGTGCAGATGACACAACCCTTATGGCAGAAAGTGAAGAAGAACTGAAGAAGAGCCTCTTGAGGAAATGAAAGAGGAGAATGAAAAAGTTGACTTAAAACTCAACATTCAGAAAATTAATATCATGGCATCCTGTCCCATCAATTCATAGCAAACAGACGGGGAAACAATGGAAACAGTGAGAGATTTTTTATTTTTTTGGGCTCCAAAATCACTGCAGATGGTGACTGCAGCCATGATATTAAAAGACGCTTGCTCCTTGGAAGAAAAGCTGTGACCAACCTAGACAGCATATTAAAAAGCAGAGACATCACTTTACCAAAAAAGGTCCATCTAGTCAAAAGCTATGATTTTTCCAGTAGTCACGTATGATTGTGAGTGTTGGACTCTAATAAGAAAAGCTGAGCACCAAAGAATTGATGCTTTTGAACTGTAGTGTTGGAGAAGACTCTTGAGAGTCCCTTGGACTGCAAGGAGATCCAACCAGTCCATCCTAAAGGAAATCAGTCCTGAATATTCACTGGAAGGACTGATGCTGAAGCTGAAGCTCCAATACTTTGGCCACCTGATGTGAAGAGCTGACTCATTGGAAAAGACCCTGACACTGGGAAAGATTGGGGGCATGAGGATAAGGGGGCAACAGAGGATGAGGCGGTTGGATGGCCTCACCGACTTGTTGGACGTGAGTTTGAGCTAGCTCCAGGAGTTGATGATGGACAGGGAAGCCTGGCGTGCTGCAGTCCATGGGGTCACAAAGACTCAGACATGACTGAGTGACTGACAGGAACTGAACTGAATGGGGCAGAGGAAGAAAGGGGCTGCATGGCAGGATCCACAGTGGTGCTGGCAGAACTGATCAGGAACTCACAGTCTGAGGCAGCTCTTTCGATCGGCCCAGTTTACAATTCAGTGGCTTGACTTCACCACTTCATCTGTCAGTCATTGCATGTGGACAATCCCTGGGGGTGGGCTGTGGATTTTTGATTCACTATCAATGCATTATATGAATATATCTTAGTTTCTAATCCAAAGATGGGATTTTGCATGTTTTCATATAACTTAAGAAGAATACATTGGGGCTTTATCTTTTCAAATACTAAAAATATGAATTGAATATTTCAATTAGTATTTATGAAACTATTTTATGAAATATATATTATAGAATTTCGAATTCATCAATGATTTCTGATATGAGACATTAAGAGCTTCCACTAATTGCCAACATTTTGTATTGTGCTGTAAGACCATATAATAAAGTATTATTATTATTAAAGTATTAAAAAATTCTAGACTGGGGTACTTCTGCAATTTAATAGTTTTCTTCTATAGTACTTTCAAGGCAAGATCAAATAGATGCTAGACATACTCTTCATAGCCTTGAAAACAGAGTAACTCTGTAACTCTAAGAACTCAAGAATTCTTAGGGCTTCCAAACAGAGCTAAAATACTGGGATCATTTAGTTTATCCACTATGATGTTACCTAATATAAACTGCAACTAACCAGAAATCCCCAGGATATTTATATCAAGCAGGATTCCTTTATATGTGAACATTTTCCTGGAGCTTCCGATACTTAACCTAGTTCTGTTGTTGTTCAGTTGCTAAGTCATGTCTGACTTAGCCTGCCAGGCTCCTCTGTCCATGGGATTTCTCAGGGAAGACAGCAAGAACTTTGGAGTGGGCTGCCATTTCCTTTTCCAGGTGATCTTCCTGACAAGGATTGAATACATGTCTCCTGCATTGACAGGTGGATTTTTTACCAATGAGCCATCAATGTTTTAGGTGCTGTTAATTATCCTGTGAGCTCCTACAACTAAGACTCTGTTCCTACTTATTTGCATGTGAATTCAGTATTACTATTTTTGTAAGAGCTATTCCAAAAACAAAGGCAGTTTTGAAAATGCATACAATGAGCGTATAATGTTATAATGAATGTTCTGAAAGAATGTTCTAATACTCTGACATTAAAATGGTTGAGCAGATGCTTCACCAACTTTTAACTTTGATTTGTTACTAATAGTCATTCATTGGTCACCATTCTCCTATCTCTGATAGAGGATGATAAGTACTCCCAAATATCAAAGTAATCATTTTTGTGCCTCCCATAAATACAAGGATAACTGGGAAAGGACAACTGAACAATCAGGACAGGGTAAAGGCAGAGAAGTATTTTATTACAGGCCACTTCAAAGATCAGTTTATATTGCCCATAATAACAAATTTAAATGAGTCTGCTATTAGCAATTGCGCTGTTACATTATGCATGACATTTGACTATTCATAGAAAAGAAAATGCACTGTATTCCATTAGTGGTTTTCTATATGAGTGTGAGACTACAAATTATGGGTGATGTTTAGGCTGATGTGTTACTCTTTTGCATATTTATGATGCTCCTGTCACATTCATTATTAATATGAATGCAATGTGAAGGACTAAAGATCAATACGATTTCTATCAGTTTCAGATTCTGGGTTTGTGCTCAAACTCTTATGCAGATAGTGTATTTACATTCTGCACTTATACATGATCACAAAGGAAAGACTCTGTGCTTCGCCTTATATCATAACTGGTAAAACAAAAGTGTAAAAGGACAACACAAAGTGAGTTAAAGTAAATGCTGTCGTTTCTGAAATCAGGAAATGATGACACTCTACAGTGGCTGGCTATTCTCTTGAGTCAGAATCACACTTTCCAGGAAGACAAGCACATATTTTTTCTTCAAAAATATGGATCTGTTTTTATGGTAAATATTTCTAAGAGAGGTAATTTTATAGAGTACAGGTTTAATGGAGAGTTTCTGGCCTCTGAGAAGTTGATCTTTCCCTTTATTCTGTCTGAGTATAAAGATTTTTGTGCCACATGCTTCCACATGATTGGACCCTTAAGAAAGCTTAAAATTCTGGGATGGATAAGAACAGAATATATCTTACATTGTCACTGTGCCTATCATAAATTAGATTTGGGACCTTTCCGATCTTAAGAATTTATCAATTTTCACAGTGAAAATAAATTATTGAAGATTTTGCTTCCAGCTTTGGCAGTGTAGATATAATCAGACCACAAATGCTAGATAATTTTCTTTTTTTAAGAAAGAAAAAAAGAGGTAGGAAAAACAAACAAACAAGCAAAAATGTGTTTGAAGGCACTAAAATATAGTCAGTACTCAGGCCAAGATTTGAAAACAAAACATATTGAGGTCACCTGGATAGTTGCAGGCATTTTTTTTCTCTTGGTAATTTTGGCCATCAGAAAGCAGAAACTTTGAGTCTGTAGCAATCTCACTGAGTTACCAACTCAGCCAGGACTTGAATGAACACCTCAAATAAAAGTCAACTACAGCTGATGTCAGGATGCAAGCTTATTTAAATGTTTGAAAATCAATCATGCATCTCACTACTTAGGAAACTAAATGAGAAAACTGATATTTAATGCATAAATATATTTGACAAAATTCAGCACTCAATCATGATTCAGTTCAGTTCAGTCACTCAGTCATGTCCGACTCTTTGTGACCCCATGAATCACAGCACGTCAGGCCTCCCTGTCCATCACCAAGTCCCAGAGTCCACCCAAACCCAAGTCCATCGAGTCGATGATGCTATCCAGCCATCTCATCCTCCGTCGTCACCTTCTCCTCCCGCCCCCAATCTTTCCCAGCATCAGGGTCTTTTCCAATGAGTCATCTCTTTGCATCAGGTGGCCAAAGTATTGGAGTTTCAGCTTCAGCATCAGTCCTTCCAATGAACACCCAGGACTGATCTCCTTTAGGATGGACTGGTTGGATCTCCTTGCAGTCCAAGGGAATCTCAAGAGTCTTCTCCAACACCACAGTTCAAAAGCATCAATTCTTCTGTGCTTGTTTTATAGTCCAACTCTCACATCCATACATGACCACTGGAAAAACCATAGCCTTGACTAGATGGACCTTTGTTGGCAAAGTAATGTCTCTACTTTTTAATACGCTATCTAGGTTAGTCATAACTTTCCTTCCAAGGAGTAAGCGTCTTTTAATTTCATTGCTGCAATCGCCATCTGCAGTGATTTTGGAGCCCCCAAAAATAAAATCTGACACTGTTTCCACTGTTTCCCCATCTATTTGCCATGAAGTGATGGGACCAGATGCCATGATTTAGTTTTCTGAATGTTGAGCTTTAAGCCAACTTGTTCACTCTCCTCTTTCACTTTCATCAAGAGGCTCTTTAGTTCTTCTTCACTTTCTGTTATAAGGGTGCTGTTATCTGCATATCTGAGGTTATTGATAAGGAGAGATAAGAAAGCCTTCTTCAGCAATCAATGAATCATGGTTCAGGAAAACAAAATAAAAACAAGTCATACAAAAAAATCTAGGTAGCCAAGAATAGTAGGGGCCATTCTTCATTTAACAAACATATAGCAAGTACCATATTTAAAGGTAGGATAGTGGAATATTTCTCAGGAAATTAGATAAGTCACTATAAGTCTATTTGTTAACATTATTTATATTTTGTGTTATTCTGGCAAGACAAAAACAGATAAGAGAAAGAGAAGAAGACAAAAAACTGTCTTAACACAAGGCATTACTGTTTACATACAAAACCCCATGTGAATACATGTAAACTATTAGAATTGTTAAGTAAATTTAGCATAGTCATTGGCTACAATGTCAATATACAAAATTAAATTGTATTTCTATACATCAGAAACAAGCTATTAGAAGAAATAAAGGGATACTTTTATAATAGTATTAAAATTATCAAATATGTTTGGAACTAGCTATTTAAGATGTGTAAAACTCAGAGAACTAAAATACATTTCTGAGAAGCATTAAAATAATGAAATAAAGGTTTATTATTCTTATGAAATAGAAGACTCAAGTGTAAAAATGTTCATTCTTTTCAAACTGATCAATGGATCCAAAGCAATTTAAAATAAAATTCTTAGAGTATTTTTTCTCTCACCTGAGAAAACTGACAAAATGAATCTAAGATTCACATGGGAAAGCAAATGACAAAAACAGTGAAGAAACTTTTGTGAGGAACAACACAGTTGGAGGAGTGGCACTATACGTTATAGAGATTTATTTCCAATTTTTGGTAATTAAAGGTGTTGAAATAAGAATTAAAGAGTAGACAGATGAGAAAGAATAAAGAAGCCAACCAACTCACACAGATACAAATCCACTTCTATAGTTACCTCACTTAAAACAATAATTGTCAGTGTTTATGCTGAATATTCTGACAGGGAAAATGAACCTTGACTCCTATCTTATGTCACACATGAAAAATCAATTTTGATTGAATTGCAAGCCTAAATGAAAAAATAAACTAACTTTTAAAGAAAAAATACTAGAATAATATCTTCTGCTTACCTTGGGATAAATGACTGTGTCTATAAGATAAAAACTATAAAAGAGCAAAAATTAATAATGAAGGAGTATTGATCTCACTTAAATTCAAAATTTGAGCTTATAAAATGCTGAAATTAAGAAAGTGAAAAAATAGGGAATAAAATAATGTTTAGAATACATGTTTCAGACCAAAGATTCATATACATTAGCATAAAAAGATTGTTACAGATCAATGAGAAAGGACAGACTATGTAGTAAGAACATGGGAAAACGACTAAAAAATGCTTTTCAAAAGAAGGTATTAAAATTAAATCTAAACATGCTAAAAGATATTGAACAATACTCATAATCACCACTTTGGGGTTGGCTAAAATGTTTGTTCAGATTTTTCCATAAGATGGTTGCCATTTCCTTCTCCAGGGGATCTTCCCTTCCAAGGGATCGAACTTGTGTCTCCCGCATCTTTTGCACTGGCAGGCAGATTCTTTACCACTGAGCACCCTGGGAAGCCCAAGATGGTATGGAAAGACCCCAAAACAAATAGTTCCCCCCAAATTATTTAAATTAAAAAAATAAATAAATAAAAAGTGTTGATGTGATTGAAATTACATTTATTGTTGGTAGATTTGTAAATTGGCACAAGCACTTTAAACATAGTAAAGCTCAATGTATGCATATCTCATAGCAATTTCCCTCCTACATATGCATCCAAAATATATGCATACAGTTTTACATTAAAGTACATGTATAAAATTGTGTAAACCAGCATTATTTGTAACAGCACCAAATTGGAAATCGTCTAAATTCCATAAACAATAGAATGTGCAAATAAGCTGTGATATATGTTCATATATAATATTGTTCAGTAATCTAAATAAATTTCCACTATATGCAACAGCATGGGTAAATCTCACAGATCACTATCACATGCAACAATATAGATGAATTTCAAATTATAAACATCAATGAAAGAAGCCACAATTAAGAATACATACTGTGTGATATCATTTACATAAATTTGAAAACCAAGAAAAATTTATCTTTGCTCATAAAATTCAGAATAATGATTCTTTGGAGCACAGTGTCAAGGAAGGAGCATAAAAATTTTTCTGCTTTTCATGCTGATTTTTCTATGTTTTAATGTGAGTGGTTCTCACCTGGGTGTGTTCACATTGTGAAAATTAAAGAAACTATACACATTTCAGTTGGTGATGGACAAGGAAGTCTGACATGCTGCTGCAGTCTACGGGGTGCAGAGTTGGACACGACTGAGCAAATGAACTGAGCTGAACTGATACACATTTCATGTAAACATTTTCCATTCTACACAATGTATTTCAATAAAGTACATAAATCAAATAATTATCTAACATTGTTTTGAGGAAATTATTGCTATTCAAATGATGGCCATATTTCTATTATTAGTAACTATAAAACCACACAAGAATATGTCTTCTGGGATGCTACACTGTCCTACCACGACATTTACTTCTATGAAAGATATCAGAAGAAGGAAATAGTGTGTAGCCTCTCTCTTTTCTCGTCCTTATATATCATCTCGTATCTGTGGAAGGGAGATATTTTGGAAAAAATCACAATACACGTCTTCAAAAATAAAGGCATTTTTATTACAATAATATAAATACAATAATATATTTCAACAAATAGAATGAGAGGATGAACTATCTCTCCTCATTTTTGCTATCAAAACTGTAATCTGGCTTTAATTATTTCAAATGCTAAATAGTTAGCATAGTTTCCCTGAGATCTCCTAGGTAGATTTCCCTAAAAATCAATAGTCCTTCTTCTGTTATTCAAGAGTACTTTGCTTGTTTCTATATTATTATTATAAAACGTGTGTAATTCTGTTTAGTCTCATACTTACTTGCTTCAGTGTCTTCTTCCTCATTAAGTGTATGCCTTATGCAAGACAAAAACAAGAACAAAGATAAATATGTGAAGTTTCTGTCCCCTCACTTTTCGACTTTATGTGAAAAAGCATATACCTTTAATTTTCTACTGCAGTGAAAATGCTACCACTTAAATGGAAGAAAGATATGTTTGGACAAAATACATCATGGGGAGAATCATGTAGAGAGAGTGATGGTTTCAGCTTGATCCAAGAATATAGTAAGTTGTTCCTTTGTTATTTCATTTAGTCAATTATTTAAGATTTATTTTGTGTTTCTACATTCCTGGCACTGAGATGGATGCTGGAAATACACTAATGAATAAGATTCAGTCTCTACCATAGACAAGTTCAGAGTTCCAGGATAGAAATCCATGCCTTGATACATAGTCACAGCAGAGCGGAATGCATGTGAGTTATGTTTCAAGGACCCTTAGAGCATAGAGGAAGGAGAGACAGTGGCTAAGTTGTCAGTAGACTTAAAAACAACATCAACTATTTATATATATTTTAACTTCACAACACATAAAGCGCTTCACTATACTTTCCATACCTGACTCCTCTCAATTGTGCCTAGACTAAATCTCTGCAGCAGGCATTATTACTGGATTTAATGGATGAGGAAACTGAAAGACAAAAAGTCAAACTGGCTTGCGTTAGGACACAGAATTAGTAATTCACAGATACAGGCTTAGAGACTCAAATCATCTGATTTCAAAGCTCTCACAATACCATTTGAAGCTTTAATCATATAGTCTCTATGAACATACCCTCAAGTGATGCTTTTTCACCTTCAGGCATTAGAGGCAAAGACTGAAAAAAGTTTACAAAATTCTGTTGCACTGAATATAGGTGGAACTCAGAATTCTTCTCAATACAGGCTTACGGCCACTATTAATTTCTCAGAGCTACACTCTGTATTAATTTCTGCCTCAGAGAAGTCTTTAAAGAAAGAACTCAGCACTGGCAGGTGGGTGAAAAGTTGATTATTATTTTGAACTCTTTATCTGGTAAACTGCCCGTCTCCAACTCACTTTGTTCTTTTCCGGGGGTTTTGTCTTGTTCTTTCATTTGGAAGCTATTTTTTGTCTCCTCATTTTGCCTAATACTGTTATATACTGGGCATTTCATTTACGTCTCCTGGTCTTGAGAGTGCGGCCTTGTATACAAGGTGTCCTTCGCGGCCCAGAGCATGACCCTCCCTGCTCACAAAGCCGGGCGCCCGAGGCTGGCCCCTGTGTGGGCCGCCTGCACCCCCCTGATGGGATGAGGCTGCAGGTGCTGCGGCTGCTGGCTGGGAGGCCCTGCTGTGTCCTTGCTGGTGTGAGGGGCCGGCGCCCTGTTGCCCCTTTGGAGGGGTGGCAGCGCTGGCAGCCCACCAGTTAGTGTGGGGCAGGTGCTGCCTAGGAGGGTCAGCTGAAGTGGGTGGGTGCTGAGTGGGGACCCTTGGGTGGGCTCTCTGCATCACCTATATTGATGAAGAGAAACACAGGTGGTGTCCACAAGGGCCAGGTCAGCTAAGTGGAAAAAGAATAAAAAATAATAACAGTACCCACCATTGCCTCTGTCCTTGGAGAAAGTTCTACCAGTTCCATGCCACTCTGGTACATGCCCTAAAATCAGTCAATGAATCTCCTTGCATGACCTGTACACTTTCCAAGTGGCTGTCTTGTTGCTAGAATTTGGAGATAGTCAGTTTGTGCGTAAGTCCTTTAAGAGTAGAGTTTTGGTTTCCCACAGTCCTCTGGCTCTCCTGGGTATAAACCGTACCACATGTTCAATGCCAGATATTACAGGGGTTCCCTTGAGCTTGGGAGCCCAACATGGGAGGACCTTTGTGGTTTTGACATCCCTCTTATTTGTGGGTCACTGTACTGGGGTGTGGATTATAATTAGGCCACATCACTGCCCCCAAGCCCTGCTTGATGTGGCATTTTCCTTATGCTCTTAGTTGTAGAAAATCTGTTCTGCTAGTCTTCAGGTCATTCTCAGAGGTTCTATATGAAGTTGTAGTACTGGTGTGCCCAGGAGAGCAGGTGAGCTCAGGATCTTCCAACTTCATCTTGATCTATACGCACACCATGACATTTTTAACTTAAAGCTAATAATACATGCAAATGAGGTATAGTGAATAAATAATGCCCTGCAAATGATACACATTTGATATACATTTACTGACAAGACTCTTCAGATAGATTTTGCTCAATACTTACGGATGTTAAAATATGAAAAAATCAACATGTTCATTTAATATTATTGTAAGTTTTTTTTAAGAGGCAAGAGAATATACATATGGCATGCATGGTATATGCTGCTTTTTTCATAATTTTTTAGACACATAATTGTATATTCAGTTTCCACTTTCAAAAAACATATCTGCCTGATTTCAGTATCTGGGATTAACATATAGGATTACTAAACTCAGGACACAAATAATGTGCATTATACATCTTAATTTGTTCCTTGTTTTATGCATCTATTAGTGAAAGTTATAAGGCAGCACTGCTATGTTATGGTAGATATCTTACTCAAACTTAACATTTTATGTCTAAAGGACACTCAGAGTATATTTAATGGTGTTGCACCTCTAAGTGTGCAACACACAGTGTTACAAGCGAAAATGACAGGAACTCCCATTGTTGGCAAAGGCTTTCACTTTGATAAAACGTCTGCCACAAAACACCCAACATTCTTTCAGACTGCACGCAGGCCATTGTCACTTTGGTTTTTCTTCATGCATGAATTACAGAGAACAAACAAAAGATAATTTTATCTCTAAAGAGAATGAGCCTCCATTAACCTATATAATATAGAATGCTGAAAAGCATGTAAAGAAAATCTTTAGGAATTCCCAGTCTATTTTTAGCTCGTGATACTAATGCACTTCCCAATAGAACTATTTAATCAGGGATAATGAAAATTAATGACTACCGGACAGCACTTCATTTCCAAAGAGCTTTGGGAAAGCTAACATGCTGTTACACGGACTCAGCTCTAACAAGCTTCTGGGTCACTGGCGAGTCGGTTCAAATATGGATGAACTGCGCTGATCAGTCATGAGTTCTGTCTCTGCAATTGTAAGGGTTGTGCTCTGGGTATTCTTCAAAGACAGCACTGTATAAACCAGCTGTATATTAAAAACTTTTTTTCAAGATACACAAGTCAACACAACGTTGGAGAAACTCCTCATTTTAAGAAAAAAATAACAATACGGATATGTGACAATATAGACAACCCCAATGGTCATTTACCTAAACAGATTCTACGGTGAAATATTTTACTAAGATAACTTAGTTTAGCTGCCGTTTACCATCTCTATTGTTTCAAGTATAGTTTTTTTCTAAACTAAAAGAAAACCTATTTCATCTTTATTTAATTTTTCAGTAGGTCTTCTGTTCTGGACAATATTTCCTTCTTACTCTGGGTGACATCATCCACTGACACCTCAATTTTCACATGTACAGTCCTTACCTGAAATCTACTCTCTTAGCAAATTTCTAGTGTTCAGTACAGTATCACTAAGTATATTCACTATGAGCATCATTTTTTAACAATTCGATGCCGTTGTTTCTGGCTGTGCTGGATCTTTGCCGCTGCGTCGCTGCGCAGGTGTTCTCTGGCTGCGGCGAGCGGGGCCGCTCCTGACCGCGTGTGCGGGCGCCCACTGCAGTGGCTTCTCTCGGGGCAAGCGGGGCCGCTCCTGACCGCGTGTGCGGGCGCCCACTGCACTGGCTTCTCTCGGGGCGAGCGGGGCCGCTCATAACCGCGTGTGCGGGCGCCCACTGCACTGGCTTCTCTCGGGGCGCACGGGGGCCGCTCCTGACCGCGTGTGCGGGCGCCCACTGCAGTGGCTTCTCTCGGGGCGCACGGGGCCGCGCCTCACCGCGTGTGCGGGCGCCCACTGCAGTGGCTTCTCTCGGGGCGTACGGGGCCGCTCCTGACCGCGTGTGCGGGCGCCCACTGCAGTGGCTTCTCTCGGGGCGAGCGGGGCCGCTCCTAACCGCGTGTGCGGGCGCCCACTGCACTGGCTTCTCTCGGGGCGAGCGGGGGCCGCTCCTGACCGCGCGTGCGGGCGCCCACTGCAGTGGCTTCTCTCGTGGCGAGCGGGGCCGCTCCTGACCGCGTGTGCGGGCGCCCACTGCAGTGGCTTCTCTCGGGGCGAGCGGGGCCGCTCCTGACCGCGTGTGCGGGCGCCCACTGCAGTGGCTTCTCTCGGGGCGCACGGGGCCGCTCCTGACCGCGTGTGCGGGCATCCACTGCAGTGGCTTCTCTCGGGGCAAGCGGGGCCGCTCCTGACCGCGTGTGCGGGCATCCACTGCAGTGGCTTCTCTCGGGGCGAGCGGGGCCGCTCCTGACCGCGTGTGCGGGCATCCACTGCACTGGCTTCTCTCGGGGCGAGCGGGGCCGCTCCTAACCGCGCGTGCGGGCGCCCACTGCAGTGGCTTCTCTCGGGGCGCACGGGGCCGCTCCTGACCGCGTGTGCGGGCATCCACTGCAGTGGCTTCTCTCGGGGCAAGCGGGGCCGCTCCTGACCGCGTGTGCGGGCGCCCACTGCACTGGCTTCTCTCGGGGCGAGCGGGGCCGCTCCTGACCGCGTGTGCGGGCGCCCACTGCACTGGCTTCTCTCGGGGCGAGCGGGGCCGCTCCTGACCGCGTGTGCGGGCGCCCACTGCAGTGGCTTCTCTCGGGGCGCACGGGGCCGCTCATAACCGCGTGTGCGGGCATCCACTGCAGTGGCTTCTCTCGGGGCAAGCGGGGCCGCTCCTGACCGCGTGTGCGGGCATCCACTGCACTGGCTTCTCTCGGGGCGCAAGGGGGCCGCTCCTGACCGCGTGTGCGGGCGCCCACTGCACTGGCTTCTCTCGGGGCGCACGGGGGCCGCTCCTGACCGCGTGTGCGGGCATCCACTGCAGTGGCTTCTCTCGGGGCGAGCGGGGCCGCTCCTGACCGCGTGTGCGGGCGCCCACTGCACTGGCTTCTCTCGGGGCGCACGGGGGCCGCTCCTCACCGTGTGTGCGGGCATCCACTGCAGTGGCTTCTCTCGGGGCGAGCGGGGCCGCTCCTGACCGCGTGTGCGGGCGCCCACTGCACTGGCTTCTCTCGGGGCGCACGGGGGCCGCTCCTGACCGCGTGTGCGGGCGCCCACTGCAGTGGCTTCTCTCGGGGCGCACGGGGCCGCGCCTCACCGCGTGTGCGGGCATCCACTGCAGTGGCTTCTCTCGGGGCAAGCGGGGCCGCTCCTGACCGCGTGTGCGGGCATCCACTGCACTGGCTTCTCTCGGGGCGAGCGGGGCCGCTCCTAACCGCGCGTGCGGGCGCCCACTGCAGTGGCTTCTCTCGGGGCGCACGGGGCCGCTCCTGACCGCGTGTGCGGGCATCCACTGCAGTGGCTTCTCTCGCGGCGCCCGGGCTCTGGAAGCACGCGGGCGCAGCAGTTGCACGCCTGGACTGCGGCGCACAGGCTCGGGGGGTGTGGGTCACAGCTTAGTTCTCTGTGGCGTCTTCACGGATCAGGGATCAAACCTGTGTCTCCTACACTGCTGGCAGGCCGATTGTTTACCACGGAGCCACCAGGCAAGCCCCTAACATGCTTTAGATCTTTAGATTTGTTCATTTTATATGACTGCAATTTTGTATCCTTTGATGAAATCTTCCCATTGTCCTCACTTCACCACCGTTCAAATCTCTACTATGTATTTGACATTTTTAAATCCCCTGTATAAGTGACATGTAGTTTTTAAAATTTTTCTGTATATGGCTTATTTCATTAGCATAATGTCCTCCAGGCCACCATGTTGTTATGAATGACAGGATCTCCTTATTTTTAAGGCTAAATAATATTAAATTATATACATATGCTACAATTTCTTTATTCATGTGTCAATGTACACTTAGGCTAACACTATCATTCAAGAATGCAAAGTATCTTTCATAAAGATATTTTAATGAGTTATCAATAAAATGCTTAAAAACAAATTAAAAAAACCCAAAGTTTTAGCAAAGAAATAGAAGATAGGAAGAACTAAACTGAAATTTCAGAAATTAAAAGATGATTTTATTTTTTTAATGGATGGACTGGCTCATCAACAGAATGAGGTGCACAGAGCAAAGAAAAAGCAAAACCTGAAGAAACTAAAACAGAAATTATTCAATCTAAACAAAAGTAAGATGACAGACTGAAAACAAAGAAACAAAACCTAGAGTCTCAGAACATGTCGGACTTTCCATATTTGACATTTGTGTCACCAGAGTCCTGGAAAAATAGAAGAGAAGGGTGGGGCTGAACATGTACTTGAGCATTGACCTGAAAACTTCCAACATTTAGCAGGAAGTACAATCTTACAGATTCAAGAAGCTGAACAAATGCCAAACAGGATAAAATCAGAATAACCACCAAGACACATCATTTGTCAAAATCCTGAAAACTAAAGATCAAGAAAATTTTTTTGAAAGTATCGAGAGCAAGACAGTACCTTACATAAGGGGTAAGCAATATAAATGACACCAACTTTCCCACAAGAAACCTCTGCAATAAGAAGGAACTAGTACACTATTTTTCAAGTGCTAAAAGAAAAGAACTATTAGTCTAGAATTCTATATCCAGGAAAATATTCAGCATGAAGAGGAAATCACAACACTGTCACAGAAGGAAAACTAAGAGAATGTGTTGCCAGCAGACCTAACCTTTCTCTTTAATGTTTCTCTCAATCACAGAATCACTTTATTTTGAAATCTCCTTCTAGAGGACCCATTTTTTCAATTTCTGAAAATCTTCTGGCAATGTAAAACATGTTAATATGCAGATTACCTTCTGAAGAGTTTTCCATTTAACTCTTGACAGAAACGGATCTATACTCAATGTTGCTTCTAATTATTATTATTTTTTCTTCTATGGTACACTTACATAGCTTGTAAAACAAAAGTAGTACTGATGCATTTTTTAAATTAAGATTTAAGATTTCACTGTAATACCAACACAGCATTTGGTATGAAATAAATGTCGTCGAAGTGGACAGAAAGATTCTTTAGTCTAAGAGATAGGAAAACAATTTTAAAAGAGAGAGAGGTAGGGAGGGAGAGAGGAAGGGAGGGAGGGAGGAAGAGAGAGAGACAGAGAGAGAGTGAATATTTTGAGACAGTTTAAATTCTTGCAGTTTTCCTAGCCAGAAAACAACAAAGACACTGCAATATATTGGTACAAAAATTAACAAATGATGTTTTTTCTATAATGTATGACATTATTAATCAGTCAAAATAACAGTAACTGGGATTAGTAATGTGCAGCCTGAAAATATTGATGACAAATATTTTTGTCATCAAAACAAATGCTATCTTTTGTTCTAAATATTAGGTTTCATTCCCCATGCCTCTTTTTTTTTTTAAGGTGTTTCAATTTAATGAATTAATTCTAGAAAAGCATAAAAAGATATAAGATGTTATGATAATCTCTTTATACTTTAATTTATCATAGAAGATATCATATGGTTGGGTAGATTTAATTTTCTTTCCTAAATGTTACACAATTTTTATAACTTAGACAAGATAACTAGTCTCTGTTCTCATTTGATTTAAAACAATTTAGGATGTTTACATGAATTTAAAGAATGTTTTCAAAGTCTTCTAATTTTAAGAAATGGAACAGATGGGAAGCTGATCATGTTTGATTCTATTAAAGGGATGTGAAATTGAGTCTCATAGAACCACTTTAGTTTATGGCAAAAAAAATTTAACCACAAAGGAAAGGTTCAGATAACACACTCAATCTTTTTAAAACTCATTCTCTCCTGTTAAATGCCTAGTATTCCCAAAGGTAAATAGTAAAACACTTTTTTCACTATTTTCGGAAAGCAAATATTTTATATCTCTAATCTTGGAGAAATGATTTAACCTTCAAACTAAATTCTATATAACTTAGGAATTTGAAAAAAAATATGCCTTTGATGTGATTTTATCAAGATATTAGGTTTCACTCATAGTAATGTTTGGAGGTTAATTGTGTTATATATAAAAGCTAATGAAATAAGTAAAAAGTTTATAGTGAAACCATTTGAAAGAATGGATTCTCCTATACAAATCAACTGATTTTTAAATTTATATTTGCCTTTATTCTTTATTTCATACATACTTAGGTAAGTGAATGTCACAAACTCTGAATTCAGACTTTTTAAGTTTTTAAATTAACCTGCTTTCCCCAGATACATGTTTTGGACTAGGTTTGATAACATCTAAGGGAAATATTGGGCTCCTTCTCTTAAGAGTTAAACCCATGTAGACATGTGAGGCCAGAAATGACTTAACATTGAAACTGTGATTTTGCTGGTAAATTTCAATTTAAAAATCTTCAGATGACTCAACACTTTCATTGAGACAAATAAGAAATAAAAACATTATGAATACTTAAATATATAAAAGAGAATATTTTAATTGAGCATTTTAAATCATAAATCTGAACTCTTTAAAAAATTGTGATGACATTGTAAAAAGGTCTGTTTCATGCTTACCTGTCAGTTATATTTAATCTTAGTTGTCTCAATACTACAGTGATATTCTATATTGATAGTCATGTGTGAATTATTTACTTTATGTACTTCAGAAAAATTAGCAAGAATTTGGAGGATTCTACAATTTAAGACAATTAAACCAATCAATGGCCAAACCTTGGTAGAGAAAAGGTATTGTGGGAAGACTTCAGGGATGTTTGTCAAAATTTAAAATGACTAATTCCTTGACAGAATATAGAGACAAAATCCTCTGCAAGAAAGGAGGATGAAAATCTCACTTTTGAAATTCCCAGTTATTGTTTATATTCAGTAAGTTTTGGAGTAGGGAAAGGAAGTTAGGAAGCACATGAGGGCAGCCAATGTCTACTGAGCCTTGAACAATCAGAACTATGTGTCAGAGACCCTAATATTTGTCACAGAAAAGTCTGGGAAAAAAGTATGCTTCGGGCCAAGGAAAAATCTACAGCTTTAGCTGCTGGTGTCAGTAGAAATTCTCCTTTTAGTAGAAACTCAGAAGAGTTTGATAATGAAGAAATATTATTCTGATACCACTCACCAGTCCATAAATTCATGCTGCTGAGTGTTGTTCTCCTTAATTTAATGCATTGATATATTTCTAGGCAATTAAGTGCATGAAAAAGATAGGAAATCAGGAAAATTGCAAATTATAAGGCATATTAAACATTGTATTTTAAGTTCTACACTTGGTCTTAGCTGTCTGTTGCAGAAGACACCCATGATAGATCATAAATCAGATAAGGATTAACTGTGCTTTGTTCATTTTTTTAGCTGTATTGTCTTGAGCATGTTATTAAACACCTTTGAACCTCAGTTCTTGATGTGAAATAAATATTATCATAATGACTTCCCTATAAGTTTATTTTAGGAATTAAATATAATACTTTATACTTGAGAAACTAGTGGACACTAGGCACATAGTCATTACAGATAAATGATGATGAATTAGTGATAATGCATTTTTAATTTATTTATTTTTATTGAAGTATAGTTGATATGTAATATTATATAAGCTACAGGTGTACAATGTAGTGATTCACAATTTTTTCATTGATAAATAATGTCATCATTCCTTTCCCTCTGAAAGATTCAACTCCTGTCATTCTTTTGTAGAAAAGCTAATTGTTGTTGTTTACTCACTAAGTCGTATCTGACTTTGTGAACCCATGGACTGTAGCCTGTCAGGCTCCTCTCTCCATGGGATTTCCCAGGCAAGAATACTGAAGTGGGTTGCCATTTCCTTCTCCAGGAGATCTTCCCAACCCAGGGATCAAACCCAAGTGTCTTGCATTAGCAAGTGGGTTTCTTTCACCGCTGAGCCACCAGGGAAGCCCAGAAAACTAATTAGATCTATTTATTTTTCTGTTTAGATTTACACAGTTGACTCATTTTCTCTTACAGTATAAATTCAACATGTTGAATGATTTTCTACCATTTGCCTGCCTTTTATTCTACCAGGATCTCTAGTTTTAAGTGAGTGCTATTTAAAGTTTCCGCACTTGGCCCTGATCCATTGGGTAAGTTTTAATCTGAATGTTTGCTCCATACTGATCTCCTCTGGGTCTTTGGATAACATCTTCTAAAAAGCATTTAATGCATTTTATCACCACATTATAATACTGCCATGTGTGGCCTCATGCCTTTATGTCACCCCAGTTTCTAACTCATTCCCTTATTCCAGTAAAGACAACTGACTTTTATTTGGGAGTGTTTTATGGAAAAACTCATATGTCTAATCTCTGACAAATTTTGATTTTATACCAGATTTGTTGCAAGTTCAATAAAATAATCCTAATATTTTGTATAAATAATATTGCAGAAATTCTTCTATATGCCAGCTTTTCTTAGTATATCACAGAGTTATTATTATTTTTTTTTATGAATCAAAGATAGATAACCTGGGATTATTAAGGCTCTCTTGTCAACAATCCTGACCCTTCTCTGCGCTTTCAGTGGCATGGACTCTGTTTAATGGATGCGCCTGACAGTAGCAATCCATTACAAGTGCTTTAGAAGCAGACATAAGTAAAACAGCCTAAACCACATCCATTGTTAATAATTGATGCTTATTTATTATTGGCAACTATTGATTAAAGGCCTAAAAGGAAGTTCTTTGTGTATTGACTTTGGAACCTTTGCCTTGCTGTATAGAAAGAAGGCTGCAGCAGCATGAACTTAACAGAACTGTGTCACAATTCTTAAAAAGTTAAGCAGTTGTTAAAGAGACAAGATGCAGTTGAGTCCATGAATAGAAACAGGTTGTCCTTGAAGAAATGTCACAAAATAATCCTCTGAAGATTTAAAAAAAAAAAAAAAGCTGACTTGTTACTAAAGGCACAATTATATTGAGAACTGTTTTATTCTAGAAGCTTTAAGTATGTTTATTCTACACTTTGGGCTTCCCAGCTTGGTGCTGGCAGTTAGGAGCATGTCTGCCAATGCAGGAGACATGAGACACGGTTTTGATCCCTCGGTCGGGAAGGTCCCTTGGGGCATGGCCACCCACACCAGTGTTATTGCCTGGAGAATCCCATGGACAGAGGAACCTGGTGGGATATAGTTACAAAGAGTCAGACACGACTGAAGCAGCTTAGCACGCGAGCACATACTCACGCATTTTACGTGTTACATAAATATTATTGAAATTGCATTTTATCAACTGTTTACAATATCAATCATTTTGCTTGAAATATTTTCATTTTACTTGTTTTCCTCTTAACTTCAAACTTCTATCACTTTCATCCTGTGATGTAACAGGAGCTTGCAAATATACTAATGAAACAGTAAGACCACTATAAAATGGTCTCCATGCTTAATGTGGCTTCTTGAGAAATTAGACAAATAATAGAAGAGAAAAGGGTTAAAAGGGAGAGCAAACTAGGACAAAACAATATTTTGTGATATAATAAACATTAAATCGGGGCATAATTGAACAATTAAATCCCAGAATTGGAGCTATCATTAACTAGCTTGTGTCACTTCATTTTTCAATGTTCGTTACTTCCTATATGTAAAATGAGTGAAGATAAAAATTTGTCTTAATTCTCAAACAGGATATTGTGTATAGTAAATGACAACATAAATGAAGAGCCAAACTAAAAGGTATGGAAATTTAAAACAAGAACAAAAGTGAAAGGTGGGGCTTTAACACTTCTTTGGGCCTAACAGAGAAAAGACATGATGGACAATGAAAATACAAGGTAATTGATTAAAAACAATTATAAAAGTGGTTTTAGTATGTGAATATAGTCGTCAATAATTTTGAATGTAAAGTTGTTTTTAAAAAAGTCTTTGGAAGAATATGAATTAGAATATTTAAACCAAATTGCTTCAATGTCAGTAATTTACCCTGTTTGGAACATAAGCAACTAATAAAATATGTTTGTTTGAACTGGAATGCTGCCCTTTTATTATGTGCATGAAATGCATTCTTAATGGTTTGTTTATTGAGTGACTTTAGAAAATCCAGTCAAGAGAAAAATCATCAAAATTGTCTCTTTTCACAGCCTTTATTTTAAGGTCTATTTTATCTGATATGAATATTGCGACTCCTGCTTTCTTTTGGTCTCCGTTTGCGTGAAATATTTTTTTCCAGCCCTTCACTTTTAGTCTGGATGTGTCCCTTGTTTTGAGGTGGGTCTCTTGTAGACAGCATATATAGGGGTCTTGTTTTTGTATCCATTCAGCCAGTCTTTGTCTTTTGATTGGGGCATTCAATCCATTTACATTTAAGGTAATTATTGATAGGTATGGTCCCGTTGCCATTTACTTTGTTGTTTTGGGTTCGCATTTATACAAAACTGTTATTTCTGAGAGCAAGTAGATTTAAAATCTGCTGCCTCTGTTTGCCAGATGTTGAAGCATCAAAATGTTCCTAGTGCATAGCACCACTTACTACACTTTAGGAGCATGATTCATACATGGATCATTTGTAATCCATTTTTGTAACTTGAACTAACTTTAAATATGTCATCCACCATGTTTATATATCGGTGGGCACTCTCTGGGCAAGACAAATAGCACCTGAAAATAATTTTTTGATCTCTCATCATTGGAACTCTGCCACACAGAATTCATTTACAGGCAAGGTTGCCAGATGAAAGCATTTAGTCATTTTGGAGTAGTAAGAAAATTAAACTTACTGGCTAATAACCTGTGACATGCTATTTGAAGTACATGCAAAATGTAGTGTAACCTCTGACTAGTTGTGAAAAAGAGCTGCATTAAAAATGAACATCTTAAAGCAGAAAACAAGAAAAGTCAGGTGTGAATTTCCTTTAGTTCAACTTTCATTAAAACCAAGTGTTTTTCACTATATTAAGTTTTAAGGCAGAATTCCAGATTATACTTCTCACACTGTGAAAAGATATTGAGAATAAACTCTAAAAATTTGCCAAGATAACAATGCATAAAAGGTTTTAGTTTGCATTAAAGTCAAAGAGACTTATGGCAGGTTATTTTTTTTTTTTAAAGCAACTCCACTTTTTTGATATTGCTTTAATCAAAATTAACAGGCCTACACTGTAAAAATATTTCACAACAGGATGTAAATAAGTAGAAAACAACAGGTTTTATTCTTTTCTTGGTAAGGCAAAGAATTTGCTGAAGTAATTTGTGCCATTTTTAAAAATTATAACTTTGAGATATCATTTATAAATTAATAACAGAGCTAGGAGTTTGATATCATTGTTTTATTATAAAGAAAACATATTTGTTATTGTAATAATATATGATAGCATTAAGCTATAATTTCTTAAATCATGACTCATTTGCCCTAGAAGTGTGCAATGTAATTTAGTCCTTAATTTTTGCATGACAGAGGTTATTTATCAGTATCACCACAATTATTGTCATTCTATTTTTACCATATTTTATTTTCCATGGTTTCTATATTAAATGTATTAGCTCATTCAGTCCTTACATCACACTGACAAGTGTTTATGTAATTTTACATAAGAGGAAACATGAACTTATAAAGTAGAAGCAACTTTGTTATAGAGCTATAAGGTTGGGAGAACAAAATGTAAATCCAGGTATGCTCACTATATTGTCGTGAGCCACTATTTTGTATGTTTCCTTCTTTTCTGGAATATGGATCTTGCCTTCAAAACAAATGGTTTCTAGAATGATAGACTTTATACTAGCTCTAAAAAAAAGAGCCGAGCATGACCTTCGTAAGTACTTCTTTAACACCAGGCTAAGGGATATGATGCTGTTAAAGAGCTGTACTCAAAATACCAGCAAATATGGAAAACTAAGCAGTGGCCACAGGATTGGAAAAGTCGTTTTCATTCCAATCCCAAAGAAGGACAATGCCAAAGAATGTTCAAACTACTGCACAATTGCATTCATTTCACATGCTAGCAAAGTAATGCTCAAAATTCTCCAAGCCAGGCTTCAACAATATGTGAACCAAGGATTTCCAGATCTTCAAGCTGGATTTAGAAAAGGCAGAGGAACCAGAGATCAAATTGTGAATATCTGTTGGATCATAGAAAAAGCTAAAGAATTCCAGGAAAATGTCTGCTTCTGCTTCATTGACTATGCTAAAGCCTTTGACTGTGTGGATCACAACAAACTGTAGGAAATTATTAAAGGGATGGGAATACCAGATACCACCTTACCTGACTCCTGAGAAACCTGTATGTAGGTCAAGAAGCAACAGTTAGAACTGGACATGGAACAAAGGACTGGTTGCAAATTGGGAAAGGGCTAAGTCAAGGCTGTATATTGTCAACCCTGCTTATTTAACTTATATGCAGAGTACATCATGCAAAAGGCTGGGCTGGATGAAGCACAAGCTGGAATCAAGATTGCCGGGAGAAATATCAATAACCTCAGATATGCAGATGACACCACCTTAATGGTAGAAAGCGAAGAGGGAATAAAGAGCCTCTTGATGAAGGTGAAAGAGGAGAGTGAAAAAGCTGGCTTAAAACTCAAGATTCAAAAAACTAAGATCACGGCATCTGGTCCTATCACTTCATGGTGTATAGATGGGGAAACAATGGAAACCACGAGAGACTTTATTTTCTTGGGCTCCAAAATCAGTGCAGATGGTGAGTCAGCCATGAAATTAAAAGATGCTTGCTCTTTGGAAGAAAAGCTATGACCAACCTAGACAGTGTATTAAAAAGCAGAAACATTACTTTTCTGACAAAGGTCCATATAGTCAAAGCTATGTTTTTTCCAGCAGTCATGTATGGATGTGAGAGTTGGACCATAAGGAAGGCTGAATGCCAAAGAATTGATGCTTTTAAGCTGTGGTGTTGAAGAGGACTCTTGAGAGTCCCTTGGGCTGCAAGGAGATCAAACTAGTCAATCCTAAAGGAAATCAATCCTGAATATTCATTGAAAGGACTGATGCTGAAGCAGAAGATCCAATACTATGGCCACCTGATGTGAAGAACCAGCTCGTTAGAAAAGACCCTGATGCTGGGAAAGACTGGAAGCAGTAGAAGGGGATGATAGAGGACAAGATGGTTGGGTGGCATCACTGATCCAATGGACATGAGTTTTAGCAAGCTCTGGGAGATCGTGAAGGACAGGAAAGCTTGGCAAGCTGTAGTTCATGCACAACTGAGCAACTAAACAACAAAGGGGTATGCCTCGGTAAATATTAACAAAAGGACCAAGAAAACTCTAAAACAATATCTATAACTGCGTATCTGTAATTGATATTTCCACCCTGATATCCAATAGCCCTCTCAAACTAAATCTGCTCAAAATAATTACATCAATTCATTCATTCTCTTCACCAATATTTTTGTTTACATATGTTCTCTCTTCTTAAGAAATAACTGCATTACTCATGTAGGCAACCACGAGACAAGTAATGCTGAAAAAAGTAATCTCTTTCTAGGAAGTTGCACCCCTGTAAGATAGCACTATGAAAGACAGAGGTAACTCTTCGTAGAGAGCAGTTGTCTCCAGATTTTCTCACTCTGGCCAACAAAAGTCAAGGTGCAGGTATTTCCCACACCCAGAGCACCCTCACATTTTTCCCCAGACAAATCTTCTACTGTCCTATTTGGTTGTTTCATTCTGCTTAATGATCAAGGAATTTGAATTATGTAAACTACTCTCCTTTGCATTTAAATGCAGCTGCATACAATCTGCATATCTGCATACAATCTGCTCTATAAATGGGAAGTAAATTCACCTATTTCCATTTTTTCCCACTACAGACACACATATATGAGTGCCCATTGGTGGCATAGGGGAACCATAACTTCAGCAAACATTTTATTCAGAAAAAATTAAGAAAAAAAAAATACTGTGTCACTGGTCCATGGCAATGATAAACTCCTGTGGGTGGATCCTGCTTTTCTGACAGCATAAAAGTTGGTTAGCTAGAAGAATGTTGACTATGGTTGTGAATCAAATTCTGTTTCCAAAAACTGGAATAGTTATAGTTAAGTAAAAAGTTAACTAGTTAACTAACAATAGTTACAGTTAAATAAAAAGAGAAATAAAATGCTTTGTGACTAATATAAACAGGCAAAATTCTGAGAGCAGAGAGTGCAGATTAAAGAGAGGTAAGTGAAGTTGCTCAGTCGTGTCCGACTCTTTGTGACCCCGTGGACGGTAGCCTACCAGTCTCTTCCATCCATGGGATTTTCCAGGCAAGAGTACTGGAGTGGGTTGCCATTTCCTTCTCCAGGGGATCTTCCCAACCCAGGGATCGAACCCAGGTCTCCTGCATTGCAGGCAGACACTTTACCATCTGAGCCACCAGGGAACCCCAAAGAGAGGTAAACTCTAGAGTAAATGGATGAATGATTATTGGGGAGGTGGGGGAGACAGAAATGCTATTTTATGTACCTCTTCAAAGGCAGGATGAATAAATTTTAGCAAGCAGATGAAGGAGGGGCATAAGATCACCATCCAGCACAAAAGCTGAGTGGAGACCTAGGAATGAAGGTAATCCATAGATTAGTGAGTACGCACTGTGAAAATTCTAGTTCCTACATAGCTCCACTCCTCCATCCAACATGTGCTTCCCCCCCCACCCCCCGATATCACCATATTTCACCTTTTTATTTAGCATCAATGTATTCTCACCTTTCATTATAACGTGTCATCTATATTTTATTATGCTCTACTGTAAAATCCTCAAAAATTGGGAATGTGTGGGTTGATCTGTATTCAGCCAAATGAGACATAGCTAAGGATGGAAAAATATTTAGGATAAGCAGACACACTAATCTTTTTTATACCTCAATTCAAAAAAAAAAAAAAAGTTTAGTTCTCTCTCTAGCTTTCAAAATAGCTATTTAAAAGTAATTCTTATTGAATATATTCCTTTAAATTATATTTAAATTGAAATTCCTTTAAATTATATTGAATATATATATTATATTCCTTTAAATTATATTTAAAAAAACCTTCTTATCACATGCAGGTACTCAGATATTTTAACTTTTCTATTGATTTCCCTTTACCAAAATCTCATTTTTTACTTCAATGTTTCATAACCCAATGTGTCTCAAATTTTCTTTATAGTTTAATACAATTTGAAATTTTAAAATACATTAATAAATAACAAATACACCAACATTAGGTTAAAATAAATGATAGTTGAGAAAGTTGAGAATCACTGGAAGATTTCTAAATGCCTTAAAAATGTTTATGATTTTAAGAACATAATTCTTGATATACATAGAAAAAGAATTGTATGTGATATGTGGGTATGTGTGTATGTGATTCTATTCAATTTGGGAGCCTATACATCCTCTCAGACATTGAGACCTGTCTCAGAAAACTTTCATTGTGTATTACTTTACTCAAAGTAGCTCCTGTAGTGTGAAATGATCCTCCATTTGTTCATGAAAAAACAATTTTCTCTCAATGTAATTAAGTATTTGTACTTATGGATGGATTTTCTTCTGATTATTTTATTTCATGTAATACAATGGTATTTTGCAGTAAAGAAAACATACTGCTGTAAAATAAAACCTCCCATGTTCATGTTTCATGCTTTTTTCTCATGAAATATTTTCACTAAGGAATGCTTTCTTAGCTATATTATATTTAAAGTTTTACCATTTACATAACTTTTTCACTCAACAAAAATTGCCATATATAGTAAAACTGAAAGTTCAACCATATAAACAGTGTGAGCTCTTACAGAAACCAATAATGTATAGGTGAAACCAAACTGATTTAATATCATGGAAACAGATGAGTAGTATTTTTGTTTTTGTTTTTGCTTTTTGAGTGAGAGAAGAACTTCTGTAGCATTCTCCTCAATTGAGAATATATTGGATGTGCAGATTCCTATTTTGAACTTCAGAGAATTTTTACTGCTAAGATAATTATTACAACTTTCATGGATTCAACTTTACTACTGACTCAGGTTTTGAAGCACTTGACCCTAAAGTCATATTTATTTTCAATTCCTGTTTAATGAATATACTTATAATTCATCATTTAATTGCATCACATAGGTGAATTTCTGGAGCATTTTATTAGACATTCAGGGAATAATTAAACCACATCAATCAGCTCCAGAAAGACTTTTATTTCCTGAATTTTGTTTCTAAAATTAACTTTCTGCTTTCAGACACATTCTTTGTATACTTAGCATTGTACCACCCAGAAAATTTTTGGAAAATTTCATCACCTTTTTTTTTAATCTCAATTATTTATCAATTCTTCACTCATCAAGTCCAACTCACTCATTTAACAGCTTGAATGTTGTACTAAATCTATTGAGAGTTCAAGGATATTGCTATTCACAGTTTTCAGCTTTGAAATGTAGACAGATATGAATTATTATGTATCATATATTATTATATACCATTATATGTAAATGATTATTATATATTTAAGTATAGTAAGTATTAGTTTATATAAATATATGTATCATTATATATGCTCACATGCAAATGATATCTATCTACATACAATCTATCAATCTAAAACTATCTGTGCATTGTACCTGCCTTTAACATCTCACAAAATATCACCCAATGTTTTTACCATTTTGATTATTTGGAACCTGGTATTGATATTTCTTAGAAAATGTAACAGACCCTGAGCAGAATTCATAGTTGTTCGCAAGGAAGAATATAATATACACAGTTTACATGATATTGAATATATCCAAGATGCTCATACTTTTGAGTGAGAAAAGATAAATTTAAATGGAGGGTGATATATGTCATAACTTTAATTTGTTTAACATCAAAGATAGTCAAGGAAAAGAGTAGCATTATAGGAGAATAAATGTAAGGTCATGATCTCCACTCTGTTTTTTGGAAGTCTCTCAAACACATTTACCAGATATTAAACTCAGATTTTTAGATCTTAAAAAAAAAAATACCATGCGTAGATTTCATTTTCTTATGGACTCCTCGCAGAATCAGGTTAAGCAAGCAGTATTTGTTAGTAAACACAAAGCAGCCACTCCCATTTTCCACCCTGTCTTGAGCGGATAATAGCTGTGAAACACATCACAAGACTACAATGCGAGGAACAGGACTATTCCATTTTGAATTTCTTTCTGCACTAGCAATGAGGCATAATATTCATTGTTATGAGACATCACATGTGTACCATATCTCAAAAAAGTACTATAGTAATGATAGTTTACAGTGAATGGTGTCGGATTCGTAATCTCTAAAGAAGAAGATTTATCTTCAGGACCAGAGACCAGGTTTGATCTCTCAAGAGCCTTTGTACAGCAGAGTTTTATTAAAGTGAAAGCAGGCAGAGAAAGCTTCTGACATAGACGTCACAGGGGGATGGACAATGCCCCCCTCGCTAGTGTTAGCAAGGGAATTATATACTTTTAAATTACTTATTACAATAAATTAAAAGAATGTCTCAAGGTTGTAAAGATCTTACTAGACTCATAATTTACAAGAAATAAATATTTTTTTATGTGAATAAGACTAAGGAATGTACAGGAGAAAAAGATGTTTGCCCTTTCCTGCTCCTTGAGAATTCCAGACCCCTATTTGCGCTTCAAGAGCCTCAGACCCCTTTCTCCTCCTAGGGAGCCCGGATTTCTTACCAACATGCCTAGGAATTGACTCTCTCACCACCCCAGCCCCCCTTTTCTTTTAGGAGAATTATGTTGCCAAGAGAAAGGGGCATCATTTTCACTCCATCACTACTTTCTGCTGTTGAGGGGCATGGCCCCTTAAATTGTTGAGGGAACATATTCTTCTAATCCTCATATTAAGGGTCTCTGATCCAGGGGCCCCAAGTAATAGTTGGAGGAGGTTGTGGCACTCATAGGAGCCTGGACAACCATTTATAATTTAAAAGCTTTCAAACAGTTAGAAACAAATCCAGTTACAGTTACAAATGTAAGGCAAAATAGTCATTAAACCAAGTTAAAACATAATGAAAATTAAAAGTTACATTATGTCCATAGTAACACCAGTCCATTTTAGGATTGTTAGATGTCTCAGATTAAGAAAAGGCATCACATATGATTGTTGTTGGTGAAGGTTTTTGCAGAGTTGAAGAAAGTCCATTCCTTGAAGCGGAGAAACCCACCATGTTAAACCTTCAATTGATGGGGATTGATTGGGGGGGGGGGGGGTTGCTCCACAGACCCATCAGTAAGACCGATTCTGGAATGCAAGATAGGAAAGTGTTCAGAACACTTAAAGGCATTGTCTTTAGGGTCAAAGGGCAGACTCAGGACTTTTAGAGTCAGCAGAAGCAACCCCACCTAGATTCTCAGGTCCATCTTGGTCCTGTGGCTTCTTTAACTCAAAGGCTGGGTGAGGAGTTAACCTGGTAATGTCTGTTGAAAAGCTAAAAGCTGAGTCACATGGTTAATTTTAAGGCTTCAGGATCTACAACAATCAGTTCAGTTCAGTTCAGCTGCTCAGTCATGTCCGACTCTCTGCGACCCCATGGACTGCAGCACGCCAGGCCTCCCTGCCCATCACCAGCTCGAAGAGTTTACTCAAACGCATCTCCATTGAGTTGGTGATGCCATCCAACCATCTCATCCTCTGTTGTCCCCTTCTCTCACCTTCAATCTTTCCCAGCATCAGTGTCTTTTCAGATGAGTCACCTCTTCCCATCAGGTGGCTAAAGTATTGGAGTTGCAGCTTCAGCACCAGTCCTTCCAATGAACACCCAGGACTGATCTCCTTCAGGATGGACTGGTTCGATCTCCTTGCAGTCCAAGGGCCTCTCAAGAGTCTTCTCCAACACCACAGTTCAAAAGCATCAATTCTTCTGTGCTCAGCTTTCTTTAGTCCAACTCTCACATCCATACATGACCACTGGAAAAACCATAGCTTTGACTAGATGGACTTTTGTTGGCAAAGTAATGTCTCTGCTTTTTAATATGCTATCTAGGTTGGCCTAACTTTCCTTCCAAGGAGTAAGCGTCTTTTAATTTCATGGCTGCAATCACCATCTGCAGTGATTTTGGACCCCCAAAATAAAGTTTGACACTGTTTCCACTGTTTCCCCATCTATTTGCCATGAAGTGAGGGGACCGGATGACATGATCTTAGTTTTCTGAATGTTGAGCTTTAACCCAACTTTTTCACTCCTCTCTTTCACTTTCATCAAGAGGCTCTTTAGTTCTTCTTCACTTTGTAGGAGGAGAAGGGGACGACAGAGGATGAGATGGTTGGATGGCATTAACGACTCAATTGACATGTCTGAGTAAACTCCAGGAGTTGGTGATGGACAGAGAGGCCTGTTGTGCTGCAGTCTATGGGGTGGGGTCGCAAAGAGTTGGACAGGACAGAGCAATCAAACTGAACTGACTGATACCGTCTGAGTTAGTTGCAACAGTCTTTTTTTAAAGAGTGATTTGGTCCAAATGCCTGTTTTCATAACATGGCAGATATCTGGAGCTGATTGAGTGAGAAATCTATCCTTTAAGATCATTTCTCCCTCTGTAATTTTGGGATCAATGTCAGTAAACATGCGGAGAGCCTCCAGGAGTCTATACTAGGAATTTACCAGGAGTTTCCCTCTCTCCCTGTTCTACGTCAGCCAACTTAGCATAATTTAAAGTCTTAGTGTGCACTCACTTGAGTCCTTCAAGAACACATACAGCAAAGTGGCTCTGTTACAGGAACTGCTTGGCCCCCAGTAGGAAGGTGGGCTATTAGGTGTTCCCTCTTTCCCCTTGTTTCATGTTCAAGCCATTCATCTCCAAAAGTAGTAGCTTCCCCCCAAACTTAAGTTTTGAGTCAGCAGTCACGTCTGTCCAAGTCATATATTACATCTTTCCAAGTAAGGTCATAAAGTAAAGTTAGTCCCGTAAAGGCTTCTATGTACTTTTCTGGATTCTCTAGATAGTCTTGAGCACAATTGGGACTGTTTGAATTTCTACCAAGACTGAGGCAACCCCTTCCTGGAAGGGTGCCCTGATTCTCAGCCTGTTCAGTTGCGAGCCCCAGATACAGGGGCAAAGTAAGAGAACGGGAGGCAGCTGAGGATTTCACACCCAAATCTGCACCCTTAGGACTTAAGTCTGGAATGTCTCACAGAGAAATAAAGAGCAACACATATAACACTTCTACCCATTTCTCTTGTTTTCTACAGAATTGGTCTACTTGTAAAACATAATAATTGAGATCCTTCAACAGGTCAGCATTCCCCGTCTTCCAAAGGATACCTTGGCCATTCAGTATCACAGAAGAAAAACAGGCATATCTTTTTTAAACTCTGGGGATCAAACTTGTCCCCTAAAATACATTTTAAAGGTGGATCTGGAACTGCCGGCTCACATCTGTACGAGGAAAAAAAGCAGCATCCACAGCCATGGCTTTTTTTCACCAGCAGCATCCTTCCCTGCTCTAGATAGGGGTGTAGACAGACTCTCCACCGAAGCTCTCCTTTCCTGGTTGGACTTCAGTTCAGTTCAGTCACTCAGTCGTGTCCGACTCTCTGTGAACCCATGGACTGCAGCACGCCAGGCCTCCCTGTCCATCACCAGCTCGAAGAGTTTACTCAAACTCATCTCCATTGAGTCGGTGATGCCATCCAACCATCTCATCCTCTGTCATCCCCTTCTCCTCCTGCCTTCAATCTTTCCCAGCACCAGGATCTTTTCATGTGAGGCAGCTCTTTGCATCAGGTGGCCAAAGTATTGGAGTTTCAGCTTCAACATCAGTCTTTCCAATGAACACCCAGGACTGATCTCCTTTAGGATGGACTGGTTGGATCTCCTTGCTGTCCAAGGGAATCTCAAGAGTCTTCTCCAACACCACAGTTCAAAACATCAATTCTTTGGTGCACAGCTTTCTTTATAGTCCAACTCTCACATCCATACATGAGTACTGGAAAAACCATAGCCTTGACGAGATGTCCCTTTGTTGGCAAAGAAATATCTCTGCCTTTTAATATGCTGTCTAGTTTGGTCATAACTTTCCTTCTAAGGAGTAAGCATCTTTTAATTTTATGGCTGCAATCACCATCTGCAGTGATTTTGGAGCCCCCCAAAATAAAGTCAGTCACTGTTTCCATTGTTTCCCCATCTACTTGCCATGAAGTGATGGGACTGGATGCCATGATCTTAGTTTTCTGAATGCTGAGCTTTAAGGACTTAGTCTGTCCCTTACCGATGCAGGTGCCTTACTCGTCCCTTCCGGTTCTACCACCGAGGCGAGGTGGAGAGGCACCAGCGGTAGACCTGATGGCATCCCAAGCTGATTTAGTTCTATACCACCAAGACTTTTGTTTGATTTGCCCTTTTCCTCTGATGCCCCCTGAGGTGGAGCACAGTAGCTTTTGGAATGCCTTCCAAGCTAGGACTACTAGGGGAGGCATCCATCTCATGTGCCTGGGCACATTCCTGAGTATAGTCCTGACCACTGTAGAAATGGTGAGCCATAAAGGGGCGAACAATAACCAAGATGTCCCTTCCAAGTGTCACCACGCCAGTCAATGTGATAGCAAAAGAGGTGGTGGAGGGTTGGCCAGTGAGGAAAAAGTGGTTTTTGTCCTCAAGCTACTAGGACCAATCCCTCCACTTCATTTCCACAGATTCCACAAAAGAAATATCTAAGGAGTTGAGACAAAAGCCACCAGAGAGCCTCCTCTGGTCCACTAAGAGGTGGTGCTATCAAGGGAAGAAGCCTATTGCATTTCTAACCTGACTAGATCCCGCAATTTCCAATCTGTGACCTCAAAAACCTCATGGTCACCAGCAGTGCTTCTATCCACATAGACAGGAGACACAGCTGTGACAAAGACTCACTTTCAGGTCTCTGGCCCCTGAGGCAGGCAGCCAGGACCTCTAGCTCAAGAGGCATTCCTGGAGCTAGAGTTCCACCTCGCTCCCAAAAGTACCCCTGTAACTTTCGGCTCCTAGTAAGGTTAGGTGCTCCCGTGACTACCAAGCTTAGAGTTTAAGTAAAAGTACATAGTAACAGCATGAATCACAAGTCCATTGAAAGTCTAAGATCCAATAGATTAGGTTAGTAGTTCTAGTTCTCCATGCAGTTGTGAAACGGCCAAAGAGACCAGGAAAGGATGACTGAGAAAGCAAAGTTCGGTCCACATGCTTTGCCCATTTCTGGCTGCTCCCCTCGCAAGGACCTTGGGTGTCTCTTGGCATTGGCAGATTGGTATAAACCCTCAACAAAGCTCCCCTTTTTGGGGCTGCCTTCAGTCATTTGGAGGCAGAGCAGGGCCCATCACTTGCTTTGCGCAGGGTGTGTCATTCATTCACACAAGCACACCGTAGAGTTAGTAAAGTAAAGCAGAAAACATGCATACTGAGAAAGCAGAGGGAGCTCTGAGTGTTCTTACCTTGCCCTGAAGATCCCAGATAAGCCCCCAAGATGACAGCTTACAGTGAACGGTGTCAGATTCGTGACCTCCAAAGAAGATTTAACTTCTGGACTAGAGACCAGGCTTGATCACTCAAGAGCCTTTGTGTAGCAGAGTTTTATTAAAGTGAAAAAAGGACAGAGAACACTTCTGACACAGACACCAGAACACAGATGGAGAATGCCCTCCTTGCTAGTGTTAGCAAAGGAGTTATATACTTTTTAATTACTTATTACAATAAATCAAAAGAAGGTCTCAAGGTTGTAAAGATCTTACTAGATCCACTCCCATAATTCACATTTTAAGATCACAGGATTGGCCAGAAGGATTTCAGGAAGGAGAAACTGTCCTCAAGCAGGATACATTGCTGTTATATAATCCTTAGTACAGAGTTTAAACTGAGTTGTTTGTTGTGTAATCATCAGTTCTATGCTTAAAGAAATAAACGTTTTTTATGTAACTAAGACTAAGGAATGTAGAGGAAAAAAACATGTTTGTCCTTTCCTCCTCTTTGAGAATTCCAGACCCCTATCTCTGCTTCAAGAGCCCCAGATCCCTTTCTCCTCCTTGGGTACCCTGGACTTCTCATCAACCTGCCTAGGAATTGACTCTCTCAGTAATCTTATTAAGAATACATTACATCACATGTGGGCTTCCCTGGTGGCTCAAAGGTTAAAGCCTCTGCCTGCAATGTGGGAGACCTGGGTTCGATCCCTGGGTCGGGATGATTCCCTTGAGAAGGAAACGGCAACCCACTCCAGTATTCTTGCCTGAAGAATCCCATGGTCAGAGGAGCCTGGTGGGCTACAGTCCACCGGGTTGCAAAGAGTCGGAAACGACTGAGCGACTTCACTTTCACTTTCACACCACAGGTATCCTACATGCATGGTGAAATTCATTCAAGTAGAAGTCAGAAAACTCTAGGCTATTTCAGATTTTTATTTTCCATTGATTTGTTTTTCCTATAACTTCTTTTCTCCACAACAGAGTTGATCCTTAAATAAAAAGGGAGCTAGTTGGGGGGAAATTTTTAAATAAAACAACATTTTCAAGAGATTACTTACCTTTAACACTGTATCATAGATCCTGATGAGATTACATTATTTTTATCAGAAGTATCTTTTTCATATTCAAATATATTTCATTGTCTGTTTGCTGGCCTCATGTGATACCTTTGTGGTACTGGGGGAATATAATTAGAGAACACAGCAATAGGAAATCACTAGTGGGAGTCTTTGCAATCGTCAGTTTTTTACTTTTCACATGAGGATGGGTTTGCTAATTGGATTAAGTCTGTCTCTAATTGTAATCTCAGCAAGCATCAGTTAAAGGAAGAACTGCCATGTCACACCTGCCTTGCGTGCTAGGAGGTGAAACAGGCCAGTTAATAAGAATCATTTAAGGCACAGTCTATGTGCATAATTAACTAAGCCTATTTCCTTGATTAAAAATCTGCTTATCAAGGCTAGTTGTTCAACTGAATCTTCAGAGATATCTGAAGTAGCTACTTATAGTATTTGAACTAGAGGTGGATTTAAGGTGTCACCAAATGTTTTAGTTAGTAGGTGACACAATTGCTACTGATTTTACAGGCTTTAAAAGGAGTGTAAATACTGAGCTTTCGTCAAAATGGATAGTAGATAATTATAATTGCATTTAGAATATTTTCAGTGATGAATTACATGGGGGATACAAGGAAATACAGAGTTGTATCTGCTGGGATGGAATCTCTTTGTGAGCTAATTTGTGTCTATGAATAATTAAATGATATTTACTGTAGTAGAGAGTTATTTGCCAATATCAATGCACTTCTGTATTTAAAAAACAAACAAAAAAAAACTTCCAGACTACAACCCAGGTCCTTGCATATATGTGGGGCAAAGTGACCTATTTTTAGCCAGTGAAAATTGAATAGAGGTTGGCCTTAACTTCACTCAATAACTCAAGGGACATTTTAAGGGCTTATATGATATTGATTATATGTGGAATCCAAAAAAAAAAAAAAAAAGTTGGACAAATGAGCCTACTTACAGGATAGAAATAGAGTCACAGATGTAGAAGAAAAACGCATGATTATCAAGTGGGAAATGAGGGAGGGATAAAATGGGTGGTTGACATCTACAGACTACTATATACAAAATAAATAACTAATAAGAACTACACAGCATGAGGAACTACACTACTCAGTACTCTGTAGTGACCTATATGGGAACAGAACCTAAGAAAGACTCGATATGTGTTTATATACAACTGATTCACTTTGCTGTACAGAAGAAACTAAGAAACACTGTAACTCAACTACACTTCAATAAAAATTAATTTAAAAAAACTGAACTCCAAATGATTGCATGGGACAGAGACACTTTTCCACCGCCACAGGCAACCCACATTATGGTATGTGTGCATTGAGAAATAAACTCTGGTTACATATCAGATTTAGTACTCTTAAGACCTGGGAAATAGGAATTCTGCAAAAGTTTGTGTGAGTAGTGAATATTATTACAGTCTGAAATTTCCTCAGCAATGTGAGAGGTACTGAGGTGGCCAAAAAATTTCTTCCATTTCTTAATAAAAATAAAAGACACACCTTCCACTTTCACCAAGACCTTTATTGAACAACACATTGTTTTGTCCCACTACCTTCTGCCATTTGTCAGGCAATTTCATAATTCCATCTTCCCAAAACTTCATCTTTTTTTTTTTTTAGCAAAGAACTGTTTCAAGTGCCTTTACAGTCTTCCAGGGAGTTGACAGCAGTAAAGAATTCACCTGCAATGCAGGAGGCTGCCTGCAATGTAGGAAACGCCAGTCCAGAGGATCCCTAGATGGGAATCCCCTGGAGAAGAAAATGGCAATCCACTCCAGTATGCTTGCCTGGGAAATGCCGTGGGCAGAGGGGCCTGGTAGGCCACAGCCCACGGGGTCCCAAGAGTCAGACATGACTTAGTGACAAAACCACCATGAACAGAATTTTCTGAGGACCAAAATAAATGGAAATCCAAAGGTACAATGTCTGGTGAATACAACAGATGAACCAGAACTCCCCAGCCAAGCTGTAACAGCTTTTGCCTGGTCATCAAAGAAACATGCAGTCTCATGCTGTCCTGGTGGAAGATTCTGTGTTTTCTGCTGACAAATTTCAGAAGCTCTTGGTCAAGCTCTGCTTTCAGCTGGTCTAACTGCGAGAAGCACTTGTTGGAATTAATTGTTTGGTTTTCCGGAAGGAGCTCATAATAGGGGATCCCTTTCCAATCCCACCATACACACCAAATCACCTTCTTCGGATGAAGACTAGTCTTTGGTGTGGTTAGTGGTGGTTCATTTCAATTTCCCCACAGTCTTGTCCATTCTACATTATTGTACAGTATTGACTTTTCACTGCCCATCACAATTTGTTTTAAAAACGCAAGGTGTTCATTACTTTTAAGTAGAGAATTGGGCTTCCCAGGTGGCATCAGTGGTAAAGAATTTGCCTCCAATGCAGGGGAGATGCAAGAAGGAGATGCAAGAAATGCTGGGTTAGATCCCTGGGGTCGCAGAGCTTATCTGGGGTAGAAAATGGGGCCCCACTCCAGTACTCTTGCCTGGAAAATTCCATGGGCAGAGGAGCCTGGTGGGCTATAGTCTATGGGGCTGCAAAAAGTCAGACATGACTGAGCGACTGAGCACACACACACAAGCAGAGAACCACATGCAGAAATACAGTCAAGGAGTTTTTTTTTTTTTGGCTTAAGTGGAACACAAACATCAAAGCAATTAACATAAACAAGCTGTTGTAAATGATTTTCAAAGCTTGATTTGGATATTTTGAGCATATCCTCTGTCTCCCACGTGATATAATGTGGACTGTTCTCAATTAATGTTTCAATTTGATTGCTATCGACTTCAACTGGTCCACCTGACCATACAGCATTGTTCAGCAAGAAACCTCCAGCATGAAACTACACAAACCACTTTTGACATGTTCGATCAGTCACAGTACCTTTTCCATTCACTGCACAACTGTGTGTGTGTGTTTTAGTTGTCTTTTTACCATTCTTTAAATAATAAAGCACCATATGCCAAAAATGTTGCTTCTTTCTTCCATCTTCAATATTAAAATGGTTACACAAAAATTCACCAATTTTGATTTTTTTCTAATGCACGCTGATATGACAGCTGTCACAATACCATCTAAAAACTGTTCTGAATGAAGTTAAAGGCAACGAAGTGCTTCTAGACCCATCTCATGGGAGAAAACAAATGGACCGACCCCCCCATGCTAATATCGGTAGTTTCTTTTTCTCTCCAGTTTGTGGAGAACTGTGAGACTTCCTATACAGAACACAAATTCTTTTTAAATCTACAATGTTCCTCCCTGAATTGTTGTCAGCTGTAAAAGAGTGCTCAAGGTAACTGTGGAATAACTCAGCTGGATCATTCAGGGCCCTGGACATAGCTGAGTAATTGAGAAAAGTCATTAGTGACATTATAGTCCCTGCCTTATTTTACCTCCAGAGCGGTTTGCCAGTGCTTATGCTCGGGTTCAATAAACTGCAGCATCAGCGGCATGTATGAACTCAAGAAGTGGCTTACACTTCTTCCCCATGTGTTTTTTATTTCACCCACTGCATGCTTTACTCCAGTACATCTCCTACCATCAAAATAAGAAGCTCAGGTTTATTCCTACTATGAGCTTTTAGGGATGTTAGAAAAAACACGTTATCATACACTTAGTCAAGTCAATATGCTAGCCCTGTGGTCTCTACCCAGCTGACGCGTCAAGCAATATGCCAAAGGATAGCATGGTTTTCTTATTAAAGGGTGACTTGTATGCTACAGTTAAATATCTATTAAAATACATGATTTTTTACTGTAGATTCTTTTTTTTTATCTAAGCTTATCTTAAGGGGTATGTGTATATAGCAATTTATGGCTATTAAATTCACAATCTCTGTGATCCATTGTTAGTTATACTGCTTAGGGTAAAGCATTTAGAAAAGGATTGTTATACAAACTGAATTAGATGAAGGCATTGAGAAAGAAATAGTAGGGCATTTGTCAAAGTCATATTAGAATGAGTATCATTTTAAAGAATTGCTTTTTGTAATCTTTCTGTTTCTATATCCTCTCCAAAGGAAAGAAGTAAAAGCAGCACCAGCATGATGGTCAGGCCTTTTACTTATCAGCACATGGTACAAGAACTTAAATATTTCCTATCTTCAAATCTTGCATTACCAGAAAATAACTGAAGCAATGAGATTTCGTTTCAGACATTCAGTCTTGTGAGCTCAAGATTCTTTTTTTGTGTCTCAGCTAAGTACTACTGAGATAATAAAAAAAAACAAACAAAAAAATGAACTAACTCTCGCATAGAAAAGCTTACCTTACCTTGACATAAGCATGTTCATAACAGATTAGATGAGGACCTCATGACATAATGATATGAGAAGTAATTAAAGACCATTCTAAAACAAGGTGTCATTTTAAGAAAATTTAGAAGACTAATGGAAATATAAATATATCTTTAAATTGGCAATAAAAGTAAACAGAGAAAAATGAAACAAATGGGATATATAAAGTAGACATTTAAGCTTTAAAAACTTTATTCATTCAGAAATACTGTGAAAGCTTACATATTCTTATTTACTGTCCATAGTAAACTAATTTGCTAAGATTTTGTTATTTTAGGAAAGATATTTTCATGCAGATATAAGTTATTTCCAATATGCTCAATAAATGCCTTTGTTTATATGCAGAATGAGGAAAGAAGTGATTTCTGTTTTAGATAACCAGTTTTCACTTTTCCAAAGGACTATGTCTGTGGTATGTTTTGATGACTGACTTTTGATTCCAATTTTTCCCAGAAGATATAAATATCCATAAAGCCCTGAACTAATGCCCTTAAATAAGTCAGCTATTGCAGATGTTTTATCCTAAGACCATGACTTGTAATTTGGAAAGTTCTGTGCATGCATTAATTTTACAGGGACCTGCCAATCTATTTTACTACAATTTTTATCCTTGCTCTTTTACTTTCTGCTGTCTCTAGTAGTTTAATTTTATAGTTCCTTAAGTATTTTAATTTTAAAAACTAGGTCCTAAAGTTTCATATTGTGATGAACAGAGATTATAAACATACACTTCTAAATGTCATAGTTTCAACTAAATTATCAGAAAATGCCTTTTATATGTCTATTATTTAATTTAGAAATATACTGAAAATACATGAACTATTTAAATTGTATTATGTTAAACAGCAAACTAATACAGATATATTTTCAATTACCTAACATAATTTATTGAATGAGAGAATACTTGGTGCTATAGGCATGAAGGTTAAAGGGGTCTTGGAAATGGGCCTTCAGAACCATTTATCATAAATGCTCAAACTAATAACAAATGGCCACCCTTTCATAAACAAATTTAGTTGCATTTTAATGTATATATCTTGGTCATTGATCTTACAGTAGAGGTACTATATAACAGCAATTGGGAATTACAAAAATAAAACAATTTCCTTAAACCTAGGAAATATGTTTACTGTGATTGTTAGAGATGCATAAAGGAATGAAACATATTCTTAGGTACAAGAAATCAGTAAAATTCAAAGAGAGATTTGTCAAAAGAATATTTCTGGAGAATAAAAGGTACAGCAGTTCTACAACTTTGTACTTCAAGCTTATACTAAAAATGCATAACTATAAAGTCGGGCATGACTTAGTGACTAAATAACAATAAACCAACGAGACTAACAGGTACCGATAAAACAATATACCTCAAACTTAAAAGTATACATAGAATATTCTCCAGGATAGATGATGTGTTAGGACATAAAGCAAGACTCAATAAATTTAAAAGGGACAAAATTAGGCACATTATGTTCTCTGAAAACAATGCAGTCAAATTATAAATTAATTATAAAAGGAACTTTAGGAAACTTCAAATATGTGGAAATTAAACAATACACATTTAAATAACTGATCAGGAAGTCACAAGGGATATCATAAAATGATTTGAAATGGATGAAAAGACACAATAAGCTAAACTCATGGGATTTAGCTAAAGCAGTATTTAGAGGGAAATGTATAAATATCTACAATAATTTTGGAGAAAAGCATCACACCAATAACCTAACTTCCACCGTGAGAAACTGAAAAAGAAGAGCAACTAAATCCAAAGCAAACATAAAAATGGAAATAAAGAGGACTTGAATGTGAATTAATGAATTATCTAATAGAAGGAAAAACTAAATTAGAGAAAAACCAAAGAACCCCAAAACTAGTTTTTTGAAAATATGAGTGAATGGACAAATTTTACATAGAGTGACCAAGAGAAAAAGAAAAACAAAACAAAAAAAACCTCTTTATTAAAATAAAAAATGAAATGGTGGAGCATTGCTACTGATCTTTCAGCAATAAAAGAAGAATATGAGGGAATGCTACGAGCAGTTGAATGCCAACAATTTAGAAAACTGAGATTGAATAGAAAATTCCTGGTAATACATAAAGTACAGGGAAAAAATACCCTCAAATGCAGATGCCTTTACTGGTGAATTCTACCAAACATAAAAATAACTCACACTAAACCTTTACAAATTTTCCTAACAGAAGAGGAAGAAACATTTCACAGCTTACTTCATGAGGTAAGCATTACCTCAATACCAAAACTGGACCTATTTTATATTTCCTAATAAACACTATATTCTATATAATTTTACCATGTTAAATAATCAACCAGAAAATTTGCTTCATATTAAAAACAGTAAAACCAGCATGTCATTCCTAGATCATAAAAGGATTGAATCTCTTTTTTTCTCTTACCAAATTGTATTTTGTAAATGTTAAATTTTAATTACTTTAACTAGACAATAATCTAGAATTTAGGAAACTTAGTTTTTAGAAACCTTAGCTATAAAGCTTTTTCATCTCAGTCTCAAATTTTATACATTTTCAAATTTATGCTAGATAAGGGATAGAAAGGCACAGGAATTTATTCATTCGAGTAAGCTCAATAAATATTTCTATACTATGTTTCCCACACTTAAAAATAATTACCTATAAGAATGCATTTGTATTACAGCACAGGAAACTTGAATTTATGGATTATCAACTATATGTCATGCAAGACATTACTGAAGCAGACATAAATAAATTAGAATCTTAATCTCCAGAGAACGTCAAGACTTTTTGTCATAATGAAGATTATTGCATCTAAGGAACAAAGACTTTACAAAACTTAATTTTTTAATAGTGTAAAATTACAGATACACTCATAAGTACATAATTGATTCAACATAGCAATAATTTAGAAATACATATTCTGTAGCAGCATAAAATAGAATATGAATGAACACCTAATGTTCAGCATTGAGATCAGACCTATTTATACAAGTGATTTTGCCATTTTCATTGTATTAACCTGACATTAACCTGATCCTAATCAGTCATTTCATCAAAGGGTCACTTACTTACAGGTTGGGTAAAAGTGTTGATTAAATAAACAGCCAATTATTATCCAGTTAATTCTGTTCGTTGATGCTGCCTTAAATACTATTAAATATTCTAGATAAAAATATCTAATTATTTACGAGGATTATCCTCAAGATGGACTTTCCCCATGGCTCAGTCAGAAAGAATCTGCCTGCACTGCAGGAGCAACAGGGAACAGAGGTTTGGTCCCTGTGTGGGGAAGATCCCCTGGGGGAGGAGCCCACGCCAGTACTCCTGCCTGAAGAGTCCCCGCATGGACAGAGGAGTCCAGCGGGCTACAGCCCATGGGATTGCAAAGAGTTGGACATGACTGAAGCAATTCAGCAGGCAGCACTCTCAAGGTAGTGTAAGAGTTCTCTATTGCAAGAAATGATACTCCTGTGTAATAAAAATCTAGATTCACTCTCCTATTGGAGGGAGAGTTCAGAGAGGAAGACAAAATTTTAGAATACGGTTTAGAATAGCAGTGATCTCTGTCAGTATCAATTTCTCTCCCAGGAAACATCGACATCTTGCTTTAAGGAAGGGATCTACTCTAAAACTGGTGAATAGAGATAAAATCTGGTACCTCAGGACCAAGAACTTAGTACATGGGAAATTAACTGTCATCAACTGAGTTAGTGTTCAGAACAGAAATGTAATTATAGTTGAAAACAGGAAAGTGAACCACTAACTAGGGTAGACTAATAGTTATTTGGAACTGGCTATCCACAGTGGAAGTTAAGGAATCTCTGCTTCAAAATGTGGTATGAACTGAGAAGTTGAAATTGAATACTGGATTTATAGCCATAACTTAATTTCAGATTCAAGCCAAATGTAATGCTGATTAAATTAAAAACATTGATTTTTTGTTGTTTAGTTGCTAAGTTGTGTCTGAGTCTTTGTGACCCCATGGACTGCAGATTGCCAGGCTCCTCTGTCCATAACACTTTCCAGGCAAGCAAACTTCCTTCTACAGAGGAACTTCAAACACATGAATCAAACAGGCCTGTCCTGCTTGGCAGGCAGATTCCTTATCACTGAGCAACCAAGTGAAGTGAAGTGAAGTGAAATTCGCTCAGTTGTGTACAACTCTTTGCAACCCCAGGGACTATACAGTCCATGGAATTCTCCAGTCCAGAATACTGGAGTGAGCAGCCTTTCCCTTCTCCAGGGCATCTTCCCAACCCAGGCATCAAACCCAGGTCTCCTGCATTGCAGGCAGATTCTTTACCAGCTGAACCACCAGGGAAGCCCAAGAATACCGGAGTGGGTTGCCTATCCCTTCTCCAGCGGATTTTCCCGACCCAGGAATCAACTGGGGTCTCCTGCATTACAGGCAATGGCTTTACCAACTGAGCTATCAGGCCATCGTGAAACCCCTACATTTACTAATTTAGAGTTTTATAATTTTAAACCATGGTAGTTTTGTTAGAAACTTAGTTTCTAGGATCAGTGCATATATATATAAATATATATACATGCACACACACATGATGTTTGTGTGCATATGGGTGTACACATACAAATAGTATATTTACAACAGTCCTTTGAGTTAATTTTTTTTCTTTTTTGTAAATGAAAAAATATGAGGTTCAACATTTTAAGTAAATTTAAATGTTACAAGAAAAATAAATAATACTCTCATTTTATAATGCCTCCACTCTGGGATGATGTACTCATTTGTCTGAATCTCAGAATAAATCTATTGTATTGATAGAGTTGTTATGTCTAGACACTTTTCAGTATTTTCTTCCTATCCTATTACAAGTTTCAACCTGAGAGTGTGTATGATTCAGGTAACTTTTGTATCTCCAACTAATTAAATCATTTAATAGGCATTTATTTAAAATTAGCTACTTGTTTAAGTGAACTTTGTCCACATATAGAAATACAATGTATCTTTCTTTATTCAATAAGTACACTGTCCAGTGGCATTACATGCTTTGACAAACATTTTCAGAAAGTGCTAGGTATCAATTTAGTTTCATTCCAATCCTTTGTTCGTTTCTTCCAAATCTTGCAAGTAGCCCGGAAACCTAAGCAAATTTGTAATACTTTATCTTGATAGCTTCAATGACCATATGGACATTTTACTCATTTAATTGCTTATTTAACTCTAGATATTTATTTGAAATTATTCAATTGACATACTCCTTGAGAGATTAACTCTCCCTTGACATGCATTATCTGAAAAATCCTCAGAAAGAGATTTTACAGAAAAAGCAAAAGTAAATCCTGCTCTGGCTTCCTCCTCTTATCATATCTCTGAGATTACTCATGCAAACACTTCAACAAAAAATTAGAGGATAATGAAATTACCTCTGAGAACAAATGTGGCAGATTATACTCCTCTAGGTATTATTTTTCAATTTCTTTGTTTGAACTTTTATATATCGGCTATAAACACTGGAAGGTTTCTTTTCTATCTTCAGTTCAGTTCAGTTCAGGCGCTCAGTTGTGTCCGACTCTTTGCAACCCCATGAACCACAGCATGCCACGCCTCCCTGTCCATCACCAACTCCCAGAGCCTACCCAAACTCATCCCCATGGAGTCGGTGATGTCATCCAACCATCTCATCCTCTGTTGTCCCCTTCTCCTTCTGCCCTCAATCTTTCCCAGAATCAGGGTCTTTTCAAAAGAGTCAGCTCTTTGCATCAGGTGGCCAAAGTATTGGAGTTTCAGCTTCAACATCAGTCCTTCCAGTGAATATTTAGGACTGATTTCCTTTAGGATGCATGCCAAGGGACTCTCAAGAGTCTTCTCCAACACCACAGTTCAAAAGCATCAATTCTTTGGTGCTCTGCTTTCTTTACAGTCCAACTCTCATATCCATACATGACCACTGGAAAAACCATAGCCTTGACTAGACGGACCTTTGTTGGCAAAGTAATGTCTCTGCTTTTTAATATGCTATCTAGGTTGGTCATAACTTTTCTTCCAAGGAGTAAGCATCTTTTAATTTTATGACTGCAATCATCATCTGCAGTGATTCTGGAGCCCAAAAAAATAAAGTCAGACACTGTTTCCACTGTTTCCTCATCTATTTGCCATGAAGTGATGGGACCAGATGCCATGATCTTAGTTTTCTGAATGTTGAGCTTTAAGCCAACTTTTTCACTCTCCTCCTTCACTTTCATCAAGAGGCTCTTTAGGTCCTCTTCAATTTCTGCCATAAGGGTGGTGTCATCTGCATATCTGAGGTTATTGATATTTCTCCTGGCAATCTTGATTCCAGCTTATGCTTCCTCCAACCCAGCGTTTCTCATGACGTACTCTGCAGATAAGTTAAATAAGCAGGGTGACAATATACAGCCTTGACATACTCCTTTGCCTATTTGGAACCAGTCTGTTGTTCCATGTCCAGTTCTAACTGTTGCTTCCTGACCTGCATACAGGTTTCTCAAGAGGCAGGTCAGGTGGTCTGGTATTCCCGTCTCAGAATTTCCCACAGTTTATTGTGATCCACAGAGTCAAAGGCTTTGGCATAGTCAATAAAGCAGAAATAGATGTTTTTCTGGAACTCTCTTGCTTTTTCAATGATCCAGCAGATGCTGGCTATTTGATCTCCGGTTCCTCTGCCTTTTCTAAAACCAGCTTCAACATCTGGAAGTTCACGGTTCATATATTGCTGAAGCCTGTTTGAACTTTTATATGTGGGCTATAAACACTGGAAGGTTTCTTTTCTATCTTACCCTAATACAAAATTTACTCCTAATATGTGACTATAATTATGTGATATGCATTTATATCATATTTTCTATATAACTATTTCTGGCACAAGTTTATAAAGATTAGTTTATTTTTAGTCATCTAGATCAATGAAATTGACCAATGTTGTGAATAAACCTTAGTGGAAAATACTCAAGATCTATGCTAGTTGCAGGGATTAATTATACCTGCACTAGAGCAGGTGCAAAAGGTTTGCCTTTTTAATTTTGTGTGTGTGTTTAACTCTAACCTAACTGAATATACATCTTTACCCTCCAGCTGGCTAGCAAAAGCCACCTCAAGACATGCTTAATGGCTAAAGAGGTAGACAGCCAAGTCTCTGAAATACAGAAATATAGTTGTGTCCAAAAAAAAAAAAAAACCTTATAACAGAAAGTAGCGGATCAAACAGAATCTGCCATTTGTTTTCCATCTCTGTTTCTGCTTATTAACCGTATTCCTAATACAGTTTCTCTTTTCCAGACGATGAGAAATATGATCTCTGATACTTCCTGGGACAAGCAATTCACAACTTCACTAGAAGATCCTATTAACATAGAGATGTTATACCTGAAGAAGAGGACACGTACTAAGAGGTCAAAATAATAAATCCTCAGTATCTAGGGGTACTGACAGTACCATGTCCATTATAATTGTATTCTGTGTACATGTTCTTAATCATCACTAGATGTTTGCTATTATTAATATATTAATACAAAAACATTTCTACAATTACATATATGTAAACAGTTTAATAATCATTTTTACAAATATATATAATTTAAATATATTTTATAAATATGAATATATTTGTAAAAATGTTCCTGTTTTTGTTAGGCTAGCAGAAGCATAGTGGCAATTAAGAGCTTTTTTGTTATTAATTTCTTTAGCAGTCATTTCAGCAATAGTAGCATTGTCATCTGGTGTTCAGTTGCTATATAATCTGAGATGTACTTTTAGGTAATTCAACTTCTCATTCAATGTGCAATATGCTTGCTAATGAAAGAAACAAAATATGATTTCTAAATGTGCTCTAATTTATTAAAATGTACGTAAGCTCTTTTATCATAAGACAATTCAACTGCTTCTTTATTAGCTAGAGCCTTTAGCATGCACTTATCCACATGTAGCACAATGGAGGACCAACCTTAAATAAAGGTTTGACAGTTCACTTAAAAGAAAAATTTTTATCTATTATCCCCAAATCCTTTGAACTTATTCTTTAAGGTCTGAATTCCTCTAACATTCCTCTAACATGTCTTCATTGTTAAAGAAGCTGTTTAAAATTAAAATAATGCCTAAAAATGTAACACATAAATATAAAAGTATTCAGATTAATACTTTAATAAAACAGGAATAAAAGTATAAATGTGTTGGGGTCCACAGTAAGCCACCCCAAAATGTGCCTCAATAATCAAACTGATTATTTTGAGTTCAATTTACTTAAGAATAGCGAGTGTAAAAAGTACGTTCTGACCCTCCTTTCTGTCCCATGAAAGTAGAAAATAAATGTCTCATGTAAAAGGTGCACTCCTAGCATATGGAGGTAAAAGGACACCCTTATTGTCAGAGATAGGGAATTTGAACAGAAAGGCCTGTATAAACAAACCTTGTTACTTCTTTAATACCCAAAAACTATAAACTGGACTACATATTTTCCCTCTGAAAAGTCATTTGTGCCTTTTTGGTTATATATAATAACAATTCCAGACTTTTTGATCTATCAAATTAAGTCTTGAGAAACCTTATCCCTTCATAATTTCATAAGCTGTCCCAGCAATCTCACTAAACACCAGATACAGTGATTCATTGTCCATTCAAGAAGCATGAACATTTTTTGAAGGGCTTTTTCATATTTTATTTTCTAGATCTGGTGTACTGTAGACAAGCGGAATGGGCTGCTTGAGTGTTAGTTGCTCTGTCATGTCTTACTCTTTTGCAACCCCATGGACCACAGCTCACCAGGCTCCTCTGTCCATGAATTCTCCAGGCAAGAATACTGGAGTGGATTGCCATTCCCTTCCCCAATGGGCTGCTTACTAGTCAGCGAATAGTGTGTCAAAGAGCAGTAAACAGTTAAGTTCTTTGAATGTAAGTCAAACACTTTACTAGGCTCAGCCGATTTTGTTTGTTTTGCTTTCCCGTTAACAAAGCTTTCTTAATAAAATGCTTTGGTCTGTCTCATGTAGACTAGCAGGTTAATAGAACATTTTGCCTCCCCTTCTATTTCACCCCCATTAAACACGTTCACATATACTATCACACAGACAACAGCTTTTGTACAGCTATAGATTCCCACTCCTCCTTCAAGTCTTGGCTCCAGGGTAATCCTATCAGGTGGAATTTGCTGGGCACCAAGTTAAAATAAATAGCCAGACTATATTTTCTATCAAAACATCTTATTTAATTTCTATATGACAATAATCACGACTAGCGATTTTATATTAGTTGCTTACTTGGGTTTTGTTGGTCTCCCCCATGACTGTGAGTTTAAATAACGACCAGTGCAACTTTTGTGCACTGTGTCCAGTGTCCGAAATATAGTATTCAGTGTCTGAGTTAAAAAAGCATACGCACATACTGATATTCGGTTGTGTATTTAGATGATTATTGAGAAGACACACATCTCTCTCCCTATTCTTTTGCTCTAGTTCACTGAGCTTAGCTCAGTGGTTGAGCCAGTATCTTGGGTATTGGTAGTTGTCTTTGGTTGTCTGGAGGATTTTTCCTTAATAAATAACTGATATTACAAATTTATGCTTTGTCTCAAGCCAGTGCTTCAACATACATCTTTCCTGACCTTCTAGTTGGACCAATATCACCCTCACATGTATGTTACTGCAAATTTTATATATCTGTATCTTAGAAAATGTCATTTCACACTGAATTTATCTGTTTACATGTAGTAGCCTCCACTGGGTAATACCCTGCTTAAGGATAGGGACTTTTTGTAACTGTCTTGGTATTCCCACTTTTTTGCACCTAATGTATTTCCATATAAAAGTCATATGAAATCTGTTTAAAAGTACATTTAGATTCCATATGTATGCATATCCATATGATATTTGTTTTTCTCTTTCTGACAGGCTGTAAGTTTGTCCACCCCAACTAAACTGACTCAAATTCATCCCTTTTTATGGCTGAGTAAAATTCCATCGTGTATATATATGACATGACTTCTTTATCCATCAGTCTGTCAGCAGATATCTAGGTTGCTTCCATGTCCCGGTTGTTGTAAATAGTGCTGCAGTGAATACTCGGGGTACATGTGTCTTTTTAAATTACAGTTTTCTATGGAATCTAGAAAAATGGTACAGACGGAACCTATTTGTAGGGCTGAAATAGAGACACAAATGTCCATAACGGACTTAATGGACAGAGCAGGGGAAAAAGATGGTGGGAAACTGAGACAGTAGCATTGAAATATACACATCACCACGTGTGAAATAGGAAGTGGGAAGTCGCTGCACCGCACAGGGAGCCCAGCCTGGCGTTCTGGGAAGACCTAGAGGGGAGGATGGGGTGACCTAGGAGGGAGACGATATATATGTATACTGATTCACATTGTCGTGCAGCAGAAACCAACACACACTGTCAAGCAAATATGCTCCAATTAAAAAATTAGAAAATAACTTTTAGGAAGATGTTTCCTATCCGTTCATTTTTCTTCTCCGATTACAATGTGGACTCTTTGGAAGCACCAGATGAATTGCATTTGCCTCTTTATTACCAGCTACTAGCCCAGTATGGGCAATGTTAGAACACACACAAACCTTCCATGCATGGAATAAAAAGCAAGTAACATTAAATAATGGAAGGTGTGTTTGAGACGACCCAGTCACCTCTTTCACTCAGAGATGAGGAAATGCTCTAAAAGGTAGTATCATTTTCCAAGAGCATAATGCCAACTGGCATCAAAAAAAATGATGAGACTGGTTTTCCCCTGGCCAATTTATGAATTTTGTCATCATCCAGTGTACTTTTAGGTATAAGCTTTGGTTTCAACTTCTCTACCCCTCAGGCAGTCACAACCTGAACAAAAGAGAACAGTTGTTGAGTTTCTGAAAGGATTATGAGAGCCCAGAGACTCCATATAAATTAAGGGCAAAAGCCTTCTTAGGATCCTAACATCAGTATATTTCTTGCTTCCCCTTAGGCCATGAATACACTTAGCAGCTTGAATAGATATCATAAGGGAAAAAGAAGATTTCTACATCCTAAACCATTTTCTACCTTGAGAAAGTTGGTATTTTATATTATGTTTGAATATTTTTCTTAAAAAAAAAAAAAACTTATCTCACTTGGATAGGCTGACATTTAGCCAAAAGTAATTTTCACCACTCCTGATTTTAGCCGGGGGAAGAGTGACTATGAAAAGATAGCCCCACCCTGCCTTGAGGGTTCATGAGTCAAGCTCCCTGTTGTTCTCACCCACTATGGACGCTGACACCTTGGTGAGCTAAGGTACACAGGACTAGAGTGCCGTGTGCGATGGAGAGCGAGGCGACTCCGTCTTCGTGTCTGTCTTGGTTGCCTGGCCACCGTGACGCATTCTCACCTTGCCTCGGTGATGTGGAAGGGCATACTAGATCTGACTGCAAAATAACAGCAGAGTAATGATGAAAAGTGGAAGGAAAAACAGAATGAGAAATGCGTTTCCTTCTCTGGTCATGGTGTGTGCGATCATTCAGTTGTGTCTGACTCTGTGACCCTATGGACTGTAGTCTGCCAGGCTACTCTGTCCATGGGATTCTCCAGGCGAGAATACTGGAGTGGGTTACCATTTCCTCTTCCAGGAGATCTTCCAGACCCAGAAGGGGTACCTTCTGCATCTTCTGCACTAGCAGTTGAGTTCTTTAGCACTGAGCCACCAAACAGTAGTAGTTCTTTCAATTTATTGAGATGGGGAAGAAAGACTAGAAAACAGAACTATCACTTTCATTTGGCTTTTTCTAAATCTAGGCCTCTTCTAGATGAAGCACTTGTAGATTCCTAAACATGCTAGTGACTATCATCACTGCTTTGCTCCAACTGCCACCGATGTCAAGAATGCACATGAACACTGACCCACCTCTCTGGTCCATCAATGAAAAGTAGAAATGAAAAGAAATGTCACACTTTCAGTGGATCAGGATGAACACTGTCTAACCAAAGCAGATTTACCATAAGAAAAACCAGGAGAGAGGAATGCAACAGAAATCACGTAAGTCAGAGAGAAGGATCCAGCAAGTCAACTAATGCTAAAATGTTGTGTAAAATTAAAGCTGAAAAATCTATAAGCGGTATACTAGAAATGGAAATCAGATCGATTTGGGTCAGACAATGAACAGGGAAGGGGTGAATAAAAGTTTTAAATCCAACTCTTGTCATTGTTTTAGTTTCTATTGTAGTTCCCCAAAAGATTATTCTTAGAAATAACTACATTTCATGTATTAAAAAATATAGTCAGCAGGCTCAATACTGAAAGTAAATATTTCCTCTTCAATGCTATATATTAATTCAAAGTAAGAAGTATTATATTGTGAATGACTTCAATTCACAGCAACAGTCCTAAGGCAATGTTCCAAAAGATCTCTTCACTTCATCAAAGTGGTTTTGTTAAGAAATTGCATCTTTCACAGAAACAACAACTGGAACAATTAATTAGCTTCAATTTTAATTAAGTGATGATGTCATTTAGCTTTTGATTGAATTACAACAGCTAGATAAATCTAGACAGCAACATTTAGCTAATTTAATTAGGTATGGCATTGCTTTTCTGTATTTCTACTCTGAATGATTAATAGTTGGGAGCCAGTGCTTTTCCTACACAAGATTCTCTGTACTTTTAATGGGTAGACAAGTGAAAATAATATGTAAATTAAAACTAACTGCATGGTATTTTGTCTTTTTTTTTTTCAACTTTATATTCTTGGAAAGATTTTATGATACACTGCAAATAATTGTCTTTTTCTCTATTTAAAATAAAATTTTCAATAAAAGTTGCTTAATTTTAATAAGAAATATAAATTTAAAGCTTCTTTTAAGATAGTAAGGATTGGTTTCACCATAATCTTCCCTACCTACACTGTTTTTCAAATTATTAATCTATAAAAAATTGACTTGATTTTTCAGTTTAATAATAGGATTGCATTTTTCTTGGTCTCTTTCTTTTTCTTTTTCTTCTCTAGCTTTATGTGCCTAGTGGTGTTTTAATTGCTTGGTTGTGTCCAACTCTTGTGACCCCATGGATTGTAACTCATCAGACTCCTCTGTTCATGGGATTTCCCAGGCAAGAATACTAGAGTGGGTTGCCATTTTCTTCTCCAAGTGATTTTCCTGACCCAGGGATCAAACCCAGGTCTCCTGCATTGCAGGTGGTCTCCTACACTGCAAGTGGATTCTTTACTGACTGAGCCACCAAGGAATCCCCTTATGTGCCTAGGAGGATTGAACTTCAAGTGGTTGTAAGCTGTGATTCAACCTTAAAGTTTCTGGGTTTTCTTAGAAGGCTATTTTATATCAGTTAGAGATTAGATTCAATTCTACTGGGCAATGCAGGGGACACGAGTGTGACCCCTGGCCTGGAAATATTCCACATGCTGCAGAGCAACGAGGCTGGTGTGCCACAACTACTGATCCCATGTTGTGGATCCCACGAGCCACAACGATTGAGCCTGTGAGTCACAACCACTTAACCCATGTGCCGCAACTACTGAAGCCCATGCTTCCTAAGCCAGAAAGCCACAATACTGTGTCTGTGTGCTGCAACTACTGAAACCTATGTGCTGAGAGCCTGCGCTCCATAACAGGAAAAGCCACCAGAATAAGCAGCCTGTACACCACTAGAGAGTAGGCCTTTCTCTCCACAACTAGAGAAAGCCCACGTGGAGCAACGAAGACCCAGCACCATCAAGAATAAAATAAATGAAAAATAAATACATAAACACACACAGAGACTTAAAGTCAGGGGATGGAAAAAAGTATTCCATGCAAATTGAAATCAGAAGGAAACTTGAGTATCAGTGCCTATATCAGACTAAAGAGACTTTAGAACAAAAATTGTTATTATAAGAGACAAAGAAGGACATTACATAATGGTTATGGAATTGACCTAAGAAGATGATATAACAATTGTATATATATAATCCCAACACAGGAGCACCTAATAAAGCAAGTGTTAACAGATATAAAGGAAAAAAACTATACATTAGGGGACTTCAACACTACACTTATGTTAATGTACAGATTATCCAGACAAAAAATCAATAAGGAAATATTTACCTTAAATGACATATCAGATTAGATGGATAAAAAAAATAGATGCCACTAAATGACCACTGGCTCACTGAGGAAACCAAAGAAATTTAAAAAAAATCCTGGAGCTATATAAAAGTGAAAACACAATTATCCAAACTTTATGGGATACTGTAAAAGTAGTTCTAAGAGGAACATTTATAGCAATACAACCTTACCATTGGAAATAAGAAAAATCTCAAATAAACAATATAAACTTACATCTAAAGGAACGAGACAAAGAAGAACAAACATAACCCAAAGTTAGTAGTAGGAAAGAAATCACAAAGATCAAAGCAGAAATAAATGAAATTAAGACCAAAAAACTGGTTATGTGAAGAGAGAAACAAAGTGGATGAACCTTTAGCTAGACTCATCAAGAAAAAAGGAGGGTCCAAATGAGGACTAAGAAAGGAAAGGAGAGTTACAAATGATACCATAGAAATACAAATAATCGACTTGGGGCGCGCGGGACGGAAGCAGAGTGAAGGCGCCGGGGAGGTGGAGGACGAGCCCCCTCAGGTTACCACCAAAGAACATGATTTTGGTCTAGGGGCTCCAGTTTCTGAAGCTGAAAAATACCAGAATATTCTCCAGCTACAGCAAGAAGTGAGAAATCAAGACAAATTCATCTCTACACTGAAATTACAGGCATTTGGATACCTTCGTGATAGAAAAGGCCCTTTTCTTCATCCGTTGATGGTTTGCTAGTGGGCTGGGAAAGGAAGCTGTGGTCCTCCACTTTAGTCAGCAAATACTTGATTGATTTGGTATCAGTATTTAGCTTAGTCAAATTGAAGATCTCAAACAGACAAATCATGGGTTGGAAGAATATGTTAAGAAACTCTTGGATAGTAAGGAGGTGGTAAGCAGTCAAGTAGATGATTTAACCAGCCACAATGAGCATCTTTGTCAAGAACTGATTAAAACCGACCAACTAGCAGAGCAACTAGAAAAAGAAAAAAATTTTGTGGTGGATACCGCTGACAAGGAACTTGAAGAAGCAAAGATTGAGCTCATTTGCCAGCAAAATAATATAAAAGTATTGGAAGATACAATAAAAAGGCTTAGATCTATAATTTTAGAGACTGAAAAAGCACAAAATAAATCTCCTTCCAGACTTGATTCCTTTGTCAAGACTTTAGAAGCAGACAGAGATTACTATAAGAGTGAAGCTCAAAATTTGAGAAGGATGATCAGAAGTAGATCTAAAAGCCCACGACGCCCATCTCCATCTTCTCGGGGTACAAACTGTGATGTAGAGCTTTTGAAGACAACTAGAGACCGTGAAGAACTCAAATGCATGCTGGAAAAATATGAGCGTCATTTGGCAGAAATTCAGGGTAATGTCAAGGTTCTCACATCTGAGAGAGACAAGACCTTTCTTCTGTATGAGCAGGCACAGGAAGAAATTGCCCGACTTCGACGGGAAATGATGAAAAGCTGTAAGTCTCCTAAATCAACAACAGCACATGCTATCCTCCGGCGGGTGGAGACTGAGAGAGATGTGGCCTTCACTGACTTGCAAAGAATGACCACAGAACGAGACAGTCTGAGGGAGAGGCTAAAGATTGCCCAAGAGACAGCATTTAATGAGAAGGCTCACTTGGAACAAAGGACAGAAGAGCTGGAGTGTACAGTTCATAATGTAAAGAAAAGTCACTTTTGCACTTTGGGCTATAAACTGTCAGTGGCTCCCCACTTTCCCCTTTTTCTGTGTTCAGAAAAGTTGGTTTTCTCAGATAGCATTTGCAATCCTAAGATGTTTAAGGTGGTGTATATGCTGTAAATTGTCACTTTTTCATTATTTATTTTCTTCTAAAAACTGTGAGTAAAGTCTTTTTTGTGTCAAAAAAAAAAAAAAAAAAAAAAGAAATACGAATAATCTTAAGAGACTGTGAAGAGCAACTATATACCAACAAAATGGAAAACCTAAAAGAAACTGATAAGTTCCTAGAAATGTACAATCTTTCACAACTGAACCAGGAAGAAATACATAACATGAACAGAGCAATTATCAGTAATAAGATTGAATCCGTACTTAAAAGAAGACAAAACAAAACCTCCCAACAAACAAAAGTCTAGGACCAGATGGCTTCACAGGCAAATTCTGCAAAACATTTAGACAAGCTGACACCTATCCCTTTTCAATCTATTCCAAACATACTGAAGTGGAAGGGATAATTCCAAATTCATTCTACAAGACCAGTGTTATCCTTGTACTAAAACTGGATAAATAAGACAAATAAATAAAAATGCAGCCTAATATCATTGATGAACACAGATGCAAAAAATCCTAAAAAAAAAAAAAATACTAGCAAATCAAATTCAGCAATACACTTAAAGGGATTGTACACCATGAGCAAGTGGGATTTATCCCAGGGATGCAAGGATTTCTCAGTATCCACAAATCAGTGTGATACACCACATTAACAAACTGAAGAATGAAAAACATCTCAATAGATCATCTCAGTAGATTCGGGGAAAAAAAAAATCTTTTGACAAAATTCAACATCAATATAAAACTCTCCAGAAACTGGGCATAGGGGGAACATGTTTTGGCATAATAAAGGTCATACATGACAAGCCCACATCTAACTTCTTACTAAATAGTGAAAATCTGAAAGCATTTCCTCTAAGATCAGAAATAAGACAAGGATGTTCACTTCTGCCACTTTTATTCAGCATAGTATTAGAAGTTCTATCCAAAACTATCAGAAAATAAAAATAAAATAAAAGGACTCCAAATTGAAAAGGAAAAAATAAAATTGCCATTGTCTGTAGATAACTTGATACTAAACACAGAAAATTCTAGACTTCATCAAAAAACTATTAGAGCTATTCAATAAAGTGGACAAAGTTGCAAATACAAAATATATATATATGTGTGTGTGTGTGTGTGTGTGTGTGTGTATATATATATATATTTGTGTATATATATATATATATATATATACATATAAATCTGTTGCATTTCCATACACTAAGAATGGACAATCAGAGAAATTGAGTAAATGATTCAATTTACAGTCACATAAAGGAAAATAAAATACCTAGGAATAAACCTACCTAAAGGGGTAGAAGACTTGTACTCAGAAAACTATTAGACTGATGAAAGGGACTGATGATGACACAAACAGGTAGAAAGATATATGGTGTTTATAAACTGGAAGAATTAATATTGTTAAAATGCCCATACTACCCAAAGCAATGTAAAGATTTAACATAATTACTATGAAAACACCAATGTCATTTTTCACAGAACTAGAACAAATAACTTTAATATTTGTATAGAAACACAAAAGACCCTGAATAGCCAAAACAATCTTGAGAAAGAATAACAGAGCTGGAGGTATCATGCTCTTAGGCTTCAGACTATACTGCAAAGCCACAGTAATGAAAACAGTATGAAATTGGCAAAACAATAGATACATAGGTTAATAGAACAGAGTAGAAAGCCCATAAATAAACCCAGGCACTTACAGTCAATTAGTCTATGACAAAGTAGGCAAGACCATATAATGGAGAAAAGACAATCTCTTCAATAAGTGGTGCTGGGAAACTGGATGGCCTCACATAAAAGAATGAAATTAGAACATTTTCTCCTATCATATACAAAAATGAACTAAAAATATATTAAAGATTTAAGTATAAACCTGAGATCATAGCACTTCTAGAAAAAAACATATGCAAAACATTTTCTGACATATGGCAATGTATTTTTGGATCTGTCCCTTATGGCAAAGAAACAAAAACAAAACTGAACAAATGGGACCTAATCAAATTAAAAAGCTTTTGTACAGCAAAGGAAACCTTCAATAAAATGAAAAGACAAATTAGTGAGCTGGAGAAAATATTTACAAATGATATGACCAATAAAGGGTTAATATCTAAAATATGTAAACAGCTAATAAAATTCTGAATTCAGAAAACAAAAGAAAAATAAAGCAACCTTACTGGAAAACCCACACAAAACCTGAATAGACATTGTTCCAAAGGAAACATACAGACACACAGGCCCATGAAAATATGCTCAACACTGCTAATTATCAGAGAAATACAAATCAAAATTGTAATGAGGTATTACCTCACATACTCAGAATGGTTATATCAGAAAGAGCCCAAATAACAGATGTTGGTGATGATGCTAAGTAAAAAGAACACTTGTAAAAAAAAAAATAAAAAAAAAAAGAACACTTGTAAAGTGCTTATGCAAATGTAAATAGGTGCAGTCACTGTGGAAAACAGTATGGAAATTCCTCAAAAACTAAAAGTAGAACTAACCTATGATCCAGCAATTCCACTGCTGGGCATGGATCTGAGGAAGATGAAATCACTAATTTAAAAAGATATATGCACCCCAATGTTCATAGTAGCAATATTTAAAATAGCCAAGATATGGAAGCAACTTAAATGTCTATCAGCAGATGAACAGATAAAGAAGACACGGAATATTACTCAGCCACAAAAAGAATAAAATTTTCCATTTGCAACAGCCTGGATAGCCCTCAAGTGTATTGTGCTTAGTGAAATAAGTCAGACACAAAAGACAAATACTGTATGTTAACACTTATATGTGGAATCTGAAAATAAAACAAACTAGTACCTGCCTCTTGAGAAACCTGTATGCAGGTCAGGAAGCAACAGTTAGAACTGGACATGGAACAACAGACTGGTTCCAAATAGGAAAAGGGGTACGTGAAGGCTGAATATTGTCACCCTGCTTATTTAACTTATATGCAGAGTACATCATGAGAAACGCTGGGCTGGAAGAAGCACAAGCTGGAACCAAGATTGCCAGGAGAAATATCAATAACCTCAGATGTGCAGATGACATCACCCTTATAGCAGAAAGTGAAGAAGAACTAAAGAGCCTCTTGATGAAAATGAAAGAGGAGAGTGAAAAAGTTGGCTTAAAACTCAACATTCAGAAAACTAAGATCACAGCATCTGGTCCCATCACTTCATGGGAAATAGATGGGGAAATAGTGGACACAGTGACTGACTTTATTTTGGGGGGCTCCAAAATCACTGCAGATGGTGACTGTAACCATGAAATTAAAAGACGCTTACTCCTTGGAAAGAAAGTTATGACCAACCTAGACAGCATATTAAAAAGCAGAGACATTACTTTTCCAGCAAAGTTCTGTCTCGTCAAGGCTATGGTTTTTTCAGTAGTCATGTATGGATGTGAGAGTTGGACTATAAAGAAAGCTGAGCACCGACGAATTGTTGCTTTTGAACTGTGATGTTGGAGAAGACTCTTGAGAATCCCTTGGACTGCAAGGAGATCCAACCAGTCCATCCTAAAGGAAATCAGTCCTGGGCGTTCACTGGAAGGACTGATGCTGAAGCTGAAGCTCCAATACTTTGGCCACCTGATGCAAAGAGCTGACTCATTTGAAAAGACCCTGAGGCTGCGAAAGATTGAAGGCGGGAAGAGAAGGGGACAACAGAGGATGAGATGGTTGGATGGCATCACCTACCGAATGGACATGAGTTTGGGTAGCCTCAAGACTTGGTGATGGACAGGGAGGCCTGGCGTGCTGCGGTTCATGCGGTCGCAGAGTCAGACATGACTGAGCAACTGAACTGAGTAAATACAACAAAAAAGAAACAGACACAGGTGTAGAGAACAAACCAGTGGTTATCAGTGGGGAAGGGCAAGATTTGGGTAGGGTATTAACAAACTGCCATGCATAAAATAAAATAAAGTACATAGAATATGTACTTTACTGCAGAAAGAATAGAATATACTACACTGGGAATATAGCCAATATCATATGAAGACTATAAATGGTATATAATCTATAAAAATTTTTAATCGCTTCTCGGCCTTTTGGCTAAGATCAAGTGTAGTATCTGTTCTTATCAGTTTAATATCTGATACGTCCTCTATCCGAGGACAATATATTAAATGGATTTTTGGAATTAGGAGTTGGAATAGGAGCTTGCTCCGTCCACTCCACGCATCGACCTGGTATTGCAGTACTTCCAGGAACGGTGCACCTCCCTTTGGGGGGAATAAACTTTGTTTAAAAAAAAAAAAATTTTTAAATCACTATGCTGTGCAACTGAAAGTTATATAATATTGTAAATCAACTACATCTCAACTAAATTTTTTCATTATTTGGCTTGATAATGTCTGTATTAATTTCATGACAGTAAGCCTCAGTTAAAGTTATGATCCTAAGCTCTGGAAGTTGCTGTTTTCCTAGGCACCAAAAAGATTCAAGAGCCAAGGGAAGATTATAAATATGCCACAGTACAGTGACTGTCACTGAAGACATACAAGGGGATTTAATTTGATTGTAGAAAGTGTGAAATAAGCCCTTATCACCATAACTTTACTCTTTTGGCTTAGCTTCAATCTTTGAACTATTTGAATTGGTCTGAATAAAGCTTATCAATTGTACATCTTGGTTTATTTAAACCAATTCCTCCCCGCTTTGCCTCTCTCTCTTTCCTCATACACTTCATTTTGGATTTAATAGGTCATTGACTGAGCAAAAATCAAGTTGTTCACACCAAGGAAACCAGAATTGAAAGAGACACATGCACCCCAATGTTCATTGCAGCACTGTTTACAACAGCTAGAACATGGAAGCAACCTAGATGTCCATCGGCAGATGAACCGATAAGGAAGTGTGGTACATGTACACCATGGAATATTACTCAGCTTAAAAAAAAAATGGATGTATTTGAGTCAGTTCTAATGAGGTGGATGAAACTGGAGCCTATTATACAAAGTAAAGTAAGTCAGAAAGAGAAACACCAATATAGTATATTACTGCATATATATGGAATTTAGAAAGATGATAACGACGAGCCTAAATGCAAGGAGGCAAAAGAGACTGATGTAAAGAACAAACTTTTGCACATGTGGGAAAAGGTGAAGGTGGGATGATTTGAAAGAATAGCAGTGAAACATGTATATTCCCTTATGTAAAATAGATCACCAGTGCAAGTTTGATGCATGAAGCAGGGCACTCAAAGCTGGTGCTCTGGGACAACCCAGAGGGATGGGGTGGGGAGGGAGGTGGGAGGGGCGTTCAGGATGGGGGACACATGTGCACCCATGGCTGATTCATGTTGGTGTATGGCAAAACCCACCAGAATATTGTAAATTATCCTCCAATTAAAATAAATAAAGTAATTAAAAAAATGAAGTTGTAGATATAAGTCAGGCTAATACTGTTTCTACACACACAAGTATACACACCCACACATATTCACACACATATACACATACATACACACATTGGCTGCAATGCACAGCTTGCAGATTCTTAGTTCCCCATCAGGGATTGAACATGGGTCCTTAGCAGAGAAAGCATGAAGTCCTAACCCCTGGGCCACCAGAGAATTCCCACAAGTTATATTTTGTACAAAAGCTATCTACTGTCAAAGGAATACTTTATGGAATTATAAATTCTTATGTTTTCATGGGACTTTATATGCAATCTTTATTTGAAGATATGAGCTCTGCCATTACTTGCCTAGAATGATAGGTTAAACACCATAACTATTAAGGTACTTATGCTAGTTTGACCCCAGTGAAAAGGAACATTATTTCTGGAAACAATCTTCACTGTAAAAATTAAATTATTTCCATCAGACCCAAAGCCACTTGTAGTTATTAATATGCAATTATAGTTTCATTAGGTTTGAAGTGTAGAATTAATTACCATTTTAACATTTGATCTTGTCTTTATATTTTATATTATAAATATGCTATTGAAGCCTTTCCTCTAGGTACAATACATATTAGGACTCTTGAATATATTGCACTTAAATGGAAAGTGTCATTGTCAAAATCGTATTGAAGAGCAATGTTAAATAAGTACAGTATTTATAGACGTATCAATAAGAATAATATGAGAGTCATTTATTTTCCAACCAACAAGGGGGCTTAGACTTAAATTTCATGCTCTCACCATTTTCCTTGGCATAATTGGAATGTGCTTTAGAGGACAATAAATGCATTTCCAAAAAATGCACACTATTGAGGAACAGAAACAGTCAGAAGTACGTGGCTTAACTGATGTCCTGAGGAACAGCTGGAGGTCCTACTACATTATGCTGCTCCTTCACACTGGGAAAGAAGAGCGTGAGAAGCTCTCTGTTGCTGGGGAAACATTCACCATCACCTTTTCTTGTTGGAACCGTGCATTTTCCCAGTTACATGCTCAGAATTTGTGAATAATCATCTACTCCAGAAAGAAGTGGGGATTCTTTGGAGAAGTGAGGAGATTTTGTAGCCTGTGTTGAATTGCATCTCAAATTAAAAAGCACTGATGTCTCTACTGAGGTGAAATTTCAGCCACCATGGGTGGCAAACTCACAAATTATCTGCACATTATTATTTGATGTGTATTGATACTAAAATTAACATCATCTAGATTGACACATGGAGTCAGGGTGAGAAGAGATGAGGAGTCAGGCATGATGCTGGTACTCTCATTTAAGTATGTAAAATACCTGAAGATATCATTCAAAAAGAATTCACACATATTAAGCACAGAGCTGGGCTTCCCTTGTAGCTCAGCTGGTAAAGAATCTGCCTGTAATGCAGGAGACCCAGGTTTAATTCCTGGGTCAGGGAAATCCCCTGTAGAAGGAAATGGCAACGTACTCCAGTATTCTTGCCTGGATAATCTCATGGACAAAGGAGCCTGGCAGGCTACAGTCCATGGGGTCGCAAGAGTCGCACATGACTTTGTAATTAAACCCACCACCAAGCACAGAGCTAGGAAGAACACTGCTGCTGTTTTAACAGATGACGAGGTTGAGCCACATTCAAATATTCCCCAAGAATTTATATCCAAATCTATTGCCTTCCTCTCCCCCAAATAACTTCAGAGTTTCTGTGTTTTCAATTAACTGGGTAAGACAAACATGGATATTTCAATTACCCATCGAGTCAGGGTTTATCTGAAGCTGAGTGTGAGAACAATAATTGGCTTGTTTAGAAAACAGTTCTTACATTTGAAAGGGAATTTAAAAATTGCATCAAGTTAAATACACATGTTGAAATTCTGTTACAAAGTTAGATAAAGGAAGGAAATAAGTGGACTTCTGTTCCTTATTCTATAAATTGCACAAATGATAGAAATAAATATTCAGTTACTGACCAAATTAAACAAGGCCTAGCTACAATGGGTTGAATAGTGTCCTCCCAGAATTCATGTCCACCTGAAACCTCAGATTTTCAGTTCTTTGTAAATAAGAGTCTTTGCAGAAGTAATCAGTTAGCATGAGGACTAACTGCATCATGTTGGACCGTAAATTTCCAATAACTGGTTCCCTTTTAAGTAGAGAGGGGAAGCAGATGTACACAGGAAAGAAAGGCATGTGATGATGGAGGCAGAGATGAGTGTGACCCAGCTTCAAGCAAAGGAATGCCAAAGATTGTTGCCAACCACCAGATGCTAGAAGAGAGTCACGGAAAGGATTCTGCTTCAGAAATTCCAGAATGAACCACCTTTGCTGAAACCTTGATTTCAGATTTCTAGCCTCCAGCACTGTCAGATAATAAATTCCTGTTGATTTAAGTCACCAATTTTGTAGTAATTTGTTATGGCAGCTTTAAGAATTTAATGCATTAGTTAAAGGATAACACAGTGTATAATTTGCAAAAGTCAAAGGAAGCTGGGCCAATTTTTTTATGCATGATTCTTTGATAAGAGAAATCTGTGCTAATCCTTGGTCTAGGCAAGATGTTCTGAGGTATGTTAATTCTCCCAATATTATCTTGAGACATTAGATTGCCTCCTTCCCCTTCAAAAAAAAAAAAAAAGAAAGAAAGAAAGACATTAGCAAAGCAGAAAAAAATTACACTAATGTTAACATGGAAAATCTTCATGTGGGCTGATTGTGTATGGGTTGTCATGTATTACAGAAAAATTTGATGACACAGGTTCTTACATCCTATATACTAAAGTAAATACTAACTGATTTAAAGAGATATTTAAAAAATTAAGAAAAAATTAAAGAACATAACAGTATATTTTATGATATCAGAAAAGGGAAGAAACCCCAAACAATATAAGAACAGATTATATTTTGGCTACATTTCACTAATTAAAGTTTGAAAGTTTTGGAGGAAAATGTAAACGATGAACTGATTTAAAGTTCAAAACTGTAACCTGCCATTAGCTCTTTGCAATTCATGTATAGCAGATCAATTATGGATAAGAAAACACTAATTTTGTTTTAGGGCATCATTCATTTTCCAGATAGTATCTTTGCTTAAGTAGTATACCCAAAGGTGTTTCATACTGTTGATTTGGTCCCAGTTTGCTTAGATTGTTCTAGCTTCAAACTTACAGTAATTTAATGATATGGCTTTCCTGGTGGCTCAGACAGTAAAGCTTCTACCTGTAATGCAGGAGACCTGAGTTCGATCCCTGGGTTGGGAAGATCCCCTGGAGAAGGAAATGGCAACCCACTCCAGTATTCTTGCCTGGAAAATTCCATGGACGGAGGAGCCTGGTAGGCTACAGTCCATGGGGTCGCAAAGAGTTGGACACAACTGAGACACTTCTCTTCAATGATATTTAACAATTTGAGCTTCAGCATGATATATTGCTCTAATTTATTCTTGTCTTTGTTTTTTTTCTGAATATTTTAAAATATAAATATGACAGAATCAGTTATTTGTTGCTAACAAACATTCCCCAAATTCAGAGCTGATGCATATTGTAACCATTTGAATGTGCCGATCTCATCCTATTGCTAATGGTGTGGCTGGACTGGCCCATGTAGTTCTTACTATGACTGCAAGACACCCTCAGCCATAACCATCAGGAAACTTTGAAAGAGACAAGGTTTATTACTTATAAGTCATGGAAATTACATGACATACCTGAAGCCACATATCAAGGGCACGGGTGGAGAGAGATTGAAAATATGTGGGTCTGGGCTTCTGCTTTTATTGCGGTCATGGATTGGTGGCCTAGGGTTTGACAGACTCATTATTTGTTAGTGAATTTAAAGCATAAAAGCAGAAATTTAAAGTACAGAAGGAAAGAATACAAGAGGGTTAAATGGTCAGTTATCTAAGGGGCCTAGAGTGGCAGTCCTGTAACTAACAGTATTATATTCAAGATGGCCAGCCATCTTAAAGTGGATGCCTTAGCAATCAAAGCTTAAGTCATCACCTGCATTACAAAAACAGAAAAACCAACTGTCACACTAAAATATGTTTTGAAAACTATGAATCATCATCTCAGAAAAAAAGCATATAATCTTACATATACACACGTATACACAAACACACACAATTACACACATGGTTTTTGTACTTTTTAAAACTACTCATGGTCTTCCTAAAATTCATCCTTAAATACTCTAATGATTCTCTGATCTTAAGAATTGATGCAAAAATTTTCTATAAAATACACTCAATTCTATCTTGTCTATGAATCACACACAAATAAAACATAAATATTATAAACATTAAACTATTAAAATAATATAGATTCTTAAAAATCAAATGCTTTTTCTTTTTTTAATACTATGATCTGTAGGGTATCTATGTAGAAAAGTTCTAAGTAAGTCATATAAATTTTTCAAAATAATTTCTTCCCCTATTGTCCTTTTATCTACAGACTATGAACTCTTGCAAAACACAACTCTCATGTCTACTTTCCGAAATAATTTGTCAGTCATTCAATTGACTAACATGGTTTTACAAAAGTATTATTTCTCCAAAAATCTATCTATATCAATGATAATATTCCAATATTTTACTATCTCCTGTGCATTTTTTTCAATTTAAATATTTTGCTTATTAAAAATAAAAATGCACACAATGGATGAAAATCACTGTATGTAGTCTTAATCCTTTTGGAATTATTATTCCAAAAGTTAAGTTCTCTGCTTAGAACCATACTTGATAAACAGTAAATTTCCAAAAATATATGTTAAATAGAATGTAATAATTCCATCACTATATGAGTATTTTATTTCCAAGCTAATTTATTCATCTATATAAACAGAAAAGTTAAATATCTACCTTCCAGGATTGATTTATACATTAAGATAATTTATGTAATAGCATTTAACAAATTTCTTAGCATATAGGAAGATCCTAACATGGCTTTCTCTTCTTTTCTCTTAAATCTTAAATCTATGAATGTGATGCATGATGTGAATTATTTATGAATGATTGGTTTTTAAAATCCTTGGTTAAAAGAACTGAATTTGATAAATATAGTGATGTGTTTATTCTACTATGTTGGAACTAAATTGAATTTATAAAACATCAATTTAGGCACTATTTTCACATTTTATTAGATCTCAGTTTTTATTTCAAACTAAATGCTTGTTTATAAGGGAAATTTAGTAGGCACTGAAACTATCAAAAATAAGCTTAAAATTACCCTTATCCCCCTGCTTCACTCCTTCTTTCCCTCAAAGTTACATAAAGTGCTTTCCTCTCCCTACCCAATTTCACTTGCAATAAGTAACCATTATCAACAGTTGAGAGGAGGAACTCTGCAGAATTTTTAATACAATCTCACTTGGGTAATGTGTGGAAGAGTCCACGTTCGTTGAAAATGCCTTCCCTCTCTGTACTAGATACCTTTTCTTCTCTCCCAAACCCACTTCTCAGGTTTGATCTGTGTCCTGGGGGCGTTCTTGCTCTTTGTCTTCAATTTGGTTTCCCTGTTAAAGACAGTAGCAGAAGTTAAGAAAATGGGGAGAATGAGACCAAGGTTATTTGTCACCAAAGCCCTTTCATGAGCTCCCGTGCACCGGCTTTACCTGTCCAGGGTGAACCACAGGTCTGGGTGCCGGCTGCCTCATCCATGCGGCCACATCTCTGAGTTAAAAGTCTGCTCTTCTCCTTCTAAGTTTAGGCTGAGGGGTGTTGTACAGCTTTCTGTTGTCAACACCCTTGAGATATTACATCTTCCTGTTCTTAAGCCCTTTGTGAATAGTTTTTGTTTTTGTTAAACTCATACATTTATATGTATTTCTGTATTTATGAGTATCTTCTCATTAGAATGTAGTATACTAGGTGAGTAAACTGTTTACATAGTTTTCTTTAGAGGCTTTTGTTTTCTCAATTGAGAAAATCACCACATAAACAACAGATCTTTATTACTTGCTTTTAAAGTGTCAAATTAATACCTTCTTTGTTCTGGAAAAAGAAATGGAATCCACCTGTATGTTGATATAAACATCAATAGTTATTCATATTTATGTACAAATTTATACAAATAATGATACTATACATAAGAATAGAGAGTGTGAGAAACAACAGAAACCCTCAACAAGTTCCACTAATTGAAGGTCATCAAACAAGACATTTTTTCACAGTAAAAAGTCATGAAAACTATCACTCTGACATGACCAATCACAAATGCAATCTTCTCTGTAAAGTGTAATGTTCTTTGAGAGAGCTTGGAAAAATCCTGAAGACGGATGACTTCTTTTGTTTTTGCTTTGTTTTTTTATTTTCTTTTTTGCAGATCTTTTTGTTCATTGTACATATTTCTATGCAGTTAGCTGAAATTAATCTTTCCCTTGAAAGCCCTCCTCCACAAACACCCAAAAATTCCATGAGCAACTCTGCTGGGGCCTTCCACCATACGTCTGCAAATATACTGATATCCATTACCCACACTTTCCATACTTATTTCTTGACTATTTCTCATTCATAGTCATTCTCTTTCTTGTGATCTTGGATGAGGCAAGCCTTTTGAAAGGTTGGGTTTCTACAGATCCAAATTCTGGAGTGTACATATACCACTAGCACTCTAGAATCAGCTGGGTATTTTCATGTTCAGGATGTTGTACTTTCAGTTCTGAATAAACTGACAGGCTGCTGTCATCAAGCTCTTGAAAGTCATTAACAGTATACAGAAGCATATATACTTTTTTCTGTGTTTTTCTATATATTCATTAGAATTCACTTTCTTCTTAATTCCTATAATTGCTTTATGTAAAAATATGTAGGCTTTCACCTTTCACTAAGATATCCCACTGTCATAGGAATGCGTCATACATTACCTGTGTCAAAACCACAATTGTCTAGTTGGTCACAGGGCCCTGTGGGAAGGTGTCAGTTGGTTCTGATTTTATGGATAGAAAGTTAAAGGACTGATTAGAATTGAGGAAGCAAACTGGCTATATAATGGTTTATAATTTATTGAGCTTGAACTTTAGCTCATAAAGCTTAACAGTGTTGTCTTTCTGTTTTGAAGATGTGGGGTCTAAGGCCAATCATCTACTCAGGATATGCAGAGGTCACTTTGGGAAACTGTCCTCTCAATGGGAGGTTTAACTGCACATCATTCATGAAGTCCCATGTTGCCCTTACTTCTAGGCCTTAATGCTGAGTAAGATGCAAAAGAATAATTTAAAATCTAAAATAATTACATAAGGAATATGCCTGTGAGTGCATGTTCAGTAGCTCAGTTGTGCCCAACTCTTGAGGCCCCTTGGATTGTAGCCTGCCAAGCTCCTCCGTCCATGAACTTTTCCAGGCAAGAATACTGGAGTGGGTTTCCGTTTCCTACTCCAGGGGATCTTCCCCACCCCGGGATCAAATCCATATCTCTTGTGTCTCCTGCACTGGCAGGCAGAATATTTTACCACTGAACCACCTGGAAAGCCCCAAGGAACATGCCTACATCCACTTTAACTCTATTTTCCTTTTTTAATCTTGGGTAAAATCGTTGGTATGTGGCTTGTGTAGCAGGTTGAATAACATTAGCAAAGATGTAATTGTAAATGAATAAACAAACTCAGTGCCTTTGTGTGAAGAAAGATGAGCAAAAGCATCAGAATGACTGAAGACAAGCACAAGGAAGGTCACTGACAGGCATCCGCATGCCTGTTCTCAGTTCACATTACAATATACAGTGAGGAGAGACCAATCGATGCTCAGAATTACTGCCTCCAAAGATCTTTCTGTTCTGAAAACTAATGACAGGTGACCATCAAAATATCTCAAGTCAATGCATTATATTTAAGGAATGTGGGACCTTGAAATAATGAGTTACATTCAAAATGCTCCAGGGTATAACAAAAAAATGAACACCTATTTTTCTTTGTTTTCACAACAAAGGCATTATGCAAAAAAAAGAGAAGCACAGATCGAGAAGGTTCCAAGCAGATAACAGGTAGTCTGAAGGCTGCTTAGAACATGGAATAATGTAACGTCAAGTGTATTTGTGTTTGGCTGAGAGTGGAGTGGTTAAGGAAAAGCTAAGTATTTTCAAAATTATTCTTTCAGGGCTTCCTACTCAGTGGATGTAAAGAATTAATACCATTAACTGAGGAAGCCACTGACACTGACTTGCTAGAAAAAAACACAGAATATGGAGCTATTTTCATAAAAATAACACCATGGTGGAGTCAGTACTTTTTCCAACTCAGAATTCTAGTAAATTAGAGAGCCCAGTGGAGGAGAGTCAGTATACTAGAGAAGGCTGAATTTAGTATTAACAGGCAAAAACACTGAAGTTAGACTTTGTTCCTCATTATAAATTCTTAAGTTCCCAAACTCTTAGCTTTTAAACAGATGAAATGAAATTTACCTCAAAATCTAGCTTTTGAGGTATATGTGAAGGTACTGTTAGGTAGGAAGTTAGGCATGAGCAAGGAGGGGTGGCCTGGCTAAAAGGAATGCAAGCTGATCTCTATACCCCATCCCATACACACCCAGGAGGGCACACAGATACCCTACAAATAACCACAGAGACTTTTCCAACACCTATACATGGCCCTAGGAACACAGAGGATACAAAATAACCACAGGGGCTTCTCCCAGTAACTTTAGGCAGCTAGGAGCCTATTGCTGCTAAGTCGCTTCAGTCATGTCCGACTCTGTGCGACCCCATAGACGGCAGCCCACCAGGCTCCCCCGTCCCTGGGATTCTCCAGGCAAGAACACTGGAGTGGGTTGCCATTTCCTTCTCCAATGCATGAAAGTGAAAAATGAAAGTGAAGTTGCTCAGTTGTGTCCGGCTCTTAGCGACCCCATGGAGCCTATTAGGGGTTCATAAATAATCTACATATATATACATTTGATTATAACAGACTGAATTATGGGAAGACATAAACAACAGAGCCTGCTGCTATACAACTTGCAACTGTCAGCTGGCCTTGAGCATATGTCCATTTCCATTCCCTTTCATTGACCGGTTGTGGGTATAAGCCCTATTGGTTGCACAGGGGGCAACCAAAAGGAGGAAATGGGAAGTATAAAAAGGGGAAGTCAAGAGGGAGAAGAGAACTCCTTTGGGTTCGGCCTGCTCCCATGTCTTGGGAGTGTCTGTCTAATAAAAGATCTGTCTGCTTGAGACGAACTGAGCTGTAACTTGTCTGTTGTTTTAAAGCCTTTAGTCCATCATTTCAAATTTTTGTTGCAGTGAGACAAGAACTGAGGAAGAAAAATAAACTGACCTGACAGTATTATAACACATTAAAAAAGCTTCATGTAACTTACAGCACAAAGACATTAAGTTATTTACAGTTTGACTACTACTACAGAATTGTGACACAGTGCAGATCAAGTAAAAATAATAGATTAAATTTACTATTTAAGTTCATCAATTCCTTTCATTTTAGAATCAACCAAAATCTGGCTTCCAGTGTGGTTTTTGGTGACTAAAATCACTAATTAACTTTTAATTACTGAATCTAATGATCACCTCTCACATCACATATTTTTGTTATATTAGCATATGAATATTGCTTCTCAAATTCTACTTTTGTCAATCTTTCTCCATCTTTGGTGATTCCTTGCTACTTTTATTATATCGATATTTTTCTACTTTTTAGTCTAATTTACTCAGTGAAGTTCCATATTCAGTTACAACGTGTCAATCATACACACCACCACATACACATAACTACATACACAACAGATATCACTATCTATATTGAGCTCCACAACTCATGTTTCCAATAAGCTACTCAGTGTCTTCCCTAGATAGCCTTTAGTGCAAGGAATCTGACATTTCCAAAGACTTAAATCATCTCCCCAAACAAGTGCCAGCAACTCAAAGACAAACTTGAATCCTCAAATTACATATAATTAGATTCAAGTAGACAAACATAACTGTCCTATGTAAGCAAGAAAATTTTAGATTGAATATGAACAGGATGATTAAAAAAAAAAGAAATTACAAAATCCTAATGTAAAATCTGAAACTGTGAAAAATCATATTTTTGTGGTTAATGTCAATGAGAAATTGACAGAAGAATTAGTCATTTGTTTTATGCTATAATGTACACATATACTTCATTCTTTAAATTTATCACATACACAGCACGCTTTTAAAATATACTATACATTTAATATACATATAATATATATACATGTGCATTATTTTTATGTATATATATGTATGGGCTTCCCTGGTGGCTCAGCAGTAAAGAATCTGCCTGCAACGCAGGAGCCGCAGGAGACCCAGGTTCTACGCCTGGGTCAGGAAGATCCCCTGGAGAAGGTCACGGCAACCCACTCCAGTATTCTTGCCTGAATAATTCCCCGGACAGAGGAATCTGACGAGCTAGAGTCCGTGGGGCTGCAAAGAGTCAGACATGACTGAAGCAGCTTGGCATGCGTGCATGCGTATCTAGGTAAGTGTGTACCTATATATGTAAAGTGACAGTCCAGAGATCACAAATAGATGTTGTTATACATGTATAATATTATACTCTTTGGAAGTTACCATAATTAAAAGCAATATGCTAGTGACAGTCCAAAAATTATTCTTAAAACCTATAGAAACCTATAGCAAATAATTTCACTGATAATATAGTAGCTTCCTATTATATATGTAAATAAACACTGTAATGAAATAGCTAAAGAAAATAATTCACAATTTAAGAAGAATAAAGCCACTATCTTCATATCCCTGAATCAAATGTATTTACAACACCATCTCTCATATAAATAAGATAAATGGCAAACTTTATTTCAAATGCATCTGATGGATTATATCCTAAATTTTAACATTAAAGTGTTTTATAAAATATATCCCCTGGTATTAAATTTGGCCCAATTTTGTCACCATAACCCACAAATTATGAAATGTCGAGAGAAAAGTAAAAATTACATTATTTAAAAACATAGAAAGATAAAAACATTTAATATGAATAAAGTAGTAAAAATAATGAATAAAGTAGATTGTAAAAATGATTTTAAAACATGAAGAATGAGGTAACTAAGTTCATAGAGTAAATCTAATTGTATTTAATGTTTAAATTCAGATGTAATGAATTTACATTGTAACAAACTTAGTTCATACTTCTGAGAAACCCTTGTGAATTTACACAGTACAGTAAAGACAGTAGAGAAAAATGCCCATAAATCCATGAGCCCATGGCTACTAAATCTATTTACCAAGGAAGAAAATTCTTGGCTTTTACTAGCAATGGTTTGTCATAAGATATCAAATATGAAAGCAAGTATGTAACTCATGCTAAGTTAAAGTAAGCAATAAAACATTTTTGAAATATTATAATTTTCACTTTGATATGAATTCCTACATCTGTCATTTATAAATCATCCCTCTAAATGTTTTCAGTACTGAAAGGGATCTGAATGCCTTACATTCAAATTATGAATAAGCTTATTAATATAAACATTATATTTTTCAAGAAAAGTAATCAAATCCATTCTTAAATCGAAGCTTTGTTTGCTTTCAACCAAAAATCATTTCACAAATTCCTCTCATACTTAATTGCAACAGATCCACATTAGATTCTATTCTACTCCATATCCAAGAGACAAGTAGTTACATTCAGTCCTGAGAGAGGAAGCAGGAAAATTTGTTGTAGTTCCGAATCATAATTTCAATCAAATTGTGGCCTGTCGATTAAATGAAATACTTTAGCAAAAATGTATTGGGCACCTTTCATGTAACAATCATTTTTAGGTGCTTTATGGATTAATTATAGAAGTGGGACACAATTTATTGAATATTTTATGTGTGTGTCATTAGGGAAGGTTTTGTATTTTCTGTCATTCTTTTACTTGTATTTGTATATGCTACGAAATAGCCTAGTGAAAGTGAAAGTCACTCAGTCTTGTCCAACTCTTTGCGACCCCATGGACTGTAGAGTCATGGAATTCTCCAGGACAGAATATTGGAGCGGGTAGCTTTTCCCTTCTACAGGGGATCTTCCCAACCCAGGGATCAAACGCAGGTCTCCCGCATTGTAGGCAGATTATTTACCAGCTGAGACTCAAAGGAAGCCCAAGAATACTGGAGTGGGTAGACTATCCCTTCTCCAGTAGATCTTCCTGACCCCAAAATTTCTACATATGCTGTTAATATTTCTCTGGATAGATAGACAGCTAGGCAGGCAAACAAACATCATAGATTTATAGTTTCTTCTGCTCTGAATTAATTGAAGTTTAACATTTATAAACATTAACATGGGTTATATTAATTTAATTTTATGCACAATTACCTGTGTGTGAATTGTGATTTAAGTTGCCAAGCCCTTTCATCTTTTAAATCTTGCAATAGTCTTTTTTTTTCTTTTCCTACTTTTCCATTGCTAAGCAAATAACTATACATGTATAATACTGGAATTATGCAGATTCCAACTGAAAAAAGGAAATAAATACATAAAGAGCACAATCATTAATTCTGTGTAGCTAAGGATCAAAAGCCAGTGAAATGTCATACAATTAAAATTTTTGGAAAAGCAAAAGAACTGTCAAGAATATCAAGTGTGTTTTATGATCTTGACAGGAATTCTGACTCATTCTTCAAGTAATACACTAGTAATGTCAGCAAATGACAAGGTGTTTGCATTTTCTGAGTTTTGTGACCTACAATTATATGTAGGAGTCTAATAATTTAAAGATATATTTGAAATTTTAAAAATAATAATCAACTTAACACATAAGTTCTTGTTGAAGTCAGGACTGTGCATGTTGTACAGTGTTAACTGTCTCTAACAAAAGGCCAAAATCCACATACAGAATTTACATTTTTAAACCATTTTACTGAGGTACGACTGAAAAAAATCTGTATATATACATAGGACATACAATCTCATGAGTTTGGAGATAAGTATATCCCCTTGAGACTGTCACTACAATATATGCCATAAACATCCATCACCTTGGACAGTAACCTTTCATTTTTTTTGTTGTTGTGCTACAATAACACCCAACATAAGATCTACCCTTTAGCAAGTTTGAAAGAATACAATATAGTATCATTAATCATAGGCATTATATGGTACATTAGATTTCTATGACTTGGTCATCTTGTATAGATGAAACTTTGTACCTTTTGACAAATACCTCACTGTTTTCCCTTTCCATCACCTCTTAACAACTATCATTCCACTTTCTGCTTTTATTTTAGATTCTTCATATGAGTGGAATCATGTAGTATTTATCCCTCTATTATCGTCTTAGTTCACTTAGCTTAATGTCTTTGAGGTTTATCCAAGTTGTAGTAAATATTAATAGAATTTACTTTGTAAATGGGCTTCCCTTGTAGCTCAGATGGTTAAGAATCTGCCTGAAATACAGGAAACCCGGGTTCAATTCCTGGGTCAGGAAGATCCCCTGGAGAAGGAAATGGCAACCCACTCCAGTGTTCTTGTCTGGAGAATCCCATGGACGGAGGAGCCTGGTGGGCTACAATCCATGAGGATGTAAGAGTCATACATGACTTAGCAACTAAACCACCACCACATTTGTAAATAGTCATACATATATAATAAATAGTAATTGATATGGTTCTATTACTTTCTAGTCATATATCAAGCATCCTTTCTAAACGAAGTATTCCTCCACTTAACTTCAGAATTGTGTTAATAGTGAAAAATATTTCACCTTCCATTTCTTCTTAGTTGGAAGTATTTTCATATTTGAAAGAAGTATGTTCTTATACATGCAAGAAGTGTGGAAGATTATGCCTTTCCTTTAAGAAACCTCAAGCAACTCTATGCAATCTGTATCTTAAAGTAGTCTTTAATTGTCTCAGTGATTCATTAAACTGTGGGTTCATATCAACAGGGAAAAGTTCATTCCCTAGGTAAAAACTGGTATTGTGAATTTCAGAGCATAGTTAAGCAGTGTTCAGCAAACATTCTCAGATGAGGGAGCTGCTATCCTCTCATGGAGAAGGTCATCATCGGATGTAGATTAGCATGGGCAGTGCAGGACTGTGCATGGTCAATGACAGTTATCAGTAAGGTGGGTATTTCTCAAGCTTAAAAAAAACAAACAGGGTTCACTAACGTCCTTATATTTTAATTTCCTAGAACATACTAAAAGATAAATATGATAGTCACTCTTGAACTATAGGAACTTTTGGAGAATCTTGAAAACTTTAAACAACTCTTAATTACAAAGCTGGAAAATGGTGCTCACTTTTCCCCTTAGAAATCTCTGATACACTGAAAGAGTCTCAAGGGTTATGAGAAAATAATAAAATTTGAATTTTCTCAAGTCTTTAAGCTCTCACCTAACTCAGTCAACCTGACAGCAATACTTGCAATTTTACTTGAAAACTGCCTCATCATAAAACACTTCAGGGGGTAATTTACTGCATTTTTTCGGATGCATTCATGCTTAGGAGCAGTTTCTCTGATTGTTGCTTTGTTGTTTAGTCACTAAATCATGTCTGACTCTTTGCAACCTCGTGGACTGCAGCATGCCGTCCTCCCTCTCCTTCACTATCTCCTAGAGTTTGCCCAAGTTCATATCTATTGACTCGACGATGCCATCCAACCATTTCATCCTCTGCTGACCTCTTCTCCTTTTGCCTTCAATCCTTCAGCACGTCAAGGTATTTTCCAATGAGTTGGCTGTTCACATCAAGTGGCCAAAGTATTCGAGCTTCAGCATCAGTCCATCCAATGACTATTCAAGGAAACCTAAAGGTTTCCTTTAGGACTGACTGGTTTGATCTCCTTGCAGTCCAAGGAACTCTCAAGAATCTTCTCTAACACCACAGTTCAAAAGCATCAATTCTTCGGCACTGTCTTCTTTACAGTCCAACTCTCACATCTATATATGACCACTGGAAAAACCATAGCTTTGACTATCTGGACCTTTGTTGGCAGAGTTATGTCTCTGCTTTCTAATATGCTGTCTAGGATGGTCATAGCTTTTCTTCCAAGGAGCAAGTGTCTTTTAATTTCATGGCTTCAGTCACCATCTGCAGAGATTTTGGAGCCCAAGAAATCACTAGTGGCACACACATTTCTAAATGCAAAGGACACTTATATCCCTCTATAAATCACTGAACTGGGACAAAACATTGAAGATTCATATTACCAATTTCCCCTTACAAATAATCTAATTCTTCAGTACTGAAACTTGGGTGTTCTCCAAATGTTCAATTTTTTCTGAAAGTCCCATGTTTTTTTCTCTGCTGCTCTCTATGCCTGGAAAATCCTATTTAATTCTTCTATGTATTTCCCTCTCTCAATTCAGCCATTAAAACCATCATAGGAACTTGTCTTCTCTGAGAAGCTGCCCTTAAGTTTGTTAACGATTTTTACTCACAGTGCTTCTGACACCAAATATGTGGATTTCTTTTCCTTGCACCAACCAATCCTTCAACTCTCTGGATACCAGTTGGGTACCCTAGAATTCAATATAATTCTGATGCTAACCAACAGGAGTTCATGCAGATTTCATAGATGAAGAACTCAGTTCCACAAGACCACTTTTGCTTCAGATGCCAACTACAAGTCTGGGTCTCCCATACTTCTGACAAACCACCTATAAAGCCAGGAGTTCCCACGACCTGCTCCTCAGATTTGGTAATTTGCTACAATGGTTCACAAAACTCAGAAAGGGACTTTGCTCACTATTACCAGTTTATTATAAAGAATGCAGCTCAGAAGAGTCAAATGGAAGAGATGCGTAGGGAAAGATATGTGGGGACGAAGCAGGGAGCTTCTGTCTTATTTCAGAAGCACCAGCCTTCAAGGACTTTGATGCATTCACCAACCCAGACCTCTCCAAACCTGGTGGTAGTTGTTTAGTCGCTCAGTCATGACCAATTCTATGCAACCACATGGACTTCGGCCCTCCAGGCTCCTTTGTCCATGGAATTTTCCAGGCAAGAATACTGGAGTGGGTTGCCATTTCCTACTCCAGGGGATCATCCCAACCCAGGGATCAAACTTGCAACTCTGGTGTCTCCTGCATTGGCAGGCAGATTATTTACCACTGTGCCACCTGGAAATTCCCCCAAACCTGGCAGGAGGTATTAAACAGGCACAATCAATTAAATCATTGACCACCGGTGATTAAATTCAATTTCAGCTCTCTCTCTCTTTCCTAATAGTCAGGGGGTAGGGCTGACCAACTCCCATGCTTGAAGCTATCAAGAGTCCCCCAGCAACCAGTCATCTTATTGTCATAAAAATGGCATATACCACTCAAGGGTTTTAGAAGTTCTGTATCTAGAACTGTGGGCAAAATACAAATATATATTTCTTATTGTATCATACGGTAGTTTGGTGCTCTTTTTTATGCCTCAATATTCATATTTCTAAAATCTCTCTGGAAGTTACACATAAAGGGAGGAGGATTCTTTAAATACTTGGTAGAGAAGACATGCTGTTATGTTTTGTCTCCACTGACAGAGATAAGAAAGAATAGTTCAAAAGTCAACCTCCAAAATTCAGGATAGCAAATGTTCTGAAATTCATGTACTGATTCTGCTATCAATTAGAATTCTTATTTGAGTGCCTCTGTATTATTTGCCAGGAAGGATAGTTGGAGGATTGGTGGCCTTTATTTACTTTGAGAATTTTTTTGAAGATGCTCTTAACCAGTCCTGTATACCTAGGCCAGAGCTCTATAAATCTGAACACACAGTATATTTGCTTTGTAGCTACAAACATTTCTTTCAACATGTTTCTCTTTTATTACTTACTAGGGTTGGTTTGGTCACAACATATTTCATTTATTACTGTGCTCCAATTTAATTTCACTGAAACTCTAAAATACACACTGAGTCATTGCGATAGTGTCCATATTTTCTCTATACTTTAAAGACTACTTCCCCTAGTTAAAAATCTGCAATTTAGATGAGATGACTGTCTCTCGAAATCTCAACTCTCCAAAAAATATACAAAAAGATACGGAAGATTTGGATATTCCTATATCTTTGAAAGGAATATTTTAATTAAATATTTTTAAGTAGGAAATCCCAGGCCTAATGTTGCTACTGTTTAATTTTTTTCAAACATTTAAAGACAAGGCAAAACAAAAACAAGAAAACTGTTCATATTCAAAATATATAGTAAATTTCAACAAATTTATTAAAAAGGACACACAATTAAAAATGTGCAAAAGACTGAAAAAGACACCTTACAAATGTGGATTTTGAACTGGCCAATTACCATGAAAAATATTCAACATCATTTTTCATCTGAAAAAGATAAAATATTATAATTAATTACTATTACTTATGTCCCCTACCACCATGACTAAAATTTAAAAGATGGATAATATTATATGTTATTTAGTATGTGGAACAACTGAAGCTTTTGTACACTATGAGTATAAAATGGTAACCACTTTGAGAAGACGTTTGACATTATCTACCAGCAGGAAACATTTTCATGCTGATGATCCAGAAGTTCTACTTCTAAGTCTAGAACCAAGAAAAAATGTATACAAATGTATACCAAAAGACACTTAACAAAATGTTGATCCCAGCACTCTTCATAACTGCCCCAAACTAGAAACTCAGTGTTCATTAACTGTAAAATGGATATATAAATTGTGGTACATTTAGTCAATGCAATTCTATGCCATACATGACAATGAATAAACCACAGCTATATACATCAACATAAATGGATCTCACAAACGTGGCATTTAGAAAAACGCCAACAAATAGAGTATTTAATACATATTTTTATAAATCACAGGAAGATCCTCTATGACACACCTCTCAGAGTAATGGAAATAAAAACAAAAAGAAACAAACGGGACCTAATTAAACTTAAAAACTTTTGCACAATGAAGGAAACTATAAGCAAGGTGAAAAGACAGTCCTTGAATTGGGAGAAAATAGTAGCAAATGAAACAACTGACAAAGAATTAATTTCCAAGACATACAAGCAGCTCATGCAGCTCAATACCAGAAAAATGAACAACTCAATCAAAAAGAGGGGAAAAGACCTAAAAAAATATTTCTCCAAAGAAGACATTACAGATGGCTAACAGACACATGGAAAGATGCTCAACATCACTCATTAATCAAATGAGTGAAACATTAATCAAATGAGTGAAACACAAATCAAAACCACAATGAGGTATATCTCATACTGGTCAGAACGGCCATCAATAAAAAGTTGAGAAACAGTAAATGCTGGAGAGGGTGGGGAGAAAAGGAACCCTCATACACTGTTAGTGGGAATGCAAACTGGTACAGCCACTGTGGAGAACAGTGTGGAGATTTCTTTAAAAACTGGTAATAGAACTGCTATACAACCCAGCAAACCCACTGCTGGGCATACACCTGGAGAAAACCAGAACTGAGAAACATGGACCCCAAAGTTCACTGCAGTGCTGCTTACAATAGCCAGGACATGGAAGCAACCTAGATGTCCATTGGCAGATGAATGGATAAGGAAGTTGTGGTACATATACACAATGGAATACTACTAAGCTATTATACACTTTTGAGTCAGCTCTAATGAGGTGGGTGAAACTGGAGCCTATTATACAGAGTGAAGCAAGTCAGAGAGAGACAAATACTGTATATTAACATTTTTATATATGGAATTCAGAAAGATGGTAATGATGGTCTTACCTGCAGGGCAGCAAAGAAGACACAGATGTAAAGAACAGACTTTTCAACTCAGTGGGAGAAGGCAAAAAAGAAAGTGAAAGTGAAGTCATTCAGTCATGTCCAACTCTTTGTGACCCCATGGACTGTAGCCTACCAGGCTCCTCTGTCCATGGAATTTTCCAGGCAAGAGTACTGGAGTGGGTTGCCATTTCCTTCTCAAGGGTGGGATGAGTTTAGAGAATAGCATTGAAACATGTACATGACCATACATAAAAAAGATGACCAGTGCAAGTTTGATGCATGAAGCAGAGTATTCAAAGCCGGTGCTCTGGGACAACCCAGAGGGATGGTGTGGGGAGGAAAACGGGAGGGGGGTTCAGGATGGGGGAACACATGTATACCCTCGGTGGATTCATGCTGATGTATGGCAAAAACTACCACAATACTGTAAAGTAATTATCCTCCAATTAAAACAAACACATTTAAAAACAAACAAACAAATAAAGTAAAATCTCACACACACACCTTCTAATGCCCTCTGAAGGTAAATTTAAGCTAAAGTTAAGCAACCTGCTTCTTTAAGCTTCTTCCAGAAGGGAAGGGGAAGGAGAGAGAGAACATGGCTTTTCAAGGTGGACCTCAGAGAGAGAAGATGAGTGAGAGATGAGGTGGAGAGGGAGGGAGAACAGGTCATGTTGAGCACTATGGGCTCCATCCTGAACCCAAAGGAAAGTCATCAGAGGGTTTGAAGACAGAGGATGCCCCGTGGGGATGGTAAGACTAGAGGCACAGAGGCTATGTCTGGGAAGAAATGATGGACACATGAAAGGCAACTATAATGGAACAAAATAAAATAGATTTAAGAAAGGTGTAGGGCAGGGAATGTATAGCACTTGGTGACTGATTAGCTATGGGGAGGAGGAGGAAAGAGGAAGGATGACTTGTAGCTTTGGACAATGAGGCAGAAAGTAATGCCATTAACTGAGTAAAAATATACACAAAAATAGCAAAGCTTTTGATCATCCTATGGAAATCCCAAATTATTATAAAATAAAATGAATGACAAACTATAAGGGAAGAATGAGGAGCAGAGGGAGGCTCCACGGGGATGGGAGAGATATATAAAACATGATTATGAGGGATTAACGTTGATGTATAGCAGGTATCACCTCAACACTGTGAGGAAATTCAGTACAGTTCAGTTCAGTTGATCAGTTGCGTCTGACCCTTTGTGACCCCATGGACTGCAGCACGCCAGGCTTCCCTGTCCATCACCAACTCCCATAGCCTACTCAAACTCATGTCCATTGCATTGGTTATGTCATCCAAACATCTCATCCTCTGTTGACCCCCTCTCCTCCCACTTTCATTTTTTCCCAGAATCAAGGTCTTTTTCAGTGAGTCAGTTTTTTGCATCAGATGGCCAAAGTATTGGAGTTTCAGCTTCAGCATCAGTTCTTCCAATGAATATTCAGGACTGCTTTCCTTTAGGATGGACTGGTTGGATTTTCTTGCAGTCCAAGGGACTCTCAAGAGTCTTCTCCAACACCACAGTTCAAAAGTATCAATTTTTCAGCATTCATCTTTCTTTATAGCTCAAATCTCACATGCATACATGACTACTGGAAAAACCATAGCTTTTACTAGACAGACCTTTGTTGGCAAAGTAATGTCTCTGCTTTTTAATATGCTATCTAGTTTGGTCATAGCTTTTCTTCCAAGAAGCAAGTGTCTTTTAATTTCATGGCTGCATTCAAGATCTGCAGTGATATTGGAGCCCCCCAAAATAAAGTCTCTCAGTGTTTCCATTGTTTCCCCATCTAATTGTCATGAAGTGATGTGACCAGATGCCATGATCGTAGCTTTCTGAATGTTGAGTTTTAAGCTAACTTTTTCACTCTCCTCTTTCACTTAAGAGGCTCTTTAGTTCTACTTCACTTTCTGCCATAAGGGTGGTGTCATCTGCATATCTGAGGTTATTGATATTTCTCCCAGCAATCTTAATTCCAGCTTATGCTTCATCCAGCCCGGCATTTCCCATGATGTACTCTGCATATATAGGCAGCGTGACAATATACAGCTTTGCCGTACTCCTTTCCTGATTTGAAACCGGTCTTTGTTCCATGTCCAGTTCTAACTGTTGCTTCTTGACCTGCATACGGATTTCTCAGGAGGCAGGTCAGGTGGGCTGGTATTCCCATCTCTTTCAGAATTTTCCACAGTTTATTGTGATCCACACAGTCAAAGGCTTTGGCCTAGTCAATAAAGCAAAGTAGATGTTTTTCTGGAACTCTCTTGTGTTTTCAATGATCCAACAAATTTTGACAATTTGATCTCTGGTTCCTCTGCCTTTTCTAAATCCAGCTTGAACATCTGGAAGTTCATGGTTCATGTACTGTTAAAGCCTGACTTGGAGAATTTTGAGCATACTTTGATAGCGTGTGAGATGAGTGCAATCTTGTAGTAGTATGAACATTGTTTGGCATTGCCTTTCTTTGGGATTGGAATGGAAACTGACCTTTTCCAGTCCTGTGGCAACTGCTGAGTTTTCCAAATTAGCTGGCATATTGAGTCCACACTTTCAAAGCATCATCTTTTAGGATTTCAAATAGCTCAACTGGAATTCCATCACCTCTACTAGCTTTGTTTGTAGCGATGCAGACTCACTTGACTTCACATTCCAGGATGTCTGGCTCTAGGTGAGTGATCACACCATGATTGTCTGGGTCTTGAGGATTTTTTTTGTACAGTTCTGTGTATTCTTGCCACCTCTTCTTAATATATTCTGCTTCTGTTAGGTCCATACCATTTCTGTCCTTTATTGAGCCCATTTTTTGCATGAAATTTTCCCTTGGTATCTCTAATTTTCTTGAAGAGATCTCTAGTCTTTCACATTCTGTTGTTTTCCTCTATTTCTTTGCATTGATCACTGAGGAAGGCTTTCTTATCTCTCCTTGCTATTCTTTGGAACTCTGATTTCAAATGGGAATATCTTTCCTTTTCTCCTCTGCTTTTCACTTCTCTTCGTTTCACAGCTATTTGTAAGGCCTCTTCAGACAACCAGTTTGCCTTTTTGCATTTCTTTTCCATGGGGATGGTCTTGATCCCTGTCACCTGTACAATGTCACGAACCTCCGTCCATAGTTCATCAGGCACTCTATCAGATCTAGTCCCTTAAATCTATTTCTCACTTCCACTGTATAGTCATAAGGGATTTGATTTAGGTCATACCTGAATGGTCTAGTGGTTATCCCTACCTTCTTCAGTTTAAGTCTGAATTTGGCAATAAGGAGTTCATGATCTGAACCACAATCAGCTCCCGGTCTTGATTTTGCTGACTCTATAGAGATTCTCCATCTTTGGCTGCAAAGAATATAATCAGTCTGATTTCGGTGTTGACCACCTGGTGATGTCCATGTGTAGAGTCTTCTCTTGTGTTGTTGGAAGAGGGTGTTTGCTATGACGAGTGCGTTCTCTTGGTAAAACTCTATTAGCCTTTGCCCTGCTTCATTCTGTACTCCCAAGCCAAATTTGCCTGTTACTCCAGGTGTCTCTTGACTTCCTACTTTTGCATTCCAGTCCCCTATAATGAAAAGGACATCTTTTTTGGGTGTTATTTCTAGAAGGTCTTGTAGGTCTTCATATAACTGTTCAACTTCGGCTTCTTCAGTGTTACTAGTCGGGGCATAGGCTTGGATTACAGTGATATTGAATGGTTTGCCTTGGAAACGAACAGAGATCATTCTGCCATTTTTGAGACTGCATCCAAGTACTGTATTTTGGACTCTTTTGTTGACTATGATAGCTACTCCATTTCTTCTCAGGGATTCTTGCCCACAGTAATAGATATAATGATCATCTGAGTTAAATCCATCCTTTCCAGTCCATTTTAGTTCACTGAGTCCTAAAATGTTGATGTTCCCTCTTGCCATCTCCTGTTTGAATCCTTCATATTTACCTTGATTCATGGACCTAACATTTCAGGTTCATATGCAATATTACTCTTTATAGCATTGAACTTTACTTCCATCACCCGTCATATCCACAGCTGGGTATTGTTTTTGCTTTGGCTCTGTCCCTTCCTTCTTTCTGGAGTTATTTCTCCACTCTTCTCCTGTAGCATGTTGGGCACCTACCAACTTGGGGAGTAAATCTTTCAGTGTCATACCCTTTTGCCTTTTCATACTGTTCATGGGGTTCTCAGGCTTCCCTGTTGGCTCAGAAGGTAAAACATCTGCCTGCAATGTGGGAGACCTGACTTGGATCCCTGGGTCAGGAACATCCCTGGAGAAGGAAATAGGAACCCACTCCAGCACTCTTGCCTGGAAAATCCCATGGGTACAGGAGCCTGGTAGGTTACAGTCCATGGGGTCACAAAGAGTCAGACACAACTGAGCGACTTCACTTTATGGGGTTCTTAAGGCAAGAATACTGAATTATCCTCCAATGAATGTTCTAATAAATATCATCTAATAAATAAATATCCTCTAATAAATGTAAAGAAATTATCCTCTAATAAATGTTAATAAACCATATAAATAGGAGAAACGATTGTTTCTGTTGTTCCCTTTTTCACTTCAGAAATTTGCCATTTTTGCTGATGTATGACAATATGGATATTTTAGGGAGAATTTTGCTGGCTTAAAAAAAAGTTAATTTAAAATTGTCCAATACATAACTGAACAAAGCATATGATGAGCACATTAATCCTATACTACTACCTATAAAAGGTTACCTGGAAACTTAGCAGCTTAGAGCAGCAACATTTGTCATACAGTTATGCGGGTCAGGAGTCTACACCAGGCTCTGCTGAGTCCTTTGGCTGAGGGCATCTTACAGGGTTGCAACCAAGCTTTGCTCAGGGCTGCAGTTTTTCCCAGGCTGGACTGAGGGATTTGCTTCCCCACATGACACAATATGGCAGCTTGCTTCATCAGACTGAACAAGTAATAAGAGCAAGAGAGAGAGAGAATGTGAATAAGATGGAAGTCACAGTCTTTTATAACCCAATCTTGGAAATGACATTCCATCAGTTTTTCTTTATTTGCCAGAAACAAGAGCTAGGTTAAAAACACACTCAATGCTAGGAAATTGTAGGTGGTGGAAACTGGGGCTAATTTATAATTGCCTACTGCAGTAGGAAAATTAAAAAAAAAAAAAAACACCTTAGTGATTTATAAAAAGAAAATCACATTGACATGATCACAAATTAACTAGAAAAATGATCTCCTAAAAGAAGTAAAATTTTTGAGAGAGACAAAATGCACTTTCCACTTTCTGGTAAGTATAGTAAGCTGCTTGCTAGGATTTGCAAATTGTTATTGATAGGATATTACTTAAAATTCTTTTCATTATCTATCAGCAATCTCACCGTTTCCTAGTTTCTTTATAGTAAAATATTTTCTATTTTTCATTTTTATACATAAATTGATTGAGCTAATAAAGCCTTTATGATGTACAAGATTAATTTTATACTATTCACAAGACAAGATAGTGCTTTATAAACATGAAAGTACTTTGTAAAGATCGAAATACAGTCAGCTTCTCCTTAACATTTGTAGAACTGAATCATATAAAAGGATTTCCAGAGAAAAGTAAAAAGGTTATGTTAGAGGTGAAAAAAAGTCTAGTTGAGGGTTAATTTACAGAAACTCAATGTACATATGCTTAAAATATTAAAATACAATCTGAAATTCCTAGGCTAAAGGTCAAAATAAGTCACTGCCAAATAACACATTCACTTAGAATTGTAATGCTGGGAAAATTCTAACAACTAACCTTGTATTTCACTGGAAGTAATCAAACATTCAGAAATGCCTGATCAAGGTCTGTGTTTTTACTCCAGGGCCCATTTACCCAAGCCCAGTGATAGTGGTAAGACTGAAATGTACTCTCTGCTTGTTGTTAAAGACAGACGTAAGTCCAACATAGTTAAGTGGGGAGCCAGAGTTTAAAACAACTGCAGAGAGGGTGCCATAATGAAACACAAGTATTCTCAAATCTTCCATCTTTCAGAATGTAATCCATTCCTCTAACACCCAAATGAAAGTTCAAGGTCTTACCCACTGCAGGATTTGGGGCTTTCTATCCAAAGTATTTCTTTCTTTTTTTTGTTTTATTTTTTAAGAATACTAAGGGAGAGCTTACATGGTCCAGAAACTCACTCTTCTTCCATACCTCAGTCAATCATTGTTAAGGTGACCTTTGGTCAATGTTTATTGTAATAACTTTTTAAAATTATTATTAAAGTTGGAAGCAATATGTCTGAAAGCTTGGACATAGCACATGAAAAGCACAATACAATGAAAAATTCCTAAAATGAGACGATTTTTGATATTGCTTTCTCTGGCATAGTCATCTAGGTTTTGCTCTTCCTTGACTGGTTTTTTGCCAGTCTCTCGCTCAGCCTGCTAAAATGTTGAAAGGATTCAGTCCCCCACCTTCTGCTTCTCTCACTTCCAAGCCATCCCCAGTGACTATTTTCACCACTCCCAAATCAGGTATTCAACTCTTTCCAGGGTTCAAACAGATAAGGAAAAAAAGAGGTTTTTCCTTCTCTTACAGCTGCCTCTAGCTTGAGTGATAACACTCCGGACTGCAGTTCAGAAAGATAATTTTTTACATCATTATATGGAGCATTTAGCTCCTCTTTGTCTCATTAACTCTCTATTTCTGATTAGGATTTTAGTATTAACTTCACACAACCAATTGATCCATTAAAATATCTTCCTATATAAATGATTCAGAAATGTCCTTGATGCTTGAAATGCATTTTGTCTCACTTTCTAGCTATAAAGTTTTCAAACATTCTTTGAAAGAATTTCATTGGATGTATGAAAACTCTGTGTAAATATCAATCTAAGTTTTTAGAACGTTTTTCCAGTTCAATATTATGCCTCAAAACTCTTTGAAAAATACACATTAGCATATGTGAATACTGTAAAATCTACAAATCTACTTAAACATGCATCTATCTTAACATCTCATTCGTAGAAGATTTGATCGTTTACAACAAAAGGCCAATCTCTCTACCTATGTTCTCACTTTTTCTATTGCATCTCTCTTCCTTTTCCACTCTTCACTGTGCATCATCAAACTTCCTCCTCTAGTGGGTCATCCCCACCAGATTATAAACATGAAGGTGGCTCTAAAGTTGATCAGCCTAAGTCTGCATCACGGCTTCCCCAGTTACCACTTCTGAAACCTTAGCTTTCTCATTTGAAACACTGAGTCACTTACAGTTTAATACTTCAACTCATATTTCACAAAGTTACATAGATAAAATAGATGATGCATGCAAATTACTTAGCACAATCCCTGGTACATACTTAAAAACTAAAGGATTTGTTATGTTATTAATACCAACCTCAAAACCGCAAACTTACTTTAAAAAGTTCCTTTATTAAATATCAATTTGCAGTTTTCAGCTCAGATTTCATTTCCTTTCAGAGTCCAAATCATAGAAATATATACGGATAAACTTTAACTGCTATTAAAATATTTTCTTAGTTTGATTTTTTTGTGTGCATGATTCCCAAATATTTCTGTTGTCTAATTTAGACCAACACCTCCTCTCTTTCTATCCTGTGACTTTAACTGATAGTATCATCTTTTTTTTTCCCATAGATATCAATCCTATCTTTATGCTAAAAATACTCAAATTTAAATCCCCTGCCTCTTTACTGCTACGTTAGCATGTCTCACATGCCTCTTCATATGCTTCAAACACAATTCAGATATTATATATAATCTATTTTTGCTTTTTGTTTATACCAGGAAACGGCACCAACATATACTACATTTTTCAAGCCAAGGAACACAGCAACTTTGATCCAACAGAACTTCTTTTGCTTCCTATTCTGTTTTGTTAGTTTTTATAGATTATACCCATGAATGTTAGAAAATGAACAACACCCAGTTATAATGATTGTTTTAAAGAATATTGAGATTTTTAAATATGTTATTAATAAATGATGTCCGATTCTTTTTTTTTCGCAACTAAATCATTTAGTTTTCCTTCAAAAAAAAAAAAAGACTGAAGAAACACAATTCTGGAAATACGAGGCTAAACACAGCTTTCTGAGTGTTGTACTGAGACAACTGACCATCTACACAAAACACTAATAATGCCCGTAATGTACGGCAGAGGTTTAAAACTCCAGGCAGACAGGCTTAATAACTGCAAAGAAAAATGGAAGCAAAAGCAGAAAAACAACACAAACACTGAATTTACATGATATCCCTTTTGCACTTCATTTTAGAAAGGGGGCCATAGCACCTGGCCCCCTTACAAGGCAGCATACCAAGAGCAGACCCCACCAATGATTTTGTGTTGCCCTATTCTTGATCATTGTTTTTTTTTTTCTTTTCTCTTTAGGCTAATTTTGTACTAATATCTGATAAAACACACTTTCCAAAGTCAATGTTAACTGAATTTCTGATTTAATTACCTCCTAAAGTTTTATTTAATAGAGTCATACATTTCATATTTTCATTTTGTTAAATGTTTTTCTCCAATAAAAAGGCATAAAGTGGCTTGAGGTGCCTTAATGAAGATTAACTTAATAGTATTTTCTTCTTATGGATAATGTTGGCATTTTAAGCATTCAGCTTAAAAGAACAATGTTTCAAGAAATAATAAATGATTTGGAGATGGTAAAAAGAAAATAAATATGAAATCGTTTCAGTGGCATTTTATGTCCTTCTTTCTGCTTGACATTACAAACGAATCAAACAGTCTACAGATTCAGATTCTAATTACATTATAAGCACAAATGTCTCAGCAGTGCTGTGTTTGCCCTGTTGAGTGGAGACCCCACATGTTGTGTCAGATTAGATATTTGGAAATCTTTTAATGTGTGAAGAATTGACATACTGGCATTTACCATCACTAAATGGAGAACAGTGTCAGAGACAAGCTTCTTTTCCTGAAGCAGAGTGTGTTATCAGATTCTGGGAACAGCTGGCTTGACAGACTGTCCTTGTTTGTCCCCAGTTCAGGTTCTGCTGAACACTTCAGCATGTATTGGGTATGTTATTTAGGCTAGACGTGACATTTCCAGTACCTCTTTAAAGGTCAGAATGACAGATGTCTGGGTATAATATTCTTTACTGGAAATATTTATACAGTGATCAATGCTTACATATTTTTCAAATACTGTTCCTTATTTTAAGTGGTTTGTAAGAATTTGGTTTTTTTAAAGAGATGTCTCAGTCCTGAGTTTTCTTTCTCCTGGATACTGTTATAATGCATAACACTAGAAAAACGAGACAATATAATATGTTAACTCCATAAGATGATTACGAGGACCAAATATCTGAAAATACTTTGCAATTTTAAGTAAAATATTAACATTAGTTATTTTCATTACAGGTATTTTGTATGCTTGTTTTCTATATGAATAAGCACACTAACCAATTTCTAAATAAATAGCAGGATAGACGGATGAATGATAGAATCCACATCTAACATCCAGTGTCCTATGCTGTCATCCAAAATTAAGCATTACATAGTAATGAAGCCAGCATCCTTTCATCAAATGGAAACACTATCAATATCCTAAGCACTATTTTACATAATACAATTACCTAGAGATTTAGTGAAAGAGACAAAAAAAGGCTTAATATAACATATATCAGAACATACAACTTTATAAATGCCTCAGTTCCCAACTCTAACTGCTAAGTCGGAGTGGTGATTTAATTTGGGTATTAATATTGCCTTGAACTGTGGTGTTGGAGAAGACTCTTGAGAGTCCCTTGGACTGCAAGGAGATCCAACCAGTCCATCCTAAAGGAGATCAGTCCTGGGTGTTCATTGGAAGGACTGATGCTGAAGCTGAAACTCCAATACTTTGGCCACCTGATGCGAAGAGCTGACTCATTGGAAAAGACTCTGGTGCTGGGAAGGATTGAAGGCAGGAGGAGAAGGGGACGACAGAGGATGAGATGGTTGGATGGCATCACTGACTCGATGGACATGGGTTTGGGTAGACTCCGGGAGCTGGTGATGGACAGGGAGGCCTGGTGTGCTGTGATTCATGGGGTCGCAAAGAGCTGGACACGACTGAGTGACTGAACTGAACTGATTGCCCTTGATCAATCTTCTGCCGCCAATCTCTTGTTTTCCCTGCTAGTTCCAAGATCCCTCCTGATTCTGCCCAAGTTTCCCATACCTTTAACATGAATTATATTATTAACAGTTTTAATCCACACACACAAAAATCATATATATTGCAATTTATAAAGCACAGCTCTTGTTGTCATCATTTACCAAGACTCACTTTCCTAAGATGCAGCAGATGACATTAAATAAGTGTGCTCCCAGTTAAACAGGTTACTTCCTAAATAAAGATACTGTCATATGGGCAAAAGTTGTCAGTGTTTAATCTGCACTTGCCAATTATTCTAATGAACTGTATAGTCAGTCTGATACAACTTGACATGAATAATTTTCAATTAAACAGAAATATTAGGATTTATATTAAAAAAATCTTAAAAGTGGTTTTGAGTAGTTATATCATCATTATTATAAGAAGTTTAAACTGCCAATCACAGCAGAAGACTGGGTGTTTCCATTGTATAACTGGAAACATCTTGTTAAAATTTTGTGTGATTCTTCACATAGTAGCAGAATTGTGCTCATCTCCATTCAATTTAGGTAAACTGCCATGATCATTTAAAAATTAATTTTATACTGTCATATAGAGGTATTTACTTCTTTCATTTCCATCACTTTTCAGGAGTGTGTATAAAGAATTCTTACTTTTCTCTTAACCAACCTGATGTAAATTATCTACTGTATTTTATTCTTTAAATTTCATGAGATACACAGAAACTCATGAACCTGGGTATCCCAGGTACAAAGATGGTCACATTTAAAGGTATTTGAATTCTGCTTCTAAGGTATACTTCCCAGTATATTTTATTGTTATTAATTTCACTTAATATACATATTTAACAGTAGAACATGTTATTGTTAAAACTCTTTTTTTATATTTTGGAAGCATTCTCCTTTTATTTCATCTTTAGGACATTTTTACAGGTTTATATTTATGTTCCTAAAATTTTGTGGTTTTGAGCTTCAGTTGACTATGTCACTTGTATAAATAATGATAAATATTTATATCTCAAGAAGATTGGAGATACCTAAAAGGAGCATCTTATTTATTAGACAAATAAGTCTTTAAAATCACATCCCTAGAATTCAAAAAATATGCAAATTCAGCAAATATTTGTTCACACAATACTAGGATTGTCCTGAAAATTTTTGGAAAATAATATTCTGGCCTTCATGTCAATCACGACAGAAGAATGTGAAATTCATGTAAACAGACCCCAGAGAATTTCTAGGTTCAGATAGCATAAAAATGCATCAAGGTCTTTGTATTATTATCCTCAGTGATCCACACTCTCTTGTAGAAGTATCATACTGCCTCATTCTTGCCAAGTTTCCTCTTATATGCAATGTATTCTCTCTTCTTATTTTGAGGCTCAGTTGTCTGACTTTGGCTTCCCGGGTGGCTCAATAAAGAATCCGCCTGTCAATGCAGGAGACACAGGAAATGCAGGTTCGATCCTTGGGTTGGAAAGATCCCGTGAAGGAGAAAATGGCAACCTACTCCAGTATTCTTGCCTGAAATCCCATGGACAGAGGAGCCTGATGGGCTGCAGTCCACAGGGTCCAAAGAGTCAGACAAGACTGTGACTTTCTCTGAACAAGAAAATGGATGAGTATGCTCTATATGAACAGAAGATGAAAACGTACTTCCACAGTTCAGCTGGGTTTCTTGTTCCTCTCTTCTTCCATGAGAATGACTTGCTCCAGTTATGAGCTACCTCTGGCTCAGTTGGAAGGAATGAAGCTGCAATGCAGGGACCTGGGTTCGATCCCTGGATTGGGAAGATCCCCTAGAGAAGGGAAAGGTTACCCACTCCAGTATTCTGGCCTGGAGAATTCAGACAGACTGAGCGACTTTCACTTTCACTTTAGGATACAGGTTCAGTTAGATATAGGTTAGGGAGGAAGTAACTCGAGGAACAGAGCATAACACAAGAGAGCTAAGTTGAACAGAGCCGAATGTAACTGATCTGTGGGATACTGAGTCAGAAATAACTTTTTATTGTTGAAATACACTGAATTAGGGATTATTTTCTTGCCACAACAAAGGCGACTTATTTAACCTTTCTAAAGGTATGCTGGCAAAGAAAAAATAAAGCAAGCAGATAAATAATAACAATATCTGTAACCATCTATTATACTCATATTATTCCATGTCAGCAATTCACTTACATATTCATTCCTTTACTCAATAAATATGAATCATGGTTGGAGTAAAGAACTGCCAGTTACTACTGGGGGGGGGAAAAATACGGTATCAGAAACTACAAAAAAATTTGTCCCCTTAAGAAATCTATTCTTTCCCAAATCAGTGCACATTAATGCTTTGAAAATTATTTTCTGGACCATATATCAAAAGTGGATGCTATAATGTTATCAGCTCAGTTCAGTCACACAGTCATGTCCAACTCTTTGTGACCCCATGGATTGCAAAACGCCAGGCTTGCCTGTCCATCACCAAAGCCCAAAGCTTACTTAAACTCATGTCCATTGTGTCCGTGATGCCATCCAAACATCTGATCCTCTGTCATCCCCTTCTCTTCCCACCTTCAACCTTTCCCAGCATCAGGGTCTTTTCCAATGAGTCAATTCTTCCCATCAGATGGCCAAAGTACTGGCACTTCAGATTCAGCATCAGTCCTTCCAATGAATATTCAGGACTGATTTCCTTTAGGATGGGCTAGTTGGATATCCTTGCAGTACAAGGGACTCTCAAGAGTCTTCCCCAACACCACAGTTCAAAAGCAACAATTCTTTGGGGCTCAGCTTTCATTATAGTCCAACTCTCACATCCATACATGACTACTGGAAAAACCATAGCTTTGGCTAGATGGACCTTTGTTGGTAAAGTAATGTCTGATTTTTAATATGCTGTCAAGGCTGGTCATAGATTTTCTTCCAAGGAGCAAACGTCTTTTAAATTCATGGTGGCAGTCAAGATCTGCAGTGATTTTGGAGCCCCCCAAAAATAAAGTTTCTCACTATTTCCATTGTTTCTCCATTTGCCATGAAGTGCTGCGACCAGATGCCATGATCTTAGTTTTCTGAGTGTTGAGTTTTAAGCTAACTTTTTCACTCTCCTCTTTCACTTTCCTCAGGAGCTCTTTAGTTCCTCGCTTTCTGCTGTAAGGGTGATATCATCTGCATATCTGAGGTTATTGATATTTAGCCTGGCAATCTTGATTCCAGCTTGTGCTTCATCCAGCCTGGCATTTCCCATGATATACCCTGAATATAAGTTAAATAAGCACAGTGACAATACATAGCCTTGACATACTCCTTTCCTGACTTGGAACGAGTCTGTTGTTCCATGTCCAGTTCTAACTGTTGTTTCCTGACCTGCATACAGATTTCTCAAGAGCAGGTCAGGTGGGCTGGTATTCCCATCTCTTGATGGGAATTTTCCACAGTTTGTTGTGATCCACACAGTCAAAAGCTTTGGTATAGTCAATAAAGCAAAAGTAGATGTTTGTCTTGAGCTCTCTAGCTTTTTCAATGATCCAACAGATGTTGGCAATTTGACCTCTGGTTCCTCTACCTTTTCTAAATCCAGCTTAAACATCTGGAAGTTCACAGTTCACGTACTGTTGAAGCCTGGCTTAGAGAATTTTGAGCTTTATTTTACTAGCAAGTGAGATGAGTGCAATTGTGTGGTAGTCTGAGCATTCCTTGGCATTGCTTTTCTTTGGGATTGGAATGGAAACTGACCTTTTCCAGTCCCATGGTCACTGCTGAGTTTCCAGATTTGCTGGCATATTGAGTGCAGCACTTTAAAAGTGTCATCTTTTAGGATTTGAAATAGCTCAACTGGAATTCTATCACATCCACTAGCTTTGTTTGTGTGATGATTCCTAAGGCCCACTTGACTTCACATTCCAGGATGTCTGGCTCTAGCTGATCACACCATAGTGTTTATCTGGGTCATTAAGATCTTATTTGTACAATTCTTCTGTGTATTCTTACCACCTCTTCTTAATAGCTTCTGCTTCTGTTAGGTCCATACCATTTCTGTCCTTTATTGTGCCCATCTTTGCATGAAATGTTCCCTGGGTATCTCTGATTTCCTTGAAGAGATCTCTAGTCTTTCCCATTCTATTGTTTTCCTCTACTTCTTTGCCCTGATCATTGAGGAAGGCTTTCTTATCTCTCCTTGCTATTCTTTAGAACTCTGCATTCAAATGGGCATATTTTTCCTTTTCTTCTTTGCCTTTAGCTTCTCTTCTTTTCTCAGCTATTTGTAAGGCCTCGTCAGACAACCATTTTGCCTTTTTTCATTTCTTTTTCTTGGGGATGATCTTGATCACTGCCACCTGTACAATGTCATGAACCTCCATCCATAGTTCTCTGGATGTGAACCTCTGTCCACAGTTCTTCAGGCACTCTGTCTATCAGCTCTAATTTGTTGAATCTATTTGTCACTTTCACTGTATAATTGTAAGGGATTTGATTTAGGTCACACCTGAATGGTCTACTAGTTTTCCCTACTTTCTTCAATTTATGTCTGAATTAGGCAATAAGGAGTTCATGATCTGAGCCACAGTCAGGTCCCAGTCATGTTTTTGCTGACTGTATAAAGCTTCTCCATCTTTGGCTGCAAAGAACATAATTAATCTGATTTCAGTATTGACCATTGGGTGATGTCCACGTGCAGAGTCTTCTCTTGCATTGCTGGAAGAGGGTGTTTGCTATGACCAGTGAATTCTCTTGGTAAAACTCTATTAGCCTTTGCCCTGCTTCATTCTGTACTCCAAGGCCAAATTTGCCTGTTACTCCAGGTAGCTCTTGACTTCCTATTTTAGCATTCCAGTCCCCTATAATGAAAAGGACTTCTTTTTTGGGTGTTATTTCTAGAAGGTCTTGTAGGTCTTCATAGATCTGTTCAACTTCAGCTTCTTCCACATTACTGGTTGGGGTACAGGCTTGGATTACTGTGTTATTGAATGGTTTGCCTTGGAAATGAACAGAGATTATTCTGTCGTTTTTTGAGACTGCACCCAAGTACTGCATTTCAGACTCTTGTTGGCTATAAGGGCTACTCCATTTCTTCTCAGGGATTCTTGCCCACAGTAGTAGATATAATGGTAATCTGAGTTAAATTCACCCATTCCAGTTTAGTCTGCCAATTCCTAAAATGTCAACGTTCACTCTTGCCAGCTCCTGTTTGATCAGTTCCAATTTACCTTGATTCATGGACCTAACATTCCAGGTTCCTATGCAATATTGCTCTTTACAGCATCGGACCTTGCTTCCATTACCAGTCACATCCACAACTGGGTGTTTTTGTTTTTGTTCCGTGTCTTCATTCTTTCTGGATTTATTTCTCCACACCTCTCTAGGAGCATATTAGGCACTTACTGACCTGGGGAGTTCATCTTTCAGTGTCCTATCTTTTTGCCTTTTCATACTGTTCATGGCATTCTCAAGGCGAGAATTCTGAAGTGCTTTGCCATTCTCTTCTCCAGTGGACCACATTTTGTCAGAACTCTCCACCATGACCCGTCTGTCTTGGGAGGCCCTACATGGCATGGCTCATGGTTTCATTGAATTAGACCAAGGCTGTGGTCCATTTGATGAGACTAATTAGTTTTCTGTGACTGTGGTTCTCATTCTGTCTGCCCTCTGATGGAAAAGGATAAGAAACTTATGGAAGCTTCCTAATGGGAGAGACTGAGAAGGAAACTGGGTCTTGTTCTGATGGGTGGGGTATGCTCAGTAAATCTTGAATCCAATTTTCTGTTGATGGGTGGGGCTGTGTTCCTTTCCTGTTTTTTGACCTAAGGCCAAACTATGGTGGAAATAATGAAGATAATGGCAACCTTCTTCAAAAGGCATGCACTGTTGCCCTCAGTGACCCCGATCCTGCACCAGGCCACCGTGACCCATACCTCCACCAGAGACTGCTGGACACTCAAAGACAAGTCTGGGTCAGTCTCTTGTGGGGTCAGTGCTCCTTTCTCCCGGTTCCTGGTGCACACGAGGTTTTTGTTTGTGCCCTCCAAGAGTCTGTTTCCCCAGTCCTGTGTACGTTCTGGCGGCTCTGTGGTGGGGTTAATGGCAATCTCCTCCAAGAGGGTTTATGCCACACCCAGGTCTGTTGCACCCAGAGCTCCTGCCCCTGTGACAGGCCACTGCTGACTCATACCTCCACAGGAGACCCTCAAAGGCAGGTCTGGCTCAGTCTCTGTGGAGTCTCCTAGTGAGCACAAGATTTTGTTTGAGCCCTCCAAGGATGTCTGGAGGGTATGGGGTTCGATTCTAAATGTGATTTTGCCCCACCTTCTACTTTTTGGGGGCTTCTCCTCTGCCCTTGGACGTGGGGTATATTTTTTTTGGTGGGATCCAACATTCTCCTGTTGATGGTCGTTTAGCAGTGAGTTGTAATTTTGGGCTTCAGTGCTTGAGTTGAGCTCTGCCAGTTTGTCCTACAAAAACCACTGTGTGGAGGCAGAGAGAGTGCAGTGGGTGGCCCCAGGAACCCTGCTGAGCCCCCACCGCCGCCCTCCGTGAGGCAGCTACTAGTCCAGCTCCATGCAGTGGAGCCCGGGCCTGTGCTGAGTTTGCTGCTCCACTATGACCTGCACCCTTGGTGCTGTTGTGTCCGCCACGGTGAGGAGGCTGTCAGGGGCCGTCGGGCGCCCAGCTGCAGAGCTCTCTGGTTCTGAGCTGCCCAGCTCCCTTATAATGTTATAGCAATAAGTAAATTAAAATTTTATAGCTATTTCTCCCAATCTAAGATTCAATAAGTATTTTTAAAAATCACATTTGCATAGCTTATACTATATGCTCACCATTAACCACTAAATGGCAAAATATGGTGAATATTGGAAAACTGTTAGCTCTTTCAGAAATTTGAAAAGGATGTTCCTGTAGAATTTGGTAGAGTGCTAATTATAGACCACTTCTAAGCATTTACACCAAACTGGAAAAATACACAATTTACGTGGCATTATTAGTCATATCTGGTTTTCAGTAATTTTTCTATGATTTAATTTTATTTTCTTGATCTTACTTATTTATTTATTTATTTGCTTGGCTGCTCCAGGATTTAGGTTATACATCTTTAATTAATCAAAATTTACAGTCAAATAATCTTGTCTTATTTTACCATTAGTGAAGATTTTTATAACACTTTATTTCTAAATCCCACCCCTCATCCTTGGTCAGATCAAAGGTTAAAAAGTAAGACTTGCAATATTTCTAGAGAGTGTAAGTTATGGCAGCCAAAATTTCTGAAAAACGTATCCAATATAACTGGAACTTGGGCTTCATTTTATTCAATTAATATAGCTAGTTTAGATAATGCTAAAAAATATTAGGAAATGTTAAGTCAGTATCAGTATTTCTTGCGTATTTCAGGTTTCGTTTTCTTTGCTGTTGCTTTTTGCTGATTCTGTTTGTTTCCTTTTTCTCTTTATGAAATATCCCACAATTGCAATTCAAAGATGAAACATATTTGTTTTAAATATCTTTTTAATTGGTAATAAATTAATGCTGGTAATAATTAAAGCCATTTCTAAGAATACAGTGTGTGTGTTCATTGGTATGTATGTATACATGTTCATATGTGTTTTACTATGTTTGCAGTTATTAATGATAACTATCTGATAATAACTCTTCACTAGTCCTAGAATCTAGGACTAGTTTTTCATCTGCTTCTAGATCAGATACATGAATCTTCCAAATCTAAATGGGAATCTCTGGGCCTTTTTATAGTCCAGGATTACTCTGACTTACTATTTAGTATTCACCTCTCACAAATTTACACCAATAGTATGCTAAGAAAAATTCTCTAATATAGAATTAATTTTTTAAAAGTATTCTTATTTAAAGTCTTAACACTAACACTAATAAGGTCATTATTGGGGTAGAACCGACCTCATTTTATACTAGAAACATACTGTAAAGGCACCAATCACTCCTTTGTTTTCTTTTGAGGTGAAAACTTTGCACGTCTATTAAACGTAGAAAATGTTCCAATGCTGACTAAAAGCAAATGCCAAATCATGAATGTTCTTATGACAAACATAGTGAGTGTCCTATGTTTAATATTCTTAAAATCCACAGTTAGTCATAGGCTGTAGTTGGCCTAGTATAAATGAATCAGGTTTTAATTTATAACTATGAGAAACATGAAGTTAGGAGTCACTGAACAAGATAAATTAAAAGTAAGAACTTTCTGTTAAGTGTTATTGACTCTGAACTTGACGGAAAAGAATTACCAACTTGTCACTTGAGAAGAAGCTCTAAATTTCCATTGTAGAAATGGTGAAACATAAGCCTTGACGTTAGAATTTAACATGACTCACTGTAGTGAGAGAGGCCTTCATTAATTAAACATCTACAGTGTGCTAAGCGCTGCAGAGGACAATAAAGACATGCTTCTTGCCAGTATGGAGCATGGGAGTCATTTCCTCTCGCAACATCTATTGCTGAGGTAAGTTTTACACATCGATGAAAGAAACCTGCCTCATCATGAATAAAAGAGAGTGTAGTTTCCTCTATTCCGCTTCAAGGAATTGATACTTTCTCATTATTGAAGGACAGGGACTTCGTACTGACATATTTAGAAGTAACACTTCTATTAGCGCCTTATGATCTAGTGACAGCAAAGGGCACATAAGCAAAGAATAGCCCCCTATTGTGCCAGTTGGGGGGCTTCTCCCGTGGCTTGGTGGCAAACAATTTCCCTGCAAGGCAGGAGATGCAGGAGACCCAGGGTCAAACCCTGGGTCAGGAAGATCCCCTGGAGAAGAGCATAGCAACCCACTCCAGTATTTTTGCCTGGAGAATCCCATGGACAGAGGGGCCTGGTGGGCTATAGTCCATGGGGTTGCAAAGAGTCGGACACAACTAAAGTGACTGAGCATGCACAGATGCGCCGGTTGCATTTATTAGATTCCAGCATTGAGTTCCACAACAGCATAACTCCTGCTGCCCATTTCGCTCTCCGCCAAGATTCTATTCAATGATCAAATACCAACTCACAAATCACTTCCTTTGTGAAGACTTCTCAGTTCTTTGAGAGACTGAGGTACTATTGTCTGCATTCTAAAAGTTTTCTTACTAAAGCTCTTACTACTAAGAGCTCTTTACTGCTGTGGATTGTTACCTGTGTACTGTTCTCCTCCCACGTAAATTCAACCCAGCTCTGATTTGTCTTAATTATGCTGAGGATTTCCAAAAAGCACCAGAGGAAATTTACGATCTTAATCTTGATTGTAAGGTTGTAAATCTTACAAATTTTACAATTTACAATCTTGTCTTAAGTAAGACAACAGAAAAAAAAAAGTCAAAAAGAGGAATTATCATTCTCTAAATCTGTCTCCCCAGGTGGCACAGTGGGAAAGAATCTGCCTGTCAATGCATGAGACACAGGAGATGTGGATTCGATCCCTGGGTGGGGAAGAACCCCTGGAGGAGGAAATGGCAACCCACTCCTGTATTCCTGCCTGGAAAATTCCCTGGACAGGGGAGCCTGGAGGGCTATAGTCCATGGGTTGCAAAGAGTCAGACACAACTAAACAACTGAGAACAAACTATGAATTCCTTAAAGAAAGTGGAATTTCTTGTTTTCCAGTAGCCATCAAAAGTAAAATACAAACAGAAAATAAAAGGGCAAAATAAAAAAGCAAAATATTGTCTAGGAAACACAACAGTTTTAAAAGAGAAAGTATAGAGAGAACTTGTATCTCCATTTAAATTACCGAATCTACTTAATACCCTATATTCTTTAATGCTATCACTTAAAAGAGGTTTGGAAGAATGAGGGTGTAGCCTTATTCTACTGAATAACAGTACTGGCTATAGCTCCTGGAAGGCCATTTGTTGTCAGTAATTAGTATCAAAACACTAACTCCATGCACCTCTCCCATCTCTTAGCTTCAATCATAGTGTAGATCTGGAGCCTTCATTAGTGAACAGAGAATTGATTCTCTTCCAAGCTCTGAGAGGAAATGTCTATCTGCAAATCTGAGAAAAACCACTTCAATCTGTTTTATTTTCTTTTCTATAAAATAAAGGGTTTAGAATAAGTTTTTACCATCAGCAAATTTCACTCACTAGAAATCGTTGCTCTAAGTCTCCGCTTTCTTTTTTTTTCCCCAAAAGTTCTATTTTTCTGGTTAAGCTAGGAAATAACTCAGAGTGGAAGTTACCGAGAAGCAAGGTTGACAAAGCACTGAAAACCAATCTGAAGTCCCTATTCACATGAGAAAGTCATCTCAAGAAATCATTGTCTCCTTCTGTCACCAATGTCCCTTCTTGCCTACAGTGGGATGCAATTTTATGAACTTTAATTAGAGGAAAAGAACTTCAAAATTTGTGGACAATACCTTTACAGAGATGTTTAACTGTGTGTTTTCTTTCTTGGCATTTAAATGAAACTTGGTAGATTCTGTGGTGTTTAAAATATCTGAGTGTTTTAGTTCTGTTCCGTAATTCTTCACACATCAACTGCATATATTCTTCCTCCCACAACAGTATTTGATTATTAATACATATGCAGTGATGTAACATTAGTAGTGGCTATTTAATGTATTCAAGTAGAAGGTGAATTCATTGTAAAAGTTAAAAATGGATGGGCCTCTTGCTTATCTGGGATGCTAACATCACTGCCAGATAAATAATGCAATCTTCTTAGCCTTGTTCAGAAACAGATCAATAAAAATTTCAAAAATCCTCTGGATGAAGTAAAACCGTAGGTTTGCTTTTCTTATAGTGATTCTGCTTTATCATTAAGTGGTTGCAATTTGGCATTCTTTCAGGTACTTGAAGTTGCGCAATGGATAGAAATCACACTAGATTATAAGTATTAAAGCTATATAATGAGATAGGTGTTAATTCTATGAATAGCATTTGAAGTGTGAAAAATTTTTAAATGGGTGTTAAAGGGAACAAAGAAAAAATAAATAGCATAGTACAGTATAACTTTAGTACAACAGAGAAATGGAATATGATGACTTCAACTCTTGCATTATGTGCAGAGAGAGTAATTCTCTTCATATAACAGATTTAAGAGGCAATAAAATGATGTTCCATCCACATGATACTCTAAACATTACTCACAGGGTAAAATTCTTCACTTTGGTTTTGTTCTATGATTAAAACTCAGTACTAACTATAAAATGCTACATTATTTTTTCTTGTAAATGCCAATATAAGAGTATTTAAGACATATTAAAATTTAATCATTCAGATCTTAATAAGAATTTGTTGAATATGGATCTTATTTATTTTATGCCTGAATGAGATTCTTGTACTTCCCAAAAGAAAGGGAATTTTGATCCTGTAAATGATTGGTGTCAAAATGACATTGAAACAAATTTCTGCCATGCCTACCATTGCTTTGTGGGTAAGTAAAAAACATACTATAATGGTACTGCTTTTATTATTGAATATTCTAAGAATTCAGCCATATCATACTAGGAATCAAATTGTCTCCACATGTCCGTCTTAATTACTAAACTTCGATATGATACCAGTCAATTTTTCTCATTGATTATATAGTAAGGACATGATTTATGCTGTATGTTTAATGTCAGGAAGGATTCTAGCACCACAAACCAAGTTTCTTGTTCATATTTCCTCTCCATTATTTAAGTGTGTGCTTCTGGTATATAAGGTGATTTTACGCCCTTAAATGCAACATTAATAGTAATCTATAAATATTGGAAATATAACTCATCTTCAAAAGTCAGCATATGTGGTTTTTACATTTCTTTTGCTTCAGGGTGAACTGTGCTCCTTCTGTCCTCAAGGCAGATAACTGTGATTTGATTAAATCCCTGTTAGGAAAACAATGTTTTTCACCTACTTATAAAAGGGATGATGGAGGAAGTTACGGATTATGTTTTTATTTAAATACATACATTTAAGTATGGGCTTCCCTGGTCTCAGTTGTAAAGAATCCATCTCCCAGTGCAGAGAAGCAAGTTCGATCCCTAGGTCAGGAAGATCCCCTGGGGAAGGAAATGGCCACCTACTCCCAGTATGGTGGTAATACTGTACTACCACACCAACACTGTACGGTAACCCAGTATTCTTGCCGGGGATACCTCACAGATGGAGGAGCCTGGCAGGCTTCAGCCCACGGGGTTGCAAAGAGTCAGACACAACTGAGCAACTGAACGACAACAATACTTCTAAACATATATATTTTCCTTAAACAAATATATATATATATACACACACACAGTGGTAGAAATTAATTCAACCATTACTCATACACTTAAGATCACAGACTATATTTACAAGGTGTTTATCTGGAATGCATTACAACTTCTTAGAAAACAGAGTGCATGTGCTTCTCTCAGAGAAATATAAATATCTAATCTAGTTATGTTCACACCTTAAAAATGCTTTTACTTCATTGTATTTTTCATTGCTTCCTGAATGCACATCATCATCATTATTATTGAAATCATCACTAGACAGTATTTAATGATCAGTTCATTGATTAGTTTACGTAGAATGAGACAACCATATAGAAATGCCCTCCTCCAGGGGATCTTCCCAACCAAGGGATCAAACCCAGGTCTCCCACATTGCAAGCAGATTCTTTACCACCTGAGTCATCAGGGAAGCCCATATAGAAATGCAGGAACATATTATTTTATCTTAGTCAATACATAACTTAATGGAAAGATATATCACTTAAAATTTTTTATTGATGAAAACATGAAAATTGTGATGAAACATATATGAAAGTGGAAACTGAGATTTATAAGTGATAAAATCAAATTATACTCATATTATTTCAATGTTTCCCTTGTCTAGTACTTTCCACCTGGAAACTTTGTTTCTGATATGAAGCTCAGCCAATCTGAGTTTAGCCTTGCATCACCCTGAAAATGAGTGGGTTCTAAATTTATCAGAACACTGAGATTTGTTTTGTCTGGAGTATCTGAAATTTTTTTACCAGATTATCAGGAGACATAGATAACTACGTATCCAGAAATAAAAACTTCCTGCTCAGCAACTTTAACCCATACAAATAGGCCTTAAACAGATTACTCTCCTATCTATCCACCTGGGTTTAACTATTACTTTCCTCTAGGATTCTCTCACTCATGTCTCCCCACATCAAGCTATATCTCCATAGAAGTTAATTCCTTCTGAAACTCAATCCGCACTCATCTTTGGAAGGAGGTTCTAGTAACTTCTCTGGTTTATTCTACCCATGATCCAACCTTCTCTATCACTCAGCTGGATTCTTTAGATTATGGTCATACATGGTGAGCATTTGTTAATGAAGTAAAGTGGTCTCCTCTCTTTAATTTATTACATTTAATTGCTTAATTCATAATCAGCTTAAACATAAAAGTATGCATATTTGTATACTCCAGTTAGTTTTACATGAAGTATGCAGGTTTGTATACTTCAGTTAGTTTTATTAAATTTTATTTACTTAGGGCTTTTCTATATACGTTTACTGATACAATGCATACACATTTATTTATTTATTTTGGCAGAAAGAAAAAGGAAAGTATGCTTGCTGTATTGTTCTCCCAAAGGATAAGGTTTATTTAGCACTAAAACTAATCTTGTCAGTTTACATGGCCCATTAATTCTATTTAACATTTTACTGTTAGCTTTTTCAAGAAACTCAGAAAATTGTTGTGCTGCTTAAGTACATCTAGGAGGGATTATTTTAAAAGTACCATCAGTGACATTTATAATTAGTGGATCTTTGAAAAGAAAGTGCTATTAGTGCAGGTAAATACAACCTGGCCTTCCCCAATATCCATTTCAAGGAAAAACTTTACTACCACAAACAGATTTAAGTCATATGCTACAGAATGTGATGGTTATCATTTAAATTCCATTTCTGTTATCTTCAATCTACTGATCTGATAAGAATGAATTTAATACCTAGGAATATATATAGAGACACTGGTGAATCCTTCTCTCAAGAATAGTGAGGATAATGGATCAAGAAAGAGGACGTGGCAGACCAGAGAAAAATTATTTAGTAGAGCCAAGTCTTGACTTTTTAATAGAGTGTCACATAAACTATTTCAAAAACTGCCTTTATAAATGCTATGTGTCCTGAATTGCTTGTATTTTTGCATTTTATAATTATTTACTATTAACAGAACAAATGATAGCATTGAAGAATTTACCAAAGAAAGAATAAAGAAATGTAGATAACTCAGGGGAAATATATATTAAAATAAATTTATATAAAGCCAATAAGTGAATAATTACATATATCTGTGTGTTTGTATCAGAGAGCAAGAGAGAGAAGAATAAAGAGAATATGTATGAAGATAATATATTCTTATCCAATCTTAATTATTCAACGTTTAGAGGATGGATGAGAAATGAGGAGTAATGGACTTCTGAGTTATTTTTGAAGTTGTAGCTATACTCTAAATGAAATGACTGAGAAAGAGTAAAACCAATTAAAATAACGCTACCAACCCTCTCAGTGTGCTGTCATATATATAACACAACTTCAGAAGTGCTACTGGAAGTTTCTGGGTATAAGAAGTATTTGCTTTTTTCAATTCCTGAAAATGACCTAAGATTCCTCCAATTCTTAAAAGATAATTTAACAGAATGTAGAATTCTAGACTTACAGTTAGTTTTCCCCCAAACTTTGATGACATAACTCTTATTTATATTGCTTCTGATAAGAAGACTGCTTTCTATGTAATTGTTAATTTCAAAAGAAATTCTCTATTTTCTTTTGATAAAGCTAAACATTTTAGCTATATAAATAATGGTCTGAGGTCTCACTATTGCTCATTTTTTCTAAATTCATCACTAACTGACTCTTAGATTGCTGCACCAACCTAGAATGTTATCCGTCAATTTTTTGTTTACTTTTTGAAGACTTATATTTCCAAGATTTTTTTTGTTATTGGCCCTTTAAAAAAACCAAGCTCCCTGTGATATTTTGTTTCTTTTTCTCAAAATTTTTTTCTCTTTTTGTGGTTGATATTTTATCTATTTGAGGATCCTATGCAAATATATTTTAAATGATTTTAAATCTAGTTTCATGAGAAGCAAATTCAACTTTTTCTAATTACTTTTTGGCTGCATTAGTGAGTTTTTTTCTAACGAGTTTTTTTTTTTTTTTCCCTTTCTAACATTATAGTATTTTATTGAGTGGCTTCATTTGATGACGGATCCCCAATCCTTGTTCCCCATATCCTTACCTGACCTCTACTTTCCTCTGATTTTTGTAATGTCTTCCATTTTGTCTCTCAGCTCTGTGCCTAGAGTCAGATGTTTATTGCTGGGTTTGAGGCCCTAAGGTAAACTGTTTCAGAGATATCACAAAATTTTGGACTTGCACAAATAAAAATATGAATTCCTAGTCAGCACTAATTCATTCTGAACCTAGAACCTGTGTTTAAATTCTACTCATGAATGTGATTTTCTAATCTGTTTATTGCCTTGAGAGATGTATCAACTTTTAATCTTGTTTATACCATTTTAAATGTTTTTCCATTTTAATACTTTACATTCCATTGTTACATACTTGGAGTATAAATTCAAACTGCTGCCTTGATCAGAAGCCTGAACAGCTGTTATCTACTTACATTTGTGATTGAGCCAGGCCAAAAAACAGGGTCTTGACAATGATTAAAATTGTCCATAAAGAGTGAATTATACATTATATAGTCACAGAAGAGAATAATTTTAATACAGCTATAGAAAGATTATATTTTATCTAGTGTTTACCTAGAGTATAGCTTCTTCACTCTATTCAGTCTTAGAAAGTCAGAGTTCCTAAAATATGGTTGTGTGACTTTGGAAATGCCATATAATCCTGCTGATCCTTTTCTACTGAATCTGGAAAGGAGTGCTGCTGTTATTAAGTCACTAAGTCGTATCCGGCTTTTTGCAACCCAATGAACTGTAACTCGCCAGGTTCCTCCGTCCCTGGGGTTTCCCAGGCAAGAATACTGGAGTAGGTAGCTATTCCTTCTCCAGAGGATCTTTGTGACCCAGGGATAGGTCCCGTGTCTGCTGCACTGCAGGCAGATTATTACTGCTGAACCACCAGGGAAGCAATAAGAGAACTAAGTAATACCAAATATTAATTACAAGGTAACTAAAATTACTGAATTGTAACTATGAGCAAGCTCTAAGATTACAAGGGAAGAAAATGAGTTTCCCCACAGCACATGCATGATCTTGTTCTTTTCAAATGATTGGTATATTTTGCAGGGGTTTCAAATTAATATCCTAACAGAGAATGGACAATAACATAAAATGTGTGAAGTGAAAGAATCTAAGATTATAGAGAGCAGTGCGGCTCTGCTAATGAAGAATAATCTTCCAGAGAGGCATTTACTTTTCATTTTTATTGGAACATGACTACAGAAAAGTCTGGGTTAAAGATTACTGGTTTAGATGTAGTATACAGAGTTATTCTCAAAGTATGTTTCTTTAATAAGTATTTTGTTTTAAAACCATGGTCTATAAACCAGCAAAATCAGACTAGTGGAAACCTCAATTTCCTCATAACACTGACACTTTCCAATCCCATTCTTTTCTATTTTCTTTTATTCTAGACATTTGCTTTTCTAAAGATCCAAATTGTGTTCCCCATTTATTCTTGCTATTATAGTACTTATTTTAACAACACATTTTGAGATAGAAGGGGGGGTGGTCAATGCCAATAAAACTCCAAAGAGAACAACACATGAAAGGATTTAGAACCTTGGCATGGGCACATGCAAAGCAATTATTTCTGTGGGCTGAAAAGCTAGAGAACTTAATGAATGAACCAATGGATTCAATAGTCTATAAAGGGTTTGAAATATTTGAAGTTAGAATATAATGACATGTAGAAAGAATTTTAACAGCCATTATCTTTTCATTCCCTGACAGAATAATGAGCCAAGAGCTTCGTATGCATTATATCTCTATTGTAAATTATTACTTAGCAATTGTATTTCCTAAAATAATCATGCTGACTTTCTTTTATTTATTCTAATTTGAATAAGTGTGTTTTCATTTCAGCATTGTTCAAATTAGTAAATATCAAGCTTTGTGCTTTTAGGTAGATTTCAGAATGCTTGAGAAAATGTTATTTTTTTCAGTGGTGGATTGTATATGCTTTAAAATTATTATAACATTTAAAAAATCTTTTCATAAGTATGAACTATTTAGTCATATGTTTATCACTTTTGTTAGAGGAACTGTAACTGTACACATAAAATTTTGAAATGGTCTATTTAACTTAATTAAAATCTGTATTATCAATGACTATAGTAAACATGTGGGAAGCATATAAAAAACAAGACGTGGTTTGTGAGCGAATGGAATAATTGCACGTCTATGCTTTTATATTTTAAAATGATTGTTTATGTAAATATTCAAAAGAATTTTCTTGATCAACTACAGTATATTCACATGTGCCCATATTTTGTAATGTCTTCCTTTAAATGTGATTGAAGATTGATTGGCTTAAGTATTAGATATATGTTAATTAAACTAATATCAATGTTAGCATCAATTGATATTAATGGATCTGGGTACTTGTATCTTTGAAATTAATTATTTTCTAAACATTCAGTATCCTCTGTCATGCCATCATTTAATAAAATTGTCACTGCACATTTAAAAAAACACCTGTAACCTGGTTTGATCTGATGAGATGGTTGGATGGCATCACCGACTCAATGGACATGAGTTTGAGTAAACTTCAGGAGTTAGTGATGGACAGAGAGGCCTGGCATGGTACAGTCCATGGAGTCACAAAGAGTTGGACATGAGTGAGCGACTGAACTGAACTGATGAAATATTATCATATTAAAAAAAGAACTATTTCATATTCCAGAAAGTAATTAAAACATATAAATACAGTCACAAGCTTGCTTAAAATTTTTATCCTACCTAGAAACACTTAAAGTGTTCCTTCATAATCATTTTTCTTAGGTTCCCAAATTATATAAACAACAAAAACGAAAGAAGTACAAATCTGCAAAGACACTGCTTTCCTTGCAAACTGAAATACAGTCACACATTTCAAAGTTTTAGTGTTGCAGTATACGAGGGGAAGGATTAAGATTGCTCTTGTCGATAAACATAGAACTATTAGTGCCACTCTGCCAACACATTACAGACAAGGAAAGCATAGAAATAGTGAGTTTCAGAGATTTGATAATAATCTTTAGAGTTTACAGGTGAAGCACCTGGAGATACAGGACAATTGCAAAAATAACACACCAAAACAAATTTTGTATAGAAGTGTGTGAATCTACTCTTGCTCCTCTATTTCTGCTATGCTCCTTTTCCTTACCTACTGGTCATGCCAAATTCTTCACCCTTGGAAATCTTCTGTGTGGCTTCTTCAACTTGAAAAGTTTTAGTTAACTACCCTCACATTTAAACCCAAGCCCATGTGCTCTTTTACCCACTCTGGATTGACTCCCATTAGCCCAGCCAGTTCTAGGTTGATGAACCATCACTTAACGTTTGCCACATTTGTGTGTGACATAATTAGAGCATCTCTTTTCTGTCCTGGACATGCTTACAACATGCATTCCCTCTCCACATATCCAGTCTGGCTAAATGACTGAGACTCTGGTCACTGCATTTATCAGTTTTTGGAATAACTAAGAATAAATTTAGTTACATCAGCTATATATAAAGTACATGAATTAAATGATATTTCCAGTCTAAGCATATCAGTAACAAGACAAGGATGCCCACCATAACCACTTTTATTCAACATAATATTAGACATCCTAGTCACAGCAATCAGACAGGGTAGAAAAAGGAAATAAAAGTCATCCAAATTGAAAAGAAAGAAGTAAAACTGTCACTATTAGTCAGTCACATGATAGTATGTATTAAAAAATCTAAAAATGCTACCAGAAAGCTATTTGAACTAGGACATGAATTCACTGAAATTGCAGGACACAAAATGAATACCCAGAAATCAGATGCATTTCTATACACTAATAAAGAACCATCAGAAAGAGAAATTAAGAAAATAATCTCATTTACAACTGCAGTAAAAAGAGGAAGTCTAAGAAAAGATCTGTACTTAGAAAATAAGATAATGATGAACTAAATTGATGATGATACAGACAGATGGAAAGATACAGACTGGAACAATTAATATTGTTAAAATGACCATACTATCCAAGGTAATCCAAAGATTCAATGCAATTCCTATCAAAATAAAATGGAATTTTTCACAATAATTCTAAGATTTGTGTGGAAACACATAATAGCTCAAAAAACCCAAAACATGCTTGAGAAAGAAAAACAAACTTAGAGGAGTTACATTCTTTGATTTCAAACCATACTGTGAAGCCACAGTAATCAAAATAACATGGAGCTGGCACATAGACACATAGATCAATGGGACAGAAAAGAGAGCCCAGAAATGCATCCACATTCATTTGGTTAATTAATCTATGACACAGGAGACAAGGACATTATCACCAGGCAAAGACAGCCTCTTTAATAAATGGAGTTGGGAAAACTGGACAGTTACATAAAAAAGAAGCACACTGGACTAGTTTCTCACACCATATACAAAAAAAAAAAAAAAAAAAAAAAGCCCTCAAAATGGATCAAAGAGTTAATTATAAGACCTGAAACCTGAAACCACAAAACTTCTAGAAGAAATCACAGTCAGTAAGCTGTTTTACACTGGCCTTCATAACATCTTTTGATTTGTCTCCTGAGGCAAGGGGAATTATACTAAGTGAAATAATTCAAAGACAAATCCACATGATTTCATTTATATGTGAGATGTGAAAAACTAGACAAACGAACAAACATAACAGGAACAGACTCACAGATACTCATAGAACTGGTGGTTGCCAGAGAGGAGGGTGGGTGAGGGAATGACTGAAATAGGTGAGCAGGATTAAGAGGCACAAGCTTCCGGTTACAAAATGAGTCATAGGAATGAAATGTACAGCACATGGAATGTAGACAACGATATTGTAATACATTTATATGGTGACAAATGGTTACTGGAGTTATAGTAATGATCACTCTGTAATGTGCAGAACTATCAAATCACTATGTGGTACACCTAGAATTAATACAGTGTTGAAGATCAATTATACTTCAATTTAAAAAAATTTAAATAGTTTTATCTAAGTTATAGCAAAATCTACTTTTTTAGTTAATTATTGTTATAAGTGTTCTGTAGTTTTCCAGTACCTAACTCTCTATCCAATGACATTAAAGTTTCTTTTCCCAAAGATCAACTGTCAATATTTTACATATATATGTATATTTAAGTGTGTGTGTAAATGTATAAACATATGTTGAATTACATCCAAGTACTTTTTCCATAATTTTTTTCTTATTCACAATTAAAAATAAGCATAAAGGGAGGACAGGGATTTTTTATTTTTTCACGAGGAAACTTGTTTTGCTTTCTTGTTCTATGTGGAGTGTTGCAAAATAAGTGATGCTCTCAAAACTGTTATCTCTGATCTTCTGAATACGTAAGGGCGAAAGAGGTAAAATGCCTTTTCCATCAAAATGCTTTAACACTGACACATTTACAAAGGAAATCACAGCAGAGCCTCTTCGGGTGATTTCTTCTGGTGCCTTGTAACAAGCACTGGGAATGCTACCCTCAGTAATTTAGAAGATCCCTCTATTAGTTTTCTTTGATTCTGTGTACCCATGGAGAAATATTAAAGTAAGCTAAGTTCATATTCTATAATCAAATGTTCTCATTGCTCTTATGGTGCCGCCTATCTTCACGTGACATTTAATTTACAATACTGAGGAATTTTTTATTTTTTCTTGTTCATCACTGCTTCTCCAGTGCTTAGATCCAACCCTTACACATGAAATTTCAATCAGAATATTTTTATAATGTATAAATAAAATATTACCCACAAAGATAATCTTATACCTACCAATGTAGGTGAGCAAATAAAAAAAATTCTTGCCCGAGAAATGCACATTGCTCATTTATACCCTCTACCCTATGAAATTGATTTTTGCTGTGAAATGTTGAAAGTGAGTTAAAATCCATGCACATCCTTTTATTTAATTGTGGGCCAGAAGAACTCAGTTTTTTAGCAAGTTAGTCAGCAATAGAGCCAATCATCCAGATGCTGAAAAGAGCACCCTGGGGAGCTGGTGGGTATCTCAGAGGTGGAGTGTGAGGTGTGTCCACAGGAGAGGAAGCCTGGCAGGTGAACTATATCCAAATGAAAATGCAGGAGAAAGAAGCTACATAGGGAAGGTGAAAGCCCGGGGCTTCCCAGACAGCCTGGTCATCCAGAACCACTTTTCTTGTGGGAAAAAAAACAAACAAAAAAACCCGGAGAACTTGGCTGCAATTTCCTCCCGAACCACAACTGTGATGAGGAATGATACTAGGAGGGCAGGCCCCCCACAGCTCCCACCCTTCACCCACTCCACAAAAATGTTTATGTTTTATTTTATTTACTTAGGGATTAGAAAAAAGTCAAAAATCTTAAACATAACACCCAGACTTTCCACCCTCCTAAAGGGGCCCCATTCCCAAGTTAGCCTGAGAGGACCCAGGTCAGATGACTGTCCCCAATTCTTCGAACCAACTCAGCCTCCTGACAGGACTGGAAGTGACAGATGGGCCCCTGCTGGCCTCTGTCGCAGCTTCCTGCAGCCTGACAGTGAAGTAGGCGCTTGCTTCCTCTACCCCCGAAGAACCCCCGAGACTTCCCTAGCCCTCTCCCAGGGTGAGGGGAAGGCAGAGCCCCAGACTTTGATCCGCCATTGGAGTGACTCAAATCTTTCCATGTGGGGTGAGCACTTGGAGTCCCGAGGCCCCCTCCACGGTCTGGTCCTGACCTCCAGCCTGTACCCTTCTCCTGGGAAGAGAGGTCTAATTTGTACTGCCTGGTTCAGAAGCAACAAGGTCAGAGCGTCTCTGCAGGTCAAGTCCACCCTCTACCCCAGTATGGAAATGTGTCTCTGACAAAGATTTTGGAGAAAAGTTTTTAAAGTTAAATAAAAGGTTAGGGAGTCAGGTCCCTCCTGCCGTGGTGTTGCTAGATGAGCTGGGTCAAAGAGAAAGACTAAGGCCCAAAGCTGCTCTTATCGGAAAAGCTCAAGGAACAGGCAACAGTATCCTACCTCGCAGCCGCCAGGAGGAACATCTTGCCCAGAGGATGTGAAGCACAGGGCCTGTGGGTTCCCGCGGCTTGGACCTGGGCGGCCTGTGTGGTCCACATGCAGAAAGCCCTCGTCGCCACACAGGGCACTTCCGGTACCAGAAAAGCTAGAGCTTTCCAAGCCGCGCATGCGCAGTTTGGCCCTGCGCCGTCGTCGTGCGCGCACCGCCCGCGCTGCCTCTGCAGGAGCCTAAAGCAGGAGCTGCCGCCCTTCCTCGCACTTGACGGCGCCTGCGATTTTCCTCCTGAACCAGAACTGTGATGAGGTATGATACTGCGAGGCAGGTCACCTACGGCCCCCACCCTACACCCACTCCACAAAAATATGTTTTATTTTATTTACTTAGGAATTAGGAAAAAAAAAAAATCAAAAATCTTAAACCTAACACCCAAACTTTCAGTTCAGTTCAGTCGCTCAGTTGTGTCCGACTCTTTGCGACCCCATGAACCGCAGCACGCTAGGCCTCCCTGTCCATCACCAACTCCGGGAGTTTACTCATGTCCATCGAGTCCGTGATGCCATCCAGCCATCTCATCCTCTCTCGTCCTCTTCTCCTCCTGCCCCTAATCCCTCGCGGCATCAGGGTCTTTTCCAATGAGTCAACTCTTCGCATGAGGTGGCCAAAGTATTGGAGTTTCAGCTTCAGCATCAGCCCAGACTTTACACCCTCCTTAAGTGGCCTATTGGGGCGAGGAGCTGCTGCCCTGTGAGTTGAAATACGAGATTGAGGGGGCGGTATGGAAAAGAGGAAGCAGCCTCTAGGGGATTAGTATTGGCCAGAAAGGAGGGCATTATGGGACCAAGGAGACCAGGGCGTTTTCTCATCCCAGGTCTTCCCTCCAGATATCCTGTGAACTTCCTTTGGGAAGAGTGATCGGGGCACCACTATATAAGCAGAGTATTTGGGAGTTGTGTCCCAATTTTTGTTGTGGTTAATGTTTTAGTCACTAAGTCACATCTGGCTCTTTTTGACCCCATGACTTGTAGCCTGCCAGACTCCTCTGTCCACGGGATTTCCTAGGAAAGAATGCTGGAGTTGGTTGCCATTTCTTACTCCAGAGGACTTTCCTGACCTAGAGATCTAACCTGTGTCTCTTGAGTAGGTATTGGCTATTAAGAAAAAACACAGAATTAGGAGAAAATGAGATTAAGTTGATTTAAAGAAGAAATAGTTAAGATGCTGAGAATGACTGCAGATTGTTAATTGTAACAATGTGAATTTCCTATATCTCAGGGAATAATACTTAAAAACATAAAATTTTCAAGATTTTTAATTCTCATTCCATATAATGCTATCATTTAAGAGTTATTAATCTTATGCTATATAATTATATATTAGCCTGACGAATTCTCAAATACAAAACCTTCATTACTTCAGTGATCAATTGTTTTCTATTATAGAAAAATTGTAATGTGTTATGCAATAATTTACAGGTTACATATGTAGGTAAAAGTTGTGCTCTGAACATGTCTGTGCACCTTCAAATTATTGCTTGAAAATTCTGTGTAATTTTAAAGGTACATTTTCTAGACCCACTGTATGCAGAGTCATATATGTGTGGCATAGTGAACTCCACACAAGATGATTATTTGAAAATATTACAATTTTTTGTAATTGTACATGAAAGACTAGACAGATCTCTCTCCAGTATGCAAATCCATCATGCTACTTAATCTGATCTTTTTATTTACTGAAATTAAACTCAGTTTTTGACAGTTCTCATATTTCAGCTCTAGCAGATTGTCTACTTAGAGTCTTCAAGATTTCCATCTACAATATGCATCTTTTATATTAATTGTACTGATTCTTTCTGAATATTTATGCTTTTCCCCTGGGTAAGTAAGCGTCAATGTAAGAGCTTTTGTCTTAAAGACTTCTGTTGAATGAGTAAAATGAATTGTCTACTATATCACTAATTATAATAAAGTAGGATAAATATTATAATAAGGATAGACCCCAATTGTTGTCAAAGCACTTAAGAGGAATGAGGAGTCCCCATTATTGTTAAATATGAACAACATATATGAGAAAGAGTACAGGTGTTTACCAATCTGATGACAATTTCCCCTCAGGTACATTACCTGTAAATAGCAATTCATTATTGTTCTATAGATAACATATGTTAATTTGTGAACTTACTTAAAGATTAATACCTTTAAGTAAACTAATAAAAAAAAAAGCCCATTTGATCCATCTTGTACCTTCAGGAAAACAAAAATAGTGTGATATAGTTTCAATAGTACTGCTAATAACAGAAGTAAAATCGAATTGTTTAAATAAATGTAAATATGCTTATCTTGAATGTTAGCAAGTCATACACAAAAAGGTAAGGGAAAGAAGGATGGTAAAGGGAATGTAATTTTAAAAACACACACTTAAAGAGGCACTGTATGTTATTCAGGCTCTGAAGACATATTCTATGGCTTTGAATCCTGTCTCTGTAACTTTCTAGCTTTGTGACTTTAGGCAATTCTTTTTCTGTTTCTGGATATTTTTCTGTGAAATGGAGAAGATATTAGGCTAAACAATATGAGACTGTTATATTTGGCTATCCTATTTTATAGCTTTATTTTTGTGTAATTGATTTACATCAAGCTCCCATGGTAAAGAATCTGTCTGAAGTATGGGAGATGTGGGTCCAATCCCTGGGTCTGGAAGATCCCCTGGAGAAGGAAATGACAACCCATTCTAGTATTGTTGCCTGGAAAATTCCATGGACAGAGAAGCTTGGCAGGCTACAGTCCATGGGGTCACAAAGAGTCTGAGCTGCTGAGTGTGCACGCACGCGCACACACACACACACACATTTTAAGTGTGAAATTTGGTGAGTTTTCATAAATACATAAATAGCTAAGAAACCATTGCCACAGACAGATTTAAGCATAGCAGTCACTCCAGAAATTTTTCTTTTACCCCTTTTAAATCCTTATTTCCCTACCTTTCTCTCCAGGAAATCACTGAGTTACCCACTGTCTCTCTGGATAATTTATCCTTTTTAGATTTTAACAAATGGAATCATTACAATAGATACCTTTTTGGTCTGACTTTCTTTCAGCATAATTATTTTGAGATTCATTCATGGCTTTGCAGGTATCATAGTATTGCTGACTAGTATTTCCTTGTATGGATAGTCCACAGTTTGTTGATTCACTCAACTGTTGGTAGACATTTCGGTTGTTTTCTCTTTTAAATGGTGGAATATATTTAGATGTTTTAGGTGATTTTTATATTTGCTGTAAACATTTGCACACAATAGATAAAAACAATGAAAGAAATAATTTCTTTGAAATGACCAATAAACTTAGAAAACTGAGAAGATATAAATCTTCAGTATCAGGAATGATAGAGGTGACGTTAATACAGCTCTTACCTACATAATGAGAACAATAAGAGTGTTATTAACAGCCATCAAGAAGCCTGGTGAGATAAATAAAATGGAAAAATTCTTTGAAAGACAAAAATTACCAAATCTCACTCGAGGAGAATTAAATATACTAAGTAGTCCTATATCTATTAAGAAACTGGTGTCATGTCAAAAAATTTCCATAAAAATAGCTTTACCCCTAGATTACTTCATGGATGATTAGACAAAATATTTAAGAAATAATTAATACTAACTCCACATAGATATTTCTAAAAAATTGACAAAACTACTGCAAATTGTATTTTTTAAGACTGGTGTTACTCTGATTCAAATGAAGCCGTTAACAAACAAACCCCCACCAAAGGAAAAAACAAAAACAAAGAAAACTATGAAAGAACAAAATCTGTGAACTTAAACACAAAAGTCCTTAACACAAAATTAGCACATCAAATCCAGTAATATAGTATAAGATTAATACATCATGACCAAGTAGTGGTTTTTCTGGTAACACAAAAATCAATTTATTCACTATACTCACAGGCTAAAGAAGAAAAGCTATATGATTGCCTTGGTAGGAACATAAAAAAAATTTGGCAAACTTCAATCTTCTTTCATGTGAGACCCACAGCTAACAGCATAATTGATAGTGTAAGACTTAATATCTTCTCTCTGACATGGAGAATGAGGCATGGTTGTCTGCTCTCATGACTTCTACTCAACATTGCACTGAAGATCTTGAACAATACCATATGTTAAAAAATGAAATAAAAGAAATAAAAATTGGAAAGGAAGAATTAAAAAAAAATTATTTGCAGGCAGTCTGGTTTTCTAAATATTAAAGAATCTACAGAAAAGTTACTATTTGATATGTTTTGACTCCCCAAAGAGCAAGTCTCTCGTTTTATTCTAATAATATTGAATCTACTTCAAAAGTTCTAATGATTGACATGTTTGAATACATTAATATACATACAGCATTTATCATAGTGTCTGTTCCAGAGGAAGTAATTTGCAACTGTTAGTGAATGCATTTTGTCGTGCATATTATCAGCAAACTTTGGAGACCACAATACAATGCAATTGAAAAAGAAATAGATTTAATGAGCAGAAAAATAAATGATAAATATCATTTGTGAAGGTTAAATGTTAGTTTAAAAATAATTATCACTGAGTGATAGGTAAAAACTGGCTCTGAACTTGCCGTCAGTGGATACTAACAAATTAGTACCTGTTTTTCTCACATGTTCATCAATATCCATACCATGTTAAAATATTTTTTAAAACAGATTAAGATGTTAATGACATGCACAATTGCTTTTGGTACTGTGACCAAAGAGACTATTTCTAGCTCTCTTATTAAGGACTTAATACAACTTAGTGACCAACCCGAGTAGTTGTTTATAATAAATAAAATGGCAGGTTTTAAAGTACATTACATAAGGATTATATATACATATAGATTCATCTTACAGAGGGAATCTTTATACACTGAGTAATATCTGCTGAGCAATAATGTGTGATAATAATGTCAATAATTAAAATTCCAATAACTCTACATACCAGGCACTGTTATATAATTTACATATATTAATTCAGTTATTATTTATTACCACATTATGAGGTAGTTGCTACATTGTCTCTTTTAAAAATGTAGAAACTGAGATTCAGAGAGATTGAGTTATTTGGCTAAGGTCACACTTCTTTTTGGGCTTCCCTGGTAGCTTTATTGACTATGACAAAGCCTTCGACTGTGTGGATCACAATAAACTGTGGAAAATTCTGAAACAAATGGGAATACCAGACCATCTGACCTGCTTCTTGAGAAAACTATATGCAGGTCAGGAAGCAACAGTTAGAACTGGACATGGAACAACAGACTGGTTCCAAATAGGAAAAGGAGTAAGTCAAGGCTGTATATTGTCACCCTGCTTATTTAACTTATATGCATAGTACATCATGAGAAACGCTGGGCTGGATGAAGCACAAGCTGGAATCAAGACTGCCAGGAGAAATATCAATAACCTCAGATATGCAGATGACACATCCCTTATGGCAGAAAGTAAGATGAACTAAAGAGCTTCTTGATGAAAGTGAAAGAGGAGAGTGAAAAAGTTGGCTTAAAGCTCAACATTCGGAAAACTAAGATCATGGCATCTGGTCCCATCACTTCATGGCAAATAGATGGGGAAACAGTGGAAACAGTGTCAGACTTTATATTTTTGGGCTCCAAAATTACTGCAGATGTTGATTTCAGCCGTGAAATTAAAAGACGCTTGCTCCTTGGAAAGAAAGTTATGACAATCCTAGATAGCATATTAAAAAGCAGAGACATTACTTTGCCAAAAAAAGTCCGTCTAGTCAAGGCTATGGCTTTTCCAGTGGTCAGGTATGGATGTGAGAGTTGGACTAAAAAGAAAGCTGAGCATAGAGGAATTGATGCTTTTGAACTGTGGTATTGGAGAAGACTCTTGAGAGTACCTTGGACTGCAAGGAGATCCAACCAGTCCATCTAAAGGAGGTCAGTCCTGGGAGTTCATTGGAAAGACTGATGCTAAAGCTGAAACTCCAGTACTTTGGCCACCTCATGCGAAGAGTTGGCTCTTTGGAAAAGACCCTGTTGCTGGGAGGGATTGGGGGCAGAAGGATAAGGGGATGACGGAGGATAAGATGGCTGGATGGCATCACCGACTTAATGGATATGGATTTGAGTACACTCCGGGAATTTGTGATGGACCAGTAAGCCTGGCGTGCTGCGATTCATGGGGTCGCAAAGAGTCGGACACGACTGAGCAACTGAACTGAACTGAATTGAACTGAACTGATGTTGGGAAAGATTGAGGGCAGGAGGAGAAGGGGACGACAGAGGATGAGATGGTTGGATGGCATCACTGACTCAATGGACATGAGTTTGGGTAGGCTCTGGGGGTTGGTGATGGACAGGGAGGCCTGGAGTGCTGCAGTCCATGGGGTCGCAGAGAGTTGGACACGACTGAGCAACTTAACTGAACTGAACCGACTGGTAGCTCAGCTGGTAAAGAATCCACCTACAATGCAGGAGACCGTGATTTGATCCTGGGTCAGGAATATCCCCTGGAGAAGGGATAGTCTACCCATTCCAGTATTTTGGGGCTTCCTAAGTGGCTCAAACAGTAAAGAATCCTCCTGCAATGTGGGAGACCTTTGTTTAATCCTTGGGTTGGGAAGATCGCCTGGAAGAGGGCATGGCAACCCACTACAGTGTTCTTGCCTGGAAAATCCCCATGGACAGAGGAGGTTGGTGGGCTACAGTCCATGGGGTCACCAAGAGTCAGACACAACTGAGTGGCTAAGCACAGCACATTTTAAAGCACAGCACAACTTTTTAAGTTTCAGAGAAAGCATTAAAGTCCAGGATCTCTACTTCAAAAGGCCACTACTTAACTGTACAATATCACCTCGTCTTTTCTTCTTTGTCATAATTTAGTAGAACAGCAGGTTTTTTTTTTTCCAATTGGTATGGTGGTTGTATGTCTCTGATACTCTTAAGCGGAGTCATTTACTGGTCTTGGTCATTCAGAATCAATAAATTGACTCCTCTGAAATTCCTCTCTTAAATTCATGTAGGTAAAATTTATTAACCTGGTGTGAAGGCAAGACAGTGTAATGTTAAGCACACAGGAACTTGAGCTAGATTTTCTAATGTATGTTTTCATTCAACTGCATACTAACTCAGTAACTCTAGATGAGACACACAACCTCTCACAAGTTAATTTTTTTCCTTTGTTATAGTTGAAATAACAATATCATAAGATTTACATGCATCAAAAAACAACTAAGATAATTAGATATTTGTTAATTGAGTTTGGTAGAGGGAGAGGTTTGCAGCTTAACTTTGCCAAGAATAAATAAATAGGAAAAACCATTAAAATAATTTCTACTCTCTTTGTTGCATTATTCCCCTAGAATTAAGTAGCTATTTTTGCTTCTTTGTCTAGGGTGAGAAACAAGTTATTTTAAAATATGAATATTCAGTTTTGAGTTATTTTCTCTGACAAGTGATTGCCAAAATATATGCAGCAGTGCATTTTTATGGAAGATTATCCATGTTATTAATGCATTCTAATTCCTCTACATAGAAAATAAAAGTCATAATAGTTACTCATGAATAGCATTTTTAACTACTTTGGCGCAGTCACTTTAGCTGGAACAACATTGTTATAAATAAATAACATGAGATATGACTATAAAATTGAACATGTAAAGAATTTAAAACTGTGTCTAGTACATGCAAAATGTTATGCAAGGAATAATTAGTGGCAGTGGCAGAAGTCAGAAAAGGAGCAATAGTAAGAGTGGCAACTGTCCCGTTAGACTCCAGGGGATGTTAAAGGTATGAGCACTGTGATTTACCCTCAGGAGCACACATCTGTTTGTTGTCATAGTTACTTAGTTGCTAAGTCCTGTGTGACTCTTTGTGTGTTAGTCACTCAGTCGTGTCCGACTCTTTGTGACTCCATGGACTGCAGCCCACCAGGCTTCTCTGTCCATGGAATTTTCCAGGCAAGTATACTGAAGTGGATTGCCATTCCCTTCTCCAGAGGAACTTCCCAACCCAGGGATTGAACCCTGGTCTCCTGCATCACAGGCAGAGTCTTCACCATTTGAGCTATAGGGACTCCTTAGCAACCCCCATAGACTGTAGCCGTCAGGCTCCTCTGTCCATGGGATTTCCCAGGCAAGAATACTGGAGTGGGTAGCCATTTCCTTCTCCAGGGGATCTTTCTGACCCAGGGATCAAACCCACATCTCCTGCATTGGCAGGCAGGTTCTTTACCACTAAGCCTCCAGTGAAGCACCCATATAGCATCTAGTAGCTCCTTAAGAAGGAATAAATGAATTACTTATAATTTGTGACTGGAAGAAGTATTTAATCACGTAAAATGGCAGAATGCATTCTTCTATACCTTCTGTAGAATAATAAAAGTAGAAATATGGTCAGGTTTAGAGTTTAATTGATCTTCAAGACTATGATCATTTTTGTCCCAAAGAACTGGTGAAGTGAAAGTCGCTCAGTCATGCCCGACTCTTTGCAACCCCATGGACGATACAGTCCATAGAATTCTCCAGGCCTGAATACTAAAGTGGGTAGCCTTTCCCTTCTATAGAGGATCGTCCCAACCCAAGGATTGAACCCACGTCTCCCACATTGCAGGCAGGTTCTTTACCAGTTGAGCCACAAAAGAACTAGTAGCAGGATGTTAAAGTCCATATATGCCAAAAGAGGCTAGGGAAAAAATTACAAAAAACTCCGTATTGTCTTGCTAAAAGATTCAGAACTGGGAATAGCTATGAATGTTTCAAAATTTTCAGGAGAAACAAATTCTGATTTATTCTGTGATACTAGAACTTGAAAAAAGTATGAAAATGGGCATTGTTTTGAAGTTGAATTTTATCTTGCAAATAGTCCTTTATTTTTCCATGAAAATGAGTGCTGTTTGACTATTATTTACCTAAAGTTGCCATTGATATGTGACTAATTCAGGATGCATAGTGGTTTCACTTATATTTTCTTGGAATCATTATGGTAAAAAAAAATATACTTTTTCTCCTTTGAGATCTTCAATATATTATATTCATAGGATAAAATGTATTTTACTAATATGCTCTTCAAATACTGTAGGTATTAAAATGTTTACTAATATGTTATCAAGTACAGATCAAAATAGTCCTTCTGAGATATAATTGAGGTTTACTCTAATTAAGAGTAAGAGTAAACCTGGGTCGGGAAGATCCCCTGGAAAAGGAAATGGCAACCCACTCCAGTACTCTTGCCTGAAAAATCCCATGGGCAGAGGAGCGTGGTAGGCTATAGTTCATGGGGTTGCAAAGAGTCTGACAGGACTGAGCAACTTCACTTTCTAATTAAGAAAATACTTCGTCTACTGTTGTATAATACAAATGATACAATAATTAAATATTAGATTAAATTTAACCTAAAGCCTCTCAATGGTTTCTTTTGTAAAACACATGACCAAATAATCCTGTAAAATTCTTGTAAAAGCAATAAAATCTGGTCGGCCACTGTCAATGACTAAAAGTTCACAGAGTCAGTGATTTGTTATACTGCCAAGATAATCATAGTGGGCACCTTGTGTTCCTCTTTGGAGAAAATCTCTTTAAGGGTCAAAACATGGTCAGGTAATGGACTTTGTACAAGGACAAATCGATGAGTAACTGTTTCTCAGTATTTACAGATGGATTTTCAAAAAATGGTGGTTAGTGGAAATCACAAATTCTGTAAGTCTCTACTAGTTTTATAATAGGTACATGGAAAGAGGCAAAAATAGACACAGTGAAGAGCCAAACAAGTTTAAGTGCTTATTATTCTGTGAATCACTGGAAGTGTTTTCTTTTCTTTTCTTTTCTTTTGCTTGAAACTAATTTAGGTAAAAATTATCATAAAGATCATATGTTTTTAGAAAATTAATAAATATTTTGTAGAATCACTCAAGATAAGACATTTAGGAAGGCAGATTCAAGGATTTGGAAACATATACCCTTAAAATAGTGTATGCTTCCATGACCAAAATATGGTTTGTTTAAATATAATAAATACAAGGTCTACAGCAAGAACAAAAAGCAATTGATTATCCATTTGTTGTTATTTTAGTGACTAAGTCCTGTCCAATTCTTTGTGACTGCCTGGACTATAGCCTGCCAGGCTCCTCTGTCCATGAGATTTCCCAGGCAAGAATAGTGGAGTGGGTTGCCATTTCTTTCTTCAGGAGATCTTCCCAACCCAGCGGTCAAACTCACCTCATCTGCATTGGCAGGCAGATTTGTTACTACTGATCCACCAGGGGAGTGCTGATTATCCATTTCTCGCTAGAATTGTGTCAGATATTTAGATATGCATCATTTTATTTGTGTGTGTGTGTGTGCTCAGTCATGTCTGACTCTTTGTGACCCCATGGACTATATATAGCTTGCTAGGCTTCTCTGTCCTTGGTATTTCTCAGACAAGAATACTAGAGTGGATTGTCATTTCTTTCTCGAGGGGATCTTCGTGACCCAGGGATCAAACCCAGGTCTGTTGTGTGGCAGGCAAATTCTTTACCTCTGAGCCACCTGGGAAACTGACATTTTATTTAATCCTTATGAGTTATTTTCATTAGTTATTGTTTCTGAATTAGAACCATTTGAGTATTTCATGAAAATAAGCTGGGGCTTTGAAAAATAGGAAAATTAGTACTTGAAGAGATCAGGGATTGAAAGGACTTTGATTGAAAGGACTTTGACATTTACCCTAAGTATCAGAGGAAGCCTTTGGAATAATCCTAAAGGAAATCAATCCTAAATATTCATTGGAAGGACTGATGCTGAAGCTGAAGCTCCAATACTTTGGCCGCCTCACAGAAGAGCTGACTCATTAGAAAAGGCCTTGATGCTGGGAAAGATTGAAGGCAAGAGGAGAAGGGGATGACAGAGTATGAGATGGTTGGATGGCATCACCATCACCTACTCAATAGACATGAGTTTGAGCAAGCTCTGGGAAATGGTAAAAGACAGGGAAGCCTGGCATGCTGCTGTCCGTGGGGTCTGGACTGGGACAAAGAGTGGGACATGACCAACTGACCGAATAACACTGACAACAGGATCAAGTGGTAAGATCCAGCTTATGTTGTGACAAGACTACTTTAGCTTTTAAACCCTCTAATTTCTTATCCAGATTGGAAACAATGGTGACTTGCACCTGGCAAATAGCAATGGATGTGGTAAGAAATGAATGGGTATTTTAATTTTTCCAAAACAGGGGCAAAAGGATGTGTTCAAACAACAAATTAAGGTGAAAGAGAAAGATTGGAGTTGAATTCTAAGGTTTTCACTTGGGGATGGAGTTGTTCTTAAATGAGAAGGGAAAAGTTATGTAAAAAGCAAGTTTAAGGATAAACAAGAACAGTAATTCAATTCAGGGCATGTTGAATTTCTGTCAAGTAGTTGGAAATATCTAGTAGGTAACTGGGGTCTCAGAGTCAGTCACAACTTAGTGACTAAACAATAACAAATCTGCTCGGAACTCAGGAGAATTTTGACTGGAGATATAAATTTGAAATATGCAAAATATACGTGAACATAGCGTGTAGGTAAAGGTTTTTGACTTGTCAGGAAGAAGGTGGTTATAAATGTAAGAGAAGTCAAGAGGCAGAGCCCTGGGGAATTGCGATTTAAGGAAATAACCCATCAAAGGAGCCTGTGGAGAAGGCATTTAAATAGGATAATTAGGAGAGAAAAGAAATAGTTTGATAGCCATAAGATGGTGATACACTATTCATAGTTTCTTAAATGCTAAATTTTGTGCTTATCTTTATCCAAAAATGTTATAGTATAGCTCTGTTCTCTGGTCACTAAAGATCTCTTTGGAAAGTCAAAGGCAATATACAGACTTTGAGTGATGGTAGACCGCGTAGTCTGGACCACACATTCCCTTGAAAAAGCATGTGACAGATAGCTTTGTGGGTACTAGATACCTAACAATTTAGTGGAAAAATAAGGCCATATCTGGACAGGATGGAATTCCAATGACATGAAGAGAGCAATTGATCCCTTTTGCCCTGTTTTTTAAATCAATTTCTTTCCCCACTTGAGGAGAATGAGTAGGTTAAGAAGTTGAACTAAAGTTTTAACATTGTTGTTGGGTTGTTGTTTCAAGAGCACAGGAGGGAACCCTGATGAACCCAGTTGCTCACATAATCTCCATTCCTGAAACTGGATTAAGTGATTGCAGACTACATGTGCCCCAAAGACAGGGCAGAAACAAAGATAAGTTCCTCAAAGATTAATATGATATGTTGTACTTCAAATTATTTCTGCAATTTTCATGCATATGTGGAGCTTCATTAAAAAATAAATAAATAAATAACCAGCCAGAAGAAAGGAAAGAGCAACATGACCAAAAACAATGAAAGTTACAGAAAATAGAAGTGCTGGATAATGGAGTCATCAGACTTAAATATAAATAACTATGTTTTGTATTCAGAAATATGTATAAAAAATTAAACATATGGCAGAGAAGTAGCTACTTTCACAACTGAAGTGCATAGTAATAAATACTAAAAGTTCAGTGGATGGATTTAATACTGTGTTACCCACAATCAAAGAGATAATGGTAAACAACAGGAAGAGAGACAAGGGAAGGAGAGAGCAGTTGCAAGCAGAAGTCTATATCTAAGGAATATGGAAGAAAAGCACATTCTACTCAGAGAAATTAGAAAAAATGAGGCAGGGGAAGAAGTAAAAATTAATGAAGAAATAAAGTACAATGACAAGAATAAAAAACAAAACCCTAAAGATTTTCTTCGGAACTTCTAGGAAAATTGATAAATCTCTGGCATGTTTCTTCAGGATGACAAGAAAAAGAAAAATTAACTTGTATCAGAAACAAATGTAACATCTAAAAGAATTGGGGAAAAAAGAACAAAGCTCAAAGTCAGAAGGAAGGAAACAATAAAGACTGGAGTTGAAATAAAACAGAAACCAGAAAAATAAAATTGGAAAGATAAGTGAAACCAGGAGTTAATTTTTTAAAATATATATTGTACTGAAGTATCAACTTATGCAGTTTCAGGTGCATGGCAAGTTGATTCAGTTATAAAAATAAACATTATTTTTGAAATTATTTTCTTTCATAGGTTATTGTAAGATATTGACTATATTTCCCTGTGTTATCAGTAAACATTTGTTGCTTGTTGCATCTGGTTTTTAATTACAAATATAGCATTCTATCATACTAAGTCAAACAAGTGGAGTCAAAATGTCATAATTTTTTTAGGCAAAAATTCATAAGGTTTCTAAAACATACATATTCTACATATTTATATGTTTACAAAAGCTTTTCTACTAAACTTGATAAGGCTTGAGAAAGAACAACAAAAGAAAAAGAGAGATGGAGAAATTGGAGAGCATAAACTAAATGAAATGGTAGCACTGAATATGAAATATAAAAAGTAAAACTAGGCAAAAGTAAAAGATTGTCATATAATCCAGATGGTTTTAAACATAACTGCTCATTAGAAACCTATCTGGAGCTCTGGAGAAGAAAAGCAACATCTGAGAATTTATATTTTTCAAAGCATTTTAAGATAATTCAGATATGCATCTGAATTTTAAAAAGTGATTACAGGTTTTTCTATTAGGTCCTAGTTTTGGTGATATAGATTTCTGTTATTTTTCTGTTGACCGATCATGATACAATGGTATTAAGTGAGTGATAGTTACATAATCACAATAGTAAAGTTTGTTTATCAGTTTTCACAGTCAATAGCCAGACCCAAAAAAAGGTAATTGCAATTGCAAGTCAAAATGGGAACATGATTAACTTAACAATATAAAATAGTTACATAGAATTGGGGGGAGGTCAAGAAGAGTGATGTGATAAGTGGATGTGCATACCTGTACATGTTGTCATCCATCTAGTCAGTGTTTTTTGGTTGGTGCATTTAATCTACTTACATTTAAGATAATTATCGATATGTATGATCCTATTGCAGCCATGAAATTAAAAGACGCTTACTCCTTGGAAGGAAAATTATGACCAACCTAGATAGCATATTAAAAAGCAGAGACATTACTTTGCCAGCAAAGGTCTGTGTAGTCAAGGCTATGGTTTTTCCAGTGGTCAGGTATGGATGTGAGAGTTGGCCTATAAAGAAAGCTGAGAGCCGAAGAATTGATGCTTTTGAACTGTGGTGTTGGAGAAGACTCTTGAGAGTTCCTTGAACTGCAAGGAGATCCAACCAGTCCATCCTAAAGGAGATCAGTCCTGGGTGTTCATTGGAAGGACTGATGCTGAAGCTGATCCAATACTTTGGCCACCTGATGCGAAGAGCTGACTCATTGGAAAAGACCTTGATGCTGGGAAAGAATGAGGGCAGGAGGAGAAGGGGACGACAGAGGATGAGAATAGTTGGATGGCATCACCGACTCAATGGACATGAATTTGAGTAAACTCCGGGAGTTGGTGACGGACAGGGAGGCCTGGCGTGCTGCGATTCATGGGGTCGCAAAGAGTTGGACACGACTGAGTGACTAAACTGAACTGACCTGAATGGATGATCCTATTACCATTTTCTCAATTGTTTGGGGTTTACTTTCTGTAGGTCTTTTCTTTGTCTTGTCCTCCTGTCTGGAGAAGTTCCTTTAGCATTTGTTGTAAAGCTGGTTTGGTGGTGGTGAATTCTCTTAACTTTTGCTTATCTTGGCAAGCTTTTGATTTCTCCATCAAATCTGAAGGAGAGTCTTGCTGGATAAAGTATTCTTGGTTGTAGGTTCTTCCCTTTCATCACTTTAAATAGGTCATTCCATTCTGGTTTGTAGAGTTTCTGTTGAGAAATCATCTGACAGCCTGTGGGAGTTCCCTAGTATGTTATTTGTCATTTTTCCCGTGTTGCTTTTAATACTGTATCTCTGACTTTGATTTTTGTCGGTTTGATTACTATGTGTCTCGGGGTATTCCTCCTTGGGTTTATCCTTCCTGGGGCCCTCTGTGCTTCCTCTTGACTATTCCTTTCCCATGTTCAGGACGTTTTCAGCTATTATTCTTCAAATATTTTCTCAGGTCCTTTCTCTCTTCTCCTTCTGGGGCCCTTAATGTGAATGTCAGTGCATTTAATGTTGTCAGAAAGGTCTCTTAGGCTGTCTTCATTTCTTTTCATTCTTTTTTCTATATTCTTTACTGTGGCAGTGATTTCCACCCTTCTGTTCTCCAGGCCATTTATCTGTTCTGCCTCAGTTATTCTGCTTGATTGCTTCTAGTGTATTTATTCATTTCTGTTTGTTTGTTTTTTGGTTCTTGTAGGTCTTTGGTAAACTTTTCTTATATCTTCTCAATCTTTGCTTCCATTCTTTTCCTGGATCGTGGATCATCTTCACTATCATTATTCTGAATTCTTTTTCTGGAGGTTGCCTATCTCCACTTCATTTAGTTGTTTTTCTGGGACTTGTCCCTTCATCTGGGACTTAACTTCCTGCTTTTTCATCATGATTAACTTTCTGTAATATGGCTTTTGATTTAGCTGCTGTGAGATGTGCTTCTTGCTTCATCTGCCTGCCCTCTGATGAATGAGGCTAAGAGGCTTGTGTTAGCCTCTTGATGGGAGGGACTGGCAATGGGAAAAACTGGGTCTTGCTCTGGTGGGCAGGGCCCTGCTCAGTGAAGCTTTAACCCAATTATCTGCTGGTGGGTGGGGTTGCCCTCCCTCCCTGGTAGTTGTCTGGCCTGAGGCAGCCCAGCCCTGGGGTCTGTGAGCTCCAGGGTAGGGTCAATGAGGAGCTCCTGGAAGGCTTACACCAAGGGGGACCTTCCAGTGCCGCCCCGTGGTGAGCCCCTGACGGCCCATGTTTCCACAGGAGGCCCTTAGACACTAGCAGGTAGTTTTGGTTCAGTCTCCTGTTGGGTCACTGTGAAACCTGGAGCTAATTTTTTGAAGAGAAACAAAAAGGTAAGCCTTAACTAGACTCAAGAAGAAGAAAAGAGGGGACCCAAATCAACAAAGTAAGAAATGAAAGAGGAGAAATAGCAAAGGATGCCACAGAGACACCAAAAAATTCAGAAGAGAATACTACAGATATTTATATGGCAACAAACTGGATAACCTAGAAGAAATGGGTACTCTGCTAGAAATATGCAATTTCTCAAGTTTGAATCAGAAAGAAATAGAGAAGCTGGACAAACTTGTCACCAGTAGTGACATTGCATTTTTAATAAAAAATCTCCCAGCAAACAGAAACCCAGGACCAGGCAATTTCACAGGGGGAATTCTACCAAACATAGTAAAACAGCTAATATCTATTCTTCTCAAATGATTCCAGAAAATTGAGGAGGGGACATTTCCAAAGTCATTCTACCAGGGCACCGTGACACTGATGCCAAAACCAGACAAAGGCACTACCACAAAATTGTTTGTTGTTGTTGTTGTTTTTTTAAGTCAACTGATTGTAAATGTTAATCATATCTACAAAATACCATCATAAGAGCCATGAAATCAGTGTTTGATTAAATTTCTGGGATGATATTCTAAGCAAACTGACACTTAAAAGTAACCATTGCAGTGAAGCAATTCATTAAGTAGGTATTATCATTTCCACTTACATATAAGAAAACATGAGAATTATTGATTTTATATAAGATCTTTATTTTCACTAAACTTGTTTTTGGCTGAGCTAAAATTTTCATTCTAGGAGTCTCTTAAATTCAAAGTCTTAACCAGTGTATTATAAAACCAAGAACACAAGAAATATTTTAAAAAGTATTTTAAGCAAATCAGTATTCTGATTTACATTTGTCTTCCTTTTCCCACCTGTGTGAGCTATTGAATAACAAATATGTGGACAAGAATTCCACTATGAAGAACTACTCTGCTGATTATCAAGCAGGTAGAGAAAATGATTCTGGATGAAAAGACAAAGGTTGTCTTGTAAACATTTTAAGTCCAATAATCCTGCATTTCCCTTGGTAATTGAAATCACTGGTCTAGTGCTATTAACATTTTTTTTCCTTTAAAGTATGAAACATAAATATTTGATCACAATTTTTCTTTAATTCTTAACTTTTAGTGATGATTGCATTTTAAGCTATTAAATGTCAAGTCATTTGAGACATAATGAGATGACAAAAAGGTGTTTTCCTTTATTTGTAAAAAGGTGTTTACCTTTATTTGTGAAGATTTGAAGAGCGTATTTTCCATATTCTTTTCCACAAAGTAAACAGCTCCTGATTTATTTCAGTTTTTCAAATAAAATACTGCATTATCATATTGGAGGTAGTGAGGGCACTCATGGCATGCTTCTGCCAAGTTTTATTCTTAGCATCAAAGAGGAAACTAGGAAAGGTTGTGCTTGTCAGTGATGTTCATGTTGAAGTTGTCTAAATTATAAACATTCCACCTTAAAAGTTTACATATTCACTGAACTGCCCAGTTACATTATTTGCCTATCAACCTGTCAAGTTCATATTAACTTGAATCATGCATTTTCCCCCAGTTCACTGGTAATCCTTCTCAAACATGAATTAAAAATAAAAATAATTCCACTTATTTTAAATTCTGTAAATGGCAAGGTGTATTGCTTAAGCTTTATGTTGTCTGAAGGATGATTAAACTTTTCTTGACAGTATTATAAAACAGCTTAATTGAACAGTGATCTGTGATGTGGATAAATTCATAACATTACATAAAAACCCAGTAATATTTGCAATCTTCTTCTAAAATATATTATTAAACAAATGTTATTTTCCTATATTATTTACCATAATATAAATATTACATGGATAAGGTTAAGGATTAGGGAAAGAGTCCCATTTCATCCAGGCACATCATTTCCTTCTGATCTATCTTCAGTATTAGAAAATAGAAATTTTAAAAATAAAAAGCTAGGAAAACTATAAAAATAACTAAGCCAGTTTAGTAATTCCAGCATCCTAAACTTAAAGTTCAATGAAACTTCCATATATAATAAGATCAATTTTGTATGCATTAACATGGTTTCAAATATATAAGGCAAAATTGACAGAAATAAAAGGATTATTAGATAAATTCAGAATCATATTTAGAAGTTTTTTTTTTTTTTTGCTTTTGTTTGTTTAATTGATTTGGTTATGCTGTACAGATATGGAACACACGAAATCTTATTTCCCAGACGACGGATGGAACCTGTTCTCCCTGCAGTGGAAGCACAGAATCTTGGCTATTGGATCACCAGGAATGTCTCTATTTGGAAGCTTAAAGGATACTTCTATTAGTAACTGATAGGCATAGACCAAAAAAACAAAAAACAACATATATATATATATGTGTATATATATATATATGTGTGTGTGTGTATATATATATATATGTATATGTATATATATATATAAAACTGAGCAACGTGAAAAACAAACTTGAACAAAGGAGGTGTGAGTTGATGCATACAAAGCACATCAACTCTCACCTCCACAATGAAAAGAATTTTCAAATGCACTTGGACCATTTACCAAAATGGATCATGAACTGATTAATAAAAGAATGGCTCCACAAATTTCAAAGCCAGACTAAAATTTGAAAAAAAATGTTTTTAAAATAGTTTGATTAAGCTAGAATAAAATAATAGAAAAGTCATTAAGCAAGCAAGCAGTACACTTCTAAATAACTCATGGATTAAACAAAAAATAAAATTTGCAAATATTCCAAAATGAAAAATGGAAACATGAAAAATATTAATAACCATTGTAAAAGAGCTTTCATTTTTCTTACTAATCTAGGAAAAAGATTAAACATAAATACAAGTAGAAGGGAGGAAATAATTGAGACAAAATCAGAAATAAAAATTTAAATATATACAGAGAGGTCAGCAAACCAAAGATTAAATTCTTTGAAAATCAAAAATGTTAGACTTCTTGGACATCTTATGAATAAAAGAAAGGAATACAAATTGCCAGTACTGGAAACAAAAGCTGTGATTACCACTATGTATATTTTAATATTAAAAATAATAAGATTTGTACAGCTTGCACAAGTCTAAGGAAATAAATTTAAATATTTGGATGAATGAGCATATTTCTTGAAAAACATAACTTGACAAATGCAAAAAAGAGCAAAAACTGTGTGGTCCTCTAGTTATTAAATTTAAAATGTAAATTAAAACTTTTATATGAAGAGATGTATGTTCAGTGGTAAATTGTTTGAAATGATTAATAATGCCATCAGTTTTAATGAAACCTTCCAGAGAGTCAAAACCAGCTTACAAAGGACTGCTTTCTAACTCAGTTTTATGAATTCAGTAAACTGTCCTGAAGCCAAAAAACAATAACATGAAAAAAATAAAAATAAAGGCAGGCCAGTCATTCAATAATATGAGAGAAACAGGTCACAAACCAAATAAATTTGTTGTAACTATTCTCACAGAAAAACATACCATACTAAATTTTCCACTGCAATGAGTTTGAGTTTTATTTTAGTCCTGGGGAAATTAATTTACATTTCCTGTATTATGGATACTGAAAGACTTTTTGTCTTTTTTCAAGATTTTTATTTAGTTAATAATTACATTTATTGAATAATCTTGTTTTGAATCACCTATTTTTACTACTTGAACCTAAGTCCAGACTGTTTCATCATGCTTTAGCTTTTTGTTTGCTTCCAATTGTCAAAATTGTATTGATACAGTTAAACTCAGACTTCATTAACTATTGAAAGTCCAATTTCCACTGATGAAAAAAATTCTCTGCTTGATCAAACTTTCAAGCTTTAGTCAGATTCCCAAACCCTCTTCTAGGTCTATCTGTGTTCTTCCTTATAAAATTAAACTGTAGCAAGAATCTTGCCCTCAGTTTAGCAAAAACCCTCCATCCTCAATATCTGATTACTCTTGATATCTGATATGGCTGTTAGTAGTTGCACTGAATATACTAGTGATAATATTTCTTTGAGATTCCAATTTCAGGTCTTTTGGATAAATACTCAGAAGTAGAATTTTTGGACCACATTATAGTTCCATTTTTATGAGCTTCCATACTATTTTCCATAGTAACTATACCACTTTGCATTCTACCAGTAGTGTACAAGAGTTCTAATCTCTCTATAACTTTGCCAACACTTGTCTTTTATATTTTGATAACAGACATCTTAAGAGGTGTGAGATGATATCTTTGTGGTTTTAATGTGCATTTCTTGATGATTGGAGATGTTTTTGGCATCTTTTTGTATACTTATTGGCCATTTGTATATATTCTTTAGAAATATGTCTGTTCAAGTCCTTAGCCCGTGTTTTAATTGGACTGTTTTTTCTTTTTTTGCTTATGCAGAAAACATGTCTGTAAAGCTTCTGTACAGCTAAAGAACCTGCCTGCCAATTCAGGAGACTTCAGTGACAAGGATTCTATCTCTGGGTTGGGAAGATCCCCTGGAGAAGGAAATGGCAACCCACTCCAGTATTCTTGCCTGGGAAATTCCATGGACAGAGAATCTTGGCAGGCTACAGTCCACGGGATTGCAAGAGTCTGGCATGACTTAGCAACTAAACCATCAACCATCACAGAAACTTTTTAGTTTGATATAGCCCCACTTGTTTATTTCTGCTTTTGTTGTTTTGCTTTTTGTATCATGTCCATGAAATCACTGCCATGACCAATCTCAAGAAGATATTACTCTGTTTTCTAGGAGTTTTATGGATTCAATTCTTATGTGTTCATCTTTAATCCTTTTTAAGTTTACTCTGTGTATAGTGTGAGATAAGGGTTCCATATCATTCTTTGCTTGTAGATATCTAATTTTTTTTCCAGTACTACCTGTTGAAGAGATTGTCCTTGTCTTATTGTGTAGCCTTGGCACCCTTGTTGAACATCAGTTGACCATATATGTGGGTATATGGTCAGTTCTGTTCCATTGGTCTGTTTGTCTGTCTTTATGCTAAAACTGAAACATTTGGCATGGAATATAAAGATATTTGTGATTTGTTTTCTTATGTGTCAGCAAACAAGAGCAGCAACATGGTGTGTGTGTGTCCATGTAAGACAGAAGGAGAGAGAGAGATGTATCTCTGAAGTCTGACAATTTTGTTTCTGTGTCTAGCATGGTATCCCCTTCTACCTAGCCTCATCACTGTATGACATGAGACTGTTGATTATCATTGAGTGTCTCCCATCAATGATCAGAAGTCTTGACTACTGTCACATACATTGCCAGAAGTCTGTACAGATTAGTAATCCACCAGAGTGAAAGTGAAGTCGCTCAGTCGTGTCCGACTCTCTGTGACCCCATGGACTGTAGCCTACCGGGCTCCTCCATCCACGGGTTTTTCCAGGCAATAGTACTGGAGTGGGATATTTGAGTAACTGTGCCAAACCCAAACTTGACAATGGAAGGATCTCTCTTTACTAAAATAAATGCAGACAATAAAAACCTCCTCATTTGTCTCAGGAGGTTCTGGAGCGAGTGCACAAGAAGCTTTAGCAATCCAGTCATCACCATCTCAGACAAAATTTCAATTAGTACATTGTTGGTAACTGTTCATCATTTTCTAAAAGCCAATAACATTCCCTTTGCTCATTTTATTTACTTTTATGTTTTATTTATTGAAATGCAGTTATCACTTGCTGTGCTAGAAGCCCTGCTTAAAAAGCTTTATAAATACTAAATTATTTAGTCTGTTTAGTCTGTATAACATTATGTACTTATAGTTGTTATCTCTATTTTACAGAAAAGAAATCTGAGGCACAGAGAAATTAACTGCCTGGCCCAAGATCCCAGAACTAGTAAGTGACAAAACAAGGATTCAACCTAAGTACTTTAACACTAGATCCCACGTTATGGACAATTTTACCTTAAGATTTCCTAACTGTCTCTTCAAACTCCCAGTAGCTTTCTAATGCTTACCATCTAGCTTCACCTTCTTTAGCATGGTCCTCAAAGCTTTTCATACACATGCTTTTACTGCTATTTAAGTCTCTTCTCTAATCACTTCATTTCCTGTAGTCTATGTCATAATAATGTCTCATTTTCTATGCAATTTTTATTGATTGCAATGTATTGAATCAGTTACTTGCTTGAACCATGCTAAATGTTGCTTGACACTGAACTTCAAGTGTTTCAACTTACTCTTTTCTGTAGTTCTGTGTACTTTTGACTCGTTCATGTCTAACTTATGACATTATTTTTTTCTGACATTATTTATATTCATACTGACCCCTTCTTATTTTCTTATTCCAAGAACCCCAGTTGTTTTCATCATTCTGACTCACACTCTTGATTTTAAGCTATCCCTATGTGTTGTTCAAGGGTAATTTCTCTTTCCAGAGCATAACATTCTCCTCAAGTTTTTGCTCTTGATGTTAGCTTTGCCTGAGAATGACACAATCAGTGATATTCATTAGAGGTACAGGACATAGAATGAGAAATTATAACAAAACTCTACCATCATTGAACTGCAGGGCTCAGAATAGTGTCATGGAGTTAATATTTGTATATCCAGTTGCTATTATTTATCATCACTCAGCTATAATGACTTAATCCCTGAAATGATCCTTATTTCCTATTAGAGACATTAGCTTTCTTATTATCACTTTTTCATTGTTGGTTTTGAAAGTAATGTACCATAAAAATTTTGACTTTTGCTAAAGTGTTAGCTGTTAACTGAAATTGGGTTGACTCTTATAATGCATGATTACTACATTGCAAGTTATCTATTATATAGACATATACTCCATGATATAAATCAGCAACCCTCAGTACTTATTAAAGCTCTAGTGCTTCTCATTGCAAAGAAACCTGTGCACAGTCAAAGTATTTATTTTCAAATGTAAATTAGAAATGGTCAGCTTAAAAATGGTTTATAAATAAACACTGATTAACAATGTACGATAAATATTTTTCTTCTAATAATATACTATAAAATATGCTGTTTGCAGATGTTATTTTTATGGTTTGTATTTTAATTAGACCTTTTATCTTATGCCATTAGTAGTAGTATTAGTAGCTCAGTCATGTCTGACTCTTTGCAACCCCAGGGACTGTAGTTTGCCAGGCTCATCTGCCCATGGGATTCTCCAGGCAAGAATACTGGAGTGCGTTGCCATGCCCTTCTCCAGGGGATCTTTCCAAACCAGGGATTGAACCTGGGTATCCTTCTTTGCAGGTAGATTCTTTACCTTCTGAGCCATCAGGGAAGTTCCTTTCTCCCAATTATATAAATATCTCATACATTGTATGTATTATGTATATAAATCTTTTTTTCAGAAAGTTTGTTGTTATTCCATATTTTTTTGTTTTTATATTGATTACAGGGAAGCAAACATATCTAATTTCTATTATTTTCCTTATTAAGGTAAAGTACTATAAATTGGGACTTCTGGTGTAATTTTGACGGCACTGGTAGTGAAGGGGCTTTTTATCACATATAGTGTCATCTTGAAGAGGTCTCCAACAAACACTTTAAAAGCCGTTTTGTGCATTGGAATCATAAACTTGAGTGAAAATCAGTATCGAGAGGTAGAATAATGTATAATATTCAATAATGTTTTGGCAACATACCCAGCGTATTCCCTTTGCCAGTGGTTTTATACACACACACACATACAAGTTGCATAAATGTTGCATAGTAACTCATACAACTTCAACATCTGACAAATGTATGCATAAGAAGTGTTTTATATTTCTCTTTCTAAGAGAAAACTAATAAATCTAGACTAAACTGGAGAGGTGAAACAGCCATACTGCTTTAGACTGAATCATCTGTGTCCCCACAAAAGTCATACGTTGAAATCCTAACCATCAAGGTAATAGGATTAGAAGGTGGTAAGGTTATTAGCTCTTTAGGGTGGAGTCCTTATGGGTGAAATCTGTGTTTTTGTAAAAGAGGTACCAGAGAGACCCCTAACCCTTTCCACCAGGTAAGAACCAGGAAGCAGGCTTTCACCAGACAGTGAATCTGTTGGTCCCTTGATCTTGGACTTATAAATTTCCAAAACAGTCAGAGATAAGTGCTTTTGTAAAACAATTTCTTTTAATTTAATTTTTATTTTATATTATAGTTAATTCAGTGTTGCATTAGTTTCAGGTGTATAGCAAAATGGTTCAGTTATACATATACATGCATCCACTCTTTTTTAGATTATTTTCCTATAGAGGTTGTTATAGGATGTTGAGGAAAGGGCATGAGTGTTCAGTTGTTCAGTCATGTCCAATTCTTTGCGACCCCATGGACTGTGGCCTGCCAGGCTCCTCTGGCCATGGGATTCTCCAGCCAATAATACTGATGTTGGCTGCCATATCCTTCTCCAGGGGATCTTCCCAACACAGAAACTGAACCCAAGTCTTTGGTGTCCCCTACATTGATGGGTGGATTCTTCACCAGTGAGCCACCTGGGAAGCCCATTGAATAGCATCCCCATGCTATACATATGTCCTTGTTGATTATTTGTTTTATATATAGTGCTGTGTATATATATTAATCACAACCTCCTAATTTATCCTTCCCTCCCTATACCTTTCCCCTTTGGTAACCGTAATTTAGTTTTCTACGTCTGTGAATCTGTTTCTCTTTGTAAATATGTTCATTTGTATCATTCTTTTCTTAGATTTCACTTAATATGATAATCTCTGGGTCTATCCACGTTGCTGCAAATGGCATTATTTCTTTCTTTTTTATGACTAATATTCCATTGTATGTGTACCACATCTTTATCCATTACTCTGTTGATGGACACTTAAGTTGCTTCATGTCTTGGATATTATAAATAGTGGTGCAATGAATTTTGGGGTGCATGTATCTTTTTGAAGTATGTTTTTTCTCTGAATATAGGCCCAGGAGTGGGACTGCAGGATCATATGGTATTAGTAGTTCTAGTCTTAGTTTTTTGAGGAACTTCCATACTATTTTCAGTATGGGTTGTACCAATTTACATTCCCACCAACAGTGTAGGAGGGTTTCCTTTCTTCCACACTCTCTCCAGCATTTATTGTTTGTAGATTTTTTGATGATGGCCATTCTGACCAGTGTGAGGTTTTGATTTACTTTTCTCTAATAATTAGCAATGTTGAACACCTTTTGTGTGCTTTTTGGCCATCATTTACATGCTTTTTGGGGGAAATGTCTATCTAAATATTCTGTCCATTTTTTGATTGGGTTGTTGGTTTTTGATATTCAGCTTGTCTGAGCAGTTTGTGTATTTTGGAGATGAACGCATTGTTGGTTGCTTTGTTTGCAAATATTTTATCCCATTTTGTGTGTTGACTTTTTGTTTTGTTGATGGGTTCCTTTGCTCTGCAAAAGTTTTTAATTTAGGTTCAATTTGTTTATTTTTTTAATTTTTTTTTTAATTTTTGTTTTTATTTATATCATTCTTTGAGGTGGACCAAAAATCTTACTGTGATTTATGTAAGAGAGTGTTCTGCCTATGTTTTCCTCAGAGAGTTTTAGAGTATCTGATCTTACATTTAGTCCTTTGATCAATTTTTGTTTTATTCTTATGTACACTGTTAAAGAATATTCTAATTTCATTCTTTTACATGTAGTTGTCCAGTTTTCCCAGCACCACTTATTGAAGAGATTTTTTTCTTTATTTTATATTCTTGTATCCTTTGTCATAGATTAATTGACCATAGGTGTATGGATTTATTTCTGGGCTTTCTGTCCTGTTCCATTGGTATATATTTCTGTTTTGTGTGCTGGTACCACACTGTTTTAATGACTGTACTTATATAATATAATCTGAACTCAGGGAGCCTGATTCTTCCAGATCCGTTTTTCTTTCTCAAACTTGCTTTGGCTATTCATGGTCTTTTGTTTTTCCATACACGTTGTAAAATTTTTTGTTCTAGTTCTGTGAAAAATGCCATAGGTAATTTGACAGGGGTTGCATTGAATCTATATATGCCTTGGGTAGTATACTTATTTTGACAATATTGCTTTTCTTAATCCAAGAACTTGGTATATCTCCCCACCTGTTTGTGTCATCATCAGTTTCTTTCATCAGTTTCTTAACAGTTTTCAGAGTAAAGGTCTTTTGTATCCTTAGGTCAGTTTATTCCTAGGTATTTTATTCTTTTTGATGAAGTGATGAATGGGATTGTTTCCTTAATTTTCATTTCTGATCTCATTTTTTGTGTTTAGAAATGCAGGAGATTTCTGTATATTAATTTTGTGTCCCACAACTTTACCGAATTTGTTGATTGAGCTCTAGTAGTTTCCTGGTAGCATCTTTAGGATTTTCTATGTATAGGATCATGTCATCTGCAAACAGTGGCAGTTTTACTTCCTTTACAATTTGGATTCCTTTCTTTTACTTCTCTGATTTTTTCACTAGGACTTTCACTTTCAAAACTATGTTGATTAAAAGTTGCAATAGTGAACATCCTTGTCTTATTCCTGATCTTCGAGGAAATGCTTTCAGCTTTTCTCTGTTGAGTATGATGTTAGCTGTGGGTTTTTCATGTAAGACCTTTATTAGGTTGACATATGTTCCTTCTATACCCACTTTCTGGAGAGATTTTATCATTAATCGGTGTTGAATTTTGTAAAAAGGGTTTTTTTTGCATTTATTGAGGTAATCTGTATGATTTTGTCCTTCAGTGTGTTAATGTGGTGTATAACACTGATTTGTAGATATTGAAAAATCCTTGCATCTCTAGGATAGATCCCATATGATCATGTTTCGTGATCCTTTTAATGTATTGTTTGTTTTGGATTGCTTGTGTTTTGTTGAGTTCTTTGTGTCTGTTTATCAGTGATATCAGTCTGAAATTTTCTTTTTTTGTGGTGTCTTTGGTTTGGGCATCAGTGAGTTCCTTCCTCTGCAAATTTTTGTAATAATTTCAGAAGGATAGGTGTTAGCTCATCTCTAAATATTTCATAGAATTTTCCTGTGAAGCCATCTAGTCCTAAACTTTTGTTTCTTTGAATTTTTTTTAAGTCATTGTTTCAATACCAATACTTGTGATTGGTCTTTTCATATTTTCTATTTCTTGTGGATTGAGTCTTAGGAGATTGTACCTTTCTAAGAATTTGTACAATAGTTCTTCCGGGTTTTCCATTTTATTGGCCTATAGTTGCTTGTAGTAGTCTGTCATGATCCTTTGGATTTCTGTGTTGTCAGTTGTAATGTCTCCTTTTTCATTTCTAATTTTATTGATTTGAGTCCTCTTTTTTTTTAAATGAGTTTGACTAAAGATTTATCAGAGATTTGACTAAAGACTTCTGTTTATCTTTTCCAGGAACCAGCCTTTAGATTCACTGATTTTTCTGTCATTTCCTTTGCCTCTATTTCATTTATTTCTCTGATCTTTATGATTTCTTTCCTTCTAGAACTTTGGGTTTTGTTTTTTCTTCTTTCTCTAGTTGCTTTCAGAGTAAGGTTGAGGTAGTGTTTATTATTTGTAATCCACCCATCCTATAGGATTTTGTTATAGCACCCTGAACAGACTAAGACATACAAATAATTTAAGCCTCTTTCAGGTGTTTTAAAAACAATCTAAGTATTCTAATCTATAATTTCTTTAAAAATATTCAGTTTGTGGAAAAAATTACAAGACATAAAATTCTACTGTGACATTTATATTTTACTTAATTATATGTAAAAGTGACATTTAAGAAGGTAAATTCAAATACTTATGAATATATATTCATTATCCTAGTAATTATGAACCATGTTTACCATAAATTCCATTCAGATTTTAAAAATGCAGTCCACTCCGTGTATTGGCAGAGTCTTGGAAATGTCTAGTATATCAGCATTATAAAATAATGCTTAATCTTTTAGATGTGCAGTGATTAATATAAAATATTGCTGTCTTAAGTTTAAAAAAGTATAACTTAACACATTTTGGTTATGTTAAAAATCAACCTAACAGTGCTCAAAAAGTGATGTAACCCTAAGTAACCAAAATATTCAGAGCAAAAGCCTGTGCACCAAGATAATGGTTTTAAATTTTGTCTTTGTTATCTTGGAATAATATGTGATAAGTAGCTCCACTTTCTGAAGAGATGTTCTTGGCCAGTTCATGAAAGATGTTCAAAAAATAAGGAAATTGAAAAGGTCCTAACAGTAACTTACTGATTACTCACTTCCAGCCTTTGTAAGAAATAAAAATAAAAAAGGACGAGTCTAGAATCTGTGGTGTGTTGGCATAGTGGATTGTCACTACAAATCCCTCTTCTTCTCTTTAGAGAGATTTCTGCCCCACTTTAAACAAAGTTGGTTGTGAGAATGAGGTCTCTTCACAAAGAGAAAACTATCATCTTTCTTCCTGGCTAGGTATCTGAGTAAGCAGTAGAAAATTGTATAACCACTTCAGTGTATCCGACAGAGAAGTAGTGAGGAGTTCTTTGGAAAAGTCACCATCTGTTTTCTGAAATTGAATCAGTTCAGTTGCTCAGTCGTGTCCGACTCTTTGCTACCCCATGAACTGCAGCACGCCAGGCCTCCCTGTCCATCAGCAACTCCCGGAGTCCACCCAAACCCATGTCCATTGAGTCGGTGATACCATCCAACCATCTCATCCTCTGTCGTCCCCTTCTCCTCCTGCACCCAATCCCTCCCAGCATCAGGGTCTTTTCCAAAGAGTCAACTCTTTGCATCAGGTGGCCAAAGTATTGGAGTTTCAGCTTCAACATCAGTCCTTCCAATGAACACCCAGGACTGATCTCCTTTAGGGTTGACAGGTTGGATCTCCTTTCAGTCCAAGGGACTCTCAAGAGTCTTCTCCAACACCACAGTTCAAAAGCATCAATTCTTTGGCTCTCAGCTTTCTTTATAGTTCAACTCTCACATCCATACACGACTACTGGAAAAACTATAGCCTTGACTAGATGAACCTTTGTTGGCAAAATAATGTCTCTGCTTTTTAATATGCTGTCTAGGTTGGTCATAGCTTTCCTTCCAAGGAGTAAGCATCTTTTAATTTCATTACTGCAATCACCATCTTCAGTGATTTTGGAGCCCAAAAAAATTAAGTCAGTCACTGTTTCCATTGTTTCCCCATCTATTTGCCATGAAGTGATGGGACCGGATGCCATGATCTTAGTTTTCTGAATGTTGAGCTTGAAGCCAACTTTTTCACTCTCCTGTTTCACTTTTATCAAGAGGCTCTTTAACTTTTCTTCACTTTCTGCCATAAGGGTGGTGTCATCTGCATATCTGAGATTATTGATATTTCTCCCAGCAATCTTGATTCCAGCTTGTGCTTTCCCCAGCCCAGTGTTTCTTATGATGTACCCTGCATATAAATTAAATAAGTAGGATGACAATATACAGCCTTGATGTACTCCTTTTCCTATTTGAATGTCTTGTATTAAAAAAAAAAAATGGGGAATTTTGACAGTAGTGGCCACCTAGAACTTTCTGTCAAAGCAGAATGAAGGAAGAAAGCTTTAGAAACGTCAGCACAACCTGTAATTTTCATGACAAGAAATCCAGAAATTTCTAGTGGACAAGGTGTATATCCAGAATAGGAGCTGAATATTTGCCATTTGACAGGGACCCAACCAGTGGTTGGGTCTCTTGGAGCAAAGTAACTTTAGCAGAAAGAATGTATAGAGTAAGTCGCTGGGTAGGAGTGGACAGGAGCTGAGAAAGTGCATCACAGAATGTGAAAATTGAGTAGTTCAGAGGGTCCTCCAAGACCAGTGAATGAGGCACATACCAGTTCTCCACAAATGACCCAAAGGAGGGCATCTGATGCTCGAGAGCATCTGACTATGGAAAAATACAAAGAGAGCTACTTGATGAAAAGCTGATAGGCTCATCACATACTGCTTTTCCTATGTGCACCCTCACTGAAATCAGCTCACTCAAAAAGGTTGTACCAGATATTGATCTAAATGACTCATAAAGGTGTTTTGAGTGGAAGTAAATATATCTTCACTGATTATTTCTGTAAGATGAATTCAGAGGTTTCTCACACCCCTCTGTTTACTTGGCACAGTTTTATGGTCTGGAAAATAATCTGGGGTAGTTATAATTAAATGGCTAAAGCTAGGTAAATAACTGAATTTAAATTATTTCTCCAGTTGTACATATCATACATCTTTAGCCTCTATATATTAATGCAATAGAAATCTAGATATGTAAAACTGTAGAAAGGTCAGATTACTTTGGCTGTTGTAATGTGTTTTAATGTTCATTTCCTATAAAATTAACTTCATTATATTTATAACAAGAAAAAAGACTAATATCCCATTCAAAATATTTGGGTCCTTTGTATGGGTGCATCATTAGTGAATTTAAAACATTTATACTGGTGGGAGGGTGATTGAGTGTGTCCTAAAGTGTAATAATCATATTATTTGGCAGAAAATGTCTGAACGCTCTTGCACAAACAAGGTAATGCATATGTATATCTATATTATACATATATGTGTGTGTGTGTGTGTGTGTGTGTGTGTGTGTGTGTGAATGTGTATGTATAAGTACTACATGACCTGTACTGAATATATTGGTACCCACCTATGAATCAAAACCTCACTCAATAATCATTCTCTTCTATATGTATGATATGGTGTGTCTTTTAAATTATTATTATTATTATTTACAAACATAATGACATACACAGGGAGAAGCTAAAGTGCTTCAGTAGGCTATTAGTTTTCTATTGTGAAACTCACTTTAGTGAAAATCGTATTATTATTCTAATCATGGATATGTAAGATTTCTTTTCCTATAAAGGAAAGTGGGGATAGTAATTGAATCTCTCATCATGCTGAATCTTGTCATTTCACAGTGTTATTTCTTACTAGCGTCTCTTCCTCCATTTTTTTCTTTCCTTTAGATAGGTTGAGTACACTACAGTAACATTGTGTTTAAAGCCAGACTCATGATACGGCAAATGTGGCTGAAATGCTCATTTCAGTCAATATATTTTAATACAGTATATAAATTGGGGTACTGAATGAATTAACTGTTGTAATGTGAGATCGCTTGGCACAGTAGTTTATATTAAAGGAAACATCACTTTTAACTAACTCTTAACCATCTGTTGTGTACTCTAATTTAAAAAGACTATGATTTACAATTGCAAAAGTAGGTAAGTGACAAATGATTAAAATGCATATTTATGTGCAATATTCAGCTGAACATACATCTGTTCTGTTTATCTCTGGTATATTAGATGCTAATTGTGAGACAGCCACCTTCACATATGAGGATAGATTTGGGGAGGGATAAAAGTAGGAATTATTTTTTTGACACTATTTTTTAAATTTTTTGTGATTAATTTTTTGTGATTTAAATTAGTGATTCACAATTTCTAAAGGTTATATCCATTTATAGATATTATAAAATATTGGCTACATTCCCTGAATTGTACAATACATCCTTGTAGCTTATTTACTTTGTACATAATAGTTTGTACTTCTTAACCTCCTACCCCTAACTTGCTCCTCCCTCTTCCCTTCCCTACTGGTAACCATTAGTTTGTTCTCTATATCTGTGAGTCTGTTTCTTTTTTGCTATTAAAATATTCATTAGTTTGTTATGCTATTTATATCTCACATATAAATGATCTCAGATGGTATTTGTCTTTCTCTGTCTGACTTACTTCACTTATCATAACACTGTCCAAGTCCATTCATGTTGCTGCAAATGGCAAATTCTCATTCTTTTTTTAATGCCTGAGTACCATTCTGGTGTGGGCCTAAAGATACCACATCCTCTTTATCTATTCATCTGTTGATGGGCACTTGCTTTCATATCTTAGCTGTTGTAAATAATGCAGCTGTGAACATTGGGAGGCACTTTTTGAATCAGTATTTTTATTATTCTTGCATATATACCCAGGAGCGGAATTGCTCAGTAAAGTAGGAATTATTTTTAGATCACTCCCTTTTATAACGTTGTAACATTGACAAAATCTGGGCCCAATTAACAATAAATAATTATTATTTATAATATTATGATATTTTTACAATACTCCATCATGAAGAGGTTGGTTGCCCAAACTACTCTTCAAGAAAGACCATTATTTTAGTCACATTGTATTTAGTTTGATCCAAATGAAATTCCAGTATTGAACCTTTTTTTGTTCCTGTATAAAGCAAATTTTATACATGGAGGAAAATTAAATGTATATAAATGCATATTCTGGAGTGAAAGAAGTCAGTCTGAGTAATGAATGTGTTTAATTATAGAACATGGACAAGCCAGAACTGCAGAGACAGTAAAAAGATGAGTGATAGTCAGGTGTTCTTTGGAAGGGAGGGAAGTGTAGGTGAGGAAAAAGAATTTGCTCTACACCTTTCTAGATTCTTGGATGAGATGCTCTCTGTGATGAAAGACAGATTAACAGGAGAAAAACAAACAGAAGTTTAATAACAAATATACCTCCTATATACATGGGATTTACCAAGGAAAACTGAGTAGCTTCCCTAAATGGCCCAAGCCACCACCTTAAATACCAACTGTAGCTAAAGACAAAAGAAAATGTTGGAGGTGAGAGGGGGTCAGTTATAGGAGGATATCAAGACAGGCATAGTAAGAGGGGTAAGTTATTTTGCAGATATAAGTTGTTGCCTTGTCCATTGATAAAAGCTTCTGGAGCTGCATAGGCAATCCTGATACTGACCACTGTTCTTGGTCTTCCCCAGTCAATATAAATGGACTAGAGGCCAGACAGGAAATTCAGGTAAGGTTTTACTGGGGCTCTTGCAGCCGCAAGAGGGAGCAAAAACAAGTAACATGTTCCCTTGCTCACCCCTCAAGAAGGGGGAGAGCTGATTCCTTATACGAGATGAGGGAAGGGGTGTGTCTAGAGCTTGGGCCAGAGGGGTGGCATAGGCGTTTTGCAGCCTCTTTGGTGGTGTTGCTGCAGGGGGCATGCGCAGTGCCCTGCTTTTGCTCCCAACATCGTGTTTTGAAAGCTCTTCAGAAGTGGCAGTTGGGTTTGTTTGGTTATTATTATTATTATTTTTTTTTTTTTGGTCTTTTTGTGTCTTTTGTCCAGAATTTCCCCTAGCTGTGCATGCATGCACTTATTTTTACTCCTTTATGGTTCCTTTTATTTTGTTTCCTGGGGAGACATTCGTCCAGGCACAAGCACTTCAGCGAAGGGTCCAGGTTCCAGCCTATCTCAGTCCTCTTCCTGGTACGGAAAGGGAGAAACTCTTACAAACGGAGATTTCTCTTACGGTATAAATGTTTCTTACAGAAGGGTAACTTCTACTCAGTTTTCAGAGCCTCTCCTATGTCTGCTGTTTCTTAAAAATAACCAGCTCAAAATAGTATGCCAAAGGGCCACATCTTGGGTTGATGTATTTTGCTCCCCTTCAGAAAGATGAATAGATGAAGCACAGGGAATTTTTAGGGTGGTTAAAGACTATCCTGTGTGAAACTATAATGGTGGATATATGGCAGTATGCATTTGTCAAAGCTGGTAGAACTGTTCGGCATGATGAGTGAGCCCTGGGGTAAATTATGGATTATGTGTAATGTATCAATATTGATTGTAAGACGTATACAACATGAATGCAAGATGTTATTAATAGAGGAAACTAAGTGGGTGGTGGATATGTTGAATTTCATTATATAGCTGGTCAGTTAGTCTGTAAATCTAAAAATGTACTAAAATATGAAATATATTAATTAAAAAATACAGAAATACTAGAGGATTTGCTAAGTAATTTATTTGAATGCAGTCACTTCTGTCTTAAGAGTGTTTTAATTTATCTTGAGAATTCATGGCATTTGATTTTTGAAAATACCTTGATAATTGTTTTTGACAATGAAATCCAAAGCTCATAGGGAACAACGTCCAAGGGAGCAGTTTAACAAATAGATGTCTAAAATGTTCTATATGAGGAAAAAAAGAAACAGAATTTGGGATATAACAGAAAACAATGTGGATAAATTTAAGAGAGTGAGATAAACACATGGATTAATCTGTAAAATGACAGTTGAGGATGAAGAGGGCCTATGGAGAAGCATTGGGATGAGAGGCTTGCAAAGTTTCCAGAAGTCCTAAAATCAGAGCTAATTAAATTATTTGTTTCCCAGTGTTGTAAAGAACCACTTTCCATTCCCTCAAATTTGCAGCCAAATTTAAAGATAGAAATACAGTCAGTATCTAAGCTATCCTGGGATTTATTTATCTATATTAGCCATAGTTTATTCTGTTATCACAAATCAATGCTAACCCGTTTAATGCACCAACACTGAAGAGAAATTATTTTGCCATATAATTGCTTTATGGATATTGAAATATCTGATATGACAATTAAAATGTTCAATATTATAAGTTTAACCTTTTGTAAGGAATAGTTTTTGTTTGTTTTTTAACATAAGGTGGCTTGCGTTTGTAAATGCTGCACACAGCTAAGTTTTGATGCAGTGTTCAAGTTATTCTAGTCCGACTTAAAATGTTTGTTTTTTATTATGGAGGGAAATCTAAATCTACTTTTATTGAACAACAAATGAAAAACTCTGAGAGTTTAATGAAATATTCTTGTTATTCCAGAGATAACTGATTTAAATATAAACAAATACAGGTGGTTTATTTTCAAGCAGACTGGAGCATTTTGTTTTACTTGCCAGATTCAAGAGTTGCACGTGGTTAAATGAAACTAGTGAGCACCATGTGGGAAATTAACATTAAGAACATTGTTTATTCACTCAAAACTTCAGGATCATTTTTTCTTTCCCTGCCAAAACCAAATTTTGTTTTCATTCTCATGTGTCACACTGTATTTTCTTCTTATTTTAAACCCTATTATATATGAAACCAAGTAAGAAATGAAACTAGGCTTTATGATTTTATAAGTGACAGCAGTTTTGTTTATTTTTATGTGGAGTTTTCAATTCAGAGTAAAACTTCCTAAAATATTTTCAGGTTCTGTAATTAGGTGACAGCTGGCTTGTGAAGTACCCAATGCCAATTAGCAGAAAATCTTTCATAAGAGAACAATTGTAATGAATATAATTTCCAAGAGGATTTGCTGTACTTCTCTTCAAAAATGAAAAACATTTCTACTTTCTCTTCACTTCAACTACAAGTTGATGTTTTTAGGATACACAGAAGCTTAATTTCCTGATTATCCTTCAATTTTTAAATTTTTTAATTCAATTACTCATCATTTTCACACACACACACGTGTGTGTATGTGTTAAAAAAAAAGCTAATGTATTAGAGAAGTTTAATTGTTAGTTACCTAATGAAAACTATATTATACTATAACTCCAGATTTTGTGATGCTCACAATGTTTTCCAATTTTTTGTAATATTCTCTCTTCCTAAATAATATTTACTTTTTGGCTTAAAAAAATAAATAAATAATTAATTAATTAAAAAAATTAAAAATAAAAGCTTAACAGGAAAAGAAGCTTCCTCTTATCCTGTATCCTATAAACCTCTTTCAATTTAGAAATATATACCATGTGGCTAAGAAATTTCATATCACCAGGCAATCTGTAGCATCTGTCTTATGGATATGTAATGTATAAATTATTTGCTCACTCTTTTCTCAAAATAAGTATAATTATGTTTGTGAGGATACAAAAGAGACTATGGGAACAGAAGCAAAGGTCAATATGAAACCGCATTCCTGCTCAGATGAAACTCGAACCTAGCTGTAACTCAGATTGGGCCTTGAGTCCACAATCCCTGAATTAAGAGGGGACTCAAACCCATTGTCTTTTAATTGAAACTGCTCACTTGGTGCCAGGACTTACCGACATTCAGGTTCTTTAGTCTCATGGCAGAAAGAACTCAACGAGAGGCAAAGTGACAGGAAAAATGTGAGTTTATTAGCACGGTCAGTTGTGAGAGATATAGGTGGGCAGGCAAGGGAGCACAGCCTAGAGAAAAAAAGTTCATTTTTATAATAATAGGAAAAAACAGAGAGGGGAGACCATCACCTCCTTCCTCATTCTTGGGTAGACATGAAGACTTACATTGTTAGTTTCTCCTTTGAATGTACATGGTCTGACTGAGCCAGTTATGATGCTATTTAAATCAGATGTATATTAGCAGAAGGGTGATAACATATACTAAAATATGCTAATTCAACTCAGGTTTCAGTATAATGTCCCCTTTCACCTAGTTTCCTTTCCCTTTCACCTATTCCTGTCTTGACAACATGCAGAAATGTAACTCTTCACGAACTGTTAACTCCCGGACTTTAGGTAACAAGATTCAGTCCCCAGATCTACTGTCTTGTGTTATAACGATCAGGGTTTGTGGCTTGAGAGTGCCTGACACTTGGATGCACCTGTCTTCCTTCAAGGTAGATTAGATTGTTGCTAAGTTACTGGATTCTTTTCTTGGGTGGTCAGTAGCTCACAACAATCTCTCAAACTTCCTTAAAACCCCCTGTCTTGAAACCTCTAGCGGGATTTCTAAATGATAGAATCACCCTACTCTAGCTCCATCAAGTGTGCCTCATAGAAAGAAATAGGGAGAGCACTGATGCAAAAGGCAAATGGTGAGACTGGCAGAATGTTCTAGGTTGTCTAACAGGGATTTTTGTGTTTTTTAAGTAAAATTGAAAAACCTACTGAAATATTTTGAAAATTTTTATGCTTAGACTTTGAAGGATTATGAATATCCCTCAACTGAGTTTAGGCACAGTTTATTTATATTTTTTTAATTTTTTAAATTTATGTTTAATTAGAGGATAACTGCTTTACTATATTGTGTTGGTTTCTGCCATACGCCAACACGAACCAGCCCATAGGTATACATAGGTCCCCTCCCTTTTGAACCTCCCTCCCACTTCCCACCTTGTCCCACTCCTCTAGGCTGTCACAGAGCATGGGATTTGAGCAGCTCACCAGTATAACTGTATTAAAAAGCAGAGACATCTGCCAGCAAAGGTCCGTATAGTCAAAGCTATGGTTTTTCCAGTTGTCCTGTACAGATGTAATAATTGGACCATAAAAAAGGCTGAGTGCCAAAGAATTGATGCTTTTAAACTGTGGTGTTGCAGAAGACTCTTGAGAGTCCCTTCAACAGCAAGGAGATCAAACCAGTCAATCCTGAAGAAAATCAGCCCTGAATATTCATTGGAAGGACTGGTGCTGAATCTACAATACTTTGGCCTCATGATGCAAAGAACCAACTCATTGGAAAATACTTTGATGCTGGAAAAGATAGAAGGCAAGAGAAGAAGGGGATGGCAGGGGATGAGGTGGTTGGACGGCCTCACTGACTCCGTTGACATGAGTTTGAGCAAGTTTCGGGAGATGGTGAAGGACAGGGAAGCCTGATGTGCTGCAGCTCATGGAATCAAGAAGATCGGACACATCTGAGCCCCTGAACAACAACAAGGATTTTTATAGACAGCTAGGTATCGAGGCTTTCAATTTTTAAATAATTGCTCTGAGTCTCAGACTTCTAATTGCCATAAAGCAATCTCTTTGCACTTTCCCTTGGGTCTATGTTTAGTTTATATAATTTCCTCAGTTTTTTCCCTAAATAATTGAAATTTACACAGAGGTACTTCATACTAAAATTATTATAGGAAAACAGCTTGTAAAACAAAAGGCATAATGACTCATGTCAGAGAGTTTATAACAGTAGATGCACGAGTGTTTTAACTTTTGTAAGTTCAATAACTTGACTTGAGGGGAAAAAAATAAGCAATTAGAAGTTGATTTGCAGATATTGGTCTTTAAAGAATACCATCTACCATGTAAATTCTTATAGATCAGGAATGTTTAAGGTATAGGAAGTTATTACATTTATTCCTTTAAATTTCTTAAGATCAAGAGAGTACATTCTTTCAAGTTGTGAATATTAGGTTTAGTTTTTAAAAAAGCAACAGTGGGGGTTAAAAGCCCAGATAATATATAATATGCTTTAAGTTACCTTCTTAAAGGCAGCTAAGCATTGTTTGACCAGAGAAGTGGCTCAGAGGCAGGGAAGGATCTAATAATGATGTGGTGGGCAGCCTCTGAAATGGCCCCCTGCTATTTCTACTTGCTAATGTTTACCCCTTTGTGTGAGTCTCCTCCTCTTGAGTGTGGACTGGACACACTCATCATTAATCATTAATGATTAATATCAGACAAATACAACAAAAGTTTGTCACATCAGAGATTAGGTTTTAGAGTCTGTCTCTTATTTCCCCTTTTCTTACTGTCTTTCTTGCTCTGAAGGGAAGCCAGTTCCCACGTTGCAGGCTGTCCTACAGAGAGGCCCATAAGGTAAGGAACAGATGACTCTTGCCGAAAGTCAGCAAGAACCTGAGGCCTGCAAAGATAATCTTAGAAGTGGATTTTCCCCAAGTTAAACCTTGAGATGACCAGAGCCCTTAACTGCAGCCCAAAGACAGAGGACCCAATTAAGCCAATCCTGAATTCCCCACCCACAGACACTCTACAAGAATATATTTTGCTGTTCTGTGCTGCTACTTTTTTATTATGCAGCAATTGATGACTGTTACAATAAGAAAAAGCCCAAATGACTTCAAAATGTATTCAGAGTGATTATGAAAAAAATAAATGTAATAAAGGAGTGATTTCACCTGCAATAATTTTTTTTTTGCATTTTAAAAAAACTTTTAATTTTCAGATAAGTGTACATCCACATGCAGTTATAAAAAATAATACAGAAGAAACCCATAAACCTTTCACTCAGTTTCTCCTAATATTGACTATATAAGTATAGTAAAATAGAGCTTCCCTGTTGGCTCAGATGGTAAAGAATCTGCCTGCAATGCAGGAGACCTGGGTTCGATTCCTAGGTCAGGAAGACGCCCTGGAGAAGGAAATAGCAACCCACTCCAGTATTCTCGCCTGGAGAATTCCTTGGACAAAAAGAGCCTGGTGGGCCACAGTCTAAGAGGTCACAAAAAGTCGGACTTGACTTTCACTTTCAAAATAGTACAGCCATCACTTGCAATATTTTTAAAAAGTATAGCTAAACTAACTCTATATTAAGAGACACAGATGTTTCCTTGGCTTCCTCTTTGCATCACTCAAAATAGTCTGGGTATAGACACTGAGATAAAGGTAGACATAGAGACCGAGATACAGAGAAATAGGTGTAGATGTGTAGCTTACTACTCTATCATGCTGCTTGTATTACAAATCAGTGCAGTTTGGGGATGAGACATCTGTTCATCATAGTCAGACTCCACACGGAAACACTCACCAGTCTGACACATTACTGATCAGTGTGCTGGAGAGAAAGCAGCTCTGGGGGGTCTTGGACTAGGAATTAATATTTTGGCCCACAGGGGGCACATATCTGATAACAACTCACTGATCAGAAGTTGCAGTGGTAACTGCTGCTCCTGCTAAGTCACCTCAGTCGTGTCCGACCCTGTGCGACCCCATAGACGGCAGCCCACCAGGCTCCCCCGTCCCTGGCATTCTCCAGGCAAGAACACTGGAGTGGGTTGCCATTTCCTTCTCTAATGCATGAAAGTGAAAAGTGAAAGTGAAGTCGCTCAGTCGTGTCCGACTCTTAGCGACCCCATGGACTGCAGCCCACCAGGCTCCTCCATCCATGGGATTGTCCAGGCAAGAGGACTGGAGTGGGGTGCCATTGCCTTTTCTGGCAGTGGTAACTACACTCAGCCAAACGGAGGACAGAATTTTAATCTTATGATAAATCAGGAATGGATTACAACTGGAAGTAGTTAACAGCCTAATTGGCTTTCTCACTGTGAAAAGCTTATTGTAAGTTTTATTTATTTTTGTTTTTTAAAGATACATCAGAAGTAATATGCCAGACTTGACTTGAAATACTGTATTAGAAACATTAATTGAAATTAATTGAAAAGCTACATTGAATTGAACTATTTTTCACAGACTTTTTGATGGTATTTTATACCCCAGTTCAGTACTTAATCTTTTAGGAATACAGCGTACCATGCTTCCCAGCACGTAGCTACTTTTTTGTTTGGTTGGCTATTTTTGGTTTGTTTTCTTTTCTTCTTAAGTAGCTCCCTAGTTTATGTATGTGTTGAGGGTTGGGGGCAGGGGATGTCGTGGGTATCTGCAAACTAAACCATTTTTTAAATTTATTCTTTACTCCACTTCATCTGTGCAGGTTTCCCCAGTACTTATTGGCCTTTTGATTGTTCATTTTTGATTGTTTACTGATGATTCTCTGGAATCACGATACTTTATTGTTTTATCTGTATACTTTATAAGACACTTGTCTATTTTATTCTTAATTAATTCAACAATGTATATTGCACCTTTCTATTTTGGCAGTGTTTTTATAGTGATGGAATATAGCAGTAAAAATGTTTAAAAATTACCTGCCCTCACAGCACACATCTTCATAAGGAAGATAGATAGTAAACTAATAAAAAGTAAAATACACATTATGATAAGTAGTGATGTGTCCTTTAAAGAAAAAATGAGCAACGAAGAATATAGGTAATATTAAAGGCTTTGGTAATACACTCACATTTAAGCAAAAATCCAGAAAAGATGAGGCAGTCAAAGGGTCATTGATATAAGAAGAAAGAGCCATTAGACGGAGAGGGGGGCAGGTGCAAAGACTGTGTGGTAGGAACATCCTTACTATACGGGTATTGTAAGGAAATACAGATAGGAAGGAGTCTGCCAGGAGGACAGAGCTAGTGATTAATATCTGACAGACAGCCAGTGTCCTGCTTATGTAAGAAAGTATGTCTCACTCTTTTTATCTTTATTTTTTATAGCATGAAAACTCCTTAGAGAATATTGGGCAGTTAGATATGCTTACACTTACGTTTAAAAATATCAGCATGACTGTAAAGCCACAAAGATATAGAGTACAGGGAAATATAGCCATTATTTTGCAATAACTTGAAAAGGAGTATAATCTATAAAAACACTGGATCACTATGCTACGTACCTGAAACTAATGGGTATAGTAAATCAACCATGTTTCAATTAAAATATATAAATATATATCAGTATGACCATTGTCTTGAAAGTATATACTATGGGGATATGGTGGTAGCTTGAACACACAGGTGGAAGCAATGAAAGTAATAAGATGTTATTATATTACAAAGTTATTTCAAAAGCAAATTTATTTTGAATGGTTAGCTGTAGACTATGAGAGATAGGAAGATTCAAGAGAGTCTTCAACATTTTTTTTTTTTTTTGCCTATTACACTGCAAAGAATTTCAATTAACTGTGAAGGAAGAAATTGGAAGAAGAATTTGGGATAAAAAGAGTAAATTTGAATTTTTGTATATTAGGTTTAAGATGTGAATTAGATATACACATGGAGATATTGAAAGCATAGGTGTATTTATCTAAAAAATATGGAAGAAGTACAGCTGAGAAGTACAATACCTACCTTGGGGGAGTCATCTGTGTATAAATGAAATTTAAAACCATAAGTCTAGATATCATTATGGAAGAGTGAATTGAGTGAAGTCAGAGAAGATAGGAGGTCCAAAATTTAAAGCCCCAGGGAATTCAAATGTTTAAAAATCAAGAGATAAGAAGGAACTAGAAAAAGTCATTGAGGGGACTGATTAATGAAGTAGGAATAAAATCAGAGTGGAATGTTCCTTATGCAAATTAGGGGGAAAAAAATCAGGTCATCAATTATGTTGATTGCTGCTGACCAAGTAAGATGAAGACTGAGAATAGGCAATTAAATTTAACAATGTTGAGATCACTGGTAACCTTGACAGGAATGGTTTGGGTGAGGTTGTGAGCTAGAAATCTGCTTCAAATAGCTGATGAAAGAGGGGGGAGATAGGAATTGGAAGGGGAACAGAAAAACTGAGTTAGTAGCTAGATGAGTATTGGCTCCAGAGAAAAGAATTAAGGTGAGAAAAATTGCACATACATAGATGGGCTGGAGAGATTCTCAAGTAAGTGACAAAGGATGATGTTGATTGCAAATGTGAACATATTTTATGGAGCAATAAAAAGAGGTCTTTCCTGGTGGCTCAGTTGTAAAGAATCCACCTGCTTATGCAGGAGATGCAGGTTCCATCCCTGGGTCAGGAAGACCCTCTGGAGAAGGAAATGGCAACCCACTCCAGTATTCTTGTCTGGAAAATCCCATGGACAGAGGACCCTGGCAGCCTGCAGTCCTTGGGGCCACCAAGGGTTGGACACCACTGAATGACTAAACAACAACTATGAGGGAAAAGAAAGAAACTATTGTCACAGAGCAATGGAGAATAAAAACAGTACTGTGACCATGGGAATTGCAAAGTTCACAACTCATAGTGGAAAGATGTTTGAATCTGAACATAGATGAGAAGGTGTGAAACAGTCATGTGAATCAGTTGGCTGGGAAAATATAAAATGGTTACTGGGCAGCACTGAGATCAACCTGAAGTATTTGTTGGTTTTCAGTGAAGGCAGTTGGCATGTTTGTGAGGACGTTTTTGTTTAGTGTAGGAGTTTTGTTTTGCTCAGACACATTAGCCACAGCAATATTTCTGCAGGTGAAGAATAGGAAGAAGGTAGGAATTAGATGATTTTGAGGTTTTTGTTGGATAGGTGTGATGAAAGTAGACGTGGCAAATGAGGTGAGGATACAGTGAAGGGATGATTAACAATGGACTGCGAGATTTTCACTTGTTAAGAAAGGAAGTGATGATATGAATCGGATAAGCAGTAGTGAAAAGTTGGTATATAATCAATGTAGTTTTAATTGTAGAAGGTCAAATGATTTTTGGAGTCAGGAGACTAACAGGAGTAAGCTGTAAAGTGAAGAAGTGCTGGTTGGAGACTGGGATGCTTGCAATGGAAGCATGGGGGATGGTTATGAGTATAGATCTCTCTAGTGTAAAGTGTTGAAAGTGTTAGATCTTCAGTTGTGTCAGACTCTTTGCAACCCCATGGACTATAGCCTACCAGGCTCCTCTGTCCAGTGAATTCTCCAGGCAAAAATACTGGAGAGGGTTGCCATTCCTTTCACCAGGGGATCTTCTCCACCCAGGGATCGAAGCTAGGTCTCCTGCATTGCAGACAAATTCTTTACTGTCTGGGCCACCAGGAAAGCCCTCCCTAGTGTATGCATCTAATAAGCGGTTGAAGCATGGCAGAGGATGAAATCCATTGGACAGGAGAGGTGCAGGTGTTGAGATGAGATTTCAAAATGTGGTGATCAGAACAGTGAGGGTATATAATTTCCACCCCTAATTGTAAGATTTTGTTTAAAGTTACCATTGTGGCATAATGACCGTTTGGGCAGGCTTTACACAGTGGCATGAATCTGAGAGACACGGGTCAGCCACTTAATCTCTCTGTATCTCACTTTTCCCAGAGTTCAGTTCAATCATTCAATCGTGTCCGACTCTTTGCGACCCCATGGACTGCAGCATGCCAGGCCTCCCTGTCCATCACCAACTCCCGGAGTCTACCCAAACTCATGTCCATTGAGTCGGTGATGCCATCCAACCATCTCATCCTCTGTTGTCCCCTTCTTCTCCTGCCTTCAGTCTTTCCCAGCATCAGGGTCTTTTCAAATGAGTCAGCTCTTCGCATCAGGCGGCCAAAGTACTGGAGTTTCAGCTTCAACATCAGTCCTTCTAATGAACACTTAGCACTTGATCTTTAGGATGGACTGGTTGGATCTCCTTGCAGTCCAAGGGACTCTCAAGAGTCTTCTCCAACACCACAGTTCAAAAATATCAATTCTTCAGTGCTCAGCCTTCTTTATAGTCCAACTTCACATCCATACATGACTACTGGAAAAACCATAGCATTGACTAGATGGAAAAAAGTGAAAAAGTTGGTATTTTTGCTCAGCACTTATGAAGTTCTCAGTAAATATCAATTATTGTTTTAGCATTGCTATTTCTTTGGATAAGTTTAGTTCACATAGCAGACATTCTGAAAGGAAACGATTTCTGTACAATGGCATAAACCCTACTGATACTGTTTTAAGATCTCAAATTCAAGACCTTTCTTATGACCTTCAGTTTGAACAGACAATAACTTCAGAAAGATTTCAATTACTTTCATATTGGGAAATGGTGAACAAATTTATATTCTAGGTTTGTTACTTTCTCCCATGTGCCATAGACAATACTGGAGCAAAGCCAGATAGCAAAAACAGGAAAAGTTGGGCTTAGGGGTAAAGAGTTTAGGCTGTAAAACAAGAAAAAAGAGTCAGCAAGATGGGTTGGAACAGAAGATAAACTTAATATTCAATTTATAAGGGCTTCTTTAGAATTCTGGTGATAAGAAATGACTAGCTAGAGACACACCAAGGTGAGGCATAGTTTTCTATACTACTCTAGTAATATATAGAAATTCTATGGTTGCTAAACTTGCTATGCATTCCCTAGCTTGAGCTAATTTTTTTAGATAAGTAGTTTGTTGTTTTCACAAAGACCAAAATCTCTAAAGTTACATTAAATGATTAGCATTAGACTTTAAGTGTTTCTGTATCCTAAATTTTATACTATTTAACAAGGGCTTCCAATTCCAAAAATCCATCAAAGCAGTCTAATTTGAATAAATAAGATTTTATATTTTTATATAGTAAATTTGAATGTATGTTTCATTGATATATAAATTATTAGCATGTAAGACAGTTCTTTCTGTAATATTTGCCTGGGTATACTGAACTTAAGCCCAGAATTGACACTGTATGTTTACTATTGCACTTTCTATTAATTGAAAAATTTGAGTTATTTCAAAAAGTATATTTCACCTTCACAAAGGGGGGGAAATGTTATAATGAGAGTTTCCCTCATAGAGAATCCCAAGCCTCCAGCATATTTTATATTAAATCTCAAGACCATGAAAAGGAAAGATCTGGTTAATTTTAATTATAGTGAACAGCAAAAAGATATGGATGATTCCTCAGGCAAACAGTGTTCTGATCAAATTGAAATAAGCATATTAAATCTAATGCCTACTAACCAGAAATTGTTCAACAGAGTTTGAGAAATACCATGGTGACTTTTGATGGTACCTGTGGATATGATTTAATAAAGGATACAAGTAAATAAAGTTCTAAAACTCTTTGAGTGGAAAAACACAGTCTGAATTAAGATTTTGAAATGTATTGGCAAAACTAAATATTAAAATTCTTTATTTATTTAAGCACCAAAAGAAAAAGAAAAGCATGAACATCTCAAAAAGTGTTCTATCTATTACTACCCTAGGTAGCTGATGTTGTAAGACAATATGTGTATTAGTTATTTGAAAACTTTAGTTTCTATGAACAGATAGATAAACTGACACTATTCTTATTCCTGGGAGACTAAAACTAATCTCTTTTTTTTTTTTTTTTTAAAACTAATCTCTTTACCTATGTAGTATATTTACTTACTAAGGGTAAAATCCCAAGTTTAACTTAACACAGGCTTGGCTAGAATGAACAGATGGAAGATATTTCCATAATAATATCATCATCACTATCATTTTCTTAACCAGTAATCAGAGAATCACCTCCTCTTCTCCCATATTAAGTTTTTTTAAATTTTTCTTTTAGTTTTATTGAGATATAATTGACATAACTCACTATATAAGTTTAAGGTGTGCAGCATCATTATATGATGACCACAGTAAGTTTAATGAACATTCAGCATCTCATACAGATACACAATAAAAGAAATAGACTTTTTTTCCTTGTGATTTTCATCACACTCAGGATTTCCTCTTTTAAAAAGTGTCATATGTAACCTAGGGTAGTGTTGATCATATTTATCATGTTGTACATATATCCTTAGTACTTCTCTTAGAACTGGAAGTCTGTGCCCTCCACGCCTGCCTCTGGTAACCAGAATCTGATCTCTTTTTCTATGAGTTTGGTTTTTTTTTTTAATATAATTGACTTACAACACTATTTTAGTTCCTGGTGCACAACACAGTGATTCTCTATATCTATGAATTTCAGAATATTCACCGTGATGAAAACAGTGAAAGGTTAGTCGCGCTCTTGTGTCCGACTCTGCGACCCCATGGACTGTAGCACTCCAGGATCCTCTGTCCATGAAATTCTCCAGACAGGAACACTGGAGTGGGTAGCCGTTCCCCCATCTCCAGGGGATCTTCCTGACCCACAGATTGAACCCGGGTCTCCTGCATTGCAGGAGGATCTTTTTACCATCTGAGACATTAATATTTGTCACTATAGACAGATATTACGTAGTTATTGACTGCATTTTTCACACAGTATATTTCATACCCATGACTCGCTTATATTATAACTGGACATTTGTACCTCTTAATCTCCCTCATCTACTCTCCTCCCTCCAACCCCCCTTCCTCTGGCACCTGCCTGTTTGTTCTCTGTATCTGTGATTCTGTTTCTGTTTTCTTATGTTTGTTCATTAGTTTTGTTTTTTAGATTCCACTATAAGTGGAATATATAGTACTTGTCTCTGTCTGACTTATTTCACTAAGGATAATACACCCGTGGTCTATCTGTGTTATCACAGTAGCTTCTTGGACTTGGATGTCTGCTTCCTTCCTGAGTTTAGGAAAGTTTTCAGCTCTTATCTCTAAACAGGTTCTCTATTATTTACTCCTTCTGAGAGCCCTATAATATGAATGCTATTACCCTTGATGTAGTCTAAGAGATCTCTTAAACTGTCCTCATATTTTAAAATTCTTTTTTCTTTTTTCTATTCAGCTTGTGTGATTTCTGCTACTGTGCATTCCAGATCACTGCTCTGTTCCTCTGTATTATATGATGTACTGTTGACTCCTTCGAATTTTTTTCTTTTCTTTTTTCTTTTTTAATTTCATTTATTGTATTCTTCAGCTCGTTTGGTTACTCTTTATATCTTCTGTCTTTGTTGATATTCTCACTGGATTCATCCATTCTTACTTGAGTTTATTGAGCATCTTGATCATTACCTTGAACTCTTGATGAGATATATTGCTTATCTCTACTTCATTTAGCTATTTTTCTGAGGTTTATCATTTTTTATCATTTAGAACATACTCCTGTACCTCATTTTCCCAATTCTGTGTTTATTTCTATGTGTTCAGTAGGTTGGTGACATTTCCCAGTCTTGGAGAAGTGGCCTTATGTGGGGCTCAATAGCACACCCCCCTCTGGCCACCAGAGCTATATTCCTAGATGCCCCCATGTGGACTGAGGGCACACCCTTCTCTTGTGGCCAGGCTAACTACTTAGGGCTGGTGGGCCAGGCTGATGGGCCGGGCTGGGGGACCGGGCTGGCTCCTGGTCCTATTGGCTCTAAGAGTGTGCGGTAGCTATGAGGTCACTGAAGTGTGTGTTAGGCTTCCTACAGAGTTGTCTCATGGCCCCGGTGGCCCTAGGCTGGCGCTGGTCGTCTGGAGGATAGGAACTGGGGCCGCATACGGCTGTCTGTGTGGCCTAGGAGTCGTGTGGAGTTGCTGCCATTCAGCTGATCGCTGGGCAAGGCAAGTTCCCCACGCAGCTGTCTTCACAGCCTGGGGGCTTCCGAGCCAGGGCCAGCCCGCTGGAGACTGGGGCTGTGTCCCCACACACTGCCTGTGGAGCCTCAAGGGGCTCCTAGCTGGTGTTCTGTGAGTGGGTAGAGCCAGGTCTCTGGGGCTAATAGGCCAGAGATAGAATTCCAAAATGGTGTGTGCCAGCACCCGGGTTCTTGCAGTAAAGCAGGCTTCCAGTGTCAGCTCCTGCCTCTATCTCTGCAGCCAGGGAGAGTTCTAGTTGCCTCTTGCCTTTTCGAAAAGTTCTCCAAAACCAGCAAGTGGATCTGACTCAGACTCTTTTCAAATCACTGCCTCTGTACTGAATCTTGGAGCATGTGCAAGCTTGGATGCAACCTTTGAGTCGAGAATCTATGTTGCCTATAGTTGTCTGGATCTCCTAAATGTAAACCTTGCTGATTTTCAAAGCCAGGCATTCTATCTGCTCACCTTCCTGGTGCCAGAGCCCAGGCGGGGTGCTCAGGCTTGGAATCCTGGCTCCATGGGGAGAACCTCTAAAGTTGTAGTATTCCTCCCGTTTTAGGGTTGCTGACCTGGGGATGTTAGATCTAAATATACTGTGTCTCTCCTTGTTCTACTCATGTGGTTCCTTTTTAATGTATTTAGTTATGTTATGGAAAATCTTTTCTGCTAGTCTTCAGGTCATTCTCATAGATGGTTGCTCTCAAAGTAGTTTTAATTTTAGTGTGTTCAGGGTAGGCAGTGAGTTCAGAGTTCCTACTCTGCCATCTTGCCCACTTTTCTACAAGAGCTAATTGAATTTTTGCCAAATAAATAATAACTCAGAAAGTTTTTGAAATACAACTCGCAGAAGTAATTATTAGATACCAGAAAAGATGTAGAATTTTACATTTGTTTGCTTTTCATATCTATACCATTTAAAACAGGAAAAAAAAATAGCATTCAGTAGCAATCAACACTGGTTAAAATCAGTGAAATGGAGAACCAAACAATGTAGCGAAAGTGTACATTTTTAAAATTTTCTTTAAAAGCTTCTACAAAAATTATTTTCCCCATTGATGAGGTAATGATAACTTTTCATATTCCACATCTCAAAATGTAGTTTGAAGGAATAATCATAGATGAGTTTTTTTTTTTTTTTAATTTTTTTATTAGTTAGAGGCTAATTACTTCACAACATTTCAGTGGGTTTTGTCATACATTGATATGAATCAGCCATAGTATCCAGTCTTTCCTATTGGGAAAATAGAAGCACTTTATTCATGTTTTGGTGTAAAAAATTGTCCAATAATTTATTGTACATCCATGAAACAGTGTGCTCTTTCTATCATTGGAGGCCATGTATTATCATTCTCTTTTACCTTTCCCCTCGATAGCTGCATGTCTGATTTTTTCACTTTCTTCTTGTCTCCACTAAATGTCAAGTTGCTAGAAAGACATTTCTTGATCATTGTTGGTATAAAGAAATATAACCCTTATCACAATCATCAGTCATTCTCTGGTGAACTTATCTCACTTTATTTTCTTTATAAAGGGAATAGAACTTAACATTGCATGTCAAATTATTTTATATTCTTTCTTGCTTATGGTCCATCTTCTCCAATAAAATCTGTACTACTTGAAAGTAAACACATATGGTATTATTCAAAATTATAACCTCATGCCAGAAATTATGACCAGTACCTACCTGGTAGTTACTCAATAAATATTTATTTTGTGTGTGTAAGGATGTAACATAATTCCTTACTAATAAACATGCTTCAGCTGACTTTATGCTTAAAAAATCTGATAAATACTAAATATATTTTCAAATATTATGAGAAAATATGCAAGTTAGAAGGCAATTTTAAGTGATGAAAATCAAGAGAAATGACACAATTATATGTAATTATTTCAAGGAAGAAAGCAAAATAAATGTTATAATATTCATTTGTCTATTTAATTAGTGTATAATTTACTTTTAAATTATATCTCCAAATTAATCCCAATTAATTTTAATCAACTAAAATTTAGGAAGATATGATAAACGGCCTTTATTACAGTCTAGAATATGAACATGATATATACTATGTCCAGGGAATATTGAAAAGCAAAATATCACATTACTCCCTTAACTCCTAGGAAGGGTATGCATGATCCCATGTTCTTAATAGTTCTGTTTCTCATTTACATTCAGGAAGTTGATATTCTGGATAATTCATTTGTCTTATAAATTTGGCTAGTGTGAGTGATTGTTTCTGAATCCAGCCATCTCCAAGTATACTGAGAGAACCTTATCCTTTTTCAGATGAGGTACAACTGAGAAGCAATTCTTGATGATGGATAACTTCCAATAAATAAACTTTTATTTATATGCACAAAGTGATAAGAATTATGAAGGACTCTGAGCAATACATAATATTAATAACCTATAACCCATATACTTAAAGTAATATTCAGTTCAAATATTTGTGTAAAATTTACATTTTAAATTAAGAATTTGTATTTTTAAAGCATTGAGATGGAAGTTTTGGTTAATCACTACATGCACTGATTTTTCCTTTGGATGTATGCATATTTGTTTCTTTTTTGGATGTAAGCATACTTCCTTAATATATACAATTTTATTAGAGAAACTGGATGATTTTTTTTCCTGAATTATAGCTAATCCTGCTGTCAGCCCAAGAACTAGATGGATTTAAATATCCTTCAATAAATAATTATATCCCCTAAATAGGGTTATCTAATACCAAGGTATAAGGCTGAGAATGAATTGTCTAACATCTGGATGTTTCTCTCTTTTAACTTCTTCAGAGTCAGCAAACATCTTACTCACTTGCTTTATGAAATGTCACTTCTCATAACAATCCTACAAATGATACGAGGTTGATTTAATACTGGCTATTATAATTGATTCACTTACAAATTTTCCTGCTGTATCCAGGGTGAGTTTTGATTATTCTATATCAACCTTGTGATTTGCTTTTGGTCAATATGGTGAAATTGTTACAGCAGCAGCGATTTATAATGATAAAGAAAAAAAAATGCTAGTCTTCATAACAATTTTTAAATATTTTGATAGACATTGTCATCTTTTATTCTTCATATTAATGAGGTTTTAATTCATCTCTGTAAAAACACCTATGTACCAAAAATGCCTTTAAAATAAAACAGAAATATAAGTTATCAGCCAGTTACCTAACCAGCCTAAAGAAGGCAACAGGCAGAATCAGGTTGGTGCTTCCATCAGTCTAAAAGGTCTATGACCAAGGCTAGAGTAAACTGTATACAATAAGAAGTCAGAGAACATCAGATATCTGAATAATTTACTTATCTCTCATTTAATTTGTCATTTCTATGAGTATTTGTTGTTCTTGTCCAGTCGCTGTCATGTCTGAGTCTGTGACCCTGAGAACTGCAGCACACCAGACTTCCCTGTCCTTCACTATCTCAGGAGTTTGCTCAAACTCATGTCCATTGAGTCGGTGATGCCATCGAACCATCTCATCCTCTGTCACTCGCTTCTCCTCCAGCCCTAAGCCTTCCCAGCATCAGAGTCTTTTCCAGTGTCTTTAACACTGAGAAGAAAACTTTAAGTCGAAAACAGCATACATTTAAAATTGTACTGCTGATGTTTGTGGAGGTTCCCTGAGTCTGGATCCCTGAGTACTTATGTAGAATCTTTGCACTTCTGTGAACGTTCAGTGAGACTGTTTGTCATATGAGCCACTGAGATGAGAGTGTAAATTTGTTACTGCCGTATATCCTAGCTTCTTCTGAAAAATGTGAATATTTCAAGGACAAGTTGTATCTATTCTCAAATGGGTCTAAAAAGCATGGCTACTGGTGCAAGCAATCTTCCTTATAAAAACTGAAGATTTTATATTATATAAAGAGATTTTGTGACACATGCCTGTTTGTAGTATCTGAACAAGTTTATCTAGACTCCTTTTGCAAAGGACTTTTTGTTTTGATTTCTGTGTCTAAACTATATCCTTATCTTTAGAAATCTACTTATGACTGAGGCTGTTTTAACAATGCCATGTGTCTTCCTTATCCATTGAAGAATTAAATCTATACTCAATTAGAAAAGATATTTTTCATTGTTTAACTGTGTCATTACCTTTTCCCTGTTACTTATCCACTTGAAAATGAATATAGATCTTTTTATCTTAGGTCTGTGGTGAGCTCATCATGCTCAAATGAATTTCAGAAAACTGGTGGCTATCCTTTTCCCTTCACTGATAAACTGATACTTTTGAAAAGTGCAGCCTATTTGCAGGACTGCCGTGGAGACACAGACGGACAGAACAGACTTGTGGCCACAGTGGGGAAAGGAGAGGGAGGGAGGAATTGAGAGCTCAGCATGGGAACAGAAACATTCAGTTCAGTTCAGTCACTTAGTAAGTAGTGTCTGACTCTTTGCGATCCCATGGACTGCAGCACGCCAGGCCTCCCTGTCCATCAACTCCCGGAGTTTACTCAGACTCATGTACACTGAGTCCGTGATGCCATCCACCATCTCATCCTCTGCTGTCCCCTTCTCCTCCCACCTTCAATCTTTCCCATCGTCAGGGTCTTTTCAAATGAGTCAGTTCTTTGCATCAGGAGGCTAAAGTATTGTAGTTTCAGCTTCAATATCCTGAATGAATATTCAGGACAGATTTCCTTTAGGATGGACTGGTTGGATAACGTTGCTGTCCAAAGGACTCTCAAGAGTCTTCTCCAACTCCAAAGTTCAAAAGCATCAATTTTTCGGCACTCAGCTTTCTGTATAGTCCAACTCTCACATCCATACATGACCACTGGAAAATCATAGCTTTGACTAGACGGACCTATGTTAGCAAAATATTGTCTCTGCTATTTAGTATGCTGTCTATGTTGGTCATAGCTTTTCTTCCAAGGAAAAAGTGTCTTTCAATTTCATGGCTGCAGTCACCGTCTGCAGTGATTTTGGAGCCCCAAAAATAAAGTCTCTCACTGTTTCCATTGTTTCCCCACCTATTTGCCAATAAGTGATGGGACCAGATACCATGATCTTAATTTTCTGAATGTTGAGCTTTAAGCCAACTTTTGCACTCTCCTCTTTCTTTTTTTTTTTTTTCATTTATTTTTATTAGTTGGAGGCTAATTACTTCACAACATTGCAGTGGGTTTTGTCATACATTGACATGAATCAGCCATGGATTTACATGTATTCCCCATCCCGATCCCCCCTCCCACCTCCCTCTCCACCCGATTCCTCTGGGTCTTCCCAGTGCGCCAGGCCTGAGCACTTGTCTCATGCATCCCACCTGGGCTGGTGATCTGTTTCACCATAGATAATATACATGCTGTTCTTTCGAAACATCCCACCCTCGCCTTCTCCCACAGAGTCCAAAAGTCTGTTCTGTACATCTGTGTCTCTTTTTCTGTTTTACATATAGGGTTATCATTACCATCTTTCTAAATTCCATATATATGTGTTAGTATGCTATAACGTTCTTTATCTTTCTGGCTTACTTCTCTCTGTATAATGGGCTCCAGTTTCATCCATCTCATTAGAACTGATTCAAATGAATTCTTTTTAACGGCTGAGTAATATTCCATGGTGTATATGTACCACAGCTTCCTTATCCATTCATCTGCTGATGGGCATCTAGGTTGCTTCCATGTCCTGGCTATTATAAACAGTGCTGCGATGAACATTGGGGTGCACATGTCTCTTTCAGATCTGGTTTCCTCAGTGTGTATGCCCAGGAGTGGGATTGCTGGGTCATATGGCAGTTCTATTTCCAGTTTTTTAAGAAATCTCCACACTGTTTTCCATAGCGGCTGTACTAGTTTGCATTCCCACCAACAGTGTAAGAGGGTTCCCTTTTCTCCACACCCTCTCCAGCATTTATTGCTTGTAGACTTTTGGATAGCAGCCATCCTGACTGGCGTGTAATGGTACCTCATTGTGGTTTTGATTTGCATTTCTCTGATAATGAGTGATGTTGAGCATCTTTTCATGTGTTTGTTAGCCATCCGTATGTCTTCTTTGGAGAAATGTCTGTTTAGTTCTTTGGCCCATTTTTTGATTGGGTCATTCATTTTTCTGGAATTGAGCTTCAGGAGTTGCTTGTATATTTTTGAGATTAATCCTTTGTCTGTTTCTTCAGTTGCTATTATTTTCTCCCAATCTCTGCACTCTCCTCTTTCAATTTCATCAAGAGGCTGTTTAGTTCTTCTTTGCTTTCTGCCGTAAGGGTGGTGTCATCTGCATATCTGAGGTTATTGATATTTCTTCCAGCAATCTTGATTCCAGCTTGTGCTTCATCCAGCCCAGTGTTTCTCATGATGTACTCTGCATGTAAGTTAAATAAGCACAGTGACAATATACAGCCTTGATGTACTCCTTTCCTGATTTGGAATCAGTCTGTTTCATGTCCAGTTCTAACTGTTGATTCCTGACCTACATACAGATTTCTAAAGAGGCAGGTCAGGTGGTTTGGTATTCTCATCTCTTGAAGAATTTTCCAGTTTGTTCTGATCCACACAGTCAAAGACTTTGGCATAGTCAATAAAGCAGAAGTAGATGTTTTTCTGGAACTCTTGCTTTTTTGATGATCCAGTGGATGTTGGCAATTTGCTCTCTGGTTCCTCTGCCTTTTCTGAATCCAGCTTGAACATCTGGAAGTTCATAGTTCACGTACTGTTGAAGCCTGGCTTGGAGAATCTTGAGCATTACTTTACTAGCGTGTGAGATGAGTACAATTGTGCAGTAGTTTGAACATTGTTTGGCATTGCCTTTTTTTGGGACTGAAAGGAAAACTGACCTTTTCCAGTCCCATAGCCACTGCTGAGTTTTCCAAATTTGCTGACATTTTGAGTGAAGCACTCTCACAGCATCATCTTCTAGGATTTGAAACAGCTCAACTGGAATTCTTCACCTCCATTAGCTTTGTTCATAGTGATGCTTCCTAATACCCACTTAACTTCACATTCCCGGATGTCTGTTTCTAGGTGAGTGATGACACCATTGTGATTATCTGGGTCATGGATATCTTTTTTGTACAGTTCTTCTGTGTATTCTTGTCACCTCTTCTTAATATCTTCTGCTTCTGTTAGGTCCATACCATTTCTGTCCTTTATTGAGCCCGTCTTTGCATGAAATCTTCCCTTGGTATCTCTAGTTTACTTGAAAAGATCTCTAGTCTTTCCCATTTTATTTTTTCCCTCTATTTCATGCCACAAGGGCAGGGGCTCTGGGTGCAGCAGAGCTGGTATGGCATAAGCCCTCTTGGAGGAGGTCGCCATTAGCCCACCATAGAGCTGCCAGAACTTAACCAGGACTGGGGAAACAGACTCTTGGAGGGCACAAACAGAACCTTGTGTGTACCAGGACCCAGGAGAAAGGAGCAGTGACCTCACAAGAGACTGACCCAGACTTGCCTGTGAGTGTCCAGGAGTCTTTGGCAGAGGCGTGGGTCAATGGTGGCTTGCTGCAGATGTGGGCACACTGAGTGTAGCAGTGCATGCATGGGACCTTTTGAACGAGGTCTTCATTATCATCATCACCTCCACCATAGTTTGGCCCCAGGTAAATAACAGGAAAGGAACACAACCCCTCCCATCAACAGAAAATTGGACTATAGATTTACAGAGCATGGCCCTGCCCACTAGAACAAGACCCAGTTTCCCCCTCAGTCAGTCTCTCCCATCAGGAAGTTTCCATAAGCCTCTTATCCTTCTCCATCACAGGGCAGACAGACTGAAAACCACAATCACAGAAAACTAACCAATCTGATCACATGGACCACAGCCTTGTCTAACTCAGTGAAACTATGAACCATGCCATGTAGGGCCTCCCAAGACAGACGGGTCATGGTGGAGAGTTCTGACTAAACGTGGTCCACTGGAGAAGGGAATGGCAAACCTCTTCAGTATTCTTGGCTTGAGAACCCCATCAACAGTATGAAAAGGCAAAAAGATAGGACACTGAAAGAGGAACTCCCCAGGTCGGTAGGTGCCCAGTATGCTCCTGGAGATCAGTGGAGAAAAAACTCCAGAAAGAATGAATAGATGGAGCCAAAGCAAAAACAACACCCAGTTGTGGATGTGACTGGTGATGGAAATAAACTCCAATGCTGTAAAGAGCAATATTGCATAGGAACCTGGAATATTAGGTCCATGAATCAAGGTAAATTGGAAGTGTTCAAACAGGAGATGGCAAGAGTGAACATTGATGTTTTAGGAATCAGTGAACTAAAGTAGACTGGAATGAGTGAATTTAACTCAGATAACCATTATATCCACTGCTGTGGGCAAGAATCCCTTAGAAGAAATGGAATAGCCATCATAGTCAACAAAAGAGTCTGAAATTTAGTACTTGGATGAAATCTCAAAAACAACAGAATGATCTCTGTTTGTTTCCAGGCAAACCATTCAGTATCACAGTAATCCAAGTCAATGCCCTGACCAGTAATAATGAGGAAGCTGAATTTGAATGGTTCTACAAAGACCTACAAGACCTTCTAAAATTGACACCCAAAAAGGATGACCTTTTCATTATAGGGGACTGGAATGCAAAAGTAGGAAGTCAAGAAACACCTGGAGTAACAGGCAAATTTGGCCTTGGAGTACGGAATGAAGCAGGGCAAAGGCTAATAGAGTTTTGCCAAGAAAACACACTAGTCAGAGCAAATACCCTCTTCCAACAACACAAGAGAAGACTCTACACATGAATATCACCAGATGGTCAATACCGAAATCTGATTGATTATAGACTTTGCAGTCAAAGATGGACAAGCTCTATGCAGTCAGCAAAAACAAGACCGGGAGCTGGCTATGGCTCGGGTCATGAACTCTATTGCCAAATTCAGACTTATATTGAAGAAAGTAGGGGAAACCACTAGACCATTCAGGTATGACCTAAATCAAATCCCTTATGATTATATGTGGAAGTGATAAATAGATTCAAGGGGATTATATCTGATAGAGTGCCTGAAGAACTATTGATGGAGGTTCATGACATTGTACAAGAGGCAGGGATCAAGACCATCCCCAAGAAAAAGAAATGCAAAAAGGCAAAATGGTTGTCTGAGGAGGCCTTAGAAATAGCTGTGAAAAGAAGAAATGTGAAAGGCAAAGGAGAAAAGGAAAGATATACCCATTTGAATGCAGAGTTCCAAAGATTAGCAAGGAGAGGTAAGAAAGCGTTCCTCAGTGATCAATGCAAAGAAATAGAGGAAAACATATACATTACCGTATGTGAGGTAGACAGCCAGGGGGAACTTGCCGTATGATGCATAGAGCTCAGCCTGGTGCTCTGTGACAACCTGGAGAGGTGGAATGTGGCAGGAGATGGGAGGGGATGTTCGCGAGGGAGCGGATGTGTGTATAACTGTGGCTGATTCACGTTGATATGTGGCAGAAACCCACACAGTATTGTAAAGAAATTGTCTTCCAATTAAAATTAAATTTTAAAAAATTACATGATATTAAAAAAGTAATTCACTTTAACATTTTGTTACTCAAAGTTTTCATCCTCTCTCTCTTTTTTTTTTTTAATCTGCTAATAACTTTCTTATGTCCTGGTGCTGTTTCTCAAAAGTTTAGAATGAAAGATCTCGCTCTCTCTTATTTCTGTGGAATAAATTTATCTTATACTACAGGAATCTAACATCTTCTATCTCCTAAAGTCATGTTATCCAAGTCATAATGACATTTATATGGACATATCCTTATAAAAAAAAGTACATAATTATGTGATTTATTTCTCTCTCCACGTAATGCATATATATGTAATTATAAAATTACATATATATATATATGTTTATAGCACTACATAGATATATATTCAATATCTCTCTATATATTTTTGTCCTCTGCCTTAACACTGGACACAGCACTGAATTTAGAACAGATTATTCATTAAAGTCGGTATAGTAGGTTTTTATTTTTTTTAGATAAAGATATTTACTTTTATATTGGTCAGCATTCACAGCAAAATGGCTTAATAAACTGAGAATGGATGTTGAACATTTCTTAGCAAAATAAAAAATAAAATTGTGAATTCCTATCATAAAGATGTGAATCAGTTTATTTGCTCAGTTTATTAAGGAGGTGATATGGAAATGTAAAATGCCCCTATAGCTTAGATTTCTTCTTTTTTTATTTTTAATTGGAGAAAGATTGCTTTACAGTGTTGTGTTGGTTTTTATTTTGTAAAATGTGCCAGAAAGTTTTCTTATTAACTTAAGACACCACTGCTATTTCTCCGTAAATCTCAACATTCTGCTCAGATGACATGCAATTATTTCTTTTGCCATTTGGCCTAATAGAGTATTTATTTAAGATGATGTGAAGTATTTCAGAATTCTCCTTATCAGCCTTCTTGAATCCACCCATGCCTAAACATAATTACAACTGCTATCGTGGTCTTCTACAAAGATAAGTAATGCCATGTCTCTATTTTGTTCAAACCATTCCTAGAGCTCCACATCATCCTTGGAATCAAATTCAAAATCTTTGTAACAGTTTTAGAAGGTAGGTTTTATATAATTTGGTCCCTGCCAATTTTTCAAATTAAGTTTTCTAATTTCCAACCCTGTTTCCCTGGTGTATTTCAGATGTGCTACATGGAACTTCTTAATCTTTGTCAAACATACCAATCTGATTAATGCTTTAAAACCTTATCATATTGTTTCCTTTTTTCACATTTATATCTTTTTTCATGTAGGAAATACATATACTGTTTATCTCAGAGGGAAGTCTTTGTTGGCACTTCTCTTGGTCTGCCCAGACTGCAAAACAGAATACCATATCGACTCAAAAAAGGTGCACAATTTGAGAGCTGCAAATTAAGTTTTATTTGGGGAAAAATAAGGACTGCAGCCTAGGAGACAGCACCTCAGATAGTTCTGAGAGACTGCTCTGAAAGGTAGTGAAGAAAGGTCAGTATATAGGATTTGGGGGAAGGGGGAGTTCAAGGCAATCAAGAGCAGACCACACAAAAGGTTTTCTGCTAGTCGTGAGGAACTGATGGCATCGTGAAGGGTTTCAGTGCTAGTCTCGATATGAATGGATACAAATATTGGGATCATGAACTCAGTTCCTGAAAATATCTAACTATCTAAAGACCTGTTCCACCAGATTCCCTGGAGCCCAGAGTGCCTACCTCCACCCTGACCCCCCTAAGGGGAGGTTGAAAGTCAACAGCAGCAGCAGCTCAGGGTTCAATCTCCACAGAGGCAGGTGGCAAACGCCCTTGTAGTTTTTGTAGTTGAGTTGCTGGCAAATACTCTTGGCAAATGCCAATTTGTAGTTGACAACCACAAGGTTGGATGGCTTAAACAACAGAAATTTATTTCCTTACAACCCTGGAGTCTGGGAAATTCAGGTTCAAGGTACTGGCAAGTTTGATTTCTAGGGTGGAAATTCTCCATGACTTGTAGATAATGGCCTTCTTGCTGTGTCCTCATAGGGCCTTTCCTCAGTGCCTGCTGGGAAATGGGGGAGGAGAGGGTACAGATTCTCTGGTGTCATAGGGACAGTAGTCCTTTTGAATCAAGACCCCACCCCTTATGACTTCTTTTAACCTTGATTACTTCCTTTGAGGCCCCATCTCCAAACATAACTACACTGGAGGTTAGAATTGCAATGTCTAGATTGAGGGAAACATAAATATTCAGTCCACACCATCCCTGAAGTACTCTACTTTGTCATTTATAGTTCCATACCCCTTATCCTGCTATTATTCTCCTATTGAATCCAAAACTATTTAAAATGGTACTATGTATATATTTTCTCATTTATGAACTCTCATAAACTCTCTGATTTTATGAAAATCAGACACTTTGTCATACTTTTAAAGTTTATTTTTCTAGGATCTAGTGTTAGACAGGCATTTATTAGAATAGTTATTTATTTTAAGGACAAATTAATTCATTACTGAATAATAATGGAAAGAGTCAATAACTATTAGGAAGCAAAGTTAGACACTAGAATATGATGGGCATTTCTTAAGCATTGTGACTTCTTAACACTTTCCTCATAATGGAGTGGATGTAGTCATATAGTTCATATTTAACAGACATTTTGTTTTGAAATAGTTCATATTTAAAGCATCTTGGAAATTTTACTCATTTTTTTACATACACATGAGCTCATATTATGAGCCTCAGATGCTCCCCTCACTCCTGTTACAGTTTGTGTTGCTCAGAGTTCTATTAAACTCTTGCAACTTTTAGCTATATTTCTACATATCCCTCTTGATGATTATAGGATGCAAACACATTCTTACATAATTACAGAAGGTACTTAAAATGCAAATACCCTTTGGAGACAGGTAACAGTGAAACTACTTAAGAGAGAAAGTTTGTAAAGCAAATTTTTTAAAAAGCTTTCCAGGCCAGAATATTGCAATTTTTAAGAATGCATTTTTATTTAGATTCTTTTTTTGTCTTAGCACTGGTGTTGGATTTGTTTTTATTGCTATGAATTACCTAAATGTATAAAAAAATAATTGTATCTTCTCTTCACTTTTCTCCTCATATAGAATAACACAAATTGACCATTAAAAATTATGCATATATGAACATAATTTGTCTTCCATGACTCTGAAATGCACTCACTAGAGGAAGTTAGTTAGGAAAAGTCATCAAGATGGAATAATTATTTCTGATATCATTACGGATCCCTTAAATTTTGTGACAGTTTCGACACTTAGACCATTGGTTTCAGAAAACAGTTTCTAGTACTTAAACAGAGCTACATTTTCAGTGAATATTGGAAAGGATGTCAAGGAAAGCCACTCCTCTAAACATCACGTCTAACCTTCAGTACCTCATTATTGACCCGATGCTGGCTCATTCATTCAAATTACTTAATTGAACAATTCAAGCCCAGGCATAAAGTAGACAAATTAATTTAGTGATTGTCAATAAGCTGACATTTCCTGTGGAACTTTAGAAACTTTCCATACATTTTGCAGTAGAATTCAGTTGGCCCATTTTAAAAACCCATTTCTTGAATAAACATTATGTTAGTTTGTTCTAAATGCTGCTTCCAGAAACCAAAGGAGTACATCAAGGCTGTATGTTTTCACCCTACTTATTTAACTTATATGCAGAGTACATCATGAGAAATGCTGGGCTGGAGGAAGCACAAGCTGGAATCAAGATTGCTGGGAGAAATATCAATAACCTCAGATAGGCAGATGACACCACCCTTATGGCAGAAAGTGAAGAAGAACTAAAGAGCCTCTTGATGAAGGTGAAAGAGGAGAGTGAAAAGGTTGGCTTAAAACTCAACATTCAGAAAACTAAGATCATGGCATCCAGTCCCATCACTTCATGAGAAATAGATGGGGAAACAGTGGAAACAGTGTCAGACTTTATTTTTGGGGGCTCTAAAATCACTGCAGATGGTGACTGTAGCCATGAAATTTAAATACATTTGCTCTTTGAGAGAAAAGTTATGACCAACCTAGACAGCATATTAAAAAGCAGAGACATTATTTTACCAACAAAGGTCCATCTAGTCAAGGCTATGATTTTTCCAGTAGTCATGTATGGATGTGAGAGTTGGACTATAAAGAAAGCTGAGCACTGAAGAATTGATGCTTTTGGACTGTGGTTTTGGAGAAGACCCTTGAGAGTCCCTTGGACTGCAAGGAGATCCAACCAGTCCATCCTAAAGGAAATCAGACCTGAATATTCATTGGAAGGACTGATGTTAAAGCTGAAACTCCAATACTTTGGCCACCTGATGCGAAGAACTGATTCATTGGAAAAGACCCTGATGCTGGGAAGGATTGAAGGCAGGAGTAGAAGGGGACAACAGAGGATGAGATGGTTGGATGGCATCACTGACTTAGTGGAGAAGAGTTTGAGTAAACTCCGGGAGTTGGTGATGGACAGGGAGGCCTGGCGTGCTGCAGACCATGGGGTCACAAACAGTCGGACATGACTGAGCGACTGAACAACAGCAATGAGTATATATATTAATGTGATTTATTGATAGTTGTTCCTGAATTCAAGAATAAAACTATATCTGATATCAACAATTTTATCAAGTAGCATGGGAGGCCAGATTATTATTTATTACAGATAGTGTAATAAAGTGATAAATATAGGTAAAAAGCATACAATTTAAAAATAAGATTTGGAATATTATATTGTACAGATGAAATATATGTGTATGTAAAAAATGAAATTTCATAGAAATGCCAATTAAATATCACTAAAAACTGTAAACTACTTAGGAATAAATTTTAGAAAATATCTTCTTACTCTGTACATTCATAAGTGTAAAATATTGAGAGAAATACTGTTTTAGAATAATTAAATATATTAAAGAATTATTATTGCTCTTGAATTATAAAGCTGATTGATTTAAAGATGGCATTCTACTTTTTAGTTGTTGTTGTTTTCTACACTGCCAAGTCCACACAAAATGAAACCAAAGGATAACTGCCAGCTTCAAGAAAGAATGTTCTTAGTGCTGAAATGAGAAGGGACCATAACACACTTATTATTCATGCCCCATAATGATGGTTGGATCCAGTAAATCATTTGTATGTTTAGCTTGTGAGCTGTACTAGCTGTTTAGTTCATGGAAAACTAAATGTCCATACCAACCAAAGTGACCTACAGATTCAATGCAGTCCCTATAAAATTCCAATGGCAGTTTTTACAGATATGAAAAAAGCAGTCCTAAAATTTATATGGAACCAAAGAAGACCCCTAAAAGCTAAAACAATCTTGAGAAAGAACAAAGCTAGAGGTATTCCACTTCCTGGTTTCAAAGTATATTACAAAGTTATAGTAATCAAAATATTGTGGGAATGGCATAAAAACAGATATAGACCACTGGAACAGAATAGACAGTCTAGAAATAGACCCATGCATATATAGTCAACAGATCTCCTACAGAGATTTTTAAAAACTGGTAGAAGAATACGCAATAAGGAAAGAATGATCTATTCAATAAATGGTTTGAGAAAACTGGATATCTACAAAAGAATGCATATCCTTGCCAAAAAAAATAAATAAATAAAATGAATTTAGATCCTTATCTGACACCATACACAAAAATCAACTCAAAATATTTAAATGCAAGACCTGAAACTATAAAACTTATAGAATAAGTATAGGAGAAAGGTTCTTTAGTAATGATTCCTTGGATATGGAACCAAAAGCATAGGCATCAAAAACAAAACAGATAAGTAGGACTAACATCAAATTAAAAAACAAAAAACAAAAACCTCAGTATAGCAGAGGAAACAATGATTGAAAGCTGAGCTATGGAACAGGACAAAATGTTTGTAAGCCCAATATGTGATAAAGAGTTAATATCCGAAATATATAGGAATTCCTACAACCCAACAGACGAAAACCAAATACCTACTTTAAAAATGGGCAAGGGCTTGATTAGACATTTCTGCAAAGATTCACAGATGACCAATAGGTATATGAAAAGTTGCTCAACATCATCAGTTACCTAAGAAATGCAAATCAAAACCACGATGAGATATCATCTAACACTAGTTTGAAACTTTAAAAATAGAACTACTGTATAATCCAGCAATCTCACTTCTAAAGAGTGTGTCTGTGTGTATCTATCTATCTATATATATGTAAGTCCTACTTATAAATAACATATACATATTATTCCAAAGAATATACATATAAGAATATATAAATAAAAGAATATATATAATATATATATTATACCCAAAGAAATATATAATTATATATATATACTGAGATATTGAGAAATCAGTATATAAAAGAAATCTCCTGCACTCTCATAAACATTGCAGCATTATTCACAATGGTCATGACATGAAAGTAACTTAAATGCACATGTTTAATGAATATGTAAAGAAAATATACATATATATGCATGTATGTAGTAGAATATGATTCAGCATTAAAAAAGAAAGAAATCCTGCCTTTTGCAACAACATGGATGAAACTGGAGAACATTAATGCTAAGTGAAATAAACGAGGAACAGAATGACAAATACTGTTTCATACCATGTACGTGAAGAATCTAAAGATCTTAGCCTCATAAAAGCAAAAAGTGTAATGTAGAACCATAGCTTCTAGGAGCCCAGATGGCACAGGGGAAATAAGAAGGTATTAGTCAAATGGTGCAAAGTTTTAGTTACACAAGAAAAAGACATAGTAGAAATATACTGTACAACATAGTACTTATAATTATTGTATTACACACTTTAAAAATTGCTGAGGGTAAATCTTTTGTCAAGTAATTATTATTGGATAAAAAACAATAGTAAATAAAGTGGACAAGAGAAATTTTAGAAGGAAATATGTGTTTATTGCAGTGATAGCTTCATATATTATTTGTATATTATCTGTAAACTCATTAAGTTGCATACATTAAATATATACAGCTTTGTGTATGTTAGTTATGCCTGACATACAAAAAGTGATTTGCATACCTACATTTTTTTTCTTGATTAAAAATTTTTAGTAACAATGTGTTTACTATTATTAAATGAGTTATTAATAAACTCAATACATATTAAGACATTTAAATTTCTGAGTTTTTTTAATACGAAAAATGTATTTGTGAAATATTTGCGAAAAAGTTATACATGTACCTAAGTAACTGAAGTTCACTGAGGCCCGCAACAACTTTTAAAGAGTTTTAAGTGGTCCTGAAAACAAAATGTTTGAGAACTGGTAGCATAAGGAACTGTGAATTCTAACTACTATAGAGTTCCATTGACGACAAATCTTAATAATGCAAGATACACAAACAGATGGTACAGATTAATTCAAAAAGGTGTTAAATGTGTGTCTAGTCACACAACTTTGGATATCTTATTATACTTAAAATTTATGTGACTTTTAAAAATCATGTCATATGGTTAGCCTTTTTTCTACTCTTTTGTTGAAAGATTTATTATACTATGGAAAAAATACATAGTAGTGAGGACCAAGTTTCATGGTCCTCCAAAGCACAATTTAAAGCCCATATGCGATTATCAGTCAGATTTGAATAGCAAACATCACTAACATGGTAGGTTTTCATTAAATATTTAAGAACATGTAGTTTCCACTCTTTTTTCTTTTTAAGCAGTAATTATCTTTGGATCTGGAGAAGGAAATGGCAACCCACTCCAGTATTCTTGCCTGGAGAATTCCATGGATGGAAGAGCCTAGTAGACTACAGTCCATGGGGTTGCTAAGAGTTGGACACAACTGAGCGACTTCACTTATCAGCAAACCAAATGGAATACTATTAGCTATTGCTAATTCACAGAAATTGCTTTTAGGAAAAAAGTATTTATGATATTGTCTCATTTTGAATATTTGTACTTAAATTATATGGCATTTAATTTCAATGTAATGATAGTGAAGTTCTTTGGATTCTTAAGGTGAAAGAAATTTGAACTAGGAAGTTTGAAAGCCGTGAATGAGTAAAGGTCAAGTATCTCATCTAAGATGCCAGAAAATCTGATATTTTACTTACTAACATTACTGAAAATAAAAATACGCAATTAAATAAAATGAATAATTTTTATTGTTTTACAAAGATATTTATATTTTAACACATTCAAAAGTAACCATTCATCATTCATGTGATCAAAGCAGTTAATCTCCACACAATATCCTCTTTGTTAATATGGTTTCCCAAGTAGAACAAATTGCTAACATCCTAACAATTGAGTGCGTATAGCTTGCCAACTTTGAGTGGCAATTTAGTTATTGGCAAAATTGTAGTAAGACATTTAACAAAGAGCTCAATTCTTGTCTAATTACCAAATTTGGGAGATGTGTATATCAATATGTGTGCCTCAAGTTAAGAGGAAGAAGCAAACTATTTAAATGCTAAATAATGTCAATATGTCAGTAGTTGAAGTTGTCTTGAATGGCTTTATCTCAAGCTCAATCTTCTTGAGAAAAAAAAAATCATGAGGACTACCACTACTGAATTAAATATTTTTTAATTATAAGATAGAAACATTTATACTATATGGAATAGTATATTCTACTTCAATATTTACTATATTAACACAAACCATATTATTTTCAGTTTACATAAAACTCTAACAAACCAATACAATTCAAAGTAAAACATTAATAGATTCAATAAAATTTAAAATTGGATAGATGCCTAAGCATTACATTGGACTGTGGCTCAGAGGGTAAAGGATCTGCCTGCAATACAGGAGACCTGGGTTCAATCCCCGGGTCAGGAAGATCCCCTGGAGAAGGAAATGGCAGACCACTCCAGGATTCTTTCCTGGAGAATCCCACACACAGAGGAGCCTTGCGGCCTACAGTCTACGGGGTTGCAAAGAGTCGGACATGACTGAGCAACTAACACACAGTACTAATGAAGTTTTGTATTTTGTGTTTCTCTGATAGACTTGTGCTTTTGTTCTTAGGACATGGAGCATACATAATACAGAAAATATTCTGACATAGGAAAAATTCTGAGTTATTCATAAATAATTCAGAAAACTCTTACTTTGAATTTGAAAGATAATTTTACTTTTTAAATTATTTATTTAATTGGAGGATAATTATGTTACAATATTGTGATAGTTTTTGCCATACATCAGTATCAATCAGCTATATATACATGTGTCTCCTCCTAAAAGATAATTATAAATTGAAGTCCACTATGTTTTATCTATTTACTAACACATGCTATAAATAAATTCTGAAAAAAATTGGAATATTTTCTCTGATTTAGAGTTGCATTTATAAATAAACTTACTTCAAAGAAATATTGTGCTGTTACAAAACATCTGCTTGAAAGATATGTACATAGCATAGTATAGAGTACAGTAACACAAGTTCTTTTAAATTTGATATATCTTTACTAACTTGCAGTATGATTTCTCAGTTGTTCCTTTATATATCTCTATTAAAATCTGCAATTTTTTACTCATATGATACACAGTAAAATGGTGTCAATTAACAGTTAGAAGCATAAAATTTTGGTCAATAAAATGAAATTGAATATTGAGTGTTAGGGTGATTATCCAGATGATTCAGAATGTGGCTATATTAATTTTTAGATTAACATTATATAAAATATTAATAAATTTAAAAGGCCAAAGGATCATGTGGAGGTAAAAAAAACACATACATAAGAAACTCTGTTCTGTGCATTGTACTTTGGCCTAAAAGTTCCAGATCTAAAAAGCAATAGAGTTCCAGAAAAACATCTATTTCTGCTTTGACTATGCCAAAGCCTTTGATTGTGTGGATCACAATAAACTGTGGGAAATTCTGAAAGAGACGGGAATACCAGAACACCTGACCTGCCTCTTGAGAAACCTGTATGCAGGTCAGGAAGCAACAGTTAGAACTGGACTGGAACAACAGACTGGTTCCAAATATGAAAAGGAGTACATCAAGGCTGTATATTGTCACCCTGCTTATTTAACTTATATGCAGAGTACATCATGAGAAATGCTGGGCTGGAGGAAGCATAAGCTGGAATCAAGATTGCCAGGAGAAATACCAGTAACCTCAGATATGCAGATGACACCACCCTTATGGCAGAAAGTGAAGAAGAACTAAAGAGCTTCTTGATGAAAGTGAAAGAGGAGAGTGAAAAAGTTGGCTTAAAGCTCATCATTCAGAAAACTAAGATCATGGCATCCGGTCCCATCACTTCATGGCAAATAGATGGGGAAACAATGGAAACAGTGACAGACTTTATTTTCTTTGGCTCCAAAATCACTGCAGATGGTGACTGAAGCCATGAAATTAAAGTCGCTTACTCCTTGGAAGGAAAGTTATGACCAACCTAGATAGCATATTAAAAAGCAGAGACATTACTTTGCCAACAAAGGTCCATCTAGTCAAGGCTATGGTTTTTCCAGTAGTCATGTATGGATGTGAGAGTTGGACTGTGAAGAAAGCTGAGCCAAAGAATTGATGCTTTTGAGGTATCATGTTGGAGAAGACTCTTTGAGAGTCCCTTGGACTGCAAGGAGATCCAACTAGTCCATCCTAAAGGAGATCAGTCCTGGGTGTTCATTGGAAGGACTGATGCTAAAATTGAAACTCCAATACTTTGGCTACCTGATGCAAAGTGTTGACTCATTGGAAAAGACCCTGATGCTGGGAAAGATTGAGGACAGGAGGAGAAAGGGATGACAGAGGATGGTTGGATCTCATCACCGACTCAAAGGACAAGAGTTTGCGTAAACTCCAGGAGTTGATGATGGAATGGGAGGCCTGGTGTGCTGCGGTTCATGGGGTCACAAAGAGTCAGATATTACTGAGCAACTGAACTGAACTGAATTGAAATGGTTACATATGGTGTTTGGGGCTAATTGTTACATTTCTCTCTTTGAGTCTCTATTTTGCAAATTATACTGTAGGTTTCTTATTTCTCTGATTTTCTTGGAGGAAAGTTAATTAATTTATCAAGTATTTATTGAGTGCCAGAAATAACCCTGAGCACCATGTAATATTAAAACATTAAATAATGCAATCACCTAAGCTAAACTTTCCAGCCTTAGAAATCTCTTTGTAGTTTTGACAGCTGGAAATCTTCCTCTGATTTATTGATTGTTTTGAAGGGATAATTGTTCTATGCCTCAGAGTCCAAGGTTCCGTGTTCCCTTTCAGGACAAAGACTTTTGAAACTTAAAAGTCAGTTTTTTTCTATTTTCTATGGTAGCATTCCTTTCATTATGTAGTAAGTATCAAACAGTCTAACACCATAGTGTATGCAAAGAAGAGTGTGTGTGGAAGAAGACAGAGATTGGCAGGTAGCAGTAAATAACAGAATAAAATACATTTTTGCTTAGGCATCTAAAGTATTGCACAACACACACAAACTATGCAGATTGCTCACAGTGTATATATTTATTAATTCCATTAAAATAAACACTTCTAAATACCAGATATCTAGTTGCAGGAAGATTATAACAGTATTTTTATGTTTACAAAATACATGAACACTGAGTATGAGGAATATCTATTATAGATTGGTCAGCATATTTTCAACTCCACATTCTATTTTGAAATGTAACTTAGCCCAAGTTTGAAATGTAACTTGAAGGAGTGTATTTCTTCTTTCTGGGTATATGAGCTGACCTTTTGAGATATTTTGACAGATGGTATATTGTGGAAGCAATGCTGTGTAACTTTCAAGGTTGAATTTTAAGAGAGCCACAAGTTCTGCATTTGCATCCTAGAATACTCCTTGGGGCCCACCTATCTCCCTCTGAGTAAGCGTAAACAGCTCAGGAAGAGGCTGACATGCTAGAGAACTGAAACCTATGGCTGCCTAAGTTGAACTTCCAGTCAGCAGCTAGCATCCAATGCCCATTAGGTGAATCCGTTTTTAAATATCTGGTGCCCAAAACCAAAAGAAGTTTAAGAACTACCTGGTCAACCCACAGAATCATAAGAATAAATAAATGGTCATTATTTGAGCTGCTACATTTTGGGGTGATTTTTGTATAAACAAATAAATATCCATGAAATATTTTCATGGATAAAGTATTTTGGCATGTCATCTTATACATTTATCATCCTCTGCTGTTATCTACCTTTGACCAATCATCCTAAACCTTAGATTGTTGAAACCAGAGGCTAGAGCTTCTCTGGTGGCTCAGCAGTAAAGAGTCTGCCTGCAATAGCGGAGACACAGGTTCAATCCCTGGGTCAGGAAGACCCCCTGGAGGAGGAAATGGCCACCCACTCCAGTATCCTTGCCTGGGAAATCCTGTTAACAGAGGACTTCTGTGGGCTACAGTCCATGGCGTCTCAAGATTCTGACATGACTAAGTGATGAAACCACCACCACCAGGAAACTACAGTCCAGGGAATTGTTATGGATTGAAGAATGTTCCCCCAAAAGACATGTTAGAGTCCTAACCCAGGATACTTGTGAATGTGATCTTATTTGGAAATAGGGTTTCTATGAGAGTGGGCCCTAATCTCCTGTGAGTGGTATCTGTGTAAGAAGAGACATGGGGAGAATTCTGTGATGCTGGTGACCAGGATTGGAGAGACACATATATTAATACAAACAAACAAGCCCAAAGGATTGCCAGCAACCACCAGAAGCTACGGGAGAGGCTTAGAACCAGTTCTTTTTCAGAGTGCCCAAAGCAATCAACCCTACTGACACTTTGATTTCAGACCTTTAGGCTACAAACTGTGGGAGCATAACCTATTATTTTAAGCCACCAAATAGCAATTTGTTTGTTAGTGCTAGGATACTAGTACAAGGCCATATCCAGCCCACCACCTGTTTTTGTAAGTAACATTTTATTGCAGTGCAGCAAATTCACATATTTATGTACTTTCCATGACTGACTTCATGCTACAATGGCAGAGTTTAATAGTTGCCACAGAAACCAAATGGCCTAAAAAGCTGAAAATATTTATTATATAGCCCTTTAGAGGAAAAGTTCACCAACATCTGATTTAAAATGCATACATGTATTATTCCATATGGTCAGAATTGGGCAAGCTTACAGTGAATGTTTCTGATTATATATGCACACACACATAGATACAAACATATTTACACATATGTAAACACACAGGTATATATATGTGTGTACATATGCATGTACATATGTACAAGTATACATCTGTACAAATTTAAATATATAAAATTTTTAACTCTTTCCATTGGAGATACCTGGGGAAAAAAAATAGGTATATATGCAGTATCTTGCTCTATAGCAAATACTACAATAATAATGCTCTATTGCACAGGGATACTTATAAAAAAATGAGTCATCTAGCAGTTAAATTATTTTTTTAGTCATGTAGCAGTACAGATTCTGAGATGAATAAATAGGATTTTTTAATGTTACCTGTCCTGAAAACTTACTCAACTCATAGTCCTTTTTCATGAGGATAGTTTGAAGTATGTTGTTTTGATTGCTAGATAAAAAGTGTCAGTTGTGTTTATGGTATCTCTCTACACAAAATCAAAAAAGAGTTGAAGCTATATAGTTTCTTTTAAATCATATTTAGAGTCAGTAAAATTTGAGTTAAACCTGTAAAACTGTGAATTTCAGTTGGTTCTGATTTAGTAGCTTTATATAATTGGAGAACATATTTTAACGTGAAATCTGAAGTACCAGTAAGAATTTCCTGAATATATTTAATAATAAAGGAAGTAGGCTCTGTTATTCTAAAGTTAATCTTCATAAGATTGGAGTGGTCTCCATGCTAATGAAACATGGAAACACCAGTCAAAAAAGCATATACTTTAGACATAAGGAAACCTGAGTCAATCTGTATAAGTTTAGTATCTTCTGAGTATATATTCTCTTTGTGCATCTCCAAACTTAAGAGTGATTTTTTGATACACATGTGTTCTTCCTAGTATAATTGCTACTAAAATATGTCTATGGAGGAATAAATCTTTACAGAGATAGTTCTTTGACAATATATTTTACTTTGTGTCCTTTGGCAGCAGTTTCTTTTTTTATATCAAAAAAAGTAGAAAACAGCAGTGCGTCCTGAATTTGGGATAGTTTATTTTTAAAATTTTTTTATTTTTTATTTATTTTTGGGGGGGGATAGTTTAAAGTGTGTATATCTGTGTGTGTGAGAAGAATTGAGTGGCTAGCACGGGGGGGCGGGGGAGGGGGCAGCAGGAAAAAAATAAAGGAAGAAACGAGAATTCTCTGAGGGAATTTCTACTGGAGGAAGCAGGGCCCCTTCCAGAGCCCGAGAGTGGGCTCTAGTCTAACACCAGGAAATGAATCTGAGGAGACACACATCCTGAGAAAAGGAGACCTCACTGGGAAGGGGCGCGCCGGTGGAGAGCGGCAGCGTGAGGGGACCTTGGCAGACTGCGCTGCCGCGTGGCTTGCCGGCTCAGCTTTTGTGCTAATGGGGCTAGTTTTCGGGGTGCGTCTGGCCAGTCACTGACTCAAAGTCCTTCCTGGTGGCACAGGCATTGCTCAGCCAAGATGGATTCAAGAAAGGATTCTAGGTGGTGGGTCAGACGTAAGGACTGGCTACTCGTCTCTCCTTTTGACTTTTCCTGAATTCTTCCAGTTGGTGGTAGGGTGTTGGTTCTGCATTCCTTACCAGTACCTCCTGTCCTACAATAACTCATGCAAGTGGTTACTATGGTGCCTGGCCAGGGCTGGTGGTTTTGGTCAGTGGTTCCCCTATTATTTTTTCTGAAGTTCTCTTTTAAAATGGTTTTAGTTTCCAAAATGCTGAAACATCTACTGTATCATATGTTTAATGAATATCTCATAGTAATTGAATTTCACCTATTAATCTATGTATGAGCAGTATTTAAAATAAATGTCAGTGGACTTATTTGCAGCATTTTCTATCAAAAAGTTACAATTCCTCTATGAACAAGGGATAAGATGTTAAGTGGACTTTCACTGTTTTTACCAAGCATTGGCAACTGGAAATGCAAATTAAAGGTTAGGAGGAGTCAAGAAAGCTTCATTATAAAGGAATCTTAAGATCTTAAGAGATCCTTAAGATTCCTTTATCACTAAGTTGTATCCAACTCTTTGTGACCCCATGGACTGTAGCACACCAGGCTCCTCAGGGTCCTTCACCATCTCTGAGTGAAAGTTAAAGTCACTCATTCGTGTCCGACTCTGAGACCCTTTGGACTGCAGCCTGCCAGTCTCTTCCGTCCATGGAATTCTACAGGCCAGAATACTGAAGTGGGTAGCCACTCCCTTCTCCAGGGGTGTCTTCCCTACCCAGGAATCGAACCGGGGTCTCCTGTATTGCAGGCGGATTCTTTACCAACTGAGCTACCAGGGAAGCCCACTGTGTCTCAGAGTTTGCTCAAATTTATATTCACTAAATTGGTGATGCTACCTAACCATCTCACTCATATTCTGCCACCATATTCTGCTTTTGCCTTCAATCTTTCCCAGCATTAGCGTCTTTTCCAGTGAGTTAGCTCTTTGCATCAGCTGGCCAAAGTATTGAAAATTCAGCTTCAGCATCAGTCCTTCCAGTGAATATTAAGGGTTGATTTCCTTTAGGATTGACAAGATGAACCTCCTTGCAGTCCAAAGGACTCTCAAGAATCTTCTCCAACGCCACACTTCAAAAGCATCAATTCTTCAGCACTCAGCCTACTTTATGGTCAAATTCTCACATCCATACATGATATATTGGAAAAATTATAGCTTTGACTATGTAGACCTTTGTCAGCAAAGTGATGTTTCTGCTTTTTAATATGCTGTCTAGATTTGTCATAACTTTCCTTCCAAGGAGCAAGTGTCTTCTAATTTCATGACTGCAGTCACCATCTGCAGTGACTTTGGAGCCCAAGAAAATAAAATCTGTCTCTTGTTTCCACTTTCCCTCTTCTATTTGCCATGAAGTGATGGGACCGGATGCCATGATCTTAGTTTTCTGAATGTTGAGTTTTAAGTCAACATTTTCACTCTCCTCTTTCACTTTCATCAAGATGCTCTTTAGTTCTTCTTCACTTTCTGCCATAAGGGTGGTATCATCTGCATATCTGAGGTTATTGATATTTCACCCAGCAATCTTGATTCCAGCTTGTGCTTCATCCAGCCCGGCATTCTACATGATGTTCTTACTCTGCATATAAGTTAAATAGGCAGAATGACAATATATCGTCTTGTATTCCTTTCCCAATTTTGAGCTAGTTAGTTTTTCCATGTCCGGTTCTAATTGCTGCTTCTTGACCCACATACTTGAAGTGGTTTGGTATTTCCATCTCTTTAAGAATTTTCCACAGTTTGTTGTGATCCACATAGTCAAAGGCTTTAGAGTACTCAGTGAACCAGAAGTAGATTTTTTTTTCCATTTATTTTTATTAGTTGGAGACTAATTACTTTACAATATTGTAGTGGTTTTTGTCATACATTGACATGAATCAGCCATGGATTTACATGTATTCCCCATCCCGATCCCCTCTCCCACCTCCCTCTCTACCTGCTCCCTCTGGGTCTTCTCAGTGCACCAGGCCCGAGCACTTGTCTCATGCATCCAACCTGGGCTGGTGATCTGTTTCACCCTAGATAATATACATGTTTCGATGCTGTTCTCTTGAAACATCCCACCCTCGCCTTCTCCCACAGAGTCCAAAATTCTGTTCTGTATTTCTGTGTCTCTTTTTCTGTTTTGCATATAGGGTTATCGTTACCATCTTTCTAAATTCCATATATATGTGTTAGTATGCTGTAATGGTCTTTATCTTTCTGGCTTACTTCTCTCTGTATAATGGGCTCCAGTTTCATCCATCTCATTAGAACTGATTCAAATGAATTCTTTTTAATGGCTGATAATATTCCATGGTGTATATGTACCACAGCTTCCTTATCCATTCATCTGCTGATGGGCATCTAGGTTGCTTCCATGTCCTGGCTGTTATAAACAGTACTGCCATGAACATTGGGGCGCATGTGTCTCTTTCAGATCTGGTTTCCTCAGTGTGTATGCCCAGAAGTGGTATTGCTGGGTCATATGGCAGTTCTATTTCCAGTTTTTTAAGGAATCTCCACACTGTTTTCCATAGCGGCTGTACTAGTTTGCATTCCCACCAACAGTGTAAGAGGGGTCCCTTTTCTCCACACCCTCTCCAGCATTTATTGCTTGTAGACTTTTGGATAGCAGCCATCCTGACTGGCGTGTAATGGTACCTCATTGTGGTTTTGATTTACATTTCTCTGATAATGAGTGATGTTGAGCATCTTTTCATGTGTTTGTTAGCCATCTGTATGTCTTCTTTGGAGAAATGTCTGTTTAGTTCTTTGGCCCATTTTTTGATTGGGTCATTTATTTTTCTGGAATTGAGCTTCAGGAGTTGCTTGTATATTTTTGAGATTAACCCTTTGTCTGTTGCTTCGTTTGCTATTATTTTCTCCCAATCTGAGGGCTGTCTTTTCACCTTGCTTATAGTTTCCTTTGTTGTGCAAAAGCTTTTAAGTTTCATTAGGTCCCATTTGTTAATTTTTGCTTTTATTTCCAATATTCTGGGAGGTGGGTCATAGAGGATCCTGCTGTGATTTATGTCAGAGAGTGTTTTGCCTATATTCCCCTCTAGGAGTTTTATAGTTTCTGGTCTTACATTTAGATCTTTAATCCATTTTGAGTTTATTTTTGTGTGGAATTCTCTTGCTTTCTCTGTGGTCCAGTTTATGTTGACAATATGAGTTCTGGTTCCTCTGACTTTTCTAAACTCAGCTTGTATATATAGAAACTTTCAGTGCACAGACTACTGAAGCCTAGCTGAATGATTTTGAGTATAACCTTACTAGCATGTGAAATGAGTAAAATTGTATGATCATTTGAACACTTTTTGGCCCTGGATTTCTTTGGGATTGGAATGAGAACGGACCTTTTCCAGTCCTGTGGCCACTGCTGAGTTTTCCAAATTTGCTGACACATTGAGTACAGCACTTGAACAGCATCATCTTTTAGGATTTGAAATAGCTCAGTTGGAATTCCATCACCTCCACTAGCTTTGTTTATAGTAATGCTTCCTAAGGTCCATTTGACTTCAAACTCCAGGATGTCTGGCTCTTTGCGAATGACCACACACACCATCATTGTTATAACGGTCATTAAGAACTCCTTGTATAGTTCTGTGTATTCCTGCCGCCTCTCCTTAATCTCTTCTGCTTCTGTTGGGTCCCTACCATTTCTTTATTGTGCCCATCCTTGCATCAAATGTTCCCTTGATATCTCCAGCTTTCTTGAAGAGATCTTGAGTTTTCCCATTCTATTGTTTTCCTCTATTTCTTTGCATTGTTCATTTAAGAAGCCCTTCTTATCTCTCTTTGCTATTCTCAAACTCTACATTCAGTTGGATATATCTTTCCCTTTCTCCCTTTCCTTTCACTTCTGTCCATTCCTCAGCTGTTTGCAAAGCCTCCTCAGACAACGCTTTTGCCTTCTTGCATTGTTTTCTTTTGGGATGGTTTCAGTCACTGCCTCTTACACAGTATTTCAGATCTCTATCCACAGTTCTTCAGGCCCTCTGTCTACCTAATCTAATCTGATGTGAAGCCTGTAGCTTCATTGAGTTACACAAGCCTCTTCACCACTACAGGGCAGTGATCCATGAAGAGGCTGCCCTCTTTGGACTCATAAATCTAGGATAGGGAAATGAGAGGTTTTTTGAATCATGAAGGAAGAGAGACTGTGGTTTTGTTTCCTTTTTCTTCACCAGGAGGGAATTTTGACTGTGTAGTCCTTTCAGTTAGGTGAGGATGTTCCAGAGATCAGTTCCTTGAGGTTGCTATGCCTAAGAGAAAGGGAGACTGCCTTTCTTTGAATGGGCTTCTGCTTATGCAATGTATTTAAGGAACATGGTTCTGTGGAAAATATAGGTATGACCTATAAACAGTCTCAGTCTAGATAAAACAATGATAGCATAACAAAGGCTTCCCTGGTGGCTCAGTTGGTAAAGAACCCACCTGCAATGCAGGAGACCCTGGTTCGATCTCTGGGTTAGGAAGATCCCCTGAAGAAGGGAATGGCTGCCCATTCCAGTATTCTGGCCTGGAGAATTCCATGAACTGTATAGTCCATGGGGTTGCAAAGAGTCAGACATGACTGAGCAACTTTCACTCACAACACAAGGAAATTGCCTCCAGGAAATCAATGTAAGCAAAGTTACCAAAATGTAAATGTATAGCTGAGAGAACATATACTATTGTATCAACCATAATTATTAAATGCAAAACAAGTGCAAAGTTAAGAAATTTAGTCAACGAACTATGGTGTAATAATACTTGTTATAATTAAGCAATGGGCTGTTCTTCAGTCAGTTTCTTTATTCTACCAATAGCAGGATTTTTTCTTTCAGGAAGAATAGTTCACTAAAATTCATAGTGACTCAAATATTTGGAATAATTTAGTTGGAAATATTTCAAGACTGCTCTGTCCCAGATGGTATTTTCTAACTCAATGGCTTGGGCTTATGAGCCTCATTCCCAGCATTATCTGCAATCTTACCATTCTCCTCCAATAAGATTACAATCTCACCACTGAAATAGTTGTTTAGTATTTTTACTTTTAATGACTCAAGTTTTCTAAAATATTCAGCATGACTATTTTCACACTGTTCCTAAAAGTACATCTGATTCTGAACAAATAAAAGTATTTTGGATAAAAAGCAGAAAGACAGTTGAACTGATAAGCAAGCAAGCAAAGTCGCTCAGTTGACTCTTTGCAACCCCATGGGCTGTGGCCTACCAGGCTCCTCTGTCCATGGGATTTTCCAGGCAAGAGGACTGGAATGGGTTGCCATTTCCTTCTCCAGGGGATCTTCCCAACCCAGGGATCGAACCCAGGTCTTCCGCATTGCAGGCAGATGCTTTACCCTCTGAGCCACCAGGGAAGCCCAAACCAATTCTACTGGGAGTGGAGTTGAAGTAATACTCCCCATTTAATTTTATTGAGAATTCCCAGTTCCTTAAAACACCTTGGAAAATGCTTGTAAGACAAATAAAAAGTCTTGCACTTATAGCCAGATGCCAGGTAGAGTTTTTTTGTCCTTTAATATTTAAAGGATCTTTTTACATCCCTGCAGAAGAACAAGGGTGTGAAGTTCTCTCAAAGACTGAGTTTCATATTTCCTAGCCTTAGCATTTTCTTGGTTACTGCTGGCTCTGAGCTCCTGCTTTGTTAAATTAATTAAACTTGGGAATCATATTGTATTTCTCTTGTGTTTTCCTGCTTATACAGTAGTGAAACTGAGGACTTTAATTTCTTCCCCAACAGACAGCTCACATAGTATTCGTTTGCATTGAATATTTTAGAACAAAATTGGAAATTGAAGTTAAATATTCTGACTCAGTCAATTCTACATCCCTTTTTTTAGAGCTGTGAAATTTGAATTGGTGTTCTTTTTGCACACATCTTCCCTGTAGCTTAAGAAATCATTGAGACGCCTGCAATATTTAGCTGCCTTCTACCTGATAAGAACATTTAAAATTTATTTTTGTTTAGCTAATGGCTCATGTTTTTCTAAAGTGTCCAGCATTACTTAATTTTAGGTAAGTGTAGAGAACCACCAGGTCTGGTGATAGTCTCTATCCATGTCCTAAAGAGACATCATGATAGGTAGATCGCTCATGTTCCTCTTCCATAAAGCAAGCAAACCCAAAAAAGAAAAGAAAAACCACTCAACTTTTCCGAAAAGGGATAAGGTGTAAAAGGGCTCTATTCAGGTTTTTAGTGTTGCCTAGAGATGTGGCGACCCAGTACTCTTGCCTGGAGAAGCCCGTGGACAGAGGAGCCTGGTGGACTGCCATCTATGGGGTTGCACAGAGTCGGACACGACCGAAGTGACTTAGCAGCAGAGCATATTCAGGTGTATTGTCTTTTTTGATATTCTAGTTATTAACTCATGTACAACAGTGGGAGATTTACTCTAATCTTAATATGCAGTCCACGTTTCTCTCTAAGGTAGAGTGTCTATTAGAATAAAATGGTTTAAGAAGCTTTAGGAAAATGACAGGAGGAAGCTAAGCGGTTCAGAAGACTCAAGAGATGAACTTGGGGAGGAAATCAGTACTATCATTATATGAGTATAAGGCACTTAAAGCTAAATTTATTTCTGGGCTGAGTTGTACTACCTTGCATTTAATAGACTCAATATGTTTGGATACAGTAGAAGCTAGAGATGTTTACAGACTTGAAGAGAGGTATCCTAGTTAGCTCTAAAGTATTTTAGGCTTACATAGGCTCTTTCCTTGGTGACCTGACCACATCTAACACGGAATTAGAAGAAAAGAGTCGAGTAAATTGCCCAATTGCACACACCTTACAAATGGCAAAACTGGGGTTCAAATCTAGGCCATACAGCTCCAGAATCTGTTCTCTCTGAAGTTCACTATTCTTCATGCTGATGCTCTTTTATGTTACAATTGCAATTTTATATGTGTGCCTTGTTCACTGTAAGCAATTAAGAAAGAGTTGGTAAATAAATAAACAAACATTTACACATGAAAATAGAGTAAAGATGCAGGTGAGTATGGGGCGAATGGTATTTAAGTCAAGTGAGGCTATCACTTTAATGAGCTATCAGAGAAAGAGAATATGTAAAGACCCCAGTGCATAAGGAGTAAGTCAGTGTAGCTGAGACTGGGTAAAATACCATTTCACTAGTGGATCTGAAATTTAGGATAGAATTTTATTTTCCAAAAGTAACCTCAAATAGTTGAAAGCATATGAAGATATATTTGGACTTAATGAAAACTACCAAGGATTCAGCTGTGAAATGAGTTCATCAACCAGAATCAGATAAACATGAATTTGTACTTCTTTCTGAGTTCCAGTATTCTTTGTATTCACTTGCTAAGGAAATATTTGTTCTGAGAGTCTGTGGAGCCAGAGACTTAGAGCTAGACATCAATAATTTGTTATTGTATCATCTCAGCCTTGCATTACTGATGAATTCTTAATCAAATTCAATGCTTGTGTAGAGTTCTGCTGATTGGAGTTCCTGTTTAATTGCAAACACTTCCCTCTAACATTGTTGAACAACTTCCTAGATTGTATCACAAAGATTCATTCTGATATCTCATGTCTTAATAGATTAGTACAATGCAATTTATTTCATTATTTTAAAAATACAGTTTGTGAAAAAGAACTGACTGGGATGAATCCTCATTTATTATTTAATTTATTTGCTATTCAATTTATTCATTAATCATTCAGTAAGCAGTTATTTTGTTAGCTTTTGGGGATAATTTAATGAAAAATATAGGTGCTATTGCTGTCCTTACAAAGATATTAGCATTTAATGTACAATATGAAAGTTGAATTGATAAATTAAAATTTGCTGAGCAAAAACAATGTTTATGACAGAAAAGACAATATAAAGTCCAGAAATGAGAATAATCCTGAGGAACTTGAAAATCTAAAAGAAGTTCACTATAAACAAATTATAGGTTACCAGGAAGAAGGCAAGGCAGGGAGAATGGTGAGATTTGAGACTATTTAGGTTAAATAAAAATGCAGATCAAATTAGTAATTGCATATCACTTATACTGAAGATTATCCAAATATCAAAGGATGTTACTAAAGGTGTTTAAGGAAGTGAATGATACCATTACATTTGCATTTCATAAAACTGATCTACATGTCTGTTGAAAAGTTAAAAAGGATAAACAAGATGTTCTATATACATACAATGGACCATTGTTTAGCCTTAAAGAAGGACATCCTGTCACATGCTACAATATGGATGAACCTTGAGGACATTAAGTGAAATAAGGTATGCACAAAAAGACAAATATTGTCTGTATGATTTCACTTGTGTGAAGTATCTAAAGTAGTCAAATTCATAAGAACAGAAAGTAGAGTGGTGGTTACTAACACTAGGTGAGGGAGAAATAGGGAAATGTTTAATGGGGAGACAGTACTTTCAGGTTTGCAAGATGAAAAATTTCTAGAGATCTGCTGCAAAGCAGTGCAACACCACTGAACTGTACACTTAAAGCTGGTTAAGATGGTAAAGTTTATGTTATGTGGTTTAAGACTATTTTTTGAGCATTTTCAGTTTTACAGCAATATTGAGAGAGATTTCCCATATACCCCCTGTCCCCACACAGGCATAGGCTCCTCCATTAATTAGCATCCCCACCAGAGAGGATACTTGTTACAATTGATGAACTTACACTGACAAATCATAATCACCCAAAAGTGAACTGTATATGTAGTACTTTACAGTTAACTTTTGGCATTGTACATTCTATGAATTTCTACAAATGCATAAGGACATGTATCCATTATTAGAATATCATACAAAATATTTTAACTGCCATAAAAATCCTGTGTGTTCTGCCTATTTATCCCTCTGTCTTCAACTCCTGGAAACCACTGATTTTTTTTTTTTAATTGCCACCAGCAGTTCAGTTCAGTTCAGTCGCTCAGTCGTGTCCAACTCCTTGACCCCACGAATCACAGCACACCAGGCCTCCCTGTCCATCACCAACTCCCAGAGTTTACTCAAACTCATGTCCATTGAGTCGGTGATGCCATCCAGCTATCTCATCCTCTCTCATCCCCTTCTCCTCCTGCCTTCAATCTTTCCCAGCAGCAGAGTCTTGTACAATGAATCAGCTCTTCGCATCAGGTGGCCAAAGTATTGGAGTTTCAGCTTCAGCATCAGTCCTTCCAATGAACACCCAGGACTGATCTCCTTTAGGATGGACTGGTTGGACTTCCTTGCAGTCCAAGGGATTCTCAGGAGTCTTCTCCAACACCACAGTTCAAAAGCATCAATTCTTCAGCACTCAGCTTACTTTACAGTCCAACTCTCACATCCATACATGACCACTGGAAAAACCATAGTCTTGACTAGACGGACCTTTGTTGGCAAAGTAATGTCTCTGCTTTTTAATATGCTATCTAGGTTGGTCATAACTTTCCATGCAAGGAGTAAGCATATTTTAATTTCATGGCTGCAATCACCATCTGCAGTGATTTTGGAACCCAGAAAAATAAAGTCTGACACTGTTTCCACTGTTTCCCCATCTATTTCCCATAAAGTGATGGGACCAGATGCCATGATCTTAGTTTTCTGAATGTTGAGCTTGAAGCCAGCTTTTTCACTTTCATTTTCATCAAGAGGCTTTTTAGTTCCTCTTCACTTTCTGCCATAAGGGTGGTGTCATCTGCATATCTGAGGTTATTGATATTTCTCCCAGCAATCTGGATTCCAGCTTGTGCTTCCTCCAGCCCAGCATTTCACGTGATGTACTGTGCATATAAGTTAAATAAGCAGGGTGACATTATACAGCCTTGACGTACTGCTTTTCCTATTGGGAACCAGTCTGTTGTTCCATGTCCAGTTCTAACTGTTCCTTCCTGACCTGCATATAGGTTTCTCAAGAGGCAGGTCAGGTGGTCTGGTATTCCCATCTCTTTCAGAATTTTCCACAGTTTATTGTGATCTCCACAGTTAAAGGCTTTGGCATAGTCAATAAAGCAGAAATAGATGTTTTTCTGGAACTCTCTTCCTTTTTTGATGATCCAGCGGATGTTGGCAATTTGATCTCTGGTTCCTCTGCCTTTTCTAAAACCAGCTTGACCATCTGGAAGTTCACAGTTCACGTATTGCTGAAGCCTGGCTTGGAGAATTTTGAGCATTACTTTACTAGCATGTGAGATGAGTGCCATTGTGAAGTAGCTCATTCTTTGGGATTGTCTTTCTTTGGGATTGGAATGAAAACTGACCTTTTCCAGTCCTGTGGCGACTGCTGAGTTTTCCAAATTTGCTGGCATATTGAGTGCAGCACTTTCACAGAATCATCTTTTATCATTTGAAATAGTTCAACTGCAATTCCATCACCTCCACTAACTTTGTTCATAGTGATGCCTTCTAAGGCCCACTTGACTTCACATTCCAGGATGTCTAGCTCTAGGTTAGCGATCACACCATCATGATTATCTGGGTCATGAAGGTCTTTTTTGTATAGTTCTTCTGTGTATTCTTGCCATCTCTTCTTAATATCTTCTGCTTCTGTTAGGTCCATACCATTTCTGTCCTTTATTGAGCCCATTTTTGCATGAAATTTTCCCTTGGTATCTCTAATTTTCTTGAAGAGATCTCTAGTCTTTCCCATTGTGTTGTTTTCCTCTATTTCTTTGCATTGATCGCTGAGGAAGGCTTTCTTATCTCTCCTGGCTATTCTTTCGAACTTTGCATTAAAATGGGAATATCTTTCCTTTTCTCCTTTGCTTTTCGCTTCTCTTCTTTTCACAGTTATTTGTAAGGCCTCCTCAAACAACCACTTTGCCTTTTTGCATTTCTTTTCCATGATGATGGTCTTGATCCCTGTCTCCTGTACAATGTCATGAACCTCTGTCCATAGTTCATCAGGCTCTCTGTCTATCAGATCTAGTCCCTTAAATCTATTTCTCACTTCTGCTGTATAGTCATAAGGGATTTGATTTAGGTCATACCTGAATGGTCTAGTGGTTATCCCTACCTTCTTCAGTTTAAGTCTGAATTTGACAATAAGGAATTCATGATTTGAGCCACAGTCAGCTCCCAGTCTTGTTTTTGCTGACTGTATAGAGCTTCTCCTTCTTTCCTGCAAAGAATATAATCAGTCAGATTTCGGTGTTGACCATCTGGTGAGGTCCATGTTTAGTGTCGTCTCTTGTGTTGTTGGAAGAGGGTGTTTGCTATGACGAGTGCGTTCTCTTGGCAAAACTCTCTATTAGCTTTTGCCCTGCTTCATTCTGTACTCCCAAGCCAAATTTGCCTGTTACTCCAGGTGTCTCTTGACTTACTACTTTTGCATTCCAGTCCCCTTTAATGAAAAGGACATCTTTTTGGGGTGTTAGTTCTAAAAGGTCTTGTAGGTGTTCATAGAACTGTTCAACTTTAGCTTCTTCAGCATTACTGGTTGGGACATAGGCTTCGATTACTGTGATATTGAATGGTTTGCCTTGGAAACGAACAGAGATCATTCTGTCATTTTTGAGATTGCATCCAAGTACTACATTTCGGACTCTCTTGTTGACCATGATGGCTACTCCACTTCTTCTAAGGGATTCCTGCCCACAGTAGTAGATATAATGGTCATCTGAGTTAAATTCACCCCTTCCAGTCCATTTTAATTCGCTGATTCCTAGAATGTCGATGTTCACTCTTGCCATCTCCTGTTTGACCACTTCCAATTTGCCTTGATTCATGGACCTAACATTCCAGGTTCCTATGCAATATTGGTCTTTACAGCATCAGAACTTGCTTCTATCATCCGTCACATCCACAACTGGGTATTGTTTTTGCTTTGGCTCCATCCCTTCCTTCTTTCTGGAGTTATTTCTCCACTGATATCTAGTAGCATATTGGGCATCTACCGACCTGGGGAGTTCCTCTCTCAGTGTCCTATCATTTTGCCTTCTCATACTGTTCATGGGGTTCTCAAGGCAAGAATGCCACCATAGTTTTGCCTTTTCCAGAATGTCATATAATTGGAATCACAATATGGAGCCTTTTCAGATTGGCTTTTTTCACTTACTAATAGGCATTTAAGGTTCTTCCATGTCTTGATAACTCACTGATGTTTGTGCTAAAAGGAATTCCATGGTCTGGATACACCACAGGTTATGTATCCACTCACCTACTGGAGGTCATCTTGGTTGCGTCTAAGTTTTGAAAATTGTGAATAAAGCTTGTGTGCAGGAGTTTGTGTGGAATGTTATTTCTGTTAACCACACTGAATATAGTGTAATATTAAAAGCCTGTATAACAGTGATAAGACTTCTAAAAATCCAAGTGAGAAAACCTGGTAACCTGATCTTGAATAGCAATAGGGTACATGAAGAAGGGTAATCATACTCCATGTTCAGTTTTGTGAGGGGGTAGAATCCGTTTGACTCGTATTGTTTAGTGCAGAATTAATTTGGGTAAAGAAAGAATAATTTCACTTCTGGTTTGTTTCTTTTGCAGTGTATATCAGCTGTCCACAGGCCATTCGAAATACATGTTCTGATCTCAGGAAAGACGTTTTAGGCATAAAAATACATTGAATTCTGATGAAGATCAACAGCATTCAACAGTTACTAGTAGTCTTTATATAATAGCCATTTTTATGGCAGTAACTCACATTAAAAATGATACAAAAACAGAAGGCAAGAATTCCCTAAGATATTGGATTATATATTTTATATCCAATCATATATATATATGATTGGATATATTCTCTTGGATTATGTTGGATATTGAGTGGTGGAAAGGGGCATGTAATTTTGAAATTCCCCATGATGGACTTGATATTAGCTTTCCCGTCCCCAGTGGAAGGTGCATGTTTCTACCCCATTTAAGATAAATGATTGACAGTAATTGAAGGTCTGGCAGTAGATGAAATTGTTTAGAGATTTTGTTGGATTAGAAAGGAGTTGCGGAGAATCCTTAGGCACAGTGCAATTTAAGAAATGAGTAGAAGAAAAATTTTCCTTTGCTTTTATTAGTATTACAAAATCCCAATCATATTAGCTAACTTTTCTCTAGTTTATTTTGAAACTTTTCCTCAGTTTATTTTGAAACTGAGGTTAAATAGGTAGAAATTGGGAGGAGGAACAGAGAAGGGGTGGGGAAAAGAGGGAGTTCAGTCAGTTCAGTTCCGTCGCCCAGTCGTGTCCGACTCTCTGCGACCCCATGAACCGCAGCACGCCAGGCCTCCCTGTCCATCACCAGCTCCCAGAGCCCACCCAAACCCATGTACAATGAGTTGGTGATGCCATCCAGTCATCTCATCCTCTGTCGTTCCCTTCTCCTGCCCTCAATCTTTCCCAGGGAGAGGCATTCTATAAATAATATTGTTTTTGTTTTGTTTTTATTTGTTTTACTCTTCCCCCTTTTTACATCTTAGATCCATGGAATTAAAGCAAGCATAGAATGATAGTTTCCCAGAGGTACACCTGGTGCCCCCCTAAGTAATCACAGCAGATACACAGGGGTGCTGTCAAAAATGTTGTACCCAATATGTTAAACAGGTGAGGAAGATTTTATTCAATACTATTGCAACAGGGAAAAGAGACTGAAGTGAACTATTAACCAAAAGGCAGGAGAGTTTTTAAATGTTGAGGTAAGCTAGTGGAAAAGTACTGAAGGACATTAAAAGCTGGTCAAAGTAGTGAGGTCATCTGGGTTTTCTTAATTAGCGCATAATATTGTTAGGCTCATACGCCCCAACAGAGACTAGAAAATAAGGACACTGTGTTTCTTGATGGTTACATTTCAAAGGGATGGCTCCCAGGTACTTGAGAAAGATATTTCTAAGTTATAAAACTGGCAAAAATACCTGGGAGATTTACAACTCAAAGGGGAAGAGAAAGACACTACATTGCAATTTTTCTGAAGCAAATGCTCTAATCAAGGCTCCTATGTATGTATGCGCTTAGTCCCTTAGTCATGTCCATCCAACTCTTTGCGACCCCATTGACTGTAGCCCACCAGGCTCCTCTGCCCATGGGGATTTTCCAGGCAAGAATACTAGAGTGGGTTGCCATGGCCTCCTTCAGAGGGTCTCTCCAACCCAGGGATCGAACCCAGGTCTCCCACATTGCAGCAGATTCTTTACTGTCTGAGCCACCATTGTTTATTTGGGTTGCTTATGTTGTGATATTGATTTGTATGAGCTATAGTTTCTAAAGACTTGATGAGAACCAAAGGGTTCCCTTCCAAGCTCACTCAGATGGCTGTTAAGAGGTTTCATATAGCTGATCATAACATGGCTTCCCTACAGCAAGTGATAAGACAGAGACAGAAAGAATCAGAAGGTACAGTGCCTTTTAGGACCTAATCTTGGCAGTTCCATACTATCACTTTTGCCATATTCTATTTTTCATGCTAAATAATCTTGGTACAATGTGGGAGGAGGCTGCATACCCAGAGCCATGAATCACTAAAGGCCAGTTTGAGACTGGCCGCCACTGGAATCTCGAGGCAGGAAAAGAGAATGTGGCCAAATTCACAAATGGGTGATTTTATCAGATGGATAGTGTAAGGCGAGTCAGGCAGAGAAAGATTTACTATAGGAAGAAAGAAAGTAACTGGTTTTAGAGAGAAACCAGTGCTCTCCATTTACAGCTAACCCTTCTTTTACCCTGTTGATAGGAAATTGTGCCCCAAAGGGAGTGGGCCTTAGTTTATCTTTAGCCGCAGCTGGGGTCTTGTGGTCACATAGTCTTGAGAAACTGGCACCAGCAGGAAAAAAACCGGATATCACCTTAAGGAAAAAGCAGGATGTCACCAAGGCAGTGTGGCACCTGTGACTTCATCCCTTGTTTGTCAGATCACCACAATGGGCCATTTTTTACAATACGCTATGAGCCCCATGTGGACACTAACAGACACTGACAAGATATTGAAAACGTGAGTTAAGAACCTTGATGAGAGATTACGTAAGCTGTTGGAATATGAAATTTGATCTAGAAATGAAAGAAAGTGAAGGATCTGTTAGGTAGGAAAGAAGTATAGGAATATTGGAGTTGGATCATAATACAGTTGGATAATTAAAATGATAGAAGTCTGAACATATTATTTCAAATTATTCTTTGAATAATATTTGGAGGTTATTGGAAAAGGAATTGTTAAGTCAGGCTGGCAATTGACATGGTGTGAAAAGAAAGACCATAAGTTAAATTCTGAAATCTGTATTGTATTAGAAGAGACAAGTTCAAGATTTGGAAAGAATATTTTAATCAAGTAAATAAAGTGTCAAAGAAACAACATCTAACTGATCCCTACTCATGAGCAAATAAGAGAAATAGCCTGGAAAGTAGTCAGACTAGAGGAACTCTAGGTCACAATTTTAGTGTTCACCAGACTTAGGACTTGTGTTCACCAGACTTAGGACTTGAAAAGAGTTTATGTAAAGTCGTTCCCTCATCAACAAGACATTTACTCAATTAAAAACAAGAATGGAGAACTGAAGATTTATGTAAAATTGTTATTCATATAATGGAGTTTTCAGATAACATGCCTGATAGGATTGGATAAAGAAAGGAGCAAGGTAGAGGATGATGATGGACTGAGTGAGTGAGTGAGTGAGTGAAGTCGCCCAGTTGTGTCCGACTCTTAGCGACCCCGTGGACTACAGCCTCCCAGGCTCCTCCGTCCATGGGATTTTCCAGGCAAGAGTACTGGAGTGGGTTGCCATTTCCTTCTCCAAAATCAGATTTAACTGATTACAAATTAAACAAGAAAAATTAATTTCAGCATCTCCCAGTCCACTGAGGATAGGCTATGACTCTAATTTTCAACCCATTGTGGGTTTAGATAAAACCCTGGGTAGAGTATTCTGAAGTTCAACTTGGTAGTGAATGCGAAAGCCCTAATAGTTCCTGATTTAAATGAAAATGCCATATACAGTTTGATGGTGAAAGTGACTAGCATTTCTGCAGCAGCGGTTGAGTTAGTGTATCATAAGACTCTTTGAAATGAATATGAAACTTACTAGAACAGTGTGCTCTACACAGTAGATGTTGGGTGCATGCGTGCATGCTTGGTCACTCAGTCGTGTCCAACTCTCTGTGACCCTTTGGATTGTAACCCAGCATGCTCCTCTCTCCATGGGATTTTTCAGGCAAGAATACTAGAGTGGATTGCCCTTCCTTCCTCCAGGGAATTTTCCTGACCCAGTGATCAAACCCATATCAACCTGTGTCTCCTGAATTGCAGGTGGATTCTTCACCCACTGTGCCATGAGGGAAGCCCAGATGCTGGGTAAAGGGGCACGAATATAAGAAAGAAATGGTCATCCAACTATGAAAGGTGAAAGATTTGGTGATTCTACCATATGCAAGTTTAAAACAGTTGCAGAAATTTCATAAAGCTATTAACTTCCATTGAGCTTAGTTTCTTACTATCTTCTACAATATTTAACTTTCTGACAGTGCTGGTGGTAGTGAAGAAAAGAAATTACCTACTTATGTCCATTTTTAAAGGATAATTCAAGTATTCAATCTCAGTTATAACACTCATTCTATAGAATGTTCTTTGTTATCTGATATATTTGTAAACTTTGATTTTCTTGAGAGCAGAACATACATTTAATTTGTATTTGAGCTTCCAGTGTCTAACATAGCACCTAGCCCATAGTAGGTGCAGGAAGGGATATTATGTTTATTGCACAATTTAAGAAGCAAAGTATTTAACTAATAAACTTTCCCAAGGTTACAGTCATCACTTCAAAAGGTAGAGAGAGAAAAAGAAAAGTTGTTTTCACCATAGACTTTGCTGACTCAATATTTATCCATTGTATTTATATTTTTCTCTGTATGTGTTTTTCTGTCAATTTAGTTTCATTATGCTTTGAAGATTAGATTCTACCAAAGGCAATTGAGAACTGTTCTCACTTAATTAGGAAAGAGCTATTTGAGTCCTGATCCCCACCTTGAAAATTGTCTCATAATTGCTTTTATAGATAGATATAAAATACATCTGAAGATCTTATTACTATCATTTTGTTATTGTCAGTAATTACTTCACATTAGTAAAATCACTGAGTTAAGGTAAACTTGTATACAAAAGGTTGACAATTCCCTAGGCTTATCTCTCTTCTATAAATTATCTTTATTTCATGAAAATTTCTAGTGTTGTAAATATAATGTTGAACCAAATTGTTTGGGGACTTTTATTTTTCATTTTGTAATGTCACAAAAAGAAACTTATGCTTATGAATTTCTCATAACAAAGTTTTTTTTTTAATGCATCACTATTTCTGTCCTTTCCACCACCCTCCATCCCCAGCTTGGAATTTCAATAAGAAAATAAAACCTACAAAATGAAAACAAAAATCAATCTTCTTTTATTTAGGAACAAATTAAATTGCCCTTCTAAAGTAATGATTTTTACCTTAAAGCAGTGATAACTATCTTGTTGCTCTGTCAAGGCTTCTCACCTTCTTATCTTACAACAGTTAACCTTAATAACGCCCTCACTTTCAAACTCTTCCTGACTTACGGCTCTTAAAGCACTTCTGTTAAGCTTGATCGTTTACTAACACTTGGTCTCTAATAGAGTCAGTGTTACTTTGAGGATTGTAAATGGATTCCACTGAAAATCAAGTTCTTCAGACACTGAAACTAATGTGTGTGTGTGTGTGTGTCTTTTCTAGTAATTGATATCTGTGTTAAATGGATTTTCACCATGTTATTGAAGCTTCCTCTAGACAAAATGACAGGATACCAAATTCTGATTTTCTTTTATTTTTTGGAGGGGTGGTCATTTCATATTTGATAATACCTAGTGAAAATGTTGATAAGTATATAAATAAGAATGCATGGCCTCATAATACCAAACTTTAAAAATATAGATTTTAATGCGTAAACTGCATTGTTAGAATCTGGAATTAACTTCTGTGCTTAGTCATTTTATCTGTGTGCAAAGGTCAACTATGGTACTAAGCTTTAATAATATGTCTAGTCATTAAAGAATTATATACTACTTATATGAATGACATTTATTTTAGAATATACTTTTTTTTTTTGTAATTAGTAACTCCCTCCCCCAGTTGTTATGTTTGAAAATAGGAAAAATTATTATAGATTAGCTTTAAATTTTACAGCTATCCTTGATTTCATATTTATAAAAGTGAAAGTGAAGTCACTCAGTTGTGTCCCACTCTTCGCGACCCCATGGACTGCAGCCTACCAGGCTCCTCCGTCCGTGGGATTTTCCAGGCAAGTGTACTGGAGTGGATTGCCATTTCCTTCTCTGATCATGTTCCCCACCCCGCAAAAGGAGTTATAGCCCTCCTCCCTCCCTTAACCAATATTTACTGAGCCCCTCTATGTGCCAAGCATTTATTTTCAAATGAAGACAAACTGTTAATGATTCAAGCACTCAAGAAAACAAGGCAGTGCTTCCCTAGCAAGCCAGTCACTGCAATTCACTTTCATCAGTGCAGAAATTCCTTTCACCTACAAGTAATGTACATAATGAATACTGGTTTATTTACCTTTATGGTTCTGATCACTACACTTAGCAACCAAAGGAAATGTTAATTTTCTCAAATTAATGAGGTTAGTAGCAAAAGAGAATCCCAGGACTATACTCAATGTTTTTGTTTTTTTTTTCCTATAGTGTCCTGGACATTCTTATCATATCAAATGATAAAAATGGTCTCATTGATGACTTGTATTAAGTAGGCATAGTCCAAACAGCTTAAAAACCTAATTTACAAATAAATGAACTTGAAGGTGAAATTTTCAGATTACAATTTTTGTGGACTATTTATGAACATACAGTCAGTCCTTTCCCAATTTCCTGATAGTTTATTTTATGGCTACATTCCTGGCAACAAAAACACTACCCCAAGATGCCTATGTGATTCAGCTAAGAATAACCAGAAAAGTACATTTGGTGCCCAGAAATAATAATTTCTTGCAGCTATGCCTTCTTTGCCCTTCTATCCTTTAAGTTCAAGATTTTTGCTACAAGAGATGGCAGACCAACAGAAATCATAGGTGCTTCAAGACAACTTATTATGCGGCGGGGAAATATTTACAGAAAGTATTTTCTTCCTCTAAAAACAGCATCTTTGCATTTGTTATTCTGTACTAAGCACAGCTCTGAGATTTCTAGCAAACCAAGAATATTCACTCAGGTTGCTAGACATTTCTTTCTCTATTGTCTTCTGATTCTTCTTTCGTTCCCTATTTCATTGCATTCAAATTATGTATTTGTAAACTTTTGCTCACTTTTTTATTGAGCTATCCCACATAGGTATTTTGTTAAATGCCTTGCGTTGGGCTGAAATTTATGTTTAAAGCGCCTATTTAGGAAAGATTATTTCTCAAAAGCAAGGTCTGTGCAACAAATGGTATACCTACTGAGTAAAAGCAAAATTTTTATACTAACGAGACTTGATGTGTTTAAGTTATACTTACAAAAGATAGCAAGAAAAAAGATAGCAAGAAAAAAAATGTTGTTTGTTTTCTGAAGAAAGGTCTTTTATTTCCTCAACAACTTTTTGACCATGATCCAAGTAAGTAATGCATTTTAGATTATACACATATACAAAACATGAATTACATAAAATGGCATTTAGCCTTACTATATTCAGTGCCCATTGATATTACCTATGCTAAGCCACAATCCATTAAATTTTACTCACAGTAACGCACACCCAATTTGAAAAACATAGAAGCAAGAAATGGAATGCTTTTTATGAAAGGTAAATATTCACACCTCAATCAGCTCTATTCCATATGCATTAGCACTGGCTTTAAAGGATTCTCATAATAGTCCTTAGGCCATTGGTAGGCCAGAACACTTATTACCACTCCTTCTTGAATTGCAGTCCTATGCAAGTACAAAGGAACTGAGAAAAAGTGACTTGTGGGAAAAATACCAAAACTATTGGTAAAAAAAACATGTCAGTGATAATGACTTCTATTTGAAGCAACCTTCTCACCATCTTCTTACGGTAATAAAGGAAAAGAACCTCAATTTAATAAAATCTAACCCCCAAAAGGGAAAATCCTTTCATGATTTGAAAAGATGTCCATTATGTACACTACAAATGGGTTGAGCCCAGTTGTTTTTAAGTTATTAGTTTATTCTGAGTACCTTTATTCTTAGTATCATAACTGTGTCCACAGAATTATGTCATTTTGTCACAGCTAAATTGTAAAAAGTCAAAAATTTTCAACAATTATGGTCATATTATTAAAGAGAAAGAATCATTACATTAAGAGATACTTTTTGTACTCTGCTGTTGATGATTATGAACACTTCTCCACTCTCCAATGCTCTTAAATAAAATAAACAACCACAGTTCCATCTTGGATGCAAAATTTCAATTTAAGTATTTACTTTTCTAATAATCATAGGTTTAATAAATAAAAGTATTATTGTACTAAAGCCACTTAAGACAATTTAGTAGGCTCAGTTAAACAGGAGCAAGTTTTAAGAAGCCAACCAAGATTAGCTGGGATTTACAAAAAATAACCTTCATTCATGGGTCTGAATCAGAGAGATTAAAGAAACCAAATTAATAATTTATTTTGCTTATGATTTTAACACAACAAAGTTTGCTTTTCTTTAAGCAGTCTGAAGTCATTAAGCAAAAATTCTAAGATTATCAGCTGATGTAAAATTACTTAAAATTACTATAAAACTGCCCAAATTATTTTTTTTAAAGGAGGCATTAAAAATTTCTTCAAGAATTTAAAACTATTTATGAAGACTTTAAAAATAATTTTAAAATTATAGTGTAATTGTTAAGTATCAGCTCACACTGGTCAGACTGACTATCATCAAGAAGTCTTCAAATAATAAAAGCTAAAGAGGGTATGGAGAATAGGGAACCCTCTTACACTGCTGGTGGGAATGTAAATTGGCATAATCACCAGGGAAAACAGATGGAGCTTCCTTAAAAAATATATAATGGACATATATATATAATATACTTATATATGCAGATAATGGAATTAGTCAAAAAAAGGAATGAAATATTACCATTTGTAAGCAACATGAATGAACCTAGAGAATACCATTACTAAGTGAAATTAAGACAAATATCATATCAGTGTAATAATTGTCTAACACTGTCTTTTAAAAGTGATTAAATAAATTCTTACCTAGAAATTCTTTGTGATGCCTTTTTAATTGGTGTTCCGACAAATGCCTCAGGCAGCTCTGGATCTGGGAGAGAATATGCTACAGGAGATGGTTCCTCTACTTTAGGACTATTGTAGTTATAAATGACTCCTTTAATTGTCTTATTTTGAAAAAGAAGTACCTTCCTGGTTTTATCCCTCAGGATCTTAGCTAACCAAATCAGAATAACTATGGTTGTTGTAAAGTAAGAGTTGTGGTTTTTGTGTTTTTTTTGTTTGTTTGTTTTTTGGCCTAAGATTGGGCTAGCTACTTATTAAAGTCATTTGAGATCTTAAAATATCAGAAACAACAGTGAAAAAGTGAAAGTGTTAGTCACTCAGCATGTCTGACTCTTTGTGACCCCATGGATTGTAGCCCACCAGGCTACTCTGTCGGTGGAATTCTCCAGGCATGGATAGAATGGGTTGTCATTCCTTTCTCCAGAGGATCTTCCCAACCCAGGGCTCCAGCCTCCAACCTCCAAGGGGTGTGCTGCGTTGCTGGCAGATTCTTCACTGTCTGAGTCACAAGGCAAGCACAAAGCAACAGTAGCTACTGCTCCGTACAATGAGCACAGTATGTGTTAAGTCCTCTGCTAAATATTTTAAGTATTCTAACTTGCTTTATTTTCACAATTCTGTGGGGTAAGTATAAACCTCATTAAAAGAAGAGGAAGTAAATCCTCAGAAAAGTTAATTTTCTCAGTGTTACCATGACTAATAAATGGTAGATCAGGAACTCTGACTCAGATTCACTGCATGTTACATTTATAATTTCTGTACAGATAAGTGAAGGTTATTATGAGAAAAAATACAAATCCTAAATACAGAGAGAATCTCAGAATTAGGCACAGGTTTCTTTCCATCAAGCTGAAGGAGATTATTACCTTGCTGTTATATAATGAGTGGTGCAAGAATGAAAACACAGCTTCTCTTAAAGGTTGAGTAATATTTACTTTATAAACACATTCACCATTCTTTTGATTTAAGAAAAAATAGTTTTATCAGTACATATATAAATTTTAACTTTCAGTATATTGCATATTTAAAAACAGATACCACTGTTGGTTTATGAAAGGCATAGCAAAAAGGGTTTATAAATGTTGTATTGGAACATGAAGATGGCAGGATGGGAGACAGGCCTACTGTGGCAATGTTATATATAATCATTTAAATGTGTACTTAACACACGTACTAAAAATGTACCTGACCTACCCTTTCTGATTTTATAAGTGACTTAAAGAGATCTTTAAGTATCTATGACATCTGTTTTGATTGTTCAAACTAAAACAATTTTGAAGCTTATAAAATAGATTTGAAGCCAAGGCTGGGAAATTGAAGAGTCAATTAGTCATATTTAGAATCCGTTTCCTATGAAAGTCAAACAACAAAGGTATAAAACTAAAGAATGAAAGTTTCCGTAGTACTCTTCTTCTGCCCATTTGTTTTCTAACACCTCACATACAGTCTGGATACCATACTTTACAACAAAGCCCAATGTAAAGAAATAAGATATATTTGCAATGAATTGGAATAGGTTGAATATTACCTTATATCATAATCTACAGTGCTTTCTATTCTAAAGAATAGCCTTCTTTGAAGTATGGCTCTTAAGACTCTCTGCAAGACACGTATTCTATCACAATTCTCATCTCTTCTCTGATGGAGCAAATAGGTCAACTGATCTCTGCCTTTCAACTATGAATGAAAGTAACTTTGACTTGCATCTCATTCATCTTTTTGCAAGAATATAAAAAAGAAGCTGCGTGAAACTCAGCAGTGGCCTTTCCCATGGCAAGGAGTACAAAAAAATTTCCCCAGTTTGGAGTTATATTCAGTACTCTCTGCATGGCAATAAACTATTTTTTTCTGAGTTATTCAATAAAAGTGAAGCATCTCATAAGTTGTAATATATTTTTGGTATCATCGTAACTTCAACTTTATTCAACAATTTGTTTACCTTGGATTTGAAGTTCATTAGGGATGGTGAACACAAACTTCTATGAAGCTTTATGTAATTCCTCAGTGTAAATAATTAATATTGAGTAGGCCAAAAAGTTTGTTTGGAGTTTTCAGTAACACCTTACAGAAAAACTTGAGCAAACTTTTGGCCAACTCATTTTTATAGTTGTTCTTTATACCTGAGATTCTTTCTCCAATGGTCAGTGAAATCAAACTATGTTTTCTGAATTACATCATAGTATAGCATAGTGTATTAAAGAGGTCAAATACTGGAGGCAGATTGCCTGAATTTTGAGTCTCAGCACCATTTGATACTTGCTGAGGGGCCTTGGTCAGTTTTAATTAATTGCCCTATTCTTATCTTTCCTCAATTTTCATTCAAGTTATGATAGTAAGAGTACTTACCTCATAGAATTTTTACTAGAATTAAATTTCTAGACACATGTTAAGCATTTAAAACAAGACTAACTTTAAATGCTCTAGAAGGTTTCTAATATCTCCATAATTATACACATTTTACTGTATTATATACATTGCTAGGCATTTAACCATACATCATAAGGATTTATACACATTCAGTTATACACTGTAGACATTTGTGTGTATCTAGCTACACACTACCAATAGTCTAGTTTTACATGTTTATACAACACGAGAAGGATTAGGTATAGTATTTCTAAATCTGCCTTAATAATGAAAAGGAGAATAAGAACTGGAAGCACACCCAGCATCTCTGTGGTTATGATAGAGTTAAGCTGAAAAGATAATTATGTTATCAAATTATTAAATTCCATTATTAAAACAATGATGTTCAAAATAAATTAAAAACATGAGGCTCTGTTTGAAGTTAAGGCCTTTTACATTTGTTGCTCATAACTGTGTAGTTTCCTTCTAAACATAGGGTGAAACAGCCTTTATGCAGCAGGTGAGAAAAGAAGTAAAATAAAAGGAAGAATTGAGATAGTAACTACACCGGGGACATCTGTTCCCCAAGATGTAGATGTTATTAATAGGTGAGTCTAGATTTTAAAGAGGTCAATATAGGTTGAAAATCTAAGCAAGGATTGGAGGATAAAGTGAAGTATATAAAATAAATAATCCAGAGGGAATAAAGCAGGGTAGGGCAGTACAGATTAAGAGAAGATTAAATTAAGACTTAAAATTTCAAAACATGTAATTTTTTAAGAATAAGCATATGGCATAATCTTGTATTTTGAAGATATTACCTTGAAAGCGAGCAAAAAGGTTTTAATGAAGAGAGATGATAAGATTTAAATGAGTGATATGATCCACAGTGTAAAAATATTGAAATGGGAGAGTTGGAATTGTCCTGATATGTTATGCAGACTTAGAAAGTTATTAGGAGTTGGTCATGTCGCATTTTCCAGGAATAAAACAGAGTTGAAACTTTTTTAAAATGTACTTTAGCACTAATGAACACTTGCTTCTTTTTTCCTTTGCTTTTTTCTTTAAGATTTAAAGTTCAGCTTACATTTTGAAAATGATTATAATGACTTTAAAATGTGTTTTATTGGGAATTGGCAGTTTGGTGGTTAGGGCTGCACTTTCACTGTTGAGGGCACCCGTTGGGAAATTAGGATCACGCAAGCTGTGCAACATGGACAAAAAAAAAGGTAAGAATGAGCTTTGTTGTTGGTGTGTGCATGTGTGACTAAATTTGTGTAGAACATTAACCAAAAATGGACTGTTTGTTCAGAATATTTGTGTTTTTCCAAAGTTTTTTTTCTGGTAATAATAATCATGACAAGAATCTCGTATTTACTTCAAATCTCTGATACTCTCCCAAAACATGTATTAAAAGTCAAGAGTTCATGTTCATTACTTCTCATTCTCTATGTGTTCATGTGAATTAACTTTCTGAAATATTAAAATTGCTTATATATCATAATTCATACATATATAAATTTGTAACACAATTTTTGGTTATTTTTCCATTAAAGTAAAAGATTTTTCATTGTCTGCAGTAATCTCCATTCACTTCCTTCACTCCCTTGGTTTTAATCCATATATATATAGAGAGAGAGAAAGAAAGTTGCAATATTCTAATTTTTTTTTTTCAGAGAAGCTCAAAAAATATGTTATTATGTGAAGCATCCTGGTTTTTAAATGTTGGGGACTAGCTAGAGAGTTTCCAAAGCTTCTTGTAGGCTGTTACTTTATAAGCCAAATGGAGTATTGTTATCTGAAAGCTGATCTGCCTTTTGGCTGTGTATCCAGCCAAAAGACATGGCCAAGCCAATGACTGGGAGAAGGAAGAAGTTCTTACTTGCAGCAAGTAAGGAGAACACCAGAGATCTTTCCCATAGCAGTGTGTTCCCTAGCAGCAAAACTGAGGAAGTTTCAAGCTAAGGATATATATGCATATTCAAGAAGAGATTTGGGTGGTGTATGCATATTCATGCAGGGGCTTGAACAGAGAATTCAGCACAGATTCAGGACAAAAGTTGAGTCTAGGTTTTAGTTCAGTTAAGTCATGAGGGTCAGGAAAGGTCAAAATCATCATTTCTCATGTTCCAATTGGTCTGATAGTTGAGGCTGCATTGCGTGCATACTCTGTTATGTCTGACTCTTGCCATCGTGGACTGTAGCTGACCAGGCTCCTCTGTCCTTGGGATTCTCCAGGCAGGAATACTGGAGTGGGTTGCCTTGCCCTTCTCCAGGGGATCTTCCCGATTCAGGGATCGAACCTGTGGCTTCTGAGTCTCCTGCTTTAGCACAGGGCTTCCCAGGTAGTGGTTGAAGCTAGAGAGGGCTTTGAATTCTGCAAAACAACTCAAGAAAATCCTTCAGGCTAATCCTTACCATTAAGATAGCACTGAGACAGCCTTTACAACTGGTTTATTGTCTTTTCTGTTGTTACTTCTCTTGCCTGATAACAGTCATTTGTTCCTTAATATCCTTCATTGTGCCCAACTCTTCTCGACCCCATGACTATAAAGTCCATGGAATCAGAATACTGGAGTGGGTAGCCATTGCCTTCTCCAGGGGATTTTCCTAACCCAGGGATCTAACCCAGGTCTCCCACATTGCAGGTGGATTCTTTACCAGCTGAGCTAATAGAGAAGCCCAAGAATACTGGAGTGGGTAGCCTATCCCTTCTCCAGTGGATCTTCCTGACCCGGGAATAGAACGGGGGTCTCCTGCATTGCAGGCAAATTCTTTACCAGCTGAGCTACCAGGGAAGCCCTCTCTTGGCTGATAACAGTCATTTATTCTTTCATTCTTCTTTTCCTTTAAGATAATCAATGGTGAGTGATTTAATCAATCATGCCTCCCTAAAAATTCCTAAAACATGGGTTTTTGAGAGCTTCTAGCTTGGGTAACACATGGATGTGCTAAGATAAGGGTGGGCCAGGAAAGGATGCTTCTCTTGCATATTCCCCATAATTGGATCTCTTTTATTTGGCTGTTAATCAACTGAAGATCCAGTAAATAAATTGTTTTGCCTGATTTCTGAGAGCTGTTCGAGCAAATTATTGAGCTTAAAGAGGGAGCTTCTCATTTATACTTGATTAGTCAGAAAATTCCATGGACAGAGGAGTCTGGTGGGCTACAGTTCATGGGGCCGTAACAAGTCAAATACAACTGAGCATGCATGCCCTTCAGTCAGAAGTACAAGTAACAAACTGTACTTGAAACTTGCATCAGAGATGGGGAGGAGAGGTCTTGTGGAATGAGCCCTTAACCTGTGAGATCTGATGTTGACTCCAGATAGGTATCGTCAGAGTTAAGTTTAGGACATGTATCCTGTGTCCATAAAGAACTGCAAGAATTGTTTGGTGTGGAAACATTACACATCTGGAGTAAAAAGTATGCTGTGAACATTAAACAGAAAAACAGGGATTTCCTTTCATCTGGTGTCTAGTGAGGTCATGAGTGTAGAGTGGTGTAGAGTGTAGAGCTGTGAATAGAGGAAATAGAAAAACGGTGAGTATTTTCCTTTCATCTAGTTATTTTGTAGTTATTTCTAACTTAATATGCCAAACATCTAGTTCATTCCTGTCAGTTTTTTATTTGTTTGTTTTATGATCCAGTGGCTACAAATGCTAGAACCTTACTTTTTTATTTTGAATAGTGATTCTACCAATTACTGTGTGAAACTTATGCAAGTCAACTAACATTCCTATGCATCAGTGTCCTCCTATGTAAAATGGATATTTCAATCACAGTCCAAGCAGGAACCACATGGTAATTTGAAAAAGAGACCTAAACTGTAATTTGTGAACTATAACGGGGATTGCTTACAACGGGTAAAAAGAGTTCTCAAAAAATACTGTAGTGCTAAGGAGTGTACCTGAGAAATACACCCCTCAGCCCTACATTATTTTTTGAGAACTCTCTTCACCTTTTATAAGTAATCTCCAAGGGTTTGGTTCAGATCTCATTAGCTATAATGTGATTCAGGTCTCATTAGTTATAATTAAATAGATTATAGAGAGGTTCTCTGGGGGATTCCAGGTCAGAAGGGATTCTGGTGGGTGGAGAGTGACAGTCAGGCCCGGCAAACGGGAATTAACTCTCTGGTGAGCTGTCACCTTGAGACCAGGAAATCGGCCCTGAGAGGTATCTCGGAGTCTCACTGGGAATAGTTCCATGGGGGTGCAGCCGAAACTCAGTGTGGGAGAGCCACTGAACCTTCACACGAACACTGGCGAGCATGCAGTCAAAGCAAGAAAAGAGGAGAAAACAAAACACAATTTAAAAGAGAACAGCAGGACTTTGAAGAGATGTTCTCCTTCAGTGTCCCCCCAGTGCTGTCCACCATCAAAGCTTAAACAGGGAGCCAACTGCAAAGGAGAAATATTTAATGCACCTACTCAATTTTCACAGACTAGACAAGGATGGTTGATATGAAAGTAAAGAGCAATAAATTGATAGTGTGTTAGTTTGCAAGGATATTCATAACACATACCACAATCTGGGTGGCTCGGAACACCAGAATTATTCTCTTATCGTTCTGGGGCTTGAAGTCTGAAATCGGTGTGTTGACAGGGCTGTTCTCCCTCTGGAATCACGAGAAGAGAATCTTTCCTTGCCTCTTTCAGCTTCTGATGGCGGTCACCCCCCTGTGACTGCATCACTGTAGTCTCCGCCTCTGTCTTCCCATCGCTTCGTCTTCTGCCAACTCTCATGTGGACACGCTTCGTGATAACCTGTGCAGTCCAGGATGGGTTCATCTCAAAATATTTAACTTATCTACATCTGAAAAGATCCCATTACAAATACAGTCATGTTTCTTTGCAGGTTCCTGGGGTTAGGACCTACCTACGTGTGAGCCACCAACTAGCCTTCTGTTGGGGATTATAAGAACAGAGTTTAACTTATAAAACTTCTTAATGATAATAAAGTAATCATGTAAAATACTCAGAACAGTGTCTTGTTCATAACAAGTACTTACAAAGTGTTTGTTGTCGCTGTTATCATCATCATCACCACCACAATCCCAACATGGTGGTCATTGTTCTATCCAGCTGTCTCTCTGATTCTTCCCCACTCACTGGTCTTCTCTTTATTTGATAGATAGTATAATTATATGATCATTAGAAATTGTATCCTGAGTCTATATTAAATAAGTGGCCTTGAGCTGAATTTCCAAATTGGAGATATTTTATTTCACTTAACTTATATGCAAACAGACTTAGTCTGATTGCAGATAAAGAGATTAAACCTTATAGAAGTTACATAATGTTTTGTGTCACTTGCTAGATGGTGACATCATTTAGTTTAGCCTTTGTAATACAGTATTTAATTACTATTACCACTACTAGTACTAATTACTACTTTTTAAAAAAATTGGAGTACAGTTGCTTTATGATGTTGTGGTGTTTTCTGCTCTATAGCAAAGTAAATAAGCCATATGTGTATGAGTAGCTGATTTGCTCCTTTTTAGATTCCCTTCCCATTTGGGTCACCAGAGAGTATTGAGGGGACTTCCCTGGCGACTCAGCAGTAACGAATCTGCCTGCAATGCAGGAGACTTGGATTCAATCCCTGGGTCTGGAAGATCTCCTGGAGGAGGGCATGGCAACCCACTCCAGTACTCTTGCCCAGAGGATCCCACGGACAGAGGAGGCGGACAGGCTGCAGTTCACAGGGTCACAAAGGGTCGGTCACGACTGAGGCAACTAGACAGCAGTGGCAGGGCGTTGGGTAGAGTCCCCTGTGCACACCGTCGGGTCTCATCTCTAACTTCTACTTTTCTTGTTACTATTATCCTCATGAATGATGTAGCTATCTACAGTTAAAAAACACACATTAAAGAGTTCTCTGTCTCCCTCATTTCCCTTTTTCTCTCTTTTTAATTAATTAACAGTTCTTGGAAATCTGTCAATTAAAAAGAAACACAATTTCCTGAATCAGCTTTCTCTCTTAATTACCTCTATAATCACAATACTCCCTTAACCGGTGTCTCTAACTTTTGTCTGTCATCCTCAATCTTTATTCCACATAGCAAATAAAAAATTTTTTTTTGTGAAACACAGATCTGTTGTCACTAAACTGCTTTAAATTTCTTTAATAATTTTTAAGGTTTTCCAGTATCTGGAACCAAACTGTTTTTTAGCCTTTTCTTCTGACTGTATAAGCTGGGCTGCTCCCACAGAGTACTATTAATGATTTCTCCAAAAATATCATAAACCCTTCATATTTGTTCACAGAAGTTCCCCTTTCATAGTATTTGGAATCTAAATCCAGCTCAAATATCAGCTCTTCTATAAAGTCTTACTCTAAATCTCAAAAGATAAAACTTCTATCTTATGCTCAGACCAGGTATGATCTTTGATTTCTCTGCAAGGAGCACCTGATTAATGGACCATATAACTAGAAACCTAGATTCTTTCTCCTAGGCAGTGTTTGGATGCTCTTCTGCACTTTTCTGAAAGTAAGGACATAAAATAATGTTGTATTTTATCAAATGACAAAGACTAAACAAAAGTCTTTGTTTTTTTAAACAAAGGGTCCATGTTTAATAAATATTTATGATTTATAATATTTTGCTTCATTGTTTATTTACCTCAGATATCCCCAAATTTCTTTTCTTGAATAATGCATATCAGATTATTCTAATTTTCTCTATCCTTTCCAGGAAAGAAATGAAATTCAATTACTTGAATTTGCTTTACAGTACATTTTTATAGTGATTTATGTAGTATACATATGTATGTATGTGTGGTGTGTGTGTTATATATTATGTGTAGTGATTTATTTAAGTTGTAATGGATTTCACAGTCAGAAGGCGATTAAATTTAAAAAGGTAATATAAGTATTGTTGGTGTTCTGTTCAGTTGCTAGGTCATGTCCGACTCTCTGTGGCCCCATGAACTGCAGCATGCCAGGCTTCACAATGTCTTTCATTATCTCCAGGAGTTTGCTCAAACTCATGTCCATTGAGTCGGTAATGCCATCCAGCCATCTCATTCTCTGTCACCTGCTTCTCCTCTGCACTCAATCTTTTCCAACATCAGTGGCATTTCCAAGGAGTCGACTCTTCATATCAGGTGGCCAAAGTATTGGACTTTCAGCTTCAGCATCAGTCTTTCCAATGAATATTCAGGACGAATTTCCTTTAGAATTGACTGGTTTGATCTCCTTGCTGTCCAAGGGATTCTCAAAAGTCGTCTTCAGCACCACAGTTTAAAATCACCAATTCTTCATCACTCAGTCTTTTTTATGATCTAACTCTCACATCTGTATATGACTACTGGAAAAACCATAGCAAAAAAAAAAAAGTATAAAGCGATATGATTTTTTTCCATCTTTTATAACTATTCCACTCTTTCCTTATGGGTGTCCTCTCTTTCTTCCTCCTCCTCCCCTTCCCTTTCTTTCCTCCCTTAATTTTGTCTAAAGATGTTTCATAGTATGTGCTTGCATAAAGATATTTCATAGTATATTTTTATCCAATATATAGAATAGAATATTTTATCTGAGCCAAGAGCTGTGTTTATACATAGTAATTAGATTCATATCCTTTCTCCAACATACCCTTTAACCTTTAGAGATTTGATGTCACTAATGAATTTGGCTATGTGTTTTATATGTTTGCATAAAAGAATTTACCTGGGAGGGGAAAGCCTACGTAAAAGAGGTAGAATTTGGGCCTCCTTTATTTGAGGACTAATTTTTAATTAACGTCATTATTGAGATAATTAGATATGTAGCTTTAATAAAGAATATGGAGAATGTATGTATACTTTACCCAGGTTCCTTCAGTGGAACATTTGCAAAAGCTACAATAGAATATGGCAGCCAGGATATTGGCATTGATATATATACCAATTTTATTTCAAGTTCCCCATTTGTGCATGTGTGTGTGTTTAGTTTCTTACACAGCTTCATCTGTAGGTTGGTTATCCACCATCACAGTTAAGATACTAAATATCTTTGTCACCACAAAGATCGCTTGTGTGGCCTTTTCATAAAACTATAGCTTCCTTCCATACCATCCCTCCTTCTACCATTTCTAACCCTTGGTAACTGCTGATCTTGTCTCTATAAACCTCTTGATTTAATAATGTTGATACCGACAAGAGCTAGATTGTTTCTTGAGTCTGCTCACCAAGAAGGTAGAGCGTTTATAGGCTAGGTGCTATGGTGTATATAAGAGGAGCATTCGTTCAAGTCCATGGTGGCTGATGCGAGAAAAAGTGTGAACTCAGCAATCCTCATGGCAACCTGTGCCACAGACAACTGACAGTAAGAATGAATCTGAAACCTGGTGAATTGTGCAGTCCCAACACATGTAATATCGGTGATTAAGCAAAACACCCCTGAAGAAAGCACCATTTTAACTTGAATTACAGGGAATTCACTTGTCCACCATGTATTTATTATACTGTTGACATCCTGGTGGTTCCACCATGTGCATGAGGGACAGTGATCCCTATCAGGGCCAGTCATCTTAATTAAGTTGATCCATCAGCCTTCAACAGAGTGACCCCCATGCTTCCATGATAGAGGTACCAAAAACATCAAGAATAAGTGACTTTGTCAGAGCCTCAAATCTCTTGGGAAACCCAGCCGTTTGGCCAAGGGTAGCGACAATGGTGAGGGTAAGCACTGCATGTAAGATCATACCTTTTAAGTTCCAGGTACTTTGGGGCCACCAACTTCTTCAAATAATTTAGCCTCTTCTTTTTTTTAAAGTGGAAATGGTTATTTATTAAATATATGTAGTTAGTGTGAAGGAAAATAAACTATTTTATTCATTTTAAAGTTTTTTTTAATTAATTTAGTTGGAGGATAATCACCTTACAATGTTGTGACGGTTTTTGCCATACATCGACATGAATGCACCTGTGTCCCCTGACCCAGAAACCCCTCCCATCTCCCTCCCCACCCCGTCCCTCTGGGTTGTCCCAGAGCACCAGGTTTGCGTGCTCTGCGTCATGCACTGAACTTGCTCTGGTCATCTGTTTTCCATAAGGTAATATACATGTTTCAGTGCTATTCTTGCAAATCATCCCACCCTCGCCTTCTCCCACAGAGTCCAAACTTCTGTTCTTAAATCTGCGTCTCTATTGCTGCCTTGCATATAGGATTCTCTTTACCATCTTTTCAAATTCCATATATATGCAATGATACACGTTATGGGTGTTTCATTTTCTGACTTATTTCACTCTGCATAATAAGCTCTGGTTTCATCCACCTCATTAGAACTGAATCAAATGTGTTCCTTTTTATAGCTGAGTAATGTTCCATTCATGACAAATAGATGGGAAAACAATGAAAACAGTGAGAGACTTTATTTTTCGGGGCCCCAAATTCCCTGCAGATGGTGACTGCAGCCATGAAATTAAAAGATGCTTGCTCCTTGGAAGAAAAGCTATGATCAACCTAGACAGCATATTAAAAAGCAGAGACATCGCTTTGCTGACCAAGGTCTGTCTAGTCAAAGCTATGGTTTTCCTAGTAGTCATGTATGGATGTGAGAGTTGGACTATAAAGAAAGCTGAGTGTGAAGAATTGACGCATTTGAACTGTGGTGTTGCAGAAGACTCTTGAGAGCTCTTGGACTGCAAGGATATCCAACCAGTCAATCCTAAAGGAAATCATTATTGAATATTCATTGGAAGGATTGATGCTGAAGCTGAAACTCTAATACTTTGGCCACCTACATGAAGAACTGACTCCATGGAAAAAATCCTGATGCTGGGAAGGATTGAAGGCAGGAGGAGAAAGGGGACAATAGAGGATGAGATGATTGGATGGCATCACCTACTCAGTGGACATGAGTTTGAGCAAGCTGTGGGAGTTTGTGATGGACAAGGAAGCCTGGTGTGCTGTAGTCCATGAGGTCACAAAAAGTCAGACACTACTGAGTGAATTGAATGTTCCATTGTGTTTATGTATCACAACTTCCTTATCCATTCATCTGCCAGTGAACATCTAGGTTGCTTCCATATCCTAGCTATTGTAAACAGTGCTGCAATGAAGTTTGGGGTGCATGTGTCTCTTTCGATTCTGATTTCCTTGGTGTGTATGCCCAGCAGTGGGATTGCTGCGTTGTACGGCAGTTCTATTCCCAGATTTTTTTTAAGGAATCTCCACACTGTTCTCCATAGTGTATGTACTAGTTTGCATTCCCACCAACAGTGTAAGAGCATTCCCTTTTCTCCACACCCTCTCCAGCATTTATTGTTTGTAGACTTTTGGATAGCGGCCATTCCGATGGGCGTGAGATGATACCTATCCTCTTCTTTCTAAAGGAGTATATTACAGAGGCCGTGTCTTCTTCCCTCTGTGTAATGGTGGCATGCATTGTGTACCCATGTGCAGTAGCAGTGTTCATGTTCTCCCATCATTTCACAGTTTTGGGGTACACTGACTGTAACAGCAGTGGTGAAAGTGGGAACAGTAACAGTGGCGATGGATGTTATGTCATGAGACTTTTCAGCGCAGCTCTCATCGAACTCAGTAGTTTTTCGGCTCCAAAGGTACATCTGTGCTCCTCCTGTGCCATCAAACGCTGAGAGGAACCAAGGCTGGTAGCTGCATTATCAGCAAGCACCCTGAGATTTAGGGAAATGTCAAGGGACGTGGTTCTGGGAACACTTTTCTTGCTAATTTGGATGGGGGTTCAGAATCTTAATGTATGGGTGGCCTTATTTATGCCCTAGGGTGGTGATAATTCAGCATACTAGAAACATATTTCAATAAAGAATTTAGGCTAATAGAGGGCTTAATTAGCATATGTTCATATTTAATACTGACTTTTATCTGCTTGTGTCGACTAATTTTGCTCTGATTAGCTAACCTAGAAGTTATTTCAAACTTAAAATGTTCTTGTACTCTATCGCTGTTTTGATTCTATAAACTTGCCATTAGTCAGTGTTACATGAAATAAATAATCTTAAGATTTCGTAAAGGATGGGTTTACTTGGGTGGGCTTCCCTGGTGGCTCAAATGGTAAAGAATCAGCCTGCAATGCATAGCCCTAAAATAACAGGCCAGCCTTGTGCCAGGATTGATTTCTTTTTAAATTTTCTTTGTGAACACCTGTAAACTCATTATACTATATAGCAGACATTGTATAGTGTGATAACATGAAAAAAATATTTCTAAAGGGAGTCAACTAGACTAGGGGCTTCCCGTGTGGCTCAGTTGGTAAAGAATGCCTGCAATGCAGGAGACCTGGGTTTGAATCCTGGGTCAGGGAGATCTCCTGGAAAAGGAAGTAGCAACCCACTGCAGTATTCTTGCCTGGAGAATCCCATGGACAGAGGTGCCTGGCAGGCTATTAGTCCATGGAGTCACAAGAGTCGGGCATGACTTAGCGACTAAACCACCAACCACCTACTAGATTAGAATTTAACCCTCTGAAAACCTTCAATTCTCCAAGTAATTTTTATTTAGCTTTATTTCAATGATGATAGAATTCGTTAAAAGACAGAAGCTACAGAAACCGAAATCATAGAAGGAAAGAGGGTGGTTGGTGGAATAGGAGAGATGGTGTTTAGGGGTACATGCTTGCAACTAGTAGATAAATAAGTCCTGGAGATACAATATACAGTACAGTGATTATAAGCAATAACACTGTATTAGAAACATTAAACTTGATTATAGGCTAGATCCTAAGTGTTCCCAGCACTAAAAGAAATGGTAATCATGTGGTGTGATAGACGTGTTAGCCAACATTATTGTGGCAATCATATTGCAGTATAAATATATCACATTATTATGTTGTACACCTCAAACTACACAATAGTGAAGTGAAGTGAAAGTCACTCAGTCATGTTCAATTCTTAGTGGCCCCATGGACTATAGTCCACCAGGCTCCTCTGTCCATGGAGTTCTTCAGGCAAAAGTACTGGATTGGGTAGCCAATCCCTTCTCCACGGGATCTTTCTGACCTAGGGATTGAACTCAGGTGTCCTGCATTGCAGGCAAATTCTTTACAGATTAAGCCACCAGGGAAACCCAACTTATACAATGTTGTATGTCAAATATAACTTAATTTAAAAAAGAGCACTTTTATTAAAAAGATATATAAATAAAAACATGTCAAAAAGACAAAAGCTAGTGCTAGTTAAATTTTTCTTTACTGATATCCAGATATTTGAACCTAAATTATAGGATCTAAAAATAGGCATACTGAACAGTTAAACAAATCAGTTAAATGAATATCAAAATAATGCAAAAAAAACAAGCATTACATAAAATAATGTAGGTATCTATCACTTTGAATTTCCTGTCACTGAACTATACTCCTATTCTGCTGTAAGGAAAAAAATCCCAAAGCACTGTAAGGGGAATTAGGGTATAATGATTAGACTCTGAGACACTATATCCTACAGTTACAAACATACATGTCTCTGAGATTTTCCTGTTTTGCTCCGTGGGGTACCAGACTAATGGAATTGACTGATTTGGGATTTTGCTAGAGATAAATAAGAAAAGAGGAAGGGGGAATTGCAGCACCTGACCTCTGAGAACTGACACGTCTCATAACTCTGAGAAATAACGAGAAAGCCAATGAGACACTAGCAGATGATGGCAGGGAAGATGACTACCCACCAGCAAAGCAGCAGGAAGGATGTGGTTGTGTTTGAGGAGGGTTTCACTGAAGAAAATCCCAACAGAAATGGGTGGAACCCCTGTTCTGGGCAGTCACTGAGATACTGAATGATGAGATGTGTGACTGCATATGCACATGGGCAGATGTCGTGAGTCTTCTTAAAGCATGCTTCATGGTCAAGTCTCATTGATAATAGAAACTGCATCATCCTGCTGTGGAAAAGGCTTCAGATGGTATTACTGATGTACTATACACTTGCATAGAACGGGAAATGTTACAGAATAAAAGGGTGTATAGTTATGAGAAGGTGAACAACAGTTTGCTAATCCTTAAGACACCTGGATAAAGCACCACTTTTGTTTCTTAGCATTTTGCAATTTTTTAAAAAAATCAAAACAGAGTGGTACAGGCAAATAACAAGTTTATTCTTTCTCTGAATGGACCACATGAGGAAATAAAGTAACTAGGCATAATTAAACATCACCCCTAATTCATTCCTCACCTTCTTTCTGATATTATAGACTTGGGGAATATAGAGTTCTACTTGCTGGTATGGATAGAAAGCAGTGGTGTTCTAAAGAAAGCCAATATCACATTCTTTGCTGAGTGTTTTCTTTTAAAATAGTACCCTGAAGTGTAAGGATACTTCTCTGGCTTGTCCAGAACAAAGTTAAATTTTAGCCTACGTGAGAAAAAGACTGTAGGCCTCTTAATGTATTCTGAGGGAGGAAAATCAAATACTGTAAGTTTATATTCCTAGAGAAAATGTAGAGAATAGTTAGATATATTATTTATCCTAAATGCAACTCTCACCCTTTTAAGCATTTTGGTTTTTTAATCTCTGATTGATGATCTTTGATGTCATCATCTTTGATTGTCATTGTTTTGGAATGCCACAAACCATGCCCATATAGGATGGCAACCTTAATGTGTGTGTTCTGACTGCTCCACTGACCCTGTCTCTTGTTCTCTTGCTCCTTGGTCTTCCTTTGGTCTTCCTTTCTTCCTGAGACACGGCAGCATTAAAATTAGGCTGATTAATAATTCTACACTGGCCTCAGTTCAGTTCGGTTGCTCTGTCGTGTCTGACTCTCTGTGACTGCATGGGCTGCAGCACGCCAGGCTTCCCTGTCCTTCACCAACTCCTGGAACTTGCTCAAACTCATGTCGGTGTGCCATCCAATCATCTCATCCTCTGTCGTCCCCTTCTCCTCCTGCCTTCAGTCTTTTCCAGAATCAGGGTCTTTTCCAATGAGTTAGTTCTTCACATCACATGGCCAAAGTATTGGAGTTTCAGCTTCAGCATCAGTGCTTCCAGTGAATATTCAGGACTGATTTCCATTAGGATTGACTGGTCTCAGTTCAAGTGAAAGGACATCTCTCACTTTAAATCAAAAACTAGACATGATTATGTTTACTGAGGGAGACATATTAAAAGCCAAAATAGGCCAAACCTTGCATCTTGCACCAAACAGCAAAGTTGTGGATGCAAAGCAAGTTCTTGAAGGAAATTGAAAGTTTTATTCCAGTGAACACATGAATGATGATAAAGCAAAACAGCCTTATAGAGAAAGTTTTAGTGTTCTCGATAGAATACCAAACCAGCCACAATATTCCCTTAAGCAAAAACCTTATCCAAAATAAAGCCGAAACTCTCTTCAATCCTCTGAAGGCTGAAAAGAGTTGGGAAGCTAGAGAAGGATAGTTTAAAGCTATCAGAGGTTGGTCATGAGGTTTAAGGAAAGAAACCATCTCCATAAAACTGCAAGGTGAAGCAGCAAATGTTTATGTAGAAACTGCAGCAAGTTATTCAGAAAATTTAGCTAAGATAATGAAAGTGGCTACATGAAATAACAGATTTTCAGTGTAGATTAAAACAGCTTTATATTGGAAGAAGATGCCATCTAGGACTTTCATAGCTGGAATGGAGAAGCTAATGCCTGGCTTCAAAATCTCAAGGATGGGAAGGGCTAATGCACCTGGTGACTTTGTTGTTCATGTACCATCGTGAAAACCCTAAGGCACTTAAGAACTATGCTTAAGTTACTCTGTACAGAGTACAGAAACAGGAAATTATGACCCATCATCAGGAGAAAAATTATGAAACTAATACAAAGGGATTTTAAAGGAGTTATCATAACTATGTTCCATAAAGATGTATAGGGGACTGAAACAAGGAGAAACAGAAGATGATAAAATACCAAGGCATGTGATTCAAAGTAGTTGGGAGTTGAGATATGGGAGAGCCACTCCAAAGAGAGCTGCAAGAGATGCAATTTCATCAAAGCCAAAATTTCAATAAAAATGAGGAAGTGAAAGAAATACTCAAAAAGAGGTTAAGGACTTAGATGATTGATAGTGTGGGTTCTGAGGGGCATATTGATGCTTGCTTAGAATTCTCATCCCTGTGGGAGAACTCTGTGATATAATTATTTTCCAGTTTGTGAATCACCCACCCAGTGGGTACGGATGGGATTTGATTTGATCACAACTGCACTCCTCCTACCATCTTGTTGTGATTTCGGTGTTTTGATGAGAGGAGGTGTCCTTCTACTGTGCCATCTTGTCTCCAAACTCATATTCTCATGTTAGAATAAAGAATTTGTTTATGAAGACTGCAAAATTCCAATCCATCTCATAGACTTTGTGAGAAATATTCACTTTTTTTCTTCAGTGTTCGGACAAAATATTTCCCTCAAAAACATAATACTGAAACACTCTTCATTTGAACAGTGAGATACTGAGATAGAATGTTGACCACACCAACGGTATGGTTATTCCCAGTTCTAAAACTGGAACTGTATGTGCTCATAAACTGAGAAGATTAATAAGTTTCTTGTAGGTGTGTACTGATATATCAGTATGATTTTAATTAGCATTTTTTAATGGTTAATGATGCTGAATTTCTTTAAATGTGCTTATATTCTATTTATATATATTTTTGGTAAAATATCTGCTCATGTATTTTGCCCATTTTCTAGTTGATATGTTTTCTATGAATATTCACTGTCAATGTTTGAGAATCTTTTATTTAAAATATTAGGCATTTTTTCATATACATGGTTTCGAATATATTTTCCATCTATAGCTTTTCTTTTAATCCTCTTAACATAAGCTTTGACAGAAGAAAAGGTTTTTCATTTTTAGTGAATTTCAATTTATCAGTTTTTTTTTTCCTTTTGTGAATAGTGTTTTGAATGTCATGTCTAATACCTCTTTATTTAGCGCCAGGTCCCAAAAATTATCTTCTATTTTTGTTTCTAAAGCCTGATAGCTTTACGTTTTATATTAAAATCTGTGATACATATTGGATTACTTATTGTAAAAGATGTGGCATTTAGCCTGATACTCTATTTTTCTAAGTGTATATATATGTCTGTCTGTTCCATCATTATCATTTGTTGAAAAGGCCACCCTTCCTTCATTGAATTACTTCTGGAATTTTATCAAAATAAGTTGAGTATATTTCTGTGGGTCTGTTTCTAGGTTCTTTAATCAGTTTCAGTGATCTATGTCTGTCCCTTTGCCAATATCACACCTCCTCGATTGACTATATAGTAAACCTTAACGTCAGTAAGAATGATTCCTCCCACTTTACTCTTCTTTTTCAAAATTGTTTTAGCTATTTGAAGCCCTAAGCCCTTCCATATAAATTTTAGAATAAATTTTTCTATCTCTCCAAAAAACCTTGCTGAAGACTTTTATGGGAGTTGCATTAAACATATAAATCAACTTGGGGAGAGTTGATACCTTTAGTGCATTGCATTTTCCGATATATGTACAGCATATGTCTATTTAATCTTCTTGAATTTCTTTCATAGTATTTTATAGCTTCTAGCATACAGAATCTGTCTGTATATGTTTGGGTGGATTTGTTACATTTTTCATTTGCTTTGAAGTTATTATAAATGATTTTATGTGAATGGAATATTTTTGACTTTACACTTTAGATAGCTTCTACTGTATACAATGTAAAGGAGACATAAGAGGAAAGACAAGAAGGAAACGAGAAACACTGCAAGTGGGAAGATCAATAACAAGAATCTTGTAATACTCTAAGTAAGAAATTATTATGGCCTCTGCTACATTTGTAGTAGCAGAAGTAGAGATAAATTGATTTTAGTCTCAGCATGTTGAAATGCTTATGAAATATCTAGATAATGAAAATTATGATTTGGAATTTACAGAGACAACATAAGTGAAGGTGTAATGTTGAATGTCATTGATATTTATAGAGTAGTTGAAATTCTGTGTGTATACTTCTGCTTGTGGAGACTAGACAACAAAAACCAAGAAACTGATCATAGTTGGATTTATTTAAAAAAAGAAAAAGAAAATGACCAGTCTGTAAAAGAAACACCAGCAAAGAGCTTAAACAGGAGTGTTATGGTATGGAGGAGGAGGAGATCACACCAGATCACACCATAGGAGATCACAACAGTCAGGGAAAGGAATTTCCAAAAGTAGTGAGCAAAGTCAACTTCTTTAAAGAATGGAATATGACAAGTAATGATGCTTTTACATAGCAGTCCTGATGTAGATAGCATTCAGAAATTAAGGCTGCAGGTCTAGTTCTGTCACTTACTTGCTGTGTGACCTTGGGCAAACTGCTTCTTCTTCCCCTATCTCACCTTCCCTATTTTCAAACCATAATAATAGCTATATTTATTTTAGAAGTTTTTATGAAGTTCAAAATTGGCTAACATAGATAAAGTGCTCAGAATAATGCTAGGCATACAGCAAACGGTTAAAAAATACATTAATTGTTATTGTGAATTTGTCAAGTGATGCCTTGAGAACATAAACCCTTCTCAGAACAAGACGCAGACAAGTTCACTCTGTAACCCTGATAGGAACAAGATGAGGACAAGGCCCTTCATGTCTATAAAAATAACAAGCCTTCTTCTAACCAAAATCAGTGATTACCCCTTGTTTATTAAGGACAACTCTAGTCCCTGTTTAGTTCTCCCATCTCCTGGATAATAATCAAGAAATTAAATATTCAAATTGAACCTGCTTCTTAACAGATCTAATCCAGGCTTCCAATTCCTTAAAAATAATATCTGAAAAAAAGAGGTCAATAATCTCTAAAGCCATGTGATGTTGAGGTCCTTTTAATTGAAAGTTAATTGTCTAATATTCTCAACAGGACATACCTAAACTAGCAATCTCTAATATTTCTGTATTATATTCTTACCCCACACAACCAAATAATTGAGGGAGGGTGATGGGCGGTCATGGACCTCCAATCCTCACTATCTTTTTCTTTTTCTCATCTGAAAATGTTTCAGCATACTGCAAGTTCAATTTGCCTTTCTACTGAGACTATCCTACTTGAAGCCAAGTGTTTTCTAATTGGCCATTACTTGTTTTCGTCACTTATTCATCAAATATTTTGGAGCACTTTCTGATGCAAAGTATGATGTTAGGTAAAGGGTATATATTGCTGAATAATGATGATTATGATAGTAATTATGATAACATTGATGTTCACTAGTCAAAATCTTTAGAAACACAACCGTAGTGAAATAAATTCAGTTTTAATTAACCTGCTGCAAGAAGAAAGGACTTAATTCAAGGAAATGTGGGGATTTCTCAGTAAGGGGAAGTTTGGAGCAGCTTTTTACAGGGTTTTAAAATTTCCTGGATCTTTACAGAGTTCCAAATAAGAATTTATTCTACATGTCTAACAGTTAAACAGTTCGAAAAGGACAGATTGAGTTAACTTCAGGGGCTCATCAAAACTCACAATAAATGAAATTATTAAATTGAAATTAATTAATCATAATGGAATACAAGAAAATCAAGAGAATTCCAGAAAAACATCTACTTCTGCTTCATTGACTACACAAAAGCCTTTGACTCTGTGGATCAAAACAAGCTGTGGAAAATACTTAAAGATATAGGAATGTCAGACCACCTTGCCTGTCTCCTGAAAAACTTGTGTGCAGGTCAAGAAGCAACAGTTAGAACTGAACATGGAACAATGGACTGGTTCCAAATCAGGAAGGGAGTACATCAGGGCTATATATTGTCACCCTGCTTATTTAAACTAAATATGCAGAATACATTATGCAAAATGCTAGGCTGGATGAACTACAAGCTGGAATCAAGATTGCAGGGAGAAATATCAATAATTTAAGATATGCAGACAACACCACCCTTATGGAAGAAAGCAAAGAGGAACTAAAATGCCTCTTGATGAAAGTGAAAGAGAAGAGTGAAAAAGTTGGCTTAAAGCTCAACATTCAGAAAACTAACATCATGGCATCCGGTCCCATCACTTCATGGCAAATAGATGGGGAAACAGTGGAAAAAGTGGCTGACTTTAATTTTTTGGTCTCCAAAATCACCTCAGATGGTGACTGCAGCCATGAAATTAAAAGACATTCCTTGGAAGAAAAGCTGTGACAAACCTAGATGGTGTATTAAAAAGTAGAGACATTACTTTGCCAACAAAGGTCCATATAGTCAAAGCTGTGGTCTTTCGAGTAGTTACGTATGTATGAGAGAGTTGGACCATAAATAAGGCTGAGCACCAAAGAATTGATGCTTTTGAAGTGTAGCACTGGAGAAGAGTCTTGAGAGTCCCTTGGATGGCAAGGAGATCCAACTAGTCAATCCTAAAGGAAACCAATGCTGAATATTCATTGGAAGGACTGATGCTGAAGTTGAAGCTTAAATGCTTTGGCCACTTTGATGCGAAGAGCTGACTCATTGGAAAAGACCCTGATGCTGGGAAAGATAGAAGGCAGGAAGAGAAGGGGACGACAGAGGATGAGATGGTTGGATGGCATCACTGACTCAATGGATGTGAATTTGAACAAACTCTGGAAGATGGTGATGGACAGGGAAGGTTGGTGTGTTGCAGTCCATGAGGGTCACAAAGAGTTGGACAGGACTGAGTGACTGGACAACAATGGTCTTCTTACATTAATAAAGTAAGAAAGTTTCTTTTTTCAATTTATCTGTAAAATAAGTATATACATAACCATTTAATAATGTTATGGTGAGAATTAAAAATAATATATTAAATAAACTGTATCTTGTGGTGTTTCTGCTGCTTAGTAAACCCCCAGTACATGCTAACTGCTTTCTATTTCCTGCCTAAAAAGTGACCAAGCTGTAGTTATGGAGTCAAGTCTCAGCTCATTAAGCCATGTTTACATCACACATTAAATATTTAAGCTGGTAACTTTCTTTAATGCAATAGAATCTAAAGGATTTCCACAACCGTTTAGACAGAGTGTTACTTAAAAGTTAATTCCAGCCTCAAATATCAACTTACCATATTAAAAAATTTTTGCTCTAGTTTTCCTGAGCTTCAGAACTAGATTTAATTGATGACATATATGTGCCTAATTGGAAAATGTACCTTTGCTACAGATAGTAGTACATGAAATTTTGTACATATTTGTAATCTTTTTTTTGTAATGTAAACCTTTGCTTAAAACATTGGTCATCAAAAAGTCTAATTTATAGATTTTGTGAGAAGTGATGGTTTGCATTTTTTTATTGTTTTTCTATGACAAATATAGAACTATTTGATTCAGGTATATATTTCATATTTTTCAATTAAAACCGGCACTTTTAAAGCTTCTTTTTTTGAGCAAAGGCAACATAATAAACTATTTTTATTCTTTCGCTTGAAGGCAGGTTATTCTGTTTGCTTAAATTGTTCAATCACTCTTTAGAACCATCCGGCATTCTGCCTGTTTCTTCTGCCTAAAACAAGCAGTCAATTTTAATTAACTTGGTGCACAGAAGTCTCTGGCATTTGTGGAAACTGGGCACACAGCCAATCCTCAAAACACCGCTGATCAATTTGCCTAGAAAGAAGTAAAGAAATGGAAGATATTGGCTTTGAAGCACTTTGAATGTTATCCTAAAGCTGAACAGCTAGAAATCCAAAATTAAAATGTAAAAACAACTTTAACTCAGGTAAAATGTAATACTACATTTAAAAATTATTTAAAAATTTAGTAATTATCTGGAAAATTTTTATTGTGAATAAATGATGAGTGATTAAAAACCCTAATTCTTTTTTACTATTTTTTAATGAATAGTGTTTGTTAAATACTATTTATTAAATAAATAAATGGTACTCCCATGGTTTTAATGCAACAGTTTTGGAGGAAAGTCGAAAAGATTTGTCAGTCTTCTTAGACTGACTCTGTGAGGAATCATTAACATGTTAGTGTTGTATACGGTATTTCAAAGAATTGTAACATTTACTATGATATTGTCTCTGAAACATAAACCTCTTGATATTTAAAATAGTCAGTTTCTTTTATTAAGCAAGATGTACATGAATAACAAAACAGATGTCTGTGAATAAATATACATTATTTTTCTATTCTCCCCCAGATAAAAAGTACACACAGCCTTTCAAATACTTTCAGTGGATAGATACATTTTCTCAATCTATCCAATATGCATCTCTCTTTTTAAAAATTTTTTAACTGAAGGCTAATTGCTTTACAGAATTTTGTGGTTTTCTGTCATACATCAACAAGAATCAGCCATAGGTACACACACGTCCCCTCCCTTCCCAACCTCCCTCCCATCTCCCTCCTCACCCCACCCTTCAGCCTATCACAGAGCCCCTGAGTTCCCTGAGTCATAGAGCAGATTCCCATTGGCTATCCATTTTACATATGGTACTATAAATTTCTACGTTACTTTCTCCACACATCTCCCCTTCTCCCTTCCCTCCTCCCACTGCCGCCATAGGTCTGTCCTTTGTGTCTGTTTCTCCATTGGTGCCCTGAAAATAAATTCATCAGTGCCATCTCTTCAGATTCCATATATATGTTATGTGTCAGTATATGATATTTATATTTCTCTTTCTGACTTATTTCACTCTGTATAATGGGCTCTATATTCATCCACCTCATTAAAAACAGATTCAAATGCATTCCTTTTTATGGCTGAGTAGTATTCCATTGTATATATGTACCACTGCTTCTTTATCCATTCATCTGTTGATGGACATCTAGGTTGCTTCCATGTTCTAGCTATTGTAAATAGTGCTGCAGTGAACATTGGGGTGCATGTGTCTTTTTCAGTTTTTATTTCCTCAGGGTATATGCCTAGGAGTGGGATTGCTGGGTCATCAGGTGATTTTATTCCTAGCTTTTTAAGGAGTCTCTGTGCCATCTTCCATAATGACTGTATTAGTTTACATTCCCACCAGCAATGCATGAGTGTTGCCTTTTCTTCACACCCTCTCCAGCATTTATTGTTTGTAGACATTTTGATGATGGCCATTCTAACTGGCGTGAGGTGATATCTCATTGTAGTTTTGATTTGCATTTCCCTAATAATGAGTAAACTAGACTTTGGGAAACAGACTCTTGGAGGGCACAAACAGAACCTTGTGTCTACCAGGACTCAGGAGAAGGGAGCAATGACCCCACAAGAGACTGACCCAGATTTGCCTGGGAGTGTCCAGGAGTCTCCAGTGGAGGCGAGGGTTGGTGGTGGCCTGCTGCAGGGTTAGGGGCATGGACTGTAGCAGTACATGCCTGGGATCTTTTGAAGGAGGTCGCCATTATCTTCATTTCCTCCACCATAGTTTGGCCCTAGGTAAATAGCAGGGAGGGAACACAGCTCCACCCATCAACAGAAAATTGGATTAAAGATTTACTGAGCATGGGTCTGCACATCAGAACAAGAGCCAGTTTCCCCCTCAGTAGGTCTCTCCCATCAGGAAGCTTCCATAAGCCTCATGCTTCTCCATCAGAGGGCAGACAGATTGAAAACCACAATCACAGAAAACTAACCAATCTGATCACATGGACCACAGCCTTGTGTACTATTATCTACTCATAGTAGATATATACTATATAGTAGTAGATATATACTATAGTAGATATATACTATATATACATAGTATAGTATATATCTATAGTATAGTAGATATATACTATATCTACTCATAGTCTCAGTGAAATATGAGCCATGCCATGTAGGGCCTCCCAAGACAGACGGGTCATGGTGGAGAGTTCTGACTAAACATGGTCCACTGGAGAAGGGAATGGCAAACCACTTCAGTATTCTTGCCTTGAAATTAAATTGAGAGTGGTCAAACAGGAGATGGCAAGCGTGAACGTTGACATTTCAAGAATCAGTGAACTAAAATGGACTGGAACGGGTAAACTTAACTCATGACCATTATATCTACTACTGTGGACAAAAATCCCTCAGAAGACATGGAGAAGTCATCATAGTCAACAAAAGGGCCCAAAATGCAGTACTTGGATGCAATCTCAAAAATGACAGAATGATCTCTGTTCATTTCCAAGGCAAACCATTCAGTATCACAGTAATCCAAGTCTATGCCCCAACTGATAATGCTGAAGAAGCTGAAGTTGAATGACTCTATGAAGACCTACAAGACCTAGAACTAACACCCAAAAAAGATGTCCTTTTCATTATGGGGGACTGGAATACAAAAGTAGGAAGTCAAGAAACACTTGGAGTAACAGGCAAATTTGGCCTTGGAGTAAAAACAGAATGAAGCAGGTCAAAGGCTAATAGAGTTTTTCCAAGAAAACACACTGGTAATACCAAACACCCTCTTCCAACAACACAAAAGACTGTACACATGTACATCACCAGATGGTCAGCACCGAAATCAGATTGATTATATTCTTTGCAGCTAAAGATGGAGAAGCTCTATCTCATTTGTTTTGTCAGCAAAACAAGACTGGGAGCTGACTGTGGCTCAGATCATTACCTCCTTGTTGCCAAATTCAAACTTAAATTGAAGAAAGTAGGGAAAACCACTAGCCCATTTAGGTATGACCTAAATCATATCCTTTACAATTATACAGTGGACGTGACAAATAGATTCAAGAGATTAGATCTGGTAGACAGAGTGCCTGATGAACTATGGATGGATACTCATGACATTGGACAGGAGACGGGGATCAAGACCATCCCCAAGAAAAAGAAATGCAAAAAAGCAAAATGGCCGTCTGAGGAGGCCTTACAAATAGCTTTGTAAAGAAGAGAAGCAAAAAGCAAAGGAGAAAAGGAAAAATATACCCATTTGAATCCAGAGTTCCAAAGAATAACAAGGAGGGATAAGAAAGCCTTCCTAAGTGATCAGTGCAAAGAAATAGAGGAAAACAATAGAATGGGAAAGACGAGAGATCTCTTCAAGAAAATTAGAGATACCTAGGGAACATTTCATGCAAAGATGGGCTCAATAAAGGACAGAAATGATATGTACCTAACAGAAGCAGAATATTAAGAAGAGGCAAGAATACACAGAAGAACTGTACAAAAAAGATCTTCACGACCCAGATAATCACGATGGTATGATCACTCACCTAGAGCCAGATATCCTGGAATATGAAGTCAAGTGGGTCTTAGGAAGCATACCTACAAACAAAGCTAGTGGAGGTGATGGAATTCCAGTTGAGCTATTTCAAATCCTAAAAGATGATGCTGTGAAAGTGCTGCACTCAGTATGCCAGCAAATTTGGAAAACTCAGCAGTGGCCACAGGACTGGTAAATGTCATTTTTCATTCCAATCCCAAGGAAAGTCAATGCCAGAGAATGCTCAAACTACCGCACAATTGCACTCATCTCACATGCTAGTAAAATAATGCTCAAAATTCTCCATGCCAGGCTTCAACAGTAAGTGAACTATGCATTTCCAGGTCAAGCTGGTTTTAGAAAAGGCATAGGAACCAGAGATGAAATGCCAACATCTGTTGGATTATCATAAAAGCCCCCAGAAAAATATCTATTTCAGCCTTATTGACTATGCCAAAACCTTTGTGTTAATCATCATAAACTGTGGAAAATTTTTCAAGAGATGGGAATACCAGACCACCTGACCTGCCTCTTGAGAAATCTGTATGCAGGTCAGGAAGCAACTGTAAGAACTGGACATGGAACCACAGACTGGTTCCAAATAGGGAAAGGAGTATGTCAAGGCTGTATATTGTCACTGTGCTTATTTAACTTACATACAGAGTACATCATGAGAAATTCTGGGCTGGATGAAGCACAAGCTGGAATCAAGATTGCTGGGAGAAATATCAATAACCTCAGGTATGCAGATAATACCACCATTATGGCATAAAGCAAAAAAGAACTAAAGAGCCTCTTGATGAAAGTGAAAGAGGAGAGAGAAAAAGTTGGCTTAAAGCTCAACATTCAGAAAACCAAGATCATGGTATCTGGTCCCATCCCTTCATGGCAAATAAATGGGGAAACAGGGGAAACAGTGACAGACTTATTTTGGGGGGCTCCAAAATTGCTGCAGTTGGTGATTGAAGCCATGAAATTAAATAACACATACTCCTTGGAAGAAAAGTTATGACCAACCTAGATGGTATCTTCAAAAGCAGAGATATTACTTTGCCAACAAAGGTTAGTCTAGTCAAGGCTATGGTTTTTCCAGTAGTCATGTATGGATGTGAGAGTTGGACTATAAAGAAAGCTGAGTGCTGTATGATTTATGCTTTTGCACTGTGGTGTTGAAGAAGACTCTTGAGAGTCCCTTGGACTGCAAGGAGATCCAACCAGTCCATCCTAAAGGAAATCAGCCCTGAATATTCATTGTAGGGACTGATGCTGTGGTTCAAACTCCAACACTTTGGCCACCTGATGCGAAGCACTGACTCATTGGAAAAGACCCTGATGCTGGGAGAGATTGAAGGCGGGAGGAGAAGGGGACGACAGAGGATGAGATGGTTGGATGGCATCATCGACTCGATGGACATGTGTTTGAGTATACTGTGGGAGTTGGTGATAGACAGGAAGGCCTTGCATGCTGCAGGCCTTGGGGTCGCAGAGTCGGACATGACTTAGCGACTGAACTGAATTGAACTGAACTGAATAACGAATGATGTTGATCATCTTTCCATGTGCTTGTTAGCCGTCTGTATTTCTTCTTTGGATAAGTGTCTCTTCAGGTCCCTTTCCCACTTTTTGATTGGGTTGCTTGTGTTTCTGTTACTGAGTTGTATAAGCTACTTGTATATTTTGGAAATTTATTTATTTATTGCTTGTAGACCATCCTGCATTTCTTTATTCAAAAGAATTTTGTTCTTTCATACTAAAGAGAAAATTTTAATCCATTCCACTAAGAAGAAATCTTGTGATTCTCAAAAGAGTATCATACTGCATGCCAACTAGGAATAGGAAAGTTAAAGTTTCAATCTAAACTCTGTTCCATGAAATAAAAGTAACTTTAGTTCTATACTCTGTTGTATCTAGTTCTTTTACCTGTGACTAAACTATACTGAAAACTGAATGGTGCAGGATTTTTCCTCTTTTGTTATACATTTTTGGTAATCAATTTTATTAAGTAAAAAATAATTAAAGACACATTAATTATATAACATTGAATAGAAGTGAGGAAACAATACTTTTCTTCTTCAAGTGAATATGACTCGCTAGTTCTCTGAGATTTTTCCAGTTAAAAATGTGTGTTGTATATTTCATTATTCCTAAACCAAGTTTTAGTCTGTACCACATGGTCAGAATTGAATTAAATGAGTTGAATTGAATTTGATCTGCTTTGTGTTACAACTGGTGTGTATCCTGTGGAAAGATACAGAGGCAACATATTATTGGTGAATTTGAATATGACAGAAACAACATGGACGTATCATAGCATTGCATGCACACACTCATGTTTGAGGTCTTACTGTGTTACTACTTAATTATTCAAAGTTAGTTAGCAAAGTTTATGGAAAATCCATATTCTGTGCTCAGATCAGGAAAAACATTAGGGTGAAAAGATTTTTCAGGAATGTGTGATAATAGAGGAAGTTCCTCTGTATAGACTAACATAGATTTTAAGCTATGGTATAATTGATATATATTTTTATGAAATCTTAAAACATAAGCCAATGTAGAGAACAGATGAAAGGAAGGACAGCTTAGGTCAGAGGTGATGAGGAGGCCAGGGATTTCATTGAGTCTGTCCACTCGTTATTGTCAGCGTTGACTTTTCAAACTCATAACCTAGACTTTCACATATTAGTTTGAAAAAAAAAAAAAAAAACGGCCTAACATCATATAGAAATTTATATACACCAATTTTTAAGAGAAGTGAATTCTTTTGGATTAATGGATGTTCAAGCTTAAAGAAACAAACTAACTTTCTGCATTTGTTTTTCTTTGTTTTCAAGTACTAATCTGTAGTACATTCCTGTCTCCTCCTCCTCCAGTGCATGCACACATGTAAGGTGGTTATGAGAATTATAGATTTGAACATGCTCCAACAGAAGGACGAGGAAGTGCTAAAGAGGTTGCAATTTTTTGTGAACAGGGTCCCTAACGGAGAACTGAAGATATTTAGATATGAACCTGTGCAGGTAGACAAGTCAGGTCAGCTTAAAACAGACCTTGTCTGTTGGGAGGAAAGTGACTCATCCCCAGCATCGTCTCGTCTCGGAACCGTCTCTGATCCACAAGGGTGGGCTGGGGCCTCTTCTTTCCTCTATGCTCATCTGACTCGTTGCCCTAGACATTGTATTATTACTATTTGAGTGTCTTTTTTCTCCACTAGACTTATGCAATAACTCATGACTGGAACTATTTTATTTATTTTCATGTAATCACATAGAAAGCCTCTTCAAATCAGCTCACAGTTCATGCTTGTTGAAAGACTTGCTAATTGAAAAACACTAAATAAATTATGTAGTTAATGAAATCACATCATTGAGCATATCTCTTGTATTGCAAAACCTGACTCATTAAACAGGAATATATAGTAACTTAGTATTCTTTTCTGACTTGGCCTATATCATCTTGTATTTTCTATCAATCAAAACTGGTTTCGTTTGAAGTGAGACTTTAAGTCTAGCTTTTCGGGATTATATTAAGCATATTAAGCTTTGGGGTTATAGAAAACAACTGCTTCTAGTTCTTTCTACTTCTCATATGTACTGTCAATAAACACTGTCTTTACTATTACTTTCTCTTTTGTTTAATTTCTGTGGATTTCATTTATCACTACTCACCAACTCATTCATTGTTGATGTTCAGTTGCTAAGTTGTGTCCAACTCTTTGTGACCCCATGAAATACAGCAAGCCAGGCTTCCCTGTCCTTCCCTATAAACACTGTCTTTCCTATTGCTTATGTTTTCTCTCAGAATTCACTATCTCTTTTGATTAATTTCTGTAGATTTCATTTATCATTATTCATTAACTCATTCATTAGTTCATCAAATATTTATTTAGCGTCTTCTATATGATAGTCACTGAAATAAAGTCTGGGAAAACAGAGACGAATAAGACATGGATCCTGTCTTTAAAAGCTTATAATCGATTAGAGAACATATGAAAAAAACAGATGTAACTCATTGTTTCCCCAGCCTTCCAAATTGTGCACTAGTACTGGGGTCGTAATAATGATAGCAAGACACTATCTCTGTTTTTTTCTTTCACTGACAATTACAGAAAAGCTGCTTTCTTTGGGGAGTAGTTTAGGGAATCACCACGTGTTGCTCATGCTTGGCTCTGAGCTAAGTTCTTTAGGTTACAACACTGAAAGGGCGTTTTCCTCCTTTGCCGTTTTTTTCTGGAGAAGCCGAACGTCCCCATGCAGGACATTGCGTTTGTTGAGGCTGACTGTGCCCGTGAGGCTGGGCCCAGCTGCCTGGCCCCTGAGGCATGGCTGTGAATCTCCCAGAAGAGCTTCTGAGCTGCAGTGCTGCCCTCTGATCTTACTCTGCGTAGTAAAGTGTGTTCAGGAGTGACAAAAAGGCATGAGAATTTGAACTCCGACTAACCTGAGACCACATCTTGCCCCTCTTCTTGCAAATAAATACATAATCAAAGCCTTCAAAATGTTTCTTTTTTTTTTTTTTTCCATTTATTTTTATTAGTTGGAGGCTAATCACTTTACAATACCGCAGTGGGTCTTGTCATACACTGACATGAATCAGCCATGGATTTACATGTATTCCCCATCCCGATCCCCCCTCCCACCTCCCTCTCTATCCAATCCCTCTGGGTCTTCCCAGGGCACCAGGCCCGAGCACTTGTCTCTCCTGAGCCTCAACTTTATCATCTGTAAGACAGAAACATCTATTTTGTGGCATTAGTATGCAGAATCAATATGATATAATCCTGAAGCTTAGGAAATTTTCAATTAAATATTTGCAGTCATATGTTTGAAGGGATCTAACTTATCTGCAGAGTACATCATGAGAAACACTGGGCTGGAAGAAGCACAAGCTGGAATCAAGATTGCTGGGAGAAATATCAATAATCTCAAATATGCAGATGATACCACCCTTATGGCAAAAAGTGAAGAGGAGCTAAAAAGCCTCTTGATGAAAGTGAAAGAGGAGAGTGAAAAAGTTGGCTTAAAACTCAACATTCAAAAAACTAAGATCATGGCATCTGGTCCCATCACTTCATGGGAAATAGATGGGGAAACAGTGTCAGACTTTATTTTTTTGGGCTCCAAAATCACTGCAGATGGTGATTGCAGCCATGAAATTAAAATATGCTTACTCCTTGGAAGGAAGTTACGACCAACCTAGATAGCATATTAAAAAGCAGAGACATTACTTTGCCAACAAAGATCCATTTAGTCAAGGCTATGGTTTTTCCAGTGGTCATGTATGGATGTGAGACCTAGACTGTGAAGAAAGCTGAGCGCTGATAAATTGATGCTTTTGAACTGTGTTGTTGGAGAAGACTCTTGAGAGTCCCTTGGACAGCAAGGAGATCCAACCAGTCCATCCTAGAGGAGATCAGTCCTGGGTGTTCATTGGAAGGTCTGATGCTGAAGCTGAAACTCCAGTACTTTGGCTACCTCATGCGAAGAGCTGACTCATTTGAAAAGATCCTGATGCTGGGAAAGATTGAGGGCAGGAGGAGAAGGGGATGACAGAGGATGAGATGGTTGGATGGCATCACCGACTCGATGGACATGAGTTTGAGTAAACATTACCGGGAGTTGGTGATGGACAGGGAGGCCTGGCGTGCTGCGATTCATGGGGTCGAAAAGAGTCAGACATGACTGAGCGACTGAACTGAACTGAAGTTTTCCTTTAGGCCAGGTGCATGTATTGTATAGTATCTCAATAAATAAACTGGATAAATGTAAACAACTGTGACCTCACCACTGGCTTTTTCTTATACATCTTCCTTAAATAGTAGGTATGTGAGGCTTCTCTTCCGTAACCTTTTTCTGATTTTCTAATTTATTTTTCCCTAATTCTAAAAGGCTAAAGGAAAAGTGAACTTGTATTGGTTACATTTTGGCTACTAGATAGTATGAAGCAACTCTGTTTAGGGGGTAGCATGGAAAAAGGAAAAATGTGATAAAATATGTTTGTAAGAATCATAAGCAGGCATGTCTTTTCCTGTGGAAAAAAATGTGATTTAGTTGGACATGCTTTAGTCATTCTAAGGCTGCAAGTAACATCTTTAATGTGCGTCCACACCCCAATCCCAAATATGACACTACTATACCTCCTCTTTATAACCCTAATCCTAAACCTTTCCTCCTTCTAGGCATTAATTCTCAAGAACTATGAAGGTTCTGAGATGTTACCCTATTTACAAAGTAATGAGTCAGCTTGTATCGAAAATAAAGTTAAATTTGTTAATCACAGAAAGAATAGTAACCAGAATATCAGCAATTTTGCATTGATGCCCTAAGTTCCAGTTCTTACAGAATGACATAGAAAGGCCCATGTGACACCTTACACTGTAATGTATTAATTACAGGAGAGAGCACTGGGCTTAAGGAACCTAAATCTGAAGGGTAAACATGCTTATTATATTCTGCCGTAAGTCTCTGTCCCTAGCTCTGGAGGGAGATGCTGTCTTCCAAAGCTGTTCACTATATAATCATTCTTAAAGAGATGAGAAAGGACAAATTGTGTTATTCACAAGCCATGCAAAAATGCAGGAGACCCAGGGAGACTGACCCAGTCCTTGGACCTTGTCTTAACTTTTCACCTTCTTCAATAATTACAGCAGTTCTAATAATGTGTTTGTACTCCTGTGTATAATTACAAAGCAGTCTATGAACAAGCATGCTTTCTGGGGTCTGTGGGCAACCATAATTTTAAAATGTTCTTCTGTTGAGATTAAAACAATTTTTATGTACATTGTTAACAGTTTGCCTTATGTCCTTTCCCCCTACAGCTCCTTTCTTCTGGAATTAAAAAGAAAAAAAAAAAATGGAAGTTTGCCTTCCCTCTGAAAGGGTGCACAATTTTTTTACTTCCGTTTTATCATGATCTAAAACAAACTATCCTATGATTATGAGGTAATATTTCCCATGTTGCAAGTAATCTTTTGGTAGTCAGTTTACATTTCTTTATACACTTCTGGTATCTTTTGCTAGATGCTTCTATATAATATCATACTGATTTTATTTCTAATCCATGATGCAACCGCAAACAAGAATCTACAAGTTAAAGATCTGTTTATTTTCTTGTTTTAACCAAGCAATATTTTCAGGAGATTGTGTTATAAAAAATAACTAGAGGGAAGGTAATGGACATAGCATTCCTGTTCTTGAACAGAATGCCCGTGATTACAACTAGGACAGATCGCTTACAGTGGTAGAATCTGCACAACAGCCCACTGGTCATAATGGATCGGGGGCTGTGGGGGAGGCAATGATATCGTCTAAGGTTGGTGTTTTTCTTATATGTATGATACTCCTAAATAAATAGGAGTAGAATACCTACCCTGCCCTTGCTTAATGAAGACCATTCACACTTTGGCATTAGAGGTGTGCATTGGCCTTTAAGGAAAGAATGGATTCCAATTCAACAGTAAAAAGAGATTATTGAATAAGGGAGGAAAAAAAAGTATGAAACTAGGTTAATTCCAGGATTGGACTGACTGCCCCACCAATTAGAAGTGAGGAAAAACATCTGCTACAGATTTATCAGAAATTTTTGTTTTTCAGAACTAGCAGAAAGGAATAAGATGAAAAGATACAAATTAATTCTCTGGGATCATCCAAGAAGTAGAGATATTTTTCCCAATACACTGGAGGATGTAAATATAGCTGTTTCCTAATCAGATTCACAGGTGCTTAAATCAGAACATCCCAGTTAATCCAATGACAATCTTTTAATGCTATATTTAATATTAAGCATGAGATAAAGCATAGCACAAGCTGAGTATCATTTTTAAATATTACAGTATTTGAGAAATCACTTGAAAATAAAAGTAAAATAGATTTTAAGCCCAAACTAAACTTTTGTGTGGTGTACATGCATAAGTATGTGTGTGTGTGTGTGTGTGTGTGTGTGTGTGTGTGTGTGTGTGTATTAGTGGAAAGGTAGCTGAACTTACTTGAAACACTTGCCTAACAGACATTTTACTTACATTACATTTATGTGAATTAAAATCTTCCTCTTAAAACTATATGGAGCAGAATATGAACATAAGAATCCAAGATCATGATTGGGTCATCTAGAAAGCCCATCAGATCTGTTTACATGACAGAGATGAAGATTTGGGAAATGCATCTTTTTCTTACAACGTGTACTTGCTCTAATGCTGCTCTCCCTTAGAGATTGTGGCAGAGCCCAACAAACAAGAGGCCATAAAAAATACGTAAGATGAAAATTTCACTAAGATCTCTCAAACCTTGGAAGCACAAAGAAATATTTTTTGATCTGTGAGTGACATGAAGCTTTCTGACTGCATCTAGGAAGTCAGTAGCCTGATCAATTGGCTCTATGCATTTCTGTGTCAACATCAGCAAACACTGCATGAAGGATGTTCTCCATTTACTTCTACAGTCTTGCTACCTTTCTCGGTCTGGCTTTACACAAAGAGGCTGATCTCTGTTGACTGCATCACACAGGCTCACTTGACCTGTACATGAAAACTCAAAACTTTTCTTTTTAATTTATTTGGATAATAACATTTTGATATTGATAGACTATAACGCTAGTTCATTTTTAGATCTATATCATGAGATTCTAGATAAAATTCCAGACAATTTTATTTATACTTCTGAAAGAATTTAGTAAGATTTAAGTTAGGAGTAAAAAAGTAGAACACTTGAATTGTTACCTACCAAGTGAAATAGAATTTCAGGTGATCTATTTGGGTGGGACATGACTTCCATTTGAAAAGAATATAGAAATAGAAGAGCAGTTCTGTTTTGTTTTTTTTTTCTCATGTCAAGAAAATAGTTTAACTATTATGTCTATTTTAAATAATAGCAAAAATGCAAATTACAAGTGCATGTATTTTATGTCCAAAGTTCTATTTCAGAATTGAATTGCAAAAATAATGCTATCCCACTGTGTAAAGTAAATGAGAAATGCAGAGACCATTAAGGAAGATTGTGTATTCATACAATGCATTAGCACCGAAGGAAACAGCGTGGATATTGTGTAAAAATCCAGTGTTTAGTGGCACTTGGATTTGTACTAACCATCAGATGCTAAATCCCCAATGAGGTCAGGATGTACCTTATCTTGCAAAGAGATTTGAGGTGATTTTTTTTTTCCTTATCAGATTCTCACTTTGTTTATGAGTTTTATTTATTTAACAGTGAAGAAATAGTTTACATTATGGCAACCCACTCCAGTATTCTTGCTTGGAGAATCCCATGGACAGAGGAAGCTGGCAGGATACAGTCAGTGGGGCCGCAAGAGTTGGGCATGACTTAGCGACTAAACCATCACCACCAAGCTCTGTGAACACAGGAAACACAATAGCACATAAGTTCTCATCTGACTAAATCATATCAAATTCAGATAAAAATTATCTATACTGTTTGAGCGTGGTAGTTCCAGATTCTTTGTGTCCAGGACCTATTATGACTGACAATTAAATGAACACACTAGACTTCTGTCTCCTCTTTCTTTGCACTATTTCACTTTCATATTGCTTAGCCACTGCACAATAATTATATATATATATATTCAAATGTGACTTTTAGGTCTTTTCAGGCTTTATTATGAAAACAATGTTTGTGTTTGTGTGTTTGATGTTTTTAGTACCCAGTTGTTGGGATTTCAAAAATTAATGAAAATGGTTTTTAAAAGTCTTTGTAAATGAATGATATCAAATTTATGAAGAACAGGTCCAAATTCAGATAAAGAATACTGTGAGATTCTATTCATAAATTTGTTTATTTTTCTAAACATGATGGTGAAATTTAATTTTCTCCTGTATGTGAGGTGCTTGGTACTTAGGATTTTTCCTTTTTAAATGAAACATGTTGTTATTTAAATTGTGGAGGAGCAAAATTTGCCACACCAAAAATGTGTTTCTTTGTTTTCAGTGTTTATTTTTATTTATTTATTTGGCTGCACTGGGTCTTAGTTGCAACACACAGAATCTTTAGTTGTGGCATGAGAACTCTCAGTTGTGGCATGTGGGGTCCAGTTCCCTGACCAAGGATAGAATTGTAGGCCCCCTGCATTGGGAGTGCAGTGTTTTAGCCACTAGACCACCAGGGAAGTTGCAAAAAACATCTGTCTTTGACATGAATGCTAATTTAACTGATTATTTTTAAGAAACAGAAGACTTAGGAAGGTTTGTTTTTTGTATTACCTCTGTCTTAACTGCCTAAAAGATTTTAGAGAGAGGTCTTGTTCCCAAAGTAGAGCTATCACCAGAAGTATCTGCAAAGAATATTCCTAGGTGTGGTGGGGGATATCAGCAGGGCCTAGAGATCAGAGTCCACTCTGTCCCATTGTTCACGCTTGCCCAGTAAACACTTGTTTACCAAACTCTTGATTTTCCATCTCCATGTGAATTGCTTTCCTCTTCTTTGAAATCCCAAACTACTACTGCCAATATCCTCTTTCGTCTTTAGCTGAAGAAGGTATTTAAAGTGAGGGTTTCATCCATTTTGTAAAGTTACTCACTTTTTTCTTGACTGCTCCTCCCTTCTCTATACATCCTCTGATTAGCAACTGTTGAACCTGCTCTTTGGAACTCAGGGAACCTCATGGAAGCTGAACAGAAAAGCTCCTGTGCCCAGGAGCGCACCGGGCCCTACTCAATTTCACTGTCTCAAATCAATTTAATTCTTGGGCCAGCCAATAAACTTAGAAATGTTTTTCCTTTCTGAAAGTGTTAAGCATAAAGGGAGAAATTACCCACTTACAAAAGTTTTAACTAAAGTGCTCGCTTCAAGCTGGCGCCCCATACCATAGGAGTTTTTGTTGCCGAACCAAACTGGGATCTGCTCGCCTGCACAGAATAAAGTCCATCTACCGACAGCAGGTTGTGGTGAAGGAAAATGTGCATTTATTATAAAGGCACTGATACGTGGAGAATGGTGGCTTGTGCTCTAAAACCCCAAACTTCCCAAAGGGCTTCAGCAGAGCAATTTTAAAGACAAACTGGGGGACGGGGGAGGGTGCATCACACACAGTGTTTGTGATTAGGTTATACACAACTCTCTGATTGGTTGATATTGTGGTAATAGGGAGGTTAACATTATTCATCCTTAGGATGCCATTAGTTCTGGAGGCCCATGGTCATCAAATCATTAATTTCTTCCATTTGGTGATGGTGTTAGTGTCTGTAAAACAATTCAGGAAGTATGAATCAGATTACAGCAAAGGACATGGGGCAGAAATATGTCCTGGGAAGGCCCTCTAGGGTCCTGGCTTGGTTACATTTTCACTCCTCACATAGTTAATAGTAATTCTACCAGGTTTTATGGTGAAAGCCAGTAAAGATCTCTTCAGAAATCTGGCAAGGGAAGTAGACATTACAAAGGACATCCAGATTATGCTTCGTAACAAGTGTTAACCTCTGGGGGAAAGAATTTACCAGAGTATTATCCCATTCGGGGAAGGACATTTATCCTACTAGACTCTCTTGGTTTTTCATCTCACCTAAAGAATAGCGGGAAAGAAAGCTAAGAAACATTTGCAAAGGACGTAACCCACACATTGAGGATCACTAAACAACTGATATTTAATTAAAAGATTGAAGAATACTTCTTCTTACCCACAATTTATCACAATACCAATGAATTTCCAGTATAAAGAGTGAGTTACAGTTAATGGGATTCAAGGCTGTATCTGCAGATGAGCTTTTAAGAAACCCTAAGGTCAAAAGGGAAGATGAAAATAAAGACATTAGAGGAATTTTTAAGCCTCTGGCAGCTACAAAAACCACACAAATTAAACACAGCCCAAATCATGGCCTGATTAACATAAAACCTCACACTAAAGACTTTTTACCTTACTTCCTGCTACCTGATTCCTCATGTCCAGGTTTCAACAAAATCTTACAAACATGCTATAAGAAAAAAACAAACAAGCTTGTAAACAATAACAAAAGACACAAAAAGGATCAGAACCATAAGATAGAGATGTTGGAATTATTGGACAGATAATTTAAAATATTAGTGACAATATATTTAAGGCTGTCAAAGAAAGAGCAAACAGTGCAAGAATAGATAGAGGGATTGCTGGGTCAGATGCAGTAGTTTTTTGGAATAGTTTGAGAAGTACAGGTGCTAATTCTTCTCTAAAAGTTTGGCAGAATTCACCCATGAAACCTTCTGGTTCTGGACTTTTTGTTTGTTGGGAGTTTTTTTCTTATTATTATTATTACTGGTTCAATTTTGTTACTGGTAATTGGTTCAGTTTTTTTTTAAAAATTCTTTCTTGTTCAATTTTAGGAGATTGAACATTTCTAGGAATTTGTTGTTGTTGTTTTTCTCCTAAATTGTCCATTGTATTGGCATATACTTGTCTATAATTGTCTCTTATGATTTTTTGTATTTCTGCATGTCAGTTATAACTTCTGCTTTTTCATTTCTGATTTTACAAATGCGAAAATAAACAAATGGGTCCAATGAAGCTTAAAAGCTTTTGCTCAACAAAGGAAAAAACCATCAGACAATCTACTGAATGAGAGAAAATATTTGCAAATGACATAAGTGATGAGGGTTAGTATCTAAAATATACAACTAGATCACACAAGTCAACATCAGAAAAAAATAATTTAAAAATTGATGAAAGACCTAAATAGACATATCTCCCAAGAAGACATGCAGATGACCAACAGGAACATGAAAAGATGTTCAACACTGCTAGTCATTAGAGAAATGCAAATCAAAACCAAAATGAAATATCACCTTACAACTGCCAGAATTACTGTCATCAAAAAACATAAATACCAAATGGTGTTAAGGATGTAGGGAAAAGGGAACCCTGTACATTGTTAGTGGGAGGATAAATTTGTGCAGCCACTGGGGAAAACAATATGGATATTCCTCAGTAAACCAAAAATAGAACTACCATATGGCAATTAAATTCTGTAATGACAATTTTACCTCTTTATTTACAATTCGCATAACTTTTATTTCTTTTTCTTGCTTTATTGCTGTGGCTAGGACTTACAACACTCTGTTGAATAGAAGAGGTAAGAGTGAGCATCCTTGTCTCATCCCAAATTTTAACAGGAAAGCTTTCTGCTTTTTGCCATTGAGTATGATACTGACTGGGGGTTTGTCAAAAATAGTTTTTATTATGTTGAGATGCGTTCCCTCTGTACCTACTTTGGTAAGCATTTTTAAATCATGAATGGATGTTTAATTTTGTCAGATGCTTTATCTGCATCTAGTGAGATGATCATGTGATTTTTCTTTTGTTTATGTGATGTATCACATCGATAGATTTGTGTGTGTTGAACCATCCTTGTGAATTTGGGATGAATCCCACTTGGTTGTGGTGTACGATCTGTTTTGTGTGTTGTTGGATTTGGTTTGCTAATACTCTGCTGAGAATTTTTGCATCTATATTCATCAAAAATACTGGCCTGTAATTTTTTTGGTGCTTTCTTTGTTTGATTTTGGCATCAGAGTAATGGTGGCTTCACAGAAAGTCTTTGCAAGTGTTCCCTCCTTTTCAATCTTTGAAAGAGTTTGAGAGAGGTTGGTATAAGTTCTTCTTTGTATGTTTGTTATAATTTGCCTGCGAAGCTTAAATTGTTATCTTTTGTCTTACTATGTTATTACATGTGAACATGCCGTGCTCACATACAGTATTTCCTTCAAAATGGAATTACTTAAACTTTATGGCTCCCTGTGTAACTGCTGAACATCATTGTTCATCTTGGAAAAAACGTTTCACATTAATACATTCAGAAGTGTATTTTTAGTTTCCTACAATGAGATGCATTTTACGTTATACATGCAAGGCAACCTAAACCCGGTCATAATTGTCTTCTCTCTCTCTTGATATATGGAATTATAGTATGTGCTTATAAAGGTAGTCAAACCATTATATATTCTGTTTACAAATATATACATTTGACATCACTATTGTTAGGAATTCATGAAGCAGATGTTTAAATGAGCAAGTGAAGAAGATCAACAGCTTTGCTCTTACTCTCTCTAATAATGACCTACTTTTTGTGTGTTTGGTACAGTGTTTTAAAAGACTTGTCACTTGGTTGGTTGTGTGATTATCAGGATCAGTTCATTACCTTACCCTTTAAATCCAGTCTTCTACAATAAGAAGGCCAATACAGACTCTCAAATGCCTTCCTAAAATAAGGCAAATGAAAGAAAGGTCTAGCATGTAATGAAATAAAAAGCTATATCCATTCTGAGTTCAAATAAAGTTTACTTTAATTATATTGAACCCATGCATAATTATTCAGTGTCCCAACCCTTCTACCCAGTACTTGTCAAAGAGAAAAATTACAAAGATAAATAAAATACATGTTGATAGCAAGGAGTTTGTGTTCCACTAGAAATGTTTCTCTATATACACATTTGCTAAGTATTTCACATATTTTTATAAAATGTTGATAAATTCAGATGTTTCACATTTACTTCCCTCTTACTTTTCTTTCTTTTTTTTTTTTTTTTGTTTAACTTGGCTTCTAGTTCTGATACAATTTCCAGTGCTTACCTAGGTCTGTCATTAAAATCAGGAATATTTTCCATAATGCACTCATCTCATGTCCCAAGTTCTTCTCAAACTGTCTGGATATTCCTGAAATCAGAAATACTTCTCTCCCTGACTCTCCTTTAGAAGAGCAAAGGACAGGAACAGCATATCCAGTCAAAATAGATTCTGAGTATTTTCTGAGATGTCACCACATCCTTCTTTCTAACACACAGTATATAAGGTTTATCACTGCTTTATCCAGATTATTCCAGTGACATCTTAACTGGCATCTCTTTCTTACAAGACCACTGTCCTATAATTAATCCTCCTTAACACCAACAAAATGCTCTTTATAATGCAAGAAAATAGATAGTACTAGTCTCCTGACTAAACTTCTTTAATGATTCCTTGAAGTTTACATAAATTCCAAGTCATTTAGCATAGCATCAGTTCTTCAAAATCTGTACCTACCTATACTATAAGAAAATCTCAGTTTTTCTGCCATTGTCTGAACACCAGTCATATGATGCAGATATCAGACTGCTCCACATTTTTAAACACAGTCTTGCCCTCTTCCATTTGGCAATTAGGTAAATTAGAAAAGCTCTGTTTCTTCTGTCTAGATTTTTCTTCCCAAGTTTGTCTGCTTGTCAAACATTTATTCAAACTTCAGTACACTTCAGCTTCAAGTTCTTTGAGAGGTTTCTCTACACTTTGAAGGCAAAAATAAGACCTTTCTTTTTTCTTTCATTCCACAGCACTTTGTAAATAAATATCTGTTGTAATGTGCTATCATATTTAATTGATTACACATCTGGCTCATCAAATAGATGTAATGATCCTCACATATCTTTGATCTTTTCTTCTGTTTCCGTTTATAATGACCAGAGCTTGATACTTGTTCCTTTGCATTTCCATGCATATTTGTCTTTAAAATGTGATGTCATTGATGCAGATGATACCTGTGAAGGAAATGGTAATTATATTGACTATCTATTTGACCAGCTCTCTGGCAAGTGCTGTATGTACATTAATTACTTTAATTTCTTATCAGTTATTTTCTTTCAATTCTACAAGATGGCTTTATTTATTTTACATACCAGCCATAGTTATGGTATTCAGAGAGCTTGTCTAACTTCTTTAAGACCACACGCTAGGAAATACAGTTCTAGATTTTCTCCTTAATCAGGTAAAGTGATATATGGTCAACACAGACTTCCTTGATTTGACTTCTAGCTTTGTCACCTGTTGTTGATGATATTGACATGCAGTATACTTTCTCTATCTCAGTTTCCCCATCTATAAAATGGGCCAGTACTAGTATATACCTCATAAGTTGTTGTAAGTGTTCAACAAATCAACAGTTAAAAAAGTATTTAGAATAGCACTTACTGTGGAGTAAGAATAATAAACTTATTTTCAACATCTCCCAGAATTCTCTGACCTATTTTGTCTTCTTTTATTCCAACTCCCTATGATTTCAGAATTATCATCTCTTTATACCTAGTTGCATTCCTAGTTATTCTATAGTTATACCTAGTTGGCTTTCCTTTCCATATATACAGTGACCCATGAACAGTAAAGATAAATATTTCATCGTACCCTAATTTGAGTATCCAGGCAGAGAGGAACTCTGCGGTCTACTAAGCACATTTTCATGATACATGATAGTGGACTAAGAAAATACTTGGCATAGTTAAAAGAGAGAATAGATTGAAGAGTTCGTACTAGGGGATAGACAACTTTTTCTGAACAGGGCCAGGTAGTAAATATTTTAGGGTTTGCAACCATATAGTCTTCATTGCAACTATCAAACACTGTTCTTAAAGCACAAAGGCAGCCATAGATAATATAGAAATGAATTCATTTGGCATTCTTCAGAAAAACTTTGTTTTAGACAGTGAAATTTGAATTTCACATAATTTTATGAGTCAGAAAAAATTATTCAACTTTTTTTTCAACTATCTAAAAACATAAACAGAAACATTTTCAGCACATGGCTATACAAAAGGTGTTAGGCCAGATTTGACTTTTGGCCATGATTTGGTGACCCCTGATTTGGACAAAGAAACTCATCCCAGAAATGTTTATGTTTAGTTCTCCTCCCATACGTTCCTGTGTCAGCTGCTATTCAAACATTCTTCTTCTTTTTTTTTTAATCACCAATAACTGAACTCTTTTCTCTTTGCATTTTAGCTGAGGAAAGGATAACTAAAGTCCATATTTAAAATATCTGTGGAAGAATGAGGAATCTAATACAGTATAAACATAGGATGGCAGGTACGCATATGCACTTCTGTTACAACTGTAAGAAATTTTCCTAGCACATGTGTACCAGTGAAGAAAATGTGATGAGTGGTAACTCAGCTGGAAGAATGAGTCCTGAAAGAATTGAATAGAGTGGGCAAGGAGGCAGCACTTCCTTTATTTCTTCAAGCTGACCTGGCAATTTACCACTCTGCACATGAGTGTGAAATATCAAATGTTATATTTGAAACTTAAGATTCTTGAGATGTGCCTTTAGTTACTCCTAGCACAGTTACTCTCTTTGGAAAATCAAGCATTGGAGAGGTGAAGCATTAGAAAGGGCCCTTCTGACATAATGCATTTCCTTTGGAGATGTCCTGACAAAGAGAAGAAGAAATGTAGAAAGTAAATATCTGACAAAAGCAGAAAAATCAGCTTCAGTTTTTCATTTCACTCCCTACCTTGCAGTTAAGTTCCTTTGAAATCAATGAGAATCTTTAATGTAGAGGAAACCTGCATGAGGCCAAGAGAAATAAAAGTCTGACCCATACAGATTGCTATGCAGTAAAGAACTAGAGTGCTCCTGTTTTTACCTTTTTTCTCCTGATTATCAAAGCAAATGATTTTGGGAGTGGACAGTCATTTAATAATAGTAGTTATCTAGTTAAGTGTTGCATGATACTATACTTTACGTAGGGTTTAATTCAGTTTTGCTTTGTGTTTAAATATCTTGGAGATTTCAACAAGAATAAAAAATTCGGTAGTTATAAATGTTAAGCATGATATAATTAATTAATAAAGAGATGTTTTGTGATGGAACCAGTATGGAAGATTAAAGTATGTGAGGTATTAATATTTTCTGGTAAGGTATTTTTGACTTTATTTCTGTTTTTAGTTCTATCACAGAATAGTTTACAAGCTGTAACAAAATGTTCTTGCAAAAAAGTGGCACTTAAGTTTTTGCATACCTTGATTTGTCCACTTTGTTTTCTAGCTACTATTCCACTTCAACTCATTCACTGGCTTATGATTTAGGGCCAGATTAGCCTCTATCTTTTTTTTTTTTCCATTTAGCCTCTATCTTTTGAGGAAACCTGGTAGAATTTAAATCTCAAATAAGAAAAAAATCTAGGCATAAAGCCTCTAGAGATGATTATAGTTTAAAAAGTATTAATACTTTTGATTATATACAAAAATTCATGTAAATGAAGTGAAACTGAGGTAAGAGTAATATTGTTAATATAACTAGTCACAAAACCTTGACTATATGAATTCTAAGAGAAATACATAAAAATTAGGAAATCCTTCTAAATGTCAGACTTTCTTATCTATCACATGTCTGCAGGATTTTTGTATAATATAAGAGGAAACACATGCTTATAAATCCATAGGAAAGCATATATTTAGTGTGTCTCACCTTCTCCCACTACCCATGTTGTCTGGTCACCTTATGAAATAAATCAGCTCTTTAGCAAAACATCATATCCTCCATTCTTAGATTGTGAGCAGTGGCTAAAGAAGAACGAAGATACATGAATGAGACTCTATGATCGTTACCCACTCTTCTGAAAGTGTTGCCTGATGGCAGATAATTGGAAAATGCAGAAGGAAGCTGATTGACAACCACGGATTTTCCATGATTCAGATATGGTGTGGGAGGAACTGATCGTTGTTTCAGTAGCTAAGTCATGCGCAGCTCTTTTTGCGACCCCGTGGACTGCAGCCCGCAGGCTCCTCTGTCCATGAGATTTCCTATTACCACCACTTCACGGCAAATAGATGGGGAAACAATGGAAACAGTGACAGACTTTATTTTCTTGGACTCCAAAATCACTGCAGATGGTGACTGCAGCAATGAAATTAAAAGACGCTTGCTCCTTAGAAGAAAAGCTATGACCAACCTAGACAGCACATTAAAAAGTAGAGACATTACTTTGCCAACACAGGTCCATCTAGTCAAAGCTATCGTTTTTCCTGTAGTCATGTATGAATGTCAGAGTTGGATGATAAAGGAAGCTGAGCACTGAAGAATTGATGCTTTTGAACTGTGGTGTTGGAGAAGACTCTTGAGAGTCCCTTGGACTGCAAGGAGATCCAACCAGTCAATCCTAAAGGAAATCAGTCCTGAATATTCATTGGAAGGACTGATGCTGAAGCTGAAGCTCCAATACTTTGTCTACCTGATGCCAAGAACTGACTTATTTGAAAAGACCCTGATGCTGGGAAAGATTGAAAGCAGGAGGAAAAGGGGACGACAGAGGATGAGATGGTTGGATGGCATCACCGACTCAATAGACATAAATTTGAGCAAACTCTGGGAGTTGGTGATGGACAGGGAAGCCTGGCGTGCTGCAGTCCATGGGGTCACAAAGAGTCCGGTACAACTGAGCACCCTTTGCTGCCTGCTCTTTTCCCCACCCCTGCATATGTGGTTGCAACCATCCTCTGCCATTACATAAGCACATGCAGCTAAGACCCTGGAGCCAAGTGAACATACACCACCAGCTCTGGCAAGCACAGTCATCGGCCAGCTCTCTGGCCGCAGACCTGGAGGCACTGCTAAGGACCCCAGTAGCTCTGCAGCCTCTATCGACATGTCCACTCCTTTGCAGCGGTCACCAAGGGCCACACAGCTGTTAACGCTATGGACCACAGTGGCTTGAGCCAAAGAGTCATAGCGCCCTTCCCCCACGCCACCAGGCCCAGAGGAGCCACACGCCCCTGACACTTGGTCCTCCGAACCAGCAGACCAGGGTCACAGCATGCTCCAGGATGTCCCCACCCACAGGTGAAGGTTATGAAAGTCACTCCATAAAGTATGGAAGAGGTGATGGCATCTACGAATATGCAGACATCTACACAAGGCTACAGGAATCAGGAAGAAGCCCGGAAACAGGACTTCACCAAAGGTACACAGTAAACTTCCGGGAACCAATCAAAACGAAATGAAGCTACAGCAAGTGACCACTGTAGAATTCAGAATAATTGTTCTAAATACGCCCAGAGAGCTACAACAGAAAACAGATTAATAATTTAACAAAGTCAGGAAAACAATGTAAGACAAAACAAGAAGTTCAACAAAGAGAGGACATAAAAAAGAACCAGAGAGAAATATATACAATAATGAAGAAGTAATAGGACATAGGAGGAAGTAAATACAATTTAAAGGTCCAAAATTTCTACCACAGTTGAGGAAGATAGAAATAATACGATTTGTATTAATCCACAATAAGGCAAGACTGCCCATTATAATCTCTAGAATAATCACTAAGATATGGTATAAAATATGTAACTTACAAGTTAGAGGTGGAAGAGAAGAAAATAACAGTATTTGTATGATCTAAAAATCAAGATAGAAAAAAGTACAACTTAAAAAACCAGAGACAAACAGAAAATGAATAGTAAGATGGTGGTTCTAAACAAAAACATTATGAATAACATTAAATCAAAAGGGAAAATTCACCAAATAAAACTTTAAAAAGTCAAAGCTGATAAAAAGGTAACTGAGTTTCATGGACCTTACAAAACACTTCTACAAAGACAACTCAGAATGATTTAAAGGGATGTGCATGCAAATATTAAAAGAAACTGCTATACGTATATCATACATTGTTGAATTTAAGTAAGGGATCTTTAATGTAGCTAAAGAGGAACAGTTTATAGTAATAAAAAGATTAATCCAACAGGAAAAGATCATAAATCTCTTGGTTTCAGTTCAGTTCAGTTGCTCAGTCGTGTCTGACTCTTTGTGACCCCATGGACTGCAACACACCAGGCCTCCCTGTCCATTGCCAACTCCCGGAGTTTACTCAAACTTATGTCCATTGAGTCGGTGATATCATCCAACCATCTCATCCTCTGTCGTTCCCTTCTCCTCCCGCCTTCCATCTTTCCCAGCATCAGGGTCTTTTCAAATGAGTCAGTTCCTCGCATCAGGTGCCCAGAGTACTGGAGTGTCAGCTTCTGCATCAGTCCTTCCAATGAATATCCAGGAATGATTTCCTTTAGGATTGACTGGCTGGATCTCCTTGCAGGTCCAAGGGACTCTCAAGAGTCTTCTCCAACACCACAGTTCAAAAGCATCAATTCTTTGGCACTCGGCTTTCTTTATAGTCCAACTCTCACATCCATACACGACTACTGGAAAAAGCATAGCCTTGACTAGACAGACCTTTGTTGGCAAAGTAATGTCTCTGCTTTTTAATATGCTGTCTAGGTTAGTCATAGCTTTTCTTCCAAGGACCAAGCGTCCTTTAATTTCATGGCTGCAGGCACCATCTGCAGTGATTTTAGAGCCCACAAAAATAAAGTCTGTCACTCTTTCTCCATCTGTTTGCCATGAAGTGATGGGACCAGATGCCATGATCTTAGTTTTCCGAATGTTGAGTTTTAAGCCAACTTTTTCCCTCTCCTCTTTCACTTTCATCAAGAGGCTCTTTGGTTCTTTAGAAGTTCCTTAGTTCTTTAGAAGAACTGAAGAGCCTCTCTTTGTGTACCTTTCAGAATTACTCTATTCCAGGAACTCATGCCAGCACATAAATACGCTGTTCTGATCCACAATCTTTTCAGCCTGTGAAACTGTCACTGGAAATACATATTGGTAAACAGTATAAACACTTAAGAAGTGAGACTCATGAAATTTAATTGGTTAATTGCTTTACTGGTTTCAGTCTCTAGAAAATATAAATGATAAACACAGCAGTTACTTTGAAGATGACAATTTCATGCTGGATGTCAACTTGCCTTATTGTATCTATAAAATGGCAAAATACACTTTATTTTGATTCCCTATTATGTTTATGTTATTTATTTTAGAAATGTTATAACTTTCTCATTTAGATAACTTACATTTAAATGTTTATTTTCACTTTATATTTTGATCTTAAAGGTAATGAATAATAGTTGTAAAACTATTGATAGCATAGGCTTCTGATTTTTTCTAGTTATTAAAGGGATTATTAAAATATCTAAGGAAATAATCAGTGTTAAAAAATGATCTAATAACCAATTATGTTGTGAAACCTTCTTAAGAAGTCCTAGGTTAAATTGTTAATTGAATTTACTATTTTTAAGAGCACTTCTGATAAGGACAAAAAATAAAATTATTATCTTGAAAATAGTAAACATTTTGCTTTTTAAAATCTACAATTAGACAAAAATTGATTCAAAATAGCAAAGTCTTTTTTTCCAGTTACCTGGTTTGTAACTGAGAATGAATACAAGTTAAATAGCTGTAAAAGTTTGCTTGGCTACTGACTAGAAAATTTCAGATATTGGTTATAATTTATCTGTTACCTTCTGTTATTATATTTAACATTTTTGGCTTTTGTGAGCAATTCAACTTGCCAATTAGTCCTATAGCTCTGCTGAGGGAACAAAGATATTAAACAAAGCCTGCTCTTTAATCTAGGAGATTCCCCTTAGTCATTTTGTGTACTACCAAAGTTCACAGATTGATATCTTATTATAATCCTACAAAGCAAACCAGAAATATTAAAAAGAAGTAAATACTTTGACGTGGAAAACAGTTGAGAGCATAAATACAATTCAGTCTTTCCAATGTTGTAATAATTGGCATTTTTTGACCTATGGTAAAAATAAAAGACATGATAGATAAACTATCTCATCTGCAGCTTTGTGATGAAAATAACATCAAAACAAAATAATAATTATGCCACTTTTTAAAAAAAATTAAGTGAATATAAATAGCATATTCTCTTTGTTTCAGATAAATATACAATACTAATTTATGGGCCATTTATTTGTATACATAGTATGTATAACTGGGCTGGTTATTAGATATAACCAAACACTCATTTTCCAAAATGAGGAAATCGAAGCTTAATCAAATATTTATGGGAAATCTATCAATCTGTGACACAAACCTACTACCTGGAATATATTTTCAATATAGCTATCATGTTCTAATGCAAATGAACATTTTATTTTCTGAATTCCCTTTTATAAACTTAAGTCTTTTAAGAATAGATGTAGTAATTGGTTAATTTTTTGAGTAGGATATTAATCTAATGTCATATTTGGTACACTGTTAAATATTAATAAAAGACAAAATACTATAAAAAAATTTCATAGTTATACTTTACTCATTTAAGGAACATAATGCTTTTTAAAAACAGATATTTAAATTTCTTATTTTCCATATTTTCATAAAATATAGTAAAGTGATAGTAAATTAGTGATCAGTACAGATTCCAATGCCAGCATACATGGCCAATAACTAAAGATTATGTTTATTATTCATTGTTTAGTCGCTAAGTTGGGTCCGACTCTTTTGACTCCATGGACTGCAGCATGCCAGGCTTCCCTGTCCGCCACCATCTCCTGGAATTTGCTCAAGTTCATGTCCATTAGGTCAGTGATGCTATCTAACCATCTCATCCTCTGCCAGAGTTCTATATCACTTGCCATTTGCCTAATGATTTATTCAGTTTAGCTCAGTGGAACATGGTGATTAATCCTGCCTAAAAGGTAGATTTGGTTGTTATCTTGATTTTATAGATAAGGAAACATGAATTTAGGGGAGTTGGATTTGAATTTTACACTCTTAAGAACCATACTTTGATGCCTCATGATTTCTATTTAAAGTATCTTAGTGATGGCCATGTAAAGATGTACCATAAGGTGTTGGAAATACAGAACTGCCTGGGGTTTAGGAGAGAGTTAAACTTTGAAGATATAAATTTGGAACTCATCGGATATCAAGGGGATTGATGAAAGGTCCAATAAAGAATATAAATTAAGGCTAGGGGGGATGTACCACAGCAGTTCAAATTAAATAATGTAGAGGGTGAGCAGCAGAGTCATGAAGACCAGATAAAATCTCCTCCAGGACAGAAACACCATTAAGGTGAAGAGCATACTTTAATAGCTATACTTAAAATGGACAAATTGTCATATATTTTCAGTTTTATTTTTATTGTTAAATATTTTCTAGGTTAAATAATTCAGAATAAGAATATGATATTTACCCATTACTATTTTATTATAAATAAATTATGGAATTATGTAAAAAAGATTATTCACTGTGTTTTTAAAATTCAGAATATTTTAAACACATGGAACCCTGTACCATGAATTTGTCTCACTTCACTTGTATAGTGATAGGTACACAGGAATTTTACAATTTAATTAACTCATTCATTCAGCAAACATAAAGGATTTATTATGTTTTAGATACTGTTTTAAGTGTTTGATGATTTATCAGCACGCAGAAAATAATTTCTTCCCTCATTCTTGTGTCTTTTGTCTGGTGAGGCAAGGTATCAACACAGATGTAAATAACAAATGAAACAGAATTTCAAATACCGAGAAGTTCTCTAAAAAATAAAAGAGAAATTCAATAGGAAGTTGTGGTAAGTAATGAATGTATCCTAATTGAACTAGCATAACCAGAAAAGCTTTTTTGAATGGCTAAGATTTGGGGTAGATGATAAGTGAGAATGGATGAACCTTGGAAATACCTGGGATGCAGTTACCGGAAACATGGAAAGCAAGTACAAAGACCAAACTTGACTTACTGAAAAGTTAGTAAGAGATACAAAATGGCCAGAAGTAAATTAATATGGGATAAACTGTAGTGCTTGATTTTAGAAACACAGGTAAGATAATATAACAATTTATTATTTTATTAGGACTACAAAGTATTATATTATTGTGTTTGTAGGCCTTATTAGGGTGTGTGTGTATTGTCCTCCATATCCTATGGAAAGCCATGGAAAGGATTTAAGCAGGATAATGATGACCTAATACATATTTTAGAAAAAGGAATGTGGAAAATAAATGGTTGTAAGAAAAAAGTAAAACCAATAAACTAGAGAGGAGGCTATGAAACTATTACAATGCAACCCACGCCTTCCATCTGCAGTTACACTTTCTGCAATTTTAGTTAGCCAGTGTCAACAGATCTGAAAATATTAAATGGAATCCCACAAATAATTCAAAAGTGTGAAATTGTTCTGAGTTCTCACACCATCCTGCTCCATCATACCTGCAGTGAGAATGATCCCTTTGTCCAGCCTATCAAGCCCTTTAATCACATAGTGACCACCTGGGTTATCAGATAAACTATCAGTACTGGTACTGCATTCAGTGAGTTCAGTTGCTCAGAATGTCTTCACTCTATGCGACCCCAAGGACGCTTCTTTTATGATCCAATGGTTGTCGACAATTTGATCTCTGGTTCCTAAGCCTTTTCTAAATCTAGCTTGAGCATCTGGAGGTTCTTAGTTCACGTACTCATGAAGCCTAGCTTGGTGAATTTTGAGCATTACTTTGCTGGCATGTGAGATGACTGCAACTATGCGGTAGTTTGAGCATTCTTTGGGATTGCCTTTCTTTAGGATTGGAATGAAAACTGATCTTTTCCAGTTTTGTGGCCACTGCTGAGTTTTCCAAATTTGCAGGCATATTGAGTGCAGCACCTTAACAGCATCATCTTTTAGGATGTGAAATAGATCAGATGGAATTCTATCACTTTCACTAGCTTTGTTCATGGTGCTGCTTCTTAAGGCCCACTTGACTTCCGACTCTGGTTGGATGTCAAGTCAAGGATGTGTGACTCTAGGCGAGTGATAACAGCATTATGGTTATCTGGGTCATTCAGATTTTTTTTGTATAGTTCTTCCATGTATTCTTGCCACCTCCACTTAATAGCTTATGTTTCTGTTAAGTCCATACTCTTTCTGTCCATTATTGTGCCCATCTTTGCATGAAATGTTCTGTTGGTATATCTGATTTTCTTGAACAGATCTCTACTCTTTCCCACTCTATTGTTTTCCTCTATTTCTTTGCACTGATCACTGAGGAAGGCTTTCTTATCTCTCCTTGCTATTCTTTGGAACTCTGCATTCAGATGGGTACAGCTTTCCTTTATGCCTTGCCTTTAGCTTCTCTTCTTTCCTCAGCTATTTTTAAGGCCTTCTCAGACAACCATTTTGCCTTTTTGCATTTCTTCTTCTTGGGGATGGTTTTGATCGCCACCTTCTGTACAAAGTTACAAACCTCCATCCATAGTTCTTCAGGCATTCTGTCTATCAGATCTAATTCCTTGAATCTATTTGTCACTTCCACTGTATAATCGTAAGGGATTTGATTTAGGTAATACCTGAATGGTCTAGTGGTTTTCCCTACTTTCTTCAATTTAAGTCTGAATTTTGCAATAAGGAGTTCATGATCTGAGCCACAGTCAGCTCCTGGGCTTGGCTACAAAGAATATAATCAATCTGATTTTGGTATTGACTATTTGGTGATGTTCATGTGTAGAGACATCTCTTGTGTTGTTGAAAGAGGGTGTTTGCTCTGACCACCGCGTTCTCTTGGCAAAACTTTGTTAGCCTTTGTGCTGCTTCATATTGTGCTCCAAGGCCAAACTTGCCTGTTACTTCAGGTGTCTGTTGACTTCTTACTTTTGCATTCCAGTCCCGTATGATGAAAAGGATATCTGTTTTTGGTATTAGTTATAGAAGGTCTTGTAGGGCATCATAGAACCATTCAGCTTCAGCTCCTTCGGCATTAGTAATTGGGGAATAGACTTGGATTACTGTGACATCGAATGGTTTGCTTTGGAAATGAAAAGGAATCATTCTATCACTTTTAAGATTGCACAGAAGGCTGTATATTGTCACCCTGCTTATTTAACTTATATTCAGAGTATGTCATGAGAAATGCTGGGCTGGATGAAGCACAAACTGGAATCAAGATTGCCAGGGGAAATATCAATAACCACACTTATGGCAGAAAGTGAAGAAGAACTAAAATCCTCTTGATGAAAGTGAAAGAGGAGAAGGGGAAAGTTGGGTTAAAGCTCAACATTCAGAAAACAAAACGAAACAAAACGAAAGTGAAAGAGGAGAAGGCGAAAAGTTGGCTTAAAGCTCAACATTCAGAAAACGAAATCATGGCATCTGGTCCCATTACTTCAATGCAAATAAATGGGGAAACAATGAAAACAGTAACAGACTTTATTTTGGGGGGCTCCAAAATCACTGCAGATGGTGACTGTAGCCATGAAATAAAAAGACGCTTACTCCTTGGAAGAAAAGTTATGACCAACCTAGAGAGCATATTAAAAAGCAGAGACATTACTTTGCCAACAAAGATCCATCTGGTCAAAGTTATGGTTTTTCCAGTGGTCATGTATGGATGTGAGAGTTGGACTATAAAGAAAGCTAAGTGCCAAAGAATTGATGCTTTTGAACTATGGTGTTGGAGAAGACTCTTGAGAGTCCTTTGGATCACAAGGAGATCCAATCAGTCCATCCTAAAGGAAATCATTCCTGAATATTCATGGGAAAAACTGATGCTGAAGCTGAAACTCCAATACTTTGGCCACCTGATGCGAGGAACTGACTCATTGGAAAATCCCCTTATGCTGGGAAAGATTGAAGGTGGGAGGAGAAGGGGACAACAGAGGATGAGATGGTTGGATGGCATCACTGACTCAATGGACATGAGTTTGAGTAAACTCCGGGAGTTGGCGATGGACAGGGAGGCCTGGCATGCTGCAGTCCATGGGGTCACAGAGTTGGACACCACTGAGCGACTGAACTGAACTGAACTGAACTGAACTGCATTTCAGACTCTTTTGCTGACTAGAGGGCTACTTTGTTTCTTTTAAGGAATTCTTGCCCACAGTAGTAGATATAGTGGTCTTCTGAATTAAATTCGTCCATTCCAGTCCCTTTTAGTTCATCGATTCCTAAATTATGGATGTTCACTCTTGCCATCTCCTGTTTGACCACTTCCAATTTACCTTGATTCGTGGACCTCACAGTCCAGGTTCCTATGCAATATTGTTCTTTACAGCATTGGACTTTACCTCCATTACCAGTCACATACACAACTGGGCATTGTTTTTGCTTTGACTTGGCCTCTTCATGCTTTCTGGAGCTATATTGGGCACCTACCGACCTGGGGAGTTCATCTTTCAATGTCATATTTTTTCCTTTTCATATTTTTCATGGGGTTCTCAAGGCAAGAATATTGAAGTGGTTTGCCATTGCCTTCTCCTGTGGACCACGTTTTGCCAGAACTCTCTACCATGACCCATCCGTCTTGGGTGGCCCTACGTGACATGGCTCATAGTTTCACTGAGTTAGACAAGGCTGTGATCCAAGTAATCAGTTTGGTTAGTTTTATGTTATTGTGGTTTCCATTCTGTCTGTCTTCTGATGGATAAGGGTAAGAGGCTTGTGGAAGCTTCCTGATGGGAGGGACTGGCTATGGGGGAATCTGGGTCTTGCTCTGATGGGCAGGGCCATGCTCAGTAAATATTTAATCCAGTTTTCTGTTGAGGGGTGGGCCTGTGTTTCTTCCCTGTAGTTTGGACTGAGACCAAACTGTGGCAGGGTGATGGAGGTAATGGCGACCTCCTTCAAAAGGACTTAGGCCAGGACTGTTGTACTCAAGGCCCCTGACCCCACGGCAGGCCACTGTCAACCCACTGTCAACCCATGGCACTTCTGGAGACTCCCATCCACTCCCAGGCAAGTCTGGCTAAGTCTCTTGTGGTGTCACTGTTCCTTCCTCCTGAGTCCTGGTGCACACAATGTTTTGTTTGTGGCCTCCAAGAGTCTGTTTCCCCACTCCTGAGGAAGTTCTGCAATGAAATCCCACTTCAAAGTCAAATTTCCCAGGGGTTCTCAGTCCCTTTGCCAGAATCCCAGGTTGGGAAATCTGTTGCAGGCCCTAGAACTTTTGCAACAATGCAAGAACTTCTTTGTTATAATTGTTCTCCAGTGTGTAGGGGTCTGCTCAGTGGCTCTATGACAGGCCTCACACCTCGCACTTCCCAGCTCTGCTGCAGCCAGAGCCCCTGTGCCCCAGGCAGCCACTGCTGACCCGTGCCTCCACGGGAGACACTGAAGTACTCAAGAGTGGGTCTGGCTCAGGCTCTTGTGGGTCCCTGGGTCCTGCTGCACACAAGGCTTTGTTTGAGCCTTCCAAGTGTCTCTGGAGGGTGCGGGGTTTCATTTTAAAAGTGATTTCATCCCTTCTGCCGTCTTGTTGGAGAAGGAAATGGCAACCCACTCCAGTATTCTTGCCTGGAGAATCCCATGGATGGAAGAGCCTGGTGGGCTACAGTCCATGGGGTTGCAAAGAGTCAGACACGACTGAGCGTCTTCACTCACTCACCATCTTGTTGAGGCTTCTCCTTTGCCCTTTGATGTGGGGTATCTGTTTTTGGTGGGATCCAACATTCTCCTGTCAATGGTTGTTCAGCGGTTAGTTGAAATTTCGGAGTTCTTACAGAAGACGAGTGCATCTACTATGCCATCTTGTGCATCTTATGATATTGAGTCTATCTACTGATTTTTTTCATTTCATTTATTGTCCTTTCAACTTCGTAATTTTCATTTGTTTCTTTTTTATGGTTTTCATCTCTGTTGAGTTCCTTTTTAATTTCATTGTATTCTTATTTTTTCAATTAACTTAAATATGGTTTCCTTTAAGTTCATGAACAAATTTATAATAGCTGCTTTGAGGTCTATGTGTGATAAATTTAACACCTGAGCCCACTTATGATTGTTTCTAGTGACTTTTTTTTTTTAACTGAGCATGAGTTTTGTATCTTTGCATGTCTCATAAATATTTATTGAAATATGAAGGTTTGAAATAATAAGTTGCAGCAATTTTATATTCACTTTTGTTCCCTTGCGGGGAGGGACTTGCTGGATTTAATCTGATTTACAGAGCCCCAAAATGATTGTTTTTACCATACTATGTAGTATCATACTTAATTCTTTGCATTGTGATAGTTAGGAGTTTTGTCTAGCTGTGCAGTTTTTTAAAAAGATATGTTTCTCAGTTTCTTTGAAATAAAATGGATTTAATGAGACTAACTCTAAGAGAGATGTTAAGATTAAATATTATAAAACACTTTTTAAAATGTCTGGTCCATTATAAGTATTAGCTTTTGTTATTTGCATTCTTTTTTTTTTGTTCAGTACAGAGAAGTATTCATATTTAATGAAATATGCCTTAATTAATAACAGGGTTTTTTTGTTTTTTTCTAAAAATGACTCAGTGATTTTTCTGCAAAAGATATATAATTTATTGAAGACCTTTCTCTACACTCAAAATATATTTCAAGAGTCATGGAGATAAAAATCAGTCTTAAAGTCTTAACAAATATCCTGCTAAAGAATAGTACAGGGGAGGAGCCAAGATGGCGGAGGAGTAGGACGGGGAGACCACTTTCTCTCCTACAAATTCATCAAAAGAATAACCGAATGCAGAGCAAACTTCACAAAACAACTTCTGATCGCTAGCTGAGGTCATCAGGCGCCCAGAAAAGCAGACCATTGTCTTCGAAAGGAGGTAGGACAAAATATAAAAGATAAAAAGTGAGACAAAAGAGCTAAGGACGGAGACCCGTCCCGGGAAGGGAGTCTTAGGCGGCCTTGCTTGGGCTAGGGTCCGGGCCTGAGTGCCCTGAGGACAATCGGGGGGAGCTTCTGTGAGGTGCCAACTTGAACTGTGGGCGACCAAAGGAGAGAGAGAAAATTGACCGGCCGGAACACACTGCCAGCCGTTCGCAGAACAAAGGGACGGGGAAAGTCCCGAGAAGAGCTCGCAGGCTGCGGACCGGCCCAGCCCCGCCGGAGGCAGGAGGCAGGGGGGAGGGGAAGGTCGCGGCGAGACACAGGGCGCAGGCACCCGACCGGCGCGGGGCGGGGACTGGGGCTGGGGACGCGGAGGGCGGAAGGCGCGCGCACCCGCCTGGCGCCAGCGGAAACTGAGACTGGGTCCGCGGAAGGGAGTGGGTGCGCCACACCTGGGGATAGCGCGCCCACCAAGCCCCTGGCTGCCTGGACCGCTCTGACGGGGAAGGCACAGAGAGCAGGCGCAGCTTTTCCTTCCGCGCTTTTGTGTAACACCCGAGGGCTGGAACCTCGCGCAGCGCGGGGCGAGCTCCATATAGAACAGCCGGGAGCCTGAGCAGCGCAGACGGAGAAAGCAGCGTCAGCCCCTTCCGGCAGCGCCAGCCCGCCCCCGCAGGGCCAGCCCCTCCCCGCAGCGTCAGCCCCGCCCCGCAGCGCCAGCCCCGCCCCGCAGCGTCAGCCCCTCCCAGCAGCGCAACGGAACTAGCTACCTGAATAAGAGTCCGCCTCCGGCCGCCTGTGTCAGGGCGGAAATGAGCCTCTGAAGAGACCGGCAAACAGAAGCCAAATAAACAAAGGGAACCGCTTCAGAAGGGACTGGTGCAACAGATTAAAATCCCTGAAGAAAACACCGACTTCACCGGAAGGGCCCTGTAGATATCGAGAAGTGCAAGCTGGAACGAGGAGCTATCTGAAACTGAGCCGAACCCACACTGACCGCAACAGCTCCAGAGAAATTCCTAGACATATTTTTACTTTTTTTTTTATTTTTCTGTTTTTTCTAAGTAAGGAAAAAAAAAAAAAATTTTTTTTCTTTTTATATTTTTCTTTTTTATTTTTTCTCTTTTATTTTCCTTTAAAATTCCCTATTACTCCCCCATTACTCCTTAACTTTCATTTTCATAGATTTTTACGATTTTTTTAATTAGGGGAAAAAAAAATTTTTTTTTTTCTTTCTTTTTTTTTTTTTTTCTTTTTCTTTTTTTTTCTTCTCCTTTTTCTTCTTTTTTTTTTCTTTCCTTTTTCTCTTCTATTTTCTATTTTTCTTTTTCTCTTATTTCTTTTAAAGTCCTCTAGTACTCCTCTACTACTCTTCATTTTCATCTTCACTACACTATAACCTTACAAAAAAAAAAAAAAAAGAGAAGCCCTATCTTAAAACCGAAGATTATTCCCTCCCAATCTTGACTCTCTGTTTTCTACCTCAGAACACCTCTATTTCCTCTTTTCCCCTTCTCTTCCCCATCCAATTCTGTGAATCCTTGTAGGTGTCTGAGATACGAGAACACTCTGGGAACAGACAGCTGCGTAGATCTGTCTCTCTCCTCTTGAGTCCCCCTTTTTCTCCTCCTACTCATCTCTATCTCCCTCCTCCCTTTTCTCCTGTTCATGTAACTCTGTGAACCTCTCTGGGTGTCCCTAACGGGGGAGAATCTTTTCGCCATTAACCTAGAAGTTTAATTATCAGAGCTGTATAGTTGGAGAAGTCCTGAGACTACAGGAAGAATAAAACTGAAATCCAGAGGCAGGAAACTTAAGCCCAAAACCTGAGAACACCAGAAAACTCCTGACTACATGGAACTTTAAGTGATAAGTGACCGTCCAAAAGCCTCCATACCTACACTGAAACCAACCACCACCCAAGAGCCAATAAGTTTTAGAGCAAGACATACCACGCAAATTCTCCAGCAACACAGGAACATAGCCCTGAATGTCAACATACAGGCTACCCAAGGTCACACCTAACACATAGACCCAACTCAAAACTCATTACTGGGCACTCCATTGCTCTCCAAAGAGAAGAAATCAAGTTCCACGCACCAGTACACTGACGCAAGCTTCCCTAACCAGGAAACCTTGACAAGCCAAACGTCCAACCCCACCCACTGGGTAAATCCTCCACAATAAAAAGGAACCACAGACCTCCAGAATACAGAAAGTCCACTCCAGACACAGCAATCTAAACAAGATGAAAAGGCAAAGAAATACCCAACAGGTAAAGGAACAAGAAAAATGCCCACCAAGTCAAACAAAAGAGGAGGAGATAGGGAATCTACCTGAAAAAGAATTTAGAATAATGATAATAAAAATGATCCAAAATCTTGAAAACAAAATGGAGTTACAGATAAATAGCTTGGAAACAAAGATTGAAAAGATACAAGAATTGTTTAATAAAGACCTAGAAGAAATAAAAAAGAGTCAATTAAAAATGAATAATGCAATGAATGAGATCAAAAACACTTTGGAGGGAACCAAGAGTAGAATAACGGAGGCAGAAGATAGGATAAGTGAGATAGAAGATAAAATGGTGGAAATAAATGAAGCAGAGAGGAAAAAAGAAAAAAGGATCAAAAGAAATGAGGACAACCTCAGGGACCTCTGGGACAATGTGAAACGCCCCAACATTCGAATCATAGGAGTTCCAGAAGAAGAAGACAAAAAGAAAGGCCATGAGAAAATACTCGAGGAGATAATAGCTGAAAACTTCCCTAAAATGGGGAAGGAAATAGCCACCCAAGTCCAAGAAACCCAGAGAGTTCCAAACAGGATAAACCCAAGGCGAAACACCCCAAGACACATATTAATCAAACTAACAAAGATCAAACACAAAGAACAAATATTAAAAGCAGCAAGGGAAAAACAACAAATAACACACAAAGGGATTCCCATAAGGATAACAGCTGATCTATCAATAGAAACCCTCCAGGCCAGAAGGGAATGGCAGGACGTCCTGAAAGTAATGAAAGAGAATAACCTACAGCCTAGATTACTGTATCCAGCAAGGATCTCATTCACATATGAAGGAGAACTCAAAAGCTTTACAGATAAGCAAAAGCTGAGAGAATTCAGCACTACCAAACCAGCTCTTCAACAAATGCTAAAGGATCTTCTCTAGACAGGAAATGCAGAAAGGTTGTATAAACGTGAACCCAAAACAACAAAGTAAATGGCAACGGGACCACACCTATCAATAATTACCTTAAATGTAAATGGGTTGAATGCCCCAACCAAAAGACAAAGATTGGCTGAATGGATACAAAAACAAGACCCCTATATATGCTGTCTACAAGAGACCCACCTCAAAACAAGAGACACATACAGACTGAAAGTGAAGGGCTGGAAAAAAATATTTCATGCAAACGGAGACCAAAAGAAAGCAGGAGTCGCAATACTCATATCAGATAAAATAGACTTTAAAATAAAGGCTGTGAAAAGAGACAAAGAAGGACACTACATAATGATCAAAGGATCAATCCAAGAAGAAGATATAACAATTATAAATATATATGCACCCAACATAGGAGCACCGCAATATGTACGGCAAACACTAACGAGTATGAAAGAGGAAATTAATAGTAACACAATAATAGTGGGAGACTTTAATACCCCACTCACAACTATGGATAGATCAACTACACAGAAAATTAACAAGGAAACACAAACTTTAAATGACACAATGGACCAGCTAGACCTAATTGATATCTATAGGACATTTCACCCCAAAACAATCAACTTCACCTTTTTCTCAAGTGCACATGGAACCTTCTCCAGAATAGATCACATCCTGGGCCATAAATCTGGTCTTGGAAAATTCAAAAAAATTGAAATCATTCCAGTCATCTTTTCTGACCACAGTGCAGTAAGATTAGATCTCAATTACAGGAAAAAAATTGTTAAAAATTCAAACACATGGAGGCTAAATAACACACTTCTGAATAACCAACAAATCATAGAAGAAATCAAAAAAGAAATCAAAATATGTATAGAAATGAATGAAAATGAAAACACAACAACCCAAAACCTATGGGACACTGTAAAAGCAGTGCTAAGGGGAAAGTTCATAGCATTACAGGCTTACATCAAGAAACAAGAAAAAAGCCAAATAAATAACCTAACTCTACACCTAAAGCAATTAGAGAAGGAAGAAATGAAGAACCCCAGGGTTAGCAGAAGGAAAGAAATCTTAAAAATCAGGGCAGAAATAAATGCAAAAGAAACTAAAGAGACCATAGCAAAAATCAACAAAGCTAAAAGCTGGTTTTTTGAAAAAATAAACAAAATTGACAAACCATTAGCAAGACTCATTAAGAAGCAAAGAGAGAAGAACCAAATTAACAAAATTAGAAATGAAAATGGAGAGATCACAACAGACAACACTGAAATACAAAGGATCATAAGAGACTACTACCAGCAGCTCTATGCCAATAAAATGGACAACTTGGATGAAATGGACAAATTCTTAGAAAAGTATAACTTTCCAAAACTGAACCAGGAAGAAATAGAAGATCTTAACAGACCCATCACAGGCAAGGAAATCGAAAGTGTAATCAAAAATCTTCCAGCAAACAAAAGCCCAGGACCAGATGGCTTCACAGCTGAATTCTACCAAAAATTTAGAGAAGAGCTAACACCTACCTTACTCAAACTCTTCCAGAAAATTGCAGAAGAAGGTAAACTTCCAAACTCATTCTATGAGGCCACCATCACCCTAATTCCAAAACCAGACAAAGATGCCACAAAAAAAGAAAACTACAGGCCAATATCACTGATGAACATAGATGCAAAAATCCTTAACAAAATTCTAGCAAACAGAATCCAACAACATATTAAAAAAATCATACACCACGACCAAGTGGGCTTTATCCCAGGAATGCAAGGATTCTTCAATATCCGCAAATCAATCAACGTAATACACCACATTAACAAATTGAAAGATAAAAACCATATGATTATCTCAATAGATGCAGAGAAAGCCTTTGACAAAATTCAACACTCATTTATGATTAAAACTCTCCAAAAAGCAGGAATAGAAGGAACATACCTCAACATTATAAAAGCCATATATGACAAACCCACAGCAAGCATCACCCTCAATGGTGAAAAATTGAAAGCATTCCCCCTGAAATCAGGAACAAGACAAGGGTGCCCACTGTCACCACTACTGTTCAACATAGTGTTGGAAGTTTTGGCCACAGCAATCAGAGCAGAAAAAGAAGTAAAAGGAATCCAGATAGGAAAAGAAGAAGTGAAACTCTCACTGTTTGCAGATGACATGATCCTCTACATAGAAAACCCTAAAGACTCTACCAGAAAATTACTAGAACTAATCAATGAATATAGTAAAGTTGCAGGATATAAAATTAACACACAGAAATCCCTTGCATTCCTATATACTAACAATGAAAAAACAGAAAGAAAAATTAAGGAAACAATACCATTCACCATTGCAACAAAAAGAATAAAATACTTAGGAGTATATCTACCTAAAGAAACAAAAGACCTATACATAGAAAACTATAAAACACTGATGAAAGAAATCAAAGAGGACACAAACAGATGGAGAAACATACCGTGTTCATGGATTGGAAGAATCAATATTGTCAAAATGGCTATTCTACCCAAAGCAATCTATAGATTCAATGCAATCCCTATCAAGCTACCAACGGTATTTTTCACAGAACTAGACCAAAGAATTTCACAATTTGTATGGAAATACAAAAAACCTCGAATAGCCAAAGTAATCTTGAGAAAGAAGAATGGAACTGGAGGAATCAACCTGCCTGACTTCAGACTCTACTACAAAGCCACAGTCATCAAGACAGTATGGTACTGGCACAAAGACAGAAATATAGATCAATGGAACAGAATAGAAAGCCCAGAGATAAATCCACGAACCTATGGACACCTTATCTTTGACAAAGGAGGCAAGGATATACAATGGAAAAAAGACAACCTCTTTAACAAGTGGTGCTGGGAAAACTGGTCAACCACTTGTAAAAGAATGAAACTAGAACACTTTCTAACACCATACACAAAAATAAACTCAAAATGGATTAAAGATCTAAATGTAAGACCAGAAACTATAAAACTCCTAGAGGAGAACATAGGCAAAACACTCTCTGACATAAATCACAGCAAGATCCTCTATGACCCACCTCCCAGAATATTGGAAATAAAAGCAAAACTAAACAAATGGGATCTAATGAAACTTAAAAGCTTTTGCACTACAAAGGAAACTATAAGTAAGGTGAAAAGACAGCCGTCAGATTGGGAGAAAATAATAGCAAATGAAGAAACAGACAAAGGATTAATCTCAAAAATATACAAGCAACTCCTGAAGCTCAATTCCAGAAAAATAAATGACCCAATCAAAAAATGGGCCAAAGAACTAAACAGACATTTCTCCAAAGAAGACATACAGATGGCTAACAAACACATGAAAAGGTGCTCAACATCACTCATTATTAGAGAAATGCAAATCAAAACCACAATGAGGTACCATTACACGCCAGTCAGGATGGCTGCTATCCAAAAGACTACAAGCAATAAATGCTGGAGAGGGTGTGGAGAAAAGGGAACCCTCTTACACTGTTGGTGGGAATGCAAACTAGTACAGCCACTATGGAAAACAGTGTGGAGATTCCTTAAAAAACTGGAAATAGAACTGCCATATGACCCAGCAATCCCACTTTTGGGCATACACACTGAGGAAACCAGATCTGAAAGAGACACGTGCACCCCAATGTTCATTGCAGCACTGTTTATAATAGCCAGGACATGGAAGCAACCTAGATGCCCATCAGCAGATGAATGGATAAGGAAGCTGTGGTACATGTACACCATGGAATATTACTCAGCTGTCAAAAAGAATTCATTTGAATCAGTCCTAATGAGATGGATGAAACTGGAGCCCCTTATACAGAGTGAAGTAAGCCAGAAAGATAAAGAACATTACAGCATACTAACACATATATATGGAATTTAGAAAGATGGTAATGATAACCCTATATGCAAAACAGAAAAAGAGACACAGAAATACAGAACAGACTTTTGAACTCTGTGGGAGAATGTGAGGGTGGGATGTTTCAAAAGAACAGCATGTATACTATCTATGGTGAAACAGATCACCAGCCCAGGTGGGATGCATGAGACAAGTGCTCGGGCCTGGTGCACTGGGAAGACCCAGAGTCGGGTGAAGAGGGAGGTGGGAGGGGGGATCGGGATGGGGAATAAGTGTAAATCTATGGCTGATTCATATCAATGTATGACAAAACCCACTGAAATGTTGTGAAGTAATTAGCCTCCAACTAATAAAAAAATTAAAAAAAAAAAAAAAGAATAGTACAAATTTTCTAAATCTGAAAATAATTAAAGAAAACTCTACTAAAAATTTCACTTTTGCAATCAAATAAAATTGTACCCTAAAAATTTTGCCTTACTAAGATTAAATTAGCAGACTAAGAAACCAAACCACTGTCTGTATTATCCTAATATTTAAATTCATTATAAGGTTTAGTTTCTGTTTAATAAGAATCAAAACATTTTTTATCTGTTTTACATCTTTAAAAATAAGCCTAATACCTCTGATAATATATTGCAACCAACTAAATGTTCAAAGTTACGATTTTCTGAAAGGAGAATTAGATAGGAGTCACTGACAATGCACAATTTATGGGACGTATATATGCCTGCTTGCTCCCAAAAGTCTCCCCAAAAATTTCTCTCCCAATTAGCTAATGCCTTCTATAGTTGAAAGCAACAAAATCTAATTCAACTCTATTCAGTAAAAATGTATCCATGATACATAATGTGCAAAGCACTCTGCTGGCATTTGGAGAGAAAAGCACACTGACTGACATAGACAGACAGACAGACCAACAGATTTTTAAACATCTCAAATCAATGGACATATTCAGATAGAAATCAATATATGTAAAAGAATGGAATTAGAACATTTTCTCACACCATAAACAAAAATAAACTCAAAATAGATGAAATAACTAAATGTAAGACTGGAAACCAAAGAACTTCTGGAAAAAAACATAGACAGTAAGCTCTTTGACATAAATTATAACTTTTTTTAAAATCTGTTTCCTAAGATAAAAGAAACAAAGGCAAAGATAAACAAATGGGACATAATCAACCTTAAAAGCTTTTGCACAGAAAAGGAAACGATTGACAAAATGAAAAACAACCTTGACTAGGAGAAAATATTTGCAAATTATATGACTGATAAGGGGTTAATTTCCAAAATAAGTAAACAGCACATACAACTCAATATCAAAAAAAACAAGCAACCCAATTAAAAAACTGGCACAAGACCTGGGTGGACATTTTTCTTACAACTACATACTGATGGCCAGCAGGCACATGGAAAGATGTTCATTATCAGTAATAACCAAAGAAACACAAATCAAAACTACAAGGAGATACCAGTTCATACTTGTCAGAATGACCATCATCAAAAAGGATGACAAATAGCAAATGTAGGCAAGGATGTAGAGGAAAGGAAATCCTGGCACTCTTTTGGTTGGGATGTATAATAATTGCTGTACCCATTATGGCAAACAGTATGGAGGGTCTTCAAAAAACGAAAAATAGAACTTTCATATCATCCAGAAATCTCACCCATGGGTGTATGTCCAAAGAAAACAAAACACTAATTTGAAAAGAGACACATATGCCCTGATGTTCATAGCAGCCTTTTTCATATTTGCCAAGATATGGAAGCAACCTAAATGTCCATCAACAGATGAATGAAAAAAGGAGATCACGCACATACACACTTACGCACACATAGAATGGAATGCTAGTCAGCCATAAAAAGGAATGAAATTTTGTCATTTGCAAAAACATGGATGGACCTGGATGATATTTTGCTTGTGAAATAAGTCAGAGAAAGATAGATACTCTGTTATTACTTATATGTGGAATCTGAAAAATAAAACAAATGAATTTAACAAAATAGAAACAGACTGACAGATAACCATTATCAGTGGGGCAAGCGAAGGGAGAGGGGCAAGAGAGAAGGAGGGAATTAAGAGGTACTTACTACTATATATAAAATGCCACAAAGTTATATTTTGAAGCACAGAGAATATAAAACTTTATAACTTTAAGTGGAGTATAATCTATAAAAGTGTTGAATTACTGTTGTACACCTGAAACTAATATTAATAAATCAACTATACTTCAGTAAAAGAAAATAGTAAATTCACTTGCATGTTAATAGAAGATAAATAGATAAACACTTTGTTGAATATGTGTTATCCAATATCTTTCATACAATACTATCCAATCTAAAATATTTCAGCATTTCATTATTTTGCAGATGAGTTGGGTAGGGTAATTGCTGATTTATCGGGGATATTTTTCAAGATAACTGCAAATCCTCAAATCTACAAAAACCCACAATATTATGTTTTGGGGATGCATTTACTCACTAGAGTCATAGTCAGGCCAGAGGTTTTGGAATAAGGCAATCCACAAAAAATTAGGAACAATAATAAGTAGGTGAACACAATTAGAAAATACATTTTCTAGGTAGTTAGGTTTGTCTACGTCACAGCCACTTTTACATATGCTCAATCTCTAGTAGGACAAACCTTATTTTAGTTCCTTAATGATATGTATCTCAGATTATCTATGACTTATTAATGAAGTCAGTACAATAACTGATACACTTCACTTAGACAATTCCTGAGGTCAGTGTGTGCCTAGAAAAGAGAGATTATCCAACCTGCTGAAACGTGTGCAAAAGAGAACTGTTCTTCCTTCATCAATTTATCATCTCTTTCAGTATCTTTTCTATGCTGCGTCAAGTTTGGCATTTTTAGTTACTTCAAAGAGAGTTTGGCAATGCATTAGCTTTGTAGGAGATGCCAACAGTCCAAGACACGGCAGCTGCCAGCATGATTAATAGTTGGTGATCCATATTTTAAAATGATTGTCCATAAAGATAAAGCCATTTGTAGAAGGAGGCAAGCACCTGAATGAGGAAAGTATGTTAGGAAATTGATGAGTCACAGAAGATAAATATTGCACATAGTGAGGAACAAAAAAGGAACCCCACTGTTCAATCATAGTTCTACCTCCATGTGAGTTAGAACACAACTGTATTACTTACGAGGTGTTAATATAACCATGGATGTAGGTATGAAGTAGCTCTAAATACAGTAAGACATGCTTTATTCTTAGACAGTGGTCATCAGTTTATTTTCTATGCATGACCTTCTGTATGTATGCAGGAACCAGTGTTACGCAGTTACTCCACTAGTGTCTGGGTAAAAGTACATGTGCTAGAAGTTTTAATTTTATGCAGGTGCAGAAGAAAGGTGACAAATGAAAACAGTAGTTAAGTAAGGCCTCTACAAAATTTTGTAGTATGTATAGCATTTTGGGGGTGGGTGAAAGGGATTTTTTTTTTTACCAAAATGTCTTTAAAACTCCTTGTCTTTAGGTCCTTGGTGGTAATACTTTAATTCTCTTATCAGAAACACAGTGAAGGAAGTCTTGTCTCCTAGAGGTCAGTCTCTGAAAATCAACAAGAATAGCTGAGAGCCTTCTTAATCATTAAGAGGTTATCTACTAAAACAAGACTTAGAATTGAGCTAACATATCACTGACGTAAGGCAGCTGTCTTTAACCCCACCCTACCAACAGAACCCATGGCACTGCTCTTGGAGATCATTACAAATGTCTCCTGAGGGACTGTCTCTGGCATTCCTCGTTGTTAATTTTTTTTTTAAATATTTTAAATAAAATAATGTAAATTATATGTCAAACCTAAAATCCGAGATCTTTGTTGACATTAACCTTTGTGTTGGTTTTTATCTCATCTATGTATGGCAGGCACATTAGGATAAAGTGACTATGGCAGGGCCTTTCTGAACAAAGGCAGCACTCAGAAGCAGTCGGTCAGGCAGTTACTTTATCAAGTAAATATGATCATCGTTTTTAGATGTGAAATATAAGAAAGTTGAATCCTGTTACCATAGTTGGTACTAGATTTCTACTAATTAAAAGAAATAATAGCTTTATACAGTATAGCAAAACAGTTCCTTGGAAACATGAGTAGAAATCAGCTTTTGGTAACTATGTTATACGTTAAAATATAGGCGTCGCCTTTAATAGAGTGCCAAAAATGCAGACATTTGTTCTTATTTAATTTCCTATTTGAGTCATTTATGTTTTCCGAGGCGTAAATTGATTGAATGAGAACAGCTGCATATTACTGCAATTACAGAAAAACGAAACACAAACAAAAATACTGAGAGAAACCAATTAAATATTTGCTTCTCTCAAGTAAAATGGGAAACATTTTTAACTAAAATAAGGTGTTATAAATACACATTTTAAAGTTCTTGATAGATATTTAACATTTAGTCAATATATTTTAAAACCTTTATTCAAGACACAAGTCCATTTAAAAAGTAAATCCAGCAACTATCTAGTAAGATATATTTCCCTGTCAGCATATTTAAAAGCAATCAGTATCTCACCTGACATTGCTCATTTTGTCCCAATTAAAATGAAATATAAATCCACAAAAGCAATTTCAGAAATTGCTTGAGCAAAATAAATTCTGACAAACCGAACTGGTTCTGACAAACCAGTTTTGTCTAAAACCTTGCTACTGTGCAAAGCTTTTTCTGTTGAATAACATAAAAGTATATATAACACTCTTTAATAGAAGGAAAAACTTCTGAAATTAACTGTAAAGTACTTGTTTTATAAAAGTGGAACAGCAATTCTACTAAATTTGATTGTAGTAGTGAAGAAGAAAATTAAATGGAACATTCTTTTCTATTCTTAGTTTATATATTGAATGTTTCTGATGTTTATGAGTCCAAAAATATATATTTTATAATGTCCTCACTCTTTAACTCTAAAACTTAGTTGGCAGTGGGAAATGGTTCATTCTCACAGTTTCTTTCTCATTCAGCAAAATAAAATGAGAATAAAAAGTGTTCGTTTTGAATGGGTATATATATGTGTGTGTGTGTATATGTATTAATATTTTTAACATTATAATATTTAATACTGGAAATACCAGAGATTATATTTTATGGTTTAGGACACTGACAACTAAACATCTCTAATCATGAATAGGCTTACTTTTCATCACATCTTGATTTTAGACAAACATGAAAAGCTTTTAAATTTTATAAAAAATTTAAAGAAGTGTATACAAAAGGGAGGGAAACACAACAGGAGAGAGAGAATGAAGAAAAATGAAGAGGCATCAGCTTCTGAGCCTGTATTACCTATGCAGGACAGTAACATATGCTAATTTACTAAGTCTATAAGATAGTCCTATGACAAAGTCTGTTTCTGTGGAAGGTTTCATAAAGTCGAGTAATTTTTGCATGTGGTGAATCGTGAGCATTCTCTAGAGTGCCTCAGATACGGACTAAGTCCCAAGGTGTTCTACCGGTGATTTTATGGTTTGGAGAAACTTTAGTTTCTTTGAGTTTCATCCTCATCAGATGTACAATGGGATAAAGAACATTTGCTTTAAAATTTTGTGTTAATGATGCACTTCATAAGTTCATATCAGCTAAACAGTTGTATAAGGTGAGTTTTCAGATAATATGCATTCTTATTTCCTACTCATTCATTCTTCAAAATGAACCTCGGTAGACTTGTTGTTCAGTTGCTGAGTCATCTCCAAGTCTTTGCCACCCCATGGACTGCAGCAGGCCAGGCTTCCCTGTCTTTCACTGTCTCCTGCAGGGAGGTTTCAATAGGTTTCAGTCCCTGGTTAGGGAACTAAGATCCCACAAGCTACATGGTATAACCTAGATAGGTAGATAAGTTGCATGCTTAACTGAAGAAGAAATAACCAAAGAGAATACTTTTGTTGTACTTACAAATAATTTGACAGCTTACTGCTCAATAGCAACACTGAAAGACAGAAATTATATATGCAATGTGATTAAATTATGAACAGGTTGTATAACCTGTAATTCTATAAAACATGAAAATTAAAGAAAAATGGTATACATATATATGTAACTTTTTACAGGAAAAAATAATTATCTCTTGATAAAAACAATATTTTATAAGGACTCACTAATTCCTCATTTAAAATATCCTTTATTAAATATAAAATTAACTATTATGCCACTAGATAAACCCAAGTGAGATGGAGGTATAGAAAAGCAAGAGTGAAAACATGCAAGATAAAGGGACCATTGGTGGATTAAGCAGAAGGGGAAAAAAAATGATGGGACTATAGATAGGTGAGTAAAAAATGTTTAGGCAAAAGCACAGAAAGGAAAAAGAAATGAAAAATATACACACACAAAAAAAGAAATGAAAAATACTGACATGAAATTAAGATAGTAGATTATTTCTATTGTTTAATGAGTCCAGGATGCCCATTGTAGTTTCTAAAATAATGCCCCCAAAACAAAGAAAAAGTGTATAACTAACAAAAAGTACAGTTGAAAAAATAATAATGCTGGTTGCCAGGGGACAGACATCTAGACCAAGATGATGTCTACTTCCTTAGATGGAAACTCGTGCCCTTTGCCGTTGACCAGCAGCCTCCCACATAGAGAAACTGCCCTTCGCAGTAAGGCAGCCTCTCCACTTAGCCTGGAGCAGAAGCCTGGTGGTTCTCCTCTACAGTTCTTGTAAATACCCGATGCTCATCCGTACAAGCTGTTTTCCTGTAGGCTATGCTGTGTGAGAATTTGCGGTATTTGTCTCTAAATTTTAAAAATGGGGTTATCTTTTTAAAAAGATAATCAAACAGGAAGGTAAGCAACAAAGAAAAAAAGACACAGAAGCAAATATTTCATTATTGAATTTAAACACAGTTATATTAATAATTACTTTGAATTAAAATGAGTTCAATGTCCCAGTTAAAAAATGTCCAACTTTAAAAAATATTAAACACAGACTACCCACAAGAGGAAGAGTTTAAAGGTGGGATTTTTTAAAAAGAATATAGCATAAAAATATGAATAAGAAAGGTATTGTTACTGTACTAAAAATAGAATTGTGAAGAATTACGGGACATAGAAAATGTAGTTCATTTAATAAAACTGTTAATACATTATATATGTATATATATAAGTAATAATAAATATGCATGTATCTAATAACATAGTCAACAGAATGCATGAACTATAATTTAGATACAACTAAAAGAACCAATTGACAAACTTAACATTTCCAACTCATCCTTCTCTGTTTACTACTACATCCAAAGATAAAGAGTTGAAAAACACACAATCGGTAGACTGCAATATAACAAAGCATAAAAAGCACTGACTCAAAGAACGGCAGAATACAGAGTTTCATCCAGGTGCACACAGAATATTTACCAAAATTTACAACCTATTGGGCCCTTAAGGAGATCTCAGTATAAATAAAGCTCCTGTTTTTAAATCATGAGTATGTTCTCTAACCACAGTGAGATTGAGCTAGAAATCAACATAGGAAAGAAAGCTAGAAACATCCCCAAATTTTTGGAGGTTAAACAACAGCTAGCAGTTTTAAAAAAAATCAGAAAAGAAAATAAAAAATATTTGAGACGAATGAAAATGAAATCACAGCATACCAAAACTTATGAAACACAGTAAAAGCAGTGCTCAGATGTAACAAACACATATATTTTAAAAAAGAAGGAAAAAAACAACTTTCACGTAGATAATCTAACTTTGTATTTTAAGGAACAAACCAAGTTCAAAGCTAAAGAATACAAAAGAGAGAATCAATAAAACTAAGACATGATTCTTTGAAAAGTTAAAAATAAGCAGTAAACCTTTAGCTAGACTAACAAAAAAGAAAAGATACAATTAACTAAAATCAGAATATAAGGAGGAATGGCATTTTATTAACACTACAGATTTAAAAATTATTTTAAGAGAAAAATTGTGTGTGAAATAGATGCATATATGAAATGGGCAATCTTTCTGAAAAACACAAATAATGAAATTAGCTCAAGATAAAATTGGAAAAATCATAACATATATAAACAGAAGATTGGTAATTTTTTAAGAAATGGTAATTAAAAAAAAAAAAGACAGTAAAAATAAATCCGGGACCAAATTACATCACTGATGAACTCTACCAAACACTTGAAGATTTAACACCAATCCCATTCAGACTGTTCCAAAAATAGATGAGGAAACACTTTCTAACTCAATCTATGAAACCGGTATTGATTATTCTGATACCAAAGCCAGATAAAGATATCACAGGAAAAGAAAATTACACATAAATAAATTTTATGAGCATAGATGTGAAAGTCCACAACACTAGAAAAGTGAATCCTACTGCATATTTTAAAAAATTATATAGTATGACAAAGTGAAACTTATTCCAGGAAAGCAGGGTTGTTCAACATAAGAAAGACAATCAATATAATACACCATATTAATAGAGCAAAGGGTAAAATCTACATGATCATTTGCAATTGATTCAGAAAAAGCATTTCACAAACTCTGACACTCTGTCATTATAAAATAGAACTCAGAAAAGAAGGAAAAATATCACACCTAAGTTTATATTCAGTGTTGAAAAACTTTCCACCTAATACCAGGAACATGACAAGAATGTCTGCCTTCACCACTTGTATTTCACATTGTAATATACGTTTCAGTTCAGTTCAGTTCAGTTCAGTTCAGTCACTCAGTCATGTCTGACTCTTTGCGACCCCGTGGACTGCAGCACGCCAGGCCTCCCTGTCCATCACCAACTCCCGGAGTTTACCCAAACTCTTGTCCATTGAGTCGGTGATGCCATCCAACCATCTCATCCTCTGTCGTCCCCTTCTCCTCCTGCCTTCAATCTTTCCCAGCATCAGGGGCTTTTCCAGTGAGTCAGTTCTTCTCATCAGGTGGCCAAAGTATTGGAGCTTCAGTTTATGCATCAGTCCTTCCAATGACTATTCAGGGCTGATCTCCTTTAGGATGGACTGGTTGGATCTCCCTGCAGTCCAGGGGACTCTCAGGCATCTTCTCCAACACCACAGTTCAAAAGCATCAATTCTTTGGCGCTCAGCTTTCTTTATAGTTCAATTCTCACATCCACACATGACTAGTGGAAAAACCACAGCTTTGACTAGACAGACGAAAGTAATATACTTTAGGCAGGGTAATCAAACAAGAAAAATATAAAGCATTCAAATTGAGAAGGAATAAATTAAATATTTTTATTTCCAGATGACATTGTTCCATCTATAGAAAATCACCTTAAAAAAATCTACAAAAATATCTACTTAGAATAAATGAATTCAGCAAAGTTGCAGTGTTTAAGATCAACACATAAAATTAAGTTTTATTTCTCTATACCATCAAAGTACAATTAGAAAAGGTAATTTAAAAAAGCAATTCTATTTACAATAGAATTAAAAAAAAAACCTAGGAATAAATTTAACCAAGAAGGTAAAGTTGTGTACACTGAAAACTACATAAGCTATTATAGCTCTTGTATGGATGCTAAACTCTCTCAGACAAAACACTTAAGAAGTGGAGAGAATATGATTTGTCTCTTTCATATTCAGAGGCATAGTGAAGAAAATGTCTCAGTCTAGGCATATAAAACTGAGCTCACAGATTATTTTATAAGAATTATTTTACTTTAAGAGAAAAAAAGTAGATGAAACATAAATGGTAACTGAGATTATTTGTGATCATCAAAAAGTTGCTTTAAAAACAATTTGACATTCAATTTATTGAATAATTTACTTTTTGTATTTATAATGGACACAATGCCAGGAATTGTCTGATAGGTACCCACAAAACAGTGAAAAAGGAACATATTCACCCTTGACTTTAGTAGAAATTTATTCAAATTAACTTATTGTTTCATTGCAGAAGGAAATGGCAACCCACTCCAGTATTCTTGTCTGCAAAATCCCATTCACAGAGGAGCCTGGCAGGCTACAGCCCATGGGGTTGCAAAGATTCGGACATGACAGACAATGTTTCATTGACATCTAGTTTCACTAATGGAGAAGAGTACCAAATTCAAGAAGGTGGTGGGATTTAAAGAAAAAAGATTATTTTATGACCAAAGTCATTTGCAGTTGTCTCTGTGAAGAATGAGAGTGATTAAACTCCATAATATCTAGTGATTTCTAAATCTTATAGAAGCTAGGAAGAAATGTTTTCTACTGTGTTTTGCAGAATTTCTCAGATGAGTTTTTCACTGTAATAGGTATTAAATTCTTTTAATGTGGAAGGTGAACACAGGCTCTAATCTAGTATATTTCCATATGTGGTAGACTCCCTTAGAATTTCACCACCACTGAAACAATGAAAGCCTCTGGAAATTGCTAACCCTATTTACTTCTGAGTGTAATTTATAAAAGTTCTTCCATTAACAAAACTTGATATTGTATTACTGTCAGAGAAAAAATTGAAGCAAGGCAAACAAAGTTATGTGAATCTTTATAATAGTATTTCTTAGTATCTGTATGAGTAAATTTATAGCTGTGCTAGATGGAAATACAATGATGCTAGAGTGCTTGGCAGAACCATCTGCGTGGCATCGCAAATGAGAGAAAATTACTGGTGTGCAAATTATTGATTCCAAATAAGGGAAAAGAAAATGTCTTTTATTTGATGTGTGAGGTTTTTAACTGATTAAGGATAGATTACACCTGGTCAAATACAAGATTCTGTAGTAAAAGTAAAGCTAAATTAGAGTTCAGGCAAAGTCACAAGCCATAAACAGTGAGCAGCCATCCAGGTATCCCCGCTTTTAGAAAGGTCACTTTGTGTCACTTCACTTTTACAGAAGACCCCCATTAGATGTCACGGGATATGATGAGCAAATGAAGTGACAGAATTTTAATTGATTGTTTTAAATGTTCTATTTCATATACTATTCAAGCCATCTAGCCATTAGACAGAAAGAGGTTTTTATGTACTTGCTGCAGTCACTGTGACAGGGCTGACAAGTTAGGGTGTTGTCCAAAGCTAAGGGTATTATGTGAAAAAAACTTTGTTTAAATAGGAAGTAAAAGATGAGGCAGAGAGAGTACGTGAGATGTGATTTTGAGAATAAAGATCAGGTTGTTGAGCCACACTGAATAATAATTTCAGGGGATCCAAAGGAAAACACAAGTTTAAAATCTGTTCTAAGATTAGGATCAAAATGTAATTTGCCTGTGCTGTGGGATTACATAACTGGATTTAATCATCCTTTGACTGATTTATGGGATAACTACCAATATTCATTATATTTGCCAGCATAGAGTGCTCACTGACTTTTTGTTGAAGAGGACAGTTGTTTTATTAGAAATAAGGGTTTATCTTTTACCTTTTGTCATTGTCGCCTGACTCATTGAAACCTAGGATCTTGTGCTTAATACATCAGAATTTGGCACACACTTGTGAGAAACTTTCTTAATCCATTAAAGCAATACCTATGTTGCTATAGAAGCAAAATAAGATGGTAAAGTATGCACATATCTTTGTAAATTATAAAGTGCCCTGATACAATGTAAGTTTTGTCTATCATGATCCATGATTAATGTCTCTATAAGTAATATAATGGGCTTTTGTGGCACTGTAGGGTAGGGAAGGTGATGGAGGGGGAATATTAGCAGATCATAAATGTACAAAGAGCTTTTGTGGAAAGTGAATATTAACTTTTTCTTGTCAAAAAGATATGAGCAGGGGGGCAACAGGGAGGCAACTGGAAGAGATATCCATAGTGTGATATGGAAGAGAAAGTAATAATGGCTCAGTTAATCCTGGGGAAAAGGGTGATAAGTACAACTCGATTATTTATGGGCTCCCTTTTTATCTTCAGCAAAGGAGGGCCTTAAAGGAGGAAAATATCAAACAGTGAGCAGTATCCAAGCCTACCTCAAGAAATGAGTCACAGGGTGGGTCCTCCCCAGTGTTCTGGGCGAGTGTCCCTAAATCTGGAGGAGAAATGCAAATTACTGCTGCTTTCCTAGAAGTTCCAGTCAACTGCATGAATTATTAGCATTTCCAGGGATACAAGTTTCCATGTTTAAAAAATGAAGTATAATTACATATAATGTAATGCACAGATCTTTAATACATAGCTCCGAGTTTGGGAAAATGCACATACCAATGTGACCCATACCCTCATTAACAATTATTTCTATCAACAAAGAAAGATCCTTGATGATACTGCCCAGGTAATGATGCTCCTCTCCTTTTCACCCAAAGGAAACCATTTTTCTCCTTCTTGTCAAAGAAGATTTGCATGCATATGCATGTGTGTGCGTGTGTCTGTGTTCTTTCTTTATACATATTGTCTTTCAGATTCATTCATGATGCTTTATGTATCCATCATTCATTCATTTTCAGTGGTCTTCATTTCTTAAAAAACTATCCATGCCTAGTGATAGATAATTGTGTTGTTGCCATGTTGACTATTATGGATAGAGGTGATTGTTTTTCGTACATGTTGGGAATGTACATTTTCATTTTTATTGGGTAAATACCTGGGAGTTAATGGCTACATTATAGGTTATATGTATTTTTAACTTTCAAAAAATCTTCTAAACCTTTTCCCAAGTGGGAAAATATGCATACATTTTGCATTCTCACCAGGAGTGTATGAGACTTCTGGGCGCTCCACATCCTCACCAACATTTAGTGTTGTCAGTTGTTTTCTAAGATAATTTTAACCATTCTACAATGTATATAATGGTATCTTATTGTGTTTTCAATTTACATTTCCCTGATGATAAATGCTATCGAGCATTGTTTTATGTACCTAATTGCTATTCATATACCTGCTTCTCGAAATATCTATTCACACCACCTTTGCTATATTTACAAGTCTGATGGAGGTATAACAAATATTTTCCTAAGGTGTGGCTTTAAAAAAAAAACAGTATCTTTAATGATTAGAAGTTTTTAAATTTGATATTGTCTGATTTGAAATTTTTTGCTGTTTTGTATTAATGTTCCTGCTTTCTGCACTATGTCTCTCAACTGACCATACAAATGCTGATCTATCTGAATTGTCTATTCATTTCTATTAGTTCCACTAACCTATTTTTTTATTCTTACATCAGTACCATACTGTCCAATTAGGATGACAGTTTTTCTTGAAATTGGCAATGTAAGACTTCAGATTTGTGTTAGGCCCTTTGCATTTCCAAATAGACTTCAGGTTTCTGCAAATACTTATCTTAAAACCCTGTTAAAGTTTTGATTGGGTTTTTATTGAATCTATCAATTATTTTATGAAGAATCAGTATCTTAAAAATACTGAGGTTTTGATTCAGAGAATATGTTTTAACTTTCCATTTACTTTGGTCTCTTTAAATATCTCTCAGCAATAATTTGTTATTTTAATGTATAGAACTTAAGTATGTTTCATTAAATATATCCATAATTATGTCAAGCTATGTGATACTATTGTTAATAATTACATTAACTTCATTACCCAGTTGTTTGGTTTATATATAAATAAGAGTGATTTTTATACTGAACTTTTCTAAATCTACTTACTACATCCTACTATACCTGGTAGTTTGGGGTGGGGGGGAGCATTTCTGAGGAATTATTTGTGTACACAATTGTATCATAAGAAAATGATTGTTTTCCTCTTCCTTTTCAAACATTATGTATTTTACTTCTTTCCCTTACTCAGATAGTGGATGTGGCATCTAAGGAAAACATTTAATGTAAGAGGTAGAGCACAAACCCTTGCTTTTTTCCAGAACATAGAAAGAAGCATGCAGTAGTTTACATTTACAATGGGACTGTAGTCATTTTCTATTGCTGCCAGAACAAATGATCACCAGCTTTAGTTATTTATAGCTATACAAATTTATCATCTTGCAGTTTTGTGGTTTGGAAGCCCAGCACAGATCTCACAGGGTTAAAATCAAAGTGTCAACGCACTGTATTTTTTGCTTGGAGACAACCCACATTTCTTGATTGTCGGCCTCTTTCCTTCATCTTCAAAGTCCGCAGTGGCAGCTCAGGTCCTTTGAAAGCGAAAAGTGAAAGTGTCAGTCGCTCAGGAGTGTTCGACTCTTTGTGACCCCACGGACTGCAGGCTGCCAGCCTCCTCCATGGCATTCTGCAGGCAAGAATGCTGGAATGGGTTGCCATTCCATTCTCCAGGGGGTCTTCCTGACCCAGGGACCAAATCCAGATCTCTTGCATTGCAGGCAGATTCCTCACCATCTGAGCCACCAGGGAAGCCCCACTCACTGTATTTTTCTCTTGGAGGCGGCCCACATTCCTTCACTGTTGGCATCTTTCCTTCGTCTTCAGAGTCAGCAACGGCAGCTCTGGTCCTTTACAGGCACCATCATTTCTGTGGTTCTTTCTGACAACAGCTAGGAAAAGCATTCTGCTTTTAAAAATTGATGTTACTAGTTGGGTCTCACTCAACTTATCAGAGATAAGCTTTGATTTTCAAAGTCATTACTGGTCTTAGTTACATTTGCGAAGGTCTCTTTTACCATGTTAGGTGACACTCACAAGGTCCGAGGATTCAGATGGGAATCTCAGTGAGCATTATCATGCCTACAACAATGATAGTATAGATTTTTTTTAATAGATAACATTTTCTAGATTGCGCAAGTTTCCTTCCCATCCTATTTACTGAGAGATTTTGATTTTTATTATCCAGAGACTTTTGGGTTTTATTATGAATGATTGTTAACATTTGTTAATGTCATTTCTACATCTGCTGAGAAAATCATATGACTTATGATTTTTCTCCTTCATTCTACTAATGTTATGAAATATATTGATTGCTTCACTTTCAAAATAGACTCAATTTGCTTTCCTGGAATAAATAGTTCTTGTTCATTGTGCATTCATTTTTTATTAATGGATTAATGCTAATATTGTGATAAATATTTTTCATATGCTCATGAGAGATTTTAGTCTGATTTTCTTATCTGGAAACACTCTTGTCTGTACCATGACTAACACAATTGTGCTAGCTTAAAAAATAAATTGAGGAAAGTTTTATTTTCTTATACATATTAAAGATTTTTATAAATTTAGTTTGCCTTTTTTGCAATTTAATACAGTTCACTAATAAGGCCATTAGACCCAAAGTTTTCTTTGTGAGGAGCTTTTTAAATGAAAAATATTTTTTTAATAGACATATACTGTTTAGATTTATTTCTTCCTTTATCCATTCTATAAGTTTCTGTTTCAAAGAATTTGTACATTTTATCTAGAAATGTATTACTTAATTTTCAAATATTCAGGGATGTACCTGAAGACATTATGTTATTGATTTTAATTTTAGTTCAGCCACTATCAAAGAACATATTCTGTATAATGAAATCCCATTAAATTTATTGAGGCTTATTTTACAATAAGCCATATATTTTATCTTGATTAATGGTTAATGTGTTCATGGGGAAAAAATGTGTACACTGGTAACTGCTGGTGGAGTGACTACAAATTTCAGTTAATTGAGATAGTTGATAGTGTTTTTCAAACCTTCATCATTACTGGCATTTTTATCTAAATGCTCTATCAATTGCTATAAGAAAAATATTAGTATGGGTAACTGAAATTTTGGATGTATCTCTTTCTCCCGTTCATTTTGCTAGGTTTTGTTTCATATGTTGTAACTTATACTGTATGCATATATTTCTAAACTTGAATTGTCTTTTTAATCAACTTTATATCATTAGGGAATATCACTTTTATTACTGACATCAAACTCTTGGTTTGAGGTGTGTCTGCTATAAGTCACACAGCTACCTAATGCTGAGCATTGCCATAGTTTGATTTTTTTAGCCTTTTAATATTAATCTGATTGGTACTTTAAAATGTGTTTCTTACATTTGTTTTTGTTTCCTGTACTTTAGTTGTCATATTCTTAGTCATTGCTTAGATCAACGTCATTGGTCTTTTCTCCTATTTTTCTTCTAGAAGTTTTATAGCTTCAGGTCTTACATTTATATTTCTGGCCATTTTCAGTTAATTGTTGTGTGTGGTGAAAACAACAGTCCAGTTTCATTCCTCTGCATAATAAATAGGGTTACATCAAACTAAAGGCTGCACAGCAAAGGGAAGTCATAAGAGTTAAAAGACAGTCTACTGAATGGAGAAAATATTTGCAAACCAAATATCTAATAAGAAGCTACTGTTTAAAATATATAGTGAACTCTTATAACTCAGTAGCAAAATAAAAGAGTATCCAGTGAAAAAGTGAGCAAAGGACTTGAAAAGACGTTTCTTTAAAGAAAACATATAAGTGGCAAACAGGTATATGAAAAAATGCTTGACATTACAATTAACAGGGAAATGCAGATCAAAAATCCAGTGAGCTGTCTTCTCACAAACTATGAGTATCATTAAGAAAAAATACCCTCAAAGATAGCAATGTTGGTGAGGATGTGGAGAAACTGGAACTTCTACACTGTTGGTGGAAATGTAAAATGTCACCGCCACTATGGAAAAACAGCATGGTCAAAAACCTGAAAATAGAACTACATGATTCAGCAGTCTCAATTCTGGGTATATAACCAAAGGACTCAAAGTGATATGTGCATTTCCATATTCAGTGAAGCATTATTCACAATAGCCAGGACTTGAAGACAACCTAAATGTCCCTTGACAGATGAATGGATAAGGAAGATGTGGTATATATATACAATGGATTATTGCTCGGCCTTACAGAAGAAAGGAATCTTGCCACATGTGAAATCCTGTGTAAACCTTGAGGATATAAAGCAAAATAAGCCAATCCCAGAAGGACAAATACTGCATGATTTCGTTTATGTCATATATCTAAATTAGTCAAACTCACAGAAGCAGATTGTAAAATGGTGATCCCCAGAGGCTGGGGATGGAGGAAATGGGGAGTTGCTATTCAGTCAGTATAAAATCTCCTTAAAAAGGATAAAGAGGCTCTAGAAATCATCTCTATAGTATCATACCTGTAGTTAACAGAACCGTATTGTACACTTAAAAATCTGTTAAGGTAGCTCCTTTTGTTAAAAGTTCCCATGACTGAAAATTGTCTCTTTTTAAGTAGATATTGTGACATCTGTTCTTTTAATCCAATTTGCTAATTTGTGACTTTTGAGTATTTGCTATATTTATTTATGTGTTTGGAGTTAAGTCTGTCATCTTAGTAATTGTTGTTTCTTCTCCTCTGTTCCTGTATTCCTCCCTTATTGTTAATTACTTTTAACATTACCTTTGTCTGTTGATATTTTACCTATATATTTTTGCATGTTTATATATGTATGTGATTGTTCTGGGGATTTCAGTATGCCTCTTGAAATAATAAAAAATAAATAAATATTTTATCATTTTACAGGCAATGCAAGAACTATAAAGCAGTACATTTCCATGTAGCTTTTTCTAGTCTTTTATACTATTGAAGCTAGATATTATATTTTGGGGCCATTATTTCTTTAAGTTTTGTTGTGTTTTTTTTTTTTTTCTGCATCAGTCTCTTTCCTCTCTCCTTTCCTTATAGGACTCAAATTGCTAGACATTAGACATCTTAATATAATTCCACAGGTCACTAAAGCTTTGATCCTTTATTTTCTTTATTTGCTCTTCCTTTCTTAAAATACTTCAAATCTGTATGGTTCAGTTTGGATACACTGTGTTAACCAGTCTTCAAGTTTTGCTGTTCATTTCTCGTGCAGTTTCTAATTTTGAGCATTGCTTTGCTAGCGTGTGAGATGAGTGCAATTGTGCAGTAGTTTGAGCATTCTTTGGCGTTGCCTTTCTTTGGGATTGGAATGAAAACTGACCTTTTCCAGTCCTGTGGCCACTGCTGAGTTTTCCAAATTTGCTGGCATATTGAGTGCAGCACTTTCACAGCATCAGCTTTTTAGCATTTGAAAGAGCTCAACTGGAATTCCATCACCTCCACTAGCTTTGTTCGTAGTGATGCTTCCTAAGGCCCACTTGACTTCACATTCCAGGATGTCTGGCTCTAGGTGAGTGATCACACCACTGTGATTATCTGGGTCGTGAAGATCGTTTTTGTACAGTTCTTCTGTATATTCTTGTCACCTTTTCTTAATATCTTCTGCTTCTGTTGGATCCATACCATTTCTGTCCTTTATTGAGCCCATGTTTTCATGAAATGTTCCCTTGGTATCTCTCATTTTCTTGAAGAGATCTCTCGTCTTTCCCATTCTATTGTTTTCCTCTATTTCTTTGCACTGATCATTGAGGAAGGCTTTCTTATCTCTCCTTCCTATTCTTTGGAACTCTGCATTCAAATGGGTATATCTTACCTTTTTTCATTTGTTTCTTGCTTCTTTTTTTCCACAGCTATTTGTAAGGCCTCCTCAGAGAGCCATTTTGGTTTTTTGCATTTCTTTTTCTTGGGGATGGTCTTGCTCCCTGTCTCCTATACAATGTCATGAACCTCCATCCATAGTTCATCAGGCACTCTGTCTATCAGATCTATATAACACTAGCCCTCTTTTATTGTAAGGTTGAATTGTTGAACTCCTTATATTCTGCTTTACTGTGGATTTAATATAATTGTTAGGGTAGAAGAAAACAATCAAGCTTTCCTTTCTCTTAAGTGTACTTAATATATGTTCTGTATATGACATGATAGTCTTAATATGGGTCAAATGCTTATTAATCTTTCTTTTGAAACTAGAAAGACAGAAATGAAATGATAGGAATATGTTTTACAGATATAATATTACCAAAGGATTTCCCTGTCATTTTGAGTGAGATAAAATATATTTACGTATTAAAGAATTGAGAGGAATGGAGGTCTTATCGTTTTAGATACCAGTTACAGACTTGTGTATGAATGTTTATGAAACTTAAAATAACAGCATTGTTTACAAATATATGAAGTAGCACAGATTATTTTAAAAATTATTTATGATGCCACAATATTACAAGCACTGCATCAAGGCACTTATATTTCTCTGTTCACTAAATTTGATATTCCTCTACTCTTTCTTCTGATTTTATCTGGATGTGTGCAAGTTCAGCTTATCGCTTCCACATGTGTGCACCCACATAAAGTCTGCTGGAGTATTCTCCCTTTTTGGAGTAAGAAAATTTCTGTGAAAAAATAATTTATATATTCTGGGGAAAATAATATTCTGGGTATACATTTTATATTTCAGATATATTAACATTTTAATCAGGAGATTCAATATTATATCAGTGTTTACACATTATATCATGAGTTTTCATCACTCACATTTCAGATTTGGTTAAAATTATAGAAACTACTTGATTACTACATCACTAACACTATGTTCAACATTTGATCATAATATTAGGCTAAAATATAGTTGTGGAGTAGTCCATTGTTAAGCTAGCTTAGCATGTATATCTTTGGTTTTTGAGTTGCTTATTTAGAAAATAGATTTTATTTATCCCAGCATGTTTTTTTAATATTGAATTGTTTATATAGGGGAATTTTGCAAATTATACCAATAACCTAAACTTTACACAGTAAACTTCTTTTTCCATATGAACCTAACTTTTTACCTGCCTTTTAAAAAAAATCTCCCTTGGAATTTCTATCAGATGTTAGTAAATACATCATTTAAGTTATTCAACACTAACCATTTTTCATTTGTCAAGGAAACCAAAATAAGAGATCTTCCTTGTAAATTTTTCCTGGTTAAAACTCCATTAGTTGACCTCCTTTCCTTTAATTATTTTGATAAATAGTTTGGATTTTATTATTAGTATACATAGATCATACCTTAAAGAAGCCTTAAAATTTCATAGTAAGGCATTATTAATGCAATGAAATAATTAGAAAAAGACTAAGTGCTTAAAAGAAGTTAGGATTACAAAACTACCCTAGAAGATAAAAATAGGTAGTGAGGTCTTCATGAAGGAGATTTAATTTGAGTTAATATTTGATTAATAAAAACTAAAATGTCAACTTATAAAATGGTTTTGCATGAATATCTTAATTTTTACAATGACCATATAAGTAATGCTATAAATATTTTTTCCTCAATTTTCAAATGATAAAAACATTTTAAAAAAAGTAATTTGACCAGGGTCACACAGGAACACATGTTGCTTAGTCAGACTTTATCAGTTAATGAAACTTAAATCCTATTCTATTAACCACAGAACTTTGAAGCAGAGGTAGAAATTGGTTCATTGGAGTAAGAGGATCAGTACTGATGCTATAACATATGGTGGGGTTGGCAAACTTTATCTGTAAAGAGCCAGATAGTAAGTATTTTAGGCCTTTCAAGCCATACAGTCTCTGTGGTAACTATTCAATTCAGTGGTTGTATCATGAAAACAGACAGTACCCAAGTAAATGGGTGTGGTTATGTTCTAACAAACCTTTGATTACACAACAGACAGTGGCTCAAATTTAGCATGTGTTTCTCAGCAGTTTGCCAGTCCCTGATATATGACCCCACCCAGTTATTGCTTTGTTCTGCCAAGAGAAAACAAACAAAAATATTCTAATTAAAAGAATACAATAGAGTTTATATTCTACATCACAAAGAGTCAGAAACGGCAACAACAACAAAGGTTACAGGTCCCAAATGTGTAGACACATCTAGAGATAACATAATCCATCTGTGTAACACATACACAAGGCGTTTTGATAAATAATCTAAAGAGTAACATTGAGGATGCTATATGAGTACTTTCCTTGCCTCGTGATATCATTTCTTCATTCAACATACATTTTTAGCATCATAAAAGAGCTATCTATTTTATAGAGGCAGTCATAAACACGTCATAATCAGCTACCACTGATTGTTTTGGAAGTCTTCCTTCAGATTTTCAGCTGAACTTACTTACCTGATGGGTATTATTGAGTCTAAGGATTGCATTCAAAAGTGAGTGCAGAATTAGTATTTATATCCAAAGGTAGTCACATTGAATTAGGCAGTGTAAATAGCCATGTAAACAGCCGTGACGTTACATAATTTGAGTTTCTAGGTTATATATTTTTTCACAGTAAGATTTTTGCTAATAAAAGAGAATTCAGAAGAAATATTTCCCTCTTGATGAGACAAGAATATTTCTAAGAATTCTGCCTGGTATTCTGCTAAGATTAAGTTCCATTGGGAATGCCATTTCTTTGGAAATTCTGAATAACAATTGAGAATCTTTAAAAAGCTCTCTTTACAATGTAATGGTAGGGTTAACTATTGATGCTCAAGGTATTTAGGAGACTAGGATTATTAAACAACTCTTCTTTAAAAACAAGATTTCTGATGATGTCTCCTAATCTATTATATGCCCTGTTCAGCCTTGACAGGTTTGAGCTAGGCTGAAAATACCTGTATTAGTTTATGAGGACTGTTGTAATAAACTGCCACGAATTGGGTGGCTTAAATGACAGAAATGTATTGTCTGAGTTCTGGAGGCTACAAGAGATCAAGTGTCAGTGAGGCTGCCGCTTTCTGAGGACTGTGAAAACTCTTTGCCATGCCTCTTTCCTAGGTTTTGGTGGTCTGCTGGCAATCTTTGTCATTCTTTGACTTGCAGTATACCCTCGATCCCATGGCATTCTTCCTGTATGCATGTTTGTGTCCAAATTTCCCCTTTTTATAAAGACATCATTCATAATGGATTAGGGCCCACCCTGCTCCAGTATGACCTCATCTTAATTATATCTTCAGTGACCCTATCTCCAAATAATGTCATGTTCTGAGGTGCTATGAATTAGGATTTCAACATACGTCATTTGGGGAGACACAGTTCAACCCATAATAATGTTCATGATGGAGTTTCAAGTCAGTAGTACTGATTCATTTCTAGTGGTAAGAAATGTTTCATTCTGTGAGACAAACTGATTTATTTTTTTAATCACCAAGTAAATACTGGGTGTGTATTTGTAGTTTTCCAATTTCTACTTATTTAATCTTAAATATTACATTATGGAAATATTTTAAGTTTATCTTTGATATGAAATATTTAAGAACACTTAAAAACAGTCAACCCAAAAAATCTATCAATATTTCAAAAAGCAATACATAATCATTTCACATATAATTTAGAAAAGAAGAATTATCAAAGGCCCATGATTTTTTTAAAAAAGCACTCCTGGGCATATATCGGAAGAACACTGTAATTTGAATAGATACTTGCATCCCATTGTTCATTACTGTATTATTTACAATAGCCAAGACATGGAAGCAACCCAAACATCCATCAGCAGATGAATGAAAATGTGGTGTGTGTGTGTGTGTGTGTATGTGTGTGTGCACATGTATAAATGTGTTTATATATATATATATATATATATACATGTCTATATATGTGTGTTTATATACATACATGTCTCTATATATGTGTATATATATATGTAAATACACACACAATGAAATATTACTTGACCATAAAAAAGAATAATGCCATTTGCAGCAACATGAATGGACCTAGACATTATCATATTAAATGAAGTAACCCTTCTGAAGACAGAAAAAGACAAATATCATATGATATTGCTTATATACATATAATCTTAAAAAAAGATATAAATGAACTTATTTACAAAACAGAAATAAACCCATAGACATAGAAAACAAACCTATGGTTACCAAAGGGGATGTGGGGGATAAATTAGGAGTTTGGGGTTAACATATACACACTACTCTATATAAAACACATCACCAACAAGGATCTACTGTATAGCACAGGGAATTATACTCAATATTTTACAATAATTTAGGAGGGAAAAAAATCTGGAAAAGGATATATATATATAATATATGAATATATATAAATATATATATATAATATATGAATATATATAAATATATATATATATTATATATATATATAACTGTGCTATAAAAATGAAACTAATACAGGGTTGTAAATGAACTATACTTCAATTAAAAACAAGTCATGATTAATGAAAGCGGGTTACCATTTAATTACTGAAAGAAAACTATTTTTTATACATATAATTTATATATTTTCAGTGACATGTTAATAAAAATCAGTTCCACTGGTGTTTATATACTATGATCGGAGAAGGCAATGGCAACCCACTCCAGTACTCTTGCCTGGAAAATCCCATGGACCAAGGAGCCTGGTGGGCTGCAGTCCACGGAGTCGCGAAGAGTCGGACAGCACTGAGCAACTTCACTTTCACTGTTCACTTTCATGCACTGGAGAAGGAAATGGCAACCCACTCCAGTGTTCCTGCCTGGAGAATCCCAGGGACGGGGGAGCCTGGTGGGCTGCCGTCTATGGGGTCGCACAGAGTCGGACACGACTGAAGCGACTTAGCAGCAGCAGCAGCAATATACTATGATGTTTTAAAGTATTGTCATATGTCTGTTTTAAATTATATTTCTAATCCTTTAAAAACTAATTCACATACAGCATTTGACAATTTTCCATTGTTTCAATACTAGTAATTGGGTCTTGTTTTTAAACTCTTCAGTAAAATATTTTACAAATGATAGGTATAGTTTTAAAATTGTCTTTGAGTACCACATAAAAATCAAAATGACCATCTTAGATCATAATTATTATACTTTCCATGTATTCTATTTTAAGAAGTTTAGCATTTAGCTGTGAAAATAAGCCAACACATTTTGTGTGTGTCAGTGATCTAACCTTACTTTTTCTCAATGTTTAAAGAGGTGATGATCACATGAATATAAATGAACTGACCGTGTCATTTCTTTTACACCAAAATGGTCTGATAACACTGCAGAAACATGCATTTTTAAAACATGAGCTTAGTTTCTCTCCTACGCTAAATTAAAATCCTCTGGGTGTTTGCTATTACTGCGGCGACAGGTAGTTTACCATCGTGATGAGATTCTACTTGTAATTGCCTGGGACAAGCATTTATCACTTTGGCTTTATTATTTTGACACTACTCTTTGATGCATTTCATTAGAGATTAAATGAAACCATTTTTCCTTTTTCTTTCAAAAATATATTCTGAAATAATATTTACAGTAGAGTTGCAAAGAGTACAAAAGTTTCCTATATCCCTTTTACCCAGCTTCACCTAATGTTAACATCTTACCTAACAATCTATCAAATCTAAGAAATGAATATTGATGCAGTATTATTAACTCAGTGCAAACTGCATTTAAATTGTACCAGTTTTCCACTCTTTTTTTTTTTCTGTTCCAGAAGGCAGTTCCTTTATTTGTAACATCTTTTCCAGTAGGTGATAGCTCAGTATTTCCTTTTATTACATGAATATTGTTAAGGAATTTTGTAGAACGGGGGTCCCCAGCCTCTGAGATTTAATGCCTGATGATCTCAGGTGGAGCTGATGTAATAATAATGGAAATAAAGTGCACAGGAGATGTAATGTACTTGGTTCATCCTGAAACCATCAACCATCCCTCAGCCCCTGTCCATAGAAAAATTGTCTTCCATGAAACCTGTCCCTGGTGCCAAAATGGTTGGGGCCGGCTGTAGAATGTCCCTCAATTTGAGTCTGATATAGTCACATGTTTGGACTTAGGTTATGGATTTGAGGAAACAATATAAAAGAAAAGAAACACCCTTCTCATTACATCATAGGGTGTGTATCATATTAACATGAGTTATTACACTTGATGTTGAAATTAATAATTTGGTTAAGGCTGTGTCTATTTATTTTTTCCAGTGAAAGATGTCTGTTTTGTTTCAAATCTCTGTTCTTTGGAAGTGAGTTACTACATTCAACCCATACACAAAGGGAAGCAAATTAAGTTCTTGGAATTATATCAAAGATTTTGTGGACATGTGTTAAAGCTAGCACAGTATGTTAACTCATTTCTGAACATATGTATATGCATTTCTGTATTTATCTGTAACTAAACATTAGTTCATATTGATCTCTCCATCTCTCATCCAACACTGCAGGTGCATTCTAGCATTCTTCTTACTCACTTGAACAGTAACTTCTTTCTAGAGTGAGAAACTTGGCTCTTATCTATCATCTATTTAATCATTTGTTCAACCATAAAAGACATCTGAGTTAGTTTCAGAATTTCTACATTACAGCCTTGTGAGGAACAAAGTTACCAGCTAGGATAGACTTTTTGTCTTTAACTTTATGGTATCCAGACAAAACCCTGCTTTAAAATTTTGGTCTATTTCATTCTTCTGCATCTCCTTCAGTGAAGTTATATCATACATTTGTAATACAGTTAATTTGTTTTTTCATAATCTTGATCACATCTTGATTTCCCCTAATATTCTGGTTGATTTTTACTGTGTTTTATGGGCCTTAATGAATACATAGTCATGGCTCAACTACAATATACCAAGCAGAACAATTTCAACAGTTCAGATATTCATTTATATATGGCCCCTTTTTGGTAACCCACCTCCCACAACTCTTGGTAATAACTGAAATGTTTTCTATCCTTATAGTTGTATCTTACTAGGATATCATATAAATGGAATCATGCAATATGGAGCATTTTAGGCTGATTTCTTTCACTTAAAATGTAATCATATTGTTATGGATATCAAGCCATTCTTTCATCCCTAGAATAAATCTCACTTGATGATGGTGTATGGTCCTTTTAAGGGTTTATTAAATGTGGTTTGCTAGTATTTTGTTGAGGCCTTTTTCTCTATGTTCACCTGTGATACTGGCCTGCAATTTTTGCTGTTGTTGTTGTTGTAATTTTGTGATATCTTTGAAGGTTTTGTTATTAGAGTGATGCATTTCCAGTCCTCTTACCATCTCACTGTGGCTACTTCTTTACATTTTTAGTTGTAGAAGATCTTTTTTGCTAGTCTTCAGGTCATTGTCCTCTGTAGGCAGTTGTAATTTTGGTGTGCCTGTGGGAGGTGGAGAGCTTAGGCTGTCCTAGTCTGCCATCTTGGTTATTTTACCTGCTCACCAACTTTTGTATATTTGCTTTGTATACTGTGGCCTTGGCAAACTCACTCGTTACTTAAAGGAACTTCTTATAGATTACACTGGATTTCCCTTTATGAGTTTTCTCTGGCCGCTTTCATGCTGCAGTATCAGAGATGAGTAGTTGCAACAGAGTCTGTATGCGCCTCTACAATTTACATTAAAATTAAATCACTTTTAACTTATTGTCTGGTTATTTATTTGTTCTTGAGTTGGTTTTTGGTAAGTCATGTATTTCAAAGAATTATAGAATTTCATCTAATTCCTCCAATTTATGGATGTTGAGTTGGTGGTGATTTTTCTTTTCTTTTTCATGCCTCTGGGGACTGTAGTGATATCCCTATTTTTAATCCCAGATTGTTAAATGTGTGTCTTCTTGTTCTTTTCTTTGGTCAGTACAACTATAGTTATATCCATTGTATTCATGTTTTCAAAAATGAATATTTTTTCCCTTTAAAAACAATCTTTTGTCCATTGGTTTTCTGCATTGTTTTGGTTCTAGTTCCATTATTTCTGTATTATTCTTCATTATTTCATTTTTGTTTTCCTTTGGTTTATTGTTCTTCTCTATTTGTTTTTTAAAAGCAAACCTTATTGTAACAAATGTAATCTTTTCTTTATTCCTAACATAAACTTTCAGTGCTATAAATTTCCCTCTAAGTATGTGAGCCACATCCAACAATTTTGAAATGCTTACTTTCATTTATTTTAGTTAAAAATATGTTTAAATTTCCTTATAGCTCCATTATTTACTTAAATGTTATTTAAGAGTATTTCTGGATTTCCAGTGTTTGTGCTGGTTGCCCAAACTTATTTCTGAAACTCATTCCAAGTTTAATACTGTTATGATGAGAACATAGTTGACATAATTTTTATTCTCTTAAATTTCCTTTTTTTTTTTGTTTTTTCCATTTTGGTGAATTTTCATTTGCCTTGGTTGACAAAATGTTTCCTGATGGTCTTGAGTTGAATTTTCTATGACAGTAAATTAGGTTAAGTTGATGAATAGAGCTGTTTTGGTCACTTGTATTCTTACTCATTTTCTCTGTACTGATTCTATCAATTATTGAGAGTGTTGAATCATACAACTATGATTATGAATATGTCCATTTTTCCTGTAAGAGCGATCAGATTTGCCTCATTTAGTTTGTGGCTCTATTGTTAGGTGCATACATTTATGGTTATCATATCTGCTTCAAGGATTTATCTGTTTATCATTATGTAACAACCCTTTTTATCTCAGATTATATTCCTTGTTATGAAATCTACTCAATCTTAATTTTATATATCTATTCTGCTTTGTGGAGAAGGAAATGGCAACCCACTGTAGCATTCTTGCCTGGAGAATTCCATGGACAGAGGAGTCCGGTGGGCTACAGTCGATGGGGTCTCAACAAGTCGGACATGACTGAGTAACTAAACACACATATTGTGTTTTGTCTGTATGCCATATATCTCTCTCTTTTTTTTAAACTTTTAATTAATATATATCTTTATATTTAAAATGTTTCTTCAACACGGCATATAGTTCCAAGCAGTTTCCACCAGTGCTCCAGGGTGGCAGGTTTTATTGCTCTTATTCCTGCATATTAAAACTTTCCCTTCAGAGAACAGATACGGGAGTTGGATTTTGGCAGAATTTCAACATGTCTGCTTTCCCCCCTGTCATAGCCAATACTACAAGAGCAAGTTTCTCTGAGTTTTTCTTGATCTTCCCATGTGACCGCCAGTAAAGGCTGTGGGAGAAAAAGCCCGCAAGAGGGTACAAATCCCTCTATGCTTGCAGCACAGCGGAGTTTCAAATGCTCATGGTATTCCCCATTCAACCTTTAATAATTTTTTTTTAATATAGCTGAATCTTTTACTTGCTTACATGGCCTCCATTGGCATCTGGTCAGCTAATGCTTGGGTACTCATGCTCCCAGAAGGCACTTATGTATCACTGCTCAGATTCCAGGTGAGTTCTTTGACTTGTATATTAGATATGAGGCTGCTGTAACAAAGGACCACAACTCAGTGGCTTAAACAACACAATCGATCATTTTTGCATTTGTGTAGGTAGAAGTCTGACAAAGATCTTGCTGGGCTAAATCAGAGTGTTGCCATGGATACGTCCTTTCTGTGGTGTCTGAGTAGGATTTGTTTCCTCATCTTTTCCAGCGTCTAAAGGATATGCCCGTTCTTTGGGTCATAACCCCTCTCCTTCATCTTCCTAGTTCTAGCAAAGCTGAGCTGACTCCTTATACCACATCACTCTCCTGCCTCTCTTTAACATGTTTATGATCTGCTTCCTATATAGCCAGTGAGTTTAGTAACATTACAAGATCTTCCTTAAAAAAAAAAGTCAGTGCCAGATGTGGGGACAGGAACTGTAAAACTATATATATCAAACAACTAGAATTTCTAAAAATATGCAGTTCTAGCCATATGTAACTCAAAATCTCTAATTTTTAATCAATCATAGCATTTACACTATAGTTATATACTTGAAGTTATGATTATCTTATCAGGTAATACATTAGATGCAGCATTTGGTTAACTATTTAAATAATATCAGGCTTTACAACTGCTCACCTTCAGATTGTTCAGTGTAAAGTATGTCCATAGAACACCACCAAGCACTTCAAAGTACACATCAAAGAAAGATATTGCTTGGCACCCACACCCAAGGGATTTAAAGTATTGAGAGATAGGAAAGAATATTGCACCTGAAGATAATTAAGCACCATAGTCATAATTCACATGAGTTGAGTGAAAATGAAATGGATAATAATGTTCTTAGAGGATGGGCAAAGAGAAGGCTATCAAGAAAAATTTTTAGAGGAAAATGTCCTTAGGTATATACAAGAGCTTTTATGGCTCTTAGCTCATATTTCTATACATATACTTGTAGCTGAAGCTGGTAAAATCTAAAGACTACATCCACAAACTGCTAGCCAGGAATATAAATTTGTTTATTTATGTCCAAGAAGCAAAGTATATCACAGTCATCTATCAGTATAGATATGATATATCAGAAATCCAGGAAGAATATAGCCAAGCCAGATCTCAGTCTGTGTTCCCCATTGTACCAAAAACACAATCAATCTCTCTCATTTCATTCTACATCCCCCAAACTGTAAGATGTGTAAAAGTTAAATTTCACATGTATAGAAGAAATAGTACCACATGGGCAAGGCTATTTATAGTAAACTATTTTCTTTATAATTTGCATCGTATGAAGAATCTTGCCAGTATTCGGTAGCTCCATGATGTCACATTATCATATTTTTTCTATTTGACACCCCAGTCAAACACTGCACAAGGAAAAATAGTTTCTTGCCAAGAGTAGTTAAAATCATAATTTTGTAATCTGTAAACTCTCTGTGGACTCTCTAGAAAGCATTTCATGATATTCTAATACCTTCAAGACCATTAGCATATTTCATCCCCAAATTAAACCTTGATATAATCTAGTGTTGTGATAGAATTCCAGCCATAGGTATCTTTATAAATCAGATGCAGAAATGTACTCTATTTTATCCTAAATATTTAATTTATTCTTAGGTCATCCTCAGAAGGCAAAAGATAATAATACCTCGACAGAAATGTAAAAGAGGTCAACGGTTTCTGCTGGTTTCTTTTCTGACTGAGTCAGTGATGAGTTTGGCCAAGAACAGCAGCTCCTGGATCATAATGAAATTGCTTAGGACACCCTGCAGTCCAGTGATCAATGAGAGCTGGTCTTTGGTTCAACTCTTTGCGAATTTCCCCAGAAAGAAAATCCTTTATGTCAGTTAGGTGCATCCTTCCATCTAAGGACAACACGTGGACCTCGCCCCCTTAATGACACACACAGGAAGGCGATTTTCTGAGTGCCCTCATCGTATACATGAGAAGGCTGGCATGGCTGTGGTCTGACTCACGTGAGCCCCTCTCCTCTCCCAGCGGTTTCTGTGCTACCTTATTACTTCAGCTCTCTTCTAGCTAGGGCAGACTTAATGACAATAAGAATATATTATGGTCTAGATTAAATTCTATGCATTATGCAGTATTACTCTAGATTTTTTTTATTCCAAACTGTTTTGAAGTGTACTTCATGCATTGATGTTTCTAGTTTTCAAAGTACTATGTATAGCATAATAATTGATGACATGTAGTATAACTTTGAAGTGGAGAGTAACTGGTCATCCACTCTCAGGTCAACAAGTGCGTTGTTAACATTTTGGAAGTCTGCAAAATTAAATGAAAATTAAAAGAAAATTAAAAGAAATTAAATCAGAAATTAAAAGAGCACAGAAAGTGAAAAAGGTTTTGCTTGAAAAACAGATCCTTTATATAGCTTGTGAGTACTTATAACACTGTTTTATATAGTGTAGAAATGTTGGTGTCCATAGAATAATTTCATAAGCAAGGAATATTGACTCTCTGTAGGTTCCTACGCAGAGTTTTATCAATCTCCTTCAAGTCTGGGGGGTTTGGCACACTAGTAAATATTACATTTGAATCTTATTTGAAATAATGTATGGATTCAAACATTACTTATGGAACTGTAAAAATGGTATATAGTTACAATTTTGAACTTTTCATCTTTTACTGAGTCACATTCTTTCTTTCTGTAATACTCTCTGAGAGCTTCTGATTAAGTTTTTGAGCCACACTGAAGTTCATTCTAACACAACAACCTTTTCAGTTACTGTTTTTTTAATTAACTTTTGTCTCCTCTTACGCTTCCCTAGAAGTATTTCGTTATATGCTTACTAGGTGAATTCCAACATGTGAATTTATTATTATGCCCTAGACTATCTTTTCAAAGTCTCTCAAAAACTATAGCTAGCACAGTATTGCACATATAGTTCTGATTAATCAAGAGGATATTGCAAGGAACAAGAATCAGTTAAGTATAAAGAGGCAATAATAGATTCAGTTCAATTCAGTTCAGTCGCTCAGTCGTGTCCAACTCTTTGCAGCCCCATGAATCGCAGCACGCCAGGCCTCCCTGTCCATCACCAACTCCCAGAGTTAAGGGAGAATGAAAAACACAAGATAAACAGATATCGATTTATTCCAGCATATGACAGTTACAACACATGATCAATGCATGGTAAATAGATATATGTTGATGGATAGATGGATTAAAGGATATCTTGGTAACTATTTCTTAAGGCAATTAAAAAGTAGCTATAGAAACTTTCGGTTACAAAAGTTGTCATGTTTTTGTTTGGGCAGAAAAATTAAGGCCTAAAAGACCATATTCATTGTGTAACCTTATCCAAATCACGTAATCAGAGTTTGATGGTTACAAAGTAAGAGTTACAGATGCTAACCAATTTGATGGCTTAAAATGAACATAATTTATTCAGTTTACCCAGTGTAGTGCAAATATTCTCACTACCTAAATTCTTGGCTCAGATTATAAGAAGTTATTTTGGAAATGCGAAAACCTTAAAAGTGACACATTTAGTATTATCATTTTCAAAATTTTCTAACCTATAGGTCTGGGAGGATCTCAATCATTGAACTCTGCATAGGCTGTAAAATCAAATGTGAATAAACATTTCAAAATACGATGACCTCTTGGTATGAAAGAACCAGTTGTATGGTGATTTTGAATCGCTTTAGGAACTTAAATTATTAAGGACTCAGGTAACTCATTGAAAGTCTCATAAACTGAGCGGTAAAGGATTATAATAAACTTCAGATGGTATTTCTTTATGAAAAAATGCAAGTGATTCCTTTGGAATATGCCAGGGATTTAGTCGATGAAGTAATTCCTTAGAGCAATAGGTGACTGACATATCTATTTACTGCCTTGTGATGTAATGATGTGCCTGACAGAGTTAAGTTAGCTTAACAAGCTGACCTGCTTACATAGCATCTGTAAATATTTCATGAGTCAAAGCATTAATTGGGTCATTTGATTGCACAGGCTGAAATGAAGGGCTTCTTGGAGGAGTTTTGTACCTTTTATAGCATTTGTCAGTTTACCCTACTCAATGAAAGGTCATTGGCTTGAAATATTTTCTGAGCTTATTTTGATTTTACTTCCTAGGAATCAGTCTAGGTTCCTGTTCATAATACAGGATATTTACTAACCAGTGGTGAAACTGGTGCCTACATTAATCACTACTACATTAAGAACGTTAATGTTCTATAGTTCTAATGAAATGGAAGAAAACAGTTTCAAGAGGTTTCTGCTAAAAATATTTCTCTTTAAGTAGGAATATAGATAGCAAAGGAAATGATTTCCTCAGATTTTCTTATATGAAAAAAAGAAAACTTTTTACCTCATATATAACCTGATTTTATGCAGTTCATAGCAGAAAGTAATTTAGGTTTATTCATAACCTTATAGAAAGGATATTATAAAAGCTGTCACTGAATTTTGAATAAAACCCACATTTTAAACTTTGAATGTGTGATGCAAAACAATAAATATGCTATTAGTGTACTGTATCTCAGTGAAACAGATTTCAAAATTAGTGGTGGAAAAATTTGCATTTTTAATTATGTATTTCTATGTGTAAAGGATATTATTTTGTAAAATTAGTGTCATGGCTTCCATTTATAATAGCAAATATAAACAATAGTTTGCTTGAAGTTTGTTAGCATAGACTTTAACCCTACAATTAATTTCTTTACCTAGAAAGGTGCATTTTCAAGGTACAAACAAGGGATAGAGAACATTTTCTTGCCCCCATTTTCAAAATGGATCTTGAAACCACTTCTGAGGCAGCTCAGATATCTCTGGAAAACATTAAAATGCCATCTCAGTCCTTGTATAGACATCATTGATTTTATATTACAAGCAGATGAAAGGTCCGCTCAGGGAGTACTGCTGTATCATTGCTGCGATGACCTAGCCATCTAATACTACCCAGGGCAAAAGCCATTGATCAAAATCAATGTAAAGTATACATTTATCCTCCTGAGACATCTAGGGTATAGAGGAGAGGAAGGGGAGGATGCCAAGTATGAAGAGCAATATTTAGTAATGTGACATCAGAAGCAAAAGCAATTATATCTTTAGTAACTCTCAAATGCAAACGACTCCACGTGACTCTGAATTCTGGAATTATATGGTTTATTGACAATAAGACAGATGAATCAATAACTTCTGCAAACACTCAGGGTGTTTTGAAAGAATAAATCTTGTGTTAGTAGCAGGAGCGCTGCTTTATGAAACCGTGCCAATGTCATACCTCTGTTTGTTCCAGCACATGGTTTGTGAAACGTGTTCTGGACAAGGCTAGTATTTTCACCTTCTCCTACATCTCAAGCTCTTAGTTGGATGGCCTATATAGCCAAATATCATATCCACCTTGAAAATTGTTTTCAACCTTGGGAATACTGGTCAGAATTGTCAGATTAAAGTTCCGCTCTATCTAGTCTCTCTTCTCATCTGATCAAAGGAATAGGAGCATATGGTTGGATACTGTTGATGGGAATCCTTTACTGAGAGAGATGGATTTACCATGAGCAAATAAAGCTTAAACTTCATACTCTTCTGGGAAGGATACTTGGGTGGCCCTGAAAAGGACTCTAACAATTGTGCATATACATTCAGATATGTTTGTGAAATGGTAAGATACATATGTAATTATGCATGTGTGTGTGTGTGTGTGTGTGTGTATATATTTCTACAATTGTTTTTCTAACATAAATCATTCAAACACTGCTATATTCAGATTTTGCTTTATTTTTCTGAAAGAGGAGTCCAAAACTGTATTAGTTTGAGACCCCACAAATCCAGGATCCACCCAAGTTATTGACAAGACCCATAAAATTATCCCAGTTGAGTGTGTGCCTAGGGGTGTACCTGATACTGACTGTAATGCTAACAATGTGTCTTTGGTTAGTGTACCCTGTCATTCAAAGTGTCAACCTTGATTGACCAAGTGCCAACTGGAAAATATCAACCATGTATTTTTGAAAACAATATTTCAGTGTTATGTCTTCTAGCAAGAACAGAACACATATTTTAAGTCACTCTAGTAGAATTTTATGTTAATAGCTTTCTCTGTGCTTGAAAATAAGACATCATTATTTCTAGCAACCATAGCTTCCATTCCACTGTTTCTCACAACCCATGAACACAATGATATCAAAACTTGCCCAGTTAATCATTATCTATGAGGGAGAAATCCTAAACGTAATCATCACTAGTGCATGTTTTGGTATCCCAAGAATGTATGCGTGGTAAAAACTGATCTACATTATGGAAGTTCAAAACTTTTGAAATGTCTTGTCTGAGTGACCAGCAGGAAAACACCTTCCTGAGATCCTTTGAGGCCTCAAAGCTGCTCACATTCAGCTATACCACTCTGCTTTCTATTTGTGCACACCACCTCTTTCTACCTAAAGCATATATCCACAGCCTATACTCACATCACCTGATCTTACACGTATAGATTGAGAACCCATGGATTCATTCATTTCTGAAATCATTCATTTAAGAAACATTTACTGAGCACATTTCTAGACCTGGCATGCTTCTGGAGATGGAGCAAGACAAATGCAGGTACTACTTTTTAAAGAACTTAAAATCTGGTAGAACTCTGGTGCCATGAGAGTCCCTACCATGTCAACTGGGAAGATCTGTCCTAAAGAATCAAGAGTTGCAAATCGTCTACCTTGGAAATGCAACAGGACTTCACACCGGGCAAATCAAAGAAACCCAAAGCTCATTATCTAGGGAAATCATTTGGGGGTGGAAGATGAGAAGGTATCATCCATATCAGAGTATTACTTCTGGGACCGTTCTCATCACACAGACTCCTCATGCTTTTTTAGTGTAGCCTCCCTGCTTGCTTACTTGCTAAGTAATCAAAATAAACTCCATCTCTTATATAACATATACACGCTTTTACATTTTATTGAATCTTCAGAGTTTCTCAGTATGATAGGTTCACAAGCTTAAATAATTAAGCTTATGAACTGTGCATTTGCATTTGCCTCTATGTAGGTTTGTCTATTCTGTCTTCCTTTGTGACTGTCTGCTGGTGGTGAAACAACACGGCCCAGCAGGGAGTTACAGAAAGAACCCTGGACTTGAGTTCAGGTTATGCTAGAGTTAAATCCAAGTTCTGACATTTATAAACTGTGATCCTGGCACATTATATAGGCTTATAAACCACACATTTTTATTCCAACATAGAGTTAATACAACCTGTTTGATCAAGATTAAATGAGGCTTTTATTTTTCCATTTATGTTTTCAATATGCTCCATATGATACTTCCTTGCCTCATTTAAATCTGACCATTCACTGACATCAGGGATTACACTTTCTGAATCATCATTTTTGATTTCTAAATACTAGCACTGATAACATTTATTTAGTGTTTACTCTATGGTAGGCACTCTATTAGCCACTTTGTATACTTCACTTATTTAATTTTTGTAATATCCCTAGCCGGTTGTTAAGATTCCACATTCTGCAGAGACTGCTTGACTTTGAAATTTAGCTCTTCCACTTACAAGCTATAATATTGGAAAAACCACTTAGCCTCTCTAAGTCTCAATTTTCAAATCAACTTAGGCAGTTGTGAGACTTAGATGAATTAATAAAAGTCAAGTACATAAATACTGCCTGGAGTATTATAAGTTATTAAATATACAATAGCTTTGTTTTCAAATATACCCATTTTTATCATTATCACCTCTAACTTGAATAACTTTATTTATGTTTTTTTTTTTAGCTCCTTTGCAGTGTTTTTGTTGTTGTTGTTGAATAAATGTTCACAAGGAACAAACCTTAGACTCACATAGATATGCCCAGTATATGGACTCTCCTACCCTTTTTCTCCATGGAAAGAGTGTATTTCCCATACCATCTGTGATTTTCCACACACATGACTTTGCCCATGTGATATTCTTTGGCTGATGGAATATAGTAGGAAATGATCTGGTGTAAGTTGCAAGCCTTCACCTTAAGTAAAATCACTTGTTTCCATTTACCTCTCTGGGAGCTTCTGGTCTCCACCATGAGAAATACATGCCCCATATACCTGATGCCCCAACACACACAGGCCCTGAAGATGTGAGGCAGTGCAGATATGAACTTCAGTACAATTCAGTCACTCAGTCATGTCCGACTCTTTGTGACCCCATGGACTGCAGTACGCCAGGCCTCCCTATCCATCACCAACTCCCGGAGCTTGTTCAAACTCATGTCCCTCGAGCCAGTGATGCCATCCAACAATCTAATCTTCTGTTGTACCCCCCTTCTCCTCCTGCCTTCAATCTTTCCCAGCATCAGGGTCTTTTCCAATGAGTCAGTTTTTGGCATCAGGTGAACAAAGTATTGGAGCTTCAGCTTCAGCATCAGTCCTTCCAATGAATATACCAGACTGATTTCCTTTAGGATGGACTGGTTTGATATCCTTGCAGTCTAAGGGACTCTCAACACCACAGTCTTCTCCAACACCACAGTTTCCAACCATCAATTCTTCAGTGCTCATCTTTCTTTATAGTCCAACTCTCACATTCATACACGACTACTGGAAAAACTGTAGCTTTAACTAGATAGACTTTAGCCAGACATTGTTGGCAAACTAATGTCTCTGCTTTTGAATATGCTGTCTAGGTGGGTCATAGCTTTTCTTCCAAAGAGCAAGCATCTTTTAATTTTATGGCTGCAGGCACCATCTGCAGTGATTTTGGAGCCCAAGAAAATAAAGTCCGTCACTGTTTCCATTGTTTCCCCATCTATTTGTCATGAAGCGATGGGACCAGATGCCATGATCTTAGTTTTTTGAATGTTGAGTTTTGAGCCAGCTTTTTCACTTTCCTCTGAACTTAATACATAGGAAAAAGCAGAGCCCTGGAGCTGTCCAGCTGACTCACATATCTGTTGGTGAGTAATAAATGCCACTGAGATCACATGCATGCCTTAGAGTGTGGTTAAAGACTAGCCAGTGCAACTCTTCTCTTCATCAAACTCTCTATATACTACTTAGTTTTTTAAAAAACATAAATCTGATACTATCATTTCCCCTACTTAGCACCTTTCAAAGGGATGCCATCAAAATTAGACTAAAATCGAGTTCTTTGTCATAGTTTATGAGGATTTTAACTGCTTCTCAGATATCTTATTTTTCTGTACACAGATCATCTGGGCCTTTTTCCTTTCCTAGAACATGCCAAGCCCTTTCCCTTCTCAAATGTTGTGATATCTTTCTGAAAAGGATAGTCCACCCTTTTCTCTCCATGCTCCTCAATCTTCATGCCTTAACTTAAAAGTCATCTTCTCAGAAATGTCTGTTCTTTCATCTTATCTAAATAGGATCTCTCTATCAGTCTCTGTCTTATCACTTAACTATCATTTTATACAATTTTAATTATCTTGTTATGCATTGGTTTGTTATCTGTTCTACTACAGTCTAAGCCCTGTGAGGTCAATGCATGAGTTTTATATATTTACTTATTGATCATCCAGAGACTGGCATAATACTGAAAACTTACAAGTATCACAGACTCTATTGGGTAAATTGGTTTTGTTATGAAAATTGAGGTAGATAAGGAAATAAATTCCAAAATATTATATAGCTGATAACCAAGTGCAGCATGAGAACTCCTATTGAAGTGTTTCTGTTGCTTATAAAGACCTAGATATTTTGGGGAAAATCAACAAACATACGTGTTTTATCTGTAACACATCTCACCTTGATTTACTTGGTTTTGGCAATTCCTAAAACTAAGATCATGACATCTGGTCCCATCGCTTCATGGCAAATAGATGGGGAAACAGTGACAGACTTTATTTTCTTGGGCTCCAAAATCACTGCAGATGGAGACTGCAGCCATGAAATTAAAAGACACTTGCTCCTTGGGAGAAAAGCTATGACCAACCTAGACAGCATATTAAAAAGGAGAGACATTACTTTGCCAACAAAGGTCCATCTAGTCAAAGCTGTGGTTTTTCCAGTAGTCATGTATGGATGTGAGAGTTGGACCATAAAGAAAGCTGAGTGCCAAAGAATTGATGGTTTTAAACTATGGTGTTAGAGAAGACTCTTGAGAATCCCTTAGACTGCAAGGATATCAAACCAGTCAATCCTAAAGGAAATCAGTCCTGAAGGACTGATGCTGAAGCTGAATCTCCAATACTTTGTCCACCTGATGCAAATAACTGATTCATTGGCAAAGACCCTGATGCTGGGAAAGATTGAAGGCAAAAGGAGAAGGGGATGATAGAGGATGAGATGGTTGGATGGCATCACCAACTCAATGACCATGAGTTTGAGCAAGTTCCTGGAATTTGGTGATGGACAGGGAAGCCTGGTATGCTGCAGTCCCTGGGGTCACAAAGAGTCGGACAGGACGGATGACTGAACTGAGCTGAACTGAACCAAATGTTGAGGAAACCAGTCATTGAACTATCCCATAGTAAATGGCTAATTAATTAACTAGTGCATGACTGTAAAAATTGTATTTTTACTACCTGGAATATCAGGTTTCAGCCTCAAGGACTTTATAAATAATTATTAAAATTTCACAACCTAAATGCATAGTATTGTTTATTTATTTGTACAGATACTTTCATGGTTTTCTATTGTACAGCTTGACCAACTTGAGTAGATATCTCTAGTCACTTCAGTTGTGTTCGACTCTGCATTCTATGGACTTATAGGCCTAATAACAAATATTTAATAGTATCTAAGTTTCAATTCTTTAAAACAATTTCACATTTTATATTAGTTGTTATCACAACCTTGTGTCAACTATAATAGGCTAGATTTTCTATATTAAGCAGCAGCCTAAAATATTTAAGGACTAAAACAGCAAATACTTATTTCCAGCCATATGTCTGTCATCAGTTGTCTTCAGCTCTGTTCCACATCATCTTTATTGCAGGACTTGGATTAAATGAATAGCCTCTTTCTGGAACTTTATTGGTTGTCATTGCAGAGTAAATCTAAAATGTGATGAAATATGAACCATCTTTTAAATCTTCTGCTGAAGATACATGCCACTTCCATTCCTATTTCAGTGGACAAAGCAAGCCATTCTATGAAGTGTAAAGTCATTGGGACAAATATAAATAATTTTCCCTGAGGAAGAGGGATTGAATGTAGGCAATGATAATATATTTATGAATTGTTACCAACTTATTTCCACTGCATGATTACTATATTAATATCTAGTGTTGTTTTACTTTAGCTTTCTGAGATAAGCAGTTTGGTTCTCTTTTTTGAATGTCCATCACCCTTCTAAGATAATTCTGATATCTCAACTGCCCATATAATTTAATGATGACATCTACTGCTATTGTCTGTTTTCCCCCAAATTCATGTGCTGAAATTCTAATGCCCAATGTGATGATATTAGGAGGGTGGGACTTTTGGTGAATGATTAGGTCAAGAAGGCAAGTTCTCATGAACAGATTAGTGCACTTATAAAAGATACTATAGTGAGGTCCCTTGCTCCTTCCACCATGTGAGGATACAGCTAGAAGTCTGCAAACCAGAAGAGAGTCCTCACCGGATCATGCTTGTTCCCTAATCTTGGATTTCCAGCCTTAAGAACTGTGAAAAAAATTGGCTGTTTATAAGCCATCCACCATGCCTGAATCTGAGTCTTTGGAAAGGATATAACAAAAACTAAGAATAATCTCTCACTGCTAGAATCTTAGCTTTAATAATACAGAACATTACCTGTAAGCACTATTATTTTACACTGATTTTCACCTCACTGATTGGACATTAGAAGCCACCTAGGAAGAAAGGTGATGATGCTAATTCTATCAAGAGTCAGAAGGTATTTAGGGTTATTATTGTATTTATATTTCCTCAAATAATAATAAATGATCATAGTGCAGGTAAATTGTGTTCTATCTTGAAATAATCCACAGGTCAAAGTGGCACATTCTGGTGTATATATTTTGCTCCCCTCTTAGTATAAATTTTGAAGGTGTAGGTTTCATAAATAATGATGTAGATGAGGGGCCATCAGTCCATCTACAATGGTGACATAAATATGGATTGAAATAATCCTTCAAAGAACAACAGTTTAGGAATTTTCCCCCGGATTCCTGAGGTGTAGGGCCAAAACACTTTCCTTTCTTCTCTTTTATTAATAGGTTCTTTGGATGGCCTAATAATTAAGTTGACATAAGACAGATTAACTGGAGAGAAACAAATTGCATATGAGACTCCCTGGCAGTCGGGATATTGAGGCTTATGTATCATTCTGAGTTAAGGAGAAAGGCTTCAAACAGGGCAGAAGACAAGTCACAGAAATGTGAGAAAAGCAAATGTTTAGTAGACAAATGTTTGCCATGCCATGCTGGTAAGTCTTTCTCATATTAAGTGTATCTCTGGTAATAGCTCTGAATAAATAGATATCCTCTAAAACACTAGAATGCAGTGAGCTCTAAATGTGTAAATATCCTCTGAATTAGTAGAAAGTAGTGAGACAACCACCTTAGACCAAATAAATGGTGATTAATCCTCTTGTAATTCCTTTAGTCTGACAGCCTTAACTCCAGCCATCAGACTTCCTGGTGCAGTCACCCTATCCAAAATCCTTGTAACCAGTTAAGTGGGGCGTAAAATGCTTTTCCTGATTCTGCTGAGTCCCAACTGTCTTAAGTCTTGAAATAATTCACAGTCCAGGGTACTACATTCTTGTATGGTGAATTCTGCTCCAGCTCTCAAGTTTCTAGGTTTCAAAGTGTGGACATAGAGAATTCTGAAGACAGAAATTTGGTAGTCTAGGAAAAATCATAGATATGCTGTGCTTAGGTGTGTCTGATTATTTGCAACCCTAAGGACTGCAGCCCACCAGGCTCCTGGGGGATCCTCCTGGCAAGAATACTGGAGTGGGTTGCCATGCCCTCCTCCAGGGGTTCTTCCCAACCCAGGGATCAAAACCAGGTTCTCCTGCATTGCAGGCAGATTCTTTACTGGCTGAGCCTCCAGGGAACTCCAAGAACACTGGAGTGAGAAGCCTATCCCTTCTCCAGGGGATCTTCCCCACCCAGGAATGGAATGGGGTCTCCTGCCTTAGAGGCAGACTCTTTACCAGCTGAGCTACCAGGGAAGCCAAAAATTATTAGATATTAGGATTCAATACATAAGAGAACAGTGATTATCAAAATAGAATAAGTTAGATCAACCAGTTAGCTTGAACCTGGTACTGACCAGCTAGTCCAAATCTTGGTTCATTCATAAAAGGAATTCACATATCTTTGCCTAAAAATGGTATTTATTTCCCTGGAAAACTTAGGGAAGGTAATGATGGCACACTATCTAAGCAGATCAGTCAAATTGTTTCATCAGTAGAATAAGGAATATGCTCAGTACTTTGCTATAATATCCAGATTATATATTTCTTTGTTCTACATGATACAGCTTCTGAATCTCCCAGCTGTCAGCTTCTTTAGGTGGTTTATCACATGTTATAAATAGAATTTGTCAGATCAGTCAGACATAGACTCTTCTTGTGAGGAATATGATCAGCCTGTGGAAATGTATGGCTCAGAACCCGCTGTGGGGAAAACTTGGTGCTACATCTGGCTGCTGAATACTAACCTTAGTAGATTTGTTTAGGGTAGTGGGAGCTGAAAAGAGATGATAATGGTCATGGATCCTGATTCAGCTGGGAAGAAGTTCCATCAGGTTTCTGTTTAGGGAGAACTGAGGAAGTTGTATTCAATATTGGAACATCCTCTGAAGTAGTAGAATGTACTGACAACCACCTTAGGCCCAGTTTATGGTGCTAAATCCTCTTGTAATTCTGTTTTCAACAGCCTTAGCTCTGCACATCTGAAGTAGGACTACCTGTTACTTTCTTCCTCTCCAAAGTCTCTTCCATCAGAAGAGAGAGGTACTTATTCCTCATTATTTACTTATTGCAAAGACTTCAGAAGATTAAAGGGATCACTGGTTCAAATGACTGATGATGGAAGTGAAATATACTAGTACTAGGAAATTTAGTGTATATAATATGTAGCTACACATGTATATTTATGGTGTATGTGTGGGTGTGTGTGTGAATAGATGTATGGGTCTTGGTTTGGTTACTTCAAAAACTAATTTATTTAATCAAAGAAGGCATTCCACATGGCTTCCCTGATAGCTCAGTTGGTAAAGAATCCACCTGCAATACAGGAGACCCCGCTTAGATTCCTGGGTCAGGAAGATCTGCAGGAGAACAAATAGGTTACCCACTCAGTATTCTTGGTCTTCCTTGTGGCTCAGCTGGTAAAGAATCTGCCTGCAATGCAGGAGACCTGGGTTTGATCCCTGGGTTGGGAAGATCTCCTGGAGAAGGAAAAGGCTACCCACTCTAGTATTCTGGCCTGGAGAATTCCATGGGCTGTGTATAGTCCATGGGGTCACAAAGAGTCGGACCCGACTGAGCAACTTTCACTTTCAGGAATTCCATATAATAACATAGCTAATTTGATTCTCGTTTCTTTTTCATTTGAAATATAATTGCAGTATATTGTGAAAATTCCTAATTTAGATCCACAAACCAGAGAAGAAACTGTAGACTGGGTTCTCTTAATTACCAGTTCCATTCAATTGGGCTGTTTGATAAGCTGTCAACCACTGGATCAAAACTCATCTATTTAAATGGTCTAGGCATTGAAGTAAATAATATTAAATGAATTTTTTATTAGCTTCCATAAACTATATGTGCTAGATTACAGTACTGTCAAAATATTTACTGTTCCTTCTTTCTGGGCCCTCCCTATGGGAGACTTATATTTACAGTCTCATAGATATCAGGCATAGGCACATTATTAGCTTTGGACATGAATGTGTGGACCAGTGTCATGTGGAAATTCAAAGCAGAAATTTTAGGAGTCATTGCATGATACCACCATCTCCCTTTTCCCTCGATTATAGGCCTGGCAATATTCCAGATATGGCTGCTCTATCAGCCTAGTTCTAGAGTGAAGTGGATATTAAACAGAGACTTAGCAGAGATAAACATTTGCTTTGTGTAAGCCACCAAGATTTGCAGCTCAGAGTCTTGTTTTGTTTTTCTACCATAGCATAACTTAGCCTAAGATTTATAGAGAAACATATCTCAAAATAATTGAACACAAAGATGTAATTCAGTTGTTTCTGTTATATAAGCACACAGGATGAGGGACACAACAAATACAAAAATCTTGTGTGGATTCTAATGTCACATGGCCTAGCAACAGAAATGACTGTTATGTGTAAAATTAATGACTAGTATTTAGAGATCTGACCTTCATACAGTGCTGCTGCTGCTAAGTCACTTCAGTCGTGTCCGACTCTGTGCGACCCCATAGATGGCAGCCCACCAGGCTCCCTCGTCCCTGCGATTCTCTAGGCAAGAACACTGGAGTGGGTTGCCATTTCCTTCTCCAATGCAGGAAAGTGAAAAGTGAAAGGGAATTCACTTAGTCGTGTCTGACTCTGCGACCCCATAGACTGCAGCCCACCAGGCTCCTCCGTCCATGGGATTTTCCAGGCAAGAGGACTGGAGTGGGCTGCCATCGCCTTCTCCTCATACAGTGCTATGGGGCATAAATTGCTATTTATTTGTTGTTGTTCAGTCGCTAAGCCGTGTCTGACCCTGTAGCATGCCAGGCTCCTTTGTCCTCCACTATCTTCTGGAATTTGCTCAAAAACTGGCACATTTCTAAAGGGTAATTTTTAACAAATGTTTATTTTTCCAGTAGTCATGTATGGATGTGAGAGTTGGACTATAAAGAAAGCTGAGCACAGAAGAATTGATGCTTTTGAACTGTGGTGTTGGAGAAGACTCTTGAGAGTCCCTTGGACTGCAAGGAGATCCAACCAGTCCATCCTAAAGGAGATCAGTCCTGGGTGTTCACTGGAAGGACTGATGTTGAAGCTGAAATTCTGATATTTTGGCCACCTGATGCAAAGAGCTGACTCATTTGAAAAGACCCTGATGTTGGGAAAGATTGACGGCAGGAGGAGAAGGGGATGACAGAGGATGAGATGGTTAGATGGCATCACCGACTCAATGGACAAAAGTTTGGGTAAACTCCGGGAGTTGGTGATGGACAGGAAGGCCTGGTGTGCTGCAGTTAATGGGGTCGCAAAGAGTCAGACATGACTGAGCGAATGAACTGAACTGAATTGACACAGTTATTCTACTTTAGAGAAAGAATAAAATATGCAAAATATAATCAGAGGAATAGTCATTTTTAATAAGAATAAAACATTTTGAGACAACTAATATTCAAAAGTAGAAGGTTGGTAAAATCACCACCTGTAAAGTGAAATATTACGCAGCTGTTAAAGTAACACCATGGAAGGATATTTGATGGTATAAATGTTTTTGATAAAGACCAAAAGTAAAGCAGAACTGTAAATAATGCATGACCTCAATTATCTTAAATCATAATAAACATGTACACAGAGACTGGAAAGAAATGAATCAACATCTCAACATAAGATTTTAATTCCACTTTCACTGATTTTGAAGTCAAGCTAGGGATGTTAAATCAAGGAATCCCAAATCTTTAGACTAAATGCAAGTGTGACTATAGTTCTACTATCTCTTTTTCAAACAATTGTAGAGATAGAGAATTTGTGGTAATTAAATATTTAGTCATTAATTCCAGCTGGGACTGCTGATAATTATGTCCCAATATGATTTCCTCTAAGATATCTCACAGGCCATTGATAAACAGATGAGAAGAAAAAAATCAGGGGATTAACAGTAATTATTGTCAAGTGGTTTGCTATTAAATTAATTGAATAAAAAGTAATTGGATTATGTATGATCTTCAACAGCTACTAGAGTTTAAACTTTAATTAAATTGTCATTGTCCTCATTTGAAAATGAATGTTTGAGCATAAACTATTTTTAAACAAGAATAGCAGAATACTAATCAGGGCACTGCCTATACCACCAACCATAAGTTGAAAGCTCCAATTTCAATGATTTCCCACTCAGTAAAATCTTTGGAAAAAGGGTTGAGCTCCAGTAATCATTTTCATCCTTTTCTAATATTATTATTTAATAGGAAGTCAATTTAGTATTGACTAAAAAAACTCATTCTTAAACAATTAGCCAGGTGTGTGCATTAAAGAAAACCTAGGCTTTTGAGTTTTGCATGGAAATTTTTAGAGTCAGAATTCCCCAAGTAAGTCAAAGGTAATATTTTATCAACTATTTTAATATCTACCATGAAAGACATTTTAAACATATGATGTTTAGTGTTCTAAAGTAAGTAAACAAATGTTGTATATAAAGTACTGTGTATATATAGTATTTATATATGTATGCACACACATGTATTCATGGGTACATGCATACATATAGATAGTGTATTTGTGCATATCTTTCAGGCAGCTTACTTGAAGGCTCTAGAGTTGATTGTTAAAGCTTTCAAAGGAAAAGACAAGCAATTACTTTTTGCTTTTGATTTTCTAGTTGTAACCTGCATGGAGATGGTAAAAATAGGAAACTGTCTCTTTCAAACACACAGACTTCAGTAAGAACTAAAGGTGAGAACTTGAGTTTTCTGACTTAAATATTTTTTAATAACAGTATATGAACTATCCTGAGAAAGTTTATTTTTAACCTTTTCAAGAAATGCTTGATGAAATGCTTCTCAAGATGTACTACACCTTATATTTTTTTTGAAACAAATATTTTGAGTTACTTTTAATTTAAACCAAAGACCTCTAGCTCTCTACGGTAGACTTGAATCATCTGCCTTCTAGATCAACATTTTAAATATAGATTTTTACAGCTTTGATCTTTTGTCTGTGATTTGTCTTATCTAATTCAGGAACATTTAACTTTTATTTTAAAATGAGGTCAAATAAAATTAAGAAACTATATTTCTGTTATTTCAATGCCATTTTATACTATTTATTTGCCCTATTTCATTTGTTTATCTCAGAAGTATTATGAGAAAGACATTTCCTTTTAAAAAGTGATGACTGCTGTTTGGAAGGGCTCAGTACTTTACTTAAGGTCACACAGGAAGTAAATGCTAGAACAGGGCATGTAACTGAGAGCTCTGATTATTACACTAGTGATAAAAGACATGAGGATGCCCTAGGCCTAACATAGGGTGGGGCTGGGTGGGGGGAATAAATTGGAAATCTTTTCTTTAATTAGGTCCCCATAGGCACTTCCTCCACCTCAAAGTAAATCCACTGGATTGACCCTTACCACACTCCTTGATCCTAAACTCAATTTAGAAAGATTGACAGTCCTGTTTAAAATTAACTTATCACATCATAAGGATACCTGGTAGCAAAGTTAATGCCATGGTTAAATAAAACTAACCCTTAGGCAACTTATATGAATATTTAAAGTAATGATGTCAAATAAGAAAGATTTATAAGCACAATAACAAAAAATGTCAAATAGGGTATTATTTTGTGCAACATGAGAGGAAATCGAGTTTCTACTGGTAATTATTAAGTTGTTACTGAGTATTCAGGAAATGATATTGTTAAGCTAATACATAGTAGCAAGTTACTCTTTGGTAAACAGAAAGCATACCCCTGAAGCAGTTTTATTCATTCATTCAGTAAATTTTTATTAACCAATTGCTTTGCGTCAGGAATTGAGTGAGGGATTGGAATCACAAAGGTTCATATGACATGGCATCTGATCTTGAGGTGCTCACAGAAGAAAAAGATGTATGTCATCTGCTGCTGCTGCTGCTAAGTCGCTTCAGTCATGTCCGACTCTGTGCGACCCCAGAGACGGCAGCCCACCAGGCTCCCCCGTCCCTGCAATTCAAAACGATAAATGCCCTAGAAGTGCTAAAGCCAGAGTCATGGTATTTGAGAAATGAAATAGACTAAATAAACTTGAATAGCTATTTCTCCAAAGAAAATATACAAATAATCAAAAGGTATATGAAAAGATGCTCAACCTTACTACTCATCAGGGAAATTCATATCAAAGCCACAATAATATAATATCTCACATCTGTTGTAGCTATTAAAACAGATAACAAGCATTGGTGGGGACATGGAGACACTGGAACTCTTGTACATGGTTTATGAGAATATAAAATGGAAACCAGTGTAGAGGTTCTTCAAAAAATTAAAACCAGAACTATAATGACCTAGAAATACCACTTCTAGGCATATCCCAAATAGTGAAATCAGGATCTTGAAGAGATATCTGCATTCCAGTGTTCATTGTAGCACTGTTCACAATAACTAAGATATGAAAATAATGCCTGTTGATAAATGAATAGATAAAGAGAATCTAGTATATACATACAATAGTACTCAGCTTAATAACTGAGAATTCTGTCATTTGCAAAACCATGGATGAACCTGGAGGACATTATGCTGAGCAAAATAAGCCAGGCGCAGAAGGACACGTACTGCATGATTCCACTAACATGAGGTGTTTAAAATAGTCAAACTCATAGAAGCAAAGAATAGAATTGGGGGTTTGGGGAGAGAAGAAAATGGGAAGCTTCTATTCCATGCCTGCATTTTTCTTCATGATTTCCTTCTTTGGTTTGATGAGTTTCTTGTGTCTATTATGTTTCTATCCATTCTAGAAAAAAAAATGGTCATTTATTTATTCATTTTTTTTAACCATCTCCTCATTCTGGGGACTCCAATTCATAAACATTTGGCCACTTACTGTTATCCCACACACCACTGACACTCTGTATTTTTTCTAAGGTTCTCTTTCTCTGTATTATTTTGGGTAGTTGTTTATCACTGTGTTTTCATTATCACTATTTATATTTTATTCTGCAGTGTCCATTTTCTCAACTTTACCCACTATATTTTTCATGGCACATTGTACTTTTAAATTATAGATATTAAATTTGGAGTTTTTGAAGTATCTTCCATATCTTTACATGTTCAAAATATACTCTAACTTCTTAAAAATTCAGAATAGTTATCGAACTGTTGTATAGTGTCTCTGTCCAGATATGCTATCATCTGTTTCATTTCTTGGTTAGCTTCAACTGTTTCTTCTCATTATAGAATTATGATGTTTTCCACTCTGATTTACAGAAAGTGGTAATATTCCCATTCTTCTGTGAGCTCCAGGTATTCTTTTCTCCAACTTTTTTCATGGGGTTCTTTCACTGGCCTCTAATATTTTCTTCACCTCCATGGACTAAGTAGTATACAACTGAATACTAGAAATGGACTCAGGAGAATTTTCTCTTTGAAGATTTTTCTCTTTGCAAGATTCTTGTTTCTCTGTAAGTCTATCCTGCAACATATTTGAAAAGAAAATCCAGAACAAAAGACAATACAAAATGTGTGGAAATGTGAGAGATACTTGGAGAGCTGTATCACAACAGATATATCCACTTTCACTGTCTGGTCACCATTCTGGTCCAAGCCACCAGTATTTTCTCTTGGACTTTCCTAACAGCATGGTTACTTAACTCTACATACATCTTTCCCATTCATTCTTTTTTACATATGGAAGCTCCATCAACTTCTTAAAATGTGGCTGATTTTTTTTCTTATAAACTTTTGGTGGTTTTCAACTGTATATAAAACAAAATCAATCATCGTACTACATCTTGTGAAGTCCCGACTTGAGCTAATAACACCTTACACTGCCCAAATAGACTTTCCCTCTCTGTCTTTTGCTTCTTACTTTCCAGTTGTAAGGCCTTCAGAAGGATTTCTGAATACTCCCAAGTTTTGCCACATTAGAACATTCTTAGTAAGTGAAATCACTCAGTCGTGTCTGACTCTTGGCGACTCCATGGACTGTAGCCTGCACTAGGATTCTCCATCCATGGGATTCTCCAGGCAAGAGTCCTGGAATGGGTTGCCATTTCCTTCTCCAGGGGATCCTCCCGAGCCATGGATCAAACTCTGGTCTCCTGCATTGCAGGCAGACGCTTTACTGTCTGAGCCACCAGTGGATTAGGACATTCTTACATGCTATTTTATATGTGTATAGTGCTCTTTTCCCAACATGTCTGGGTTCTACACATAACTTTGATTTCTAGTTACTAATATTTTACTTATGTATCTATTTATTTGGCTGCACCAAATCTTAGTTGCCGCATGTAGGATCTAGTTCCTTGACAAGGGATTTAACGCAGGCCCCCTGTATTGGGAGCACAGGGTCTTGGCCACTGGACCACCAGGGAAGCCCCACTAGTATTTTCCTTTAAACTATTTTAGTTATTAAAAATCTCCTTTAAAAAAGAGCCAGCTCCACCTACTATTGCTATAGTAAACACTGCCCTTTTATTCTCTAGTTTCAATATCTGTTTCCCTGATTGTGTTGATTGATTGATTTAGATTTTTGCCTACCTCCATTTATAATCTGTAAACATGTAAGAAGGACTCATGTCTGCATTGTTCAGAACTTTTCACAGGGTTCACAAAACAATGCTTAATATTTCTTAAATACATTGATAATTATGTGATTCCTGGTTAAGTCATGGTGTAATTATTCATGTATGGGATTTATCTTCCAAGTTTCCAATAGGGAAAAATTGAATTATATGGGCAATAGTTTGTCCACTTTTATAGTCTCCCAATTTGCCTGACTTAAAGTGTTATGTTCAATCATGACTTTGAATGTGGTGTAACAGATTTACTCTGTTCCAGACCCTGCAGGCACAGTGTTGAAAAAAATAGGAAATGTTCCTTCCTTCCTGTTTAAGTACTTAGTGGAAAGATATAAACTCTAAACTAACAAATATTTTTATATTTAGGCTGATGATAAATATAATTGTTTAAAAGTTGGGCTTGGTAAGGAGACAGTAAATGATGATGGGGTTGGAGGTGGCTAGTATTTGATCGGGAGTAGTCAGGAAAGGCTTCTGGGATAGCTAACATTAAGCAAAG